>NC_135235.1:68322708-69566874 GCF_051348905.1 Ranitomeya variabilis | reverse complement strand
AAGGGACTGGGCGCACAAGAACGGGGCTTTAGGTGCATGCCCAGTGTGTGCGTCTAGAGAAGGTTGACGCCCTCTCCACTGTGCAATGCCATGTGACAGAGCCACTTGATCCAATTATGGCCCCCACTCTGACGGACCCTGTAACCGGGAGAGACATTTCCACGCCGCTCTCTACCCCCGACAATGCTTACCAGACTTTACCGCAGACGCACCATGCAGGAACACACCCGCGGTGCATGCTGATTGCAAGGATGAGACTGTGGCATCTTTTCCGGGACTGTGCACTTCACCAGTGTTGCTACGTACTTGCTTGCGGACAGCATTCCGCTCCAAGATCAGGAGACCTCGTGCAGGAAGATCCGGATACTCCACTGTCGTACAGAGACAGTAGTTCACAGCGAAAACCCCAATATTTAAAAATTACCTTTTATTAATAAATTATTTAAAAGACTGGTGCACACAAAACCATCATCAAAACAAGACAACTTAATGAAAAGACATGATAGAAAAGGCCTTAGGAGGTGCCTGGCTCTATAGCCTGATACTCACGGTCACCTTACCTGACAGCGGAGGTTGGCACCCTACAACCTGCGCAATGGTGCCCCCGCTCACCATCGGCTGTCCCTTCTAGTCTTATAATCCCTATGGGAAGAAGGGTAGAATAAAAAAGGGATAGAATAGCAATATAATAAATGTGGTAAACGTGGAGGACTAGGGGCCAAGGAGGATAACAATGACCCTTACTCTGACCCTGCCTCACAGCGGGGTTGGCACCCTAAAATAATCACGATATGTGGCACCCCCGCTCCTCGACTGTCAACTATGTCAAGGAGCAGGGGCACCACATATAGGCATTATAAGACTAGAAGGGACAGCCGACGGTGAGCGGGGGCACCATTGTGCAGGTTGTAGGGTGCCAACCTCCGCTGTCAAGTAGGGTGACCGTGAGTATCAGGCTATAGGGCCAGGCACCTCCTAAGGCCTTTTCTATCAAGTTTTTTTTTAAGTTATCTTGTTTTGGTGATGGTTTTGTATGCACCAGTCTTTTAAATAATTTATTAATAAAAGGTAATTTTTAAATATTGTTTTTTTTGCTGTAGACTAGTATTTTGATTAACATTCCCAACTAATCTAAACTTACTGTGAATTCTCTCTTACAGAGACCACTGTCTTCACATATCTTCAGGACCGGCTCAGGACTCCTCGCGCCACCTGTAGTGCCGACCTGGGATTTTCCAGCCTCCACCATCCAGGAATCCGAGACTGTTAAATTAAGCTGTTACGTGACACTCTTTTATTACCACATCAGCATTAACGTTTTTGTGTTATTCACATGTAATTCCCCCATTCTCACTACGTGGAGAGTTATTGATGAAACTGTTAACCATAAAGTATCTGTTAACTCTTGCTCTGTCTCCTGCTTGTCACTGCTTCCTTCATTCCTGCTAGTACCTTACACCTATGGAGCCAAATACAGGACCATTCTTGAAAAAAACCTGTTGGAGTCTGCAAAAGACCTGAGACTGGGACGGAGATTTGTCTTCCAACAACACAATGATTCCAAACATAAAGCAAAATCTACAATGGAATGGTTCACAAATAAACGTATCCAGGTGTTAGAATGGCCAAGTCAAAGTCCAGACCTCAATCTAATCGAGAATCTGTGGAAAGAGTTGAAAACTGCTGTTCACAAATGATCTCCATCAAACCTCACTGAGCTCGAGCTGTTTGCCAAGGAAGAATGGGCAAGAATTTCAGTCTCTTGATGTACAAAACTGATAGAGACATACCTCAAGCGACTTGCAGCTGTAATTGCAGCAAAAGGTGGCGCAACAAAGTATTAAGTTAAAGGGGCCGAATAATATTGCACGCTCCACTCTTGAGTTTTTGATTTTCCACAAAAATTTAAAATAACCAATAAATTTAGTTCAACTTCACAATTGTGCTCCACTTGTTGATTCTTCACCAAAAATTTACATTTGGTATCTTTATGTTTGAAGCATGATATGTGGGAAAAGGTTGACAAGTTCCAGGGAGCTGAATACTTTCGCAAGGCACTGTAGCTTGTACGCTGGTTTTTACACTTGAAAACTACACTTTGAAATGCGTTGTGGCAATAAAAAACCTTCAACTTCACTACATCAAGGGAACTTTGTTCCAGCTGCGCAGCCTATTATTAACATGAATTGTCCTCCTTGGTCAATGCCACAAATCAGGGCAGCTTTAGCAGCCCAATGAATGCCTGTAAAATGTTAGACAGGTAGTTTAATGTTATAGTTTATCGGTGAATGTAATATACAGGCTTTAACTGGTCCACAGGGGATGTGGTGATTTCCCCGGTAGGCCCTTGTGCATGAATGGTCCCCCCACCTTCCCATAGGAACAGTATTTGGCACAATACACTTGATTCACTATATACAGACAAGGCAGTTATCTAATCATTCATTTACTATCTGCTATCTACACGCACACAGTCACACACGGGTAACAGAAAAAGGGAAGTTCATCCACATGGAGATGCTGCACCTTAACCCAACAGGTCCCTGTACAGACTAAAAAAGACCTAGCATTACAAATAAAAGCAACAACTTGGACCTAACTTCCTAAAAATGCTTTTGAGGGATTTCTCGTACCTCTTGAGGAACCAGAGGGGAGGCTGCAACACACTGCTAATAAGGGAAGTGGAAAGTGTGAAGTAAGATATGAAAATGCATGGCGAGAAACCAAAACAAGTTAATTTAGGGTAGAGAGAGAAACTAAGGAGAACAAAAATGAAAGGAACAAGTAACTCCCCAGAAACCTACCAGTGGTAAAAGAGAAAGGTGCTGGGAAGGAAAGCAAACAAAGTCACTTCAGGAATACAACTGTAGTTTACCAAACAAGGTAAACCCCTTAGCTTAAGGGCTGGAACACACATTCACCACAAGTTATAGCCAGCAAGGAAATGCAGTGAAGGTGCACATATAAAACCTCACCTAGAATGTGATACTGCAGGAAAATGAGAAACAACTGGAGAGGAGAAAACTAAGAAGGGAAAAACAAAGACAATAGAAACCATCAGCATTTGGACAAGGAAGAAAGGGCAATAACTTAGCAGACAGTGGAGCTGACCACACAACATCAGGTCACCTGATCGAATCTCCAAAGCTAGCGATGACACTACCCAGTTTATTATATAGAAGAAAGGTACATATGTGAATGAGTATAATGTAATATTTGCATGCAGCTGAACAGTGGCCCCCAGAGTTAATGTTACCAATGGGCCCTAGGTACTCTAGTCCGACATTAGAGGTTTGTGTTTTTTCTTTCTTTCCATTTTCTTCATATTATTGCTCAGCTATTAATTTCATTTCATAACTTATACTAAAGCTGTATTTATCTTAACAAAAAATCTTTAAAAATGCCAGTTGTATCCCTATTTTAGCTTTTGCACTGATTGCTGCACTGAGCTTCACAGCTTGTAATCGGTGTGCGTAGGAGTAGACAGAGAGGATTGAAAGCTTCTCTCCCACCCACCCTCTCGAGTTGCTCAACAAAATTAGCTGAATGTATTTTGTGACTGCAGCGAAACAATGAGAAATCGTTTAGGTAATAATCATTTCTCCTCTTCGTGGAAGCCTCAGGTCTGGTTTTATGCAATCATGGCAGTCACGTATTCGAATGGAGTCACTGACAGTTCACATCATGCACTGAATTTAGTGCAATCACATTCTGGATTTTCAATGCTCACATGTAAAAATTGTGATGTACTTTTTTGCTACAATTTAGTTGTTATGTTAATGTTTTTGCCAAAGTATTTTAAAATAAGGGCAAAAAATTGTGAAAAAAACATGTCCGCAACTTGGGAACCCAGCCTTAAAGGTGCTAGTTAAATAGTAATGTACCAAATATACATATATAGAAGTGCAGCTGCAAATTTAGTGCTATAAGATATATGTGAATATTGAATATATAAATTTTAAACTGCTAATGTGGTTATACTTATAAAATAGGGGCCAACTTGTGTGTGCTCATCAGCCACGACAAGTCATATCCCATTGTACACTATCACCTGCACCATGGCTTACAAATGTAAGTAGCAGGTATTCTCCCAGCACTAATTAAAAACTGATAAGTACCTCTACTGTGTGCAAAGTACTTCTATGTTAGGCCGGTGTCACACTGGCTCATGTGAGAGAATGGGGCCGATTATACCATTAACACATGGATCAAACTCTGTCAGAGTTTGATCCGAGTGTCGCGTTAATGTGATCCCATTCTCCTGAATGTGAGAATTGCAGCACACCTATAGAAAAGATGGAGAACTTAACTTATTCATCATCTCCATTGCTTGTGTCCACGAATGTTGGACTGCACTCAGATGTCATCACACGTACTCATAGATTTGATCTGAATAGTCACGAGAAAGTAGCCGCAGATCTGCACTGGCCCATAGTGCGTTGGGCTGATTGCTATTGGAGCGCCCGCCAGGACCGTGTGGGGTACTCAGGCCGGGTCGGACAGTTCTTAAGGGGAATGTGTCACGGCAGCAGTGACCCGGTCCGTGGCCCTGGGCGTCCAATAAAAGTGAAATAAAGGGGAAATAAAGTTTAAGGGATAAATGTTTGTGACTCCACCTGTGGTACTCGGCAATAAAGATGTTAGCCAACGCTGCTTGAAGAATCCGCTGGGGCTGATGGTGATGCAGCAGAGTTGGTACAGCTCTCCACAGGTAGAGCTTTAGTCTCAGGGCACTTAGGTTGTAAATGATGGTGATGCTGGTGGTGGATGTGGTGCAGGGTGGATGGCGCAGTAAATACCATATATACTCGAGTCTAAGCCGAGATTTTCAGCCCCAAAAAATAGTCTGAAAGTGCCCCTCTCTGCTTATACTCGAGTCATGGAAGGCGGGGGGGTCGGTGGGTGAGGGGGAGCGACGCCTGTCAAATACTCACCTACTCCCAGCGATCCTGACGCAGTCCCTGCAAGTCCCACGGTGTTCGGCGCGGCAGCTTCAAGTTCTTCCCCTCTTCAGCGGTCACGTGGTACCGCTCATTAAAGTTATGAATATGGACTCCACGCCCATAGGGGTGGAGCCGCATATTCATTAATGTAATGAGCAGTGTCATGTGACCGCTCACTACAGGAAGAAGCTGCCGTGCCGTACACCGTGGGACATGCAGGGACCGCGCCAGGAGCGCTGGGAGTAGGTGAGTATATTTACCTTCCCTCGTTCCACCAAAGCTCCGTCTTCCCGTCCTCTTGCTGTGATTGTTCAGGTCAGAGGGCGCGATGATGTTAGTGTGCGCGCCGCCCTCTGCCTGAACAGTCAGTGCGGAGAGACGGAACGCTGAGGAGCAGCGGGCAGCGACGAGAGGTGAGTATGTCATTTTTTTTTTTTTAGTGCAGGAGCAGCATTACATGAGGCACAATGCTGTATGGAGCATCTATGAGGCCATAAAGAACTGCATGGAGCATTATATGGGGCATCTATGGGGCCATAACTGCATGGAACATTATATGGGGCATCTATGGGGCCATAACTGCATGGAGCATTATATGGGGCCATAACTGCATGGAGCATTATATGGGGCATCTTATGGGGCCATAATGAACTGCATGGAGCATTATATGGGGCATCTTATGGGGCCATAATGAACTGCATGGAGCATTATATGGGGCATATTTGTATATGGAGCATCTTATGAGGCCATAATGAACTGTATGGAGCATTATATGGGGCTCCTGATTCAATATGGATATTCAAAAACACTTAACCTACTGATGTCTCAATTAATTTTACTTTTATTGGTATCTATTTTTATTTTTGACATTTACCGGTAGCTGCTGCATGTTCCACCCTAGGCTTATACTCGAGTCAATAAGTTTTCCCAGTTTTTTGTTGCAAAATTAGGGGGGTCGGCTTATACTCAGGTCGGCTTATACTCGAGTATATACGGTAAATGTGAGGACACAGAATGGTGCAGTATCCAATGCTTTACTCACAGTTCTTAGTTGCCCCAGCTGGGGTGCTGTGTGTCCACCAGGTTTGTGGTCCAGCCAGCTCTCAAGCAATTTAGTTACACTTTCCAGAACCCTCTTTCATATGTCCTTGCCTGGCCGTCTCTCTGCTCTGGCTTTGCCTCTCCTGCCCCTGCCACACAGTGTCCCAAGCCGGCAGCCTCGGATCTTGTCAGGTGGCGAGCTCTAAGTCCCCCTGGATCCTGTATGGCTGCCTTTTCTGCGAATGTGTGCAGATGTGACTGTGCTTCCTGCAAAAGCCACAATCTCCGGTTATTTAGCTGAGTCCTTAGTTTTTCCACTAGAATGGGGCCGGTCCCCTTGCCTGTGACCTGGTCCCTCCACCTGACTCTGGTCAGCGTGAATACGAGCCTGACGGGTGGACTTCTCACTACCCGTGTCTCTAGGATCCATTCTGCCCTTCTGGGAGCTTCTTTCAGTCTCTCCCTCTCACTTCTCTCTTCAAGCTGTCAGGAGCTGCAGACCCTCACGTCTGCTCAGCTCCACTTCTCTCACAATCTCTGACTAACTTTCCGTCCTAATTAGCTCCTTCCCTACTCTACCTACCCCACCCACTCCTCCAACACCCTTTTCTATCCAGCCTGGGATGAGGCCTTCCTCTCTTAGGGTACGCCCAGTTGCCCTGACTGAATTGTCTAATGTTGGACGCAGGTGTAAGGTTCTGTGCTGTGCCCCCTCCTTACCTGAGAGCGGAATACCACACCTCTGGATGAGGCGCAGTACTCTGTGGTGCCTGGACTCCAGGGGCGCCACACTATCATCAAGTGGTAGTCCCCCCTGTGGACGCTGATACAGTGGAGAGTGGAGAATACTAGAGCAGACAGCCATGATCACACGTCGGGGGTCCGCAAGAGACACGTGGTTGGGGTCCCCTGAACTACGGTATGCACTCACATTAAACAATTACTTCATGCCGGGCCTTTATAATAGAAAACAAAGCTGTAGAAACTCAAATTATTGAAATCATTTTTATTCACAATCACATTTTCATCTAGAACCATACAATGAATTATAATTCTTGAACAAAATCCACAAAAATAGTAATAAATAGATGAATCAAAGTAAAAAGACATTCATATACATTTATTCAACAGGAACAGAAAGAAGGGTGGGGGGGATTATCTGGGATTATGGCTATAATCTGTACGCTTTAATTACATCACAGAACAGAATGTCCAGTCCACACAGTAAGAGAAATCTGAACACCGGATAGCGACTAAAGCTTGGTCCACGGTTAGAAACAATATCGCGACGTATTTACATGAAATGATCGGATGTGTTATCCATAAATCAAAGCATCCTCCGATTTGTCCTGTACGACATCCCGTCATATAGATTCGCTCTATCCTCCCCCTTACATCCGCCGCAGGGATTAGGACAGTGACCAGACCGCGCTGGATCTCATTAATGCCTCTCTATAATAAAGGTCCACTACAAAGTCACATGTTGGTATAATGTACACTTCAATACATCACCCTGTGAAAATAAACCTCTGGCAGGAGCCTTAAAGCCTTTGTTTTCATTGAGCACATTTTTTCTATTTCATTTTTTTTCCCCGTATGTGATTATTCTGCTTTGTATTAATGAAATGCTGGAGTCCAAGTGGACCCAGATGTGAGATCGGCACGTGCCTGACAACGAAACCGGGGCAGGAATGGAAGTGATTGGTAACAACAAAGGGTTAATGGGGGGCAGCAAAAACCACTGAATAATGGGAAATAAAGTATTTTGTATTTGGATCTGGTTTATTTCTGTTGTTCTGGATGTTTTCCGCTTCTTTGTGTACAGCTTTGGATTCCATCTCTCTTCCCTGTTATTTTCATAGTTTCCCGCTCATCGGCAGCAGCAATCTGTGAATACGTTAACTTATCAATTTATCTGATTTCTACACGTATACAGACTTTAAGGCTATATTCACATGTTGCGTTTTTGCTGCATTTTTGCTATGTTTTTTTTTTCTCTTGTGCATGCAGATAAAGTTTAGTGCCCCCCAAAAAAAATCGTGATGCAACTTCCTTAAGGGTTTTGCACCAAAAACGCAGGAAAACCTGATACCTGTTTTGCACTTACTCATTGCTTTCTATGGGTGAAGAAACACTGAAAAAATGCTGGGGTTGGAGGTTCTCCTGCTGCAAAATTGCTTCACAATGTAAGTGATTGTGTTTGAATTGTGACCAGCAAGTGGCCACGGCCGTGACACGTGAGTCGCAGAGAATCAGAATAAATTCAGAATTTTTCAGACTCGTCATGCAGTCACATTCACTTACATTACGTTGTAATGTAGCAACATTAAATCTTTGGTTGCGTGACGTGTCGCAGCCAAAGCCACTGTGTAGCTCCAGCCTTAGGAAAGTGTCAGACAGCCATACAGCTCCGCTGAGGATTGCAATGTAAGGGCAGAGACAGACTGCCGTATTTCTCGTGCGAGAATCGCATCGCACTGCACGGACTGGCCTGGCACCTCTCCTGACCTGAGCACGACAGCGTGATGAATTAATATACAGCTGTCAAGCTCAGGTCAGGAGAGCGGACAGCCATTACGAGGTTTATGAAGCGATTCTCACACAAGAAATACAGCAGTCTGTCTCTCCCCTTACATTGCAATCCTCGTCAGACTGCCATATTTCTCGTGCGAGAATCGCATCGCACTGCACGGACTGGCCTGGCACCTCTCCTGACCTGAGCAAGACAGCGTGATGAATTAATACATAGCTGTCAAGCTCAGGTCAGGAGAGCGGACAGCCATTACGAGGTTTACGATGCGATTCTCGCACAAGAAATACGGCAGTCTGTCTCTGACCTAGGGCTTGGACTGGCTGGCGACTCTGAGTCCTGACCCAAGCATGACAGTTACATTGAAATAGATGCGGTCATGCTCGGGTCAACAGAGCTGCCGGCCAGTCCAAGCATTGTGTTGCGATCCTTGTCACAGTTATACAGCCAACTGACCCTTCCCTTAAGGTGGTTTGCAGGTCCTAAAAATTGATGACCTATCTATAGGTGAAGTCAGCAGAAAACGGCCTTGGCATTGGCTGGAACTAGGCATCATAAGGGGCAGAATACAGCAGGGCCACATTTACATATATCCATATAGATATCATATGTATAAGACTGGGCACCTTTAAATATATGGTTTTATTTGCATGAAATTATTGCAGAATCATACTTGTCATTTTTTTTTTTGCTTTTGGAAAGAGTCAGCATTATTGTACACAGATCCTACTCGGCAGTTATCTGAACTCCTTCACTGTAATGTTTTCTCTAATCTGGTAGAATTTATATTTCACATGTGCACTGTCTGGTACATAGACAACAGCTCATAGAAAACTACTCAAGAAGGCAACATGTATGCAGAAAATGAATATCGAGAGATTTCAGCTCTGAAGCCTGCAGCATTGTGAATGCAGCTTCCATTCATAATACCGGCAGTAACCAAATATAAGAGAATTAACATGATGTATGTGTGCAGATTGTGAATATTCTATGGCGATCTATATCTATATGTAAACTAGTGCTTAAAAGTGTACATACACCTTAAAGGGTTTGTCTGGG
This sequence comes from Ranitomeya variabilis, assembly GCF_051348905.1. Classification (NCBI taxonomy): domain Eukaryota; kingdom Metazoa; phylum Chordata; class Amphibia; order Anura; family Dendrobatidae; genus Ranitomeya; species Ranitomeya variabilis. Next base: position 69,557,301 of record NC_135235.1, on the reverse strand, counting down.
ATTTAAAAAAAAAATGGTTTACAGTTGGAAATCTTATGAAATAATAAAATAATCAATAACCTGTTTAATCCTTTATAGTTCCAGTGATCCCTGTTCATTTCTCTGGAGCATGACCACTGCAGCCGATCCCTGGCACAAGACTGCCAAGGCCAGGACAAGTGATTGGCTGCAGTGGTCAAGAATTTATAAATTATTTTTTACTTTTAAATGCAAATGTAGGAAAGGAAAATGCTTCACCAGTACAGACGCCAATTGAATAACTGAAGCTTTTATGTAGAACAAAGGTGGAAATGTGGAAAAGAAGTCTTCTTTTTGGGGGGGGGCTAAGCAATTGAACGTGTTAGTAATTTGTCTTTTTTTTTCAACACTAGTGATGAGTGAACGTGCTCAGATAAGGTGCTATCCTGTTTGTTAGGCAATCCCTGCATGTGTTACAGCTGTCGAGCAGCCATAAGACATGCAGCTGCGGGGACTTGGAACATATTTTTCGAGCATGCTGAAGTCACTCGGTTAGCACATGAGCGTGTTCAGATGACACCTCATCCGAGTACGTTCACCCATCACTATTTAGCACCAAGAACTTGAGCAAACAGGGGTGAAATATTGTGTAAATAGTGGACTTAGTCCTTGTGTCTTTTAATGTCGTTCTTAGCATGACAACGAAAACAGAAGCGACTCATGCATCAGAGATGTCACGTTCTGCCATCATGAATATTCACGTAGTCATGAGCGTGAGTACAATGAGATGAATTTGATAAGAACAGTAATAATAATTCAGTAAATCAAGTGAACTGCGTCAGGACCGGTAACAAGTCAGAGACTGACGTAATACCGACTGAATCATCAATCAGACGCCAACCTCTAAATGCTTGGACTGTTCTGTCATTTCCTAACATTCACCCAAAGTGGTTCTCTCTTGATATCAAAAAAGCCTCATGCACATGAACATTTGGTGGAGGATAGGAGTAGTACTCTATGTTGCTGGGCTAGATTCAAGAAATCCGAAAGACAAGATGAGGAATTAGATCATGCGGTTTATATCTCAACGCGTTTCGAAGTTGAGCCAAGTTCTTCATCAGGAGAACCACAATGCATACGAGCATGTTATGGCTGTGAAGAACCTGCGTTCTGTGTAGACCTATTCACTTCTATGGAACCTACATATGAATCTAGCATATTACACAGCCATCCTTCACCGGCAATGACCGTAAAGTGGCTGCGGCTCCATAATACGGAGCTCCTCACAGGTTCTGTGTGCACGAGACCTAAAAGCAGCACTTACAATGATCTGAGCTCAAATTACCAAAATACTGCAAGAAATATGGTACGTTACAAAGCGTGAACCCATACGGTATAAAAATCTTCATGACCACACTGCTCATAAGGATAAAAATGGAGACTGTGCAAATAACAAAAATGCATCTGAATATTCAAATAACAAAAAATACTAAACCCACAAATTATTGGATAAATGACATGATATCATATAAAAATGATGTAAGACAAAAATAATAATTAGTGATGAGCGAGTATACTCATTGCTCGGGTTTTCCAGAGCACGCTCGGGTGATCTCCGAGTATTTGTTAGTGTTCGGAGATTTAGTTTTTATCGCCTCAGCTGAATGATTTACAGCTACTAGCCAGCCTAAGTACATGTGGGGGTTGCCTGGTTGCTAGGGAATCGTCACATGTAATCAAGCTGTCTAGTAGCTGTAAATCATTCAGCTGAGGTGATGAAAACTAAATCTCCGAGCAGTCATAAATACTCGGAGACCACCCAAGCGTGCTCGGGAAAACCCGAGCAACAAGTACACTCGCTCATCACTAATAATAATATAAATTAGGAGACGATATCTCAACGTGTCTTTGGTCTAAACATTTGGATCTCTGTGTACTGAATTAATATTTTGCTTCTCTGAATGAATTTCTGATAATAATAGTAAGTGATGTCTGGGGGTTAAATAAAGCCTTTGCTTAAAAGCATTCTGTGATGAAAACAGGCATACAACGCATTACAGTAACTCTCTGCTCAAGGCTATTGGCAAAACGTCCGCTTTAGAGAACAAATAAACCCACAATTTAAATAAAAAAATACTTTTTCTACAAAAAAACCCCAAATCAACATCCTTGAATAGTCTAGTAAAAAACCATTACGCGTACCAGACTCACAGCTGTCTGCGATGAAGTCTTATTGCCGTATCACCCTCAAATATCCCTTTGATTTGCAGGCAATTATCAGAACTGCAATGTTTCCCATTAAAAAAAAGTCTACAAATTTTGATGTCTAAATGAAGGTGTATAAAATATTTTTTTTATTTCTAAAACTTATATGGCTCCTTTCCTTTTGTTAATTTTTAAAACTAGGAGACAGAACCTCGCATTTGAATGTAACCACATGAAAAGTCATGAGAAATGGTCCAACGGGAAGAGCTTTACCAAGGCAATAATGTCGGTGTAACAGGCAAAATTAACCCCTGTCCAGATTAAACCCAGGTATAGTTTGGCCCAGGCCAGAGAATACCCCAGGGGGATAAACTGTCCTAGGCCAAACTATACCCGGGGGTGTAAAATAGCCTAGGCCAAACTATACCCCTCCAGGCTACAACATGCCCCTCTATTTTATGAGCCCTTGTAAATGAGATAGAATTTAGATGCTATTTTTAATAACTTAAACTTGACTTCCCCGTAGTGGGAAGGTATTTGTGTTGTTAATCGCATGATGATTGATCTTACAATACAATGTGACTGGTAACGGACAACAGTCATTACATCTGAGATTACACTGTTGCCCATTATGATAAGTGCTTTTAATTTAATGTGTAAACACTACTGAGAAGTTTGCTAGTCATCTTTTATATTTGTGGAAGTCTAATATCTGAGATGTGGGATATTTGATGTAGATGTAAAGGTACCTTCACACTAAACGATATCGCTAGCGATCCGTGACGTTGCAGCGTCCTGGCTAGCGATATCGTTTAGTTTGACACGCAGCAGCGATCAGGATCCTGCTGTGATATCGCTGGTCGTTGAATAAAGTCCAGAACTTTATTTGGTCGTCAGATCGGCGTTTATCGTCAGGTTTGACACCAAAAGCAACGATACCAGCGATGTTTTACGCTGGTAACCAGGGTAAATATCGGGTTACTAAGCGCAGGGCCGCGCTTAGTAACCCGATGTTTACCCTGGTTACCAGCGTAAAAGTAAAAAAAACAAACAGTACATGCTCACCTGCGCGTCCCCTGCCGTCCGCTTCCTGCTCTGACTGAGCGCCGGCCCTAAAGTGAAAGTAAAAGCACAGCGGTGACGTCACAGCTCTGCTGTTAGGGCCGGCGCTCACACAGTACAGGAAGCGGACGCCGGGGGACGCGCAGGTGAGTATGTACTGTTTGTTTTTTTTACTTTTACGATGGTAACCAGGGTAAACATCGGGTTACTAAGCACGGCCCTGCGCTTAGTAACCCGATGTTTACCCTGGTTACCCGGGGACCTCGGCATCGTTGGTCGCTGGAGAGCGGTCTGTGTGACAGCTCTCCAGCGATCAAACAGCGACGCTGCAGCGATCGGCATCGTTGTCGCTATCGCTGCAGCGTCGCTTAATGTGAAGGTACCTTAAAGGTACCTTCACACGAAACGACTTTGTAACGATATCGCTAGCGATCCGTGACGTTGCAGCGTCCTTTGCTAGCGATATCGTTTAGTTTGACACGCAGCAGCGATCAGGATCCTGCTGTGATGTCGCTGGTCGCTGAATAAAGTTCAGAACTTTATTTGATCGTCCGATCGCCGTGTATCGTTGTGTTTGACAGCAAAAGCAACGATACCAGTGATATTTTACACTGGTAACCAGGGTAAACATCGGGTTACTAAGCGCAGGGCCGCGCTTAGTAACCCGATGTTTACCCTGGTTACCATCGTAAAAGTAAAAAAAAACAAAACAGTACATACTCACCATCTGATGTCCGTCAGGTCCCTTGCCGTCTGCTTCCCACACTGACTGAGCGCCGCAAAGTGAAAGTGAAAGTACAGCACAGCGGTGACGTCACCGCTGTGCTCTGCTCTCACTGTACGGCGGCACTCAGTCAGAGCAGGAAGCAGACGGCAAGGGACCTGACGGACATCAGATGGTGAGTATGTACTGTTTGTTTTTTTTTACTTTTACGATGGTAACCAGGGTAAACATCGGGTTACTAAGCGCGGCCCTGCGCTTAGTAACCCGATGTTTACCCTGGTTACCCGGGGACCTCGGCATCATTGGTCGCTTGAGAGCGGTCTGTGTGACAGCTCTCCAGCGATCAAACAGCGACGCTGCAGCGATCGGCATCATTGTCGCTATCGCTGCAGCGTCGTTTGATGTGAAGGTACCTTTAGACTTCCACAAAGATAAAAGATAACTAACACACTTCACAGTAGTGTTTACACATTTAATTAAAAGCACTTAACTAAAACCATAGAATTCAATTGTAACTTGATCTTATCACTTCACAGATTTTCTCACCTCGTCTCTGGTTGAAAAGTGTGCAAATCTCTTTCTATCATACTCAGACACAGCTGCTTTTAATGTGTAACTACTGAGAAGTGCGGTAGATTCTTTACCTCATTATATCTTTGTGGAAGTCTAATATTTTTACTGATTGAAGTTTTTCTGCTTCAAGTATTAAAAGTCTATGTGTTTAGAACTTTACAAAATAAGTCCGTTATCTTTTCACATAACCCTTTTCAGTAATTCTTTCTTGTGTATATCACTCAACGCTGCAGATATCGGGGGGGGGGGGGTATAATTTGGCATGAGGAGATATAAAATGGCCAATTTATATCCCAGAGTATAAATTCGCCTAGGCCATAAGATACACAGGGTATAATCAAGCCTAAAAAAACACCATAAGAGGAAAGACCTCCACTATTCTAGACAAAAAAACACCAGTATACAGGCAGAGATGCTTACCTGTCCAAGGCCTCCAACAATTGCACTAACCAAGGTGCAGCGGGCCCAAGTTAACTTAACTTGTTTTTTTTGTTTTTTTTTATAATCAAGCATAGGCTGCTATAACACTGGGTACAGTCTGGAGTCAGGGTAGACTATGGCCTATTACACCAGTTTTATGGCAACCAAATTTATAAAGCCAAGTTACATGACCCTTGTATCAAATAAAGCAGATGGGGCACATACAGCTGTATTTTTCACTTGTCGCATTCTGTCTTGATAAAGGCCTTTATGGCTGAAAAGTTGCCCTTTCTACCTCTATTTTGGATTTTCGTTATGTGTTTTTAAGAATGGAATAAACATCACATAATCATTTAAAAGAGGTCCTCTCACCGCAATGATCCTGTCTATTTTATTGTCAAAGCCGCCCAACACCAGCAAAGTAAATACTGGTAATTTTCCGAATTTAACTTATCAAAAATGTTTAAAAAAATACTATGTGCGTGATCAAAGGTGTTGGACCCAAACTTCCAGAGATGAAGTTCTCAGCATGCTCACCATTTTTGGCTAACCCTCTGGCTAGATACATTATAAAGCCATGGGATCTACCAACTCTGCATGAAAGAGCTCTGTCTAGACCATTCATACAGCAGTGAATGGCGTATACTAATTTAAAAATTACTTAATTTTTGCAATTTTGGTATTTTCCCCAAAAATCGGGTAGGTCATGCTAGTGATAGGACCTTTTACTACCATTTAGCTGGAGGCACCAGTGTTCAACATAGCATTCCATTCAGACTGTAAGCTCCAATGAAAAGTGAGGCTGCAGCTTATCAGTAGGTGCTGATCGGCTGCAGTCGTCATGTGACGACCCAATCAATAGAAGCCAGGAGGCTGATGGGGGTCATAATGCAGAGTACAGAAGAACAATGCCTGTCCGGTTTTTATTTTATGACCACCCTGGGCCCACTTAGAATGTGTTAGACAACCCCATTATAGGCAGTGGTAATCTAAAAATGATTTATTTACCTAACCACATATGAGCTGTTCTTTGGATCAATGTGTGTATATTTATATATGGCCCATAATACGTAACTGTCCCATGATCCTGCCATATTGTAATACTAAGTGAAAAGATTAGAATGTATTTCAGGCCGACCACACTGGAAATTAGAAATGGGAAAGCAGTGACTAAACGTCCCATATATCATCCTAATACAGCAAGTACAAACATAATCATTACAACAAAATGATTCGGTCATTGCAATTTTTTTTGGGGGGGAAGCACCTTCTGTTCAATTTTTTTTTATTACTTATTTTTTTTATTTCATTGCCTGCTCATTCGTCTATGTCTTATTAGAAAAGCGTTATCACCAGCACTTCGGGAATTCTGAAAATGAGTTTCTTGGAGGTTTGAGGACACAAAACATATTAGTTAGTCGTGATTACCCAAACGCTCATCTATTTTTCACTGTCTATGAAAATGGCTAATACAAGGTACATGAGCAGCACAATACACATCATCTTGGACCAAAGCTATGACATATTTTATCTAAATATGTACCTGTTACTAATTTCATTAAAAAAAACATTGGTAAACCCACTATGGCTCAAATCTTTCTAGTTTGTACTTTCCAACAAACAAAAAAAGTTTCCAATATCTACACCTACACACCATGAAAAGGTTTACATCTCTTCAGACAAACTCTTGACCACCTCTAGTGTTCTGAGCAACTATTGCTTAATATTCTTGCTGATAAGAATTGGCCTCCAACAGGATTTCCATTTTTTTTCCAATAAGATTGCCAGATCTAAATTCAGATGATTAAAAAATCCCCAAAGCTCCAGTGATCCCTATTAAAACCTCCATACAAAGTTTTCAAAAGAATGATGGATGATCACAAGACTATGCTTCCCTGATATCTTGTTTTCCAGAATCGCTGACTTCAGAGTTATAGACACTGTCAGATTTAAGTGCCTCGGAATTCTTCAAGACTATCTTTAAAAAGAAAATTGTAAAAGTTTGTCTTCGATTGAACCCAGCCTTCTTATTTGCCCTAACTGCTGCGATATGTCTTGATGATGTCTTTGATGAGACGTCTGCAGATCGGACAACAGGCATTGTTCATCTTCTTGAGTTTCAGGCCACATGTGTAGCACAAACACATATGTCCACAGGAGTAGATGACCGTGTCCACCAGGTTCTCATAACAGATGGTGCACTCATCGCTCCAGGATCCTGAGACAGATGGTGAGATCGGTGACTCGGGCATGCTCACAGGGGAATTTGGAGCTGTTCCTGTATGGGAATTTTGTAAAGAAACATGGAGGTTACTATTGTAGTCGTTAGAATGCTTATGGAGAATAACATTTAACAATGTAGAATTACGGTAGGTCTGCTTCTTTTATTCAAGGACACAAAGGTTATATCCAAACTATGACACAATGACACATCATAATAGCCTAATTTTCAATTATACCCATATTTATTTTCCAGCAGAAGAAAATAAAAGGAAAAATATCTAGTAATAAAGGAGTTTTCTCATCAAATAAAATGAAATCAAAAGACTAGGATATGCCCTCATTTCATGCCTGAGGATGATCCAACACTGATGAGAATGAAACGGATGCAGCCAATGTTGGACTGGGGTGTAAAGGGCCCACCATTATCCAACCCCAGGGACCCACTTTCAAGCTGCATGCAAATGTCACATTATCCTCAAAAATAATTTTTCTATAACAATGAACTGGGTGGATTGTAAATGAATATGATGCTGCCTCTGTCTGTACATAGTGATTAAAGTATATTGTGCCAAGTACTACTCATATAACAGAGTAGTGGCCCACTCTTGTACAGGGGCCCTCCACAGGATTCTCCTGTTCTCCTTTGGGCTAGTCCAAGCCTGGATGCAGCATTGATTTAGCATTGGAGCCCCTTCACAATCTTTCCCTGCAAAGCTTCAATTTAAAGGGTTGTCCAGGACTATTTTTCTTCTACTATGGGCCTAAAAACTAACAGGCAGGTAGTTGCTAACAGAGGCCAGCTCAGAGTGGTCACCAACAGCTCCTGCTGCCGATTCAGCTTCTCCCATGTCAACAGAGCAGCATTTCCTCCTCCAGGCTGTTCTGTCAGAGGAGCGTGACTACTGGCGTTATGCTGATTAACACCCGCCTCCCCGCCGTTAGGCAGCGGAGAGCTGGCTGAATCACCAGCAGGAGAGGTCTGTGACTGTTCTGTGCAAGCAGAGATCATCACTGGGCACAACAGATAGGTAGTTAGCAAGCAGGTAGTTCTTAGGCCTATAGTAAAAAAAAAATTGTCCTGGATAACCCCTTTAAGTTAATGGGGCCAGCTGCAGTTCCGTGCACAGACAAGTGACTGAATCTGTTACGGATCTGCAGGTCAGGTCTAGGGTAGAAGGGGGAACAGCTGACCCTGTACTAGGACTAGGCTGAAACCCTACGATGGAGTGTGCGACTTATTCCTTGTGAATAGACCCACCAATGTTTCCTAGGCTAAACTCAAACGAAGACCTACAGGTAGGGGGGAAGGGTGTCCCTGAACGATCTAGGGACTGGGAACAAAAACAGGTAACCACCTAGAAGGAAAATAGAGGAAGCTGCAGAAACGAATGGAAAACCAAAAACAAAACTGGCAGAACTAGAGATCCCAGAACTGCACAATATCAAACACAGAAAGCTAACAAGACACCAAGCCAGAACACTAGCGGACTAACACTGAAAAAAAAGGTAAATTATTTGTGCCTAGAGCCTTGGGGAGAGTTTTGTTTGCTGAATGTCATGAGTCTTGCCTGGTGGGTCATCCTTTCTTTTCCTTCCTTGTGCGACCCTCGCATTGCTTAATAAAATGGTCAGCCTTACCAAAATACAAGCATAGACCCTCAGAGAACCTCCTCTCCCTCTCCTGGGAACGAGAGGACATCGCCCCAAGTTGCATCGTTTCCCCGCAGTCGACGGGAGTATCCTGAGGAGCTGGGTCCAGCATAGTAGGAGCCTTCTCTTCATTCTGCCTGTCTCTCAATATTCTATCCACAACAAGATGGCGGATGGTCAAAACAAAATAGATTTTATCAGAATTAATGCCGCTGTTCTTTAATTCTCACAGTAGTTGGCTGTCCAAGAGGCTTATACCTCAGTAGTCATAAAGTGATACTGCATCCTTGTTTACACTGTTTTTAAGAAGGGTAGATTGCATTGAATTGAAGCTAGGCAAGGATATATATGAGGGGGTATTGGTATAAAGTTGGCCTGCCCTCGAAAAAAAAACTATGGCCCTGATTCATTTGTAATATTTTTGCGTAACATGAAGAATGTCAACTTTTCACGCCACTTTCGACCAGCTTCGCCAAGGTTTGTGGAGCTGGGTAGAAGCCAATGCGGGATCGGGCATGGTAACACCTGGCCAACAAATTGATCAAGAGTTGCAGCAAACATTTCTGGCAAGGCTCACGGAGGAGCATGCTACTAATACGATGCACGGAGTTCAATAAATCGCATGCAACTTTTTATGAATTAGGCATGCAGGGCCATCATTAAGACTGGCATACAAAAAACACCAGTCTTGTCACAGTAAATGACTTGTTTACATAGCAAAAGATTTATTTTTGTTCACTAGAAATATTCCAGGCCAAATATTCATCGATACCCCTTCGTATCGTGAAACCTCATTGGCATCTCCCAATGTTACAATGAAAAATTGTTTTCCAAAAAGGTGGTTACCGCTTCGCTTCCTTCTGATAGCACATATCAGGGTGCTCCAGAGACGATGCATACTACTGATTTCAGCTCATCATAAAGATCACTTACATTCTATTCTTTTCTACACTTTTATTTTTTTATATCTATTTTTATATACTTTTGGTAACTACATTTTTAAACATTTGCCCCACTTCTTCACTCCCTCAGACCATCGTAAATCATGAGTAGAGCACATGAATTTTATCTCTCTGACTCCAGCACCCTAATATACCGTTCAGCACCCAGTATCCTTTAGAACTGTATACTGTAGGAGCAAATTACAGAACTGGCATGTGTGCCCACTTACAGGCCCCGCTGATCCTCCCCTCTGAGTGCCCGATCTGACAGACCCCGCCCTGCCAATCTATGATATGTACTATAAAGGAAGGAGACTATGGTGCACTCTTTCGGGTGTCTCAACTCTTAATTTTTTAGGAGTCTCTTACAAGTTTCTGTTAGTCATATGTCATTTTAAAACTATTATCGTATGTGAAGATCACTCAGTTGGCCACATAAGAACATCTTTAGATTATCTCCTTTTGCACATAACTTCTAAGATTAGAATTTGTTTTTCTGGAGAAAAGGGAACATTTGGTAACCTGCCTGAGATATATTTTTAACCTTTCATTAAATGCTTGCAAAGGATGAAATCGGGTGCATCTATCTACATATCCTCATTCCCACTAATACTATGTTGTGGGAACCAGCACTCACCATTGATAGAGTGACACAGAGGTCCTGGTCCACTAATGTTGAGCACAGGGTCGGAGATGCCACTGCACAGAGCTGTTGGGCTGTTTGGTATTGATGTAGGAGAACTTGGAGTTGAGGGGTCTCGGAAATCAGTGGCTAGTGTGGACCCTGTAAAGGAAAGCATAAGGATTACTTTTTAATGTGTTCTATTTTTAAGCAGAGGCCTACAGATATAGTATTTGATGTCAGACAAATACACATCCCTAGTAGAACGTTGAGCTATTCAAAGTAAAAAGTAGATAGCTCTAATGGGAATATGAAAAATCGGATTGGAAACAAATCAACTAAAGGGAACAAAACACAGCAAAAAAACTATGGGCTCCTAATATATCTCTCTCCGCTCCAGCACTCTGGTAGTTCCCACCGGTCTCGTTACTTGCTTCAGTGATGACACGTCCGTCCACCCACTTTACTGTGGCAACCAATTACTGGCCTAAAATGTATGACCAAAAGCCACTTAAGGCCCCTCTACACATTAGACAGTTGCTGGAACAACAATTGTTTGGCTGATCTCTTCGGACTCTTCTGTGAACAGGAACGCTCAGTTCGACCAAACGCTCCTGTGTTATCTATGAAAAAGCCGATACAAGACTTCTCCTGCAATGGTTTATCTGCAGGGATAACAAAAGGATCAAAAGTGTCCATCCAGCGGTAAAATAAAATGCTGGAGTGGAGCTTTAAAGGGAAAAATCCTTAATCAAAATTTTAATTTGTTAAATTTATTGTAAAACTTAATGGATATTGTAGTACATTCAATATGACCCTCTACAAAGACTACTGCTAAGGCATAGTACAATTCCTATACTACAGTATAACATAGGAGATAATTATGGAGTTTGGATAAACAGGTCATGTATGCAATTATCAGATAATATTATATCACCCTGCAGACTCTATACACACTAAAGCATGAAGTATTCATGAATCCAGTACCATAGTCGGATGATCACATGTACAACAATACGATATGTCATCGCCCCTCTGTGTTGGCCAGGGAGCCTACAGAAAATCCTACCACGGTTCATATTAAAAAGCATCTTTGTGAATAATCCCCCAAGGCAGTTCATCTGATAGAGATAGACCCAGGACAGGATGATATTAGACATCACTACACAAACACTGTCTGCTATATCCCATAATCAATTGGGTGATACACTACATGAAATAACGACTGCTCTGTAATGGACCATGATAAGTACCTTCATCATCTGATCATGACTATAATACCGCAGCGACACAAGGCAGATTATATATCAGGAAACCAAATTTGTATTAGTATTTTCCTTGACTTTGAGTACTGGTGTAATGAAAAAAAAAAAAAAAAAAGGTGCTGTGACTGACAGCCACCCAAAGTGTCTGGGGGGCATCATATTGTCCCGCAGTTATATTCTCATAAAGTAGAATGAAAGCGCCTATAGCGGAGCTGCATAACGTGGAGCGCGGTCACGTGTTGTCTCATGTACTCTACGTTCCACGCTCAATTATGTCTATTCTCTGCATGCCGCTGCCTAAGATTTCTTGTTTATTATTACCAGCCGCTAATTCCTTTGACAGACGCTCTAAATAATAAATAAGATGGCAACTGCATTATTAAAGTGCTGCAGAGATGTCCCATATTTCTCGCTGCCGCCTTTTTCAAAGCATCGGGGTTTTGTTTTACGGTTTTGACTTATTGTCTCATAACTACTAATGACTACACAGTCACAAAAAGGTGATGCATAAAAAAAGATTGTTTTGCTAAATATATGCATGTCTGCACAAGCTTTTGCTAATCATTTTTAGATGTCTTATTCCAAATGCACAAAATCAGGTGGAGTGATATCAATCGATACTGACCCTATTCACTCTCTGAGGAGCGTGCCTTGGAGGGTGGGGTGGAGGATGAGCAGTGCACTTTGATATAAGGGCAGCAGCACTCGGGATCCGCTGCAATTAGTGATGAGCGAGTATACTCGTTGCTCGGGTTTTTCCGAGCATGCTCAAGTGTTCTCCGAGTATTTCAGCGTGCTCGGGGATTTAGTGTGTTTCGATGCATCTGCATGATTTGCGGCTGCTGGACAGTTTCTCTAACAAACAGGCAATGCCCACATGTATTTGAGCTGTCTAGCAGCTGCGTCGACCAAAACTAAATCCCCGAGCACGCTGAAATACTCGGAGACCACCCGAGCGTGCTTGGGAAAACCTGAGCAACGAGTATACTCGCTCATCACTAGCTGCAATCCTCTTTCTTTATTTTGATATGTCCTCTATTTGGTGTGAGCACAGCGGCCGGAGATGCAGCCGCATTTGGAATTTATACCACTCTTCCACTTAGTTGTACCAAGTGCAACTTGTTCAGGTGAGCGACAAGCCCCCCCATCTCACCTTCACCTGGTGCCTGGGGTGTTACACAAGTTGCGCCTCTCGTCTCTCTTTTCTCTGCATTCTTGTGAATATCAAAATTGATGATGATGATACAGTAGTTTTCTATTTTTATACATCACTAAATATTGAAAGTATCTCATCATTCTGAATTAGAGTAATCCACTTAGTTCTTGAAAGCAAAGTACGACTTGTACATGTATGGGAGTAAAAAGTACGAAACAGAAAAAAAGGATTTTGAGAAGACTCAAAAAAATGCTTTTCTCTTTTTACCATTGAACAGGGTATTACATAGTATTTGAGTCAGACAAATACACATCCCTAGTAGAACGTTGAGCTATTCAAAGTAAAGTTCTTACCCAACATGCGTATCTGCATAATTGCTCCATGTAGACCAAAGAACATCCACAAAGGCTGTGAACAGTCCACACAGACTTGCATTCCAGTACTGACACCATTATGACTCAAATGTAGTTCACCTTCTGTGTTTATCACAAACCCCAAGATGTCCCCACTCTGAAGAGGAACCAGCACTCGACAGACAGCCCAGAACTCCTTTCTGTCGACCAGTGACTCTGGATTGTATGGAAGGTCACTCGGTCTCAATGTGCTGGGATCACAAGATGTCACGCCATAAGACAGACTACCGGACCTTGAAGCATTTGATTTGTTTATCTTGACAAAGATGGTTTCATTTATTCTAAGAGATCTATTGGTAAATACTAAAGTCCGTTCTTCTCGGGCATGCTCCAGCCTGGCCACAGTTTGGTCATCTAAAGTCTTGATATGGGCCCCTCGGAGCTGATGGAACCGGAGATCACTCTCCAACTGTGATGGAAGTAAGTGGGAATGCTGTGAGTTGAGAGAATTCTGTGGAATCGGACACATTGCCGTCATGGACTGAAAGTTTTCTTCCTGCAAATTCAGGTCACACAAGCTGACGGACAAGCGAGTATCTTCTGTTTCTCTTCGTAGGGATGGCCGGGGGATGGCAGTAAAAGATCTCGGCCGCACGGAGTCCGGTGGGATGATTTCACTATCTGTAGATACAAAGCAGAATTTAGAATGAGTAAAATGTGTTTACTATGAATGCATTCAAAGACTTACATTACAAATTTGTTCTGCAAATGTACTCCGACACAATTCAACCAAGAGATTGTTTACACGGGATGATGATTGGCTTAACAAATGTCCATAAGAACTCTAGTTCCAAACCCTAAGCCTGTGTAAACTTGTCTGATGACCAGTGACCAGAAACCAGTGTTCTTGGCTGCATATCCCCTTGTCCTTGTGTGCTGCCAACAATAATGAAATTGTATAGTATCAAACAATGGTACAAATGAACGTTCATCCACACATACTGCCGAAGATGACTGGTTTTCTCACCTAGCCAAATGAGTTCTCATGCTTCGCACTGACGAGGGCCAACAGCCCGAAACACCGTGTCTGCGAATTGAGATACTGATTTGGCTTTTATCCTAAGTCATATTGTACGACTCGTTAAAGGGTTGATTGTGACTTGTAGGATCGCTACTTCCAATAGGTGGCGCTGTAGAGTTTAAGTCCTCTTTTTCTCAGAAGAGGCAATTTGCATATTTAAATTCCCAGAGGAGCATTGTACGGCAAATAAGCCTCCTTACCTTGACAAGCCAGAGATGGTATGTCACTCTCCATAAGGAGAAACGATACCCCTTAGACCCCATGTCCAGAGCCTCTCACCTAGCCAAATCAGTTCTCATGCTTCGCACTGACGAGGGCCAACAGCCCGAAAAACCGTGTCTGCGAATTGAGATACTGATTTGGCTTTTATCCTAAGTCATATTGTACGACTCGTTAAAGGGTTGATTGTGACTTGTAGGATCGCTACTTCCAATAGGTGGCACTGTAGAGTTTAAGTCCTCTTTTTCTCAGAAGAGGCAATTTGCATATTTAAATTCCCAGAGGAGCATTGTACGGCAAATAAGCCTCCTTACCTTGACAAGCCAGAGATGGTATGTCACTCTCCATAAGGAGAAACGATACCCCTTAGACCCCATGTCCAGAGCCTCTCACCTAGCCAAATCAGTTCTCATGCTTCGCACTGACGAGGGCCAACAGCCCGAAACACCGTGTCTGCGAATTGAGATACTGATTTGGCTTTTATCCTAAGTCATATTGTACGACTCGTTAAAGGGTTGATTGTGACTTGTAGGATCGCTACTTCCAATAGGTGGCGCTGTAGAGTTTAAGTCCTCTTTTTCTCAGAAGAGGCAATTTGCATATTTGGTTTTCCAATGTATACTTCAGGCAGAAGGCTCTGATCGATGCAGCTGTTTAGGCATACAGAACCGCATACGGAAAGAAAATCCTTATTACAAAGTATATAATCATATGTACTGGTTTTGCCACTGTTTTGGCATATGCTGGGTGAATGGGCTTGTTCGAACCATGCAGAAAGCTTTCAAGGAGCATAAGTAGAACAGTGAAGTGTGAACAGAGCCTAATTGCTTTTGTCATCGGGCTCTTACAGTAAGTGTTATAGATAAGTCACCGGTAAGGGGAGGCAATAAGATTCTGCCACCCAAAAATGATTTTAAGAGCTTTGACTATGAATAGAGGAGAGTATATGATTTACCTCCAGATTAGTAGAAGATAAATAATGCAAATATTTTCCCAAAAAAGCAAAACATCTGTGTCCACCATTATATACTCTTAATGGATGAGCAGATTGTAGGACGTTTTATGGATATACATACTGTACATCTATTGTTTTAGAAGATTTTTTCGCTTCATTACTGATACAAGAAGGTTATTTTATATGGAGATTGTTCTCAAATTCATCTCACAAGGAACATATAGAGTTACTTCATAAACCTAGAGAAAAAAAACTGGGAAATCGGTCAAATGAAATTGGAAGCTAGAAGCTGACCTATTATAACAAGACGCTCTGCAGATAAGAGCCAGGTATGTCACATGCTCAATTAAATGTCTTCTGCTTAATGTGGAACTGAACATGAGCCTCGCAGCTTGGATATAAGAATGTTCCTAGAATGTAATCTTAAATCTCGCAGCGTTCTGTTTTATGAGTGCCTGGCAGGCTTCTCACTTTGTCCCCGGGATCTCCTCCTCGCTGCATTTTCAACTTGAAGACCTCACATTTTTACTGATGACTAAGCAGTAAAGTGACTATAATATAAACATAAGTGAAAATGGAGAGTGTCCAGATGGTGAACTACAACATCCATCACCTAAAGGAGCCTCAAACTTGGATTAAAATAGGTTGTCCACTTCTAGACAATATTCGGTCAAACACTATTATTAAGCAAATCTAGTATAGCTAAAGTGAAAAATGTCGATGTCACCTATGGCTTGGACTAAACTAGATGACATGTGGCTCGTTTGCTCTTATGAGCATCAATTCCAAATTCAGGTGGGCATATACATGAGATAGTTGTCGGCCAAACCCTTGTTCAACCAATAGGTATTGCCCCAGATAAGAATCCGTTATACAGCCGGCCTCTGTCTTTATCAGCAGAGATCGGAACCAGCTCTGATCACTGTTGTTTAACCATTTAGATTCCGCTTACTGAGCGCCAAGTGGGTACCACGGCAGCCGCGGGCCTGTTGAAGGTCCCCCATGACTACCATCTCTCCTGTGAAGCCTAACCACAGATAACTGTGGCATTGCAGTATATAGAACAAGCGATCAAAGAATAGCAGGTTCAAAATCCTTGAGGGGAATAAAAAGTCAAGTCAAGGTTTTTTTTTTCAAAGTTTTTGTTTTTTTGTTGAATACATATTCCAGACCTTCAACATGAGGTATGTTTTATTCTGTTTTATTTTTCTGTTTAATCTCGTCCCCGTTTTCTCTTTTGCTTTCCTTTTCCCTCTTTTCCAGTTTATTTCTATTCATCTCTTCTTTTCCTTATTCTTTCCTTCTTTTTTCTCTCTCTATTTAATCCTGCCTTTTTTTCCTTGCTTTTCCCTTTCCCAGTTAGTTATTGTAACAATCTACATTGTTATTGCTCATTATATATGTGTATGATGTTTTTGCATTTTCCCCTGTTATAAGTTAAAAATCTACACAATAAACATATTAACAATAAAAAAAGTAAAGTTAAGAAGAAAATAAAATGTATTTAAAAAAAAAAAAGAAAAAGAAAATGTGAATCACCCCCTTTTTCCCAGTTTAAAAAAAAATAAGTAAAAAATAAACATAATGTGTCAGATGTAACAAAATATAAAAGTAGTTAACTCATATGGTAGATGGCGAATAAAAAAGGAAACGCCAGACTTGCTATTTTTTCGGTCACTACTCCTCTCTTAATGGAATAAAAAAAGAGATCATAACGAAAGTAACTCAAAAGAGTGTCAATAAAACCACAAGATGGCAACACAAAAAACAAGCCATCACACAGCTGCCAAAAAAGAAAAAAAGGTATGGGTCTAAGAAAATAACAGAAAAATAAAAGTTTTGACAAAGTTTTGAATCTTTTTAAGCAATTAAAATAATAATGAAAAGCTATACAGGTTTGGTATCGCTGTACTGGTACTGATCTGAAGAATTATGTAAAAAACAGCAATAATAATAATAATAATAATAATAATAATAATGTCGGAATTGCATTTTTTTTTCATTAATTCAAATTGACTCTGAGAGGAAGAGGACTAGAATTCTAGCACCACCTATAGGAAGTAACAATCCTAAAAGTCAACAAGCCTTGTCACATAACTTAGGACAAAAGCCAAAACCAAAATCTCAATTTGCAGACACTGTGTTTCGGGGTACTGACTCTCATCACACTTGGATTTTTTTCTCCCCATTTTGAAGTACAATATGTGGTCAAAGAAATGATGTTACGCAAGATTACAACACAAAAAAATTACCTCCATGTTTCAAGGAGATGTTCTCGTGATCTGTGGAGGCTGAAGAGACCCCAATGATCAGACATTTATCACCTACCCTATGTATAATTGATAAGTTTTATTTGTGGCATAAACTCTGAATCCTTCAGAACATTTGAGGCTCCTCTCACTCAACAGGTTATGAAAGAAGCAACCTTTACTTGTCCATATTAAAGGGTTGATCTCCTAAAGTCAACCTTTGATATTTAAAGGGGTTTTAAAGAACATAACCATAGAAGTTATTGTTTCAAATTTGCCTAGGATATCTACTCCGATACCTGGTCATGAAACCCGAGTAATGCTGCACTTTCTGTAATAACGTGTCGATATATCGGCCAGTCACAAGGTTTACGCTGTTGCTATCCCTGAACTTTGGTCATTTTCTGCTCATGTCATCTAGTCCTTGCTGATTTTGAAGTTATTTTAGTTGTCCAAACAAACAATTTAAATATTTTCTACATACTAAGACCCCGATCTATATTTTCTCAGAGATCTACATCTGTTCTTGTGATGGTTTGCAAGCTCAAGCTATAACAGATACCGACTGGCATCTTGTTAATTTGTTTACTAGCTAGAATGAAGGCAAAATCTACTCATGACGTCTATAAAAAGATCTCAGTCAGGGGCCATTTATCTCTCCATTTAATCATGCACTGTCTTCAAAGCTGAATAAAGAGGCTATTTATTACACGCAGCGGATCCATGCAGCTATATTACGCTAAGCTGCTTCTATTCTTGCCCATGAAATGTCAGACACCACGCTACCGAAAGACCAGCACCAGAAATAAGGACGACATTTCTACGTTCAGTCTCTCACTAGGAGAAAGGTACGTCATTGCTTGGACAATGGGAAAAAGATCACTTGAACAAATCCATCAACATTGGCTAAATCCCATTTATAAAAGACCTCTAATAGGGTCCATCGTATAGGTCATTTTCTCAATGCCTATAATTATTGAATTGCCTTAAATTGTTAGAATCTGAGCTTTAAAAATTTACAATGAAAAAAAATCCTAGCAAAAATCTTTTTTGTGTGTCTCCGGTGTTCATCAATGTCCCCATTCTCCTCACTGGTCTTTCTGTAAGACAACTGTCTGCAGCAGGAGCCTCCCCCCTCTGCTCTGTTTGCAGTAGAACAACAATTGTAAACCCATGTCAGCCATTCACCAGCTAAAAATGTAAGAGAAATTACAGGGGCTTTCATTGAATTTTATTTTAATTTATACGCTCCCAGTAGGTACAAATAACAAATGGAGCTTTACTAAACCTTACCTGCTTCTAAGCCGGCACAGGCGACAGTAAGTAAAGCTCTATTTGTTATTTTTATGGGTATGTGCACACATTCAGTATTAGGCAGCGCTTTGGACGCAGCACATGTCCTCTGCGTCCAAAGCGCTGCCGGCTTTTGAACGCAGGTGATTCTGCATGTGTTCATTGGACCGTGCGGAATCACCGGACCCAATACACTGTACGGGTGATATTTATCTTGCAGAGGCTCGCGTCTCCGCAAGATAAATAGACATGTTGAGGTCTGGAAAGACGTGCCGCATGTCCGTCTCCGCAGGTAAGCCGCGGGCGTCTGTGCACGCATAGTGGACATGGGATTTCTTGAAATCCCATCCTCTAAACTAACATCTGGACACTGCGGGTTGGACGCTGCTGATGTACTGACCGTGGGAACGTACCCTAACACATAATATACACTGTTCAGCAAGCTTTGTAGGGATAATACAATTCTAAATTACTAATTGCCAAAGGCAAATAAACCTCTATACCAAAGACTGTGTATTAACACAAAACTTTTATTTTGTATAAAGTACTAAAGGGAATCTTAAAAGTCAATGTTAAAAACACAAGAGGGAGCCTTGCTGGGGGTACATCCCCTTGCTGTTAGCGGTTAATAACCAACTAAACTTGCTATTTTCACCCAGTGAGAGCCTATGAAATAAAGAAAACATATTGCTGGAAAATGTCTTTATGGCCCCCCCACTTCTGTATTTTTTACCCACTCCTGGTTTATAAATACTGAGGTAAAATTCTCACCAAATACTGAACGTGTGAAACTGGCCTAATAGTTGTACGCTTTAGGATTTCTACAAGACTGTCAATCTGCAGAATCCTACTGAAACTGTGTGAGCAAGTTTACTTTCAAAGCTATTATTTCTAGACTGAAGGTCATACACATTTGACTACAGTTGGTTGATCATCCGGCAGTCTTATATGTATTAGGCCTCTTAACTTATCCCCAACAGATGATATCACGAAAGAGAAAGATTTGGTTTTGGAGATTTCAATGACTTATCCTTTTGTTCGGCAAAGAACTAAGCTGATGCCAAGAGAGTTTGGCAGCGCGTTTCTCGGAGAGGAAACAGGAGTGTTAAGCTGAAGCAGTCTGATCTCTGTATGGTGGAGTCTGGAGAGATTGCTTTTAGCATAAGGTCCAAATCCCACCGAGGACAATATCTGCCGGGAGTTTGTATGTTCTCCCCGTGTTTGCGTGGGTTTCCTTTGGGTTCTCTGGTTTCCTCCCACATTCCAAAGACATACTGATGGGGAATTTAGATTCTGAGCCCCAATGAGAACAGTGAGGATGATGCCTTTGAAATACTGGGAGATTAATGGCGCTATATAACAGTGTAAAGTGAATAAATAGCTGGGCCCCTTAGTGTCCCTGTAAGATAGGGGGAAGATTGCTTTTATATATTGTGTACACATATCTACTATATAATTGTCTAAGGGGTACTTCTGTCTGTCTGTCCCGGAAATCCCGCGTCGCTGATTGGTCTCGCCAGCTGCCTGTCCAGCTGCCTGTCCTGGCTGCCGCGACCAATCAGCAATGGGCATAGTCCGATTAGTCCCTCCCTACTTCCGTCCAGTCAGTGCCCGGCACCTGCTCCATACTCCCGAGTGCCCCCAGTCAGCGCTCACACAGGGTAAATAGCAGCATTAACGGACCGCGTTATGCCGCGGGTAACGCACTCCGTTAACGCTGCTATTAACCCTGTGTGTCCCCAACTTTTTACTATTGATGCTGCCTATGCAGCATCAATAGTAAAAAGATGTAATGTTAAAAATAATAAAAAACCAAAAAACCTGCTATTCTCACCTTCCGTAGTAAGCTGAGACGCGCGCGGCCTCCGCCATCTTCCGTTCCCAGAGATGCACTGCGAAATTACCCAGAAGACTTAGCGTTCTCGCGAGACTGCTAAGTCATCTGGGTAATTTTGCAATGCATCCTGGGAACGGAAGATGGCGACAGCAGCGTGCGTCTCGGCACAGCTTCACTGGATCCTGGTGGGTGAGTATATAACTATTTTTTATTTTAAATATTTTTTTTAACAGGGATATGGTGCCCACACTGCTAAATACTACGTTGGCTGTGTTATATACTGCGTGGCAGCTATATACTGCGTGGGATGTGTTATATACTGCGTGGGCTGTGCTATATATTATGTGGCCAGTGTTATATACTGCGTGGGCTGTGTGATATACTATGTGGGCTGTGCTATATATTACGTGGGCTGTGTTATATACTGTTTGGCCAGTGTTATATACTACGTGGGCTGTGTTATATACTGCGTGGCTGCTATATACTGCGTGGGCTGTGTTATATAGTACGTGGGCTGTGTTATATACTGCGTGGCCACAGTTATATACTGCGTGGCCTGTATTAACGCATCAGGTATTCTACAATATGTATGTATGTATATAGCAGCCACATAGTATATAGCACAGGCCACATAGTATTTGTCTGCTATAAACTACATGGCCTGTGCTATATACTATGTGCCTGCTATATACATACATACATAGATATTCTAGAATACCCGATGCATTAGAATCGGGCCACCATCTAGTAATGTTATAGGCAGTCAGAGCTGGGTGCATTCACACTTTTCCATTCTTTCTATATCATTTTATCGCTACTGATAAGCCCATTTATTATTATTGTCCAAGAGACTTGCTTATAAGGGAAAAAGAAAAAACAATTATAAGTGAAATGTGTGTCTTTGCAGATAATCTGCGCTATACAAATTATTTTCTGTTCATTGGACACATCTGTTCTCCTCGCCAGTGTCCACACTTACAAACAGCGAGAATGCAATGCTTTAAATGAGGAGACAAAGGCTCGGCAGCCGAGGGTCAGGCCGGGGAGATAAACATGCACCTTTTGTTGGCATTTAAGTGGTTTCTAAATGACAGGCTCCCACCACCTTTGTCACTGTGAAACACACTCTCGGACGGCTGTTTCCATGGCTATGCAAGTACATGACGAAATTGAGATTTTCATCCCTCCCAAGCAGCGCTCTAAATTTTCCACTGCCGTTCTCCGGAGCCATGTGGTTGTCTTCGTGAAAGGAGTCTTTAATATCCACGCCTGTAGCATCTGCCTCTCTTGGCTCACAGGTGCAAGCTGGATTTAACAAATTGTCTACTTAGTCATCTTTTTGTTTTTTTAAATGTTTTTGGCACTACACAAGATATATTTCTAAAGAAGCACACAATGGTACACACCCATGGCATTCTCGTGGCCAAAAGGGCAAGGGGACTGCTGCCAGACGTGGGATACTGGTGGAACATGGAAATGGGAACATCAGATGTTGATATTCTTCTAATACCATGACTTCCAACCTTCGATCCATGCAAGGGTCAAGGATTCCCCAGGAGACAACAGAAAGACCTATCCATTTTACAGTAGTGATAGCAGACTTATATAGGGATGTCGAAAAATACTTGGCAGACAAAGCAGTGATGAGTGAACGTGCTTGGATAACATGTTGTTCGAGTATGCTCTGATGTTATGAGTATCTTGGGCATGCTCAAATAATATGTTCGAGTTCCCGCGGCTGAATGTCTAACATCCGCGAATCAGTCTCAACACATGCGGGGATAGCCTAACAAACAGGAACTCCCCGCATGTGTTGCGGCTGTCTAATATCCGCGAATCATTCAGCCGTGGGAACTCGAACATATTACTTGAGATTGCCCAAGATACTTGGATTAACACCCGAGCATGCTTGGATAACACGGTATGCGAGCACGTTCGTTCATCACTACCACACAGTGGCGTAGGAAGGGGGGTGCGGGGGGTGCGGGGGGGGCGGGCCGCCCCGGGCGGCACAATGCCGGGGGCGGCTCCGACCCAGAGAGGAGGAAGAAAAAAAAAAAAAATTTGAGACGCGGGCCCTTTAAATCTTCGGGCGGCGCTGACGCCGCCGCCAGGACCAGGGCCGCCATACCGGCGTTGGCAGTAGCTTAGCTACTGGGGGGGCAGAGGGGGCCTTCTCCCCGGGCCCTGCCACACGAAGGGGCCGACTGGGAGCCGGCACTGCCACTTCCGTGATGAGGCACAATACAGGAGGAGCGCAGCAAAATGCCTGCTTCCCTGTCAGACGGCGATTCTGCACGCTCGTCCCTCCTGAACTGTATGATTGTGCTGACCGACCTCAGGAGCTTCTCCAGGCTGCAGGTTTCTTCCCTCCCTCTCCCTGTGCTGGAATTGGCCCAGGGCAGGCACGCTGGGTCCTAGTGCCCACCTCCATATCACTCAGATACTTCTTGGTCCTGCTGCAAACTTCATCGGTAAGTGGGGATAAGATACATTAGATTGATATGCATGTCATAGTCACTGGGGGGTAAATGTGAGAGGATGGGGTGTTGTGGGGGAGGGGGACAGGGCACTGGGGGGTGAATCTGAAATTATGGGGGTGTTGTGGGGGCTTAGGTGGGGGAGGGGGACAGGGCACTGGGGGGTGAATGTGAAAGGATGGGGGTGTTGTGGGGGAGGGGGACAGGGCACTGAGGAGGTGAATGTGAGAAGATAAGGGTATTGTGAGGGCTGAGGTGGGTGAAGGGCGACGGCACTGGGGGGCTGATTATTATACGGTTTTGTTATGAGATTTTATGCACTCCATCACATGTAATAGTTGTTCTCTGGGATGGGGAGGTAGGGGGCTTATTATACTTACCAGCTGGGTAAGCCATGAGCTGCATCACATTTAGGGCATGTGCACACGCTGCGGTTTTTACTGCGGATTTATCGCGGTTTCTGCTGCGGGTTTACACCTGCAGTTTTCTATTGGAGCAGGTGTAAACCCGCAGCGGAATCCGCACAAAGAATTGACATGCTGTGGAATATAAACCGCTGTGTTTCCGCGTGTTTTTTTCCGCAGCATGTGCCCTGCGGATTTCGTTTCCCATAGGTTTACATTGTACTGTAAACTTATGGGAAACCGCTGCAGACCCGCAGCTGCGGAAGCGTTGCAGTTCCGCAGCGAAATCCACAGCATGTGCACATACCCTTAAAGCATCATTCCAGCATTTTTTTTATTTCACCTCTGGAGTGGCACTTTAAGGGTATGCACACGTTGCGGATTTGACTCTACCATGTAAACCTATAGAAAACAAAATTCACAGTGCACATGCTGTGGAAAATACCACACGGAAACGCTGCACTGTATTTTCTGCAGCATGTCAGTTCTTTGTGCGGATTCCGCAGCGTTTTACACCTGTTACTTAATAGGAATCCGTAGGTGTAACACCGCAGGGGAAATCCGCACAAAAAATGCTGGAAATCCGCTTGTAAAACGCAGTGCGTTTTACATGCGGATTTTTCAAAATCTGCGTGGAAAAATCCTCACACAAATCCGCAACGTGGGCACATAGTCTCAATCTAAGACCAACTGTCTGATACTCACCTTCCGGCGTTTTTATCAGTTTTTGCCACCGCACCGTTTGGGTTCGTCTCCTGCAGTTTGTGACCTGTCCTCTGCCCTAGCGTTTCATGGAGCGGTACGGTATCAATGTGAGTCTATAAGAGCCTCGTTCTGGCCTCTTTCTTGCCTCTTCCTGGCCCTCATAGACTTACATTGAGCGCTTGTGATGCAGCTTCTAACTTCTGGCCAATCAGAAGCTGTGCTTACAAGATGGAGCTGCGGGACTGGAGCGATGCCAAAAAGCGGTCAATATGGCGGAAGATGAGTATATGGCCGGGGCAGGGGACTTGTGCTTAAAGCACCTCCAGCAGTGAAAAAAAAACCCTGACAGAGTGGTGCTTTAATAATTTAATAATAAGCAGACTGCCAAATCATGACACGGAGCTCCTGCTGCCATGAGCCCCAATATCACTGGCGTCATCAGGCGGTCATGCGACCACATGTTTACTATGTGCTTGTGTCGACTAGAAAGGTTTGGTTTCTTTCAATAGAAGAGAATTGAGAGAAGCCGAAAAAGTCGTCACTTGACCGCCTGCTAACCTCTGTGATGCTGGGGCCACTATCACTGTACATGGGGGGACTCAGGGGACATTATTAAATGTCAAGTGGGCACTTAAGAAGCATTATTATTTATAGGGGCATCAGTGCGCAACTACTGGGTGGTAGAGGCTGCTGAGCTGGCTGTCAGTCGAAGTAAGGGTATGTGCACGCATTGCGGATTTGGCTGCGGATCTGCAGCAGTTTTCCATGTGTTGTACAGTACCATGTAAACCTATGGAAAACCAAATCCGCAGTGCACATGCTGCGGAAAATTCCACGTGGAAATGCTGCGTTATATTTTCCGCAGCATGTCAATTCTCTGTGCGGATTCCACAATGTTTTACACCTATTCCTTAATAGGAATCCGCAGGTGTAAAACCACAGGTGAAATCCGTACAAAAACTGCACAAAATCCGCAGTAAATCCGCAGGTAAAACGCAGGGCATTTTACCTGCGGATCTTGCAGGATCTGCATGGAAAAATCCACAATGGAATCCACAACGTGTGCACATAGCCTAAGAGGTGCAGTTACAGCTGCTGCGCTCTATACACAGAGCGGTGACTGAAACCATGCCGGCGCCGCCCCCCTGGCTGCAGTGAGGAATAAAGTTAATTTCCTCCTGGCAGTGTGACTTTCAGTGCAGGCGACAGTGTCAGGACACTATTAACTATTATACTGTGTTTTGAGGGACCAATGGGAACATCATTCTATGTATAAGGGAGCTCTATTGGACATCATACTGTATGTACGGGAGCTGTGGGCCAATCATACTGTGTATAAGGGAGCTGTGGGTTCATCATACTGTGTATAGGGGGCAGTGCTGATATCATACTGTGTATAGGGGAGCAGTGGGGACATCATACTGTGTATAGGGGAGCAGTGGGGACATCATACTGTGTATAGGGGAGCTGTGGGGACATCATACTGTGTATAGGGGAGCTGTGGGATCATCATATTGTGTATTGGGGAGCTGTGGGGGCATTGTACTGTGTATAGGAAAGCTGTGGGCCCACCATACTGTGTATAGTCAAGCTGTTCATGGAGGCTACTTAGGGGACATAATTAAATGTTAAGTGGGCACTTAAACATTGCTATAGGGGCACTCAGAGTACTGAGACCATCAAAATTTCATATGTGGTATTATTACTTTTTAGGGACAAAATGTGAAGGGCACTAGCACAGGGCATTAATGTTTTCTAGGGGTGAATTTTATCATCTAGAGAGCACAAAGGAGTCATTATTACTATGTAAGGGGCACAGTGGTGGCATTACTATGTGGGGCGGCACCATTATTGTACCATACTGCAGGTGCTGTAGGACACATATGGAAGCAGCGGCTCAGTATTGGGGTATCAGCAGAATGAGGAGTTTGTGCAGGTTGGGGATAGATGGGGACGGGGCTGGAAATGTGAGAAGTCTAATGTGTCCTCATAATATCTGCAGACGAGTCCTGGGTGGAGAAGATGTCATGTCGGTCTGGGCCAGATGGAAAAGATGAGAAAAATGAATGACTCCATCAGAAAGAATGTCCTCTGTAAATTATTGTCTATAACTGTGCTGCGATCTCTTATATGGTCTGCACGACTGGTATCTACCAATATATGGTCCTCATATAGTAATATCATTGTTCGGTTTTGTATATAGATTTTTTACTCTTCGCCACGACAGCACCCTACTGGAGAGAGGGATCCGCCCCGCAGGAACAGGAAACCTATTGAGAAATAAATGGGGGCGGTCCGCCTCTCCTCCTCAGTTTAGGTTTCCTGTTCCTGCGGGAACGACAGGACTCTTACTGAGAAGACATACCTGGGCTTGCATGCCGCCTGCGCAGTATCCGTGAGAACGGCAGGGGCTGCGGCTCAGAAGCAGCGTCGGGGGAGTTCCGTTAGACGGCTCCCCCCTCGTCTGATGGAGCGGGCAGACGGCCGGGTCCGGGAAAGGCCGACCGGCGTCCTTCCCAGCGTGCGGTACGGCAGCAGGAGCCGGGTAAGGTGACCTTCCAGCGGCCGGCGTGGAATCCCGGGCCGCGCGTGCGCCGACCGCCGCACATACAGGCTACCCCGGAAGTGGTTCTTGGACTTCCGGGGCGCCTAGGCCGGATCCAGGGCGGGGGAGCCGGCACTGATCTGCGCATGCGCGAGAAAAAAAAAAAAAAAAAACGTTTTGGCGCTCTATTTAAAGCGCTCACTAACGCTGAATCGGCGATGCAGAGATGTCATCCCCAGGTGCCATGGACCCTACAACCGGAGTTCCAGTACCCCCCGCCAAAGATCACTCCAGAGGATCCTCAGACACCGCTCGTAAAAGCGACGGTTCCAGAACAGGATCTCGGCCTTCTGATCCGGTATTATTTGCTTCACTGGGTGAGTTGTGAACTCTACCTATTAAGCTAACGCTGTCTCCCTATCTCTCTCTTTTCCCTTTCTCTCTCTACTTACACGCTTAGAGCAAAAAACGACAAAAAACGAAGCACAGGGAATGTGCCTTGTGTAACCAGCCCCTCCCTGACTCATACCCCAAAAAACTTTGTGAGGACTGTTTAAAAGAAACACAGGGAGCAGCAGTGTCCATTACGGACCTACGGGCCATTATTAGAGAAGAACTAAAAAATATGACCCAGGAAAAACCGCGTAGTTCTAAATCTAAAACGCCAACACTTGTGTCAGACTCCGACAGTGACCAACCGATACTGTCAGATGCCTCCCTATCATCATGTCCAGCGTCATCATCCTCATCAGAGATTGAGGGACGCTCATGTTTCCCCTTGGACAGTGTGGACAACTTGGTAAAATCTATTCGAAATACCATGGGGTGTGAGGAGTCTAAGGGTGCGCAAACCGCGCAAGAAATAATGTTCGCGGGTTTGGCAGACAGAAAGAGGAGATGTTTTCCGGTTATTCCAGCAGTGAAAACATTGATTAAAAGAGAGTGGGAGAAGCAAGATCAGAGAGGCTTTCTACCCTCAGCCTCAAAACGCAAATATCCGTTTAGTGACGAGGAGCTTCTTACTTGGACCAAAGTCCCTAAGGTCGACGCAGCTGTAGCCTCTACCTCCAAACAATCCACTCTACCTGTGGAGGATGCGGGACTATTGGTCGATCCTTTGGATCGTAAGGCTGAATCATCCCTTAAACGTTCCTGGGAAGCGGCTACAGGGATATTCAAACCTGCAGTAGCCAGCACTTGCGCGGCCCGGTCAATGATCATCTGGATTGATCAGTTAGACCAGCAAATTGAAAAGAAAAGCTCGAGGGAAAAACTAAGAGCAGCCATCCCTTTAATACGAGGAGCAGCGGCCTTTCTGGCAGACGCCTCCGCCGACTCACTCCGTTTAGCAGCAAGATCTGCGGGCCTTGTAAATAACGCAAGAAGAGCCCTATGGATGAAGAGTTGGAAAGGGGACGCGCAATCTAAGTCTAAAATATGCGCAATCCCATGTGAGGGTGAGTACCTCTTTGGTAAAACCTTAGATGAGATACTCAAAAAGGCAAAGGACAGGAAGAAAGCTTTTCCTGAAACCTCTATTCCGTTTTACAGGAGAGCCTTTAAAAGGAGGCCGTTTGGCAAAAGGAGGCAAACGGATAGGTCTACAACATGGACCCCTAAAGACGACAAGCAGAGAGGTACCATGTTTAGAAGACCCAACCCCCCAAAAGACAAATACTGAGGACATACCAGTTGGGGGCAGACTTAAATTTTTCACCACCCAATGGGAGAAGATAACATCTAGCTCGTGGGTTTTAAATATCGTCCGAGATGGAATTAAATTAAAATTCTCTCGTGTACCCCACGAGTCTTATATTATAACAACTCTCAGCTCGCCTATACAGCAACAGGCTTTAGAGCTTGAAATTCAAACCCTAATATCAAAACGGGTCCTAGTCCAAGTGCCAGTGGGACAGGAGGGTAGGGGATTCTATTCTCCCCTATTCTTAATCTCTAAGCCCGACGGTTCTTTCAGAACCATCATAAACCTTAAAAAACTCAATTCATTCATTGAAAATTATACATTTAAAATGGAGTCCATTAGGTCCACCATAAAACTCCTCTTCCCAAACTGTATGATGGGGGGCATTGATCTAAAGGATGCTTACTATCATCTCCCCATTCATAACAGATACCAAAAATTCCTCAGAGTGGCGGTAAAAATCAACAACGAGGTTCGTCACTTCCAGTATGCGGCCTTACCCTTCGGCCTCTCAACAGCGCCGAGGATCTTCACCAAGATAATGCTAGAGGTGATGGCATACCTACGCCAGAAGGAAACTTTGATTGTGCCCTATCTGGATGACTTTTTGGTAATAGGAAATTCAGTTACTCAATGTGCCGATCGTTTGGCTCACGCAATTTCCTCTCTACAGGACCTGGGCTGGATAATCAATACCGACAAATCCAGACTCACTCCGCTTTCCCGTCAGGCGTTTTTGGGGTTCCAGTTAGACTCCATATCTCAAAAGTGTCTCCTGCCGCAGGTAAAAATCCTACTGATCAGACACAAAGTCCTAGCCGCAATAACTAATCCTCGTATATCCCTAAGACAAGCTATGTCGTTACTAGGGTCTCTTATCTCTTGTATACCAGCAGTGAGATGGGCTCAACACCACACTCGAGTCCTACAACATCAAATTTTACAAGAGGATAGACGGTTATTTGGTCACCTAAATACAAAAATAACCTTATCTCAGGAGGTTTTAACTTCCTTAGAGTGGTGGCTAGACTCAAACCATTTGTTGAGTGGGGTTCCATGGGTAATAACGCCATCTCACACCATAACCACTGACGCCAGTCCTCATGGATGGGGCGCTCATATGGGGAACGATTATTGCCAGGGTTTATGGAGCAGGGAAGAAAATTGCAGCTCCTCTAACTTTAAAGAACTGAATGCTGTAAAATACGCCTTATACCATTTCCTCCCACAGATTCGGGGGAAAGACGTCAGAGTCCTGTCCGACAACACCACCACGGTGGCGTATCTAAATCGGCAAGGAGGTACGCGATCAGAGACTCTGATGTCTTCTGCTACGGAAATCTTAAATCTAGCAGAAAGTCACCTAACATCCCTTACTGCATTGCACATAAGGGGAGCAAGCAATCAGCAGGCGGACTTCTTAAGCAGACACACCCTGAGGCAAGGAGAGTGGTGTCTAAACCAGCAGATATTTCTGGACATAATATCTCTTTGGGGCCGTCCTCAGATAGATCTCTTCGCCACAAGGAAAAACAGAAAAGTCCGGAGATTTGCTTCTCTATCTCCAGCGGATCATCCGGACATTCTGGACGCTCTCCAAGCCCCTTGGCAGTTCAGTCTGGCGTACGCGTTTCCTCCGATCATATTGCTTCCTCAAGTTATACGCAAAATCAGGGAAGAAGGGGCGAGAGTTGTACTGATAGCTCCATTCTGGCCCAAGAGACCATGGTTCTCATGGTTACAGACCATGTCGGTCTCAGATCCTTGGGTCCTCCCCTCAACGCCCAACCTTCTCTTCCAGGGTCCGTTTTTCCACCCTCAGGTGGACAATCTACACCTGACGGCCTGGAACTTGAGAGGCAGATGTTAAGATCGAGAGGATTCTCGGGGGGTTTAATTGATACGCTTCTCCATAGTAGAAAACCCTCCACCACAAAAATCTATACAAGAGTATGGAGAAAATTTTTTCAATTCCATACATCTACCGACACATCAGAAATTCCGATACATTCTATCCTGGAGTTTCTTCAAAAAGGGAGAGAACTAGGTCTAACTGTAAACACCTTAAAGGTTCATGTTTCAGCGCTAGGAGCCCTCTATGGCCATAACATCGCGGGGGATAGATGGGTATCCAGATTTATTACGGCCTGCGAAAGAATGAATCCAGTTAACATACCTAGGATTCCACCCTGGGATTTAAATTTAGTCTTACAAGCCCTAACAGACTCTCCATTCGAGCCAATAGACTCAATACCAATTAAATGTCTATCACTAAAAACGGCCCTCTTGGTAGCACTGACTTCAGCTAGGAGAATCAGTGACATCCAAGCACTCTCTATAGATCCACCTTTTTTGTTAACCTTTCAGGATAAGCTAATTCTTAAACCAGACCCTTCCTACCTGCCCAAAGTAGCAAAAAAATTCCACAGGTCACAAGAAATAATCTTGCCCACTTTCTTCAGTAATCCATCCACTCCTGAAGAACAAAAATATCACACTCTAGACGTTAAAAGAGTAGTGTTAAAATACATTGAAAAGACCAGCAGCTGGCGACAGAGTAGGGCTCTGTTTATTTCCTTCCAGGGCGTCAAGAAGGGTCATGGAGTAACAAAAAGCACCTTATCCCGGTGGATCAGAGAGGCTATCAGACTGGCTTACTCCGCGAGGAAAGAAAACCCTCCGGAAGGCATAACGGCACACTCTACCAGAGCGATGGCATCCTCCTGGGCAGAGAGGGGAGACGTCCCGATTGAAACTATATGTAAGGCGGCAACGTGGTCAAACCCTTCTACATTTTATAACCACTATAGGCTAGACCTATCGTCAACTTCTGACCTAGACTTTGGCAGGACTGTCCTCAGCACGGTGGTCCCCTCCCTAGGTGATGGTCTCTGAAAGATCTCCAGTAGGGTGCTGTCGTGGCGAAGAGTAAAAAGCCGGATTACTCACCGGTAATGCTCTTTTAGTGAGTCCACGACAGCACCCTCTTACATCCCTCCCTAGATTAATATAATACATATTATTTGAGTAAAATCCTTTTAATCATAAGCAAATAAGTTTAAACAATGAAATAAATGATATTTGCCTAATACTGGCGGTCCTCCGGGTACTCTGAAATCAAAACTGAGGAGGAGAGGCGGACCGCCCCCATTTATTTCTCAATAGGTTTCCTGTTCCTGCGGGGCGGATCCCTCTCTCCAGTAGGGTGCTGTCGTGGACTCACTAAAAGAGCATTACCGGTGAGTAATCCGGCTTATTTTCAGTCACAGTGCGGTCATCTGCTGATGTTCCCCCAGGCTCACAATTAGGGTGCACCACGTCGCTGTAGTCAGGGGTACCTGGTTAGGGGCCCACTCAGATTTTTTGCCCCCCTAAGCTGAAACCCTAGCTACGCCTCTGAGCGTTGGCATTGGGCCCCCCCCTTCTAATACTCACCTCTCCTGGTTCCTGCGGCAGCTGCAGCGTCTTCGGCGCCCTCTGACTCTGCGACGTCTCAGGGCAGAGGGTGCGATGACGTCATCACTGCGCGCTCAGCCTCTCTGTCCTGAGCGTTGCAGAGCCGGAGAGACGCTGAGTGCACGGGACCTGTGCTGGGAACGGGAGAGGTGAGGATTTTACTTTTTTTTTTTTTTTTTCCTTTATGTCTGACTCAGACAGACTTGGGGCAATATGCTGGAGACAGACTGGGGGCAACATGCTGGAGACAGACTGGGGGCAGATTGCTGGAGACAGACTGGGGGCAGATTGCTGGAGACAGACTGGGGGCAGATTGCTGGAGACAGACTGGGGGCAGATTGCTGGAGACAGACTGGGGGCAGATTGCTGGAGACAGACTGGGGGCAGATTGCTGGAGACAGACTGGGGGCAACATGCTGGAGACAGACTGGGGGCAACATGCTGGAGACAGACTGGGGGCAACATGCTGGACACTGCGCCTGTGCGGCCGCCCTGCTTGTGAATCCCAGCCCCGCACTCTGCATAATGCATAACACACTGCGGGGCTGGGATTACCAAGGTGGGTGGCCGCACAGGCGCAGTCTGCAAGCCTGGGTGTGACGTCAGACGGCTAGAGCTCTCTGCGCCTGCACCAAACACCGATACACAGCGCAGGCACTGGATTTCATGGGTAAACAGTGCTGTGGGGGCGGTGCCCGGCGTTGAGTGACGGCAATGGGGGGGGGGCGCCAAACTCGGAAACAGCCCCGGGCGGCAAAAGCTCTAGCTACGCCAGTGCTACCACACATCTTTTAGGAAAGGATAAGGATGTGTAGCTGTTGAGTTTTTGGGACAGAAATTCAAAAATCCTCTTCAAGCACTATAGATTTGACATAGAAATGAATTATAGTTCAGTTTTCCAAGAGTTTTTGAAGTATTTTTAGGATGATTTTGGATAGTTTCCATTTCAAAAACTCCTGAAATAACTAAGCGAGAACACAACCTAAAGGTTCCCTCAAAGTATAAAAGAAAACAAAATAAAATATCTTTTACCCTCTTTTGCTTGTACTTTTGTACCGTGCTTTATATTATTTAACATTATTATTTTGATAACCTAATACATTTTAGTTGTACAATAGCTCCCACTGAATATTGTTTTGGGATATATGAACCATTAAACAAAATTAAAATGATTTGTTGTGAAGTTGCCCTGATTGATCCGAGCTGCTTGGGTATCGTTCATCGCCAGCACATCTAATATATAAAGCTGAATGTGTGAATGTGTGTATGTATGTCCGGGATTGGCATCTGAACCGTCGCAGCTACAGCCACAAAATTTTGCACAGTCACACGTCTGGACCCCGAGAGCGTCATAGGCTATATTGTGAGGTGAAATTTTAACCCCGCGCTTTCCAATTCACCAAACAATTTTGCCCCTATCTACATAATGGAGAAAAAGTGAAAGCAAAAGTGTTGGAGGCGTCGCAGCTACAGGCACAAAATTTTGCACAGTCACACGTCTGGACCCTGAGAGCGTCAAAGCTATGTTGTGAGGTGAAATTTTAACCCCGCGCTTTCCAATTCACCAAACAATTTTGCCGCTATCTACATAATGGGGAAAAAATGAAAGGAAAAGTGTTGGAGGCAAATTAACAGCTGCCAGATGTGAACAAGGGGGACTTAAAGAATGAGAGCGATGGCGCCAAAGAGTACTGTACAGTTGCTAAGGTGGGGCCCCGACATGGGATAATCACCACACCACCACGGGGATATGAACACACACACAAAATGCGCCACACACTACCACGTGCTCGAACACATATACCACCCTCAGCGCACATTTCACCACACATACACCAACCTCACCACATAAAAGTTGAAACACAAAAGTCGCCGCTCAAAACTCGCCACGCGCAAAACTCTCCACATGCAAAACTCGCCACACATGCAAAACTCACCTCATGGAAAACTCGCCACATGCAAAACTTGCACACGCGGAAAAATTGCCACATGCACAAAAGTTGCAACACATGCAAAAGTTGCCTCACACAAAACTTGCACATACTCAAAAGGCACCACACATAAAACTCGCCACGCGCAAAACTCGCCATGCGCAAAACTTGCTGCACACAACTTGCTACACTAACCTGTCACATGCAACTCGACACACAAAAAGTTGCTACACGCATGTCGCCACACAAAACTCATCTCACAAAAGTCGCTACATGCATGTCGCCACACGTAACTCAACACACACAACTTGACACACGAAACTCGCCCTAAAACACACACAAGTCTGGTATTATCCTTCAAAAATAAAAATCTGATTAATAAGCTGACAAACTACAAGAGCAACAAATGTACCATATAGGAATCCGGCAGCTGTCAGTCACATGACCAGTCTATTATGTGTATGTGTGAGCTAATACATACTGCCAGGGGGTGGGCTTACTGTTGGCTGGGGATTTATTAGGCTGCCAATTTAGCTTACAAATACTGAGGTAAAAATACTGACCAAATAACGTGTGAACGAGGTCTAATACAGGAGGAGATGACATACAGATATATACTATATACAGGAGGAGATGACACACAGGTATATACTATTTATAGGGGAGATGACACAGGTATATACTATATGCAGGAGGAGATGACACACAGATATATACTATATACAGGAGAGATTACACACAGGTATATACTATATAGAGGAGGAGATGACATACAGGTACATACTACATACAGCAGGAGATGACATACAGGTATATACTATATACAGAAGGAGATGACACACAGGTATATACTATATACAGGAGCAGATTACCTACAGGTATATAGTATATACAGGAGGAGATGACATACAGGTATATGCTATGTATAGGAGGAGATGACATACAGGTATATACTATATACAGGAGGAGATGACACACAGATATATACTATATATAGGTGAGATGACACACAGGTATATACTATATACAGGAGGAGATTACATACAGGTATATACTATATATAGGAGGAGATGACATACAGGTATATACTATATACAGGGGAGATGACACACAGCAGGTATATACTATATACAGGGGAGATGACATACAGGTATATACTATATACAGGAGATGACATACAGGTGTATACTATATATAAGGGAGATGACAAACATGTATATACTGAGGTGAAAATGAGAGGTGTGAGGTGAAAATGAAAAGGTGTGAGTGCAAAATGAGAGAAGTGAGGGAAAATAGTGGAGTGATCGGAAAATGACAGATGTGAGGTCGAAATGACAAGTGTTAGGGGGGAATGAGAGGAGTGAGGGGGAAAATAAGAGGAGTGAGGGGGAAAATGAGAGGTGTGAGGGAGAAAATGAGAGATGTGAGGGGGAAAATGAAAGATGTGATGGGGAAAATGAGAGGCGTGATGGGAAAATAAGAGAAGTGAGGTGCTATAACTAACCACAGATATTTACTATGCCCAGGCAACGCCGGGCTCTTCAGCTAGCATAGATTTACAATCTCCATGCTTTTCTCATGGACAACTTTATGTGGCCTGTTCAAGAGTTGGAACAGCCAAAAATCTGTTTGTCTTTGCACCTGAAGGAAAAACTAAGAATGTCGTTTATCAAAAGGCTCTCGAATAAGTAGTAGAAGATTACTTCACATTATTTGGCCAATTTAGTTAAATCTGTGTGGAATATCTCTGGTGTTGAAATATATGTTGTAAAATGCTTCTATTAGCTTAGTTTTTGCCTTTTAATAATTACATTTCTATCTATTTGTTTTGTGTTTTTTTTGTGCAGAATAAATTTTTGTTAACACATTCTATTTTGCTAACAGCAGTTATTACCCCGGGCGAAGCCGGGTAGTACAGCTAGTACTGTATAATATAAGAATTTTCTACATAAACAGCAGGCCCAGAGAGATTCTTGTTATATTTGTGAGCATCGAACAGAGTAATTATGTCATTATTCACATGCAGAAGAAATAAAAGCTAACATGTTTAGTCCAGATACAGGGAGCTAACGGCAAAATATCTGCCACAATGCTTTTATTGTCATTGTTGCTGCAGAAAACTAAAGATGATGTCTGGAACTCCAGCTCCAAGTTATGAGGTGATAATACTCAGGGATCCTGAGCCTGGAATGTATTATCGTATGACCAGCCATCACTGTTGCCCGGATGCCCATTCAGCCAACATATTTTCTTTAAATCGGCATTGTATCGTTCCTCTGTTATTCCTCTTAGCCATAAATAGTTTTACAAATGAGTGTTACCAGTTGGTGGTGTGTCCCTGGTCCCTGCCCACTAAGGCTAGGGTTCGATTATCCTAACCATATTCTGATCAGAGTTTGATGCGATTTTCTCGGACGTGGGGAATACGAAAAAAAATTCTCCGTCTTCTCCATTCTGTCAGTCTGTGAAGAATGGACCACACTTGGATGTGATGCGAGTGCAATCTGATTCTTTCCATGCACCCATAGACATGAATGGCCGAGTATGATCCAAGAATAGGATACTGCGATTCTTTTCCTTGGATCGACTCGGTCCAAGGAAACAAGAATCGGACATGTGTATGGCCTCGTAGAATAACATGGTGACTAGTGTTATCCGTCAAAATGATGTATAGCCCTAGTCAGATTTTTATGGTCGTGTGCACGAGCCCTTTTACTGTCCAATCAATAGTGACAGTAACGTCTGTGTAGGGACAACCCTTTAATGAGAAATGGTAATGATGTCAATTCATCCCTAAAAACTCTTGAGGAATAACAGGGGAACAGCACACACAATGTAGATCTAAAATTGTGATTTTGATGGGAAATACCAGTATTCACTAAAACTGGCATGTTGGGGAGCTGAAAAGTTCTCTTTAAGTTGCTTCAAACAGTTTACTCACACTTTGTAATATATATTGAGTCAAGTTTTGCCGTTTTCAATGGCTCTGAATTAGCTGGGGAAGCAAAGCTGATTTACGGCTATGATGTTTTTACTTATGAAGGATGATGTCTATATTGTTGCTACATAGGGATCAATGTCCCTATTCTTTTCGCACAGCTCAATTATAGCCGCAAGTAAGAATGTGAAACAAATAGGGTTTATAACCAGCAACGTGGTCACATTTTCTGTTTTTGTTGGGTTGCTTCAACAATCAACATGTTTTTTTTTTCCACGCGAGCAAATCATGGTCTTATGACATGTTGCATTGTGTAATAGACATTGGATGCATACATACTATAGAATGATCAGAATACATAAACATTTTATATTTAAGGTATATAATGGCCCTTATGTGCTTAGGTCCATATGGCACAAGGGTCTGTAGGAATGCACAATCTCAAGTAGTCATTAGGTAGCATTCACACAGGCAATGCAGTTTTATTGCTTTTTTAAAACTCCAAGGGATTCAAGGCAAAAACAGCCTTTTCTGGGCACAAAGGTAGAGCAGCAAATAAACAGTTAATTTTGCAGGGTGCATATACATCAGTGCAGCCTCCCCTGAACAGATTACAGTCCTCTCACTCTGAGGTTCTGGCAGAGACTGCCAACACCAGAGGTACTTTTTTCCTCCCAGACATAATAAGTGATATATACAGTCCGTTCTCCAGGTGCAAACTTTACACAATAAGGAGGTAGTTATATCCCCTTAAACCTGAGCTTCAGCAGTTTCCAGCACCAAACAGAAGTGTTCAACTCCATGCACACTGAACAGGCTGCAGCTTCCACACATTACTATGCAGCTCCAACACACCCACTGCTCAGCTTTCCTAGCTGACCCATGCAGACTCCATTCAGAGAGAGACACTGGCTTATCTCTCTCCCAGCTACAGCTCACATTTTGGCTGGTAACTCACCAGCTTAAACACACTCTTCCCTGCTCAACTTCCCCAGCTCACTGAACGCTCCCAGGTGAACACATGCCCTGGTTTTTAGTCAAAGCTAGACAGGTGCATCTAATCAAGACCTGTAGTGCTAGAATTTAACCCAGTACTACCTGGATTTCCTATAGGTCATATTTATGTGAAATATACTATGGTCTACAAACAGAGAACAGATTGTGTTATTCAAGACATAGGCACTATTAATACATTAGTGTAAGTAGTAGTATTTTTGGATTGTCACTTTTTAACTGTATTTGATGCAGTCAAAAGTTGTGATCTTGTTAGCTAATTATTGTTTTAGTACCAGATATGAAGAATAACATCCCAATGTCTTGCACTACATCTCATCTGTACACTTCGTTCTGATTTTCTGCTGCTCTTGGATTCTTGTTAAGTTGTTACCATGGAGAACAGACCTGGATTAAATCAGCATTTAGAACATGATGGGACTGATAACATATTTCACAATAACCAGTTAACATTTTACAATACTCCAGTCTCCTCCAGAATGCATTCTATCAACAACTGAGAAGATTGAAGAAAACCTAAATCTATAATTTGAGTCTCAATGACTTGAGTAGGAATAAGTCACATATTAACTAGTGGTAGCACTTAGTTTATAAATTCAGACTTGGCAAAATACTTTGGTAAAACCAATATATCCTGCCTTGGTTAACACTAAATATGTAAGTAAATCTTTGGTAAAATAATATGTATACACCAAGTGTAAAAATGAATTAGAGAGGAGGATACTTGTAAGATGTTACTGTTTCTATATTGACAAACGGTTATATAGAAATGTTTTTGTAGTTAAAGAGGACCTTTCACCAGTTTTAGAATATAAAACTAGCTTCATTATGGAAATAGTGACTGCAGAGCTGATCAAAACATAATTTAAAACATTGGTACCGATTCATCAAACCCTTTACGCCAGAAAGCTAATAAGCTTTGAAAAGTTGTAAAATCTTTGTGTAGTGTGAGGCTAAGAAAAATTTTTGCAACTCTTTCACAAGAACTCCAACAAAGTGCTGGGGATTGATGGGGGATGACGACCC
Source organism: Ranitomeya variabilis (assembly GCF_051348905.1). NCBI lineage: Eukaryota > Metazoa > Chordata > Amphibia > Anura > Dendrobatidae > Ranitomeya > Ranitomeya variabilis. The sequence goes on along the minus strand of NC_135235.1, from coordinate 69,518,314 downwards.
TCACTTACTCCAGTCATTTGAGGTGCACACTGTGGCATTCTACTTCACACCTCACCTGATTAATTATGAAGTGCATGCCTCTTAAAGAATCAGGTGCATCACATTCCACCCTGCCCCTTCATCGATACCGGTGTGAAAAATGCCACTCTTCTTGAATCAGGAAAGTTTTTTTATTTTTCTCCATTGTACAGATATTAGCTTGCTAAGTTTAATTTTCACTAAGGCTATGTGCACATGTCCGAAATTTCCGCAGCCATTCCGGAACTGCCTGCCGTGGGAAAAACGCATGCGGAATCGGCATGCGTTTTCCCACTAAACACTAGCGTTTTACAAGCGTAATTAGCTTGCAGAATGGTAACGTTTTCCAAGCGATCTGTAGCATCGCTTGGAAAACTGACTGACAGGTTGGTCACATTTGTCAAACAGTGTTTGATAAGTGTAACCAACTTTTTACTATTGATGCTGCCTATGCAGCATCAATAGTAAAAAGATCTAACGTTAAAAATAATAAATAAAAAACAAAAATTGTGATATTCTCACCTTCCGGCATCCCCGGCAGTCTTCCCGCTCCTCGCGATGCTCGCATTCCCAGTAATGCCTAGCGGCAATGACCCCAGATGACGTAGCGGTCTCGCAAGACCGCACATCATCACAGGTCATTGCCGCAAAGCATCCTTGGGAACACGAGCATCGCGAGGAGCGGGAAGACTGCCGGGGATGCCGGAAGGTGAGAATATCACGATTTTTTATTTTAATTCTTTCTTTAACAATTATATGGTTCCCAGGGTCTGGAGGAGAGTCTCCTCTCCTCCACCCTGGGTACCAACCGCACATGATCTTCTTACTTCCCGCATGGTGGGTATAGCCACATGCGGAAAGTAAGTGGATCAATGCATTCCTACGTGTGCGGAATCCCCGCGATTCTGCACAAAGAATGAACATGCTGCGTTTTTTTCCAGAATGGGATTCCACAGTGGAAAAAAACGCAACATGTGCACAAAAAATGTGGAATGCATTCTAATAATAGGATGCTTAATGTATGCATTTTTTTGGCGGTTTTATCATGTTTTTATAGCGAAAAAACGCGAAAATTCCTGAACGTGTGCACATAGCCTAAGACCAAGGGGGCGTTAGCAGAGATTCTTCTCTATGGGTGTTTACTTTTTCCCCTACCTAATGTTGCCCAATCATGAGCAGGAGGTGTTATGCTGTGGGGAAAAAAAACAAGTCCAGGTATTGGACTGCCAGAGATCTGTTATTGATAACCTATCTTAAGAATCAACATCTTAAGCACCAAAAACCGCTTTAAAACAATTTATTTGTGGAGATTGGTCTTTAGGTCTGTTCATAAAACCAGTCATATAATAATGATTATTATGTTTTGGTTTGGGTTTTAATAATAGACCAATAAAAGTTGCTCCAAACTATGCAACCAAATTTTACAATTCCAAAACCATCTAAAAATTGGAACTAAAAAGCAACTTAGCAATAAGTCTTTTTATCATCATATTGTTTCATTAGCTTCTAAACTGACCCATGTGTCTCCAACAGACAACTGTGCAGTCTAATTCTGAGGTCTCTTTCGCTCTCTCCTAATTTTACCAAAAAGTACGAGACATAAAGAAGTTAAGCATCCAGAAATCATCCTCTTCATGGTACCCAAAAAACTCATGGAACTATGCGGACTAAACTTTCCCACTCATCATAAAAAATACATTTTTTTTTTACTAAGCTACGCCCTGTTATGAAATAGAAATGTGATTCCTGAGATAGTAGAAAGATTTTAGTGTATCAGCTAATAGAACAAATGTCAGTTTTAATAACATGAATTTCAGAAAGGAAAGACTTGGATTATAATGCTGTTCACATTAACAGATCGTAAATGTAATCTGATTGCCAATAAATGGTTCTGTTGAGCACTTTATGCCATTTTACTAGGCAGAATCCTGTGTATTTGCCAAATTGGGATGTGTTCTCATTATGATTGTAATTCCAAGAGATAATTCTAGTAAGAACATATTATTGGTTCCCAACTGTTGTCGGCAACGTCACACTGAAAATCGAGAATATGAAGATATAGAGGTGATCAGTTCTAGAATCACGTCTTGTAAAGATCTGAAGACCAGGCCAAGGTATGTCAAGATTACTGCACAAAAACATTGTGTGGCATCTCCCTCACTCGTGAAAGCCAGGTTACAACTAAAAGATGAAAATTATACAGTGATATAGTACCATAAAGTACCCAAAAGTGCAAAAATAACAGCTATAAAATTTCTAATTAGCCTCATAACAGCCAAGTGTAGAATATTTATGACTTTGATGTTGGATTTTAACACCGAGCTATTGTAAAATTATGGTGTGGGGGGTAAAGCTGCTGCACGAATTTAGGAGGAGCAAGTCAGGGATCCGACTGTGAAACACAACTGGGAACCCGAGGTAGAAGACAGAAGCAGTTTATTACCACTTCTGCCATCTATTTCGCCAATTACATAGTTCTCAATGAGCGCTATCTACAGAGGCATTCACAATGATGATGACTAAACAATCACGTTTGCTAGGTGTCTGCCTGATATAGCAGAGATGCTAAGTTATAGCAGAACCCAAATAAGCTCTGCCAGTGACTTCTTTCAATGTAGCAGCCCGTTTTTCTCTGTAACTTGGGCTCTTATGGATGGCACAGTTACAGTGGAAAAAAAAGATCAATAAAAGTAAAAAAAAAAATGTTGCCCAGAGATCTTTTATGATCTTTTGGGGAGCAAATAATGTAAAACAAATACATATATAAACACTTGCAAAAAATTAAATAAATAAGAAAAATAACTCCCCACTGCGAAAAATTTTGAAAATATCTGATTTTTTTGTTTTATATAAAATACTTTTTATTACATACATGTAAGAAAAAAACCACAAAATCCCGCACGTATTAGGCATCTTCACAAGCATAATAAATTTGAGAGTTACAGGTTATTTGTTGTGAAAGATGAATAGTAAAAAGCAAATATCTTTTGTTTTTCTCTATTTGCATCACAAAAAACCCTATACAAGTTATGCAATTATATATATACACAATGACTCCGAAGCAGGGCTAAAAAAAATCATTCTGTCACACAAAAAAAGCCTTATGTTCCACATCAGTAAAAAAAATAAAAAAGTTGCGACAGAAGAAAAGCGAATAGGCAAAAAAAAAAAAAGAAAGAAAAGTAATTCAACTTTCAGGCCTGGTCATTAAGGGGTTTACTATTCACATAGGCCCTAATAATATCGTCATTTAGTCTCTAAATAGCTATGTTATATGATGTCCAATTTTAAAATGCTCATACACCTTAAAGGGACTCTGTCACCTGAATTTGGAGGGAACAGCCATAGAGGCGGGGTTTTCGGGTGTTTGATTCACCCTTTCCTTACCCGCTGGCTGCATGCTGGCTGCAATATTGGATTGAAGTTCATTCTCTGTCCTCCGTAGTACATGCCTGCACAAGGCAATCTTGCCTTACACAGGCGTGTACTATGGAGGACAGAGAATGAACTTCAATCCAATATTGCAGCCAGCATGCAGCCAGCGGGTGAGGAAAGGGTGAATCAAACAGCCGAAAACCCCGCCTCTATGGCTGAAAATTGTTCCCTCCAAATTCAGGTGACAGAGTCCCTTTAAAGGGGTTGTCTGGCTTTGGGGAACAAGTCTGCAGTCACTCTATTTGACTGAAGATTTGTGAATCCTCACAGAGAACAGTGCGCACTGTCAGGATTCTACGGTGCCGGGAGGTCATGTGACGTCAAGTATGCGCCATGCATACTCCACATTCCAACTAGACGTGTCCGGCCTTGCTCAATTCCCTTGTATTCAGCAAGACCAGACAGATCTACTTGGCACAAGACCACATGTATGCAAACCTCAATGCCAGCCCTAGAGATTCTTGACAGCTCGCACACTGTGTGCCGTGAGGATTGACAAGTCTGCAGTCACATAGAATGACTGCAGACTTGTATCTCAAGGCCAGACAACCCCTTTAAGATTGGGCATTATAATAAATTGCCCATATGGCAGTACAGTACAATCTGTGGCACCTTAGTACGTGGTAGGAGGGTGTGTTATGCCATGTGCCAGTGCCGTGTAGTCACAAGGAAATATATACTATAACTACATGTTATATGGCACAGAAGTAATATTTTGATTCTAGATAAAATATGGAATTTTCCACAATGAATTGACTTGTTTAGTCAACACTGAAATGTCATAGGCAGTATAAAATATTATCTGTCACCTGACCGCAGCCGGTTCTGGTTAAGGCAGCTTTTTAGGTGAATGTTTATAATACACAAAGGTTTACGAAAATCATGTGAAGGAACAAATGAGCAAGTAACATAGTAGATCAGCCAGTGGATGATGTATTCTGCTGTAGGCTGAGTTTGCTGAATATATATGTTACAAGCTTTTGCACACCCACTGAAAACAATGAAGACAATTTGTCCAAGTTAATAAATACAAGATTAATGATGAAGCCTAATCCAACAGTAGACGGGGCAGAAATCCACAAATCCCGTCGTGCAAGTAAACATCTCATTTGGGCAAACTATAATAGCGATCTTCATACAATCACTGAGAGGGGACCTCATGGAGATAGCCGCCTATTTAAATGAAGCACTTCTAATGCTGGCTTCAGAAACGAGAAGTGGACAGCTGTCAATGCCATTGGGTGATGCGCTTGGGTAACGTGACTGACAGTCATGGGATCGCAAATGATTTTTTCTTTGAGATAAAACATTGTTTAGAAATGTTTTACCTCACAGAAAAAATTAGCTGGGATCCCGTGCTGTGAAGTCTGTGTGACTGCCAGACATATGGTGGATGGTGGATATGTATCACAGAGGTGCATGTCCTCTGTGATATAAACCTGGAGTAATGCTCTGGTAAGACAGGTTAATCAGCCATGACAGGTTGATTAAGAGAAACTGAAGAGTTGGGAGAGAAGGCTGCTCAAAATATCTCCACTCCTGAGTGTGGTTCACATTGTAAAATTAGGCCTGTTTGTCTCACAGTTGCTGTGTATAGAAGTGTGTAGACCTCCTTGATCGTGTGGCTTTGCAAAAGGACTAAGAAGCTGGACTCTAAGCCAAGCAGGCAAATCGGCACTATTGTATGGACTTTATCCTTTATGTTTTACTTTGTGCCGGACTAGGGCTGTATTGAAGTTTTCCTGTAATGTTGTTTATGAGGACTGAAATAAACCAGCCGAACTTTTAAATAGAAACAGTTCCTGCAATACCTCATATCGCTCCCAAGTGAGTATCATTCTTACAATATTCTTTTGCGTCCCCCCCTGCCCAGGAGCTGTGCTACGCTCAGACCATGTCCCTGTACGGTCAGACACAGCCATTACACAGTACACAGCAGGGGCACATTTATAAGATTATCTCAGCACAGGAACATATTTTTTAAACACATCCAATTGTGGAACTTTGGTTAGGTTCACATTTGCGTTCAGGAGGGCTGCGGATGGCTGCATACTTCCTCCCTTCTTCCTCCCTGAAGCTCCGCCTGCTTCTGTATGCGTCCTGCGTTTCCCTGCGTACTTATCTTTCAGAATTGTCATATTATTCTCTTTGTAAGTTTTCAAGTCTGATATTAAAATGAATATTTTATATCAGGGGTGAAAACGCTGAAAGAAAAAAAAAAGATTATGCAGCCATTCTGATATGGATTTTCAAAGCAAGTACACTAGCCTCATCAGGTGCATTTAAAAATGTTAACGGAATTTCTTTGTTTTGTATGTTCAGTCGTGTCTGGAGAGGTGACATAATAGGCAATCTAGAACTAATGGTGCACATCGTTCTGCAGACTTTGGTGATGATGTATATTTCTACATTTGTTCCTTTTGACAATACAGCTTCCAAATGTCCAGCTTGTTCCAGCACAAAATATATGCCTCCTGACCTGCCAGGCGGGAGCCTCGCTGCCAGCTGCAGACTCTCATTCAAAAGCCAATTCATGTCTAATTTGGCAGTAAGACTCCAATTTGTGACTCGCTGCCATCGCTCCTGACAACAAGAAGGTTAAGCAGCCAGCTCACGTCTGACTTGGCAGCAAAACAGAAGTTCAATCAAATAGAAGCCTGTATTTTCATGCACTGTTTGCTTAAAGATGAAGTCACAGTTCCAGAAGAAAAAAAACACTAATTTTCCCTGACAATCACACTGCATCGAGGACAATTTACGGAATGTAACCACTTCTTCGGCCTAGGCATGTACATCAGCACCCAACATGGTGTTATCATGCCACTGACATACAGGATATATGACGTGGCTTCAAAAACTGTTGCTTTTCTCATCTAGTGAAAAGGTTTATCCAGGACTATATTATTTTTTGCTATGAGCCAGGTTGCTAACTATTGCCTGTTCTATTCCACCCGCTCAGACCAGTCACTGACCGCTCCTGCCGTGGGCTCCCTACAGTGAAGCAGCGGGGAGCTAGCTGTCAATCCGCATGACATCAGCAGTAGTGATGAGTGAGTATACTCGTTGCTCGGGTTTTCCAGAGCATGCTCGGGTGATCTCCGAGTATTTGTGACTGCTCGGAGATTTAGTTTTCCTTGCTGGATGATTTGCGACTGTTAGACAGCTTGATTACATGTGGGGATTCCCTAGCAACCAAGCAACCCCCACATGTACTTAGGCTGGCTAGTAGCTGTAAATCATGCAGCTGCGTCAACAAAAACTAAATCTCCGAGCAGTCACAAATACTCGGAGAGAAAATCCGAGCAAGGAGTACACTCGCTCATCACTAATCAGCAGTCATGTCCCATAAAAAGAACAGAGCAGAAGAGAAGCTGCTACTCTGTCAATGAAACATCAACAAAAGCTGCAGATTCGCTGGCGCCGGGCACAACAGGCAGGTGGTTAGCAACTACCTGCATGTTAGTTCTTAGGTCCATAGCAAAAAAAAAAAGAGTCTTGGATAGCCTGTTTAATATTTTTTTGCAGAAGAAATTAATAAAGTAAACGCAAACTAAAAAGTTCTTTAAGGACTTAAGGACTGTGGTGTTTTTGGCCTCAAGAACAGCAATTTTTTGCTATTTTACTTTAGGCTTCCAAAAGCCATATGTTTTTTTTTTATTTTACCATCAATTTGAAGGATTTTTTCTTTTTGCAGAGCATGTTGTATTTTTTTTTTATAAAGGCATCATTTTTGGGTGCATACTGATTTATTAACTTTTTTTGGTTGGAATAAAAAAAAAAAGGAAAAGAAATTCTGCCATTATTTTTATGTAAGAGATTTTGTGTTTTTTCACAGTGCAGTATAAATGACGTATTAGTAGACCAGCACAATCATGGCAAAACTAAAAGTTAAATGTTTTTGTTTTGCTACTATTGCAGAAGAAACATACTTTATAGAGATGAATGAAGCAACTTGTTCTGTTAGGAATTTTCTGAACTCGCCGAAATCTAACAATTTAAGATTCGATTCGTGAGAAACTTCAAAGATGGCTGCCACTGTTGTACATGTTACAGAAGATCGTACCAGACAGAAAAGGCTCACATGGCATCTCCATAATGCCTTGCAGTTATCACATCATATTGTATAGCTCAACCAATCAGGAGGGACTATAATAGCCTGTATAAAAGCTGATGCTGGAAATGCAGCCGCCATTTGGGGTGGACCTTTCAGTTTTCACATTGGTCACTGTTAATTTTTAGACTCTAACTTTCTGTTGTTTCAGGAAACAACACATGTACGTAGCCACAATAGTCATTGTGAACGTAGGAAAAGCAGAGTGAGCTGTGACATCACCTATAGTGATTGTTGGGTTCTGTGTTATCAGCGTTGTATAAAGTTATTACCTGCCATCTTAATCCTGCCTCTGATGAAAGGAGACTGCTGAAAACTCTTCCTGAAATGACAGGAAGTAAAAACCAAAACGCTAAAAAGTCCCCAGTGGCCATTGTGATAATTGCAAGCTTACTATTTTTTTTTTATTTTTTAGAAAAGATTGTAGTATGAAAAAAAAATCTTGACAATATTTTTTTTAAAAAATACGGTTATTACAAAAGCCTGATTTAAACAATAGATCATTTTCTGATGATAGCTTCCCTTTAAAGAAAACATAACTTTTACAATCATATTCTCTGCTCTTAAACTACATTTGGTGAAGTTAATTTAAAGTTTCTGGCAGAAGACACTATTGTATTTTAACTCATGGCCGGCAACCAGCACGGTCTGCAAAAGTTCTAATAGGCCTTTGTGAGGAGCTGGCGGCTGTGCCCTCTGCAGTCCCGGCTTTGGCTGCTCAGGGACTAAAGCAGCTGTTCTCAGTGAATAGCGTCATGAGACGCTGGCAACAAAGAACTGTATCTATCTTAGTGACAAAAATTTCAATTAATTCTAGATGTGAGAGACGTCGAGATGAGAAGTACAAAAAAATCATTGCTCAATGTGATTTCTTACTTTAACCCGTTATTAACTGGAATCAATCCATTTTCCTAGGCTCGAGCTGCATATTTTTATTAAGTTACTGTATCCAAGAAAATATATAGACAATAAGGCCAATAATTTACAAGTTAATTAAACAATCAAGGCTAATAATAAAAACAATGTAAAGGGAACCTGTCACCAGATTTTACCAATATAAAGTTCGGCCACCACCTCAAGTCTTCTTTTATAGCATTCTAGTATGCTGTCTGTCTGTCCCCAGTCCTCTCTGCAAGGCACAAAAAAGACCTTTTATTATAGTCACAGATGGGGCGGTCCGGTCTGATGGGTATCACAGGTCTTGATCCGATGCCTCCTCTTTTCTTATGATCACCGTCCTCCTTCCCAGCTTCATGTGGATGACGTGTCCAACGTCATCCACAAAGTGTCCCTCATCAAAATCCGGTGCACTTCTCTCTGCCCTACTGAGGGCACAACACTCTACTGCGCATGCGCAGGCTTTACCTGAGGGTCATTGGAGCTCTTTGACCTCTTTCGGCGCATGCGCACTTTAATACTTTATTCTGCTCCTGGCAGGGCAGCGAGAAGTGCACCTGTGCAATAGCGCGATGGGGGACACTGGGGTTCTTTGATGCAGTTTTAATAAAATCACAATTTTCTCTGCTGTAGATGAGACTCCTAGTCCTAGTCCTAATCCCTGTATTCAAGCTCTCTGCCCCTCCATTATCCTACTCTCAGGTGAAATAGCAAAAATCGACTGACAGACTCCCTTTAAGGATGACATTTGCCAATATGTCACTGACATAAATGTCACTGTTCTCCTGAATCTGGCATATTTTTTTGCTCCTGGGTCTCTCTATTCCCGTCTATAGGGCGCGGCCTTGCTCCATATACTTGTATTGAGTGAGGTCGCGCCCCGTCTAGTGACGCGGCCAACCGACCAGGAGACTCTTGACTCCTCTCAGTCTTGAGCCATTCTCTGCCTGCCTGACATTGTCTCTTTGGCCTCATCCACTGTGTGTTGTGTGGCGTAGAGACTGGATCCTGCTGCAGATACTTTCTGTTCCTGATCACTTTTTTTGTTACCATTTAGCACGGAATCTGGGAAAGGTCCCAAAGTACATGTGATACGTGTCTATAGGGCTTCACGAGCTTGACAGAAGCCATAAATGTGCGCTATTGGCCTTTGGAAGGTTTACATTAGTGTATCAGATGAAATAAAGAGAAATAAGGAAGCCACGGGACCAGCAGCCGTACAGAGGGGTGGTGGGGTCCGGCAGGTGAGTATGTTTATCTTTTATTTTAGCATCGCCATTCTTAAAAGTTTTTAAGTAGTGGACAACCCCTTTGAACCCTTTCATCCAACAGAAAGAAAGTGTCCAGAAAGAAAGGGATAGCAAATCGATTACTTGTTCTTTAACATGGGAGCCTATGTATAACATCTCAGGTATCTATGGAGAATAAGTCAGGAGATGACCACATCTTCTGACAGCTACTGAAATCATATTTTGAGTGGACTACCACTTTATTTCCAGGAAGGCCCCGGTACACAATGTGAATTTCATAATAATATTTAATCCTTCATTGCTTACTATAGTATTATTGAGCCAGACTGTTGGATACAACTTAAGATAGAGAATATTATCAGCTAATACGATGTAATCCTCTATATAAAAGATGTAAATTTACTTTTTAAGAGAGTTACTTGCCAAAGATTATCTTCAGCTCTGAGATGCTAATAAGTCGGATATACTTTGTTTGTTTTCTGAATCAGAGCTTTTCCTTTAAATAGTGATCTTTGAATATTGCAATATTGCATGAGTGCTCGGCTCTGTGCATCCCATACGTTCATCTATTTGCTTTTTTTGCACAGGATTCATAACGCTGTGGAAGTAAGAGTTTTCATCCTCCATGATTATTCCTATGTCCAATCATCTATGGAGGTGTCAAAGTCTCAGTCCAGATTGGCACATGCATCTTAAGCGTTGATGCACCAAGTAGGAAGGCACGTGGGCAACAAGAACTTGAAACACTCAGGAATCTCAGGAGACGCAGGATGGATGAAGTGGAACCCAGCAGAGATCAGAGCAAGTAAAGCACAGTATGCACAGAAGGTGGAGAACACCAAATATAGAGGTCAAGAGAATTAATCCAAAGACACAGGTGGCTGTCAATGGGTCTTAAATAGGGCTAGGGTGATGATGCCACTGATCCACACCGGGCAACCTGCAATACCCAATGTGGAGCCCAACAGAGGGCAGCGGACCAGGGAGAAGGGAGAAAAGTCTTGTATAGCTGGGACAGGTGTGGAACAGGAGTATAAATTGGTGCTTTTACGAAGCCAATTGACATTTCCTAAAGTCTTTTCGCACCATTTTAAGATTATATACATCATGTAAGAAAAATTTGTGATACACTTTTTTCTTAAAATGCAGGTGTGTTTCTGATAAATGAAGGTACGATACAGTGCACAACTCAGGATTATAGCTAAAGAGTGAAACATCTGCAGCAAATGGACATCAATTGTACTTACCTAGTAACTCTACACCTCGTGTCAACCCATAAACGTCGATCAAAGCCCAGAGTGGTTCCGTGGTCCTGACTCCACTGAAGAATAGCATTGCACCTGAATCATTTACCCTGTAAAATACTCGGCCCTTTTTATCCACCCAAAAAGCAATGATGTTTCCTTCATTTGCAAATTCTTCCGGCAATGCCTTGGCCCAGAACCCACTCTGAGACACAAGGTCAGGACAAGCATATTTGGGTAATGTGTCAGGGTTAATCCGTGAAGGATCTTTGGACGTAAACCCAAGTCTGAGCGCCCCACTCCAGCAACATTGCTTCTTCGTAATCTACAAAAGACACAAGAACAATAAGCATATATTAAAACCTTGCATTTTTGGATGTTTCCATATTTCTGAAGAATATTACAAAGTAGTAAGATTTTTAAATTTCATTGTTAAGAAATTATAATAATCTTTGAAGTAATTTCTGCAAATTGACCAAGTTGGATTAACTACTAGTGGGAAAGCTTAATACATTCAAAGTCAAAGGCATTGCATGTGCCACCATATGGTATTGGTAATGCCCAAGGCTGGTATTGGTAATGCCCAAGGCTGGTATTGGCAGTGCCAAAGGCTGGTATTGGCAATGATAAAGACTAGTATTGGTAATGCCCAAGGCTGGCATTAGTAATGCCCCAGGCTGGTAGTTGCAATGCCCAAGGCTGGAATTGGCAATGCCCAAGACTAGTATTGGTAATGGCCAAGGCTGGTATTGGCAATGCCCAAAGCTGGAATTGGCAATGATAAAGTCTGGTATTGGCAATGCCCAAGACTAGTATTGGTAATGCCCAAGGCTGGTATTGGTAATGCCCAGGGCTGATATTGGCAATGCCCAAGGCTGGAATTGGCAATGCCCAAGGCTGGTATTGGAAATGCACAAGGCTGATATTAGCAATGCCTAAGGCTGGTATTGGCAATGCCCAAAGCTGGTATTGGCAATGCCCAAGGCTGGTATTGGCAATGCACAAGGCTGATATTAGCAATGCCCAAGGCTAATAATGGCAATGCCTAAGGCTGGTTTTGGCAATGCTTAAGGCTGGTACTGGCAGTGCTCAAGGATGGTATTGGCATTGCCCAAGGCTGGTATTAGCAATGCTTAAGGCTGGTATTGGCAATGCCCTAGGCTGGTATTGACAATGTTCAAGGCTGGTACTGTCAATAACCAAGGCTGGTATTGGTAATGCCTAAGGCTTTTATTGGCATTGCCCTAGGCTGCTATGGCAATGCTCAAGGCCGGTATCGGCGTTGCCCAAGGCTGGTATTGGAAATGCTCAAGGCTGGTATTGGCACTGTACAAGGCTGGTATTGGCACTGTCCAAGGCTGGTATTGGCAATGCTCAAGGCTTGTATTGGCACTGTACAAGGCTGGTATTGGCAATGCTCAAGGTTGGTATTGGCACTGTTATGTTTGGAACAATAAATCCTAGTTGCATAATGACTTGCTGGTGGTTTAGTGGGACAAAGTCTAGTGACAGGTATCCTTTTAGTATACATATGCTAGTTATATATATGAAGTCATAAACTGACACAAATAAATTGAGTAATATGTACAGCCAAATTTTTAATTGGTTTTCTCAAGAAAGTAAGCTATCCCCTATATCATATGATAGGACGTAGCTTACTTTTTGCTTTCTGTCTGACCACTGGGAATGCTGTGGACGTTGCACATTTACATCTTTGCTCCACTCATTGTCTATGGGACTGTCAGTCATAGCCAAGCTCCGTAATAGGCTCTGCAAAACCCCATTCTCTTAGTGGGACTAGGATCACTAGAGATTGGCAAATTCCTTATCCTATGGAATCCTGGGAAAATGCTTTGATATTGCACCTTGACATTACTGAATCGAGTAGTACTGAGTATCTTCCCTTGTAAAAATTACTGGACTGGAGCGTGAACGATCATCTTGTGTCTGCTTCTGAAGCATCTCCTCTAACACACCCTGACTTCCTGGCGATTCATATTTACAGTAAAGGGCAGTAAAGAGAACATAATATATCAGAAAAGGGCATACAAAGCTGTTACTGTGCGTCGTTCATGGTCTGCTCTGGGATGACCAATGTACATATCCCACAGCCTCATGTATAGGGCCATCACTAGACATCATTTTCACGGAATGGATCTTTCATTGCCATTGAAAGAAGATCTCGTTTGTCATGAAAGCTATGAAAATTAGGAGCCAAACCCTCCCCCCAACCACGGTCTCTAAAACTAAGTATAGAATAGACCTGTACGAGTCACAACCCTATGACAATATTCCAGTGAAGCAAATATCCTTCCAGACCTACTGCATTATACATTTATGAAACATGACTATTCATTTTTTCAGTCCAAATAAGTTCTAAATTCTTTGCTGACTATTTTGAATTTTCTAGTGTCCTGATATTTTTTTATACAGAGCTTTTAGTCCCCTGAATAAAACCATGCTCTTGCTGCCCTTATCTCCAACTACAAGTTAAAACTATTTAGAGCGCAAATAAGATTCTTATATATCCAGGTACTGTCTCAATTTTTTTGATCTACAACTTGCTATCCACTATTTTTGAGTGAGATCATATTCTTCAGAATTTGCCCAGCACTATAGGCGCTGGAACTTCCTTGTTTCCACTTCCCAGGATGCATTGCTCCTTCCATTGCCTAATAACTTACCAACCCTGAACTTAAGGCTCACCTCTCTGTTATGCCTGTAAGCAGTTGGATGGATCAGAGAACAGGGCCTTCCCCAACTTCCTGTAATCCGTCTCAGCATCTCTGCTGGCAGGGATGGATCATTAAAATATATTGAACGCAATAACAAAATAGTATGCGGTACTCTCCCGCTAGTGGTGGCTGGTAGTACATGACATTTTATTTTTTAAAGGGATTCTGTCATTCCCAAAAATGCTAACTAAATCACTTATACCTTTATGCAGGTGACTTTGCCCCTATAAAAATCACAACTCTAGTATAGATTTTGGTGGTTCGGTAGGGGGAGCTTTGGTGCACCCTTAGCATGGCAAAAGGCTCAGTGAACTATTAGATCCACTCATTTTGCATAGTGAGCACTTTTAAAAGACAGCAAACAGCGATGAGAGCACACACTGAGACTTAGCAGGGATAAGCTCCTGATGTTTAATTCTAGGGGTTGTAGGGGTTCAGCTTGCAGGTAGCCGCTTAGATTCGTACAGTCACAGGGTTTTAATATCAAAACATCACAAAGTTTACTTTCCTTAATAAACTTTACAGCTCCAAAACGAAAACAGATTTTCTCCATAAACAGTCCCTCCTTCAGGCACAATGAAACAAGGTAAATGTAGCTGCCTGACCAATATCAGTATTTCAGGCCATAGCAGCTCCAGCAGTTCAGCAAACACACCTCTGATCAGTTTCAGCACAATTTTAACTCTGCTGAGCTAACCCAGCTGCTGTTATTAGTCCTGCAAGTCCCGGGCTGTATTATGGGAATTGCCTTTCTCACGCAAATTCTTTTGGTTTCTCCTAAATCCTGGAGCCAAAAATCCAGTCAAATTTACCCTCTCAGTAGCCTAGTATTAGTGGTACAGATTTTACATTACCAAGGCCAACCACCTTTGTGGTACATATCTGCCATCCAGGACCTTAACTCCTGCTTTTTTACAATGATTGAGATCAGGCAGTACAGTTTGCAAATTCAGGGGGTGCACCAAGCCCCTTCATACAAAATAAACACATTTTTTCCGGTAACTAAACCACTAAAACTTTTATACTAACAGATATGATTTTTATAAGTGCTAGAGAACATAATTTTACCTCTATACAAATCACTAGTTCGACCACACTTAGAATACTGTGCACAGTTCTGGTCTCCGGTGTATAAGAAAGACATAGCTGAACTGGAGCGGGTGCAGAGAAGAGCGACCAAGGTTATTAGAGGACTGGGGGGTCTGCAATACCAAGATAGGTTATTATACTTGGGGCTATTTAGTTTGGAAAAACGAAGACTAAGGGGTGATCTTATTTTAATGTATAAATATATGAGGGGACAGTACAAAGACCTTTCTGATGATCTTTTTAATCATAGACCGGTGACAGGGACAAGGGGGCATCCTCTACGTCTGGAGGAAAGAAGGTTTAAGCATAATAACAGACGCGGATTCTTTACTGTAAGAGCAGTGAGACTATGGAACTCTCTGCCGTATGATGTTGTAATGAGTGATTCATTAATTAAATTTAAGAGGGGACTGGATACCTTTCTGGAAAAGTATAATATTACAGGGTATATACACTAGATTCCTTGATAAGGCGTTGATCCAGGGAACTAGTCTGATTGCCGTATGTGGAGTCGGGAAGGAATTTTTTTCCCCATGGTGGAGTTACTCTTTGCCACATGGTTTTTTTTTGCCTTCCTCTGGATCAACATGTTAGGGCATGTTAGGTTAGGCTATGGGTTGAACTAGATGGACTTAAAGTCTTCCTTCAACCTCAATAACTATGTAACTAAGTCCCCTATATCAATGTTTTTTTTAATGTAATGTTTTTAATGTCCCTTTAACGCTATAGCATGTCTATGCAAGGGATATGGAGCTCAGGAAAAAGAATGGTGGATCTAAAAATAATATTGTAAAAGGGTGGAAATTGACTTTGAATAATAACTAAAGAATCTGAAAAGTGTTATTGGAATAGATCCACAAAACATGGACCCGTTACAAGCTGGAACCACATTAACACGATCATAAAAATTACAATAAGGTAACAAGGGATAACAGTCTATGTCTTTTCTGAAATATCCCATATATGTTTTTTTCATAAAAAATCCTTCAACAAAATATTAATTTTTTTGTTTTAAAAATGGTCCAAACGTTCATCTAAAAAGTCAATCGCTAGTATATTTTGATTGTCAAATACCAGAAAATATCACGTATAACAATACGGAGACACCATCGACTTTTGATATCTGGTTTATTTTTGTAGGATAGTCAGCCAAGACAAAGAGGTTGCATGTAATTGGACTTGACAGACTATAACCGCAATCATCACGGCTGGTCCAAATATGCTTGTTCGATCCGTATCCTTTCCTTCAATGTAAATGAAGGAAGCCAGGCGTGAAGTTTCTGAGCTGTGAGCAGTCTCCGAGTGCGGTTTCTCTCACAAAATAAATTGTGCACACACTTTTCCCTTCACTTGTAGATTTTAAACGGTAAAGGCCAGATGTTTTTTCTATCTTCATGCTAACTTAGCAAAGAAAATTAACATATCCCGAACAAGAATGACAAGCAAAAGCTGCCAGAATTTTTTTGCCACAAATGGTAATTGACTTGGAGGCTCTGTAATGGCTCGACCTTAAGCCATTGCTCGATGAGGTGGAAAGGTGCATGACGGTCAGATTAAGGGTGAAGTGATTCTTGGTACAGTTCTTCATACTTTCTTAATATTGTGGTAATGCGGTACATCCATACGGCCAAATTTTCAAGCTTCAAGTCCAATAATTGTTGAAGTTATGCAACCTACTAATTTAGGGGAATTTATAAAGAACTTTGAGTGGCATTATAGCTTCAAAAGTGGAGCCAAAGGTGGGCAGGCTTTATATAGAGGGGACAGCTTTAAATGTGTTTTCACAAATCTCAAATTTAACTTCGACTTGAAGAGCACTGAAAGTCTAAATTCTGGGATTCCTGGAGATTGTAGTTTCAAAGTTCTGAAAGTTGACGGTAGACACAAATCTATTGGGTTTATCCTGTAATCTAACATGTTGCTCCAGGCAAACATGCCATGAGATGGGTGCTTATTGCCCCATATTAGGGGAAAAATCCCTTCCCGAATCCACATACGGTAGTTAGACTAGATAAATTGATCGATGTCCCATCACAGAATTTAGTACCCATAACTTGAAAAAAGGATCCTAAGAACAGGGCTTCAGAACCCTGAGAACGGGTATCTATAGAGCTCCTCTTTAGTGAAGCAAAGTTAGGTATGTTTGACCCCCATACCATTCAATATCTAGGGGAATACCGGAGAAACATGTGTACAACACAACACTTCGTGCATACCTATACATCTGTCCATAGGAAGCTATACAGATTAAATAGGGTCAACTAAGTGCCTTATGTTATTTACATAGACTATTTACTTACTTACTACAGCGTATATGCTCATTTTGTATTTTTCTTGGGTTTTGTTGTCTCTGATATAGCAACAGTGTGAACATGCTCCTGCACATTGCTCATTTCTTTGGTTTTCTACATAACCCTGTTATCCCGTCATCTGTAGGTTTTAGTAACCACCATTCTGATGACTGTCATCACCACAAATATGAAGAGATCCATAGTATATAAAATATCCAATTTTTTATTAATGATAAATTAAAACAAGGGGAAAACAAAGCAGGAATGTCTCACTATGAGAGACGCCACAAAATCCCTTAAAGGAATTGACAGTAAATCAGTATAAATATCTGAATATAGCCAGGTATAACATCCAATAAGCATCTGTGCTATAACTATACAAATAGAAGAACCCACATGACACAGGACAATCCCCAACTGGTACTGAGCAAAGACAAACTTAGCAGTGAAGGGGAAAATAAACTGCAGCCAGAAAATGGGGTGTACGTAATATAGCTGACTGGAGGTAATAAGTGACGACTCCCCACCCCGACGCGCGTTTCACCGCTGGCTTCTTCTGGGGGCCCCTTTAATCCTTTAAGGGACTTTGTGGAGTCTCTCATGGTGAGACATTTGTTTTTTTATTTCCCTTTGATGATATCGTTTTAATTTATCATTAATAAAAATTGGATATTTTATATACTCTAGATCTCTTCATATTTTTGGTGATGACAGTCATCAGAATGGTGGTTACAATATTGATTTGAAGTGCCAGCTTCACATGTATTTTGGACTTTTTTTTTCTAATCTGTAGGATTTAGTCAGGTCATGAACTCTTCAAATTTTGCACGGGAGTATTTCCTTTTGGTGATGGCACTAAGTAGTTTATGCAAAACGTAGTTAACTTCAAAACTGAGGTCAAGGTTTGGAGACAGCATGGACCTCTGAAAGTGGACTATTCATAGGGGACATAGAGACCTTTTAGACACGCCTAGGTTGCTCCAGAACCCTGGTATTGACTGCACTCTCCATAGCCTTGGATGGTATCTGTTCTCACTTAAAACAGAAGCGGACACATCACAACACACTGTCATGTAAGATTACAATCCCATGAATATCACCCCATGACTGAAATGTGCTATCAATAATTGGAAGAGGAGGAAAACATGCCTGGTCATAGGAGCAAGATGTGATACACGGCAGAGTATTGTGAGGTTTCGCAATCTCAAGGTTCCTACTGCTCATCACACAGTTGGATCACTGCTTTAGTGGATCACTTGGGAGAGGATAAAGGAATGAGTGCGTTTTGGGGGGTTACATTTTTTCAGTTTGTTACTAATTTCCTGACAAATCGTCTCGGCTCTAATGTTGTGGCCGATACAAAGGGTTTCTTCTACTCCATCTGCACGTGTAGATTTATTAAAGGCCATAATATAAATCAAGCAGCAGGAATTTCACTGTATTCCTTCATCTTTGCCCGGCCATTGTGATTGCAGTGGTGTGTTCTTTCTCTCCAGAGCAGGTTGTTGAGTCTGCACTTTTACACTGTGACATCTTACTTCGAGGCTGATCAATGTGTCTTACTAGACTTCTAGAATAATACAAGTTCAATCATCAGTGCAAGTTTATAAAACTCTAAGATGCGCACTATCTTATCCGCAGTTATGTAATCACTATATAACAGATTTATAGGATAAGAAATACCAGTCTTAGGAACGGCAATGGGATAAGATCTGGTGCTGCCGTCAGACACTTTCATTCCCGTCAATGACAATGCAACGTACCTTAAGTCGCACTTGTTCGTGTATGACTATGGGTCTGTTGCTGAAGGTGATGGCGTTGCAGAAACTGGCCTGTCTCTTTACTGTTTTCTGTGTGGTATCCATCATGATCTGGGATCCCTTGGCATGGGGATGGAAAAGGAGAGGACTGATTAATAATCCTCCACATTGTGGCATGGGCATGCAGTGCTTCTGCTTGTGATGACATCGATGAGAGGAGGTTGGAAATGTCCCACCTAGAGAATCTGAAAAGAAAACAGGATTAAGAAGAAGAACAATGTCCAAAATATTCATCACATTTAATTTAAAGATTTATTCCCCAAATTGTAAGTTATTCTCTATGTACAGCTGTCTGACCCCCAGCAATCCCAAGAACAGGGCTATATATCCTGAGAACAGGGCTATAGATCTTGATAACAGAGCTATTTATCCCGAGAACAGGGCTATATATCCCAAGAACAGGGCTATAGATCCAGAGAACAGGGCTTTAGATCCCAAGAACAGGGCTATAGATTCCGAGAACAGGGTTATATATCCCGAGAACAGGGCTATATATCCCAAGAACAGGGCTATAGATCCCAAAAACAGGGCTATAGATCTCGAGAACAGGGCTATAGATCCCGATAACAGGGCTACATATCCCGAGAACAGGGCTATAAATCTCGATAACAGAGCTATTTATCCCGAGAACAGGGCTATATATCCCAAGAACAGGGCTATAGATCCCGAGAACAGGGCTATAGATCTCAAGAACAGGGCTACAGATCCAGAGAGCAGGGCTACAGATCCTGAGAACAGGGCTACAGATCCAGAGAACAGGGCTACAGATCCAGAGAGCAGGGCTACAGATCCTGAGAACAGGGCTACAGATCCAGAGAACAGGGCTACAGATCAAGAGAACAGGGCTACAGATCCTGAGAACAGGGCTACAGATCCAGAGAACAGGGCTACAGATCCAGAGAGCAGGGCTACAGATCCTGAGAACAGGGCTACAGATCCAGAGAACAGGGCTACAGATCAAGAGAACAGGGCTACAGATCCAGAGAACAGGGTTATATATCCTGAGAACAGGGCTTTAGAACCCAAGAACAAGGCTATAGATCCTGAGAACAGGGCTATATGTCCCAAGAACAGGGCTATATATCCCAAGAACAGAGCTATAGATTACGAGAACAAGGCTATAGGTCCTGAGAACAAGGCTATAGATCCTGAGAACAGAGCTATAGATCCTGAGAACAGGGCTGTAGATCTCGAGAACAGGGCTATAGGTCCCGAGAACTAGGCTATATATCCTGAGAACAGGGCTACAGATCCAGAGAACAGGGCTACAGATCCTGAGAACAGGGCTACAGATCCAGAGAACAGGGCTACAGATCAAGAGAACAGGGTTATATATCCTGAGAACAGGGCTTTAGAACCCAAGAACAGGGCTATAGATCCTGAGAACAGGGCTATATGTCCCAAGAACAGGGCTATATATCCCAAGAACAGAGCTATAGATTACGAGAACAAGGCTATAGGTCCTGAGAACAAGGCTATAGATCCTGAGAACAGAGCTATAGATCCTGAGAACAGGGCTGTAGATCTCGAGAACAGGGCTATAGGTCCCGAGAACTAGGCTATATATCCTGAGAACAGGGCTATAGATCCTGAGAACAGGGCTATAGATCCTGAGAACAGGGCTATAGACCACGAGAACAGGGCTATAGATCCTGGGAAATGGGCTCTGCATAAACTAGTCTTGAATGAAAAGGAGGTATACAAGATTGGCCTCTGCTCCATTCATTGTCTATGGGACAGTTGGAGAAAGCCCAGTATATTGCTCTACTATTTTTGTCAGTCCAATAGACAATGAATGGAGCAGAGATCGAGCAAGAGCACAACCTGTTCACTCAAGATGGGATTCTATTAAGACCAGTTCCTTGGTTACAGAATCTAATTCTCAGAATTTCAGGGCTTCCCAGTGATTGGACCCCCAGGGATCTGTACATTAATCCAAAGATTAAGGGATAACATATTATTTTGGGAATAGCCATGTAAGGGCACATATGTCTTAAATTAATGATGTACTTAGAGGGCACCCTCTCTGTAAGGCAACAGTATGTGTAAAGTTGTTTTTAAATAATGAATGCGGTTTTAAAATATAAATTAATAGGGGGAGTCTTTCAATCATATTTAAATCATTTTTTAATTTATTTTTTTTAAAGTTATTTGATATAGTACCATCCATAGGTATAATATGAGCATATACACATTTAGACATTATCTATTGGATTTTAGGCTAAAATGGTAAAATTAACTGGCAAAGTGAAATGTTTTTCGTATTTACGTATATCAGGGCATGTTTCTTGTTACTGACATTCGGCCATTGTATGACGTCATAGCTTCCCGATTCCACATAGATTATTATTATTACAGCGTCATTTATTCCATGGCGCCTTACATGTGAGGAGGGGTATACATAATAAAAACAAGTACAGTAATCTTAACCAATACAAGTCACGACTGGTACAGGAGGAGAGAGGACCCTGCCCGCGAGGGCTCACAATCTACAAGTTTGATCTCCTTTTTTTTTGCGAAACCACTGCCTATTAAACATGTAGCACATAAAGTAAATGGCAAGAACTGCTTCTGATGATAACGTTCCAGACAGAAAGTGGGAATAGAGTTTAGCCTCTAAATCACTCCAAATTGACTGTGCACCCGGCAATAGCGCTCCCACTGTGAGTAGAACAAGTTGTTAGGCGGCACGTTGTGCTCACATATTTCCTCCAGATGGAAGAGTTATTGAGCCACATGTATCCAGGGAGGGAAAGAAAAACCTTTCCTAGGTTAAAGGAACTTGGTAAAGCATCAGCATGATATCCCAGCCCAGTCTAATATAAGGTTACATGCAGGTTCTGATAAAATCTCATCTTTGGTAGAGGGTGATCTAAAACCTGTTTGAATACATATATCATTCAAGAGAATCTCAACACTTTGCCCTGTTTCCTATAGTAGGTGAAAGTAACAAGCGATGGACGTGATGGCCATGAGCACCCGTGCTCTTGAGCTGTGAGTACATGGAGTTGTGCAAACCATTCAGGCATTGGCTATGGTACTCTTCTCCATGTATACTTTTTGAAAGATTTTCAGTCCCATGTACAATGCATATTGCAAGTTAATACAGGTGGAGAGACACGAGAAAGCGACACTGGAGACTGGATACCATAGTTTTCCTCTAGCATGGACATATACCAGCCGGACAGCAGAGGATTTAGGATGTGTGTATATATCCTGAGACTACAAGGTATACTACAAAGCAGGTTCTGCAATGATAGACATCCATGTTTCCATCTTACATGTCAGAGCAGAGGAAACCCAACAATACAGCTCTCTCCGCACCATTAAAAGTGCAAGTCATAAAGAGAACGGAGAAAAAATGGAAAATTAATCTCCTGTGCTGTACTCTGAAAGAATGACAGGAAGATGCCTTCTCTTCCTCCAAATACGTTCTGTCCAGGTTTCCCCACCCGCACGCGCCTCACTATGTAAATATTTCCTGCACACGTTTCTCATCTCCTCGTCTGTCTTCTACCAAACATTCTGCCGTTTGTAACAATAGACGTGTGGCAAGGCTCGACCTCTGAGATTCAGTTCTGCTTAATCATGAAGGCAATGGAAATATATAGAAGATTGAAGACTTTTTTTATTTATTTTACTAACTTATATAGCGCCATTAATTCCACAGCGCTTTACAGAGATCATCACTGTCCCCATTGGGGCTCACAATCTAGATTCCCTAATCAGTCTTTGCAGTGTGGGAGGGATTCAGAGAACCCGAAGGAAAACCACACAAACACATGGAGAACGCACAACATTTTTGCGGATGTTGTCCTTGGTGGGATTTGAACCAAGGTCCCCAGCGCTGCAAGGCTGCAGTGCTAACTACGGAGACACCATGCTGTCCAAAAGTTGATATTTTTCTTTTAAATATGGATATTTACAAAAACATTTTTCATTTTTTTTCTGCCACCACTATCACCACACACACGTTGTTCCCTGTACCCCCACTACTTTCCCCCTACAGTAATATACAGAGAGTAGATCTAATGGAAAAGGGTAGAAAGGCAAAATGAGCAATTGTAAGTACACAGTGCTATATAACATGATGACTGCAATAAATTCAGAGGATAAACACTTGGATGGGAGGAGGAGGGCTTCTTTAACTAGATCTCTATTTCGGCACTGCCTGGTGGTATATGTCAGAATGTATATTGGCCCTGTAAGATGCAAGATTGCAAAATAAATAGATTTCTATTCTCTCCATTCTGTTCCCATAGCATTGCGCAAGTGGCTGCCTCTCCATTTAAAACTAGTGATGAGCGAGTATACTCGTTGCTCGGGTTTTCCCGAGCACACTCGGGTGTCCTCCGAGTATTTGTTAGTGCTCGGAGATTTAGTTTTCATCGCTTCAGCTGAATGATTTACAGCTATTAGCCAGCTTGATTACATGTGGGGATTCCCTAGCAACCAGGCAAACCCCACATATACCAAGGCTGGCTACTAGCTGTAAATCATTCAGCTGAGGCGATGAAAACTTAATCTCCGAACACTAACTAAAACACGAGCAACGAGTATACTCGCTCATCACTACTTAAAACCACTCTGTCAGCAAGTTTTTACATTGAATCTGAGAGCAGCTTTATGTAGGGACAGAAAGCCTGATTCCAGTGATGTGTCGCTAGCTTATCAGCTTGCTGTAGGTTCCATACAATCAGTGTTTTACCAGCAGGAGATTATCGCAACAGGACTAAGTGTCACATGCAAACCAGTCCAGCTAATCTGTGTAACCCCGCCCCCACCACTGATTGGCAGCTTGCTGACAACATACAGTCTACACAGGAAGTTTCCTATCAGTGGTGTGGGTGGGGTTACACACAGCTCAGCATCTGCTGCAGAGAAAACAGGGATTCTATCAAAACCGCACCAAGTAGTTCAGTAAGGAACACCGCTGGAATCAGGGTCTCTGCCCCTACATAATGCTGCTCTCGGATCCATAGCAACAATCTGTTGACAGATTCCTGCTCCACCTTACTGCTGACGGCACCTTACCAGAAGAGGGCATTCATGGCTTCCTGTTCTCACCATAGGTTGGATGCGAATCTATCAGACATTTATAGCATATCCTGCCAATATTTAATAAATATCTAAAATGGAAAGTTTTGTGTAGCGTAGGAAACTAAGACAGTAGCGTATGCAAGCAATGACTTTCCCTATTAAATGGAACCTGCCAGCAGGATTGTGCACAGTAACCTACACACAGTGTCAGGTCGGCGCTGTTATACTGATTACAATGATACCTGGTGATGAAATCCGTCTTGTGGTTGTTGTTTAATCTTTATTTGCAGTTTTCAGTTAGGCTGGTTTCAGACTTGCGTTCGGCAGAGCTGTGGATGGCAGCCTTCTTCCTCCGTGAAGCCCCACCCACTGCCGCGCCTCTTTCTTCAGCTCCGCCTACGTCTGCATGTGTCCTGCGTACCAATCTTTAACATTGTGTACGCAGGCCATGCGGATGTATGCGGATGCCTCCACATGCGTCGTTTTGACGCTGCGCTGACCTGCACCAAACGCAACATGTTGCATTTTGTTGCAGTCGGCGTAGCTTCAAAAAGACGCATGCGGAGGCATCCGCATACATCCGCATGGCCTGCGTACACAATGTTAAAGATAGGGTATGCAGGACGCATGCAGACGTAGGCGGAGCTGAAGAAAGAGGCGCGACAGTGGGCGGGGCTTCACGGAGGAAGGCTGCCATCCACAGCTCTGCCGAACGCAAGTCTGAAACCAGCCTTAATGATATGCTCGTGCTCTGGGGGGTCTTCATGTGGCGCTCTGATCACTGACCTGACCCCTAGTCAGGAAAAAAAAATCACATTCAGCAGGCGCAGCGCTGTAGAATGGTCGCATCTATAATATGCATTCAATTATTTTATTTAGTGATATACATTTATTAATAAAAAAAATAAAATTCTATCTCAAAATGGCAAGGGCCGCTTCTGCCCAGGTGCCGCCGGCGCCATTTTCAAGAGGAAAAAAAATTGTCTCCACCAAGATGGTGCCGGCGGCGCCAGCGCAGTAGCATCTATCAGCGATCTGATAGGTGCTACTGTGCAGGTGCCATCTTGCTAGAGGAAAAAAATTGTCTCCGCCAAGATGGCGCCGTAAGCGCCTGCGCAGTAGCATCTATCAGATCGCCGATAGAGGCTACTGCTCAGACGCGGCCGGTGCCATCTTGGGACAGTGCTAATGTCACGACTCCAGCACAGTGTCCACTGCAGCCTATCACTGATGAAGACTGGAATGAGCAGCTCAGCCCAGTGATTGGCTGCAGCGGTTATGAGTAGGGTTGAGCGAAACGGGTCGATCATTTTCAAAAGTCGCCGACTTTTGGCTAAGTCGGCGTCTCATGAAACCCGATCCGACCCCTGTGCTTGTCGGCCATGCGGTACGCGACTTTCGCGCCAAAGTCGCGTTTCAATGACGCGAAAAGCGCCATTTCTCAGCCAATGAAGGTGAACGCAGAGTGTGGGCAGCGTGATGACATAGATCCTGGTCCCCACCATCTTAGAGAAGGGCATTGCAGTGATTGGCTTGCTGTCTGCGGCGTCACAGGGGCTATAAAGGGGCGTTCCCGCCGACCGCCATCTTACTGCTGCTGATCTGAGCTTAGGGACAGGTTGCTGCCGCTTCGTCAGAAGCAGGGATAGCGTTAGGCAGGGTCCACTAACCACCAAACCGCTTGTGCTGCAGCGATTTCCACTGTCCAACACCACCTTCGGTGTGCAGGGACTGTGGAAGCTATTTTTTTTTTTTTTTCCCCTCAGCGCTGTAGCTCATTGGGCTGCCCTAGAAGGCTCCGTGATAGCTGTATTGCTGTGTGTACGCCACTGTGGAAACCAACTGCTTTTTTCAAAGCACATATCCTCTTGTTCCTTCCTTTCTGCACAGCTATCTTTTTTGTTTGTCCACACTTTTTATTTAATTTGTGCATCAGTCCACTCCTATTGCTGCCTGCCATACCTGGCTTACATTACTGCAGGGAGATAGTAATTGTAGGACAGTCCCTGTTTTTTTTTTGTTTTTTTTGTGGGAGATTAAGATTGGCATTTCTGCTACAGTGCCATCCCTGTGTGTGCCATCTCTCACTGAGTGGGCCATAGAAAGCCTATTTATTTTTTCCGTGATTTGTGTTCTAAATTCTACCTCAACACAAAAACACTACATCAATCAGTGGGAGAAAAATATTGGCCTCAGTCAGGGCTTGTGTGCCACTGCTGTGTGTGCTATCTCTCATTCAGTGGGCCATAGAAAGCCTATTTTTTTTTTTTTTTTTTTTTAATATTATTTGGTTTCTAAAGTCTCCCTGAAAAAAAAAAAAATACCTAAAAAAACAGTGGGAGAGTAATATTGCCCTTTCAGCTTGTGTGCCAGTCTTGACTCCTGGGTGTGCCACCTCTCTCTCTCATTCAGTGGGCCATAGAAAGGCTATTTTTTTTTTTGTTTTTTTTAATATTATTTGGTTTCTAAAGTCTCCCTGAAAAAAAAAAAAAAAACATAAAAAAACAGTGGGAGAGTAATATTGCCCTTTCAGCTTGTGTGCCAGTCTTGACTCCTGGGTGTGCCACCTCTCTCCCTCTCATTCAGTGGGCCATAGAAAGCCTATTTTTTTTTTTTTAAATATTATTGGGTTTCTAAAGTCTCCCTTAAAAAACAAAAAATACATAAAAAAACAGTGGGAGAGTAATATTGCCCTTTCAGCTTGTGTGCCAGGCTTGACTCCTGGGTGTGCCACCTCTCTCCCTCTCATTCAGTGGGCCATAGAAAGCCTATTTATTTATTTTTTTAAATATTATTGGGTTTCTAAAGTCTCCCTTAAAAAACAAAAAATACATAAAAAAACAGTGGGAGAGTAATATTGCCCTTTCAGCTTGTGTGCCAGTCTTGACTCCTGGGTGTGCCACCTCTCTCTCATTCAGTGGGCCATAGAAAGCATTTTTTTTTTTTTTTCCTTGATTTGTGTTCTAAAATCTACCTCAACACAAAAACACTACATCAATCAGTGGGAGAAAAATATTGGCCTCAGTCAGGGCTTGTGTGCCACTGCTGTGTGTGCTATCTTATTCAGTGGGCTATAGAAAGCCTATTTATTTATTTATTTTTTTTCTTATTATTTGGTTTCTAAAGTCTCCCTGAAAAAAAAAAAAAAAACATAAAAAAACAGTGGGAGAGTAATATTGCCCTTTCAGCTTGTGTGCCAGTCTTGACTCCTGGGTGTGCCACCTCTCTCCCTCTCATTCAGTGGGCCATAGAAAGCCTATTTATTTATTTTTTTAAATATTATTGGGTTTCTAAAGTCTCCCTTAAAAAACAAAAAATACATAAAAAAACAGTGGGAGAGTAATATTGCCCTTTCAGCTTGTGTGCCAGTCTTGACTCCTGGGTGTGCCACCTCTCTCTCTCATTCAGTGGGCCATAGAAAGGCTATTTTTTTTTTGGTTTTTTTAATATTATTGGGTTTCTAAAGTCTCCCTTAAAAAACAAAAAATACATAAAAAAACAGTGGGAGAGTAATATTGCCCTTTCAGCTTGTGTGCCAGGCTTGACTCCTGGGTGTGCCACCTCTCTCCCTCTCATTCAGTGGGCCATAGAAAGCCTATTTTTTTTTTTTTTAAATATTATTGGGTTTCTAAAGTCTCCCTTAAAAAACAAAAAATACATAAAAAAACAGTGGGAGAGTAATATTGCCCTTTCAGCTTGTGTGCCAGGCTTGACTCCTGGGTGTGCCACCTCTCTCCCTCTCATTCAGTGGGCCATAGAAAGCCTATTTATTTTTTTTTTTAAATATTATTGGGTTTCTAAAGTCTCCCTTAAAAAACAAAAAATACATAAAAAAACAGTGGGAGAGTAATATTGCCCTTTCAGCTTGTGTGCCAGTCTTGACT
The DNA here is from genome assembly GCF_051348905.1 of Ranitomeya variabilis. Taxonomy (NCBI): domain Eukaryota; kingdom Metazoa; phylum Chordata; class Amphibia; order Anura; family Dendrobatidae; genus Ranitomeya; species Ranitomeya variabilis. Next base: position 69,490,500 of record NC_135235.1, on the reverse strand, counting down.
CCTGGGTGTGCCACCTCTCTCCCTTTCATTCAGTGGGCCATAGAAAGCCTATTTATTTATTTTTTTAAATATTATTGGGTTTCTAAAGTCTCCCTTAAAAAACAAAAAATACATAAAAAAACAGTGGGAGAGTAATATTGCCCTTTCAGCTTGTGTGCCAGGCTTGACTCCTGGGTGTGCCACCTCTCTCCCTCTCATTCAGTGGGCCATAGAAAGCCTATTTTTTTTTTTTTTAAATATTATTGGGTTTCTAAAGTCTCCCTTAAAAAACAAAAAAATACATAAAAAAACAGTGGGAGAGTAATATTGCCCTTTCAGCTTGTGTGCCAGGCTTGACTCCTGGGTGTGCCACCTCTCTCCCTCTCATTCAGTGGGCCATAGAAAGCCTATTTATTTATTTTTTAAAATATTATTGGGTTTCTAAAGTCTCCCTTAAAAAACAAAAAATACATAAAAAAACAGTGGGAGAGTAATATTGCCCTTTCAGCTTGTGTGCCAGTCTTGACTCCTGGGTGTGCCACCTCTCTCCCTTTCATTCAGTGGGCCATAGAAAGCCTATTTATTTATTTTTTTAAATATTATTGGGTTTCTAAAGTCTCCCTTAAAAAACAAAAAATACATAAAAAAACAGTGGGAGAGTAATATTGCCCTTTCAGCTTGTGTGCCAGTCTTGACTCCTGGGTGTGCCACCTCTCTCCCTTTCATTCAGTGGGCCATAGAAAGCCTATTTATTTTTTTTTAAAATATTATTGGGTTTCTAAAGTCTCCCTTAAAAAACAAAAAATACATAAAAAAACAGTGGGAGAGTAATATTGCCCTTTCAGCTTGTGTGCCAGTCTTGACTCCTGGGTGTGCCACCTCTCTCTCTCATTCAGTGGGCCATAGAAAGGCTATTTTTTTTTTGGTTTTTTTAATATTATTTGGTTTCTAAAGTCTCCCTGAAAAAAAAAAAAAAAACATACAAAAAACAGTGGGAGAGTAATATTGCCCTTTCAGCTTGTGTGCCAGTCTTGACTCCTGGGTGTGCCACCTCTCTCTCTCATTCAGTGGGCCATAGAAAGGCTATTTTTTTTTTTTGTTTTTTTAATATTATTTGGTTTCTAAAGTCTCCCTGAAATAAAAAAAAAACTTAAAAAAACAGTGGGAGAGTAATATTGCCCTTTCAGCTTGTGCGCCAGTCTTGACTCCTGGGTGTGCCACCTCTCTCTCTCTAATTGTGGGCCATAGAAAGCCTTTTTTTTTTTTTTTTTTTTTAATATTATTTGGTTTCTAAAGTCTCCCTGAGAAAAAAAAATAAATAAATTAGGTGGGAGATTAATATTGACATTAGTGCTTGAGTGACAGTCCTGCGTGTGTGTCATCTCTGTGATTTTGTGCCACAGAAAACAGAGTGTGTAACATTGTGCCTGATTTTCCTTGTGGTCTCACCAACCTGTTAAGGGATATTGAAATCATACTGAAGTTATAGCTCACCGTGTAAGTTGTTTGACAGCAACAAATAAAGTTACTTTGGTTAAGATTTTAAAACAATGAGGAAGTCTGGTGCAAGAGGTCGTCGTGGGCGTTCATTGTCAGCTGGTAATGATGGTAGTGGTAGTGGAGCATCAGGTGGTTGTGGGGATAAAAATATTCCACCTAAGTCTGGAGCTGTGGAGCCAGTTTCGTCGTCAGGCTACACAAGGCCTCGAACGCTCTCTTTTCTGGGAGTAGGAAAACCGCTTTTAAAGGCGGAGCAGCAACAGCAAGTTTTGGCTTACATTGCAGACTCAGCCTCTAGCTCTTTTGCCTCCTCTTCCGAAACTGGTAAATGTAAAAGCAGCGCGTCGCTTGTGGATGTTCACGGTCAGGGACAAGTCGCTTCCTTGTCCTCCTCAGCAAAAACTACAACAAGAGAGAAGGATGCAGCAGGCGACACAACGGGTCACTCCATGGAGCTCTTTACACATACCGTCCCTGGCTTAGAAAGTGAAACATTTAACAGGCCATGCCCATTACAAGTATATTCTGACATGGAGTGCACTGATGCACAGCCACAGCCAGAGTACTATGCTGCTCCTTTGACTCAGACCACCACATTGCCCTCTCAGGGTACAGATCCACAATCAGACCCTGATGAGACTATGTTGCCCCGCCACGAACGCTATACCACCGACCGACACAGTGACACAGACGAAGTTGCACACGAGCTCGAAGAGGAGGTAATAGATGACCCAGTTATTGACCCCGATTGGCAGCCATTGGGGGAACAGGGTGCAGGCGGCAGTAGTTCAGAAGCGGAGGTGGAGGAGGGGCCGCAGCAGGCATCAACATCGCAACAGGTTCCATCTGCCGGGCCCGTATCTGGCCCAAAACGCGTGTCAAAGCCAAAACCTGTTGGAGCACAGCGTTGCCATCCGGTTAAAGCTCAGTCTGCAATCCCTGAAAAGGGATCCGAGTCTAGGAAGAGTGCAGTCTGGCATTTTTTTAAACAACATCCAACTGATCAGCGCAAAGTCATCTGTCAAAAATGTTCAACTAGCTTAAGCAGAGGTCAGAATCTGAAAAGTCTAAATACTAGTTGCATGCATAGACACTTAACCACCATGCATTTTCAAGCCTGGACTAACTACCAAACGTCCCTCAAGGTTGTAGCACCCTCGGCCAATGAAGCTAGTCAGCAACGCAACATCCCTTCCGTCACTGTAAGGCCACCATTTTCCGCACCACCGGCAGTATCTGTGCAGGTTTCTTTGCCAGCCAAAAGCAGTCAGGGTCAGGGAATCACCAGTTTTGTAGGAGGAAATATTGCATCTAGGGCACCGGCGGAAACAATACCGTCTCCAACCGTCTCTCAGTCTGCCATGTACACCGGCACACCCGAAAGTTCCACGATCTCCAGCTCTCCAGTCCAGCTCACCCTACATGAGACTCTGGTTAGAAAAAGGAAGTACTTATCCTCGCATCCGCGTACACAGTGTTTTAACGCCCACATAGCTAGACTAATCTCGTTAGAGATGATGCCCTACCGGTTAGTTGAAAGCGAAGCTTTCAAAGCCCTGATGGAGTACGCTGAACCACGATACGAGCTACCCAGTCGACACTTTTTTTCCAGAAAAGCCATCCCAGCCCTGCACCAGCATGTTAAACAGCGCATCGTCCATGCACTCAGGCAATCTGTGAGTACAAAGGTGCACCTGACTACAGATGCATGGACCAGTAGGCATGGCCAGGGACGTTATGTGTCCATCACGGCACACTGGGTGAATGTGGTGGATGCAGGGTCCACAGGCGACATCAATTTAGGGACAGTTGTGCCTAGCCCACGGTCTAGGAAACAGTTGGCTGTAGGCGTTCGCACCCCCTCCTCCTCCTCCTCCTCGTCCTGCAGAAGCTACAGCTCTTCCACAGAACGCAGTCTGCCAACCACTCCATCGGCAGATGACACTGTTGCACACCAGTTGTCCCATTATGGGCCAGCTACTGCCAAGCGTCAGCAGGCTGTATTGGCTATGAAGTGCTTGGGCGACAACAGACACACCGCGGAAGTTCTGTCCGAGTTCTTGCAACAAGAAACGCAGTCGTGGCTGGGCACAGTAGATCTTGAGGCAGGCAAGGTAGTGAGTGATAACGGAAGGAATTTCATGGCTGCCATCTCCCTTTCCCAACTGAAACACATTCCTTGCCTGGCTCACACCTTAAACCTGGTGGTGCAGTGCTTATTGAAAACTTATCCTGGGTTCTCCGACCTGCTCCTCAAAGTGCGTGCACTTTGCTCACATATCCGACGTTCGCCTGTACACGCCAGCCGTATGCAGACCTATCAGCGGTCTTTGAACCTTCCCCAGCATCGCCTAATCATAGACGTTGCAACAAGGTGGAACTCAACACTGCACATGCTTCAGAGACTGTGCGAACAGAGGCGTGCTGTTATTTATTTGTGGGAGGATACACGGGCAGGCAGTAGGATGGCAGACATGGAGTTGTCAGGTGTGCAGTGGTCTAAGATACAAGACATGTGTCAAGTCCTTCAGTGTTTTGAGGAATGCACACGGCTGGTTAGTGCAGACAACGCCGTAATAAGCATGAGCATCCCCCTAATGCGTCTGCTGATGCAAAGTTTGACGCACATAAAGGAGCAGGTGTCTGCACCAGAGGAAGAGGAAAGCCTTGATGACAGTCAGCCATTGTCTGGTCAGGGCAGTGTACAGGACGAGGTAGCGGGCGAAGAGGAGGTGGAGGACGAGGAGGATGATGGGGATGAGTATATTTTTAATGCCGAACCTTTCCCGGGGGCACAGGAAATTGGTTGCGTGTCACGGCCGGGTTCTGGTTTTTTGAGGGACACAAGTGACGTAGATTTGCCTGCAACTGCCCCTCAACCAATCACAACCGGAGATTTGACAACTGGAACTTTGGCCCACATGGCGGATTATGCCTTACGTATCCTAAAAAGGGACACACGCATTACGAAAATGATGAACGATGACGATTACTGGTTGGCCTGCCTCCTTGATCCACGCTATAAAGGCAAATTGCAAAATATTATGCCACATGAGAACTTGGAACTAATATTAGCAACCAAACAATCAACTCTTGTTGACCGTTTGCTTCAGGCATTCCCAGCACACAGCGCACGTGATCGTTCTCACACGAGCTCCAGGGGGCAGCAGACTAGGAGTGTTAGGGGTGCACACATCAGAAGTGGCGTTGGACAGAGGGGTTTTCTGACCAGGTTGTGGAGTGATTTTGCTATGACCGCAGACAGGACAGGTACTGCTGCATCAATTGAAAGTGACAGGAGACAACATTTGTCCAGTATGGTTACTAACTATTTTTCATCCCTTATCGATGTTCTCCCTCAACCGTCATTCCCATTTGATTACTGGGCCTCCAAATTAGACACCTGGCCAGAATTGGCAGAATATGCATTGCAGGAGCTTGCTTGCCCGGCAGCAAGTGTCCTATCAGAAAGAGTATTCAGTGCTGCAGGTTCAATATTAACCGAAAAAAGGACTCGTCTGGCTACCCAAAATGTTGACGATCTAACATTCATTAAAATGAACCACAACTGGATTTCGAAATCTTTTGCCCCACCTTGCCCGGCCGACACCTAGCTTTCCTATGAAAAGCTCTTGCCTGTGAATTACTTTTCTAATGTCTAATTTGCTGCAGCTGATTGTACAGCATACGACATGTTTACACCTCCCTAAATGGCAAAACTCCCCACACGGGGCCGTGGTATCGCGACTTGGCGCAAGCACCCGTGAGACTGCTGTTTGTCTGAAGAGGTGGGTGTGCTCGCTTTTGGTTGACGGCATTGCTACTGGGTCCCTCATAGTACAATGTAGTGTCTCTGGCGGTGGTGGTGCGCACCCAACGTCAGACACACCGTTGTAACATGAGGGGCCCTGGGGCGGTCCCGCCGGCCTCAAGAGAGTTCCCCCCTACCCCAGCTCAAAATGTGCTCTACCACGTGCAAAATTATGTCGCACAGCTCCACCAATCTTTAGTCTATTCGCTGACATCATTCAATGTCTGGCACTGACAATACAAATTTGTAGACATCTATGATGCAACTTAAAGTAGTCTGTGTCTGTGTCCTATATTGGCACCATTAAATAGTTACTGCCAAATTACTATGTCAGAAACTCAGTAGATGAGCCCACCCCTGTACCTAAGTATGCCACCTTTTTTTTTGTTTTGGTTGTTTTGCGAGACATTAACATCTATTTATATTTTGGGAGTACTGGGACAGACACTCCTTGCACTACTCCTCCACTCACCACCAAGCTGCCTGTGTATCCATGTAACCGCTGTAAAGCTGCCATGAGCCTATTGTTTGTTATTTTAGGCCTTTGATAGCCTGTCTGCGGTCCCTACTTTAAATACTCCTCCACTGACCACCAAGCTGCCTGCCCGTGTATCCATGTAACCGCTGTAAAACTGCCATGAGCCTATTGTTTGTTATTTTAGGCCTTTGATAGCCTGTCTGCGGTCCCTACTTTAAATACTCCTCCACTCACCACCAAGCTGCCTGCCCGTGTATCCATGTAACCGCTGTAAAACTGCCATGAGCCTATTGTTTGTTATTTTAGGCCTTTGATAGCCTGTCTGCGGTCCCTACTTTAAATACTCCTCCACTCACCACCAAGCTGCCTGCCCGTGTATCCATGTAACCGCTGTAAAACTGCCATAAGCCTATTGTTTGTTATTTTAGGCCTTTGATAGCCTGTCTGCGGTCCCTACTTTAAATACTCCTCCACTGACCACCAAGCTGCCTGCCCGTGTATCCATGTAACCGCTGTAAAACTGCCATGAGCCTATTGTTTGTTATTTTAGGCCTTTGATAGCCTGTCTGCGGTCCCTACTTTAAATACTCCTCCACTGACCACCAAGCTGCCTGCCCGTGTATCCATGTAACCGCTGTAAAACTGCCATGAGCCTATTGTTTGTTATTTTAGGCCTTTGATAGCCTGTCTGCGGTCCCTACTTTAAATACTCCTCCACTCACCACCAAGCTGCCTGCCCGTGTATCCATGTAACCGCTGTAAAACTGCCATAAGCCTATTGTTTGTTATTTTAGGCCTTTGATAGCCTGTCTGCGGTCCCTACTTTAAATACTCCTCCACTGACCACCAAGCTGCCTGCCCGTGTATCCATGTAACCGCTGTAAAACTGCCATGAGCCTATTATTTGTTATTTTAGGCCTTTGATAGCCTGTCTGCGGTCCCTACTTTAAATACTCCTCCACTCATCACCAGCTGCCTGCCCGTGTATCCATGTAACCGCTGTAAAACTGCCATAAGCCTATTGTTTGTTATTTTAGGCCTTTGAAGCCTGTCTGCGGTCCCTCCTTCCACTAGGCCTCCACTGACCAGACCACTGCTGCCCGTGTACCCCTGGAACCAATTATAAAGTGCCTACCGCCAGCCCATTTTTTTATGTTAGGCCTTTGAAGCCTGTCTGCGGTCCCTCCTTCCACTAGTCCTCCACTGACCAGACCACTGCTGCCCGTGTACCCCTGGAACCAATTATAAAGTGCCTACAGCCAGCCCATTTTTTTATGTTAGGCCTTTGAAGCCTGTCTGCGGTCCCTCCTTCCACTAGTCCTCCACTGACCAGACCACTGCTGCCCGTGTACCCCTGGAACCAATTATAAAGTGCCTACAGCCAGCCCATTTTTTTATGTTAGGCCTTTGAAGCCTGTCTGCGGTCCCTCCTTCCACTAGTCCTCCACTGACCAGACCACTGCTGCCCGTGTACCCCTGGAACCAATTATAAAGTGCCTACAGCCAGCCCGTTTTTTTATGTTAGGCCTTTGAAGCCTGTCTGCGGTCCCTCCTTCCACTAGTCCTCCACTGACCAGACCACTGCTGCCCGTTTACCCCTGGAACCAATTATAAAGTGCCTACAGCCAGCCCGTTTTTTTATGTTAGGCCTTTGAAGCCTGTCTGCGGTCCCTCCTTCCACTAGTCCTCCACTGGCCAGACCACTGCTGCCCGTGTACCCCTGGAACCAATTATAAAGTGCCTACAGCCAGCCCATTTTCTTATGTTAGGCCTTTGAAGCCTGTCTGCGGTCCCTACTTTAAATACTCCTCCACTGACCACCAAGCTGCCTGCCTGTGTATCCATGTAACCGCTGTAAAACTGCCATGAGCCTATTGTTTGTTATGTTAGGCCTTTGATAGCCTGTCTGCGGCCCCTACTTGCAATACTCCTCCACTGACCACAATGCTGCCTGGAGTGCCTGCCTGTGTATCCATGTAACCGATGTAAAACTGCCATGACTGCCTACTGTTTGTTATTTTAGGCCTTTGATAGCCTGTCTGCAGCCCCTACTTGCAATACTCCTCCACTGACCACACCAATGCTGCCCGTGTACCCCTGGAACCTATTTAAAAGTTCATAGAGCCTAGTTATATATTTTATTTACTATTAATAAGGCCATGATGGACTACGCTGTACCACGCTACAAGCTAACCAGTCGACACTTCTTTTGCGAGAAAAGCCATCCCAACCCTCCACCAGCATGTAGAAGACCGCATTGTCCATGCACTCTGGCAATCTGTGAGTACAAAGGTGCACCTGACAACAGACGCATGGACCTGTAGGCATGGCCACGGAAGATTACGTGTCCATTACGGCGCAATGGGTTGATGTGGTGGATGCATGGTCCACAGGGGACAGCCTACTAAGTCTGTCTGCAGTCCCTAATTCAAATTGTCCTCCACTGTCTAAATCGGAGCTTCCACCTTCTGGCTTTCGGCCTATAGTATCAGAAATTAAACTGCATTTGGCCTTCAACTTTGGTTAGGGCCTACTAACGGCTTCTGCCCCTCCCTGGTGTTGCCCTCAACTAAATAAAGCTGAGCTTCAACCTTCTGCTCCAAATTACCATTTTAAAAAATGCAATAGGCTTTTCCGGCCTACTAAAGGTGTCTGTCTGTGTGCCCCTGCCTGGTGTTGTCCTCAACTAAATAAAGCTGAGCTTCAAACTTCTGCTCCAAATTACCATTTTAAAAAATGCAATAGGCTTTTCCGGCCTACTAAAGGTGTCTGTCTGTGTGCCCCTGCCTGGTGTTGTCCTCAACTAAATAAAGCTGAGCTTCAACCTTCTGCTCCAAATTACCATTTTAAAAAATGCAATAGGCTTTTCCGGCCTACTAAAGGTGTCTGTCTGTGTGCCCCTGCCTGGTGTTGTCCTCAACTAAATAAAGCTGAGCTTCAACCTTCCGGCTCTCATTAAGTGGTTTTAAAAAAAAAAAATGGTGGTTAGGGCCTACTAACGGCTTCTGCCCCTCCCTGGTGTTGCCCTCAACTAAATAAAGCTGAGCTTCAACCTTCTGCTCCAAATTACCATTTTAAAAAATGCAATAGGCTTTTCCGGCCTACTAAAGGTGTCTGTCTGTGTGCCCCTGCCTGGTGTTGCCCTCAACTAAATAAAGCTGAGCTTCAACCTTCTGCTCCAAATTACCATTTTAAAAAATGCAATAGGCTTTTCCGGCCTACTAAAGGTGTCTGTCTGTGTGCCCCTGCCTGGTGTTGTCCTCAACTAAATAAAGCTGAGCTTCAACCTTCCGGCTCTCATTAAGTGGTTTTAAAAAAAAAAAATGGTGGTTAGGGCCTACTAACGGCTTCTGCCCCTGCCTGGTGTTGCCCTCAACTAAATAAAGCTGAGCTTCAACCTTCTGCTCCAAATTACCATTTTAAAAAATGCAATAGGCTTTTCCGGCCTACTAAAGGTGTCTGTCTGTGTGCCCCTGCCTGGTGTTGCCCTCAACTAAATAAAGCTGAGCTTCAACCTTCTGCTCCAAATTACCATTTTAAAAAATGCAATAGGCTTTTCCGGCCTACTAAAGGTGTCTGTCTGTGTGCCCCTGCCTGGTGTTGTCCTCAACTAAATAAAGCTGAGCTTCAACCTTCCGGCTCTCATTAAGTGGTTTTAAAAAAAAAAAATGGTGGTTAGGGCCTACTAACGGCTTCTGCCCCTCCCTGGTGTTGCCCTCAACTAAATAAAGCTGAGCTTCAACCTTCTGCTCCAAATTACCATTTTAAAAAATGCAATAGGCTTTTCCGGCCTACTAAAGGTGTCTGTCTGTGTGCCCCTGCCTGGTGTTGCCCTCAACTAAATAAAGCTGAGCTTCAACCTTCTGCTCCAAATTACCATTTTAAAAAATGCAATAGGCTTTTCCGGCCTACTAAAGGTGTCTGTCTGTGTGCCCCTGCCTGGTGTTGTCCTCAACTAAATAAAGCTGAGCTTCAACCTTCCGGCTCTCATTAAGTGGTTTTAAAAAAAAAAAATGGTGGTTAGGGCCTACTAACGGCTTCTGCCCCTGCCTGGTGTTGCCCTCAACTAAATAAAGCTGAGCTTCAACCTTCTGCTCCAAATTACCATTTTAAAAAATGCAATAGGCTTTTCCGGCCTACTAAAGGTGTCTGTCTGTGTGCCCCTGCCTGGTGTTGCCCTCAACTAAATAAAGCTGAGCTTCAACCTTCTGCTCCAAATTACCATTTTAAAAAATGCAATAGGCTTTTCCGGCCTACTAAAGGTGTCTGTCTGTGTGCCCCTGCCTGGTGTTGTCCTCAACTAAATAAAGCTGAGCTTCAACCTTCCGGCTCTCATTAAGTGGTTTTAAAAAAAAAAAATGGTGGTTAGGGCCTACTAACGGCTTCTGCCCCTCCCTGGTGTTGCCCTCAACTAAATAAAGCTGAGCTTCAACCTTCTGCTCCAAATTACCATTTTAAAAAATGCAATAGGCTTTTCCGGCCTACTAAAGGTGTCTGTCTGTGTGCCCCTGCCTGGTGTTGTCCTCAACTAAATAAAGCTGAGCTTCAACCTTCCGGCTCTCATTAAGTGGTTTTAAAAAAAAAAAATGGTGGTTAGGGCCTACTAACGGCTTCTGCCCCTCCCTGGTGTTGCCCTCAACTAAATAAAGCTGAGCTTCAACCTTCTGCTCCAAATTACCATTTTAAAAAATGCAATAGGCTTTTCCGGCCTACTAAAGGTGTCTGTCTGTGTGCCCCTGCCTGGTGTTGCCCTCAACTAAATAAAGCTGAGCTTCAACCTTCTGCTCCAAATTACCATTTTAAAAAATGCAATAGGCTTTTCCGGCCTACTAAAGGTGTCTGTCTGTGTGCCCCTGCCTGGTGTTGTCCTCAACTAAATAAAGCTGAGCTTCAACCTTCCGGCTCTCATTAAGTGGTTTTAAAAAAAAAAAATGGTGGTTAGGGCCTACTAACGGCTTCTGCCCCTCCCTGGTGTTGCCCTCAACTAAATAAAGCTGAGCTTCAACCTTCTGCTCCAAATTACCATTTTAAAAAATGCAATAGGCTTTTCCGGCCTACTAAAGGTGTCTGTCTGTGTGCCCCTGCCTGGTGTTGTCCTCAACTAAATAAAGCTGAGCTTCAACCTTCCGGCTCTCATTAAGTGGTTTTAAAAAAAAAAAATGGTGGTTAGGGCCTACTAACGGCTTCTGCCCCTCCCTGGTGTTGCCCTCAACTAAATAAAGCTGAGCTTCAACCTTCTGCTCCAAATTACCATTTTAAAAAATGCAATAGGCTTTTCCGGCCTACTAAAGGTGTCTGTCTGTGTGCCCCTGCCTGGTGTTGTCCTCAACTAAATAAAGCTGAGCTTCAACCTTCCGGCTCTCATTAAGTGGTTTTAAAAAAAAAAAATGGTGGTTAGGGCCTACTAACGGCTTCTGCCCCTCCCTGGTGTTGCCCTCAACTAAATAAAGCTGAGCTTCAACCTTCTGCTCCAAATTACCATTTTAAAAAATGCAATAGGCTTTTCCGGCCTACTAAAGGTGTCTGCCCCTCCCTGGTGTTGTCCTCAACTGAACAAAGCTGAGCTTCCACATTCTGGCTTTCGCCCTATACTATCAGATATTAAACTGCATTTGGCCTACTAGTGTGGTTAGGCCCTTGAAACAGTGTCTGCTGCTCTTGGGTTTGCTACTCCACTGAACAAAGCAATGCCGCCTGTTTAGTCCTGTTACCAATTTTGAACTGCATGTAGCCTACTTTATTCTTTGGCCCTATATCTGTTTCCTCCTCATCCTGCCCATTGCCCAGCCACTGCTAAATGAGTCTGCTGGTACATTGACCTAGACCACTACATTCCCCTTGTACTCTACACAGCCAGAATCTGACCCTGCTGAAAGTAAGGTTCCCCTTCCCGCATGTTATACCACCTTACACAGGGACAAAGAGGAAGGTGCAGATGAAAGTGCAGGTTCCTTCATCAGGTGGGGGGGCATACTCGTTGGCGACGTCACTGGCACAGGGCCCCTCAGAGTACGCAAAAGTGTCGCTGCTGGTGGGAGGCGCCCCCGCCATGCAAACACACCGCCGTACTTTGAGGGGCCCTGTGCCAGTGGCAATGCGAACGAGTGGGCCCCCCCCTGCTTGCTCAGGATCACAGCACTTGCAACGTTTAAATACTTACCTTTCCCTGCAACACCGCCGTGACGTAGTCCGCATTTCCTGGGCCCACGAAAAACTTGAGCCAGCCCTACTCCCCCCACAACTTTCCCCCAATTCCCTATGCCCAACTATTATTATACAGTTAATTAAGATTGGCAAGCTTCAGAAACAAGAATGGATGTTTTTGGCATTAAAATGGGCACTGTAGGTGTTTTCCTGGCCTCCACTCACTGCCGACTATGCTTCCCCATTGACTTGCATTGGGTTTCGTGTTTCGGTCGATCCCCGACTTTTAGCGATAATCGGCCGACTGCACTCGACTCGACTCTGGACAAAATCGGGTTTCCCAAAACCCTACTCGATCTTAAAAAAATGAAAGTCGCTCAACCCTAGTTATGAGTGCTGTAGAATTTATGTAAATTCTGCAGCTGATCAACAAAGACCATATCAGCAGCAGAGTGGAAGTGCTGGACCCCAGGAGTGAGAGTAATTGCTCTTTTTATTATTTTAACGTAATACAAGCTCATAGTACAAAGAAACATATTTCTGGAAAAACTTTTTATAAAGATAAAAGAAATAGTCTGTGAATATCATGGTGGTGGGAGTCCAACTTTCTATACCGCTGCTGATCAGCTATTGGAAGGAGCTGTGGCACTTGTGAGTGCACCGGCTGCTGCAGGTTACAGTGCTCGGTTACCTACATGCCCCTTACTTAGTAACAACTATGGGGTATAACATTGTCCCGTGCACTTCAGTGGGATAACGCAGAAGTATCCTGCACTGCTACCACTAAGTAAGCAGCATGCAGGTAAACAGAGCAGTGTAAGGGCTCATACAGACATCTGTGGATATCGGTTAAACCCCAACTGCAATGCACAGTTGGTCGGGAGTCTCCTGACCGGAGCATGGCAGCTTTACATACTTCTATGAGGCTGTCACATTAGGGTCAAGAGACCCATGGTCTGCGTTCGGACCAAGAACTGCGGACGTCAGCATGAGCCCTTAGGGCTCTTTAACAAGTTAAAATTTTTACTTACAAGTGCTATCATTTTTTTCCCGGTAAGCACTTATACCTATGGATACTCTGTGGGGCTGTTCACGTGTCGTAATTTTTCCTCAGACGGAGTGATCTGTGCAATATTACACAGACATGACTGATATTAATCCAAGTGTCGAATCAAAATCGTCAATGCAAGTCTATGGGTCAGCGAAAGAATATGACCGCATTCGAATGCCATCTGTGTGCTGCCCACTTTGTTCACTGCTCTGAAGGTGGAGACATTTTTTCCAGTGAAAAAAAATTGATAAAGTTCTCATGAAAATCACTGATGAAACTCAGTCCATTTTTCTTGCACGTCAAAAAAACCTGACGTCTAAATAGGGCCTACGACATTTGCACAAGGATGGAGCCTCCTTTACTTGAGAATTCGAGTCTTACTATCTGATATTGATGGTTTATGCAAATGACACTTCATCAATATTCCAATCTTGGAGAACTGAGCCGGATAATCAGCATCAAACTGTACTGGAGGCAATTTAATTTAATAAAAAGGAAAAAATGTAAACGCCGCCAGGGTTGAATCATACATGTGGAGCAGAGGAGGTCTAGGGATGTATGGCTCATACGTAATCTGTAATCTGACTGGTCACTAGGCTGCACTCCCATAACACGCCTTGTGTGCACATGACATACAGTACCACATATGACGGCACAATGGGATAAGTATAATAAGTATCAGGACGTATTTGTGTATCCTGTCTACAGCTGTACGCCGGGGTTTCCTTTTTTCTCTATGTTCCTTTTGTCGACATCCTTGACTTGTTGATCAACGCATACTTCATATAAACATCACATGTTCCTAATAACTGCGTGAAAGATAATGTCACTGGCCAAGAACAAAGAAGGGAAGTAATTCATTGTAAAATATCTGCAGTGATGTCACGGGTGGGTTCTGGCCAATGTTGATGTTGTGGCCACTGTACTGCTGAGCCCCCCAGGGCTGTATGACCGATTTGGAGAAATGACAAGATCCTGACAATGGACAGAGGACGCTGGACGGATCACATGACTCATGTAGCTTTTAGAAGCGTAAAATCAATGTGTCTGATATTGTGCTGGTAGAGCTGAGGTCCTGTGCGCGGACACAGAAGATAACTCACGGACAGCAAAAGTGCAACAGGCAAATCAATGGATCCAATAGGAAGAGCCCAAGCTGGAGCTCTAAGCAGAGGGTGGATCCCATACACATGGGTCAGAGTGGAAGTTGCAATTTAGAGGAGTCCCATGAAAATGATTATTCAAACCTCAATGCAGCTTGTCAAATAAAGTGTATCTGCAAAATACATCCATGAAAAATAGTGTGCGGGTTTTCATATACATTACATCTTCAGCTGCAGAGGTGCACCATGATGTATCTACTGTGGCTGGATTGTAAGTACACGTACAGCGTTGGACGCACATGCTTAGTGGTTGTCCTGCTCTGTCCCTCTCCTTTATGCTGTGCATAGGTCTGCCAGTGAAAAGGCTGTTTTTTTTCCGGAAACATGGATAGATAACTACATTTATAGATAGATACAGGAAGATAGATACAGTGCATTGCGAAAGTATTCAGCCCCCTCGAACTTTTCAACCTTTTCCCACATATCATGCTTCAAACATAAAGATACCAAATGTAAATTTTTGGTGAAGAATCAACAACAAGTTGAACACAATTGTGAAGTTGAACGAAATTTATTGGTTATTTTAAATTTTTGTGGAAAATCAAAAACTGAAAAGTGGGGCGTGCAATATTATTCGGCCCCTTTAACTTAATACTTTGCTGTGCCACCTTTTGCTGTGATTACAGCTGCAAGTCGCTTGGGGAATGTCTCTATCAGTTTTGTACATCGAGAGACTGAAATTCTTGCCCATTCTTCCTTGGCAAACAGCTCGAGCTCAGTGAGGTTTGATGGAGATCGTTTGTGAACAGCAGTTTTCAGCTCTTTCCACAGATTCTCGATTGGATTGAGGTCTGGACTTTCACTTGGCCATTCTAACACCTGGATACATTTATTTGTGAACCATTCCATTGTAGATTTTGCTTTATGTTTGGGATCATTGTCTTGTTGGAAGACAAATCTCCGTCCCAGTCTCAGGTCTTTTCCAGACTCCAATAGGTTTTCTTCAAAAACGGTCCTGTATTTGGCTCCATCCATCTTCCCATCAATTTTAACCATCTTCCCTGTCCCTGCTGAAGAAAATCAGGCCCAAACCATGATTCTGCCACCACCATGTTTGACAGTGGGGATGGTGTGTTCAGGGTGATGAGTTGTGTTGCCTTTACGCCAAACATATCATTTGGCATTTTTGCCAAAAAGTTCGATTTTGGTTTCATCTGACCAGAGCACCTTCTCCCACATGTTTGGTGTGTCTCCCAGGTGGCTTGTTGTAAACTTTAAATGACATTTTTTATGGATATCTTTGAGAAATGGCTTTCTTCTTGCCACTCTTCCATAAAGGCCAGATTTGTGCAGTGTACGACTGATTGTTGTCCTATAGACAGACTGTCCCACCTCAGCTGTAGATCTCTGCAGTTCATCCAGAGTGATCATGGGCCTCTTGGCTGCATCTCTGATCAGTCTTCTCCTTGTTTGAGATGAAAGTTTAGAGGGACGGCCAGGGCTTGGTAGATTTGCAGTGGTATGATACTCCTTCCATTTCAATATGATCGCTTGTACAGTGCTCCTTGAGATGTTTAAAGTTTTGGAAATCATTTTGTATCCAAATCCGGCTTTAAACCTTTCCACAACAGTATCACGGACCTGCCTGTTGTGTTCCTTGGTCTTCATGATGTTCTCTGTGCTTCAAACAGAACCCTGAGACTATCACAGAGCAGGTGCATTAATACGGAGACTTGATCACACACAGGTGGATCATATTTATCATCAATAGGCATTTAGGACAACATTGGATCATTCAGAGATCCACAATGAACTTCTGGAGTGAGTTTGCTGCACTGAAACTAAGCGGGCCGAATAATGTTGCACGCCCCACTGTTCAGTTTTTGAATTTCCACAAAAATTTAAAATAACCAATAAATTCCGTTTAACTTTACAATTGTGTTCCACTTGTTGATTCTTCACCAAAAATTTACATTTGATATCTTTATGTTTGAAGCATGATATGTGGGAAAAGGTTAAAAGGTTCCAGGGGGCCGAATACTTTCGCAAGGCACTGTATGTATAAAAAAAAGCACAGCAGCACTCTGTGAATGTCAAGACATATAGTGTCCATGAAAATATCAACTTCAAACTGCATTGGCTCTCAGTAAGATGTACTTACAAAAAAAGCAAAGGTTTTTAGCTCATAAATTGGCCAATTCATGTGTTCCCATCAACCACGGCAAGGTGGCGCTTCTCTGATGGGTCCTATCATACTCATCCCTATCCTACTGTATATGCCACTTTCGGGCTAAAACACCTACAATAATGGACAAACATGTCTCTCCTGGGCTGCAAGGATACAATTTGAATGGACAAATAGAATTGTTTGAGAACACCTGCAGGTCAATTAATTGGCCAATTTATGCACTAAGAACGTTTGCTTTTTTTGTAAGTACATCTTGCTGAGAGATAATAGACAGATAGATAGATAATTACATAGATAAATAGATAGATAGATAGATAGATAATAGATAGATAGATAGATATGGGATAGATAGATAGATAGATAGATAGATAGATAGATAGATAGATAGATAGATAGATAGATATGGGATAGATAGATATGGGATAGATAGATAGATAGATAGATAGATAGATAGATAGATAGATAGATAGATAGATAGGACATACTGTAGATAGATAGATAAATGATAGATTCTGCTATTCTCTGGTCACATGGGATAAGCTGGTACCTGCCACAGAAAGTGATGAGACAAGAACTACAGTGAAGATCCTAAAGAGGCTTAAATGGCAGACCATTATACCAGAGAGTTGCCTTTTTTATTATTTCAAATAATTCTGTGTTTTATTTTAGTTATTTTTATTATTTTCTTACATTTTCTGGATTATCCCTTTGGTATACCATGTGGCTATATAGTTAAAGACTAACCAATTGATTTATGAAATGAAAATGAAAAACAATCGCACATTTGAAAGTAAACACCTTTTTCGTATATCTTATTAGAGAGATTTGCTTCTTTCTCCTCCCGGACTGATCACTCATCCTGAATTCATGGGTAAAATCTGTATTCAGTGAAGATAGTCTTTCACATTACTGAGATAGGAGATGACAGTTGGTGCTTTAGAAATTCTATGGAGGAGGGAGGAGCTAGAGGCCGACACGGGCATTCATCTGCAAGTTCCATAGAAATTATGAGCACCAACTGGCATCTCCTATCTCTGTAATGGGAAAATCTGCGTTAACTAAAGACAGATATTATTCATGTATTTAAAATTTTAATAATGAAAGATTAAAAAGATGTGGATTTCTCTAATAAAATATATTGCAAAACTTCCTATTTTCATGTGTAATGTTTCAATAATGAAAAAAAAAGATAAAAACAGTGGTTACTTTTTATCTAGTCCTAGTCAAGTTCACATATATTTATGAGGTTTTTTTCCAAAGTCATTAAGGTGACTTTCTGAAGATTTTGATGTATGTGTAGAGTTGTGGTGGTGGTGATGGCGAGGGGTATATCGGCAGATCACATCCTTGTTCTCACAGGTTCTTGGATTGGTCAGGACCTGTCACCTTGTAGTGCTAGAAGATTGCAAGAACTGTCTGCAAGAAGGTCACAGGTATCTCCAAACTAGCATAGAATAGTTAAGTGACACTTTGAGGGTGTTTCCAGTCTTGACCAAAACAGAAGCCTTAAGGGGGTTGTACCCCCAAAAAATATTTTTTTAATGGGCTTCTTTAATGGCCACTCCTGTTTTATTTAAAAAAAAAAATTGTGGACAATCCCTTTAAATGCCTTTTGTTTCAAGGGGCAACCTACTTTTGTATGGATGATGGCCAAGCGCTAGTAAAGTTGCAGTGCTCCCCATACTGCCTGCAGCTCACCAAGGTGTAGCTTAGCTACTCGTTCTATGTTCCCAAACACCAGGCCTAACCTTTCATGTTTTACATTGATTATGTCGGTTTTATTACGGCATGAGCGGAATGTGTACATGTTATTGCCATAACTTCAGACAGCGACTCTTAGCCGTGTGCTCTTAACACATAACATCTGTTCATTTAATAGTTCTGTCCCTCATTCCTCCGTTACTTGACTATGGTGCCCAAAACAGATAGTAATCAACCAGCCCCTGGAGATCTCCTGCGCTCTCCGGCTCTTGACTCCCAAGAAAAATGCAATGGTCCAGACCGGTGTGTATATATAATATAGAGGGAAATAGATAAATCACTGTCACATACGGAACTAACTAATGAATTGCCGTGCTGATCACAATCAAAATAGAATTAAAATCACATTAAAGGGAATTACAGAGAAACAATATGTAGAAAGTTGAGTCGATGAAATGCAAAAAGCTTGGATTTAGCCAAATAAAGTGGTTCCTTAACAATAAAATGGATCCACCGTGTGCCCTAATTAATCAGATATTCGCAAGAAAACATGGCAGTATGTGTTTCATTTTCCTGCAGCACCTCCAGAGGATAAATGATGTATTACACCACAGCGCACATTCACATCAATGTCTGTGTAGTGTGGGACATGACAAGTCCTGGACAACCCCTTTAGGATTTGACATAAAGACAAAAAGGCTACATTTATACTTCATTTAATTAACTTAATTAGAATAAGAAAATATGTCCCCAAAATATGACAAGAAAGGAAAATTGCCAAAATTACCGATAAGTCACCTTGAAACTTTACTCTTATTTCAATATTTTAGTTTTTTGTTACCCTTCAGTTTTTATGAATTTGTGGCAGCTATCATTTACTATTTATATACTACTACACAAAATAATGAATGGGGGGAATGTATCATCGTGTAATGATATATTATGAAATAGTAGAAACATATTTGTATAATCTTTTCTGTTTTCTTTATCTACTTTACAGGTTCTCCACATAAAAATGTAATCAATATGTCAGTTATCATAGATTCCACTAGAGCAGACACCATAGATGGCTACTTCATGTTTGCTGCAGCTCCCTTGTCAGCTTTGCTGTATAGATTGGGACAGGATCAGCAGAGGACGGAGATTTTTTGACTGCTCTTTTGCACACAGATAAGGCTCTGCATTAGGAAGGAGGTATTCCCATACACAGAGATAAGACTCAGCATCCTCCCTCCACTCCCTGGTCACTTGAGGAAGCGGCTGTACATTATTGAATTCCTAGAGAATAAATCACTTACTGGGGAATAAAATGTAAAAAAAAGTTTTTTTCTAGAAATTTACATATAATCAAGAAATCATTGGTTTAATGGTCTCTGTATAGTGCATAAGAAAATGTTACCAACAATTGAAAATAAAGTGTCATTAGCTTTTTAAGAGAAAAAGATGAATAACATCCGATTTTGACAAGGTTAACTGTACATTACAGTATTCATGTACTCACGGTACATTACATGCCTTTAGCTGATATGTCAATACAGGATAATGGCAATAGTGTAGAGTAAATGCCGAAAAACTAAAACTTAATCGGATAAAAGGATAATTTACAACCAGTGGTACCAAGGGGAAATGCTATAGATTGAATATCATGTGCTAAAGAGTATAAACCAAGCAGAGAATAATTCCCTAGGACAAACCTGAGGATTTCTCAGGTCAAACAAGCAACATCCAAAGACCTACAAGTCATAAATTAGGATTTGAGCCTCTGAGAAATGTCATCGGTCTGGCTGAAAAGGGTTCGCTATTGGGGTGAACTGGCCCACCAGAGAGCTGGAGAATTCTCCGGTGGGCCCTGCCTTCTCCTTCAGGAGAGTTCATAGTACCAACCTTGCAGATGCTATGGGGCTCTTGAGTGGGGGAGAAAGGTGGGCCCTCGTAATCAAATCCTCTGGTGGGCCCAATGTTCTTCAGTTTGACACTGGTTGCCTATATTTAAGCCTCACATTAAAGGGGTTGTCCATGACTTTATATTGTTGGCCTACAACCATGGTGGCCACTATATAGTTGATGGTGTGTAGTATATATAGTTGACAGGTGTGTGCTGTGTAGTTCCGCTCCGCAAATGATCACTCCCGGCACTAAAAACTGCAACTCCACCGATCTTTTACCGACAACCTATCCTAAGGATAGACCAACAATATAAAATCCTGGACAACCTCTTTAATCCAGTACATCCTATTTTAAGCATGTAGTGAATAAGGTCTAAGTCTACGTTCACATTTGCGGTCTGCGCCGCAGCGTCGGGCGCCGCAGCGTCGCCGCATGCGTCATGCGCCCCTATATTTAACATGGGGGCGCATGGACATGCGTCGCACTTCCGTTTTGCGCCACATGCGTCCCTGCGGCGTCCGGGCGCAGAGGACGCAGCAAGTTGCATTTTTGCTGCGTCCAAAATCAATCAAAAAAAGGACGCATGCGGCGCAAAACGCCGCGTTGTGCATGCGTTTTGCTGCGTTTTTGTTTGCGTTGTGCGTTGCGGCGCCGACGCTGCGGCGCACAACGCAAATGTGAACGTAGCCTAAGCTATCAATAGCTTCAATGTGCGTTATCCCTTCTGAAAACTGACAGTAGCCCTATAAGAGCAACGAGCGAAAAAAATGCAAAAAAAAGGGCCTAAGCGGTCATCTTACAGGTTTGTTCCCATCTCTGTCTGGCATGGACGAGATAAGAACCATCTGGTTCTGGTCATCACAAAGGCAAAGATGGAATAACCCTTTAAAGGGGCGATACAAAATTAAAGAAAAGAGAATTTTTTTCAGTTTATAACCAGTGCCTCTCTAGTCCATAGGATGTGTCTGGTATTGCCACTTAGACCCCATGAAATGGTCATATCTGGCACTAAAGCTTAGGCCCTGTTTATACAATGCTGCACCCTTGTGATAGATTATCCAATGGGAGATTAACCACTAGGACCCCCACTAAAAGCTAAAAGAGGGGATCTTCATCTCTTTCCAATTAAAAGGAATCTGTCAGCAGGTTTTTGCTATGTAATCTTAGGACAGCATGAGCTAGGGATTAAAACATAGATCTCAACAATGTGTCACAAGTTAGGCTTTGTGCTGTTGTTTACTTACTTCATTGTAAGTAAACAACAGCACAAAGCCTAACTTGTGACACATTGTTGAGATCTATGTTTTAATCCCTAGCTCATGCTGTCCTAAGATTACATAGCAAAAACCTGCTGACAGATTCCTTTTAATTGGAAAGAGATGAAGATCCCCTCTTTTAGCTTTTAGTGGGGGTCCTACTGGTTTTATCACCTGATGATTATCATTGCCTACAGCAACATGTGCTTACTAGTCCAACCTCGCCCATTCCTGTCAAAAGCAGCTCATTATCATTAGACAATGTACATAGAGAGCCTGATGTGGGTGGGGCTAGCTTTCTCAGCTCTGCTGCATTGCTAAATCTAAGAACTCTGATTGTGTTAGAATTGCTGCACCCAGTGAACTAAGTGATACACCGTTGGATTCAGGGTCTCTTTGCCTACATCATGCCGCTCTGAGATGAGGTAGCAAAAACCTGGTGCCAGATTCCCTTTAAACGGTCTTGCAGCGTTAGCTGAGGATGCATACTGTTATGGTAAGTATGGAAACATCCTTCACCTTGTGAGAAATTTTCATAGCGCCAATATATTCCGCAGCACTTTAAAAATACATTTTTTTTCTTTCTAATGTGCTAATTTTTTAATGTCTCCCAAAAATTATAAATCTCACAGCATGAAACTCGGGTGACACTGGTAAAAAATGAAACTATAGCAAGGCAACAGACAACTGGGGAATCCTCCCCTGCAGGAAGGGATTCGGTCATCAAACACTTGGCTTGAGGACAGTTGTGTCCGATCTCCTGACTTGTGGCAAACGAGAATGTGACAAACAGTACTCTTTATTAATACTATCTCTTTTTTAGGTACTTTTAGTATAATGGACCCATACACATTAGACTAACATCAGCCAAACCTTCCGACATTGACGGTATTGACCAATAACCCAATGTGTATGGTGGTCCCTGACATATGATGTAGGGGGAGATAAGGATCCGGCATGTCTGAATCCAGAGTTGTCTATCAGCGGCTTTCTCAAAGAGAACACATGAGCTCTTGACATGGGACAGTCAGGCGAGAAAGTTACAATACCCATGGAGGTCCTGCGTCTGAGAGAACAAAAGCCATTACCGGTTTTCCATTCTTTATCTTTAACATTAGGTACGCAGGTCGTGCCGGAGTATGCGGATGCATGCGGCACGACCTGCGTACCTAATGTTAAAGATAGGTACACAGGCCGCATGCCGGCCGCATGCAGAAATAGGCGGAGCCAGCGGCCGAGGGCGGGGCTTCACGGAGGAAGTCCGCAGTCCTCCACAGCTGCTGCAAACGCTAATGTGAAACCGGCCTAATTCAAGCAATTTACTGTAATGAAATACATTCATCTGTTTTACTGTAGAGCCGTATATTTGGGATAATGTAATACCTAATGTCAAGGCAGCTTTCCTTGCATATCTGAGATGTTTTCCTCCAGTCCAAATACTTCCTTCCATCTGTTCTCTGACTTACCCGAAATACAACATTGCAATATCTGATTCTTTGAATGATGGAAACTCCAAAACAAAAAGTATGTGCCATGTGTCTAATGTGTCTACTGAACACATGGAAATAGCCTCTCGCCCTTTCCAAAACATCGTAATCTGGAGCGCCTTCACTATTAACCTGTGTGTCCCTCACCCGGATCACGTGGTCAATGGGTAAGAAGGGACAGGGTAAATAAACATTAGACGGAGGACAGAATTTAGGAAACAAACTGAGATGATGAAAGGAAAAAAGCTAAATAAAGTACAATGTAAACACCCAAAACAAAACAATGGAAATTGTACAAAGTCTGCGGAGTATTTTTAGAACAGGTCCATACACATTAGATAGATGATAGATTACATGATTCCTTGCCCTACAGCTCTCTCCTGACCCCATACACATGCACGCTTGGCACGAGTGTGCACGTGTTCACAGTAGGGAGAGCGGTCTGAGCCTCTGCATGACTCCTATGGTGTCTGCTTATCACCGCTACATCAATATTTTGCGAAATTGGATTTCAATGACATCTCCTGTCAGAAGTCCATTAGATGGTTGAAACCAGCTGGTTTGGCCAAAAAATACCTAATGTGTATGATCAGTTTCCAGGGGTTGCAAAGTGGGGTGAAATGAAACGTCATTGTAGAAAGGAGCAACTTTTCAATTTACCTGTTAAGAAATACACAAAAATTGAGCTTGGATTAAGTTGGTATACATGCAGCACATAAAAGCTTGTTCACATTGGCCATAAAGCGCACAAAACCTACAAGAAACAAAATGAGCAAAAACCCTGCTGTAACTAAATAAGTAAAAAGCAAAAATGCATTTAAAATACCTCACGGTCCTTAGTAATACTGTATTTGATCAAAAATAGCATAAAAGCCATCCCACCGTCATCAAGGTGCCCTGATCGGGACGGTCCTACGCTGTCTAATATTAAAAACCTTACCATGACCTCAGTGTGTGAATAAGGGCAGACAAAAGGACCGGGTCCCAATCTATGGACACCAGTCTGGGGAAGCCTTTAAATGTCAGCTCAGAAAAGGGAGGCCATGTCCCGTCTTGCATAAAATGCAAAAATACAAAGAAAAACACAAAAATTGAACTTGGATTAGAAAACATATGTAATGTATATAATCAGTTTACAGGGGTTGTTGTCAACCTCGCCAATGGGTAAAATCCAAAGTGGTTGTAGAAACGAGCATCTTTGCAATTTACCTATTAAAAATCCTCTCTGTTCTCAGGAGCAGATGGAGTGTTAAATTTATAGCATACTGCTTATTGCCAGGGTTACCATCCACCTCTGCAGTCTATCAGAGGAGGTGTTTCCTAGGAAAAGATCACAATCACACGCTTGCAAGCTGTTTGCTCTATTGGTAATTATTTTTCTTATGCTGATAGAAAATCTATACATTTGAATGAACAAATTAATGGATGTGGATCGAATCTCTAACAAAGTCATCCTGAGTAAATCGATCTTATGTCTGTATCCTGCCAGAAGAGAAACATTGTGGACAAGTAGGATAAATGTCAACAATTCCCCCTTCCTCGGCCAACCCATAGATTAGAGCAGTGTTTTCCAAGCTCCAGTCCTCATGGCCTCCAACACGTCACGTTTTCAGGATTTCCTTAGTATTGTACAGGTGGTGGCATCAGGAATTCTCTCACCTGAAGTCCTGAGAAGATGACCTGTTGGGGGCCGTGAGGACTGGAGATGGGGAAACACTGGATTAGAACATAGTGGTACAAAGAATATGGATAAAGTCTATTCAGAATTAGCCGAACTGGCCCACAATAGGGTCCTCAGGTGGACATAATTTTGGATCTATAAAACAACTAAACAATAAAGGTTAAGAAAACTGGAGATAATCACTTGCCCCTGTTTGAGGACTATTGCTTATGGGATGATTAAAAAAAAATGGCCGTTGAAATTCTGAAGACCTGAACCCTTTTCTCTACTGACATCATCTGTCAAGGAAGAGTCAGATGGTCCCCATATACATTGAATTGTCTGCATGTTCGGACAACTTTCATTCAATATATACGGGTGCCTTTGTCTGATTTTTAGTGATATTTGGAGCTTTACTTATTAAAATGTAAAAAAAAATGTATGTAAAAAAACCCAATAAATTATTTAGTTTCTTGCTTCGTTTTATTAATCAGCCTACTACAATTCTCTTATTGAATCATTATCTGACCTTTAGAAGACACCATGCAACGCTTTGAGTTCTGAGGAAGAAACTATAATTAAATGTTCTATTAATATTATCACTGCCATCAATCACTATTCTAAGCAGCAATCAATCACTCTGTGAATTGCACTGAACATCGATATTTAATATAATTTTGGAGGATTCCGAGAACGAGCCATCATTAATTGATGCATACAGGTTCACTCTGCCAAAGAATGAGAGAAAATCAATGATGCAGGAAAGGATCCAAATTTGTAGTAAGGGGTGTTTAATGTGTCAGAACTTGTCCACTGTGCCCATTACATGTGTTGCCTGCATCTTGTCCACTATTATTATCAGTTTTCTAGGAAGTACAGTATGTAACTGATCATGGGGTGATAGGATATCTAGTTTTATTACTAGTCATATTGCACGACTCGTTAAAGGGTTGATTGTGACTTGTAGGATCGCTACTTCCAATAGGTGGCGCTGTAGAGTTTAAGTCCTCTTTTTCTCAGAAGAGGCAATTTGCATATTTAAATTCCTAGAGGAGCATTGTACGGCAAATAAGCCTCCTTACCTTGACAAGCCAGAGATGGTATGTCACTCTCCATAAGGAGAAACGATACCCCTTAGACCCCATGTCCAGAGCCTCTCACCTGGCCAAATCAGTTCTCATGCTTCGCACTGACGAGGGCCAACAGCCCGAAACACCGTGTCTGCGAATTGAGATACTGATTTGGCTTTTATCCTAAGTCATATTGCACGACTCGTTAAAGGGTTGATTGTGACTTGTAGGATCGCTACTTCCAATAGGTGGCGCTGTAGAGTTTAAGTCCTCTTTTTCTCAGAAGAGGCAATTTGCATAGTTTTATTACGGCATTGATAATAGCGGGAAATCCCACAACATGGTGCCTTGGATGCTATGATGTAAGTTTGATCTATTTGATCCTCAAGGATTTGAGACTTGCAGCGTAAATACAAACCCATATGAACAGGAACATATAAACCTGATGCAGCTTTAGTGATCTCCAAATGTAGTAAGACTACAGAGTAGAAGCAGAACCCCAGAAGATATACCGTAGGAGAAAATCTGTGACTTCACCCAGACAATGTTTCAGATTCTCATTTGAAGCCTTTCTTGAAATAAGAAGCTAAAACGTTGGATGTGTCCAGAAGAATATAATAAGTAAGCTTTCACATTTTCACCTATATCTACTACAGGTTTGGACTGGCCCACTGGGGTCTGGGTAATTCACTGGTGGGCCCCCTATGTGTATTGTACTGTATATATATATATATATATATATATATATATATATATATATATATATATATATATATATATATATATATATATATATATATATATATATATATATCCAAGTCCAGTTACTTGGATAACACCAGAGCATAGCAGGATAACATGTTATCCAAGCATATTCGCTCATCACTATTTCTAGAGTATTCTTTTAAAAGATTGTTGTTATTTTTACAACAATCATGGTGGCTCAGTGGTTAGCAGCGCTCGAGTCCTGGGTTCAAATTCCGCCAAGGACAACATCTGCAAGGAGTTTGTATGTTCTTCCCGTGTTTGCGTGGATTTCCTCTGTGTTCTCCGGTTTCCTCCCACATTCCAAAGACATACTGATAGGGAATTTAGATGTGAGCCCCATTGGGGACAGCAATGATAATGTGTGCAACCTGTAAAGCGCTGCGGAATATGTTAGCGCTATATAAAAGTAAAGATTATTATTAGACACAGGTTACCACCAGCAATGAGTCTTCACAATCAGAATATAAAATAAATGGGGTTAAAAGAGTTATCTTCAATAAGCAGCTGTTGACACTATAAGGACAAAAGTAATGGGGCATTCCTTCTGCAAAGAGTTTGTATGTTCTCTCCGTGTTCGCGTGGGTTTCCTCCGGGTTCTCCGGTTTCCTCCCACATTCCAAAGACATACTGATAGGGAATTTAGATTGTGAGCCCCATTGGGGACAGCGATGATAATGTCTGTAAAGCGCTGCGTAATATGTTAGCGCTATATAAAAATAAAGATTATTAATAAAGATTATTATTTTAATGATTGAATTTAGGTTCTTCGCTCAGTCCTCTGCCGAGCCATCTTACTTTATTAACAAATGTGACAGAATGACTTGTTCTACAGAGCGCACCGAAACCGTTGTGGTCCTGTAATAGGACGTCATCATTGTAACAAGTCAGCTCAAGACATTTCTTCCCTCCTAAACGTTCCGCCATTATTATTGAAAAGTGTAAGCATTTAGGAATGACAACAACCCAGTCATATAGTGAAGACCACATAAAATTACAAAGCGGGGTCCCCAAGTGCTGAGGAGCATAGTGTATAAAGGCGCCGACGCTATGCTGACTCCATAACTGCAGAGTCCAAACCTCCTCTGGCCTTAACATCAGCACAAACACCGTGTGCTGCGAGCTTCTCGGATTAGGTTTCCATGCCCGAGCAGCTGCATGCATGTTTTACATCCCCAACACAATGCCAAGTGTTGGATGGAGTGACATAAAGCTGCCAACACTGGACTCTGGGGCAGCGGAAACATATTCTGTGGAGTGAAGCGTTATGCTGCTTCATCTGGGAGTCTAATGGACTAGTCTGGGTTTTGGTGTATGCCAAGAGACTGATACTGGCCTGACTGCATTGTGCCAGCTAAAAAGTTTGGTGGAGGAGGGACAATGCATTGACCAAGGCCCTTTAGTTTCAGTATCGGCATATCAAAAAGATTTGGACATTTTTAGGCTTCCAACTCTGTAGGAACAGTTTGGGGAACACACGTTTCTATTCCAGCAGAACTGTGCTCAGTGCACAAAGCAAGGTCCATAAAGGCATAAATGGTGGAATTTTCTGTAGAACATAGCCGGCCACACAAAGCCTGGACCTCAGTAGGGATGAAATAAAGTGTAGATTAAGAATAGGTCCTCTCGATCAATATCATGGTCTGATGTTCTTGTATATAAATGGGCAAATATTCCCATAGACACCCTCGAAACGTTGTTAAAAGCCTTCCCAGAAGAGCAGAAGCTGTTTTAGCTACAGCGGGACCAACTCCATATTAATGCCTGTGGATTTAGAATGGGATGTCATAGAACCTCCTGTAGGTGTAATGTGGAGGGTGCACAAGAGGGACCAATGGATTTGGCCACCCGCTTTGAAGCCCAACTGAATGTAAATCCCTTCCAGCCTTTACAGTGTGTAGAAGCCACCAGTAATATATAACATTTACCTTTTCCTACATTGTGTTTATTCAATGAGAAGATTACAGTTTACCTTAAGCAACACCCTTAAGAAACACCCAAGACACGGAAGACAAATTGACATCACATTGTTATTTACATGTACGGAGGTCAGTTTACATCTCCATGACTTACGTGTGTACACAGCCCAGTGCAGATCAAGGACATCTCAAAGGCATTTTTTGATCCCTCTATACTACATGTAACAGTAGAAGATACAGAGAAGCTGCACCATGTCAATCACGAGACCGAAATACTCTGTATAAAACTATGGAGTTAAATATGGATATTTACTTCAATAATCACATCAGATAATACTGGTATTACTGATGGTAGGAGTGTTAGCCAATCCATTCTTAAGGTGCGTATGTTTAAAGAGTCTTCATTTAAAAACTGCATTTTGTGATTATTTGTGCTATCCTTGTCTAATATTTACATTTGTTTGGTGATCGGAAACATGTAAGTGTGACAAACATGCAAAAGAATAGGAAATCAGGAAGGGGGCAAACACTTTTTCACACAACCATATATACTGCGTTGTGTATCTATGACATTGCCTACCATTCAGATATATAGCAGTTTTTATAATTCAAGTATATAGAATGCATAGTGATAATAGGTATAGGTAATGTGGTAACGGTATAAACTATACTCACTACAGTAAGATAATCAGGGGACCCAAAGCAGCGTGGCGCCCACTCGACGTGTGTTTCGACGTTGACCTTTGTCAGGGGCTGGCATCATCAAAAGAGGTGTGTTTAAAAAGTGTTATTGGCTAATCAGAAGGCAGAATGTGTGTAATAAGCCAATAGTGTGAGGGGGCGTGGTATGGCATATCATGCTTCTTGGGCCAATATCAAACAGAGAGAAGGTGTATGACCAATAGCATTGAGGGGGACCTGGTGTGAGGCATGACGCAGCCAATCAAGCCGGAGAATCAAGTGACCGCGTAATGTGATCCACGTCGTTAGGAGCACATAGGAAACCATGTAACCCGACGTCACAGAGAACACAGCGATACATATAGTGAGGAAAGCTTCAGGAACCAGGATGTGCATGCGTGCCGCCCCACTCAATCAATAAAATAGAGAATATCAATAGAAGTTAATGGGGAGAATATTGTAACATGTACTTGTCACAAATCATTAAGGGATTCATGGCAGCTGTGGGTCTGCTGAAATATAAATGTTGTTTTTTCCTTTTGGTCCAGCAAAAGTTAATGTCAGTCTGTTGCTGGCAGTTCCTATTAGGATGGTCAGCTGATGTTGGTTGGTAACCACTCCCACCTCCCTTTAATTAGTCACATGACCCATCAGCTGATCATTGGTTATAGAGTTCTTCTATGCAGACCAGCTAGGGGTGTGAAGCTCTCCTGTGATGGTGGTATTGCTGCTGTTTGAGTTCTGATTCCTGGTGCAGTTTTCTCTGCTGCTGTGGAGCTTAGCAGCAGAGCCTCAGCTGAGTATTTTCCTTTTTGTCTGTCCCGTGTTTGTCTCTTCCCCTGTTTGTTACTTTCTGCAGTGGTGAGGCTAGCAATGGCATCCTTGCCGGCCAGGGCACTAGAGATGACAGTCAGGGAGTAGGTATGTGATGGCGACGGGGAGAAGGACCCACATAGGGCA
Source organism: Ranitomeya variabilis (assembly GCF_051348905.1). Classification (NCBI taxonomy): domain Eukaryota; kingdom Metazoa; phylum Chordata; class Amphibia; order Anura; family Dendrobatidae; genus Ranitomeya; species Ranitomeya variabilis. The sequence goes on along the minus strand of NC_135235.1, from coordinate 69,460,860 downwards.
TCAGGGGAGCTTAGGGACAGGCACAGGTTGGAGTCAGCAGGTGCCCCATACCTCGCTCCCTACCGTTAGGGCCTTCTTCTCCCTTTTCCATCCCGTCGTATTTATATGCTGTGTCGTCTGCTGGACTTACCCATATCTGAGCGTGGTATTATCAACTGGTCTGTGTAATGGATGGTGTGCTCAGGAAGGAGGTCTTTTGGAGATAGTAAAATGTAAATAATTGTGATATGTTCTCTGTTATATCCTTGCACTGAATGCAATCTTTTTTTCTGTCTGTCATGTCGTATTTGCAATATACAGAAGGAACATAAGCAGTGACACTTCACATAATCATCAATGATAATGGTCACTATGGAAACTGCAAAACCGCATCAGTACCATTTACACTTTATCCAGACACCCATTCATGAGTGCACGGCTCACTGAAGGTGCAATGTGCTCATAGACACGGAAACATGATGTTAGTCACATAACAGATATATAACTTATAAGACCTAAAACACAGAGCATGTGCAAATAATAAAGAGACGATGAATATATCCCAATGCTATAATCTCCACCTAGCACATTATCCTTATTATAACCTCCTGCTATAGTGAGTGATGCTCCTGCTTTACAGATTACATAAGATCTGCTAAAGCCTCTGCATTGCAGGGAGTTCCAGATCAACCCGGATTTACGTTTAGGAAAGTAATAACGTAAGAGAATAAAATGAAACAAAGGCCAAAAGTCTGAAAGAGAACCTGTCGCAAATATGTATTTCTAACCCAATGAAAATGCCGCCGTTCTCCGGAATTTGGCATCGTTTGTTTCCTGTGTTCCTGCACCTCCATATGGAAAATAATATAAGATTTTAGCCAACTGGGCGTGGTCCTCAAAAAGATGTTCACAGGGAAGAGCTGAGGATCACGCCCATCTGGCTAATTAGGCTACATTTATGTACAGGGAGGTCGCTGGAATATCCCAGGAACGGAGAGTTGCAGAAAGAAAAGAAAAACAATGCCAGATTCAGAAGGATGGCATTTACATCAGGAAAAAAATATATTCATAATATATGGCGAGTACAGGTCCTTTTTAAGAAAACGATCAAGTGAACCATTCAAACAAGAATAGGAGCACGGGACGACATACTATTGGAGCAACCTGGCCCTATAGATAAGGGGCCACTAATATCTCCTGCTGATACAGGGGCCCTCTTCTCTCTGTGCCGGCCCCCGGAGTCGGAGACCGTGGTATTGTGGCTGTCATACTACAGAGGCGGCTATAATATGCTTATGCTAAGCCCATATGGCAGACGGCTTACTGTAAAAAAAAATAGCAGAACTTGGTAACATAACTGCCGTTTTGCTTCCTCATTCTTTAGTTATTTCCCCTCTTCCTTTATTTTCACAGTTTGGTAAAATCTTCGGTCAATTTCTTACAAAGTACAGCAGCGTACGGCATAGCAGAGCTGGAATGGTGACTTTTGGCTCTGTTGCTCCTTGCGAAACCTGCGAGGCAAAACTTCGTTCTGTTCACGCGCTTTTAACTGATTAAATGAGAAAAATAAGAAAGGAAGATGTATGACACCACATACTAGTAGTGTGTTACAGCGGGGTAATGTCCATTTACATAGAGACACAATTTGTATGTAGATCTCTAAAGACGTATCAGATCTACACATTACATTTGCATTACATGGCTTATAAGCCTCCTTACACTGGCATGCCAGGCCTGTACTCCTGTTTTTGAAATAAAGCAGTAATATTATTCTATTCACAATACTGCAGGAGAGATAGGATGCATATCTTTACACGAGTATTCATAAATATGGAAGTTATCCCTTATCAATGGGAAAGTAGATAACTAAGTCGCTCGGAGTCCGACTGCTGGGACCCCCACTAGAGATGAGTGAAAGTGCTCGGATAAAGTCTTATCCGAGCATGCTCGTGTACTAACCGAGTGCCTTCGGCGTGCTCAAAACATAAGTTTGAGTCCCTGCGGCTGTTAGACAGCTGCAACACGTGCAGGGATAACCTAACAAACAGGTAATCCCTACATATGTTGCTGCTGTCTAACAGCCATGAGACATGCAGCCGCAGGGACCAGAACATATTTTTCGAACACACTGAAAACAGTTGGCTAGCACACGAGCATGCTCAGATAACACCTTATCCCAGCACGTTCGCTCATCACTATCCCCCATTAATCCTGAGAGGTGAGGATATGTACATGGTTGATTATGCGCATTGCCGCCCCATTCATTCTTATTGGGCCGGAAGAAGATAGCAGCGAGGTGCATTTGGCTGTTCTTCGGCGCTCCAGTAAGGAATGGAGCAGCAGTGCACGATTGACCTCTGCCACATTCACACCGCGGAGTCGGAATATCTTTTCACAGCACTTTTGAATCAGAACAATACTATTCTGACAAAATCGAAATCTGTTAGTCGAATTGAGTGGATGTGGCCAAAACTAATTTCGGAAGATTCACTCACCTGTTTAGGTCTTGGCCTAGGTTACTACTATTAAATGAACTATATAAGCAGATTATTGCTATTTCAATATCAACCAAACACTGTCATATTAATCAATTCATCAATGAATCCACTTCCATTTTCTGTCGCGGCACATCATGGAAGATGAACATCAGTACAATATGTTGTAAGGATTGCACCGTATGCGCCTTAGGTAATCAGGTCCCAGCGTTCTCCTAAGCCCGGATGACAGTTTTCTGTAAAGGCCTCTCCGTTCCACCATGTTCATTACCAGAGAGCCAGCTGTCGCGGAGCACTGTGATTGCTCAGTGAGCGGCTGTGTTGGATGTCACCGCACATTCCCTCGATGTGCCATGTCTACACGCAGGTACAAAAACTGATGGCCTCTCTGATGGGAAATTTGGGATGTGACACAATTTCTATTAACAATTTTCATCACAATGGAGATTAATTAGATACTTGTAATTACCTAACTCTCGTGTTTTCCATCTTTTCTTAATTGTCTCCCTTGGTATTTTCCTGGACATAATTAGATCAGAGTCACAATACATCCATTATTACTTTAGCTTTTTTAAAGATTACATTATTTTCAGAATAATGTGGCTGCTCCTTTCCTAAAAAACACAATGGGGTGGAATTTGTGAATTGTATGTTTCTAATGGCAATCAATCACAGAACAGCTTTTATTTTCCAGCATCAAAATACAAAATGAAAGCCGCTCTGTGATTGGTTGTTATGGTCAATAAGGACAGGATTAGACTTCTGCAAGGTCTGCAAGTATATAGGGCATAGATGTCAAACTCAAGGCCCGCCTGCCAAATCCAGCCCGTCATGTCATTCTATTCTATTCTCATACACTTTATGCAGTTAATAGCCTCTGTGTCTGTACTGCTACATACTTAGACAGTTAACTGGTTCATGCAGCTTTACATGAACACCCGAGCCTTACACTATGGCTGGTCCGAATAACTAAGGCTTCTTTCACACTAGCGTCGGGCTCGGCCCGTCGCTGTGCGTCGGGCCGACGTTCCCGACGCTAGCGTTGTCTCCTCCGCACAACGGGGGCAGCGGATGCATTTTTCCAGCGCATCCGCTGCCTCATTGTGAGGTGCGGGGAAGTGCGGGGAGGTGGGGGCGGAGTTCCGGCCGCGCATGCGCGGTCGGAAAAAGCAGACCGTCGTGAGCAAAAAACGTTACATGTAGCGTTTTTTGCTCCCAACGGTCCGCCACTGCACGACGCATCCGTCGCACGACGGGTGCGACGTGTGGCAATCCGTCACAATGCGTCGCTTAATGTTAATCAATGGTGAAAAAACGCATCCTGCAAACACTTTTGCAGGATGCGTTTTTTCGGCAAAACGACGCATTGTGACGCAATGCAGTTAACGCTAGTGTGAAAGTAGCCTAAAGCAATTGTTACCATCCACCTCTCGTGTCTCCCCTTTTCCTCATAGGATGTAAGCTTGCGAGCAGGGCCCTCATTCCTACTGGTATCTGTTGTGAACTGTGATTTCTGTTATGCTGTAATGTCTATTGTCTGTACAAGTCCCCTCTATAATTTGTAAAGCGCTGCGGAATATGTTGGTGCTATATAAATAAAATTATTATTATTATTCTATGCGGCCCGCGAGGCCAAGACACACTTCAGCACTGCTCCATCCAGCTCCATACGAGGAAAGTGGAGAGCCGTTCGGAGCAGTGCTGGAGTGTGTGCCGATGCTCAAATCTAAGATGGCAGCCGCCCCTTGTGCTGGCAAAACCCCCTCTACTAAGTACTGGCTGCGTTCAACATAGACACAGCCAGTGCTTAGCAGAGGGGATGGAGCAGGCACAGGGATGGGATGGAGCAGGCACAGGAAGGGGATGGAGCAGGCACAGGGAGCTGATGCGATCTTCAAATCTGAACAGATGCAGCCAAAAGAGGGGGCACAAGGAACAGGCGCCATATTTGTGAGTGAACAGTGCACACCATGAACACAGTCAGCCTGCACAAATAGTGAACGTAGTGATTACAGTCAACTAGGACAAATAATGAATGCAGTGGATCTAGTCAGCCAGAACAAACAATGAAGGCAGAGAACGCAGTCTACCAACAGAAAAAGTGAACGCAGTCAGCCAGTACAAACAGTGAACGCAGTCAGCCAGCACAAAAAGTGAACACAAAGGACACAGTCAGCCAGCACTTTTGTGTGGTTCCATCTTTGAATCAGAGCAGCCAATACTTAGCAAAGGGAGCAGCCATCTTGGACTCTGAGGTATGGTACAGCTCCTCTCTAAGCCCTACTACCTAGGAACAGCTCTCTTAGCCCTACTACCCAGAGACAGCGCTCTTAGCCCTTCTACGTGGGGATATCTCTCTTAGCCCTACTACCCAGGGACAGCGCTCTTAGCCCTTCTACATGGGGATATCTCTCTTAGTCCTACTACCCAGGAACAGCGCTACTACCCAGGAAATCCTTTTAGTTAGCAAATCATGGTCATTTTGTCTATGGAGGTAGTTATTATAGAATTAACCCCTTGTAACACTGACAGAAACCTGCCCTAGAAAGTTAGGAGAGCTGCCTGTGAGCATGAGCAGGTTGAAGCTCCTCTGCTGTGACTTAGAGATATCCTATATTATGTACTGTCATTTAGATAGACCAGGTGGACAGCAGTGTGAGCAGCCTCTTCTTACCTCAGCACCTCCTGGTATCTCCAGCATTAGATCAGAAAGAATTGTGGACAGCAATGTTGACAGCCTCTTCTTACTTCAGCATCCCTGGGATCTCCAGAATAAAATCAGATAGACAGGGGGGCCAGCAGTGTAAGCAGCCATTTCCAATCTCAGCACCTCTGGTATCTCCAGTATTAGGTCAGATCGAAAGGTTGGACAGCAGTGTGAGCAGCCTCTTCTTACCTCAGCATCGCTGATATCTCCAGCAACAGATCACATAGACCGGGTGGTCAGTAGTGTGAGCAGCCTCTTCTTACCTCAGCACTCCTGCTATGTCCAGTATTAGATCAGATAGACAGGGTGGGCAGCAGTGTGAGCAGCCTCTTCTTACCTCAGCACCTCCAGTATTAGACTAGACAGGGTGAACAGCAGTGTGAGCAGCCTCTTCTTACCCCAGCACCCCTGGTATCTCCAGTATTAGATTAGACAGGGTGGACAGCAGTGTGAGCAGCCTCTTCTTACCTCGGCACCTCCTGGTATCTCCAGTATTAGATTAGACAGGGTGGACAGCAGTGTGAGCAGTCTCTTCTTACCCCAGCACCCCTGGCATCTCCAGTATTAGATTAGACAGGGTGGACAGCAGTGTGAGCAGCCTCTTCTTACCTCAGCACCTCTAGTATCTCCAGTATTAGATCATAATATTCATTAGGAGCACATTTTCCTGCACATGAAGAAGGTACGGAGCTTCCTACTGCACATGCTCACAGGCACCTGACCTGTCTGAGATTTTAGGACAGGTTTCTGCCAGTGTAATCAGCTGGCAACCATACTATTTCTATAGTGATTGCTTCTCTAGACAAACAATTGTGATTTGCAAATTATAAGTACACTCCCTGACAGAAGTTGTGTCGCTTATCGATGTTATGTTAATAAAAGCTTATAACCTGACATTAAATTCATCCATTGGTTGTATAAATTATTCTTTTGAAAGCTGAAACCCTCCGAAATGTGGTTTAGGATAAGAAAATAAATTGGCATCAATGCAGAAATATTGATCAGTTAATGGACACAGAATGGCCAGATTTTGGCAAGACAAAAGTTTTGTCACCTGGTCATATAATACACCCAATCCTAGTTTACATCCTAACATGTGCTCAGTTAATGAACAGTTAATTAGTGTGTGTGTATAAAAACAAACCCAGCACCCCAGACCTTCACTTGAACTAACCAAAGCCTGGATTATCAAGAGGCTGAAGACCAGATCCACTGCAGAGGTGGCTGGCACCTTTAATGTGTCTCAGTTTCATGTACAAAGAATTAAAAAAAGATTTGAAGAGACTGGAGATGTGTTTGACAAACCCAGGTCCGGCAGACCCCGCAAGACAACTGCTCAGGAGGAACATTTGTTGGCTAGAAAATCCAAAGCAAGCCCCTCTTCCACTGCAGCAGAGCTCCAACAGGCCTGGTCACCTCAAGTCCCTGTGTCAACTAGAACAGTTTGTAGGATTCTGTCTTGAAATGGCCTCCATGGTCGAATCAGTGCCCAGAAGCCAGCACTAAACAAAAGGCAAATAAAAAACCGTGTGGCATTTGCAAAGTCGCACAAATGGAAGCTGGAAAAGTGGCAGAAGGTGGATTTCTCTGATGAATCTTCAGTAGAATTACATCACAGCCGCCGCAAATACTGCAGGAGACCTACTGGAGCCCGTATGGATCCAAAATACACCCAGAAAACAGTTACATTTGGTGGTTGAAAGATCATGGTCTGGGGTTACATTCAGTATGGGGGTGTGCGAAACATTTGCAAGGTGGAAGGCAATAGCAATAGCCTTAAATATCAAGAAGTATTAGCTACCTTTTATATTCCAAATCATAAAAGGGGTCAAATTCTTCAGCATGATGGTGCTCCATCTCATACATCCATCTCTACAACAAAGTTCCTCCAGGCAAAAAAGATCAAGGTGCTCAAGGACTGGCCAGCCCAGTCACCAGACATGAACATCATTGAGCATGTTTGGGGTAGGATGAAAGAGGAAGCTTGGAAGAGAAAATCAAAGAATCTAGATGAACTCTGGGAGGCATGTAAGACTATATTCTTTGCTATTCCTGATGACTTATAAATAAATTGTATGAATCATTGTTGAACCGCATGGATGCAGTCCTTCAAGCTCATGGAGTCACACAAAATATTAAATATGACTCTAATAGCACCACAACTTCATTCACCAATGTTATGCAACATATAGTTGTATTTTAAGTTAAAGGGAACCTGTCACCCCCCCCTTCCCAGTCGTTTCAAACTAAAAGAGCCACCTTGTGCAGCAGTAATGCTGCATTCTGACAAGGTGGCTCTTTTAGTTCTGGGTGCTGTAACTTGAGAAATAATCAGTTTTATAATTTGTCCGAAATACCTGGTGTTCAGTCAAGTAGGCCGGCGTTTCCCCCCGGCTTCAGGCAGCACACTGCTGTCACTCACATCTTCTTGGCGCCGGCCGCCGCCTCCTCCTCACCGCTGGTTTCAAAAGTAGCCGGCGCCTGCGCTCTTATCCCCTGCCTGGTGCAGGCGCAGTGAGCGCTGGCCGTCTTTCCTCATATGCAGCCCAGCTGACTGCGCGGCCGCCCTGCCTGTGATTCCCAGCCCCGCAGTGACTTATGATTTATTCACATTGCGGGGCTGCTCACTGCGCCTGCACCAGGCAGGGGAAAAGAGCGCAGGCGCCGGCTACTTTTGAAACCAGCGGTGAGGAGGAGGCGGCGGCCGGCGCCAAGAAGATGTGAGTGACAGCTATGTGCTGTCTGAAGCAGGGGGGAAACGCCGGCCTACTTGACTGAACACCAGGTATTTCGGACAAATTATAAAACTGATTATTTCTCAAGTTACAGCCCCAGAACTAAAAGAGCCACCTTGTCAGAATGCAGCATTACTGCTGCACAAGGTGGCTCTTTTAGTTTGAAACGACTGGGGGGGGGGTGACAGGTTCCCTTTAATAATTAATTGAATATCACATTACTTTCTGTGGGCGACAAAACTTTTGTCTTGCCAAAATTTGACCATTCTATGTCCATTAACTGATCAATATTTCTGCATTGATGCCAATTTATTTTCTTAACCTAAACCACATTTCGTAGGGTATCAGCTTTCAAAAGAATAATTTATACAACCAATGGATGAATTTAACATCAGGTTATAAGCTTTTATTTACATAACATGGATAAACGGCATAACTTCTGTCAAGGAGTGTATATAGGAATTTATTTACCATGTCACTTCCTTAACTTACACAGCCAAACCACAGATGGACAAAACAACATCTACACCTATGTTGCAAATGCCACATGGCAGCAGTGTACGCTCATCCTATTAGCCTGGGTTTATCCAAGCAGTACTGTGCCATGGGGCCCATTACTGCACAGTTAAACTGTATGCACATTACTGCAGTTTTGAGATTTGATTTTTCACAGCACAATTTTTACAGCTGAAAAATATTTTGTTTTACCATATTTCACTTAAAAAAATTGATACAAGTCACAGATCAATGTGGCACATTCAACTCTAAGGGTCCATGAAAAAAGTGAGCAGAGCATGGATGACATTCTTATTTCATCCTTGCGATGTCCATTTTTTAGGCTTCTTTTTGCACATAAGAAAGACTGACACAACACTGATGGTGAAAACAAACACAATGACCAAAGTATGATCAAGTACGCTGGTGAAAATCGGTCCATGCGAGGATAAGAAACAGACCTTAGAACCTTACTTAGTATTTTGGGAGGTGAGGTCCATTTTTTATGTTTAACACTTTTTGCAAAGTGTAATGTTTTCTCACGTCTGGTACAATGGAGCATGATGACGATGTTGAGAATTTTCTTTCAATACTCAGCCAATATGGAACGCAGAAGCAGCAAACACTGTATTATACTGTACGTCTTCCTGTACAATGTAAATAATGAAACGTCCCACTTCCGTAGGGTTAAGTGTCAATTTAACATTCCCTTCTGTTCTCTATTATAAGTATCCATAATGAATGAGACGTCTCAGTTTGTACAATGTGCGGCAGAACTTTTACAGAATAAAAACTGACATTCAATCAGATTAAAAGCAGCTTGAGGAAAGATGATCCCCGGCCTTGCGCTGATGCCAAATTGTTGCCTTCGCTGTCAGTAGATCTTATTATTTCATTAGAGTCGCACTAGGTGATCATTGACTGACTGACCGACTAAGACCTTCATGTTTCCTTCAACAGCACGCCAACAATTCTGCTTCTCCTGTATCTTTAATACAAGTGCAATGCGAGTAAAGAAGCTTCATGAAAAAATGAACTTCATGTACAAGGGCCAGTGGCAAAATTTGTAGTTCACGAACACCGACGCAAAATCTCCAAAAGAGCCCCATTATCTTAAATAGTATTGGCCTTCTCATAGGCGCCAAAGTGACCTATTGAACACCCATAGGCTCCAAGGCTGCAGCCCCCCGTATATTGTTAGATGGTTGATAAATCCCTGACATCTGTTGACATCATATATCGAAGGAGAGAAGAATCAGTCATGTTTAATTACAACTCGCCTTTTGTTATTTCCGAAGATAATGTGCCGCAGCATCTTACTGCACTGCTCTAATAGAAAATATATGGACGTTCACTTGAACTGAGTATAGACGTGTATAGAAAGATTGGGAGAAAATTAATATAATTCAGTAACATAAAACACGTAATTTGATAACAAGTTCGGTACAAAACTGGGACCATCCATGACATACTGGTATATTAAGCTATTACAACAGTTTTACAACAATGTCACAACTATTAAAAGGAGGAGAACAGTCTTGTCTTTCAAAATATCACCGTACTTTTAGCTATTTATGTGACAAACACAAGACGATAATTTCCATTGTTTGTGTAAATTTGCAGCCGGTCCTTACTGCATTTCTACAAGTCAGAAACCAGAGGGATCGGCCTCATTCGAGTCAATGGAAGATGTGATCTGGTTTGATAACAGACATGACGACAGCGTACCACCATCTGTGACCCTCAGATTTATAGCTGCTTTTTTCTAGACTTATCAAAGAAGTTAAAGAATACAGGACTAATTTTATATCCACCAAATAAACCAAAATAGATAAAAAAAGTGCTGACATTACATAAGAACCTCTCATCTGCAAGAAGAGCTATATGGAAGAATGACCTATAGGAAATAGGAAGATTATTTTGCAAGATTAGTGAATATTGGGATTGTTGATTTTCTATTCTAAAAAAATATAATTTTAATTCTGCGGCATTTCAGAGAAAAACATACTTTTAAGAGCTGCCACGGATCGAGCCACACTTATGACTAGTCATACAGGCGGTTCCCCGGTGGCTTCTCTCCGCCCGCTGATAGTGACTGACAATCCTCTGCCTTCTGTGCTTGTGCACACTGTCATAATAAAGCTCTGGGCAACTTCCAACTTGTGCAGATGTAAAAAAGGAAGCTATAGAGGTGCATAAGATCCTACAATATCTCTGTATGCATCCAATTTCACATGGGTTGGGGTAAGTCGAAAGTCACATGAATTTAACAAAAATTGTAGTATGTTCATCAGGGGCGATAATAAGCAGAAACTGAGACATCTCCGTAGTACTATGTAGTACAGAACACTAGAATACATGCAGATTACTTGTGCATAGTTTATTTGGCATTACTCCAAGTGCCTTTGTACCGACTCGGTGTACCTGAGGTCTATTTTGTTGTTTTCAAAGAGACCTATATATAATGTATTCCCATCTCAATTTTTTTTATTAATCTACATTTTTATCTGTAATAGTGAATTATTTCTCCTTTGCACTAAGAAATATTTACTACAGATATACTATGAAACCTCTCCAAACCTCAGTCTTGGACTAAATGTTTTTGCGTTGTATTTTTAATATTATGATATCCTGGGTGCATTAGTATTCGTGTCTGAAAGAACCACCCCTCTAGCAGACCACTGTTTACTGCAATTTTAAATGGTCATTTCAATAAGGTTTCAATTTATTTCTTGTAGAGACGGCGCAAATCAATTTGCAGGACTCAGTCCATCGGCCACATCAGTAATCTGTGGCCATTGGGTGCATCATGCATGGTCCATCATCACACAGATCACGCATGTCATGTTCAACGGGAAGGTCTAAAAGGCTCCTGAGATAAATGCATTATTGGCTCATTAATCTCTAGAGGTCTCAACGATCTGACTTGGTAAACTGAAGGTGAAGGTTGGAAGAAATATTTTTTTTAGCTTGGAATAATGTTTTCTGTGTCTTTATTGAAAGGTTAATAAGATGATGGCAGCCAGAGAAGCAAGTGAAGCCAATACTACGTAAGCCGTAACTACTGGAAGAAAAAGGTCAAAGCTTTAAAGGCACTCTGGACCACCGTAGAAAAAAAGGATCACAGCTTCAAAGGTACCCTGACCCACCATAGAAAAAAGGGTCAAAGCTTGAAAGATATCCTGGACCACCATAGAAAAAAGGTTCAATGATTGAAAGGTACCCTGACCCACCATAGAAAAAAGGGTCAAAGCTTGAAAGATATCCTGGACCACCATAGAAAAAAGGTTCAATGATTGAAAGGTACCCTGAACCACCATAGAAAAAAAGGGTCAAAGCTTGAAAGGTACCCTGAACCACCATAGAAAAATGGGTCAAAACTTGAAAGATATCCTGGACCACCATAGAAAAAAGGGTCAATGCTTGGAAGGTACCCTGAACCACCATAGAAAAAAGGGTCAAAGCTTGAAAGGTACCCTGAACCACCATAGAAAAAAGTGTCAAAGCTTGAAAGATATCCTGGACCACCATAGAAAAAAGGGTCAATGCTTGAAAGGTACTCTGAACTACTATGAAAAGCTGAAGAGACACCAAACTCCATTGTTCTAGTTAGCCACATATACAAAATCACATTGTACTGAAGCCATTGGCAATGGAGCTGCATACAGTACATGGCAACAACTCAAGTATTGTGGCAAAAAACTTCTGGCAAATGCTGAAATCTCCGCATTGTCTGCTCATCTCAACGTCCGGGAGTTATTTTACTACCTATGGAACAAATCTTCTTTGAAAGTCTAAGGACAAAGACAATTTTATTACCGATAGTGGGAACTATTAGATTTCATCATTTATCGCACAAGAGACTCTTTATGGACGTCTGCAACGCAAAACGGGATGCAGCTCTACAACTGATTCCAACACTATGACATAAAAGTACCTTATTATGAACGCTGCTTCCTCGTCTGTGTGATTAACCATTTCAAGGCTAAACCTTGACATAAGTCACAGGGTTAAAGCAATCTGGTGAAGTTGAATGCTGCTTTGCTGTGTAAATTAATGCTGCCTCTATACTCCGGCTAGCACAAAGACCCCCGAGGAGATTTGCACATTTCAATCATTAATCTCTGCACGTCCCTACACAGGGTCCTCTCTCTCTCTCTCTGTCTTTCCTTCCCACATGAGATATGCATGTGATGGCCGCACTCTCAGCCTAGGGAAACCTCTCCCAGATCAGGCTGCTGTGTATACACACATGTCATGTATGTACAGTATGTCTGCTGAGGACAGAGGATCCATCCATGGCGTATAATAAAATGGTTCTGATAATACAGACTTACATCATATAATGAATAAAACCGTCAGAGAGCGATTCATTTCTTCAGTCCTGGGGTCATAGATGAAAGATTGGTCTATTTGATGTACTGTGTTTAGGTCAAAGTTTAAATATATAATGCAAATATAGAGGACCTGGGCCAAAACCTGAACCCATGCACTGACATAATCTTTATCCCTCATCTGGATAGCCTAGATGTCTCACATATTTTAACCATATGACTAACTGCAATAAATGTCCCATGTACCACGCAGACGAGTAACTTGACGCTCTTGGGCCCCAATGCAAAGTCTTAAAATGTGCCAATTATTATAATGGTGCTTTCCTATGTAGCCGTAAGACTTTTGGGCTCCTGAGACACCTGGGAGTTGGGTACATTTGCTACCTCTGTGCCCTCTATAGCTAAAACTCATCACTTTTAACGAACAAGCAGAAATGATGTAGAATTGCAATTTCTTACTATAATTGCATATATTTAAACCCACTATAGCTTTCCCGTCACCTTGTCAGCAGAGTCACGCTTGAGTCTTTCCAGGATTACATTATTGATGGTCTGTGCTGAACAGAGACGATCAATATTTTATCAGTGGAGGTCTGACTTGACACCCGTAACCTGTTTAAAGAGGATCTGTCACTTCCCATTCAAATGTAATTCTTTTCTTTTGATTAAATGTCACTGTTCTCCTAAATCTGGGCTTGTTTTTATTTTTTTTTTGTTGTTCTTGCACCTCTTAAGATAATAACACATACTCACCTCCAGTGCCGGCGCCGTTCCCCCGTTATGTCAGGAAAGCCAGTGATGACACCGATGGAACGATGCCGGAACTGTCTCTCCAGATACAACAATCACAACCAAACTTCTAGCTCGCCTCCCTTGGATAAATCAAGACTTCCGGAAAAAAGACAGCCGCAGCTCTCACTTCCTCCAGATGTCAATTACATAGGTGGGGGAGGAGAACGAAGCGTTGATTGGCCACAGGGATCACGTGACATAACAATGTCATGCAATCTCCGGGAGAGCCAGTGCCGCCACCACTGGAACGGCACCAGTATCGGAGGTGAGTATAAGTATTATTATTTTAATAGGGGGAAACAAGGGGTTATCTGAGTAGAGAACCCTTTTAAGTTAGAGGAGAGTTGCTGTTAGACCTTGCAATTTAAACACTGGATTGTCTGTAGCCCTCACACAAGCACCACAGTCCATTCAAACAGCTGATTTTCAGGGGTTTGAGGAGTCGGATCCCCACTGACCTGATATTGATGGCCTGACACGATATTGTGAAACTCCCTTTAAGTTGCCCATACCCATTGGTAAATGTTGGATGAACTTGGAAGCATAAATAAGGGGAATCAGGAAGGATAGACTCTAATATGGCTATTTCTAGTGGGATTAAAGGTCCAAAGTAGGCATTTCAATTTATATTAGGAGACTGTTGCAATTTTTTAATTACACACTCTGGGTACTTGGCAAATGGTAAGATCAGCTTGTGCGTATAGAGTATCTAGTAAACCCTACAATTTACCATTGAATTGATATCTGAGACTAAAGAATGCCTCAAAATGACACTCTGACCCTAGCAAAATAGCGAATACAGTAGCGAAAATTACCAGAACTCTTCAAAAAATGACCTAATAATTACCAAAGGATACATAGGCAGCATGGTTCATTTATAAAGGGCTATTACATTGCAGACAGATGAAAAATATAATTTATAGCATTAAAAAACCATAATATCAGATTTAATCTGAAAACGGACTATTGCTTAATGTTATGTTATTGTAAAACTTCCAGAAACAGGACGACTTCTGCTTTTCTTTAAGATATCGTTAATTCTGCATAATCAGAAAAACTCAAGATCCACACACACAATACAAAATTACAATGTACGTATCCTATCTGTATACAGATGGGGAGCCGAGTTGATCATGGGGCGCAACTGATTGGGGAAAACTGATCAATGAATTTTATGTAGAAAATGCATTAAGAAAAATGAAGCAAAGACATCAGAACGGTGACACTTGGTCTGAGCCCGATGTATATGAGCTCCTAACACGTTTTCAAACATGTGTCTGAAAAATTAAAACTTCAGGTTTAATATTTCCAATAATGGCCAACACCGGACTAGTAGAATAGGCTGATGCCAAACAACATGACGTCAGGGCAAAAGAAGGATCGGGTATGTTGACTTTAAATGCCTGATTCATTGGTTGTTGGACAAGATAAGACGTCCCCAGAGGTGTCCGAAAAAAGGAATACTCCCCTTTACCCATAGGAAAGCACATGTCCGCTCAACTGAGCCTAATGGTCATGTATATCAGAGTCAGAAGACAGTTTTGAACAATTGTCCGACAACTATCTTTTGTGTTTTGGGATATTTCATTTTTTCCCTAAAGGTTTTATATGGGCCGTCAGCTGAACCTACGGCATTATTATAATGTCATATTTGACTATATCCTCTTTCCAATGCATATTGTATTTGGACCAGAAAGCAGAACTTGCAGATGAGTAATAAAGTCTTCCGGTTATTTTGTGTTAACATTTTACTTGCCAAATATAGTAACGAAAAAAGAAAAAAAAACCTGATGGGACAAAATGAAATATAAATGGTATACATATTAATTAATAAAATAATTAAATATTAAAATAGTGAACAGGCAAAAAAAGTGAAAATCGCCTTGATGCCTAACCAAGGTGAGTATATATATATATATATATATATATATATATATATATATATATATATATATATATATATAGTCATGGTAAATACCAAAGTCAATATGGGAGGTATATAATAAGATGCATCTCACGAAAGTGGATGGATCATAAGGCAAATATGAACTCAAGAATAAAGGTTAAAGTGCCAGCACTATTGAAAAGTCCCGAACAGTAAAACTACATAAAAGTGCAGTAATACAGATGATAAAATCAGGACAAACAGTAAGCAAAGTACGGTATATTGATTTTCACCCACCAATGACGTGATGAGAGTTTCGCTCATGCTTCATCAAGGGTCAAATATAGTGCTACAAAGCATACAAGTATATTTATTAAACTTATTTATATTTTTAGTATATTTATGTAATATTTTCATATTAAAACCTCTGCAGGAAGTCAGCATATGTTCATGGCCTGACCCCAGCGTACTATGCTGTCCTAATAATTACAAGCAGCCACTATGGGCACAGAGTGCAGCATATATCCATCTACCCATAGATGTAATTACTCCCACAGAATTATCACGATCTGTGAGCCAAACTGATTACACATGTAAGATTGCTTTAAATTATTGAAAAAAATATAGAAAATGCTGTAAAATTGCAATAATTTAATAAACAGAATTGTATGATTGCCTGTGGCGATAAGCAGGGTTGTGACGATAATTCATTCGGAGGCACAGCGACTATACCAGACACATTTTTAGAATATCATCCACCTAGGATTGTGCAATGATCGGAGTAAGATCACTTTTATAAAAAAACAAAGCTCATTCAGTAGATAGTAAAGGCTTCTATAGCCTCTCACACCAGTTTGACTCCTGGGAATAATCAATTATTCAGAGCATTGCAATGGTGAAATGCAGCCATCCAGGCAGAGCAGGGACCAGCACATGCAGCAGTGTGTCTGACATCCATGGCTTACAATATTGTACTATACAACAAAGGACATAAGGCAGCAATGCATCCTGCCTGTCATCCCCAGCCCCAGCTGCACAGAAGCCCTCACCTTTCTCACACACACCAGGCATTGACAGGCAGCGATGTCCTCCCCTATGGCTCCCTGTGCTTACCATACAGTGTGCTCCTGGTGACCTGTCCTCCCATAGTAGATGGATGAGGGGCTGCAGTCACATCACAGGGCAGGGGCACTGCTCACACCCAGCAGCCTGGCTCATGCTGCACATGTACAGGCACCCAGCTGATTCCTAATAATACTCCTACTAGAGCGATGCTCCAAGGAGCTGACACCACAGGAGCCTCCCTCTCCAGCAGCAATGTCATGTGTATGTACATAGGAGGGAGGGACTGCTGCCTGCCTGAAATAGCAGAGAGCCAGGCTGTGAGTGCTAACACCAGGGATCTCCCCTGTGCTGCACACTCCTGCCCTGGAGACACTGCTGCACTCACTGCATTCTGCAAAGCCTGCACTGCCCTGCTGTCAGGGACGCTTTCAGGCAAAGTGGGGCCCTAGGCAAAGTTTAAAATGGGGCCCCAAATGCTAACATATTGCACATCACACAGAAGCATTTCTGCTGTATTTACATGCGCTGATCTCAGGCCGCTAAACGAGTGTGATCGACAATATTGAAATCCTTCAACGCTTGTTTCCCGGCCTCTTTCCACCGTCTGAGAAAGAATGATGGGGACAGAACGATCACTAATAGATCACTAACAGATCACCATACAGTATCATGCTATCAGCAGCATATCTACAGTTTACACCGGCGATGTGCTGCTGAGAACAATGATTTTTATTCCAGCATAAACAATCCAATCGCCCAATGAATAGGCATTTTGCTTGTTTAGTATAATACACCCCATAGTCCTCCATATATTATAATGTGCACCACAGTCCTGCATATTGTAAAATGCACACCCTATAGTCCTCCATATAATATAATGTGCTCCATAGTCCTCCATATAGTATAATACACTCCTCATAGTCCTCCATATAGAATTATACACTTCCCATAGTCCTCCATATAGTATAATACACTCCTCCTAGTCCTCTATATATTGAAATATACTATCAGTCCTCCATATAGCATAATACACTCCTCACAGTGCTCCATATAGTATAATGGACCGCCATAGTCATCCATGTAGTACAATTCACTTCCCATAGTATAATGCTCCCCATAGTTCTTCATATAGTATAATGTATTCCCCATAGTCCTTGATACAGTATAATTCAGCCCACATATAGTATAATGCAGCCACCATCCCACAGAGTATAATTTAACCTCCCCATAGAATATAATGCAGCCCTCCCATATAGTATAATATAGCCCCCTCATAGAGTATGATGCAATCACCCCTCATAGAATATAAATATAATATAGCCCCCCATAGAATATAATGTAGCCCCGAACAGGATATAATACAGCCCACCTCCCCATAGAATATAATGTAGCCCCATCAAAGAGTATGATGCAATCATCCCTCATGAAATCTAATAAAGCCCCCCACAGAATATATTGCATAGTATATAACACAGCCTCCTCCATAGAATATAATGTATAATGTACCCCCCAAATATATGACACAGCCACATAGTATATAACACAGCCTCCCCCATGGAATATAATATACCCCCATAGTATATAGCACAGCCCACATAGTAGTATATAGCACAGCCAACATAGTAGCATATAGCACAGCCACGTAGTATATAGCACAGCCCACACAGTAGTATATAGCACAGCCCACACAGTAGTATACAGCACTGCCCACACAATAGTATACAGCACTGCCCGCACAGTAGTATACAGCACTGCCCACACAGTAGTATACAACACTGCCCACACAGTAGTATACAGCACAGCCCACACAGTAGTATACAGCACTGCCCACACAGTAGTATACAGCACTGCCCACACACTAGTATACAACACTGCCCACACACTAGTATACAGCACTGCCCACACAGTAGTATACAGCACAGCCCACACCAGTAGTAAACAGCACTGCCCACACAGTAGTATACGAGGACAGCCCACACAGTAGTATACAGCACTGCCCACACAGTAGTATACAGCACTGCCCACACAGTAGTATACAGTACAACCCACACAGTAGTATACAGCACAGCCCACACAGTAGTAAACAGCACTGCCCACATAGTAGTAAACAGCACTGCCCACACAGTAGTATACAGCACTGCCCACACAGTAGTATACAGCTCAGCCCACACAGTAGTATACAGCACAGCCCACACAGTAGTATACAGCACTTCCCACACAGTAGTATACAGCACTTCCCACACCGTAGTATACAACACTGCCCACACAGTAGTATACAGTACAGCCCACACCAGTAGTATACAGCACTGCCCACACAGTAGTATACGAGGACAGCCCACACAGTAGTATACAGCACTGCACACACAGTAGTATACAGCACTGCCCACACAGTAGTATACAGCACAGCCCACACAATAGTAAACAGCACTGCCCACACAGTAGTATACAGCACTGCCCACACAGTAGTATACAGCACAGCCCACACAGTAGTATACAGCACAGCCCACACAGTAGTATACAGCACAGCGCACACAGTAGTATACAGCACAGCCCACACAGTAGTATACAGCACAGCCCACACAGTAGTATACAGCACAGCCCACACAGTAGTATACAACACTGCCCATACAGTAGTATACAGCACAGCCCACACAGTAGTATACAGCACTGCCCACACAGTAGTATACAGCACAGCCCACACAGTAGTATACAGCACAGCCCACACAGTAGTATACAGCAGAGCCCATACCGTAGTAAACAGCACTGCCCACAGTAGTATACAGCACCTCCCACAGTAGTATACAACACTGCCCACACAATAGAATACAGCACTGCCCACACAGTAGTATACAGCACTGCCCACACAGTAGTATACAACACTGCCCACACAGTAGTATACAGCACTGCCCACACAGTAGTATACAGCACAGCCCACACAGTAGTATACAGCACTGCCCACACAATAGTATACAGCACTGCCCACACAGTAGTATACAGCACTTCCCACACAGTAGTATACAACACTGCCCACACAGTAGTATACAGCACAGCCCACACAGTAGTATACAGCACTGCCCACACAGTAGTATACAGCACTGCCCACACAGTAGTATACAGCACTGCCCACACAGTAGTATACAGCACAGCCCACACAGTAGTATACAGCACAGCCCACACAATAGTATACAGCACTGCCCACACAGTAGTATACAGCACTTCCCACACAGTAGTATACAACACTGCCCACACAGTAGTATACAGCACTGCCCACACAGTAGTATACAGCACAGCCCACACAGTAGTATACAGCAGAGCCCATACCGTAGTAAACAGCACTGCCCACAGTAGTATACAGCACCTCCCACAGTAGTATACAGCACTGCCCACACAATAGTATACAGCACTGCCCACACAGTAGTATACAGCACTGCCCACACAGTAGTATACAACACTGCCCACACAGTAGTATACAGCACTGCCCACACAGTAGTATACAGCACAGCCCACACAGTAGTATACAGCACTGCCCACACAATAGTATACAGCACTGCCCACACAGTAGTATACAGCACTTCCCACACAGTAGTATACAACACTGCCCACACAGTAGTATACAGCACAGCCCACACAGTAGTATACAGCACTTCCCACACAGTAGTATACAGCACTGCCCACACAGTAGTATACAACACTGCCCACACAGTAGTATACAGCACTGCCCACACAGTAGTATACAGCACAGCCCACACAGTAGTATACAGCACAGCCCACACAATAGTATACAGCACTGCCCACACAGTAGTATACAGCACTTCCCACACAGTAGTATACAACACTGCCCACACAGTAGTATACAGCACTGCCCACACAGTAGTATACAGCACAGCCCACACAGTAGTATACAGCAGAGCCCATACCGTAGTAAACAGCACTGCCCACAGTAGTATACAGCACCTCCCACAGTAGTATACAGCACTGCCCACACAATAGTATACAGCACTGCCCACACAGTAGTATACAGCACTGCCCACACAGTAGTATACAACACTGCCCACACAGTAGTATACAGCACTGCCCACACAGTAGTATACAGCACAGCCCACACAGTAGTATACAGCACTACCTACACAATAGTATACAGCACTGCCCACACAGTAGTATACAGCACTTCCCACACAGTAGTATACAACACTGCCCACACAGTAGTATACAGCACAGCCCACACAGTAGTATACAGCACTTCCCACACAGTAGTATACAGCACTGCCCACACAGTAGTATACAACACTGCCCACACAGTAGTATACAGCACTGCCCACACAGTAGTATACAGCACAGCCCACACAGTAGTATACAGCACAGCCCACACAATAGTATACAGCACTGCCCACACAGTAGTATACAGCACTTCCCACACAGTAGTATACAACACTCCCCACACAGTAGTATACAGCACAGCCCACACAGTAGTATACAGCACAGCCCACACAGTAGTATACAGCACTGCCCACACAATAGTATACAGCACTGCCCACAGAGTAGTATACAACACTGCCCACACAGTAGTATACAGCACAGCGCACACAGTAGTATACAGCACTGCCCACACAGTAGTATCCAGCACAGCCCACACAGTAGTATACAGCACTGCCCACACAGTAGTATACAGCACTGCCCACACAGTAGTATACAGCACTGCCCACACAGTAGTATACAGCACAGTCCACAACCCCCCCTCCCTCCTCTGCTCTCCCCTCCCGAGAATGGCCCCACAGTCCAGTAAAAAAACCAAACACACAAGCTCCTCACCTCTCCTCGTGCCCGCGCCGCTCCCTGCTCCTGTGTCGGTGGCTGCCGCAGTGCCTGCCACACAGTGAGTGCGTGATGACGCGCATCCACAGTGTCAGAGGCAGAGCAGGAAATGATGGGAGAGGGAGCATCAGGTGACGCTCTCTCCATCATTGCTTTGAACTGTACCGGCAGACGCCGGTATAGTTCAAAGGGGCGGGGGAGTCGACACTGGCGGCAGGCGGGCCCCCCTGCCTCACAGGGGCCCCATAGCGGCTACGTGACTTGCCACTAGCTGGGGGCCCCTGGGGGAGCGGGGGCCCCAGGCAGCTGCCTGGTCTGCCTGCCCCTAACGCCGGCCCTGCCTGATGTTATAATATACAGGTATATACTGTGCTGTATCAATGCACACTGAAATAATAGTAATAAATTGTAAAACTAAGACCTAAGTAGAAAGTGACTTACAGTGGCAATAAAGATCCCTGGCACCTGGATGGCGTCCTCCCCAACGCGCGTTTTGGCACATTGCCTATGTCAGGCATGAAGGCAGCATGCCGAAACGCGCGTTGGGGAGGACCATATCCGGGTGCCAGGGATCTTTATTGCCACCGTAAGTCACTTTCTACTTAGGTCTTAATTTTACAATTTATTACTATTATTTCAGTATGCATTTATACACACCTTACTCGGTGCTGCACTATTCAGATTATTTTTTTAATTTTTTTTCACATTCGCAAGGAGCATTTTGAATCTAATGAACTACACTTTGATAATTACCATGTACCTACACTAATTGTGATTTAGATTCTCTCTCCTTTTTGCATTAGCACCTTATTCCATTTTTACACATTTGTCTACATAGTTTTGTGCTTTGTAGCATTGGTTTTCATTTTACCTTACTTTTTTTTGTCTGTGCATATTTACCCTGGCAATTCTATTCAGTATTTTATTCTCCTGGGTGCGTCCTTGTTTGTATGTAATTTCAATGTAAAATTTTTATTGATGTTTTTTCTGTTATTGTACCTGTTCAATTCATAAATTATTGTGTTTTCACATTACAATATATGGGACTTTTTGGTCGTTTTTTCTGTGGTTCTTGCTTTTTTTTTTTTTTTTTTTTCATAATATACTGTGATATAACCCAATAACCCAACTATAGATAGAGGACAATAGCATTATTTTTAGGGTTATCGATGCACTGATTTCATTAAATCTATATTTTTTCACCAATGTCCCACGATTTCCATTTGGAAAAAAAAAACCACTAGGTTTCTTCACTTTCTGACAGCTACAAAATGTTTAATAGCAAAGAATTGGAAAAGACCTCGAGTTCTATTATTGACGGAGCTATATTCACATGTTAAAGATGTTAGGAACATGGAATACCTGACAACCTTGCTTCAAAATAGAGTTGATAATTTCAGCGACATGTTGTAACTGTGAGACTATTGGGCAGAACATCATCTACTAATGGTTGAGGTCCTAATGATCCATACCATTTCCATGCAGCTTATGAGTATTCTAGTAAAGAATATTAAAGTCTATGATCATAGGATCTTCTTCTCCTATTATTTCCCCTCTCGTTAGTACGTATCTTGTCTTGTTCTGATTTATCATTTCACTAATGGCTTTTATTTCTTTTTTTATTACTGAAATTTCCTTATACTGTAACATTCTAGAGTTATTCAGGTCAAGTCTTCAGCTTATAAATGTTATATCGCTAAGAACATTGCAATCATTTAACAATATTTTATTGCTGTATTTGTGAAAAACTTCAATAAATACACCATTAATTAAAAAAAATAACCCAACCATTCAATACCCCATATTGTATATATTTTTTCAAGAATTGTTAAACCCCATTTGGTGTAAGCATACTTCCTACGCCATGTAGTATACTGTTCCATAAATGTATATGGCGGAGTGTAAGAAACTGCAGTTGAACAAATTTTGGAAATACTTGTGGCAGAATCCGACGGTGTGTACCTTTCCAGGGCCTGGTGATTGCAATCTTTACTGGAGCTTCCATCAGATTGGGCTACTCCAAAAGTGACTGCTGGCTAGGAAGCCTGCCCTATTATGCTCCTGTGGTTCTCTGATGGACTACCTTCTTCGCACGTGCCAACCTATATACCACTCGCAGGAGTGCAGCAGACACTTTGAAAAGAACTGCTCTGATCCTTCATGAACCAGTTGGGCAATTAGAGCTTCAGTCCAAGTCCACAGCATTAAAGGGGTTTTCCTGCCTTGCAATATTGATGACCTATTTTCCAGATAGGTCATCAATATGAGACTGGTGAGAGGGTCCAATACTCAACAACTCAACTGATCAGTTGTTATCAGCCCCGGTGATAAACAGATGCAAAAGGTGATCGAAGATGGCCAGCAAAGCTCTTCACATTGTATAGTGGCCAATGCCAAGAACTTTTAATGAATTGAATAGATGCATTGAATAAGAGGAACCGTTAAGGGAATTGTCCCAGTGCCAATTGACCCTTTCATTTGAGGGGTGGTCACAGGAGGATAGCCTGACAGTCAGTCCACAGAATAAATGTTCCCCCTGTTTACCCATCACAATCTAGGATTCTCTTTTCTCTTCCGAAACTCATGTCCTCTCTGTCTTCTGTCCTAAGCTCTGATGTCTCTTCCTCTGCGTCAGACCTAGGACCCATGATTATCTCCAATGCTGCCACTGCTGGAGTTTCAGGCTCTAATTAGTCCCATGCTGGTGTCAGGCTCTTCTTCCTCCCAACTGGAAGGTAGGAAACTCCATTTCCAAGTATTTGACTATTGGCAGAGACCTGCTAAACATGAGACAAGAGAGAACAGACACCAGGTGGCCAACAGAGTAACACATAATAAAGTTGGTAAGATTAGCCCATTCTACAGTGTTCGCCCCGGGGCAAAGTTAGGGACTTTTAATTTCCTGCCCTGTCATCTATAATACAGGATTTCTTTTTATAAACTCCTTAATGTATGTGAACACGTTTCAACTGTAAAAAGAAGTGCAGCGAGCAGGGAAATACAGTGCAGACACTACTGTACTGATCGGTCTCAGCAACATACTTTGTCATATATTCAGTAGCGTAGCTACCAGGGGGCAGAGGAGGCGGTCGCCCAGGGCCCCGCGCTCTGAGGGGGCCCACCCGGAGCAGCACGCCGATACAGTTACATTCTGGGGCAGAGCAGGGAGAATCGATCCCCCCTGCTCTGCCGCTATGGGGCCCCTGAGCAGGCGAGGGGCCCGGTGCCAGCAGTGGGCCCCCTGCATGTCATCGCAAGGTCAGCTGTTTTGGCATCTAGCTGAAACAGCTCACCGCATTGATGAGAGAAGGAGCGCTATACTTCTTCTCCCATCATCCCCTTCAGCGTCTGACGTCACCGACACTGACAGCAGGCGTGATGACGTCACTGCCCGTCACTCGCTGTCAGGAGATGAGCGGGAGCTCAGAGCACCGATGGAGTAAGGAGGAAGAGAGGTGAGTATTTATTGTATTTTTTTAATGGGGGCTGCCTTATACTACAGGGTCTGCCTATGGGGGTACTGTCTTATACTACAGGGTATGCCTATGGGGTGCTGCCTTATACTACAGGGTCTGTCTATAGGGGTACTGTCTTATACTACAGGGTCTGCCTATGGGGGCGCTGCCTAATACTGCAGGGTCTGCCTATGGGGGTGCTGCTTTATACTACAGGGTCTGCTTATTGGGGTACTATCTTATACTACAGGGTCTGCCTATAGGGGTACTGTCTTATACTACAGTGTCTGCCTGTGGGAGTACTGTCTTATACTACAGGGGTCAGCCTATAGGGGAGCTGCCTTATACTACAGGGTCTGCCTACGGGGTGCTGTCTTATACTACAGGGTCTGCCTATGGGGGTACTGTCTTACACTGCAGGGTCTGCCTATGGGGGTACTACCTTATACTACAGGGTCTACCTATGGGGTGCTGCCTTATACTACAGGCTCTGCCTATAGGGGTGCTGCCTTGTGCTATATTGAGGACTATCTGACACATTATACTATATGGAGGTGAGTATTTATTGTATTTTATTAATGGGGGCTGCCTTATACTACAGGGTCTGCCCATGGGGGTTCTGTCTTATACTACAGGGTATGCCTATGGGGTGCTGCCTTATACTACAGGGTCTGCCTATAGGGGTACTGTCTTATACTACAGGGTCTGCCTATGGGGGCGCTGCCTTATACTGCAGGGTCTGCCTATGGGGGTGCTGCTTTATACTAAAGGGTCTGCTTATTGGGATACTGTCTTATACTACAGGGTCTGCCTATGGGGGTGCTGCCTTATACTACAGGGTCTGCCTAAGGGGGTACTATCTTATACTACAGGGTCTGCCTATAGGGGTACTCTCTTATACTACAGTGTCTGCCTGTGGGAGTACTGTCTTATACTAAAGGGTCAGCCTATAGGGGAGCTGCCTTAAACTACAAGGTCTGCCTATAGGGGTACTGTCTTATACTACAGGGTCTGCCTATGGGGTGCTGCCTTATACTACAGAGTCTGCCTATGGGGTGCTGCCTTATACTACAGGGTCTGCCTATGGGGGTGCTGATTTATACTACAGGGTCCGCCTATGGGGGTACTGTCTTACTCTGCAGGGTCTGCCTATGAGGGTACTGCCTTATACTACAGGGTCTACCTATGGGGTGCTGCCTTATACTACAGGGTCTACCTATGGGGTGCTGCCTTATACTACAGGCTCTGCCTATAGTGGTGCTGCCTTGTGCTATATTAAGGACTATCTGGCACATTATACTATATGGAGGTTATCTATGGGGCCATCATACAGTGTGGTGATTACAGTGAAGGGGCCATCATACAGTGTTGGAGCCATGAAACATTTTGGGGGCTACTAAGGGGTCAGTATACTGTGTGGGTGGTACTATATAGTGAGGGGGCATTGTACTGTGTATAAGAGAGCATCATACTGTGTATAAGGGCGCTGTACAGGGGGGGAACTCGGGACTTTATTAAATGTAAAGTGGGCACTTATTGTTATAGGGCAGAGTTTCTCAACTCCAGTCCTCAAGACCCACCAACAGGTCACGTTTTCAGGATTTCCTTAGTATTGCACAGGTGATAATTTCATCGCCTGCTCAAGCATTAATTCCATCGCCTATACAATACTAAGGAAATCCTGAAAACATGACCTGCTGGTGGGTCTTGAGGACTGGAGTTGAGAAACACTGTTATAGGGGAACTCAGGTTACTGTGACTGTCAAAGGGGCACACAGGACAATATTACTTTCTAGCGAGCAAAATATGGACAGTGTTTTCTAGGGCTCTTGCGTCCGGCATTACTATATTATAGAGGGGTGCTTTAGAAATTAGAGGGCACAGAGAACCACACAGCAGGTGCAGTAATAGGGACACATACGGCAGCAGCGGCTCAGTATTGGGGTATCAGGTGCAGTAATAGGGACACATACGGCAGCAGCGGCTCAGCATTGGGATATCAGCAGGATGAGGAGTTTGCGCAGGTTGGGAATAGATAGTGATGGCTGGAATATGAGACGTGAAACGTATCTTTGTTGTATTCTCTGCAAACGAGTCCTGGCTGATAGAAGTTGTCATGTCGGTCTGGGCCAGATGGAAAAGATGGGAAAAGTGAACGATTCCATCAGAAAGAACATCAGCGGTAAGTCACCATCTATAACTGTGCTGTGATCTCTTATATGTTCTGTAGGGCTGGTATCTACCACTGACCATATGGCGGTAATATCCATGTTGGTCTTTATATAGAGATTATCTTGAGTAACATCGTTGTCATCTGCTGAGGTTCCCCTCCACTATTAAGGTGCGTCAGTGCGTCACTGAGTTGTAATCAAGGTTACCTGGTTAGGGGCCCACTCAGAAGCTTCGCCCCCCCTGAACCAAAACCCTAGCTAGGCCTCTGCATATATTGGAGAAGAATTCTTTGATCATTGGAGGTTGGACACGATGACCCTGGAGGTCCCTTCCAACTCTAACATTCTATGATTCTATGATCATTTATTTCATACATTGTGTTCAACTGTATCTACATATTCATGACCACTTAGATGTTACTGAGTGGGGATTGTGACCACCAGCATGAACACCCAGAGCAAAACCAGGAGAAATCACAATTTTTTATTTGTACAACTGTATATAGATTATCTATCTATCTATCTATCTATCTATCTATCTGTCTGTCTGTCTGTCTGTCTGTCTGTCTGTCTGTCTATCTATCTATCTATCGTATCTATCTACAGTACAGACAAAAAGTTTGGACACACATCATTTAAAGATTTTTCTGTATTTTCATGACTATGAAAATTGTAAATTCACACTGAAGGCATCAAAACTATGAATTAACACATGTGGAATTATATACTTAACAAAAAAGTGTGATACAACTGAAAATATGTCTTATATTCTAGGTTCTTCAAAGTAGCCACCTTTTGCTTTGATGACTGCTTTGCACACTCTTGGCATTCTCTTGGTGAGCTTCAAGAGGTAGTCACCGGGAATGGTCTTCCAACAATCTTGAAGAAATTCCCAGAGATGCTTAGCACTTGTTGGCCCTTTTGCCTTCACTTTGCGGTCCAGCTCACCCCAAACTATCTCGATTGGGTTCAGGTCTGGTGACTGTGGAGGCCAGGACATCTGGCGTAGCACCCCATCACTCTCCTTCTTGGTCAAATAGCCCTTACACAGCTTGGAGGTGTGTTTGGGGTCATTGTCCTGTTGAAAAATAAATGATGGTCCAACTAAATGCAAACCGGATGGAATAGCATGCCGCTGCAAGATGCTGTGGCAGCCATGGTGGTTCAGTATGCCTTCAATTTTGAATAAATCCCCAACAGTGTCACCAGCAAAGCACCCCCACACCATCACACCTCCTCCTCCATGCTTCACGGTGGGAACCAGGCATGTAGAGTCCATCCGTTCACCTTTTCTGTGTTGCACAAAGACACGGTGGTTGAAACCAAAGATTTCAAATTTGGACTCATCAGACCAAAGCACAGATTTCCACTGGTCTAATGTCCACTCCTTGTGTTCTTTAGCCCAAAAAAGTCTCTTCTGCTTGTTGCCTGTCCTTAGCAGTGGTTTCCTAGCAGCTATTTTACCATGAAGGCCTGCTGCACAAAGTCTCCTCTTAAAGGGAACCTGTCACCCCCAAAATGGAAGATGAGCTAAGCCCACCGGCATCAGGGGCTTATCTACAGCATTCTGGAATGCTATAGATAAGCCCCCGATGTATCCTGAAAGATGAGAAATAAAGGTTAGATTATGCTCACCTGGGCAGGCCGTCCGATCCGATGGGCGTCGCGGTCCGGTCCGGGGCCTCTTATCTTCATAGGATGACGTTCTCTTCTTGTCTTCATGCTCCAGCGCAGGCGTACTTTGTCTGCCCTGTTGAGGGCAGAGCAAAGTACTGCAGTGCGCAGGCGCCGGACCTCTCTGACCTTTCCCGGGGCCTGCGCACTGCAGTACTTTGCTCTGCCCTCAACAGGGCAGACAAAGTACGCCTGCGCCGGAGCCACAGTGTGAAGACAAGAAGAGGACGTCATCGTAAGAAAATATGAGGCCCCGGACTGCGACGCCCATCGGACCGGACCGCAGCGGGAGCGCCCCTGGGTGAGTATAATCTAACCTCTTTTTCTCATCTTCCAGGATACATCGGGGGCTTATCTACAGCATTAAAGAATGCTGTAGATAAGCCCCTGATGCTGGTGGGCTTAGCTCATCTTCCATTTTGGGGGTGACAGGTTCCCTTTAACAGTTGTTGCAGAGATGTGTCTGCTGCTAGAACTTTGTGTGGCATTGACTTGGTCTCTAATCTGAGCTGCTGTTAACCTGTGATTTCTGAGGCTGGTGACTCGGATAAACTTATCCTCAGAAGCAGAGGTGACTCTTGGTCTTCCTTTCCTGGGGCGATCCTCATGTGAGCCAGTTTCTTTGTAGCGCTTGATGGTTTTTGCCACTGCACTTGGGGACAGTTTCAAAGGTTTCCCAATTTTTCGGACTGACTGACCTTAATTTCTTAAAGTAATGATGGCCAGTTGTTTTTCTTTACTTAGATGCTTTTTTCTTGCCATAAAAACAAATTCTAACTGTCTATTCAGTAGGACTAGTATAGGAAAGAATCAGCCGCACTCAAATGGTTTAAAGTTCAGCAAACTGTGTAGTTTCTTTAATAACATATACAATAAACATCACCAGGTGCTTTTTTAGGAGGTAACTGGGTGGCGGACTATTCAATTCGGGTAACGTTTCGACCCCAGCGGGTCTTTATCAAAACCTCACTTATGTTATGTACATCACCCACCAGGCGGATGCGCTTCCACACAACTCCACCAGAGCTGCCCTATGGGAACTCGGCTCTTTCTCCTTTCCTCTACCTCTTCGGCATAAGTGAGGTTTTGATAAAGACCCGCTGGGGTCGAAACGTTACCCGAATTGAATAGTCCGCCACCCAGTTACCTCCTAAAAAAGCACCTGGTGATGTTTATTGTATATGTTATTAAAGAAACTACACAGTTTGCTGAACTTTCAACCATTTGAGTGCGGCTGATTCTTTCCTATACTTGGACTATTTTGTTCATGCCTGCACCAACCCAGTGACAGTGTGCACATCTTGTTCCTGGATATTCAGTAGGACTATCAGCTGTGTATCCACCAGATTTCTGCTCAACACAACTGATGGTCCCAACCCCGTTTATAAGGCAAGAAATCCCACTTATTAAACCTGACAGAGCACACCTGTTAATAGAAAACCATTCCCGGTGACTACCTCTTGAAGCTCATCAAGAGAATGCCAAGAGTGTGCAAAGCAGTCATCAAAGCAAAAGGTGGCTACTTTGAAGAACCTAGAATAGAAGACATATTTTCAGTTGTTTCACACTTTTTTGTTCAGTATATAATTCCACGTGTTAATTCATAGTTTTGATGCCTTCAGTGTGAATTTACAATTTGCATAGTGGTGAAAATACAGAAAAATCTTTAAATGAGAAGGTGTGTCCAAACGTTTGGTCTGTACTGTATCTATCTAATATTAGTTTATCCCCTATGATTTTATTGATCACATATTTGTGCACTGATAACCCTCTGAGGACTCACATTCAGCTGAAATGTATTGCTGCCAATCAGAGGCTAGCCAGCTGACGTTGATGTGCAAGTCTCTGAAGCCAGCTGCCATCTTCTGCACCGGTTATGGAAGAGGACGCCGCACATTGTGGGAGCAGGGGAAGGTGAGTATAATTGTGGTTTCTTTTTTTATATTTGTTGGAGAAGAGCCACAGAATAGGGACATTATTACTGGAAGAAGTCCAGGATGGGGGGCATTATGCCAAGAAAGGGAGACATACCTGGGAGGAATCCAGGATGGAGACATTATGCCAGGATAGGGGACATTATTATTGGAAATGGACAAGGATGGAGGACATTATACCTGGAAGGAGCCCAAGATGGGGGAAATTATTAGAGGAAGGGGCCAGGATGGAGGACATTATTACAGGAAAGGGGCACCAGATGGGGAAATAATTACAGGAAGGGGGACATTGTTACATGAGAGGGTGAACACATATGTCTTCTCAGGATCTGGAATACTACAAGGGCTCATACATCTGATGAACATGCAGGGGGATCCAAGGTCCAAATTTTGCACCAGGGCACATTGGACCGCTGGTGACTGTTTAATGAAGAAATGTCCAATGTTATGCATCTGTTTTGAATGCAATAGTGCATGCCAACCATTCAAAATCTTACGTCGTGGACTGGTTCTTTATTCTGTTTTTATTCTCATTATTGCAAAATACTCCATTATGACCATATGCTCTGAGATATCACAACCTCTTAAAGTGAGAGTCTTTTCAGAAAAAGACCTACTGTTTTCTACAACATTTTATTTTACACATTTGGTGGTAATCATCACTTTCTATGAGCTATCTCTAAAGCTGACCAAAGCTGTTGACTGAGTATTTGTATTTTCAATGGAGAAATAGAGAAAACAGACACCTCAGGAAGCAGCTTATCTCCCCCTGATCGGGCATTGAAACTCAAACTGAGGAGAGTCGGGA
This sequence comes from Ranitomeya variabilis, assembly GCF_051348905.1. Taxonomy (NCBI): domain Eukaryota; kingdom Metazoa; phylum Chordata; class Amphibia; order Anura; family Dendrobatidae; genus Ranitomeya; species Ranitomeya variabilis. The sequence continues at coordinate 69,429,519 of NC_135235.1, read as the reverse complement.
TACCCCCATACACATCAGATGGTCAACCGGTTCTCCCGAAATCGGGTTCAGCTGTTATCTGATGTGTATGGGGTCCTTAACAACTGGCTGTGTGAACTTTTGTTATATTTGTGTATCCCTTTTCTTCTTTGTACAAGGCAATGATCTCTTCTCTTAAGTTTTTGGATCTTTGATTTGACAGTGCAAGAAAATTAGTGAAGTGGAGGCCATTTCCCATGAGATTGGCAACGAGTCCTCAGTAACGCTGCCGGAAACTGGTGTCTGGCTGTGCAGCAGGTCATAACAGCCAAAGAGAGCTCTTCTAAGAGCTCAAGATAATTGTAGTGAAAGGGGTTGAATAATGTTATGACCAGAGGAGTAAATAATGGTGATATTTTGGATTGAATTTGGAGAAACCATTAATTATATTAGATGCGTTGAACGTTTGCAAATGTCGCTAATAAAGCTGATTGCAATGGGGAGTGAATAATTTCAGTGCAACTTTATTTTTCCAATGAAGTCTACTCAGCCACAATGAACTGGTACATGTCCCTCCATAGCTGCACATGCAAGCGAAAAGGGGAAGAAAGGAAAATGGGGTCTACACCCACGGCTTAGATGATGGTGCTAGCTCTACTTATATTATATTCACTAATTACCTATGTCTAATAATTCTGAGTCCATGGTGCACTTCATTAACTTTGATTATTCAGAGTTGGATTTTCCCAACCTTACATATGGTTTATTGTAATGACTTCTGCATATCACTGGAACATAACCGCCCTGAGCTACTCATTCACCCAACATCCTGTTTGATCCTTCGCTCTGTACTTTCACAGCTAAGAGACCTTTCTTGAAAAGCAAACAACACCGATCAACTTTCTATGATGTGTAGCGGTGAATTAACGAACCCACAGCACCAGGACTCATAAAGTAGATGAAGTGTCCTCTCCGCGGCTAGGAGAATCGCAACGGGCCCATAGTGTTGTCAGGTCCGATCCAGTGGTAACAATCTATGCTACAAAATCAATGGGGGTCTGTAAATTACTCCAACTGATCGCTGAAACTGAAGGGGAATTCTTTGTAATACAGGACTAAATAAAGCATTACTGGGGGTTTGGATACAGGAAACATCAGATATAATGGAATGGAGAGGACTAGGAATATTGTACTGTGCCGGTTCAGATGAATGGGTAGCCATCATGCCAACTTTGCCAGACTGAGAGCCACTCACATACTGTATCATTACATATTCACCCATATACCTCTTCAATATGGGACTAAATGTCCCAGTGAATGGAATAAAAGAATGAAGGACTATTTTTGCAAAAGGAATGGTGAGTGCCGCTTTTTCTATACTCAGCACAGTAGACAAATTGGTTCATGGGCTTCCTATAGTAAGATGGCCGCCGGACAGGTCCTTGTGATATGTATCATTGAGGTTGATAGCTTCGGTGATATGAGCTCGGAAGGCATGCTCCAGCACAACCAAGGCCGGGTTTTATGAGCAGTCAAAAGAGAGGGGTGAGAATGACTGCTCATGTATCCCCACCCCATTGGCATGGTTTGGCAGATAAAATGGAGACCAAGTGTCTCATTCAGTGTCTGGGGCTGGAGATATGTGTATCTCCTGTGTGTTGTTCTGTGCTAACGCCTTAAGAACTGGACACTATTTTGAGCGAGTGGACCAGCAATATTGCATGGACTTTTTACTTTGTGATTTCACTTTGTGCCGGAGAAGGCCATCTTTTGTTTGCTTATGCCTAAGTAGGTTTATGGAGGTTTAATAAACCAGCCTGGACATTTTACCCAAACCACTTCCTGTGCCTACCGCAACCGCAGGTGTGTGAGTACAAACCTCTCTGTCTATACATTGCTCAGTTGTATGCTGCCCTTTGGACTATAACTAAAGTCTCACAACTTTAACCGGACTACCAATAACAGTGCCATATAGTGGGCAAATAATACCGCTGTTCAATGCAGAAAACAATGCAACCACAATGTCCAAATAACAGGTCTATTCACTGTATATAGTTTCTTCATTAAAGAGGACTTTCATATGAATGACTTAGCCTTTAGTTAGTTATTTTGTTTCTAAGACAGGACAGAGACAAAAAATTGCAAAATGGATGTGTGAACAGAGCCTAAGACAGCTTTATCTAGGCAACATCTCGATTTGACTTATATCAATTAATAAATCAATAATTTAGTAATCGTGACTTGCTAATGTTTCAATATGTATCTATTTTATGTTTAAGAGTGAATCATTGTCTTACTGGATATATACTGTGTGTATGGCAAGGTGAAGGCAGCTATGCCCGGGCATTGTACTATGAGGCATCGCCATCTGACACATGCCACCTTGCTGACACATGCCACGTTGCTGACACATGCCACATTGTATAAATATGAACTGAAATTGATTGTTGTCCGGTATCAGTTGGTAAAAGAGGAAGTCGGTTTGAGGAACTCCATGATGACTGTGTACACAATGCAGATAGCTGCTGCCGCTCCGCCTGCCCCTGACAGATGTTATGTGTTTATGGTCAGCTTTTTACAATGTTTCCACAATACTGTGTAAAAGAAGAGAAGACTTTGCTCCTAGCAATAAAGTAACCTAACATATTCTGATATGGATATACGGACTATATTTTATATTGTTCCAATTGTCAGAAGACAAATGGAGGCTTTAGGACAACCCCAGTTGTAATTGTGATGACTAAACCTGGAAATTGATTCACATAAGGTTGAGAATCTTTATTAAAGATACGGTGCCATTATTTTTTTCATAAATCGTACTATCAGGCACAGCCGATGTATATGCTGAGCTCCTCACAAGTCCAGTCTCATGGGATTAAATATCAATGTATAACTGTTTAATTAGCAGATCACCGACCTCCAGATTGAGATTGCAGTTTGTATAAATGGTCTGGTGTCATGAAAAAAAAAAACTTGAAAACTAACCTCCAGCAATCGCCGCCATTCAACTTGCTAAAACAAAAACATTTAATAAATCTCTCCCTTCTGTCTAAACTCCATTAAAAATGTCCTTGGTCCCATAGCAATCAAAAAGTTAATTTTCCCAAAAATAAAGTTGTACTCTCTCAAGAACAGTTTCTTAATTTTTCATTCTCGGATCTCCCAAGTTTCATGGACACCTAGGATAGATCCAAAGACTTCTGTTAATTCAAGATGACCTAATATGTTTTTCATCTTCTCAGTTCAATTTCATGTGCTTGGACTTATAAATAGTGATCCATATCTTTCTCTACATAGTCCAGGTGTTCTCCTTCCACCCATCGATGAGCACTGTGTGTGGTATCTCTATGTTATCTCTACACCTGTTTTAACGATCCTTGTTCGATTTCCTTCCCGAGAAGCAGTTGGCCATAGACAGCTGACAGGTGTGTTACAGGTGGTTTAGTGGGCATTCACACCTGGGTGGGCCGCTATCAACAATGTCTGCGTATGTGCACACAGTAATTACGTGGTAAACTATCCATTACACAGAGCAAACAATCCGAACTGTGGCAATCAGCAGGTAGTCATTTGCTTAATGTTAGTGAACCAGGTCACTAGCCACACACTAGATCTCTGCTGATGGAAGTAATGGGGAGCCCACTGAAGGCTCCTGTGTCTAGGCTTCATAAGACAGTGGAATTTTACAAAACAGTTCAACAGGGGCGTAACTGGAGTACGTACAATGGGCCCCAATGCAAAATTTGGATTGGGCTCCCACCTCATGTTGGTCAAATGTATTCTAGAGCCTATAAAAACATAAGTATTTGCCGCCCATGTAATAATGCCCCGCGTCCTATATCCTTTAAGCAATAATGATCCCCATCCTGACACCTTCCTGTAGTAATGTCCCCCATCCTGGCCCATTCGAGTAATAATGTCTCCCATCCTGGGCCCCTTTTAGTAATAATGTCCCCCATCCTGGGCCCCTTTTTGTAATAATGCCCCTCATCCTATAATAATGTCCTTTAAACCTTGGCAACTTCCATTAATAATGTCCATCTTCCAGCCCTGTACTGTTATAATGCCTCCATCAATTATGGTCCCCGTCCTATAACAATGATCTCCATCCTGAGCCTCTTCCTATTATAATGTTCCCCATCCTGGGCTCCTTCCAGCAGAAATGTCCCTCGTTCTTCTCCAGCATATTTTAAAAATAAACATTCGATTATTCTTGCCTTCCCCGCTCTCACAACGTGTCGTGTGCTCTTCTGTAGCCAGCGCAGAAGCTGGCCTCTGGCTTTGGCTTCCTGGCATAGGCATTGTGTTATGTCACTGCCATGCGCTCCTATGATGTGCTAGCCGACGTCAGCTGCCATCCTCTGATTGACCGGTGGCGTGCATTGTAATGCCAGGAACTGGTTGGCCTCTGTGCCACAATACCCTTTAGCTGTCTGTGCATCCGAAGACACAAATCCAGGTGAGATAGACACTGGCTTGGACAAGCCCCCCTCCCACATGGGCTTGGTCACCGCCCGACCCCCTGTACCTCAATATTACAGCATTATAGTACATTGTACAAAAGATCAAATGAATACATGATCAAGTCCCCTAGAGGGGACTAATAAAGAAGTTAAGAAAAAATATATTTTTTTTATTTAAAATTCAAATCCTGTCATCAAACACTTTTCCCAAACCATATAACATCTCAAGTATAGCAAAATGAACATATTTGGTATCGCCGTGTGCATAATTGTCCAATGTAATAAAATATCATAATAATTATCAAATCAAATGAATGCCAAAATGGAAAAAAAAATATAAAAATGGCAGAATTTCTGTTAACCAAGGTCTATCCAAATGTCACACCTGCACGGCTGGGAACAAAAGCTGCGCAGACACAATGGGCTGTGGGGATGACGTCAGCCGTGTCAATCAAGGCAGGAGAGCCAGCGATTTTGGGGACAGAAGAGGCACCGAGCACAGACCAGTGACACCCATCGTACCGGACCATGCCTTTTAATGTACGGTCAGGGAGTATTATTAAAGGTACTTTCTTTGATGTGTGAAGGAGCTAGGCTCTTATAAAAAGGTTGATCAAGACGTCCTAAAATTGGTGGATTTAGTTTTTTTTAAGTCAGGAGTTCATGGGTCCCCAAGACAACACTTCCTGTCCTGTGTTCTAGAATTAAACCCCCTAGGCACATCAATGAAATAAATAGGTTTCAATGCCAGCTGCCGAGATCTATACCATCCAAAGTAACCATTTTAATGCAAACTTCTATACACCCTGATCCAGGGGCGGACGCTGACAGCTTGGGGCCCCGGTCAGTTGCACAGGCTGCACTGGCGGTATGTCCGCCCCTGCCCTGACTTTTTCTGCTGTCCCTTTGATAGGGCAGCTCTGCAAAAATTGAAACTGTGTCTGAGAATTACATTTCCAGCATTGCGATGATGTCCGTGCCACCCTGCCCCATAGACTGAACACATCTTGTACTTTACTGGAATTATCACAATTGCTTCACTTATAAAGGGACGTTTTCTGCTCCTAGAAGTGTATTATGGAATCGCCGTATAGAGGGAGGTTCACCGAAGGTAATATCTGACACATGGAAAAATGAAAGATGAAATGTAAACCTGGTACAAACGGTGACTCATCTGCCGGAGAACAATGGATTTCAATAAAAATGAGACATTCTGCAATATTGACTCAAATATGAGATGAAATCACAGCGCAACAATCCCACCGGGGTTAACTCTTTGTGCCTCGCTGACATATGGAGGGAAAGGCAGCGATAGAAATGTAATAAAATATTTATTGAAACGAATGAGATATTGCGGTGCCGATCATTACCTGGTAATAATGGAGAAAACAGTGTAAAGCCATCATGTAGCTTATTATACCGCTGCAAGTTTATCCCCCAAGTGAAACGTATTGGTGTTCTCTGTAATTGTATTGTTTGTTATATTACCATATACTGTGTATATAATTATATATATGTTCCTGATTAAATGACAGGATATTTAATAGGAATATGTAAATAGTGGCAGTCAGCAATGAAGGGGTTACCCGAGACTGTACTATTGATTGCCCGTGCTTAGTATTCCCCTGTTAGGAAGCGATGCCACGTCGCTAGGATTTCGCTATTGCTTTTTGATCAGACAAATCAGATCTGCAGCTCATTTTCAGTCCGTATTTTCCAAAGAGAAAATCCTCTGCATATTACAGTACCAGAATTATGGGTCAGATTTTCAAAAAGTCTTATCCACAAAAAGCAAACAAAAATCTCAGCGAAAGTTGCATGACATTGTCAATTTACGGGGCAGATCTTCAATGCCGATGCATAGCATTTCTATAGAAAAAAAACTGGAGTAAATTCTGCCCCAGGAGTTATGTGCAGGAAACTCTTCCTAGGAATCTGGAGTTCTGTGTCAGTGAGTGGTTACAGTGCGCTCACTGAGGATTTACCTGCAGATTACCCCTATATCGGCAGGTATATAATGTTTATGGACGTGACAGATCCATTCAAAAGGGCTTTTTCTATGGAATCTGAGACCATCATGATGTTGGGGCAGAGACCCTCCTTCCAGTGATATGTCTCTTACTGGGCTGCTTGGTGCAGTTTTGATAAAATCCCTGTTTTCTCAGTTGGAGTTGCTGTAGCTGTCCTATGAATGATGATCTCCTCCCACACCACTGATTGACAGCTTTCTATGTATACTGTACACTGTCAGCAAGCTGCCAATCAGTGGTGGGGGTGGGGCTACACAGATTAACTGGTCTGGCTGGCATGTGTCACCTAGTCCTGCAGTGATAATCTCCTGCCAATAAAACACTGATTGCAATGAAACTACAGAAAGCAGCCCAGTAAGTGGCACATGCCTGGAATCAGCGTCTATTGCCCTACATTATGTTGCTCTCAGATTATATAGCAATAACCTGCTGACAGATTCTCTTTAAGGTCCCTTTCAGTTAGACAGACGGTAACGGTTTGCTACATGATTGTATGGCTGGTAGCTTTTCTCTGCCTCTCCTATCTCAGAAGACAATAGAAAACACAATGCCCCGCAGAATACAATCAGCAGCAAATAAAGGCGCTATGGAGAGAACGGGGGAGGGTGATAAAAGGGGGGGGTGATAAAAAAAACCCAGCTTCAGTAGTGTGCAGTCAGATCATTATGTCCTGCCGTGCTTGATATGGGGAAACATTACATGAATACAGAAGTGTGTACACAGAGACTGGGATCACCCAAGTGTATATATAAATATTACCACATTTACTATTACCTGTTTATAGGAAACAAGCTGTAATCAACACAAAGCAAACAGATGCAATAGAAAAGGAAGGTGCAGAGGTGAAAAGTGGAGGCAAAGGCCTAACAGGTGAAAAAGTAAACAATCAGCAAAGTTTTATTTCTAGATTCCAGATTGAACTTTTTAATGCATACTGAAAAGATGTGAAAATCAATGGGAACATATAAAGAACAGCTCAGCACAACAAGCAAACAAAATAGTGATAATACTATAGAGAAAGCATCCATTTAAAAGGGAATCTGTCACCAGGCTTTTGCTACGGAATCTGAGACCATCATGATACAGGGGCAGAGACCCTGATTCTAGTGATATGTCTCTTACTGGGCTGCTTGGTGCAGTTTTGATAAAATCCCTGTTTTCTCAGCTGCAGATGCTGTAGCTGTCCTATGAATAATAATAATCTCCACCTACACCACTGATTGGCAGCTTTCTATGTATACTGTACACTGTCAGCAAGCTGCCAGCAATTTATTTGGATGTCAGTGTTCAACCAGTTGATTTTCAGTTGAAAATCTGAAAAAAGACTAAAAAAAAATGTAAATATTTCAACTCCCTCCTGAGCTGTATAAGATATGGTCAGGCCATTGCTATTCATTATGTAGGTTTGTTTCCTTTTTTACATGCAACATATTTAGCAATGCTGTGAAGAGATTGCCATCATTACATCCAAATCATAAAAGATTGGCGTTGTCTTTTAAGGACCTGTGTGTTGGGCAGAATAAACTGATTTCTATATAATAGTCCGACTTTTATCATTATCCGATTCTATTCTTTGCAATATGACGCAGTAGATCACCCCTTTAAGTATTGATATCTGGGACATTTTTTTCCATCTGGTTGAGTATTTATCGGCAGGTAGTTGCTATCTAGCTGCCTGCTTTGCCATGTGACGATCTTTCCTGGCTCAGAGAGGTCATGGGACTCTCCTGCCAGCGATTCTCCTACTTCCTGAGACGTCACATTGACAGAACGCTTCCTTCTCTTTTGCTCCGCTCTGTCGACGGGGTGTTGTTGTCCACAGCATATTGATCGACAGCTGACTCCATGTTGCGTTAGGCCGAGTCGGCTGTCAATCAACATGCTATTGGCAGTGACGCGCCGTCAACAGAGCAGAGTGTAAGAGAAGGAACTGCTCTGTCTGCGTGATGTCACGGAAATCATGAGACTCCCTGGCAGTCGGGGTCCATGACCACTCTGAGCTGGGAAAGTCGCATGGCAAAACAGACTGCTAGTTAGCAACTGCCTACCAATAAGCCCTATAGGACACAAAATGAAGTCCTGGATAAATCCTTTAAAGATATGTATAGAAACTAGATAAAAAGACATAAATGGGAAATACTTTTCATCTTACTAACTTATTAATGAGGCTCATCTATTACCATGACAGTTTGATCACTGGTGGTCTGACTCCTGGTACCCCTTTGATTCTGAGAATGAATTGACTGAGGTGAGGTCCCTTTGTGTTTTCCCCTCCATGCTTCATTCCAGTATTCCTGTTTGTTCAATCAAACCACAGAGTAATATTACAATGTAATCTGTGCTGCGTTTTGTAGTGTAAAGACATGGCTGTAATGATGCTGTAATACTGATTACATTGATACCCTTGGTGAAGAAATCGGCTTTGTCTTTCTTCTTTAATCACCATTTGAAGTTTTCTGCTAATTAGATTTCGGTGCACAGAGGCCGGACTGTGCACCGAGTCTTCTCCTCCCTGTCTGTGATTTCCCAGCCCTTCCACCTGCCTCCGGTCTTTGATTGACAGGTCACTGCTGAGATTTCTAACAGAGGAGGCCGAGCATTCACAATCCGGAAGCAGGCGGAGGGGACAGGGAATCACAAAAGGAGGAGAAGACCCAGTGCACAGTCCGGCCCCTGTGCACCGAAATCTAATTAGCAGAAAAGTGGTGATTAAAGGAGAGCCCCAAATCGGATTTCTTCACCGAAGGTATCAATGTATTCAGTATTATAGAGCCATTACAGCCGTGACTTTATATTACAAAATCGTGCTGACAGGTTCTCTCTAATGGGTGCTCATGAATTTGCAGTTCACTCTTTCTTTTTATGACATAAAACCATGTCTGCTCTGTGGTGCTTGTGAAAATCTGTGACTAAGGAAGTGATGTGTGCGCACTGAGAGCTAAACTGGCAGAACGGCATAGGAAAACGCAGAGCTCCAATGACAAATGCCAGGAATGATCAGATAATAATAATTTGCTTTATGGGACAATACTTTTAAGGAAAGAGTTAACTGGCTAATGGATGCAGCAGTCACATGCATGTCCGGAAGGAACACAACGAACAGACTGGCGGATGTTTTGAGCAGTGAAAGATCAGGAGTGGCAGTGGTCAGTACAGTATTCTTTATTTTAATATTTTAGGTATTTTAAAGGTTTTTTTGTTTTTATTAATGGCAGGACAACACCTGTAAACCCTCCCAAACGACAAAAAGTTTGAAGACCACAGAATCCGCATGTGAAAAATGTCCACTTTATTCTTCACTCGCAGTATGAAAAAAATACCGTTTGGGCTGTAAAATGATAATTAAACCCTTTTAACTGGCACCAAAATAAATTCTTCTGTTACAAAACATTAGACTTGTTATTGCAACAAAATAGATAAAGCCGTAAATGAACCCAAATAAAGTCAAACAGTTAAAAAGCAAATAAATCAATGGTGATAAACTGGAGAAATCTTCAAATCCCGGCCAATTCTCTGCAAAGATGCTGCGTTCTGCCGCATTAATGAAGGCACTTTAATTTCTATGGAAATGTCTGACATTATCCCTGAGCTACAATAGCGGATATTAAACTGAAAGCATTAACAATTATGAAATGTCATTGCGGATGGCTGGAGTGCAGGAGCGAGCTAATTGCACAGAAGACACAACCTTATTCCGGTCAAGTGGCTCCGATTATTACATCCAATACAGCGCTCACGTTGCACAACTCGATCTCTAAACATTTTGTTGCGTTCTTGTTTTATGAACGCACAATGGGCCAGGATTGCTTAACACAATTATTTGGCCACTGTACAATTATTCAAGATCTGGCTCCATAATAACTGTTCCTAGCAACATAAGGGTTTACATAAAGCGATGACTGGCCATGCTAGATGACAGCTGCTCTAAGCTGTGACCTCTCAACAATCCTCCCCTGGTATGTGATTGAAGGGGGTCTGTACTTCAGAAATCCAAAATATTTACAAAACAATTTTCCTTGCCGGCCCCCTTTTAACAGTACATTGAGATGTAACATTTATAATGCCTCATTGGTTACGAGCTCTCTGAAGCGGTATCCATTGTTTACCCCTAGCATCATACATTGTGTTATGAAGCAGCTAAGCCCTGGTATATTTTGGCTTTGGTTACATGTACTCTCTAAAATCACAAAATGTCATAGGGATATAGTGGTCACCACGTCTCCTAGACTCAGACTTTACTAGACTCTGGCTTTAGTAGACTCCGGCTTTAGTAGACTCCGGTTATAGTAGACTCAGGCTTTAGTAGACTCAGGCTTTAGTAGACTCAGGCTTTAGTAGACCCTGGCTTAACTAGACTCCGGCTATAGTAGACTCAGGCTTTAGTAGACTCAGGCTTTAGTAGACTCTGGCTTTAGTAGACTCCGGCTTTAGTAGACTCCGGTTATAGTAGACTCAGGCTTTAGTAGACTCAGGCTTTAGTAGACTCAGGCTTTAGTAGACTCCGGCTTAACTAGACTCCGGCTATAGTAGACTCAGGCTTTAGTAGACTCAGGCTTTAGTAGACTCTGGCTTTAGTAGACTCTGGCTTTAGTAGACTCTGACTTTAGTAGACTCCGACTTTACTAGACTCCGGCTATAGTAGACTCAGGCTTTACTGGATTTAGGCCTTACATGACTCAGACATTACCTGACTCAGGCTTTACTAAACTCAGACTTTACTTGACTCAGACTTTACTTGACTCAGACTTTACTTCTTTTCTTGACTGAGACTTTACTTGACTCAGACCTTTCTTGACTCAGACCTTACTTGACTCAGACTTTACTTGACTCAGACTTTATTTCTTTACTTGACTGAGACTTTTCTTGACTCAGACCTTTCTTGACTCAGACCTTACTTGACTCAGACTTTACTTGACTCAGACTTTACTTCTTTACTTGACTGAGACTTTACTTGACTCAGACCTTTCTTGACTCAGACCTTACTTGACTCAGACTTTTCTTGACACAGACTTTACTTGACTCAGGCTTATCCACTAAGGTTTTTAACAAAATCTCAAATGATCTCCAATCCATAATTTAGGGGCTAACTTTCCGATCGCTTGGGTTCTGGTCTCTGCAGAACTTCATCTTGAATGGAACAAGGTTGTGCATACTTATCCTGTTTGTTAGGGAATCCCCACATGTATTCAAGCTTGTCTAGCAGCTGTGAATCATGCAGCTGCGGCAATAAAAACTAAATCTCCGAGCAGTCATAAATACTCGGAGACCACCCGAACAACAAGTATACTCGCTCATCACTAATTAGTACTGTCTCAGTATTACTGAAGCCAGGCTTCTTCCACCTGAGATGAGTCAACATTTTTTAGATTTTTAGGAAAGGTAAATTCTCGCGCAAAATAGCAAATATAACAAGAATTATATACAAGCTGTGAGGTCCCCAATGAAAAGGGGATAGTTTGTCCGTTCAGGAAGTTTTGAGGATGACAATGAACAGTGAGCTAATAGATAAGTAGATTAAAATATATTAGACCGGTATGGAATGTGTCAGCTGCTAAACCACATGGGAGTGGGCACATTCTAGAATTCTAGACATTGGGCAGCTCTGAAACAAGGGGGAAGATTAAAGACATTTACCAAGAAATAATAATAAGTCATATTTACTGATTAGTCTCACAGTGAGCAACTGTGATTGACAACTATAGCTTAAAGGGGTTTTCTAATCTTCATAAATGGGTAACACAAACATTTTTGCAATTCACTTGTTTTCAAAAATCCTTCTGATCTCAAGAACGAAGGGTTGTTAATTTGTTTCCTGCTTGTAGCCTAGTTAACGAGCCACTACTGCAGTCTACTTCTATTGCCAGTTCTCCTAGGCTTACAATCTCTAAGAATTGCTGGAGCCAGTTGCCTACAATGGTTCCAGCATCAGAGAGAGTACAGTTCGAGCCAGAGAAGAACCTATGGCGCAGGTCTGACCTATCGATTAATCACGGTCGATTGCTCGCCGGTAAAGCCTAAAGCCGGGAGGCAGGAGAGCATTCCTGAAACATTGGACTGGTGGAATTCTCCATCGCGGGCTAGTGGCATCTGAAGCCCGTCTCCTTGGTCAAGAGATATGGCTTAGATTTTTTTTGTCCTAGTGCAGACAGGGTAGAACAGAGACATTACTGCTGCAGCCAGTTGTCTTACAGCCACACACACAGGAGAGTGAGGAGGAGGAACCTGCAGAGCTTCTGAGACACTCAGAGATTTCTGTATATATTTCTCTTCTACTTGTAGTTTCAGAGAAAAATTGTATCAAGGAAAATGAATAGAGAAAATGCTGGGATTTCTCTTGTGCATTTTTTGTTTTTAGTATTCGTTTAAGGACATTAGAGATGTTGTAACCTGAGTGCTCACAATTGAGGTAGATCTAAACTTTTTAGTTAAAGGCCAGATTAGATATTTAGGGTATTTTACTAGTGTCTCTGGTGAAAGGTTCCCTTTGAGTCATCCATGACCATGGAAGAGCATCAATATTGTCTAGTCTTAAAGTGACCTTCTACTACACCTTCCCTACTTTACCATTGATGGTGACGTTGGAAGAAAACAGACAGTGGAGGACTGGTTCAGATTCTACCCATCTCCTCCAAGCTTTTGCCAAAACCAATTTGGAGAAGAAGAAGAAGAAGAAAATGGGGAACTGACGTGACAGATGGAGGCAGCAGAACAGAGGACATTAGGTCCTCTGTTAAGAGTTGTGATGGAGATATCATTAGAAATATTGGTCTTGTAGTTAATCTTCCTTTCCTCCATCCAGGGTAATATTAGTAATATATCCCATCTGATGCTTGGGAATGGGGACAGCATGGGCCTGTGTGATTTCAAATGCCAGGGCTCCTAGTCCGTATCTGGTCACAATTAATCTTGGGGTATAAATATGCAATTACATTTATTTTTATAGACCTATTTTCCAACAGGAAAATTTGCTTCACTTGGGGGAGGCAAAGTCAAGATAACAGTTTTCTGTAGAATGAGGGATTATCATAAGTCATGAGTGAGTATGCTCTTGATATTGCCTTATCCATGCATGCTCGGGTGTTATCTGATTATCTTGGGCATGCTCGAATACTATGTTCGAGTCCCTGCCGCTGCATGTTTCACGTCTGTATGACAGCCGCAACAGATGCGGAGATTGCCTAACAAACAGCCAATCCCTACATGTGCTGCGGCTGTCTTACAGCTGTGAAACATGCAGCGGCAGGGACTCGAACATAATATTCGAGCATGCCCAAGATACTCTGATAACAGCCGAGCATGCTCAGATAACACAATATCAAGATCACGCTCGCTCCTGACTATTGATAATCCATATAATCCAAGTCAGGCCTCCTCTGGAAGCTCTACAACATTACAATCTTAGTAATACATATCCGTAGATAATGAAAAGCGGGATAAATTACCCAGATGTAAGATTGTTGAGAGTCAGACAATTCACAATGTGATTTTGCAATATTTACCAGGTTAGTCTGTTCCTCCATCGGATCGCTATCTCATCATTCTTCTTACAATTTATGGTAATGGCCTGTATTATGTGAATGTTCCTTGCAAACGACGCTGCCATAAAACATTCTGCAAGAGGACAAGCATCTATTCATGAAGTAATTAGACCGGCTTCCTCCTGGCCATGTGTGAAAAATTACAGAGTAATACTATAATGTAAGTGTAAACATGCTGCATATACAGTGGAGATTGGAACAATATGGATCTGATCCCACAAATGTGTATGTAGAGTGTGAGTGGCATATGTGTACGGTATGACTTCAGCGCTGTGCTAGTACATGAGCAAACGGAGATTTCTGGCAAAAAAGTATCATCATCATAATCAAAGCAAATCCTTTTCCAAAGACCTATGTAGGACATTTTTGTTAACCTCTTTGTTCCCTTGATCTACAAAGATGGGAAAAAATAAAATAAACATTAAAAGGGGTGTTCCATTACATTCTTATAGCACGGTGGCTCAGTGGTTAGCACTGCAGTCTTGCAGCGCTGGGGACCTGGGTTCAAATCCCACGAAGGACACCATCTGTAAGGAGTTTGTATGTTCTCCCCGTGTTTGCGTGGGTTTCCTCCAGGTTCTCCGGTTTCCTCCCACACTCCAAAGACTTACAGATAGGGAATCTAGATTGTGAGCCCCAATGGGAAACAGCGATGACACTGTTGGGGATTTTTTCAAAATTGAAGGCATACTGAACCAGCATGGGTACCACAGAATCTTGCAGCGGCATGCTATTCCATCCGGTTTGCGTTTAGTTGGACCAACATTAATTTTTCAACAGGACAATGACCCCAAACACACCTCCAGGTTGTGTAAGGGCTATTTGACTAAGAAGGAGAGTCATGGGGTGCTACGCCAGATGACCTGGCCTCCACAGTCACCAGACCTGAACTGTTGTGAACTCTGTTTCCGGGCTCCCTCCTGTGGTCGTGAGTGGTACTGTGTGAGTTCTCTCTTTGGGCTCCCCCTGGTGGCTCTTTTTGTTATTCTGCAGGTTTCTGGCTGGGATCAGCTGTCTCGTCATCTGCTAGTCAGGTTTCCTATTTAATTCACCTGGTCCTTCATTCCTTGCCTGTTGTCGTTGTATTCAGTGCTATTCTGATTCCTCCTGTCTACATCCGTTATCAGTCTCTCCAAGAGAAGCTAAGTTCTGTTTGCTTATTCTTGCTCATCTGTGTTCAATATGTTTCCTAGAATATTATGAGTTTTGTCCAGCTTGCTAATATGTGATATCTCTGCTTGCTGGTAGCTCTGGGGCGCTGAGTTGCTCCCCCCACATCGTTAGTTGGTGTGGGGGTTCTCGCATTCTCTGCGTGGATATTTTTGTATAGGGTTTTTTACTGACCGCACAGATCCCTTGCTATTTTCTGCTATCTAGTGTTAGCGGGCCTCATTTGCTTAACCTGTTTCATCTCGGCGTTTGTCTTTTCCTCTTAACTCACCGTTATTATTTGTGGGGGGCTTCCTATATCTTTGGGGTTATTTCTCTGAGGCAAGTGAGGTCTTACTTTCTCTTTAGGAGTAGTCAGTTTCTCAGGCCGTGAAGAGACGTCTAGGATTTCAGGAAACGTTCCACGGTTACCTATAGTGTGTGCGGTTAGGATCAGGTTTGCGGTCAGTCCAGTTACCACATCCCCAGAGCTCGTCCTATTATCTCTGACTTAGCTGGTTAGATTTGTGATCCTAAGCCACTGGGATCATAACACTGAACCCAATCGAGATGGTTTGGGGTGAGCTGGACCGCAGAGTGAAGGCAAAAGGGCCAACAAGTGCTAAGAATCTCTGGGAACTCCTTCAAGATTGTTGGAAGACCATTCCCGGTGACTACTTCTTGAAGCTCATCAAGAGAATGCCAAGAGTGTGCAAAGCAGTCATCAAAGCAAAAGGTGGCTACTTTGAAGAACCTAGAATATAAGACATATTTTCAGTTGTTTCACACTTTTTTGTTAAGTATATAATTCCACATGTGTTAATTCATAGTTTTGATGCCTTCAGTGTGAATTTACAATTTTCATAGTCATGAAAATACAGAAAAATCTTTAAATGAGAAGGTGTGTCCAAACTTTTGGTCTGTACTGTATGTAAAGCGCTGCAGAATATGATAGCACTATAGAGGCAAAGCATAATAAATAAGAAGCATAATTAAGAGAAGTCATCAGTATCAGATCGGTGGGGCTACAGCATCTAGTACCTCTTTTGATCAGCTGTTCTCACTTCCGACAATGACTTGATGGAAGCAGATCAGTTTCATCTACATAAATAGGAGCTGATCTGCTGTACCGGGGAGCAGCCACTGATCAGTGTAACAGATTGATGGTGTTCTGCTCCACACACTGTTTATATCCAGCCACTGCTGAAGGTACCGTATATACTCGAGTATAAGCCGACCCGAGTATAAGCCGACCCCCCTAATTTTGCCACAAAAAACTGGGAAAACTTATTGACTCGAGTATAAGCCTAGGGTGGAAAATGCAGCAGCTACCGGTGAATTTCAAAAATAAAAATAGATGCTCCATACCGTTCATTATGGCCCCATAGATGCTCCATATAAAGCTGTGCCCCATATACAATGCTCTGCACCGTTCATTATGGTCCTATAGATGCTCCATATAAAGCTGTGCCATATATGCTCTGCACCATTCAGTTTGGCCCCATAGATGCTCATTATAAAGCTGTTCCCTATATGCTCTGCACTGTTCAGTTTGGCCCCATAGATGCTCCTTATATAGCTGTGCCCTATATGCTCTGCACCGTTCAGTTTGGCCCCATAGATGCTCCTTATAAAGCTGTGCCATATATAGCGCTCTGCACCGTTCATTATGGCCCCATAGATGCTCCATATAAAGCTGTGCCATATATAATGCTCTGCACCGTTCAGTATGGCCCCATAGATGCTCCTTATAAAGCTGTGCCATATATGCTCTGCACCATTCATTATGGCCCTATAGATGCTCCATATAAAGCTGTGCCATATATGCTCTGCACCATTCAGTTTTGCCCCATAGATGCTCATTATAAAGCTGTTCCCTATATGCTCTGCACCGTTCAGTTTGGCCCCATAGATGCTCCTTATATAGTTGTGCCTTATATGCTCTGCACCGTTCAGTTTGGCCCCATAGATGCTCCATATAAAGCTGTGCCATATATAATGCTCTGCACTGTTCATTATGGCCCCATAGATGCTCCATATAAAGCTGTGCCATATATAATGCTCTGCACCGTTCAGTATGGCCCCATAGATGCTCCTTATAAAGCTGAGCCATACATGCTCTGCACCGTTCATTATGGCCCCATAGATGCTCCTTATAAAGCTGTGCCATATATGCTCTGCACCGTTCAGTTTGGCCCCATAGATGCTCATTATAAAGCTGTGCCCTATATGCTCTGCACCGTTCATTATGGCCCCATAGATGATCCTTATAAAGCTGTGCCCTATATGCTCTGCACCGTTCATTATGGCCCTATAGATGCTCCATATAAAGCTGTGCCATATATGCTCTGCACCGTTCAGTATGGCCCCATAGATGCTCCTTATAAAGCTGTGCCCTATATGCTCTGCACCGTTCAGTATGGCCCCATAGATGCTCCTTATAAAGCTGTGCCCCATATACAATGCTCTGCACCGTTCAGTTTGGCCCCATAGATGCTCCATATAAAGCTGTGCCCCATATACAATGCTCTGCACCGTTCAGTATGGCCCCATAGATGCTCCTTATAAAGCTGTGCCCCATATACAATGCTCTGCACCGTTCAGTTTGGCCCCATAGATGCTCCATATAAAGCTGTGCCCCATATACAATGCTCTGCACCGTTCAGTATGGCCCCATAGATGCTCCTTATAAAGCTGTGCCCCATATACAATGCTCTGCACCGTTCAGTTTGGCCCCATAGATGCTCCATATAAAGCTGTGCCCCATATACAATGCTCTGCACCGTTCAGTTTGGCCCCATAGATGCTCATTATAAAGCTGTGCCCTATATGCTCTGCACTGTTCAGTTTGGCCCCATAGATGCTCATTATAAAGCTGCCCCATATATAATGCTCTGCAGCGTTCAGTTTGGCCCCATAGATGCTCCACATAAATCTGTGCCATATATAACGCTGGTGCTGCTGCTGCTGCAATAAAAAAAACAAAACCCATACTCACCTCTCTTGCTTGCAGCTCCCCAGCGTCCGGTCCCGGCGTCTCTCCGCACTGACTGATCAGGCAGAGGGCGTCGCGCACACTATATGCGTCATCGCGCCCTCTGACCTGAACAGTCAGAGCGGAGAGACGCCGGGAAGTCAGAGCGGCGCCCGGCGTGTGGATCGTGGACAGGTAAATATGCGATACTTACCTGCTCCCGGCGTCCCGCTCCTTCCCCCGGACAGCTGGTCTCCGGGTGCCGCAGCCTCTTCCTCTGTCAGCGGTCACCGGCACCGCTGATTAGAGAAATGAATATTCATTTCTCTAATGAGCGGTCCCACGTGACCGCTGTACAGGGGAAGAGCTGCGGCACCCGAAGACAGTGTGATGGGCAGGGGGAGCGTCAGGATCGCCGGGACTAGGTAAGTATGCCTCAGTGCTCTCTCCCCCTCACCCGCCGACCCTGCCACAGACCGTGACTCGAGTATAAGCCGAGAGGGGCACTTTCAGCCCAAAAATTTGGGCTGAAAATCTCGGCTTATACTCGAGTATATACGGTAATTACTGTAATTACTGCTAACTGTATGAGCGTTCCTGATGATATTTGTGATCCATTCTAATATTGATGACCTATTCTAAGGATAGCAGGGGAAAGCACTCACTGTATAATACAAACATTTGAAGTTTTGATTATCATGCTATGGTTTATATCTAGTTGTTGATGGAGCTGGACAGGTAGAGTATATCCCGTTATATCATAATATCATCTGTAGGTCCAGGTCCAGAAATATTTGGACAGTCACACAAGTTTTGACATATTAGCTGTTTACCAAACCATATTCAACATACAGTTATATAATCAACTAGCTGAAGAGCCCGGCGTTGCCTGGGCATAGTAAATATCTGTGGTTAGTTATAGCACCTCACTTCTCTTATTTTCCCATCACGCCTTTCATTTTCCCCATCACATCTTGCATTTTCCCCCTCACATCTCTCATTTTCTCCCTCACACCTCTCATTTTCCCCCTCACTCCTCTTATTTTCCCCCTCACTCCTCTCATTCCCCCCTAACACTTGTCATTTCGACCTCACATCTGTCATTTTCCGATCACTCTACTATTTTCCCTCACTCCTGTCATTTTGCACTCACACCTTTTCATTTTCACCTCACACCTCTCATTTTCACCTCAGTATATACATGTTTGTCATCTCCCTTATATATAGTATACAACTGTATGTCATCTCCTGTATATAGTATATACCTGTATGTCATCTCCCCTGTATATAGTATATACCTGCTGTGTGTCATGTCCCCTGTATATAGTATATACCTGTATGTCATCTCCTCCTATATATAGTATATACCTGTATGTAATCTCCTCCTGTATATAGTATATACCTGTGTGTCATCTCACCTATATATAGTATATATCTGTGTGTCATCTCCTCCTGTATATAGTATATACCTGTATGTCATCTCCTCCTATACATAGCATATACCGGTATGTCATCTCCTCCTGTATATACTATATACCTGTAGGTAATCTGCTCCTGTATATAGTATATACCTGTGTGTCATCTCCTCCTGTATATAGTATATACCTGTATGTCATCTCCTGCTGTATGTAGTATGTGTTGTGAATTTGCTTTTTGCTCCCTCTAGTGGTTACTAGTTTTTTGACTCTGGTTTTTCTGTCATTCCTTTTATCCGCACCTGGGTCGTTAGTTAAGGGTGTTGCTATATAAGCTCCCTGGACCTTCAGTTCTATGCCTGGCAACGTAGTTATCAGAGCTAGTCTGCTGTGCTCTTGTCTACTGATCCTGGTTCCAGTTATATCAGCTAAGTCTGCCTTTTGCTTTTTGCTATTTGTTTTGGTTTTGTATTTTTGTCCAGCTTGTTCCAAATCTATATCCTGACCTTTGCTGGAAGCTCTAGGGGGCTGGTGTTCTCCCCCCGGACCGTTAGACGGTTCGGGGGTTCTTGAATTTCCAGTGTGGATTTTGACAGGGTTTTTGTTGACCATATAAGTTACCTTTCTTTATTCTGCTATCAGAAAGCGGGCCTCTCTGTGCTAAACCTGATTCATTTCTGTGTTTGTCATTTCCTCTTACCTCACCGTCATTATTTGTGGGGGGCTTCTATCCAGCTTTGGGGTCCCCTTCTCTGGAGGCAAGAAAGGTCTTTGTTTTCCTCTACTAGGGGTAGCTAGATTCTCCGGCTGGCGCGTGTCATCTAGAATCAACGTAGGAATGATCCCCGGCTACTTCTAGTGTTGGCGTTAGGAGTAGATATATGGTCAACCCAGTTACCACTGCCCTATGAGCTGGATTTTTGTATTCTGCAGACTTCCACGTTCCTCTGAGACCCTCGCCATTGGGGTCATAACAGTTTGCCAGGCCAGTATTAAATGTTTAATGCATTGCAGAAGAGGGATTATAAGAAAGAAGATTCTGAGTTTTTTTTTTTTTTTCTTTCTTCTTCCCCTTTACCTCAGAGTGGCTATGCTTGCTGCAGACATGAATGTCCAGACCTTGATTACAAGTGTGGACCAGCTGGCTACTCGTGTGCAGGGCATACAAGACTATGTTATCAGAAATCCTAGGTCAGAACCTAAAATACCGATTCCTGAACTGTTTTTCGGAGACAGGTTTAAGTTTAGGAATTTCGTGAATAATTGTAAATTGTTTTTGTCCCTGAGACCCTGTTCATCAGGAGATTCTGCTCAGCAAGTAAAAATTGTTATTTCGTTCTTACGGGGCGACCCTCAGGATTGGGCTTTTTCGCTGGCGCCAGGAGATCCGGCATTGGCTGATCTTGATGCGTTTTTTCTGGCGCTCGGTTTACTTTATGAGGAACCCAATCTTGAGATTCAGGCAGAAAAGGCCTTGCTGGCTATGTCTCAGGGGCAGGACGAGGCTGAAGTGTATTGCCAAAAATTTCGGAAATGGTCCGTGCTGACACATTGGAACGAGTGTGCACTGGCCGCTAATTTTAGAAATGGCCTTTCTGAAGCCATTAAGAATGTTATGGTGGGTTTTCCCATTCCCACAGGTCTGAATGATACTATGGCACTGGCTATTCAAATTGACCGGCGGTTGCGGGAGCGCAAAACCGCAAATTCCCTCATGGTGTTGTCTGAACAGACACCTAATTCGGTGCAATGTGATAGAAAAACCGCAAATTCCCTCATGGTGTTGTCTGAACAGACACCTGATTTAATGCAATGTGATAGAATCCTGACTAGAAATGAGCGGAAAATTCATAGACGCCGGAATGGCTTGTGCTACTACTGTGGTGATTCTACACATGTTATCTCAGCATGCTCTAAACGTATAGCTAAGGTTGTTAGTCCTGTCACCGTTGGTAATTTGCAACCTAAATTTATTCTGTCTGTAACTTTGATTTGCTCACTGTCATCTTATCCTGTCATGGCGTTTGTAGATTCAGGTGCTGCCCTGAGTCTCATGGATCTCTCATTTGCTAAGCGCTGTGGTTTTACTCTTGAACCATTAGAAAATCCTATTCCTCTTAGGGGTATTGATGCTACACCATTGGCAGCAAATAAACCGCAGTATTGGACACAGGTTACCATGTGCATGACTCCTGAACACCGCGAGGTGATACGTTTCCTGGTTTTACATAAAATGCATGATTTGGTTGTTTTAGGGCTGCCATGGTTACAGACCCATAATCCAGTCCTGGACTGGAAGGCTATGTCAGTCTCAAGTTGGGGCTGTCGTGGTATTCATGGGGATTCCCTGCCTGTGTCTATTGCTTCTTCTACGCCTTCGGAAGTTCCGGAGTATTTGTCTGATTATCAGGATGTCTTCAGTGAGTCTGAGTCCAGTGCACTGCCTCCTCATAGGGACTGTGACTGTGCTATAGATTTGATCCCAGGCAGTAAGTTTCCTAAGGGAAGACTGTTTAATCTGTCGGTACCTGAACATACCGCTATGCGTTCATATATCAAGGAGTCTCTGGAGAAAGGACATATTCGTCCGTCTTCTTCCCCTCTTGGTGCGGGATTCTTTTTTGTGGCAAAAAAGGACGGATCTTTGAGACCTTGTATTGATTATCGGCTTTTAAATAAGATCACTGTCAAATTTCAGTATCCTTTACCGCTGTTGTCTGACTTGTTTGCCCGGATTAAGGGTGCCAAGTGGTTCACCAAGATAGACCTTCGTGGTGCGTACAACCTTGTGCGCATTAAGCAAGGTGATGAATGGAAAACCGCATTCAATACGCCCGAAGGTCATTTTGAGTACTTGGTGATGCCTTTTGGGCTCTCCAATGCGCCTTCAGTTTTTCAGTCCTTTATGCATGACATTTTCCGGAAGTATCTGGATAAATTTTTGATTGTTTATCTGGATGATATTTTGGTTTTTTCTGATAATTGGGATTCGCATGTGGAGCAGGTCAGGTTGGTCTTTAAAATTTTGCGTGAAAATTCTTTGTTTATCAAGGGCTCAAAGTGTCTCTTTGGTGTACAGAAGGTTCCCTTTTTGGGGTTCATTTTTTCCCCTTCTGCTGTGGAGATGGACCCAGTCAAGGTCCGAGCTATTCTTGATTGGACTCAGCCCTCGTCAGTTAAGAGTCTTCAGAAGTTCTTGGGCTTCGCTAACTTCTACCGTCGTTTTATTGCTAATTTTTCTAGCATTGTGAAACCTTTGACGGATATGACCAAGAAGGGCTCCGATGTAGCTAACTGGGCTCCTGCTGCCGTGGAGGCTTTCCAGGAGTTGAAACGCCGGTTTACTTCGGCGCCTGTTTTGTGCCAGCCTGACGTCTCACTTCCCTTTCAGGTTGAGGTGGATGCTTCGGAGATTGGGGCAGGGGCCGTTTTGTCGCAGAGAGGCCCTGGTTGCTCTGTTATGAAACCTTGTGCCTTTTTCTCTAGGAAGTTTTCGCCTGCCGAGCGAAATTATGATGTGGGCAATCGGGAGTTGTTGGCCATGAAATGGGCATTTGAGGAGTGGCGTCATTGGCTCGAGGGTGCTAAGCATCGTGTGGTGGTCTTGACTGATCACAAAAATCTGATGTATCTCGAGTCTGCTAAACGCCTTAATCCGAGACAGGCCCGCTGGTCATTGTTTTTCTCCCGCTTTGATTTTGTTGTCTCGTATTTACCAGGTTCAAAGAATGTGAAGGCCGATGCTCTTTCTAGGAGCTTTGTGCCTGATGCTCCTGGAGTCGCTGATCCTGTTGGTATTCTTAAAGATGGAGTTATCTTGTCAGCTATTTCTCCGGATCTGCGACGTGTGTTGCAGAGATTTCAGGCTGATAGGCCTGAGTCTTGTCCACCTGACAGACTGTTTGTCCCGGATAAGTGGACCAGCAGAGTCATTTCCGAGGTTCATTCCTCGGTGTTGGCAGGTCACCCGGGAATTTTTGGCACCAGAGATCTGGTGGCCAGGTCCTTTTGGTGGCCTTCCTTGTCTAGGGATGTGCGGTCATTTGTGCAGTCCTGTGGGACTTGTGCTCGAGCTAAGCCTTGCTGTTCTCGTGCCAGCGGTTTGCTCTTGCCCTTGCCTGTCCCGAAGAGACCTTGGACACATATCTCCATGGATTTCATTTCTGATCTTCCGCTATCTCAGGGCATGTCCGTTATCTGGGTGATATGTGATCGCTTCTCCAAGATGGTCCATTTGGTTCCTTTGCCTAAGCTGCCTTCCTCTTCCAATCTGGTTCCTGTGTTTTTCCAGAACGTGGTTCGTTTGCACGGCATCCCTGAGAATATTGTGTCAGACAGAGGATCCCAGTTCGTTTCCAGGTTCTGGCGATCCTTTTGTAGTAGGATGGGCATTGATTTGTCGTTTTCGTCTGCTTTCCATCCTCAGACTAATGGACAGACGGAGCGAACCAATCAGACTTTGGAGGCTTATTTGAGGTGTTTTGTCTCTGCTGATCAGGACGATTGGGTGACATTCTTGCCGTTGGCTGAGTTTGCCCTTAATAATCGGGCTAGTTCCGCCACCTTGGTTTCGCCTTTTTTCTGCAACTCTGGTTTCCATCCTCGCTTTTCTTCGGGTCATGTGGAGCCTTCTGACTGTCCTGGGGTGGATTCTGTGGTGGATAGGTTGCAGCAGATCTGGAATCATGTGGTGGACAACTTGAAGTTGTCACAGGAGAAGGCTCAGCGCTTTGCCAACCGCCGCCGCGGTGTGGGTCCCCGACTACGCGTTGGGGATTTGGTATGGCTTTCTTCCCGCTTTGTTCCTATGAAGGTCTCCTCTCCCAAATTTAAACCTCGTTTTATTGGGCCTTACAAGATATTGGAAATCCTTAATCCTGTATCTTTTCGTCTGGATCTTCCTGTGTCGTTTGCTATTCACAATGTATTTCATAGGTCCTTGTTGCGGCGGTACATTGTGCCTGTAGTTCCTTCTGCTGAGCCTCCTGCTCCGGTGTTGGTTGAGGGCGAGTTGGAGTACGTGGTGGAGAAGATCTTGGATTCTCGCCTCTCCAGGCGGAGGCTTCAGTACCTGGTCAAGTGGAAGGGCTATGGTCAGGAGGATAATTCCTGGGTGGTCGCCTCTGATGTTCATGCGGCCGATTTAGTTCGTGCCTTTCATGCCGCTCATCCTGATCGCCCTGGTGGTCGTGGTGAGGGTTCGGTGACCCCTCACTAAGGGGGGGGTACTGTTGTGAATTTGCTTTTTGCTCCCTCTAGTGGTTACTAGTTTTTTGACTCTGGTTTTTCTGTCATTCCTTTTATCCGCACCTGGGTCGTTAGTTAGGGGTGTTGCTATATAAGCTCCCTGGACCTTCAGTTCAATGCCTGGCAACGTAGTTATCAGAGCTAGTCTGCTGTGCTCTTGTCTACTGATCCTGGTTCCAGTTATATCAGCTAAGTCTGCCTTTTGCTTTTTGCTATTTGTTTTGGTTTTGTATTTTTGTCCAGCTTGTTCCAAATCTATATCCTGACCTTTGCTGGAAGCTCTAGGGGGCTGGTGTTCTCCCCCCGGACCGTTAGACGGTTCGGGGGTTCTTGAATTTCCAGTGTGGATTTTGACAGGGTTTTTGTTGACCATATAAGTTACCTTTCTTTATTCTGCTATCAGAAAGCGGGCCTCTCTGTGCTAAACCTGATTCATTTCTGTGTTTGTCATTTCCTCTTACCTCACCGTCATTATTTGTGGGGGGCTTCTATCCAGCTTTGGGGTCCCCTTCTCTGGAGGCAAGAAAGGTCTTTGTTTTCCTCTACTAGGGGTAGCTAGATTCTCCGGCTGGCGCGTGTCATCTAGAATCAACGTAGGAATGATCCCCGGCTACTTCTAGTGTTGGCGTTAGGAGTAGATATATGGTCAACCCAGTTACCACTGCCCTATGAGCTGGATTTTTGTATTCTGCAGACTTCCACGTTCCTCTGAGACCCTCGCCATTGGGGTCATAACAAGTATGTACCTGTATGTCATCTCCTCCTCTATATAGTATATACCTGTGTGTCATCTCTCCTGTACATAGTATATATCTGTGTGTCATCTCCTCCTGTATATAGTATATACCTGTGTGTCATCTCCCCTGTAAATAGTATATACCTGTGTGTCATCTCCTCCTGTATATAGTATATATCTGTATGTCATCTCCTCCTGTATTAGACCTCGTTCACACGTTATTTGCTCAGTATTTTTACCTCAGTATTTGTAAGCTAAATTGGCAGCCTGATAAATCCCCAGCCAACAGTAAGCCCACCCCCTGGCAGTATATATTAGCTCACACATACACATAATAGACAGGTCATGTGACTGACAGCTGCCGGATTCCTATATGGTACATTTGTTGCTCTTGTAGTTTGTCTGCTTATTAAACAGATTTTTATTTTTGAAGGATAATACCAGACTTGTGTGTGTTTTAGGGCGAGTTTCGTGTGTCAAGTTGTGTGTGTTGAGTTGCGTGTGGCGACATGCATGTAGCGACTTTTGTGAGATGAGTTTTGTGTGGCGACATGCGTGTAGCAACTTTTTGTGTGTCGAGTTGCATGTGACAGGTTAGTGTAGCAAATTGTGTGCAGCAAGTTTTGCGCATGGTGAGTTTTGCGCGTGGCGAGTTTTATGTGTGGTGCCTTTTGAGTATGTGCAAGTTTTGTGTGAGGCAACTTATGCATGTGTTGCAACTTTTGTGCATGTGGCAATTTTTCCGCGTGTGCAAGTTTTGCGTGTGGCGAGTTTTCCATGAGGTGAGTTTTGCACGTGTGGCGAGTTTTGCATGTGGAGAGTTTTGCGCGTGGCGAGTTTTGAGCGGCGATTTTTGTGTTTCGACTTTTATGTGGCGAGGTTGGTGTATGTGTGGTGAAATGTGTGCTGAGGGTGGTATATGTGTTCGAGCACGTGGTAGTGTGGTGCATTTTGTGTGTGTGTTCATATCCCCGTGGTGGTGTGGTGATTATCCCATGTTGGGGCCTCACCTTAGCAACTGTACAGTATATACTCTTTGGCGCCATCGCTCTCATTCTTTAAGTCCCCCTTGTTCACATCTGGCAGCTGTTAATTTGCCTCCAACACTTTTCCTTTCATTTTTTCCCCATTATGTAGATAGGGGCAAAATTGTTTGGTGAATTGGAAAGCGTGGGGTTAAAATTTCACCTCACAACATAGCTTTGACGCTCTCGGGGTCCAGACGTGTGACTGTGCAAAATTTTGTGCCTGTAGCTGCGACGCCTCCAACACTTTTCCTTTCACTTTTTCCCCATTATGTAGATAGGGGCAAAATTGTTTGGTGAATTGGAAAGCACGGGGGTTAAAATTTCACCTCACAACATAGCTTTGACGCTCTCGGGGTCCAGACGTGTGACTGTGCAAAATTTTATGCCTGTAGCTGCAACGCCTCCAACACTTTTCCTTTCACTTTTTCCCCATTATGTAGATAGGGGCAAAATTGTTTGGTGAATTGGAAAGCACGGGGGTTAAAATTTCACCTCACAACATAGCTTTGACACTCTCGGGGTCCAGACGTGTGACTGTGCAAAATGTTGTGCCTGTAGCTGCGACGCCTCCAACACTTTTCCTTTCACTTTTTCCCCATTATGTAGATAGGGGCAAAATTGTTTGGTGAATTGGAAAGCACGGGGGTTAAAATTTCACCTCACAACATAGCTTTGACACTCTCGGGGTCCAGACGTGTGACTGTGCAAAATGTTGTGCCTGTAGCTGCGACGCCTCCAACACTTTTCCTTTCACTTTTTCCCCATTATGTAGATAGGGGCAAAATTGTTTGGTGAATTGGAAAGCACGGGGGTTAAAATTTCACCTCACAACATAGCCTATGACGCTCTCGGGGTCCAGACGTGTGACTGTGCAAAATTTTGTGGCTGTAGCTGCGACGGTTCAGATGGCAATCCCGGACATACATACACACATATGCAGCGCCCCCCCCACTGCCGCAGGGCCGAGGGGTACCCGGTACCGGGCCTCTGAGTCTCTGCTCTGGGGTTGTCACGGTGGCTAGGCCCGGTCCGTGACCCTGCTGGTGGGGAGGCGACGTACAGTGAATGATAGAAGTGGATGGTGGTAGTGCGGTGTTGCGGTGCAGTGCCGGTCGCAGTAAATAACAAGGACACAGGGGTGCAGTCTCTTTTACCTTTACTGAAGATCTCTGGGTTCTCAGTCCGGATTCCGGATCACCAGGCTGCGCAAGTCCGACCGGTCCAATGGCACCTCCAGAGTTCTCTTCGCAGGTGGAAATCTGTGCCTACCTGCTAGCGCTATGTGTTGCGGTCCTTCCCTGCTGTGCTTACGGAAAGTCCCCACAACTGTTGTGTCTGTTTCTTAAGTTCCCTCACAACTCGATTAGATGATGTTCTGCTAATCCTCCGTCCCTCCCTGATGTTACGGTTAGGACGGCACCCGTTTGACGGGTAGGCTCGGAGCTCTTCCGGGACCCTAGAGTCGCCCCTCTCCACAAGTTGCCCCCCAAGACTGCATAGGTGATTTAGGTGAGACAGCCCGCCTGAGACTGACTGTCCTGCCGTAGGTTTGAAGTATTGCCTGAAGCTGTATATAGAAATACTTCCTCGGCGTTCCGGCCGCTGGCTGTGCACCTCAGTAGGATGTTGCCTCGGTCTTACAGCACGACTCCTACTGGTATTCTCCTTCTTGCTTTGATCTCGTTTCTCACTCAGCACAATATATCTCGCTTCTGATCCTTCCTTAGGGCACCGCTGCTATGCTGAGCAGGCACGGTCCCTTGACATTCCTTCAAGTTGCCAGGCCTCTGTCAGGATCCCACCCCTGACAGGGACCCTACCGAATCTTCCCCCCACAACACCCTCTGCCACAAGGTGTTGTCTGGTTCCAACCCAGTCAGCTTTCTTTCTAACTTCCTGCCTGACCCCCAGTTTTACCAGTATGTGAGGAGTGGCCTAATGAATAGAACCCTTAGCTCCCCCTGGAGGCCCGGCTGTGAAATGTATTGGTGTCTGTGATACCTGGTCAGATGAACTCCTTCAGTGCCATCAGACGTACCATGGCTCCCCTTAGTGGCGGAGCCACAGTATTGCAACGACCAGGACTCTGGGGCGCTGCACTCCCCCCCGGTTAAATCCAGTACTCCGGGACTGGGAAGAAAACAACAATACAGGTTAGCAAAAGACATACAATTTTGAAAATGCAATAACTATAAGTAAGCTTGAACAGAGCTTCCCTTTATGGGAGGTGAGGACACTTGAACGTTACAAACATAGTTAAACATTATAAACTACAGGCTATAAGTAACTCCTGTTACCCAACCGGGTATTCTACTCAGTGCAAAACTTGAACAATAAGTTAACATTGCCTTTAAGGACGTACACTTCCTATCCACTAAAGACTTACTTATAAAACATTATAATATTAATTAACTCTTTTTTCTTTCATTCTCCTTCGTTATATCTGCAGGACCGCCTGTCCTAACGGCACCAGACCTACTGCCTCTCCTTTCTTTACAGGACCGCCCCTTTCAGCCCGGGCCTACTGCCTTTTCAACTACTATACACAGTATAGAACATAACATTTACTTTCAGGTTGAAATCATTGAGCCATCCCTGCATGGCTCCTAAGAGGACTCGCTGACTAACCCCGTACGGGTTCACTTTCTGTCCTCAGTCTTCTAGCAACATTATCGAACATTCCTTTACAATAAACTAATTTTCCACATATAACTTTTACATGTAAGCATTACCATCACTTTCTTTTTGTCAAGACATTATTGCTAACTGGTTTTAAGCAATACCACTTTTTAAGTGCAACACGTGAACATCCCCTTTAAGAGGGGACCAAGTCTTTATGAGGTAGCATATCTTCTCAGGCTACCAATCCGTACTCAGCAAAGGCTCCGGTGCGGTATCTTCGCAAAGAGTCCTTCTTTAAGTAAAACCAGTAGGGAGCACCTTTAAGAAGGTGCAAACTATGTACAAGAAGTTTGTATCATGCACTGTTCATGATGGCGGCAGTTCTTGATAACGTAGAAATAAAATAGGAAATAACCAAAAAGCAATAGGGATCCCGGGTCAACAAAGGGATCCCTTTAAGAGTTAACCCTGGACGGGTTTAGCAGCAAAAAGCAGGGAAACAAACAGTTAACTATGTACAGTTTCAGGTTTCCGAGGTTTAGTTGAACGGCTTCCAGGGCTGCACCTGGCACTTAACCCTTCTTGGCCTGGGAAGAGTGAGGTCCAGGGTTACACCCAGTGCTGGACAAACGCCGTTAATCCGTCTTGCATGTACTGTTAAATCGGGCGCAGCGATGGAGGTCTGCGCAGCTTGAGTAGGGGCATTTGCTGCAGCAGAGGTAGCGGCTGCTGCAAGATCAGTCACTGGAATGGAGTCAGCAGTTGCGGCACTAGCAGTCACTGGAGTGGTGTCGGTTGTCAGGGCAGGGTCGTCCTTCATACCTGCTTCAGATGCGGTCCCTCCGGTGCCGATCTGCTCCGTCTCCGCTGGGGTCTGGAACGCTGGTTGCGGGGCCTTGTGCTGCGACGTTGTCATCTCTGCTCGCAGCATACCCCTTTCCGGCAGGGCCTTGCTTTCCAGCTTCGGAGCGCTGGGACTTCTTTCCTGCTCCGGACCAGACGAGGCTGCCGACAGATGTCTGGTGAGGCTCCCGATGATGGCCTTCTTCCACCCGGCCTCAGTGCTCAGCTGCGTCTGCGGGAGTTGGTGGATCAGCTCGTCCGCTCCGGTCTGCAGGAGGTCAGCGTCAACTATGGAGGTCTGGCTGCGGTGCCTCTCTGGGTAGCTGGGGGAGTCCTCGGCTCCGACCCCACGCTCCGGCTCCGGGTGGCTGGCCATGGCGTCCTCCATGTCGTTGACTCCTTCTTCCTGGTCCTTTTCCCGCTCTCTCCTTCGTGGGCGGTTTCGTTTTCTCTGTCTCTGCCCACCATTGAGGATCAGGAGGCGGATCTCGGCTGCTGACGGACACGTCCTCAAGGGGCCGAGATATTTAGACTGGGCGGCCATTGTCTTTCGCGCTCTTCAGCTTGTTCACGCCCACTTCCACGCCCTTCTTCTTCTCCTGCGCTCTCAGCGCTATAATGGCGGCGGTTTTGGCGCGAACTTTTGGCGGCAAGTGACAATCCACAGTCTTTGCAATAAAGTACAGTCCAAGCACAGTGAATCACAGTTCCAAGGCACACATGACCTGATTCTTCAGGCTTAAGTAGATCCTGTTCGTGACGCCAAGTTGCAGTGCCCCCCCACTGCCGCAGGGCCGAGGGGTACCCGGTACCGGGCCTCTGAGTCTCTGCTCTGGGGTTGTCACGGTGGCTAGGCCCGGTCCGTGACCCTGCTGGTGGGGAGGCGACGTACAGTGAATGATAGAAGTGGATGGTGGTAGTGCGGTGTTGCGGTGCAGTGCCGGTCACAGTAAATAACAAGGACACAGGGGTGCAGTCTCTTTTACCTTTACTGAAGATCTCTGGGTTCTCAGTCCGGATTCCGGATCACCAGGCTGCGCAAGTCCGACCGGTCCAATGGCACCTCCAGAGTTCTCTTCGCAGGTGGAAATCTGTACCTACCTGCTAGCGCTATGTGTTGCAGTCCTTCCCTGCTGTGCTTACGGAAAGTCCCCACAACTGTTGTGTCTGTTTCTTAAGTTCCCTCACAACTCGATTAGATGATGTTCTGCTAATCCTCCGTCCCTCCCTGATGTTACGGTTAGGACGGCACCCGTTTGACGGGTAGGCTCGGAGCTCTTCCGGGACCCTAGAGTCGCCACTCTCCACAAGTTGCCCCCCAAGACTGCATAGGTGATTTAGGTGAGACAGCCCGCCTGAGACTGACTGTCCTGCCGTAGGTTTGAAGTATTGCCTGAAGCTGTATATAGAAATACTTCCTCGGCGTTCCGGCCGCCGGCTGTGCGCCTCAGTAGGATGTTGCCTCGGTCTTACAGCAAGACTCCTACTGGTATTCTCCTTCTTGCTTTGATCTCGTTTCTCACTCAGCACAATATATCTCGCTTCTGATCCTTCCTTAGGGCACCGCTGCTATGCTGAGCAGGCACGGTCCCTTGACATTCCTTCAAGTTGCCAGGCCTCTGTCAGGATCCCACCCCTGACAGGGACCCTACCGAATCTTCCCCCCACAACACCCTCTGCCACAAGGTGTTGTCTGGTTCCAACCCAGTCAGCTTTCTTTCTAACTTCCTGCCTGACCCCCAGTTTTACCAGTATGTGAGGAGTGGCCTAATGAATAGAACCCTTAGCTCCCCCTGGAGGCCCGGCTGTGAAATGTATTGGTGTCTGTGATACCTGGTCAGATGAACTCCTTCAGTGCCATCAGACGTACCATGGCTCCCCTTAGTGGCGGAGCCACAGTATTGCAACGACCAGGACTCTGGGGCGCTGCACATACACACATACATACACACATTCAGCTTTATATATTAGATATGGGCTTAAAGTGCACACTCTCAGCTTTAATTTGAGGGTATTCACATCCTAATTGGAGTAAGGGTTTAGGATTACAGCTCTTTAAAGAGAACCTGTCACCCCCAAAATCGAAGGTGAGCTAAGCACACCGGCATCAGGGACTTATCTACAGCATTCTGTAATGCTGTAGATAAGCCCCCGATGTATCCTGAAAGATGAGAAAAAGAGGTTAGATTATACTCACCCAGGGGCGCTCCAATCCGTTGAGGTCAGAGAGGCCCGGCGCCTGCGCACTGCAGTACTGTGCTCTGCCCTCAACAGGGCAGACAAAGTATGCCTGCGCCGGAGCCGCTCCGTGACTACAAGAAGACAACGTCATCTGATGAAGATAGGAGGCTCCGGACCGGACCGCGACACCCATCGGACCGGACTGCAACACCCATCGGACCGGACCAGCAAGTGGGACCGCCCCTGGGTGAGTATAATCTAACCTCTTTTTCTTATTTTTTAGGATACATCGGGGGCTTATCTACAGCATTCCAGAATGCTGTAGATAAGCCCCTGATGACGGTGGGGATACCTCACCCTCGATTTTGGGGGTGACAGGTTCCCTTTAATACTATCTTTATTATTTAGTTGCCTTTTTTTAGGGACTAAAAAGTAATTGGACAATTATCTCAAAAACCCTTTAATGGTCTGCATGGGCTTTTCCCTTGTTAATCCATCACCAATTAAGCAGGTAAATAGTCTGGAGCTGATTCCAGGTGTGGCATTTGCATTTGGAAGCTGCTGCTGTGAACAGACAACATATGGTCAAAGAATCTCTCAATGGGAGAGAAAAAGACCACCATTAAGTTTAAAAAAGAAGCAATCCATCAAAGAGATAGCAGAAACTTTAGGAGTGGGCAAATCAACATTTTGTTACTTTCAGCAAAATAAAGAGTGCACTGGATGCCTATGGAAGACAACAATGGTGGATGATCACAGAATCTTTTTCATGTTAAAGAAAACCCCCTTCACAGCATCCACCCAAGTGAAGAACACTCCAAGTAGGTTTTTTCAGTACCTAAGTCTACCATAAAGAGAAGGCTTCAGGAGAGCAAATACAGAGGGTTCACAACAAGGTGCAAACCATTAATCAGCCTTAAAACTGGAAAGGCCAGATTAGACTTTGTTAAAGAATAACTAAAGAAGCCAGCCCAGTTCTGGGAAAGCATTCTTTGGACAGCTGAAGCCAAGATCAACCTGTTCCAGAATGATGGGAAGAACAAAGTATCGAGAAGGCTTGGAACGGCTAATGATCCAAAGCACATCGCTGCCTCCATAAAACATGGGGCAGGATTGTGATGACATGGGCATGTATGGCTTCCAATGTCACTGGGCCACTAGTGTTTATTGATGATGTGACTGAAGACAGAAGAGCCAGATGAATTCTGAAGTGTACAGGGTGACACTTTCTGCTTAGATTCAACCAAATGCAGCAGGGTTGATTAAACGGTGCTTGACAGTACATATCGACAGTGACCCCAAACATACTTTGAAAGCAACACAGGAGTTTTTTAAGGCAAAAAAGTGGAATGTTCTGCAATGTCCGAGTCAGTTACCACATCTCAAACCCATCAAGAAGCATCTCACATGCTTAAGACAAAACTTAAGGCAG
Source organism: Ranitomeya variabilis (assembly GCF_051348905.1). Taxonomy (NCBI): domain Eukaryota; kingdom Metazoa; phylum Chordata; class Amphibia; order Anura; family Dendrobatidae; genus Ranitomeya; species Ranitomeya variabilis. Next base: position 69,395,903 of record NC_135235.1, on the reverse strand, counting down.
AAAGACCCACAAACAAGCAACAATTGAAGTCAGCTGAAGTATAGGCCGGCAAAGCATCGCAGAGGAGGAAACCCAGTGTTTGGTGACGTCCATGGCTTCCAGACTTCAGGCAGTCATTGCCTGCAAAGGATTCTCTACAAAGTATTAAAAATGATCATTTTATTTATGGCAAAGTTAATTTATCCAATTACTTTTGAGTCCTTGAAATAAGGAGGATTTGTAGAAAAATGGTTGCAATTCCTAAACGTTTCACAGGATATTTTTGTTCAACCCCTTTAATTAAACATAAAAGTCTACAAATCCATTCATGGTAGTTTAATTTAAAATCCATAATAGTGGTCTGCAGAGCCGAAATAATGAAGATTCTGTCACTGTCCAAAAACTTCTGGACCTAACTTTGTGTTGTAATAATAGTGCTGTGCTTCTAGTTGTATATTTAGGATTGTCCATAGAAGACCATATCTGCCCCTCCTCCATCCCCTAGCTCTACAGAATAATGTAGTACTACATAAAGGGGATTATATTCTACAAAGGCAAGAACTAGTCTTCCCAGCAACTCAACGGTCTTCCTAATAGTTATGATTCTGGTCTGTCCCAAAAGGCTGAAAAGTGATCTATGGGAAAGTATAAGGAAGCCTAGCATGGGGGAACTAAAGTATTACACATTATTAGAATCAGTGGGTTGCTGGTGTTATACATGGACATGAAAAATCCTCCAATGTGGAAAATGCTCTCTGTAGCCATTCTTCACTCAAAATCCTGAAATCAGTACCCTACTCTATTGACTCCTAATTACAAATGAGCAGATTGTCTGTAGTTTCCAGCTCCAGAACATCCTTCTTGTGAATTTCTGCCCAGAATGGTAGGCAGGCACGGTACTGTATAAGGAACGTGCCTCTACTGCGAAGCCCCTTATAACTAAAGAATACAATGCGGTGCCTAATTCCCCCGTCCCGCTATTCCCCAGGTGATGCACTGACCAATGGGAGTAAAGGGGAAGGGGTGTCTGGCCACACCCTCACGGCTTAAATTCAGGTGCCAGGGGTCAGTGCCTTTCTCTTTCTCCCTGTCTGACCCCTGGAAGCCTTTGTCCCACCCTCCCTTTTATATATTTATTGGTGTTTTGTTTTGCCTAATTCATTAGTGTTTTGTATTGCACAAGAAAATATATAAAAAAAAAAATTGTTAAGTCACAGCAGAAGTGTAGAGAAGGGCAAAGGTTCGTAACCCTCATTGGCCGGCGCGCATGTCTGTCGCAGACAGGGCCTTCGGCGATGAGCCCATTATGTAATGTAATTGCCCTTCTCTGCGGAGGTAATTAATAAACTGTGACTGACCTGTTCAACCCATCCAGGCCTGTCTGTGTCTCATTACGGGTTTGGCAGGAGAGGAAGGCACTGTTTACGACACACGGGTCTCCGAAGTCTAGACCTATGTTCATGATGAGACCATAGCAATGCTTTCATCTGGCTGAGAAGGTCATAGTCTTGGATTGAGATGGAATGCGTTGTGATTACAGACCCCCCATATGCAATTTTAATATTTTCATTGGTCAGACCCTTGATCAGACTTTACTTGTATGCCATTCTGCCTTTCTTTCATGCTCGATGCAGAGAACAAATGATATTTGATCAGTCCAACATATGAAATGTTAGTAATTATTTAAAAATGCAAATATATTCTTAGTAAAACGTGTGCATGTGCTATTTCTGAATCCAGCATTGCACACAATACATGACATTTTTGCCAAGAGCATTCCAGTTGTTTATCTGGATTTCATTTGAATTCCTAATGGATATATCCTTAGCGGAACCCAACTTGGAATTTATGAAAATCTTCCGAGAGTGTTAGGCTTCAGTCATTTTTCATCACTTGCTCCTGTTGCATAAATCCTGTACGAGATGATTTCTATTTTATCATTGTGTGTTTGTAATAATAGAAATTGTGGATAAGGGACCTCTGAAAATGTACAGAATGAGCCACTTTTAGCCTAAAGGGAGTGTGATATAGTTGTATGAGGTCTTGTTTTGCGGGATGAGTTTTACTTTTGAATGGCATTCATTCTATCTTGTAATGTACTGGAAAACAGCAATAAAATTCCAAGTGTGACAAAATTGTAAAAAAAAGAGCAATTTCACAAAAGTTTTTTTTAAATTTCATTGCACAGTACAAATGACCTGGCAATAAGATTCTCTAGGTCAGTACTACAGTATTACGGAAACACCAAACATGCATCATCATATTTTTTTATTTAAGTGGTGAAAACAAATTCAGAAATGTGTAACCTTTTCATTTATGGTTGATCAAGCTGTGAGAGGTCTTGTTTTTTTGTGCCCTGTGCTGAGGTTTTCATTGATACAATTTTGGGGTAGATATGAAGTTTTGAGAACTTATTATTGCACTTATTTGCGGTGTTGTGCAACACCCACTATGGCCGTGGGGCACTCGGAACCGGGTCGAACGATTCGGTCACGGCAGCGGTGTCCCGATCCATGGCCCTGGGTGCGCAATAAAAGGGATGAGGGAATGTTTGTAGGGGATTGTTCATGATGCCACCTGTGGTATTCAGCTATAAATGGCCGACACTGCAGTTCAGGTCCTCTGGGGCAGATGGTGATACAGCTGAGTTGTTATAGCTCTTCACAGGTAGAGCCTACTTCCCAGGGCAGTTAAAGAAGTGCGTGTTGTAAAGTTCTGATGGTGGTAGTGGTGCAGTGCAGGCGTCGCAGGAAAGAATTGAGAGGACACAGCAAGATGCAGTTTTACTTACAGTTCAGATGTTATTCCCAAGCCAGGATGCTGTGTCCTCCAGGTGAGCGGTCCAGAAAACTCTCCAGTAATTTGGGGCACCTGTCCAGAACCCCCTTTTTTGTATGCCTTTCCTGGCTGCCTCCTCTCCTGCCCTGAGCTTCACATCCAGTGTCCAGAGCCGGTAGACGCGGATCCTGTCGGGCGACATCTTCACTGTCCCCTTGACCCTCAGTGTCCATCTTTTCAGCGAAGTAGGTGTGAGATTGGCTGCCGCTCTTACAGACACGACAGCCTCCGGGTTCCTAGTTGAGTCCTGTAGTTCTTCCACTAGATCAGGGGCCGGTTCTCCTTACTGTGACCTGGTCCCTCCACCTGACGCTGATCAGCCTGGATGCGGGCCCCACGGGTGGCTTCTGCACTTCCCAAGCCCCTAGGACCTTTTCTTCTTCTTCCTGGGAGCTTCTCTCCCTTCTTTTCTCTCTTTCCTGGTGGGACGAGCTCCTACCAGCTCCAGTCTCCAGCTTCAGCTCTCTCTCATGTCTGCTCTCTTCTCTTCCTCCCCATAGACTGCCTAACTCCTCCCTCCTGTCCCCCCTGACAACTCCTCACTCTCCACCTACACCTTCTACCTAATCCCTCTCTGGCCTGGGGAGGTATAGTGTTGGGTGTAAGTGTTAGGGTCCTGTGCAGTGTCCCCTCCTTACCAGAGAGTTGGGGTACCACACCTCTGGCTGAGATGCAGTGCCTCTGTGGCAACTGGACCTTCAGGGGCACCATAGTTGCGTTAAAAAAACAAACAAATTCTGACGTTTTGATTTTTATTCTTATGGTTCATTTACTGATCAGGTTACTCAGTTTTATATTTTGATAGATTGAACATTTGCAAATGTGGATATATAATATATTTGTATTTTTTTCTATTATTTCTAATGGGGGAATAAGGTGATGATTTGAATTTTTATATATTTTTTTCAAAAAACAATTTTTATGTTATTTTTTATAGTTTTTTATAGTTCCCTTAACGGCCTTAAACCTGTGGTCATCTGATCGCTTATGCTATATCAAGCAATACCACGGCATTACTGTGTATTGTAAAAATTATGGTCTTTTATAAATACCAGCCATGTGCGTTCATAGGAGGACTGTCATGACAGACTCAGGGGTCTTCAGCAGACCCCCCTGCTGTTGTGCCAATCTATTGGCACACAACAGTATTATCATGGGGTAACCAATAGGTGGATTTCTGCTGTTAGAGGCAGATGATGGCTGAATAAAGCTGAATTACATAACCATGTAAGCTGGTCTTGGCTTTTTAAATCTTTTTATCAATGTATGTCTTTTGCATGTTGCGTAATAAAGATTTTTTGACTATTTAATATATTTAGTGATCCTGACTATTCTTCTTTTCTTCTTGCTTATATTAAGTGTGTAATCATTGATCCTATCACAGCAGTAGTGCTCTCAGGTACATAATACTTAAGCCCCTTCACACGTCCTGATGATACTGGTACCTCAGTAAAACTTGCCTAGAATGGCCTCTGGTGTTGAGGTACTCAGAGTCAGAGTGCAACCGAATGTGCTAATGTACAGATAGAATACAGCAGCGTCAAGGTGTACCCAAATCGGCATGATCCTAACCTCTAGTATTAAAATCTTACCTAGTATCAAAGTGATGTCAATCTGAACAAGAGCCAAAAAAGCTTGGGTCTCAAATATGGATACCCCACAAATGGGAAGCTTTATACAGTGGGGGAAATAAGTATTTGATACACTACTGATTTTGCAAGTTTTCCTACAAAAAATGGACAGGTCTGTAATTTTTATCGCAGGTACACTTCAACTGTGCGAGACAGAATCTAAAAATAAAAATCCAGAAAATCACATTGTAGGATTTTTACATAATTTATTTGTATTTTATTGTATGAAATAAGTATTTGGCACAATAGAAAAAAACAGAACTTAATATTTGGTCCAGAAACCTTTGTTTTCAATTACAGAAATCAGACGTTTCCTGTAGTTCTTGACCAAGTTTGCACACACTGCAGCAGGGATTTTGGCCCACTCTTCCATCCTGATCTTCTCCAGATCTTTAAGGTTTCGAGAGTCACTGGCAACATTGAGTTTCAGCTCCCTCCAAAGATTTTCTATTGGGTACCAGTCTGGAGACTGGCAAGCCCCTTTGAAAGGTTTTCTTAGGGAGCCATGCCTTAGTTGTCCTGACTGTGTGTTTCAGGTCATTGTCATGTTGGAAGGCCCAGCCATGACTCATCTCCAATGCTCTTACTGAGGGAAGGAAGTTGTAGGCCAAAATCTAACTATACATGACCTTATCCATCCTTCATTTAATACAGTGCAGTCATCCTGTCCCATTTGCAGAAAAGCACCCCCAAAATATGATGTTTCCTCCACCATGCTTCAATGTTGTTGGGGACATAGCCATTCTTCTTCTTCCTCCAAACACAGCAAGAGGAGTTGATACCAACAAGTTCTATTTTAGTCTGATCTGGCCACATGACCTTCTTCCATGCCTCCTCCGGATCATCCATTGTCAAATGGGCCTGGACATGTGCTGGCATGAGCATGGAGACCTTGCATCTCCTGCAGGATTTTAATCCATGATAGGGTAGTGTGTTAGTAACAGTAATGTTTGAGACTGCGGTCCCAGCTCTCTTCAGGTCATTGACCAGGTCCTCCCATGTAGTTTTGGGCTTATTCCTGACCTTTCTCAAAATAATCCTTAGCCCACAAGGTGAGATCTTGCATGTATCCCTAGACTGAGACAGATTGACAGTCATCTTGTGTTTCTTCCATTTTCTTATAATCGTGCCAACAGTTGTTGCCTTCTCACCAAGCTGCTTGCCTATTGTCCTGTAGCCCATCCCAGCCTTGTTCAGGTCTACAATTTTGTCCCTGGTGTCCTTAGACAGCTCTTTGGTCTTGGCCATGGTGGAGAGGTTGGTGTGTGATTGAGTCTGTGGATAGCTGTCTTTTATACACGTAATGAGTTCAAACAAGTGCAATTAATACAGGTAATAAATGCGGAGTAGGAGGCATTTTTAAAGAAAAACTAACAGGCCTTGCTGATTTGCTGACCAGAATTCTTGCTGGTTGGTAGGCGATTAAATACACATTTCATGCAATTTAGTTATTTAAAAATCATACAATGTGATTTTCTGTTTTTTTATTTTATTTTTAGATTCAGTTTCTCATAGTTGAAGCATACCTAAGAAAAAAATTACAGACCTCTCCATTATTTGTAGGTGGGAAAACTTGCAAAATTGGTAGTGTATCAAATACTTATTTTCCCCACTGTAATGTAACTTAATATACAGCTCAAAGAAATGGAGGCGACACCCTTACCTGCACTGACTGCAGAAACTTAAAGACTAACCGAAAAAAATAAACTGGAGTATAAGTTGGTATGCATGCAAAAAAATAGGAGCATGTTCACACTGGCCATTATACAGACAAAACCCAAGACAGAAACAAAATGAACATAAACCCTGCTGTAAGTAAACAAGTAGTGCATACAAGTAACACAAGGTACTTTGTTAACTTAGTGTTTTACAAGGAGGTCTACAACTGACAGTATCAAAAAATGGTTGATGCGGGTGGTGACAATGCACAACAATCCTTCCTGTACACTGTTTATAGAAATATGATTTCTCGGCTTCTGTTAGATAAATTGTATACGAGAGCCTTAAAGAAAGATTAGAGCGTTGCGTCTTCCTTTTGAAATGCTAAATTTCTTTTGATCTCCTGTTTAGCGAAAAGCAAATCTCTGAGCCAAGTAATGACAACACGCTGATAAAATCCATAAATGCACATAAAACGCTTTCTGGATTTCCACATTAGTGTCACCGTGACACCATTAATGTGGTACCCTCAAGATGACCTAAGGACTACACTTATTTGAGATGGAGAACTCATCTAAATACTGTTTGTAATAAGTCAATATATGTAAAACACCAGATCTGTGGAAGAAATTTAATGAAACCATTTAATGTGCTGGTATGAATTACTAGAACTTTGGAAAACTAAATTCTGAAAACTATTCTGATTTTGCTAGTTACTCATTGGGGGTCATTTAGAAAACATTTTTGGCCAGACGATCACATCGATGGATCTCATCCAAGTTTGTTATTTTTGAAAGAGAACAAATGATGAGAAACATACTGACACATCATTCTTCTTTCCAACCTCTGCCTTAAGAGTTGAAAGTTGGCAGGGTTGCAGAATCCAGGTTATGTAAATTTCAGCAGCTTGTTTTTATTGACCTTTTTTCGTGACACCTTGGCGTAATTCCAAAGGAAATGATGTATTGGGGTAATTTCTTACACATTAAACTAAAATAAAATTGCTCAATCTGCCCTTATTTAAACAGATCTAGAATTATTGCAGAGTACATTTTCAGTACATTGATCACATCGTGGGTGATAAATTTAGGACATTTTTAAATATTTTGTTTAGCTTTATACCACCTCTTGATTGCCTTACTTTAGGCTAATTTATTGTGCCACAATTAGGGCTCAGAGTGGTGCACCTTAAATCACGGCACTTTTTGGTACGCAAGGGAATCATTTCTCAAGAGTAAGTTGTGCGAAATTTAAGAAGTGCATTTTTGGGCCAGTCATGCACCAAGAAATAAAATCTAGATTTTAGCTATATTGTAAGCCAGTTTTTACATGAATTGTAGTAAATTTGTTGCACTGGTAGACTATGGCCCTTTGACTTGGCGATGACAACTTTTTAAAAACATTACTAAATTATAGGCAAAGTAATATTTGTGACAAATTTTGCCACCTTTTGATGACAGTTTTCCGATGTAACGGGGATGATAAATTCCCCCCAAAAGGGGTTGTGAGGGCAGAAGCTGTTTCTTAACTGAAAACTGAATTCTGTAAATATAACAAAATGCCTAATACTCACCTGTTGTCATTCTCTTGGATGCAAAACAGGCTGCACCAACGTCTGTGTCGGCAACAGAAGCAATGATGTCACTGTTCAAAATGTCAGGCTTGAACAATGTGTCATTGGACGTATTTCTGATGATGCACATATCAAGTCACCTGATCACAAACCGCAGCGGTCCTATGGCTGGTTGAATGGTGACATCATCGCTACTGGTGCCGGTGCATATCATAGGTCGGCTGTTAGGAGTTGAGTTTCCTCTGCTGCACAGGGGGAATCTCGATCCGTGTCTGCTGCGATCTCCCATTCTCCATCGGCCGCAGTGGAGCCTGCTCAGCGGAGACGTCGGTCCCAGCATCTCGCTGAGTCTGATTCAGTGCAAAGGGTTATTGCTGCCTCTCCAGGCTCTGCTATTGTACCATGCACTGATCTACGGCGAACAGGCTTTTCTGGGACTAAAACCTGCTTTGCACACACTGAGCATGCCCAGGGTAAGATCTCTCACTGGAGATGCTGCTGCTATTTAAGGCTCGCATTGGCCGCACGGCCATGCGCTAGTATCTTCTAAAGTTAAATGCTTTGCGCCACTGTGGTCATATGCGTGAATGTGTTCAGGGACCCGGCTGAAATAAGCCCCTAGAATGCTGGCACCTCCGGCGAGGAGATTGTGTATGAGAGTATTCAGGGACCCGGCTGAAATAAGCCCCTAGAATGCTGGCACCTCTGGCGAGTAGTTTCGTGTGCATGCATGACCACAGACTGCTCTCTTCTGGGTAGTTAGCCTGTGTCTCTGTGAGAGTTAACAGGGCACAGAGCTTTGCTTTCTCGGCCGCTCTGTGAATCTAACAGAGCTGGTTAATACTGGCATATTGTGCCGCCATTCACTTAGCGGCAGGATATTTCCTGCACGGTGGACCCCGGGTTGCGAACGCACCAATCACATCAATAAATATATTCGGTGCGTTCCGCAAACCCTAACAGCGGCCTACACTGGATTCAAGATGGTGACAGATGGTAACTATGATTTAACCCCCTTGTTATGAGCACATTTTTCCCAAACAACCTTAACATATAATTAATAGGGTAGGTGGCACGCCCTTAAAAAAAGGTATGAATTTGCATAGGGTGCTTAGTCATTTGAAGCAAACCATTGAGATCCATAGTGAATGTAAGGAAGAAACTGCACCCCATAAAACACATAAAGATGCTAATTAAGATTTATTCAGTAAATGCTCTCAAAATTAGAAATGTCCAGGATTTGGGGTGTGCTCTTCCAGAGCAAAAAGGTAAACCAGGACAAAGTATTGTCACACCTCTCACTCTAGCCAATACTTGGTCCTGGTTTGCTTTTTTTTCTCTAGGCAAGCCCACCCCAAATCCTGGACCTTTCTAATATTCAGAGAATTTACCGAAACAGACACATCTGATGAAGATTATCTACTCGAAATGTTACTTTTTGGTCTATACTGATGGTGGTGAAATCTACGGATATGAGATTCTGAATAGATCCTGATTCAGCAACCCCACTTGCCTTATGGTGTGCAATTCCTTCCTTCCATTCACTAACTGTCTTAACGTAAGTGACATGCAGTGTGTGCATATACTGCATACAGTATATCATAGGTACGGTGATGCTTGAAAGTACATATACTGTACTCTTCAGAATTTTTCATATATCTCCATAAATTTGACCTAAAGCTGCATCAGACTTTTACAGAAGTCCTAAAAGTAGATAAATATAACCAAATAAAACAAATACCATAAGTAAAAAAAATATTAGGCTTGTTACATTTTAAATGTGGAAAATGAACCAATTGTACATGTCTGTGAAAAGCAAAAAGTATGTGAACCTTTAGGATCAGCACATAATTTGAAGCTGAAATTAAAGCCTAATGTTTTCAATGGGATTACAATCAACTGTGAGTTGGCGACCTGTTTTATTTAAACAACAGTGATCAATTAAAGTCTGATCTTCACAACACATTTGTGAAGCAGCATCATGGCACAAACAAAGCAGATTCCTGAGGACATCTGATGGGACTTCACAAACACCATTTTATTACTAATATTGTAATGTTGTATCACTGATGAAATTGATGTACAAATGTACAACTTAGACTCCAGAATTATATTCTAAAATTGTTCAATTATTGTTGTATATTTGTGATAATAATCTGTTTATTTTTGTTTTTGTTCCTGATTTATGGAATAAAGTTCAATCATGTCACTATATCAAAACTGAGGAGTTTATATTTGCATCTAACATACTTTATATCTACAACTCAAAGCTCCTTTGTGTTAATGTCTGCTGAATTCTTTGTTTAGATTATCTCCTATGAAAGGTATCTCTGGGGATGTGCAATCTCCAGATATTCAATTTAACAGTGAAAAAGCCATTAGCGAACTCATTCATGCAAATGGATGAAGACCATGGAGTGGGGCGCTGAGTGGCTGCGAGCCTTTGTTGTGTAATCGTGTACAGATACATCCATTGATTGATAGTGATATATTTGCAGCAGTAGATAACATGGAACAACACTCACAGTTTCCTCAAGTCTAGGTTAATAGGTTCATTATAAGTTCAGTTTATAGGGCAGTGAGCAATAACAAAGCGACATGAAACATTATTTGCATATGGAAATATATTCCATACACCAGCGATGAGGAACATTTCTCAGGAGCTCTGTACTTGGCCACTGACTTCATAGCTAAAATTAAAGGGAAACTTTCACATTGTGCATACAGTCCAATCTACGAACAGCATGGTGTAGAGGAGATACTGAGCAGAATGATATCTCGGTTTGTTGGAAAAGATTCAGTATAACTTGCATTTTATTCATTGAAATTCCTGGTGTTTGTACACATAGGAGTACAGAGGGCAGTTCTACTAGTGACTGACAGCTCTCTCTACATGCACAGACGTACAGGAAGGACTGTCAGTCACTAGTAGGCCCGCCCACTGGACTCATACACCTAGTACTCAATGAATGAAATGCAAGATTTAATGTACATCAGTCTGATCAGATCCTCCTACTCTATAACATCCTGACTACAGATTAGAAACCATTTTCAACATGACAGTTATCATGATCCGTTCCAGGGTTTAATCCTGTCTGCCCTTTTTCCGGGTGGATCATGTCAAGGGTTAACTTTGCTCTGCCTCATTCTGGGTTCAGGTTTGCCATTTAGATCCTATGCATCCTGCTGGCGGTGTCAGCTATGGTTCTGCCTTCGGTGTGTGAACCTGACTCTGATAGCCCTTGATTTGTCCTGCTGTGATCCCTGTCTTGCCCCATGTCTGTTGACTCCCTTTGTCTGCCCTTTTCCCAGCGTTTCCCTGTTTGTCGGTTTGATTCTCTGGTTTCTGACATGGCTTGTTTTCGGACTCGCTTCTGCCTTCTGACTTTGTCTTATCCGCTTCTGACCATTGCTGAACCTCCTTGCTTGTTCCTGACCATGTGTACTGCTGATCCCTGTGGTACTTCTGCCTCTGTTTTTTTGACTCGGCTTGTCTGACCACTCTCTTGCCACTTGGTGGTGCCTGTGCTGCTGCTCTGTGGTGCTTCTCTGTGTACGCAGTCTCACTTCCCTCTCAAGCTCCCTCTGGTGGAGGTTGTGCTAAACTGCACTGCAGCAGTATGACAGACAAGTTCCCTTTAAGAATATGACTAAAAGATGTAAAATAATTACCATCCTTTACATTAAAGGGGTTGTCCACTACTCTTAAACTGAATTATGCTCTGATAACATAATATAGCCTATACTCAACTCCCGTGCCGGCGTTGTTCCAGCGGTGTCGGCACTCGTGGTCCCAGGGCTGATGCAATGGAATAACATGTGATGCCCAGTGCCCAATCAGCTCTGGCGTCACTGTCTCCACCTTTAGACAAACTGAACATCATGAGGAAGTTCGGGATCAGCTGATCCCTGACTTCCTCTTCATGTTCAGTTTGTCCGAAGGCACTGACAGTGACACCAGAGCTGATTGGGCACCGGGCGTCACAGGTCATTCCACTGCATCACAGCCTCTGGAGTCGGGACCACGAGTACTGACACCGCTGGAACAGCGCCGGCACGGGAGTTGAGTATAGGCTATATTACTGTATATTATCGGAGCATAACAATTAGTAGTGGACAACCCCTTTAAGGCTATAGTCACATGACCGTATGTTCTCCATCCAAGAAAATGGGTCCAATTATGCTAATCAGTCTCTGATCAAAGTGGCATTCATTTTTCTCAGATGTGAAGAATAAGAAAAAATAATTTCTCCATCTTTTCCATTCTGACAGTCAATGAAAATCGGATTGCACTCAGATATCATCTCAGTGCTGTCCTATATTTTTCACAGCCCCGTAGACTTCATTGGTCAAGTGCAATATGATCAGAGACAAATCGTGCATGTGATTTGGAAAAACTCGGACATGTGCACGGACATGCACTGACAACTCAGCTGGTGTCAGTATCTTATTACTGTTTCAAATTTTGTGCCAGCGTTGTCCTAACTGCGGTGGTGGCGGTTGCACAGATTCACCTAGCTGGGGGCTTCAGTATAATGAAAATTGAGCCAAGATCTAAATCTGCACATGCACCAACACCGGCGCTATTTTCCTGAAGCCCGCTCTGAGGTCAATGTGCAAAAGCGCCTTCCGTGTTGCCGGAGTGAAATTTAAAACAACAACAAGATATGGACACCAGAGACATCTGAGGGACTGGAGCAGAGCTGAAGACCCTACCCACAGTCCTGCTTCCATGCACGAACAGCTTATTGCACACAAAAGTTTAAAGATAATTAAAGAACAACCAGGCAGTGGACATGTACAGTGACGGTACCTAATAAACCAGTAGGACAGCACCTTTACGCCCAGACATTTAGTTTAACATGCCTGATCCTGATGACAGGTTCTCTTTAAATGTGACAGCTTTATCACAGCTACAATACACAGTAATTGTTCTATTGCAGTGTATTGTAAGTATAGTGATCTCCTGTGAAGCCCTTCCTGTGTCCAGTATTTCGGGATGTTTGAATGACTGGATTACAGGTTAATTAGTCATTTTTCATTTACTCAGTCATGTAGCCTGTAAAGTATTACAGGATGGTCATAGGGGCCAATGTTAGGCATCATGGTTTGATTCATCACTTGAGGTTTTTTGTCACTTTCCTTTTTTGTCTTATATAAATTGCCATTTTTCATCCAAATGGCGCACACAGTTTATGAATTTGGTGCAAAGTAAAGAATGGACTTTCTTCCTGTCTAGAACTGTTTTTCCAACTCTTGGTGTCCCCATTGTGATGTTTATAGCAGTCTTGGTGTTTCCTATGTGATGTATACAGCAGTCTCAGTGTATGTTATGTGATATATACAGCAGTCGTAGTGTCTCCTGTGTGATGTATGTATACAGCAGCCTCAATGTTTCCTATGTGATATACACAGCAGTCTCAGTGTATCTTATGTGATTTATACAGCAGTCTCAGTGTCTCCTGTGTGATGTATGTATACAGCAGCCTCAATGTTTCGAAACTATGTGATTTATACAGCAGTTTCAGTATATCTTATGTGATTTATACAGCAGTCTTAGTGTCTCCTGTGTGATGTATCTATACAGCAGCCTCAATGTTTCCTATGTGATATATACAGCAGTCTCAGTGTCTCCTGTGTGATGTATATATACAGCAGCCTCAATGTTTCCTATGTGATGTATATACAGCTGTCTCAGTGTATACTTCAGACCTATCACTGCTTGAGTTCTATAAATGTTACGTGAGCAGTGATGAATTTCCCAATTTGAGAAGTCATGCATTGAAAGATGCATCTTACTGTTGTGAGTTCTTTTCAAATCGACTGCACTCCAGACTGACGCAAAACTGGAAAAGCAGTAACTGGTAGCAACATCATCAATACCATCAAACATCACACGTCTCACCAAAGAGAAGCAGTTCCAGCCATCACATTAGGGGAGAATTAGTTAAATTTTTGGCCAAATATAGTAGGCTAATTTTCAAGTTGATAATTTTGTACGGCCCATGAATGATGGTCTAACTATCCCATTAGTCTTTTAGTCCTTGGTAGAAAAAATGTTTCCCACTTCTGCTCTACATGAGCACATTAATACTGAAAATAATGAAATTATTATTTAGGTAAAAGAAGCGGCTATTGTAGAAGCAATTACGTAGTGATAAGTTTATCTCTCATAAAAACCTGAAACAAAATTCCTTTGTCTCCTTATGAAGGATGTAAGATAAACTTTGAAAATCTTTAATCTTTTAAACTCCTCAGATTTCTTGTACTTTTCCACTCACCTGGACACAGTTCCTATGTGTTCCTAGCGACTGGTGGTAAAGACTACAGTCCAAAGCAGAAGGCTGAGAACCTGAAGATCACCTTGAAGATGTCAGGACTCACAATATACCGGTATAAGTCCAGCTTAAGTCTTAAAGGGAATCTGTCCACAGCATTTCACCTCCAAACTATTTATATGCTTATGTAGCTCTTTCATGACAAGTTGAGCAATAGCTTTACATGGCCAGTCCATTCCTCAGTTACTGAGAAATCAGGGTTTAAATTAACATGCAAATGATGCTGAAGGACTATGGTAGAGATGAAGCTTTTGTAACGCCAGTTCTGTCCCCTATCAAGCACTTCCTCCTCCTACTTGATGGACAGCCTCTATTCTGTATGATTTTAGGCAAAGGAGTGAACAGTCAAGCAAGAGAAGGCACCACTGTGTGGTAAATAGAGCTGGAGTGACAGAGGTTTCAGATCTACCATAGCTCTTCAGCTTTATTTGCATATAATTTCAAATGCAGATTTGTCAGTAACAGAAGAAAGTACTGGCCATGTAAAAGTATTTCTGGACTTGCCTTTGAATGAGCTACATGCACATAAAAATAGTTTGGGGGGAAAATTCTGTTCACAGATTCCCTTTTAAGAAGACCTATTCCCTCGTATGACCTGTCGGTTTTACTAAATATTTGCATTCTCCATGAAATACCAATTCTGGAATATCTTTTATTAGAATGGTATATTGTTCTGTTCCTATATTTTTCCTTCTAGAAGTTTTTGAATAAATTGACACCTCAGTGGTACCTGGTGGAAGGGTGTCCTTGCCCCCTTTGACACTGTCCAATAAGTTTTGACTATGTAAGCACACACCCCATTGACAAGGCAAATTGTAACACCCAGATGTCAATTAATTCCAACATTTTTAGAAGGAATAATAGAGAGACAGCGCAGCATAGAGAAAAGATGCTCCATAAAAGCATATTTCATGGGGAATGCTAACATGAACAAAACATGTCAGAAGAGCTGACAGACATAAGACGCTGTCGAGATGTCACATTTAATTACGGGTGTTGTTAGGATCCATTACAAAAATTTGGACAATGGCAACAATGTTAAACCAAAATGGGGTGCAGTAAGGTGCAGTCATTTGAAGAGCGCGCTAGCTCCTCCTGAACAATCACAGATTGTTAAAGCTTCTATGTATCTCAGCCTTACACAGGCCAAATTCACACTTGGTGCACAATTTTGCTTTCTAGTTGCCTGTATATTTTATTAGGGCTTTTTTTTTTTTCTCAAAATGCGTTTTGTTTTTTAAAAAAAATGGCATGCAGTTATCTTGGCTTCTACATAGATATGACCTTTAAATGCTATTCTATGGCATGTCCATGCCTATCTGAAGTCCCCCATCTGGTGAGACCAAGCCATAACTGCATGGCCGCAGCCGCCATGGTTGAAGAGGTAGCTGCACATATATGACCGTCTCCAATTACAACTATGGAAATTCTGGGCACAATTTAGTGCTGTATTTGGAACTTCTGTTAAATTTGATAGAGGGATGAAGAGGGCGATGCATGTCCAGACATCTCTCCATTCAGAGCAGGTGTGGCACCAGGCGGTGGGTAACCTTTGTTCATTCTACAGGTAACCGAATGTTGTTGGGACCCTCTTCTATCAGATATAGCATATTAAGTGAATGAAAATGAAAACATGGCAGCCAACAAACAAAATTTTCTTGTACATTTTTACATCTCTACAGTTGTATTTGAAGGTTTGGATCAGAAAGGCAAAGCGTCCACCTCAATAAATAGAATATTCTCCATTTATCCAGCAAAGAGTTTTACCAATAAAAATGACAAGAGGTTGAAAGGTGGAGTTCAGAGGTATGTTTTTTTAAGGTTTTTAATCACTTTATAAAATGAGATCAATTTGTCTGACAGTACAGTGACTATTTAATATTATTTTCTGGGAAGCTAATTCACGCTAATACGGCTGTACTTTCCGATGTCACTTTTGCATAAGTGGTCACCAGTGCTGAATAGAAAAATGTCAATTTCTCTGGGAGTTAAGAAAAGCCGTACTTAGCAAACTTTGCCTCTCGTTCTAATATCTGATTTAGTCATTTACATGTGAGTTTTGTTTGATATAGAAATCCTCTTCAGACAACACATTTGACCCATTGGCCACTTTTTCTAACTCTACAACTATGCAGATATATGATTTCATAGATTCATACTTTTTAAGGTCGAAGGCAGACATAAGGCCATCAAGGTCAACCTATAACCAGCCAGGATGGGGACATTATACCAGGAGGGAGTCCAGAATCGAAACATTATTACAGAAAGGGGCCCAGGACAGGAGCCTTTATAGCAGGAAGGAAGCCAGGATGGGGGACATTATACCAGGAGGGAACCAGGATAGGAGTCATTATACCAGGGAGGGGGCCAGGATGGGAGACATTATATGAAGGAGGGAGCCAGGATGGGGGACATTATGATAATAATAATATTTTTATTTATATAGCGCCAACATATTCCGCAGCGCTTTATAGAGGGGACTTGTACAGACAATAGACATTACAGCATAACATAAACACAGATCAAAACAGATACCAGGAGGAATGAGGGCCCTGCTCGCAAGCTTACAAACTATGAGGAAAAAGGGGAGACACGAGAGGTGGATGGTAACAATCGCTTTCGTTGTTCAGACTAGCCCTAGTGTAAGGCTCGGGTGTTCATGTAAAGCTGCATGAACCAGTTATCAGCCTAAATATATAACAGTACAGACACAGAGGGCTATTAACTGCATAAAGTGTATGAGAACATGATGCGAGGAACCTGATTATGGTTTAAGTTTTTTGAATGGGCCACTCAGGGATAGTTAGGTTAATGCGTTGAGGCGGTAGGCCAGTCTGAACAAGTGCATTTTTAGGGCACGCTTAAAACTGTGAGGATTGGGGATTAATCATATTAACCTAGGTAGTGCATTCCAAAGAATTGTCACAGCACGTGAAAAGTTTTGGAGACGGGATTGGGAGGTTCTGATTATTGAGGATGCTAACCTGAGGTCATTAGCAGAATGGAGAGCACGGTTAGGGTGGTAGACTAAGACCAGGGAGGAGATGTAGGGTGGTGCTGAGCCATGGAGTGCTTTGTGGATGAGGGTAGTAGTTTTGTACTGGACTCTGGAGTGGATGGGTAACCAGTGTAATGACTTGCACACATCGGTATAATGATTGTTGAGGAATATGATCCTGGCTGCAGCATTCAGGACACATTGGATAGGGGAGAGTTTGGTAAGAGGGAGGCCGATTAGTAGAGAGTTACAATAGTCCAGATGAGAATGATTAAGAAAAACAGTAAGAGTTTTAGCAGAGTCGAAAGCAAGAAAAGGGTGAATTCTAGAAATGTTGTCGAGATGCAGATAAGAAGAGCGAGCCAGTGATCGGATGTGGGGGGTGAATGAAAGCTCGGAATCAAGTATGACCCCCAGGCAGAGGGCATGTTGCTTGGGAGTAATGGTGGAACCACACACGGAGATGGCAATATCAGGCAAAGGTAGGTTAGTAGAGGGAGAAAACACAAGGAGTTCAGTTTTTGACAAGTTCAGTTTCAGATAGAGGGAGGACATGATGTTAGAGACAGCGGTAAGACAATCACTGGTGTTTTCTAAAAAGTCAGGCGTGATATCAGGAGAAGAAGTGTATAATTGGGTGTCATCAGCATAGAGATGGTACTGGAAACCAAATCTACTGATTGTTTTCCAATAGGGGCAGTATTGTTATGACCCCAATGGCAGAGGGTCTCAGAAATAATTACTAAGTCTGCAAACACAAAAAACCAGCTCATAGGGCAGTGTGTTGTGAATTCTGTTTGTGGGCTCCCCCGGTGGTGTTTTATGGTATTGCCACTTATTTGCCTTCTTCTATCCTTGATCACCTGTTGACACCCATTAGGGGAGTTTCCTATTTAAGGCAGCTTGGCTGCTGGTCCGATGCCGGCCAACAATGTATCAGTAGCATTCTGTTGCATTCTCCTGCCTCAAGTTCCAGTTCAGCTAAGTTGAATTTTGTTCCTAGTTAATGTTATTTTTTGTCCAGCTATCTGCAATGTGACTCTCTGCAGCTGGAAGCTCTCGTGGACTGAAATTGCCACTCCAGTGGCATGAGTTGTCACTGGAGTTTTAAAGTAATTTCAGGATGGTGTTTTAGAGTAGTGTTTTGAAGTTGACCGTGAAGTAACTCTTTCCTGTACTTCTGCTATCTAGTAAGCGGACCTCACTGTGCTAAATCTGCTGTTCATCCTACGTATGTCTTTTCCTCTTGACTCACCGTCAATATTTGTGGGGGCCTGCTATCTCCTTTTGGGGTTCATCTCTGGAGGTAAGGCAGGCCTGTATATTCCTCTGATAGGGGTAGTTAGATCTCCGGCTGGCGCGTGGTGTCTAGGGCATCGTAGGAAACACTCCCCGGCTACTTCCAGTGTCGTGTCAGGTTCAGGTCACGGTCACTTTAGTTTCCATCACCCGAGAGCTAGTCCGTTTGTTATTTTTGATTTCCCTGCCATTGGGAAAATCATAACAGTTTGGCCGGCCCGTGTGTTAAAACTATGCACTAAAGCAGGAAAGGATATGAAAAGGTTTTTTTTTTTTTTTCCTTCTGTGTTTGGAAAGTGCACCTTAGTGCTTATTTGTACTCCTTGCTTAAACTGCAGTCTTCAGCCTTTTTTTTTTTTTCCTCTCCTCTTAATCTTTGAATGGCTTTGGTTACACCTGTTTGAATCATGGATCCACAGAGTTTGGTTGCAGGTCTGAATAACCTGGCTTCAAAGGTCCAGAACTTACAAGATTTTGTTATACGTGCTCCAATGTCTGAACCTGAGATCCCTATGCCTGAATTTTTTACCGGAGACAGATCCCGTTTTTTGAATTTCAGAGAGAATTGTAAATTGTTTTTGTCTCTGAAATCTCACTCTGCTGGTGATCCTGCGCAACAGGTTAAAATTGTTATTTCTCTGTTGCGGGGTGACCCACAAAGTTGGGCATTTGCATTGTCGCCAGGGGATCCTGCGTTATTAAATGTAGATGCGTTTTTTCTGGCTTTGGGGTTGCTTTATGAAGAACCTAATTTAGAGATTTTGGCTGAGAAAGCCTTGATAGCTCTTTCCCAAGGGCAAGATGAAGCTGAGATATACTGCCAGAAATTTCGTAAATGGTCGGTACTTACTAAATGGAATGAGTGCGCTCTAGCAGCTAATTTCAGAGAAGGTCTCTCTGATGCCGTGAAGGATGTCATGGTGGGGTTCCCTGTGCCTACAGGTCTGAATGATGCCATGAAATTGGCTATCCAGATTGATCGGCGTTTACGGGAGCGCAAATCTGTGCACCATATGGCGGTATCTTCTGAGCAAAAATCTGTGCACCATATGGCGGTATCTTTTGAGCAAAAACCTGTGCACCATATGGCGGTATCTTCTGAGCAAAAACCTGTGCACCATATGGCGGTATCTTCTGAGCAAAAACCTGTGCATCATTTGGCGGTGACCTCTGAAAAGGCACCAGAGCATATGCAATGCGATAGTGTATTGTCTAGAGGCGAACGACAGAATTACAGGCGCAAAAATGGGTTGTGCTTCTATTGTGGAGATCCAGCTCATGTTATATCAGCATGCTCTAAACGCATAAAGAAGGT
Organism: Ranitomeya variabilis; assembly: GCF_051348905.1. Lineage (NCBI taxonomy): Eukaryota > Metazoa > Chordata > Amphibia > Anura > Dendrobatidae > Ranitomeya > Ranitomeya variabilis. The sequence goes on along the minus strand of NC_135235.1, from coordinate 69,376,273 downwards.
TGATAAAAAGGTTGATAAATCTTTTTCTATGGGTACCTTGCAGTCTAAATTTCTTTTGTCCGTGACATTGATTTGTACTTTATCATCTGTTACTGTGGATGCTTATGTGGATTCTGGCGCCGCTCTGAGTCTCATGGATTGGTCCTTTGCCAAGCGTTGTGGGTTTGATTTAGAGCCTCTGGAGGTTTCTATTCCCTTAAAGGGTATTGATTCTACACCTTTGGCTAGCAATAAACCACAATATTGGACACAAGTGACTATGCATCTTTCCCCAGACCATCAGGAGATTATTCGTTTCCTTGTGTTATATAATCTACATGACGTATTAGTACTTGGATTACCATGGTTACAAATTCATAATCCAGTCTTGGACTGGAGATCAATGTCTGTGCTGAGCTGGGGATGTCGGGGGATTCATGGGGATGCACCTTTGGTTCCCATTTCTTCATCTACTCCCTCTGAGATCCCAGCATTTCTGTCAGATTTTTATGATGTCTTTCAGGAGCCTAAAACTGATTCTCTCCCCCCTCACAGAGAGTGTGACTGCGCTATTGAGTTGATTCCCGGTAGTAAATTTCCTAAGGGTCGCTTGTTTAATTTGTCTGTACCTGAACATACTGCTATGCGGGAGTATATCAGAGAATCTTTAGAAAAGGGTCATATTCGCCCCTCTTTGTCTCCATTGGGGGCAGGGTTTTTCTTTGTGGGTAAAAAGGATGGTTCATTGAGACCTTGTATCGACTATCGACTTCTGAATAAGATTACTGTTAAATACCAGTACCCGTTACCTTTACTGACTGATCTTTTTGCTCGCATAAAGGGGGCGAAGTGGTTCACTAAGATCGATCTACGTGGTGCGTATAATTTGGTGCGGATTAAGCAGGGGGATGAGTGGAAGACCGCATTTAATACGCCTGAAGGCCATTTTGAGTATTTGGTAATGCCTTTCGGTCTCGCGAATGCCCCTTCCGTTTTTCAGTCCTTTATGCATGATATTTTCCGTGAATATCTGGATAAATTTATGATTGTGTATTTGGATGATATTTTGATTTTTTCGGAGGACTGGGAATCTCATGTTCAACAGGTCAGGAGAGTTTTTCAGGTTTTACGAGCTAATTCTCTATTTGTGAAGGGCTCAAAGTGTATTTTTGGGGTTCAGAGAATTTCCTTTCTGGGATATATTTTTTCCCCTTCATCTATGGAGATGGACCCTGTTAAGGTTCAGGCTATTTGTGATTGGATACAACCTACTTCTCTAAAGAGTCTTCAGAAATTCTTGGGATTTGCTAATTTCTATCGCCGATTCATAGCGGGTTTTTCTGCCATTGCTAAACCTTTGACTGATTTGACCAAGAAGGGTGCTGATGTTGCTAATTGGTCCTCTGCGGCTGTGGAGGCCTTTCGGGAGCTTAAGCGCCGCTTTTCTTCTGCTCCTGTGTTGCGCCAGCCTGATGTTTCGCTCCCGTTCCAGGTTGAAGTAGATGCTTCCGAGATCGGAGCAGGTGCAGTTTTGTCGCAGAAAGGTCCTGACTGCTCAGTGATGAGACCATGTGCGTTTTTCTCTCGAAAGTTTTCGCCCGCTGAGCGAAATTATGATGTTGGAAATCGGGAGCTCTTGGCCATGAAGTGGGCATTTGAGGAGTGGCGTCATTGGCTTGAGGGTGCTAGACACCAGGTGGTGGTCTTGACTGACCACAAAAATCTAATTTATCTTGAGTCAGCCAGGCGTCTGAATCCTAGACAGGCGCGCTGGTCGTTGTTTTTCTCTCGATTTAACTTTGTGGTCTCATATCTGCCTGGGTCTAAGAATGTGAGGGCGGATGCCCTCTCTAGGAGTTTTGAGCCTGACTCGCCTGGTGATTCCGAACCTACTGGCATCCTGAAGGATGGGGTGATATTGTCAGCTGTCTCCCCAGACCTGCGGCGCTCTTTGCAGGAGTTTCAGGTGGATAGGCCTGATCGCTGTCCGCCTGGTAGACTGTTTGTCCCTGATGACTGGACCAGTAGAGTTATTTCGGAGGTTCACTCTTCCGCGTTGGCAGGTCATCCTGGAATTTTTGGCACCAGGGATCTGGTGTCTAGGTCCTTCTGGTGGCCTTCCTTGTCTCGAGATGTACGTATTTTTGTGCAGTCTTGTGATGTTTGTGCTTGGGCTAAGCCCTGCTGTTCCCGGGCCAGCGGGTTGTTGTTGCCCTTGCCTATTCCTAAGAGGCCTTGGACGCACATCTCTATGGACTTTATTTCTGACCTTCCTGTTTCTCGTAGGATGTCCGTCATCTGGGTGGTGTGTGACCGTTTTTCCAAGATGGTTCACTTGGTACCTTTGCCCAAATTGCCCTCCTCCTCTGAGCTGGTCCCTCTATTTTTTCAGAATGTTGTGCGTTTGCATGGTATTCCTGAGAATATAGTGTCTGACAGGGGTACTCAGTTTGTGTCTAGATTTTGGCGGGCGTTCTGTGCCAGGATGGGCATCGACTTGTCTTTTTCGTCTGCATTCCATCCTCAGACTAATGGCCAGACTGAGCGTACTAATCAGACCTTGGAGACTTACTTGAGGTGTTTTGTGTCCGCTGATCAGGACGATTGGCTTGATTTTTTGCCATTGGCAGAGTTTGCCCTTAACAATCGGGCCAGTTCTGCCACTTTGGTTTCTCCATTTTTTTGTAATTCAGGGTTTCACCCTCGCTTTTCGTCCGGTCAATTGGAGTCTTCGGATTGTCCTGGAGTGGATGCTGTGGTTGATAGAATGCATCGGATTTGGGGACAGGTTGTGGACAATCTGAAGTTGTCCCAGGAGAAGACTCAACAGTTCACTAATCGTCATCGGCGTGTCGGTCCTCGTCTTTGTGTTGGGGACCTGGTTTGGTTGTCTTCTCGATTTGTTCCTATGAAGGTCTCGTCTCCTAAGTTTAAGCCTCGGTTTATCGGCCCTTATAGGATTCTGGAGGTTCTCAATCCTGTGTCCTTTCGTTTGGACCTCCCAGCATCTTTTACTATTCATAATGTTTTTCATCGGTCATTATTGCGGAGGTATGAGGTGCCGGTTGTTCCGTCTGCTGATCCTCCTGCTCCTGTGCTGGTTGAGGGTGAGTTGGAGTATGTGGTAGAAAAGATCTTGGACTCCCGTGTTTCCAGACGGAAACTTCAGTATCTGGTTAAGTGGAAAGGCTATGGTCAGGAGGATAATTCTTGGGTGACAGCATCTGATGTTCATGCTCCTGATTTGGTTCGTGCATTCCATAGTGCTCATCCAGATCGCCCTGGTGGTTCTGGTGAGGGTTCGGTGCCCCCTCCTTAAGGGGGGGGTACTGTTGTGAATTCTGTTTGTGGGCTCCCCCGGTGGTGTTTTATGGTATTGCCACTTATTTGCCTTCTTCTATCCTTGATCACCTGTTGACACCCATTAGGGGAGTTTCCTATTTAAGGCTGCTTGGCTGCTGGTCCGATGCCGGCCAACAATGTATCAGTAGCATTCTGTTGCATTCTCCTGCCTCAAGTTCCAGTTCAGCTAAGTTGAATTTTGTTCCTAGTTAATGTTATTTTTTGTCCAGCTATCTGCAATGTGACTCTCTGCAGCTGGAAGCTCTCGTGGACTGAAATTGCCACTCCAGTGGCATGAGTTGTCACTGGAGTTTTAAAGTAATTTCAGGATGGTGTTTTAGAGTAGTGTTTTGAAGTTGACCGTGAAGTAACTCTTTCCTGTACTTCTGCTATCTAGTAAGCGGACCTCACTGTGCTAAATCTGCTGTTCATCCTACGTATGTCTTTTCCTCTTGACTCACCGTCAATATTTGTGGGGCCTGCTATCTCCTTTTGGGGTTCATCTCTGGAGGTAAGGCAGGCCTGTATATTCCTCTGATAGGGGTAGTTAGATCTCCGGCTGGCGCGTGGTGTCTAGGGCATCGTAGGAAACACTCCCCGGCTACTTCCAGTGTTGTGTCAGGTTCAGGTCACGGTCACTTTAGTTTCCATCACCCGAGAGCTAGTCCGTTTGTTATTTTTGATTTCCCTGCCATTGGGAAAATCATAACAGCAGTGGTAACTGAGCTGACCATATATCTAATCCTAGCACCACAAATAGCAGCAGCCGGGGAACGTGCCTACGTTGGTTCTAGACGTCTCGCGCCAGCCGGAGAACTAACTAACCCTAGAAGGGAAAAGAAAGACCTTTCTTGCCTCCAGAGAAAAGACCCCAAAAGTTGGATACAAGCCCCCAACAAATAATAACGGTGAGGTAAGAGGAAAAGACAAACGTAAGAATGAGCTAGGTATTTAGGCCCACTAGCTAATAGCAGAATATAGTAAGATGACTTATATGGTCAGCAAAAACCCTATCAAAATATCCAAGCTGGATATTCATGAACCCCCGAACCGTCTAACGGCCCGGGGGGAGAACACCAGCCCCCTAGAGCTTCCAGCAAAGACAGGAATCACATTTAGTACAAGCTGGACAAAAATAAGAGCAAAGCAAATAACCAAAAAATAAAGAAGCAGGACTTAGCTTAATTCTGCACGAACCAGGACCAGCAGACAGGAGCAAACAGAAATGATCTGATTACAACGATGCCAGGCACTGGACTAAGGATCCAGGAAGTTTATATAGCAACACCCCTGGACTAACGACCCAGGTGGGTGCCAAACTGAGGAAAGACAATCCCAGAGTCATATCACTAGTAACCACAAGAGGGAGCCAAAAAGTCTAATTCACAACAGTACCCCCCCCCTTAAGGAGGGGTCACCGAACCCTCACCAAGACCACCAGGGCGATCAGGATGAGCAGCGTGAAAGGCACGAACTAAATCGGCCGCATGCACATCAGAAGCAACCACCCAGGAATTATCCTCCTGACCATAGCCCTTCCACTTGACCAGATACTGAAGCCTCCGTCTGGAGAGACGAGAATCCAAGATCTTCTCCACCACGTACTCCAACTCGCCCTCAACCAACACCGGAGCAGGAGGCTCAACAGAAGGAACCACAGGTACAACGTACCGCCGCAACAAAGACCTATGGAACACGTTGTGAATGGCAAACGACACCGGAAGATCCAAGCGAAAGGACACAGGATTAAGGATTTCCAATATCTTGTAAGGACCGATGAAGCGAGGCTTAAATTTAGGAGAGGAGACCTTCATAGGAACAAATCGAGAAGACAGCCATACCAAATCCCCAACACGAAGTCGGGGACCCACACCGCGGCGGCGGTTGGCAAAACGCTGAGCCTTCTCCTGTGACAACTTTAAGTTGTCCACCACATTATTCCAGATCTGCTGCAACCTATCCACCACAGAATCTACCCCAGGACAGTCAGAAGGCTCCACATGTCCCGAGGAAAAACGAGGATGGAAACCAGAGTTGCAGAAAAATGGCGAAACCAAAGTAGCGGAACTAGCCCGATTATTAAGGGCAAACTCAGCCAATGGCAAGAAGGTCACCCAATCATCCTGATCTGCCAAAACAAAACACCTCAAATAAGCCTCCAGAGTCTGATTAGTTCGCTCCGTTTGTCCATTAGTCTGAGGATGAAAGGCAGACGAAAACGACAAATCAATGCCCATCCTAGCACAAAAGGATCGCCAGAACCTGGAAACAAACTGGGATCCTCTGTCAGACACAATATTCTCAGGAATGCCGTGTAAACGAACCACATTCTGAAAGAACACAGGAACCAGATCGGAAGAGGAAGGCAGCTTAGGCAAAGGCACCAAATGGACCATTTTAGAAAAGCGATCACATACCACCCAGATGACAGACATGCCCTGAGACACCGGGAGATCTGAAATGAAATCCATGGAAATGTGTGTCCAAGGCCTCTTCGGGACAGGCAAGGGCAAGAGCAACCCGCTGGCACGAGAACAGCAAGGCTTAGCTCGAGCACAAGTCCCACAGGACTGCACAAATGACCGCACATCCCGTGACAAGGAAGGCCACCAAAAGGACCTAGCCACCAGATCTCTGGTGCCAAAAATTCCCGGATGCCCTGCCAACACCGAGGAATGAACCTCGGAAATGACTCTGCTGGTCCACTTATCAGGAACAAACAGTCTGTCAGGTGGACAAGAGTCAGGTCTACCAGCCTGAAATCTCTGCAACACACGTCGCAAATCAGGAGAAATGGCCGACAAGATAACTCCCTCTTTAAGAATACCAACTGGTTCTGCAACTCCAGGAGAGTCAGGCACAAAGCTCCTTGAAAGAGCATCAGCCTTCACATTCTTTGAACCTGGTAAATACGAGACCACAAAGTCAAAACGGGAGAAAAACAATGACCAGCGGGCCTGTCTAGGATTCAGGCGTTTAGCAGACTCGAGATACATCAAATTTTTGTGATCAGACAAGACCACCACACGATGCTTAGCACCCTCGAGCCAATGACGCCACTCCTCAAATGCCCACTTCATGGCCAGCAACTCCCGATTGCCAACATCATAATTCCGCTCAGCAGGCGAAAACTTCCTAGAGAAGAAAGCACATGGTCTCATTACCGAGCAACCAGGGCCTCTCTGCGACAAAACGGCCCCTGCCCCAATCTCAGAAGCATCCACTTCGACCTGAAAGGGAAGTGAGACATCAGGCTGGCACAAAACAGGCGCCGAAGTAAACCGGCGCTTCAACTCTTGGAACGCCTCCACGGCTGCAGGAGCCCAGTTAGCAACATCAGAACCTTTCTTGGTCATATCCGTCAAAGGTTTAACAACGCTAGAAAAATTAGTGATAAAACGACGGTAGAAGTTAGCAAAACCCAAGAACTTCTGAAGACTCTTAACTGACGTGGGTTGAGTCCAATCATGAATAGCTCGGACCTTGACTGGGTCCATCTCCACAGCAGAAGGGGAAAAAATAAACCCCAAAAAGGGAACCTTCTGTACTCCAAAGAGACACTTTGAGCCCTTAACAAACAAAGCATTCTCACGCAAAACCTGAAACACCATCCTGACCTGCTCCACATGTGAGTCCCAATCTTCAGAGAAAACCAGAATATCATCCAGATAAACAATCATAAATTTATCCAGATACTTCCGAAAAATATCATGCATAAAGGACTGAAACACTGAGGGAGCATTAGAGAGCCCAAAAGGCATCACCAAGTACTCAAAATGACCTTCGGGCGTATTAAATGCTGTCTTCCATTCATCTCCTTGCTTAATGCGCACCAGGTTGTACGCACCACGAAGATCTATCTTGGTGAACCACTTGGCACCTTTAATCCGGGCAAACAAGTCCGACAACAGAGGCAAAGGATACTGAAATTTAACAGTGATTTTATTCAGAAGCCGATAGTCAATACAAGGTCTCAAAGATCCGTCCTTCTTGGCCACAAAAAAGAATCCCGCACCAAGAGGGGAAGAGGATGGACGGATATGCCCCTTCTCCAGAGACTCCTTGATATACAAAAGCATTGCGGCATGCTCAGGTACAGACAGATTAAATAGTCTTCCCTTAGCAAATTTACTACCTGGAATCAAATCTATGGCGCAGTCACAGTCCCTATGAGGAGGCAGAGCACTGGACCTGGACTCGCTGAATACATCCTGATAATCAGACAAATACTCAGGAACTTCCGAAGGAGTAGAGGAAGCAATAGACACCGGCGGGGAATCAGCATGAATTCCCTGACAGCCCCAACTTGACACAGACATTGCCTTCCAATCCAAGACTGGATTGTGGGTCTGTAACCATGGCAGACCCAAAACGACCAAATCATGCATTTTATGCAGAACAAGAAAACGAATCACCTCCCGATGTTCAGGAGTCATGCACATGGTTACCTGCGTCCAAAACTGTGATTTATTTTCCGCCAATGGCGTAGCATCAATACCTCTAAGAGGAATAGGATTTACCAACGGTTCAAGAACAAAACCACAGCGCTTGGCAAATGACAGATCCATAAGACTCAGGGCAGCACCTGAATCCACAAACGCCATAACAGGGTAAGAAGACAATGAGCAAATTAAAGTCACAGACAAAATAAATTTAGGTTGCAAATTACCAATGGCGACAGGACTAACAACCCTTGTTAGGCGTTTAGAGCATGCTGATATAACATGTGTAGAATCACCACAGTAAAAACACAACCCATTCTGACGTCTATGATTTTTCCGCTCATTTCTAGTCTGAATTCTATCACATTGCATTAAATCAGGTGTTTGTTCAGACAACACCACCAGAGGATTAGCGGTTTTGCGCTCCCGCAAACGCCGGTCAATTTGAATAGCCAGCGCCATGGAATCATTCAGACTTGTAGGAATGGGGAAACCCACCATCACATTCTTAATGGCTTCAGAAAGGCCATTTCTGAAATTTGCGGCCAGAGCACACTCATTCCACTGAGTAAGCACGGACCATTTCCGAAAATTTTGGCAATACACTTCAGCTTCATCCTGGCCCTGAGAAATAGCCAGCAAGGCTTTTTCTGCCTGAACTTCAAGATTGGGTTCCTCGTAAAGCAATCCGAGCGCCAGAAAAAACGCATCAATATTTGCCAATGCCGGATCTCCTGGCGCTAGCGAGAAAGCCCAATCCTGAGGGTCGCCCCGTAAAAAAGAGATAACAATTTTAACTTGCTGAGCTGAATCTCCAGATGAACGGGGTCTCAGAGATAGAAACAATTTACAATTATTCCTGAAATTCCTAAACTTAAATCGGTCTCCAGAAAACAGTTCAGGAATAGGTATTTTAGGTTCAGACATTGGACTACTGGTAACAAAATCTTGTATGCCCTGCACACGAGCAGCAAGCTGGTCTACACTTGTAATCAAGGTCTGGACATTCATGTCTGCAGCAAGCACAAGCCACTCAGAGGTAAAGGGGAGGAAGAGAGGAGAAAAAAAAAACAAAAACTCAGAATTTCCTTTCTTATTATCCCACTTCTGCAATGCATTAAACATTCAATGTTGGCCTGGCATACTGTTATGACCCCAATGGCAGAGGGTCTCAGAAATAATTACTAAGTCTGCAAACACAAAAAACCAGCTCATAGGGCAGTGGTAACTGAGCTGACCATATATCTAATCCTAGCACCACAAATAGCAGCAGCCGGGGAACGTGCCTACGTTGGTTCTAGACGTCTCGCGCCAGCCGGAGAACTAACTAACCGTAGAAGGGAAAAGAAAGACCTTTCTTGCCTCCAGAGAAAAGACCCCAAAAGTTGGATACAAGCCCCCAACAAATAATAACGGTGAGGTAAGAGGAAAAGACAAACGTAAGAATGAGCTAGGTATTTAGCAAAGAGAGGCCCACTAGCTAATAGCAGAATATAGTAAGATGACTTATATGGTCAGCAAAAACCCTATCAAAATATCCACGCTGGATATTCAAGAACCCCCGAACCGTCTAACGGCCCGGGGGGAGAACACCAGCCCCCTAGAGCTTCCAGCAAAGACAGGAATCACATTTAGTACAAGCTGGACAAAAATAAGAGCAAAGCAAATAACCAAAAAACAAAGAAGCAGGACTTAGCTTAATTTTGCATGAACCAGGACCAGCAGACAGGAGCAAACAGAAAGGATCTGATTACAACGATGCCAGGCACTGGACTAAGGATCCAGGAAGTTTATATAGCAACACCCCTGGACTAACGACCCAGGTGGGTGCCAAACTGAGGAAAGACAATCCCAGAGTCATATCACTAGTAACCACAAGAGGGAGCCAAAAAGTCTAATTCACAACACAGTATACAAAGAGAAGAGGAGGGGGCCCAGGACTGATCCTTGAGGAACCCCAACAGTAAGGGGAAGATGAGAGGAGGAGAAGCCAGCAAAAGATACAGTGAAAGAGCGGTCAGAGAGATAGGAGGAGAACCAGGAGAGAACGGTGTCCTTGAGGCCGATGGAGCGGAGCATAGTGAGGAGGAGCTGATGATCCACAGTATCAAATGCTGCAGAGAGATCCAAGAGAATTAGCATGGAGTAGTGACCATTAGATTTAGCTGTTAGTAGATCATTAGAGATTTTAGTGAGGGCGGTTTCAGTAGAGTGTAAAAAGAGGAAACCGGATTGTAGAGGGTCGAGAAGAGAGTTATCTGAGAGATAGCAGATAAGATGTGAGTGGACCAAGCATTCAAGGAGTTTGGAGATGAAGGGAAGATTAGAGACAGGTCTATAATTAGCGGCACAGTTTTGGTCAAGGGATGGTTTTTAAGTAATGGATGAATGATGGCATGCTTAAATGAGGAGGGAAAGATACCAGAAGAGAGCGAGAGGTTGAATATTTTTGTTAGGTGAGAGGTGACAGCAGGGGAAAGGGACTGGAGGAGAAATGACGGAATGGGATCACTGGTGCAAGTGGTCGGGCGAGAAGGTGCAAGGAGTCGGTTACTTCCTCTTCTGTAACTTGTTCAAAGTCAGAGAATGAGCTACATGCAGTGGGGGAGGGAGGACAGTGCATGGTATGAGGGGATTAGGAGATAATTTCCTGTCGGATATGGTCAATTTTTTTTTTTAAGTAGTTGGCGCGGAGATCCGTGGTTGGGGCCTGCACTCTTGGGTTGAGTAGGGAATGAAAAGTGTCAAAGAGAAGTTTAGGGTTATTGGACAGTGAGGTGATGAGGGTGTTGAAATAGGTTTGTTTGGAAAGGTGAAGGGTAGAGTTGTATGTTTTAAGCATAAACTTATAATGGATGAAATCTTCAGGTAGATTAGATTTTCTCCACAGGCGTTCGGCGCACCTGGAGCACCGCTGCAGGAAACGTGTTTGCAGCATGTGCCACGGTTGTCGCCGTCTGTGTCGAGTTGTTCTATGTATAGGAGGTGAAATTTCATCCAGGGCACTTTGCACAGTTTCATTGTAATGCTTCAGTGCAGAATCAGGACATGAGATGGAGGAGATAAGGGCCAATGATGACTGCAAGTTCATCATAAATTTCTGGGTATTAATGGCCTGGATGTTTCTATAAGTGTGGAAAGTGGGGGTGACCTGAGCGGGATGGCAGTTCTTGATAGGCAAAGAAAGAAGGTTGTGATCAGAGCATGAGAGGGGAGTTTGTGAAATCATCCACTGAGCAAAGCCAGGAGAAGACGAAGTTGAGAGAGTTTCCGTCTTATCTACTATATAATTGTCTAAAGGGGTACTTCCGTCTGTCAGTCTGTCTGTCCCAGATATTCATTGGTCGAGACCAGCCAGTGGGCGTAGACAAAATGGCAGGGGAGGCCAGTAAGTATGTACAGAGAGTCCCCGCCCACTCCATACAGGCCCGGCTACAAGTGCTGTAAAGGGGGCAGAGTCGCCATGAGGAGGGCGGAGCTGGCCAGGACCATGGGCACTGTTGGGCCTACCCCGGCAACAAGCCGGGGACTAAATTAGTGGCTGCGGGTCGCGGCCAGCCAGTACAGGCCCGGCCAGAAGTGCTGCAAAGGGGGCGGAGTCACCTTGAGGAAGGCGGAGCCGGCCATGACCATGGACGCTGTTGGGCCTACCGCCGCAAAAAGCCGGGGACTAAATTTGTGGCCGCGGTCAGTGATGACGGCCGCGGTTATTCATGACGGCTGCGACAGCAGGAAACAGTGCAGCACATGCGGCGGTGACAGCTGCGGACGGAAGGTGAGTATATACTACTTGGGATGTGCTATATACTCTGTGGCTGTGCTATATACTACATTGCTGTGCAATATACTACATGGCTGGGCAATATACTATGTGGGCTGTGCAATATACTACGTGGCTGGTTAATATACTACGTGGCTGGGCAAAATATACTATATGGCTGTGCAATATACTACGTGGGCTGTGCAATATACTACGTGGCTACGTGGCTGGGCAATATACTACATGGGCTGTGCAATATACTACATGGCTGTGCAATATACTACGTAGGCTGTGCAATATACTACGTAGGCTGTGCAATATACTACGTGGGCTGTGCAATGTCCTACATGGGCTGTGCAATATACTTCGTGGGCTGTGCAATATACTACGTGGCTGGGCAATATACTACGTGGGCTGTGCAATATGCTACGTGGGCTGTGCAATATACTACGTGGGCTGTGCAATATACTACGTGGCTGTGCAATATACTACGTGGCTGTGCAATATACTACGTGGGCTATGCAATGTACTACGTGGGCTGTGCAATATACTACGTGGGCTGTGCAATATACTATGTGGGCTGTGCAATATACTACGTGGGCTGTGCAATATCCTACGTGGCTGGGCAATATACTACGTGGCTGGGCAATATACTATGTGGCTGGGCAATATACTACATGGACATGCATATTCTAGAATACCCGATGCATTAGAATCGGGCCACCATCTAGTACCATTATACCAGGGAGGAGCTAGGATGGGAGACATTATACCAGGGAGGGAGACAGTATGGGAGACATTATATCAGGGAGGGAGCCGGGATGGGAGACATTGTTGCACAGTTTGGTCACAGAAGAAACTTGTGAGAGTAGATTATATGGGGTAATTCAACTTTTATCTTCACAGAACATGAGGTACATGCATCAGCTTCTTAATACAGCATAACTGGAAGTCTGAAGGATCTTTTACCAGAGAGAAAGTGAAACCAAAGTACAACAAGTATATGCATTGCATTCATCTAAGCATATAACAATAACAACATCGCCATCTACTGTCAGAAAAGTATAAACTCCTCCTGCACACAAATAAGTCTGTATCTGTGGCATATCTGCCAACAGACATTATACCAGGGAGCGAGCCAGGATGGGAGACACTATACCAGGGAGGGAGCCAGAATGGGAGACATTATACCAGGGAAGGAGTCAGGATGGGAGACAATATACCAGGGAGGGAGCCAGGATGGGAGACATTATACCAGGGAGGGAGCCAGTATGGGAGACATTATACTAGGTAGGGAGCCAGTATGGGAGACATTATACCAGGGAGGGAGCCAGGATGGGGGACATCATACCAGGGAGACAGTCAGGATGGGGGACAGACATTATACCAGGGAGGCAGCCAGGATGGGGGACATTATACCAGTAAGGAGCCCAGGATGCAAAACATTCTTACTGGAAAGGGCGCAGGATATTGGACATTATTATAGCAAGGGGCCAAGAATTGGGGACATTATTACTGGAAGTGGCACAAGATGAGGGACATTATACTAGGAAGCGGCCCAGGATGGGAGACAATTGGTACAGGATGGGTGACATTATTACATTATGGTGGCAATCTGTGTGTCTTTATAGGATGCAGAATGCTACAAGGGCTAACACATCTGACCAACATGTAGGTAGGGGTCCACGTCCAAATTTTGCACCGGTGCCCATCGGACGCTAGTTACGCCACTGTGGCCACCCTTACACCCAAGACTTTTTTCAATGACAGTTTTACCTAATGTTTTACCACTTAGTACATAATTATAATTATTTCATTTTCTCTGCCCAAGTGCATAACTTTTTCTAGCAAAACAAATACATTTTGTAAATTGAATTGTTCAACAGTTGAGTTTGTTGGTCACCGGGCTGTTTTCTAGCACATGAAGTATATATAGCTAGAGCCAATCTAATTTACAGCTCTATTTAATCACGTGATATTGCAATATTTCACGTGCCTTGCGTGGAAAGATAAAGCTCCTGCTGACATTTCAATTACATTGATTGTGATAGTCGTTCCCACAACAAGTGGTGCAGGTCGTCGCATGCCTGGTCCATGTGGCTGAGATGTGTGCTGCTTACGTAAACATGGACACGGTACACAGAAACAGCCTTTCAAATGTCTATGTTCACAATCACATCCCATGTGTGACAGATGGTTGTGGCAGCCCCACCATGTGTGGCTTAAATAGAAAATACAGAATACAAATACCTAATCCTCTTCTAAGAGAGGTTACAGTTGTGTATGGGAGTCGATTAACTCTTTATTATATCGACCTGATGTAACATAATGTGAAAGTGGTCATATCACATGGGAAAATGTATTCTTCAAACCTAAACACTGCAATATCTATCTATCTATCTATCTATCTATCTATCTATCTATCTATCTATCTATCTATCCATCATTTTGATATACTATAAACAGAAAACACTGTATGTGGACACCTGATCACATATGTATGACCTTGTTGGCAATCCCAATCCAAAACTAAGGACATTAAATGGGGTTGTCCAGTTTTGGGTTCAGGCTTGCAATGACTGTCATGATTCTCCAATGCTGATACTGGGCAGGGGGAGGCATGTGACTGCAAGTATGTCATTTATATATATAAAGTCATATCACATGCCAACTAGACGTGCGTTATCTCGTTCAATAGAAGTGAATTGAGCAAGGCAGAATGTGTCAATTGTCAGAATGTGACCAGAAGTATGCAGATCAAATACGTGCAGTCACATGACATCAGATCTATATATACTGTAGATAGATAGGTATAGCTGATTAAATTTATTTATAGTATTTAGAAGGTACTTAGTGCCCTGAATGATACCTTTAACCCTTAACCCCTTCACCCCCAAGGGTGGTTTGCACGTTAATGACCGGGCCAATTTTTACAATTCTGACCACTGTCCCTTTATGAGGCTATAACTCTGGAACGCTTTGACGGATCTTGGCGATTCTGACATTGTTTTCTCGTGACATATTGTACTTCATGTTAAAGGTAAAATTTATTCGATATAACTTGCGTTTATTTGTGAAAAAAATGGAAATTTGGCGAAAATTTTGAAAATTTTGCAATTTTCCAACTTTGAATTTTTGTGCCCTTAAATCACAGACATATGTCACGCAAAATACTTAATAAGTAACATTTCCCACATGTCTACTTTACATCAGTACAATTTTGGAACCAAAATTTTTTTTTGTGACGGAGTTATAAGGGTTAAAAGTTGACCAGCAATTTCTCATTTTTACAACACCATTTTTTTTTAGGGACCACATCTCATTTGAAGTCATTTTGAGGGGTCTATATGATAGAAAATACTCAAGTGTGACACCATTCTAAAAACTGCACCCCTCAAGGTGCTCAAAACCACATTCAAGAAGTTTATTAACCCTTCAGGTGTTTCACAGGAATTTTTGGAATGTTTAAATAAAAATGAACATTTAACTTTTTTTCACACAAAATTTATTTCAGCTCCAATTTGTTTTATTTTACCAAGGGTAACAGGAGAAAATGGACCCCCAAAGTTGTTGTACAATTTGTCCTGAGTACGATGATACCCCATATGTGGGTGTAAACCGTTGTTTAGGCGCATGGCAGAGCTTGGAAGGGAAGGAGCGCCATTTGACTTTTCAATGCAAAATTGACTGGAATTGAGATGGGACGCCATGTTGCGTTTGGAGAGCCCCTGATGTGCCTAAACATTGAAACTCCCTACAAGTGACACCATTTTGGAAAGTAGACCCCCTAAGGAACTTATCTAGATGTGTGGTGAGCACTTTGACCCACCAAGTGCTTCACAGAAGTTTATAATGCAGAGCCGTAAAAATAAAAAATCATATTTTTTCACAAAAATGATCTTTTCGCCCCCAATTTTTTATTTTCCCAAGGGTAAGAGAAGAAATTGGACCCCAAAAAATGTTGTGCAATTTGTCCTGAGTACGCTGATACCCCATATGTGGGTGTAAACCATTGTTTGGGCGCATGGCAGAGCTTGGAAGGGAAGGAGCGCCATTTGACTTTTCAATGCAAAATTGACTGGAATTGAGATGGGACGCCATGTTGCGTTTGGAGAGCCCCTGATGTGCCTAAACATTGAAACTCCCTACAAGTGACACCATTTTGGAAAGTAGACCCCCTAAGGAACTTATCTAGATGTGTGGTGAGCACTTTGACCCACCAAGTGCTTCACAGAAGTTTATAATGCAGAGCCGTAAAAATAAAAAATCATATTTTTTTCACAAAAATGATCTTTTTGCCCCCAATTTTTTATTTTCCCAAGGGTAAGAGAAGAAATTGGACCCCAAAAAATGTTGTGCAATTTGTCCTGAGTACGCTGATACCCCATATGTGGGTGTAAACCATTGTTTGGGCGCATGGCAGAGCTTGGAAGGGAAGGAGCGCCATTTGACTTTTCAATGCAAAATTGACTGGAATTGAGATGGGACGCCATGTTGCGTTTGGAGAGCCCCTGATGTGCCTAAACATTGAAACTCCCTACAAGTGACACCATTTTGGAAAGTAGACCCCCTAAGGAACTTATCTAGATGTGTTTTGAGAGCTTTGAACCCCCAAGTGTTTCACTACAGATTATAACGCAGAGCCGTGAAAATAATTTTTTTTTTTTTCTCAAAAATGATTTTTTAGCCCCCAGCTTTGTATTTTTACAAGGGTAACAGAATAAATTGGACCCCAAAATTTGTTTTCCAATTTGTCCTGAGTACGCTGATACCCCATATGTGGGGGGGAACCACTGTTTGGGCGCATGACAGAGCTCGGAAGGGAAGGAGCGCCATTTGGAATGCAGACTTAAATGGATTGGTCAGCAGCCGTCACGTTGCATTTGCAGAGCCCCTGATGTACCCAAACAGTACAAACCCCCCACAAGTGACCCCATATTGGAAACTAGACCTCCCAAGGAACTTATCTAGATGTGTTTTGAGAACTTTGAACCCCCAAGTGTTTCACTAAAGTTTATAGCGCAAAGCCGTGAAAATAAAAATTCTTTTTTTTTTTTTCACAAAAATGATTTTTTAGCCCCCAGTTTTGTATTTTCACAAGGGTAACAGGATAAATTAGACCCCAAAAGTTGTTGTCCAATTTGTCCTGAGTACGCTGATACCCCATATGTCGGGGGGAACCACTGTTTGGGCGCATGACAGAGCTCGGAAGGGAAGGAGCGCCATTTGGAATGCAGCCTTAAATGGATTGGTCTGCAGGCGTCACGTTGCATTTGCAGAGCCCCTGATGTACCCAAACAGTACAAACCCCCCACAAGTGACCCCATATTGGAAACTAGACCTCCCAAGGAACTTATCTAGATGTGTTGTGAGAACTTTGAACCCCCAAGTGTTTCACTACAGTTTATAATGCAGAGCCGTGAAAATAAAACATCTTTTTTTTCCCACAAAAATGATTTTTAGCCCCCCAAATTTTTATTTTCCTAAGGATAACAAGAGAACTTGGACCCCAGAAGTTGTTGTTCAATTTGTCCCGAGTACGCTGATAACACATATGTTGGGGTAAACCCCTTTTTGGGCGCACGGGAGAGCTCGGAAGGGAAGGAGCACTGTTTTACTTTTTCAACGCAGAATTGGCTGGAATTGAGATTGGACGCCATGTCGCGCTTGGAGAGCCCCTGATGTGCCTGGACAGTGGAAACCCCCCAATTCTACCTGAAACCCTAACCCAAACACACCCCTAACCCTAATCCCAACGGTAACCCTAACCACACCCCTAGCCCTGACACACCCATAATTCTAATCCCAACCCTAATCCAAACGTAAATGTAATCCAAACCCTAACCCTAACTTTAGCCCCAACCCTAACTTTAGCCCCAACCCTAACTTTACCTCCAACCCTAGCCCTAACCCTAACCCTACCCCTAACCCTAACCCTAAACGTGACTGAAATACGTGGCACTGAAATACGTGGCACTGAAATACGTGGCACTGAAATACGTGGCACTGAAATACGTGGCACTGAAATACGTGATACGTGGCACTTAAATACGTGGCACTGAAACACGTGGCACTGAAATACGTGGCACTGAAATACGTGGCACTGAAATACGTGGCACTGAAATACGTGGCACTTAAATAAGTGGCACTGAAATATGTGATATGTGGCACTTAAATACGTGGCACTGAAATACGTGGCACTGAAATACGTGGCACTGAAATACGTGGCACTGAAATACGTGGCACTGAAATATGTGATACGTGGCACTTAAATACGTGGCACTGAAACACGTGGCACTGAAATACGTGATACGTGGCACTGAAATACGTGGCACTGAAATACGTGGCACTGAAATACGTGCAACTGAAATACGTGGTACTAAAATATGTGGCACTGAAATACGTGATACGTGGCACTGAAATACGTGGCACTGAAACACGTGCCACTGAAATACGTGATACGTGGCACTGAAATACATGGCACTGAAATACGTGGCACTGAAATACGTGGCACTGAAATACGTGGCACTGAAATACGTGGCACTATGACTGTCAGAAAATGTTCATTAAACGGTTAGGGGTGAGGTTAGGGGTAGAGTTAGGGTTAGGGTTTGGATCCCTTTATCACCTTGATGGTGGTGGGTGGCTTTTCAGTGTGTTTTCTGTTTTTTTCGATAAAAATGCATGCGTTTTTAACGCAAACAAACGCATGTGCTTAAAAACGCAAGAAAATACTGCAGGTTGTATTTCTGAAAATGAACGCATGCAGAAAAAAACCGCATGCGTTTGAAAACGCGACCAAACGCGTACAAAAAAACCGCATGCGTTTTCAATGTTAAATATAGGGAAAAAACGCATGCGTTTTTTTGTGCAAAAAACGCTGCAGACAAAAACAGAAGTGTGAAACCAGCGACGCTTTTTATAGCAAAAAAGTTTTTGCGTCTCCACATTTTGAGACCTATAATTTTTCCACATTTGCTCCACAGAGTCATGTGAGGTCTTGTTTTTTGCGGGACGAGTTGACGTTTTTATTGGTAACATTTTCGGACACGTGACCGTTTTTGATCGATTTTTATTCCGATTTTTGTGAGGCAGAATGACCAAAAACCTGCTATTCATGAATTTCTTTTGGGAGAGGCGTTTATACCGTTCCGGGTTTGGTAAAATTGATAAAGCAGTTTTATTCGTCGGGTCAGTACGATTACAGCGATATCTCATTTATATCATTTTTTTTATGTTTTGGCGCTTTTATACGATAAAAACTATTTTATAGAAAAAATAATTATTTTGGTATCGCTTTATTCTCAGGACTATAACTTTTTTATTTTTTTGCTGATGATGCTGTATGGCGGCTTGTTTTTTGCGGGACAAGATGACGTTTTCAGCGGTACCATGGATATTTATATCAGTCTTTTTGATCGCGTGTTATTCCACTTTTTGTTCGGCGGTATGGTAATAAAGCGTTGTTTTTTGCCTCGTTTTTTTTTTTTTTTTTCTTACGGTGTTTACTGAAGGGGTTAACTAGTGTGGCAGTTTTATAGGTTGGGTCGTTACGGACGTGGCGATACTAAATATGTGTACTTTTATAGTTTTTTTTTTTTAATTTAGATAAAGAAATGTATTTATGGGAATAATATATATATTTTTTTTTTCATTATTTTGGAATATTTTTTTTTATTTTTTTTTACACATTTGGAAATTTTTTTTTTAACTTTTTTACTTTGCCCCAGGGGGGGACAATACAGATCGGTGATCTGTCAGTTTGCATAGCACTCTGACAGATCACCGATCTGCGAGAAGTGCAGGCTGCTTCACAGTGCCTGCTCTGAGCAGGCGTCTGTGAAGCCACCTCCCTCCCTGCAGGACCCGGATCCGCGGCCATCTTGGATCCGGGTCTGGAGCAGGCAGGGAGGGAGGTAAGACCCTCGCAGCAACGCGATCACATCGCGTTGCTGCGGGGGGCTCAGGGAAGCCCGCAGGGAGCCCTCTCCCTGCGCGATGCTTCCCTGCATCGCCGGCACATCGCGATCATGTTTGATCGCGGTGTGCCGGGGGTTAATGTGCCGGGGGCGGTCCGTGACCGCTCCTGGCACATAGTGCCGGATGTCAGCTGCGATATGCAGCCGACACCCGGCCGCGATCGGCCGCGCTCCCCCCGTGAGCGCGGCCGATCGGCTATGACGTACTATCCCGTCGGCGGTCATACGGGCCCACCCCACCTCGACGGGATAGTACGTCAAATGTCGGGAAGGGGTTAAACCATATTATTATTATTATTATTATTATTATTTATTGTTATAGCGCCATTTATTCCATGGCGCTTTACATGTAAGGAGGGGTATACATAATAAAAACAAGTACAATAATCTTAAACAATACAAGTCATAACTGGTACAGGAGGAGAGAGGACCCTGCCCGCGAAGGCTCACAATCTACAAGGGATGGGTGAGGATACAGTAGGTGAGGGTAGAGCTGGTCATGCAGCGGTTTGGTCAATCGGTGGTTACTGCAGGTTGTAGGCTTGTCGGAAGAGGTGGGTCTTCAGGTTCTTTTTGAAGGTTTCGATGGTAGGCGAGAGTCTGATGTGTTGTGGTAGAGGGTTCCAGAGTAGGGGTGATGCGCGAGAGAAATCTTGTATACGATTGTGGGAAGAGGAGATAAGAGGGGAGTAGAGAAGGAGATCTTGTGAGGATCGGAGGTTGCGTGTAGGTTAGTACCGGGAGACGAGGTCACAGATGTATGGAGGAGAGAGGTTGTGGATGGCTTTGTACGCCATGGTTAGGCTTTTGTACTGGAGTCTCTGGGAAATGGGGAGCCAGTGTAGGGATTGACAGAGGGGAGAGGCCGGGGAATAGTGGGGGGACAGGTGAATTAGTCAGGCAGCAGAGTTTTGAATAGAATGGAGGGGTGCGATAGTGTTAGAGGGGAGGCCACAGAGCAAGAGGTTGCAGTAGTCAAGGCGAGAGAAGATGAGGGCCTGGACTAGGGTTTTTGCAGATTCTTGGTTGAGGAATGAACGGATTCGTGAAATATTTTTGAGTTGAAGTGAAAAGGGCTTGGATATGTGGTTTGAAGGAGAGATCAGCGTCAAGGATTACCCCGAGGCAGCGAGCTGATATCTGGTCCAGAGATGTAGATCTGTGTGTCATCAGCATAGAGATGATACTGAAAGCCATGAGATTCTATGAGCTGTCCCAGGCCAAAGGTGTAAATGGAGAAGAGCAGGGGCCCTAGGACTGAACCTTGTGGGACTCTGACAGATAGGGGGCGAGGTGAGGAGGTGGTGTGTAAGTGGGAGACGCTGAATGTCCGTTCTGTTAGGTATGATGAGATCCAGGATAGGGCCAAGTCTGTGATGCCAAGGGATGAGAGGGTCTGTAATAATAGGGAATGGTCCACTGTGTCAAAGGCAGCTGACAGGTCCAGGAGGAGGAGGACAGAGTAGTGTCACTTGCTCTTGGCGGTTAAGAGGTCATTGGTGACCTTAGTTAGGGCAGTTTCAGTGGAGTGCTGTGACCGGAAGCCAGATTGTAAGCTGTCGAAGAGGGAGCAAGAAGAGAGATGGGAGGACAGTTCAAGGTAGACGTGTTGTTCCAGTAGCTTGGAGGCATAGGGGAGAAGTGATATAGGGCGATAGCTAGATACAGAGGATGGGTAAAGAGAGGGCTTTTTGAGGATAGGTGTGATGGAGGCATGTTTAAAGCTTGAGGGGAAAACACCAGTTGTTAGTGATAGGTTGAAGAGATGGGTTAGGGTTGGGATGAAGACAGTGGTGAGGTTTGGGATGAAGTGGGATGGGATCGGGTCAAGTGCACAGGTGGTGAGATGTGATCTTGAGAGTAGAGTGGAGAGCCGATCTTCTGTAATGGTGGAGAAGTTGGTTTTGGAGGTGGAGGGCTGGGAAGTCGGGAGGAAGGGCTTTGGGGGTTGTTGACCAAAACTGTCTCTGATATTATCATTATCATTATAGGGCAGCATGGTGTCTCAGTGGTTAGCACTATTGCTTTGCAGCGCTGGGGTCACCAAGCTCAACATTGCAAGGAGTTTGTATGTTTTCCCCGTATTTGCATGCGAGTTGTCTGGTTTCCTAACAAAACTCCAAAGATGTACTAATAAAGAACTTAGATTGTGAGCCCTAATGGGGACAGTGATGACCATATGTGTAAAGTGCTGCATAATATGATGGTGCTATGTAAGTAAGAATAGAAAATAAATATAGTGCCCAAATAATTCAATCATTACTGGGTGCCTACACAAATGTCACATGAGCGGAACGGCAAATTTTTTCCCATAATGGGAGAGAACTGGAAGTACCATTCACAGCCATTGCACAGTATGTGGAGGGTGCCAGGAGTCAGTTCCTCACCAATCTGAAATTGGTGACTAAAGATAAGTCAATAATAATAAAAAAAACTTTGAGTTTGGATGTTTTTTATTATTATTTTGGAATTAGTTTCTCTATGTGAATTTTATTGTTGCAAAAACACTAAAGGAGTTTTCTGAGACTTTATTACTAATGACCAGGCCTGGACTGATAATCTGCCCTATTGGGCAAATGCCTGGTAGGCTGGTCAGGTGGCTGCTGTTGTCAGAGTACCATTGTGTAGTAGTGAGTCCTGGCCGCCATCCCACAAGGTCCTGTCTGTAGTTAGCCCATTCTGTGCAGAGCAGGGCTCACTGCTGGCTCGCCCCTCTCTCTGGCTGTGGCCGGCCACTGTCTTGTCCCTCCCGCTTAGGGCAGCTTCTGACTCCAGTGGAAGTGGTGTGGTGAGTCTGGTGTTTGTCTTTGTAGATAAATAAACAAATTACCGGATAACTGTGATGTTAGTGTTTTAAGAGTTTAGGAAGTCACCCCACAAAGCATCTGGACACAGATTTCATTTTGAATAGCAGGTCTCCTATATCGTACATTAACTGGTAGCTTCTAATGCTACTGACTGCAAGTATCGCCAGGCTCTGAAGAGACTCCAACCCCTGAACCAGTCGAAGTCACGCCCCTGCATAGGGATCCATTCACCAAGCAGAGGCCAAAAAGGATGTACCGGTACCTTTCTCCTGCTTTTTATGGTTTATTTTATTTTTTTCCTTGTGGTTTGTAACAGCATAGTATGGTACTCTTTTTATACAAAGATAAAGGCCCCAATTAATTAAGACCGATGTTTTGTACACCAGTAGTGATGAGTGAATGTGCTAGGATAATATGTTATCCAAGGGTGCTAACCGAGTGTATTCAACGTGCTTGGAAAATATGTTCAAGTCCCTGTGGCTGCATGTCTCGCAGCTTTTCGTCAACCGCAACACATGCAGCAGCGAGGACTCGAACATATTTTTCAAGCACGCCGAAGACACTCAGTCTAATAAGGGGAGTAAAGGAATAAGATGTGCCAAATTCATTCCGAGGCACAAGCCAGGAATGTTCCTCCAGTCCGAGACTGGAGATTGGTCACTACTCGGACAACTCCCTTCTCAATTACCATATTCTCCCATGTACAACAAAAACCTGTACTCATCTCAGCCAGTGCTGTTCCAGAGTCATCAGTGTTGAAACTCCCAGGGCTCACATAACGTTGTTGTTATGAGTCAAACTATTTATATTTTACATAGAGAATTAAGCATTTGAGAAGGGGTTGCCTGAGTAGTAGACAACCCCTTTGGGGAGTGACTAAATAAAACTGTCTGTCGACCTTTGTATGCCACAATTTGTCTGCAAAGTTTGCACTTTGGGGGAAGGATATGTCGTTGATGGTAGGGTTTGTTTGTCACGGCTGCTTTTAAAGAGGTTGTCCACTACTTTTTCATTGATAACCTATACTTAGGATAGGTCATTAATGTCTGATCAGCTGGGGTCTCACATCGGACACCCCCGACGATCAGCTGTTATTGGTGTGGCGGCGGCAGCTCATTTATGGAGCTGATAAATTTTCTGGTAGTGGCCGAAGCTTGGTACTACATATTCGCCTCCTATTCAAATCAATAGGAGGTGAATGTTTGGTAACCTGCGGTGGCCACTATCAGAAGACGAAGCAGCTCCTCAAGTGAGTACTTCTGGCCAGTAGCTGCTGCCACTGCCACTGGTATCAGCTGATCGGCGGAGGTGACCGATGTTGGACCCCGGCCGATCAGACATTGATGACCTTTCCAAAAGATAGGTCATCAATGAAAAAGTAGTGGACAACCTCTTTAGGTCTCAGTCCTGCCCGACTAATGACATACATAGAGGAGAGGTCATCAATATCAAATTGACAATTCTCTCTAATCCTGGCAACAAGCTTGGAGTTTCATTCATGGCTTCCACATAATAAATGGAGCAGTGCCACTTCCTGCGTTCCTCAGTCAGATAATTGGCGGGTATGCTGGGAGCCGGACGCCCACCAATCTTATGTTGATGGTCTACCTTAAGGCTAAGCCATTATTATTAAAGTCGTAGGAAAACTTTTCACAATTGAGTTTAAAAGATGTAAGAAAAAACCCTGAAAATGAAGCATTTCTGATGTCATACATTTAGGTCAGATGAACATTTGCACTGTAGAATGAAGACATTTTAGCACCGGAGACCCCGATTATGTCTGTGACTGCTCATTATGCGGAATTAAAAAGTTTTGGCCTAATAACATTATATTTTATTATAAAAGTTCAGGGTTCATTCTGATGGGATTTAATGGTCATTCAACCTTCTTCCACGGTGTTTGCAGAGTACAAAGGTTTATTTCATCCACTGCTACACCTTGCTGTAATGTTATTATTCAGCCTCATCTTTTATGTATTTGCCAGCTGTCCCTGTCCTAATGATCATGCATAAGCAGAAGAGAAGTCTGGGCTTTATACTTCTAAAGGGCAGACATCAAAGGAAGAGATCATATGAGATCCTGGGTTCTGCCCTTTTTGTTGTTGTAAAAAGGAAAATGACATCTAAGCCAACAAACAAGAGACATATATTTATGTTAGTTTATTAATTCTGTTGGCAATAGATGTGAAGCATTACATTACAGTATGGGCTCGTGTAGGCCACCGCATAAATGGAATGAGTGCTATCGGTGTTTTTTTCGGATGGCATTCATCTCCAGGTTTTTCTATGGGGCTGTGCACATGTCCAATTTTTTCCTTTGACAGAGTGGTCCAAGGAAAAAAAATCATAGCATGCCCGATTTGCTCCCTAAAATCAGATGGCACTCAGCCACTCATGTCTTTTGGCCCTTAGGGACTTCGTGGAAGCCATACCATCACATCCAGGAACCCTTGTTTTTCTTTATGCTGAATATAGTTCTCAATTTCATTGGCTGTTTGCTTGGGGTCCTTGTCCTGCTGCAGCCGATCAGCCAATTTGAAGCCAATCAGATGCCTACTGTTGTGAATTCTGCTTTTGGGCTCCCTCCGGTGGTTGTAGGTGGTAATGCAGTTGCCCCTGAGTTGCAGTCCTGGTCAGGTGTATCTGCTGATTGCAGATCTGACTGGGGTATTTAGGCGTGCTGGATTCATTAGTCCTTGCCAGTTGTCAATTGTTGTTGGGAGGTGTAGGACCTCTGCCTGGTTCCTCCTGCCTTTCTGCCAAATCAGCAAAGATAAGTGTCTGGTTCTCAGTGGCGTACACACCATGTATGCGACGGGTGCCGCCGCATCCGGGCCCCACGGCCGGGGGGGCCCGGTGCTGCCCGGCCCCATGGTGTGTACGCCACCTATTTTTTTTTTTTTTTTTTTTTTTGTTAATTTTTTTTTGCTCGGGTCGGGGACCAGTCGTCCCGGGGGGGCGCGCGCGCGGCGAGGCGACAGGGCTTTGCTGTCGGGCCCTGTCGGAGATGAGCGTGTGGGGAAGCAGGAAGCTTCCCCACGGTGCTGCGCTGCAGTTGGAGGGGGAAGGTCACATAGGGGGCGCGGTGATCTCATTTCCGAGCGACCGGAAGTGACGTCACCGTGCACCCTTTGCGACCGACGGCTGCTCGCTCCTGGACTCCTCACATACCGTGTTTCCCCGAAAGTAGGACCCCCCCGAAAGTAAGACAGGGTGGGGGTTACGGGGGGGTCCTTCAATGTAAGGCCTCCCCCGAATGTAAGGCAGGGTTGGGGGGCCGCTGTGAAATGTGATGTCTTCACTGGTATCCATGGTAAACATCGGGTTACTAAGCGCAGGGCCGCGCTTAGTAACCCGATATTTACCATGGATACCATGGTAAAAGTAAAAAAAAAAAACACTACATACTCACCGTCTGTTGTCCGTCACGTCCCCTGGAGCTTGCCGTAGTGACTGTCTCAGCGACGTCCGGCCGTAAAGCAGAGTCCAGCGGTGAACCTGCAGTAACAGCGGTTCACCGCTGGGCACCGCTGTTACGGCCGGCCGGCGCTGAGACAGTCAGTGCGGCAAGCGCCGAGGGCAGTAGCGTAGCTACTGGGGGGGCAGAGGGGGCCGTTGCCCCGGGCCCAGTGTCATGAAGGGGCCCACCCACAGCCACTTCTGTATCAGGCAGCACTGAGGGAGAGCACGGCACCTTGCCTGCTCCCCTGTCTTCCTGGCACAGTGGCAGAGTCCTCAGTGCAGTAGTGCAGTGTACTAGTCTATGGCCTGAGCTCACCTGATAAGATTCTCCCAGGCTCCGCTCCTGTGTGCTCTCCTTCATGCACGCTGGATCTCCCCTGGGTCCTAGTGCTCACCGCTGGTTTACCTCAGACACTGCTGGCCATGTCTATGATGTCTGACACCTCACCTCATGCTCTCTGCCTGCAGCACTTGGTGGGACATTGCAGCGCCATCCATAAACTTGCTGCAGTGCCTGCAAACTCCATCTGAGGGCTGCCAGAATGTAAGCTAATGAAATTCAGGTAAAGGTCACTGTGGGGAGAATGTGAGAGCCTGGGGGCCTGGTGGGCACTGAAGGGGTGGTGGAGGGAGGACAGTGGCCTTAGTATTAGACTTACTATAATAGTGTTTAGTGCTCTGCACCACATCACATGTAATACGTGCTGTTTGGGGGGCTGATGGGGTAATGGGCTTATTATTCTTACAGCCGGGGTCTTATAAGCCCCAGCCTGTTAGTATAACAAGCCCCCATACAGTAACCATGTTGTGAGCTGCATTATATGTAATGCTGTCATAGTAAGTGACTTATTATTGTTATAAAGTTATTAAAGGGAGCCTGAGCGGTGTTACAGGCCGCTCATGGTTTGTACAGCGTCTATCAGCACCGTCTGTAGTGTACCAGGCGGACATGTTTGTCTCTATAAGGGTAGGTGCACACGGTCGGTAAACGCTGCGGTTGGACGCTGTGTACTGGTGCCTCGTGCAGATGTTACAGCATAGTGGATGGGATTTCAAGAAATCCCATGTCCACTATGCGTCCATAGATGCCTGCGACGCTCGCGGTTTACCTGTGGAGACAGATATCCGGCACGTCTTTCCAGAGCACACCATGTCTATTTATCCAAGATAAAAGTCACCTGTACAATGTATTGGATGCAATGATTCGGCATGGTTCAGTGAACAAATGCGAAATCACCTGCGCTCAATGCCGGCAGCACTTGGGATACATCGGACATGTGCTGCGTCCAAAGCGCTGCCAATTACTGTAACGTCTGCACATACCCTAAAGCTGCAGTGTTTCGTAGAAAAACATACTAATAGCTGCTAGAGAGCGAGCGGCGCTGTGCACTAGTCCTACAGACAGGTCCCTGGTGGCTTCTCCCCCCCCACTGACAGTACGGTGCTGTGCACTAGTCCTACAGACAGGTCCCTGGTGGCTTCTCCCCACCCGCTGACAGTACGGTGCTGTGCACTAGTCCTACAGACAGGTCCCCGGTGGCTTCTCCCCACCTGCTGACAGTGCGGTGCTGTGCACTAGTCCTACAGACAGGTCCCTGGTGGCTTCTCCCCCCCCACTGACAGTACGGTGCTGTGCACTAGTCCTACAGACAGGTCCCTGGTGGCTTCTCTCCACCCGCTGACAGTACGGTGCTGTGCACTAGTCCTACAGACAGGTCCCTGGTGGCTTCTCCCCACCCACTGACAGTACGGTGCTGTGCACTAGTCCTACAGACAGGTCCCTGGTGGCTTCTCTCCACCCGCTGACAGTACGGTGCTGTGCACTAGTCCTACAGACAGGTCCGTCGGCTTCTCTCCACCCGCTGACAGTGCGGTGCTGTGCACGAGTCCTAGAGACCCAGTGTGGTGCTGTGCATTATTCCTACAGACAGGTCCCTGGTGGCTTCTCCCTACCTGCAGGACCGTGCGGTGCTGTGCACGAGTCCTAGAGACAGGTGCCTGGTAGCTTCTCCCCATACTTATTTTCAGTAATACCATGGTCATCAGCAGAAGTTCCCCTATGCCGACAATTAGGGTGTGCCACTATAGTTGTAATCAGGGTTACGTGGCTAGGGGCCCACTCAGATGTTTCGCCCCCCCTGAGCTAAACCCCTAGCTACGCCTCTGGCCGAGGGACATGAAGGACGACAGAAGGTGCGTATGTAGCGTTTTTTTTTTTACATGGAGAGAGCTGTCTGTGCGAGCCCCCGACTCTGCAGCCGGCCCCTCTACAGTGAGAGCCCCCGACACCACAGCCGGCCCATCTACTGTGAGAGACCCTGACTCTGCAGCCGGCCCATCTACTGTGCAAGCCCCCTACACCGCAGCCAGCCCCTCTACCGTGCGAGACCCTGACTCCACATCCGGCCCCTCTAGAGAGCGAGCACCAACAATGTATACAAGGAGGCCTGGAGGTCTTCCCTAATAAATATACCATGATGGGGGAGTGTGGAGCCAGGAAGGAGCGCTTCCCTAATACGGAGCAGCCAGTGTCGCACTAGTGGGGTCTTTACCTCACTGAGGATCAGCATCTTAGGGCGATGGAGACAAGTACGGCCGCTCCATACAGGCCACGTGCACCAGGGGCCACAGCTGTGTGGTGCAGGCACTTTTCCCATGTGGGGCCCCATAGTGCAGCCATGCCAGGAGCAGAGAGAGGGGCACAGTGCACCAATGCCTGCAGACCCATATGGGAGCAGTGATCTCCTGCAGGCAGACTACAAGCCCCAGCACAGCTCAGTGTGTTTTTTCTTCCTCCCCTTTCTTTCCCTTCTCCCCCGTCCTCGTTCCGGTCGGCCCATTTCCTTGGGTCTGGGTATCTCCATGGAGACTTCTTATACTTCCGGCGTCTATTCCTCCCTCTATGCGATCAGCGCGCATTTCCTCACTTCCGCCTCCTGCATGGCGGCAACCCAGCTGTATACACTCCGGATGATGATTGGTCCGTATATATGGTATGTAGGTTCTTACCACCACTACACTCACTTCCCCTGACGAAGCCGCTGCAGTTACCTTCGGCTAATGTAAGACCTCCCCCGAAAGTAAGACAGGGTGGCACTTATTGGGGTAAAATTAATGTAAGACAGGGTCTTACTTTCGGGGAAACACGGTATAATGTACGCTGCTTATACTGGTGTCTACTGGGGTGTCCTCACATATAATGTACGCTGCTTATACTGGTGTATACTGGGGTGTCCTCACATATAATGTACGCTGCTTATACTGGTGTATACTGGGGTGTCCTCACATGTCAAACAGGCACAGCACTTTACATTCACATATAATGTACGCTGCTTATACTGGTGTCTACTGGGGTGTCCTCACATGTACACATATAATGTACACTGCTTATACTGGTGTCTACTGGTGTGTCCTCACATGTACACATATAATGTACGCTGCTTATACTGGTGTCTACTGGTGTGTCCTCACATGTACACATATAATGTACGCTGCTTATACTGGTGTCTACTGGTGTGTCCTCACATGTACACATATAATGTACACTGCTTATACTGGTGTATACTGGTGTGTCCTCACATGTACACATATAATGTACGCTGCTTATACTGGTGTCTACTGGTGTGTCCTCACATGTACACATATAATGTACACTGCTTATACTGGTGTATACTGGTGTGTCCTCACATGTACACATATAATGTACGCTGCTTATTCTGGTGTATCCTCAAATATACACAAATGTATCATACTAAAGTGAATAAATGTTTAGGATCACACTGTATTGGGGATGGCAAATAATAATAGTTTCACTTTTTTAGGTTGAATTCATTTTATCTATTACTGCAATGCAATGCTGCTTTCTCCTGCAATGCTGCTTTCTGGTAAGTCTATTTTTTATTGCCTTCGCCATATAAATTAGTAATTGGGGGGTGTGGCTGTGGAGAGGGTGTGGCTGTGGAGGGGGTGTGGCTGTGGAGGGGGCGTGGCTTAACATGCAAATTTTCGGCGCGCTACGCGCGCCGCCTACTCCCCTCCCTTCTTCGGGGGGGGGGGGCCCTTTGCTCAATTTTGCTATGGGGCCCTGTGAAATCTATGTACGCCCCTGCTGGTTCTTTTTCCCATGTGGCACACATGTTGTGTGCTTCACAATTCAGTGCTATACTTTGTGTTTTCTTGTCCAGCTTAGATTGTGTCAGTATTTTCTCAGTCTTGCTGGATTCTCTGGAGTGGCAGATATACATTCCATGTCTTTAGTTAGATTGTGGAACCTTTTGTATTATCTGCTGTGGATATTTTTGGAAGGGTTTTAATACTGACCGCCTAGTTATCTGTCCTATCCTTTCCTATTTAGCTAGAGTGGCCTCTTTTGCTAAATCCTGTTTTCTACCTGCGTGTGTCTATTCTTCTCCTACTCACAGTCATTATTCGTGGGGGGCTGCCTATCTTTTGGGGGTCTGCTCTGAGGCAAGATAGCATTCCCATTTCCATCTATAGGGGTATTTAGTCCTCCGGCTGTGTCGAGGTGTCTAGGGAGTGTTAGGCACACCCCACGGCTACTTCTAGTTGCGGTGTTAGTTCAGGATTGCGGTCAGTACAGGTTCCACCGACTCCAGAGAAAGTTTCATGCGGCTCCAAGGTCACCAGATCATAACAGTACAACTGGCCCATAATGAGTTAAATGCATCTCAGAAGAAGGGAAGAAAGATGTTGAGCCATTTTTTTTTCTGCAGTCTGTTTTGTCTTTTTTTCCCTCTTTATTTATGGGTGGCTGAGGAGTCTTGTGCCAGCATGGATGTTCAGGAATTAGCTTCTCGTGTAGACCAGCTTGCTGCTAGGGTACAGGGTATTTCTGATTATATTGTTCAGACTCCAGCTTTAGAACCGAAGATTCCTACTCCTAATTTGTTTTTTGGTGATAGGGCCAAATTTTGGGGGTTTAAAAATAATTGTACATTTTTTTTTGCTCTGAGACCGCGATCCTCCGGTGATTCCATTCAGCAGGTTAAAATTGTCATCTCCCTGCTGCGTGGTGATCCACAGGATTGGGCATTTTCCCTGGAATCTGGGAATCCGGCCTTGCTTAATGTAGATTCCTTTTTTCAGGCTTTAGGTTTATTATATGATGAACCTAATTCTGTGGATCAAGCGGAGAAAACCTTGTTGGCCCTGTCTCAGGGTCAAGAGGCGGCAGAATTGTTTTGTCAGAAATTTAGAAAATGGTCTGTGTTGACTAAATGGAATGATGATGCTTTGGCTGCAATTTTCAGAAAGGGTCTTTCTGAATCCGTTAAAGATGTTATGGTGGGGTTTCCCACGCCTTCCGGTCTGAGTGATTCTATGTCTCTGGCCATTCAGATTGATCGGCGCTTGCGGGAGCGTAGAACTGTGCGCGCTGTGGCATCGTCCTCAGAGCCAATTCCTGAGCCAATTGTTGTGAATTCCGTTCTCGAACTCCCTCCTGTGGTCATGAATGGTACTTCGGCGAGTTCTGTTCATGGACTCCCTCTGGTGGCTGTGAGTGGAACTGCTGGTTCTGAGGTTTTGTCCTCAGCTGCCCTCGTTTGTGGCTAGGCTGGCTTCTCTATTTAACTCCACTCAGATCGTTACTCCATGCCAGCTGCCAATGTATCGGTACTGGTTCAGATCTCTCTCGGATCTTTCTGATGACCTGTCTACTCCAGCATAAGCTAAGTCCCTGCTGGTTCATTTGTTGTTCATTTGTGTACTAATATGTTTCTTAGTGCTTGCTAAGTTCTTGTCCAGTTTGCTAACATGATATTGCCTTGCTAGCTGGAAGCTCTGGGTTGCAGAGTGGCACCTCCGCACCGTGAGTCGGTGCAGGGGTCTTTTTGCACACTCTGCGTGGCTTTTTGTAGTTTTTTGTGCTGACCGCATAGATCCCTTTCCTATCCTCACTCTATCTAGTAAGTCCGGCCTCCTTTTCTGAAACCTGTTTCATCCCTGTGTTTGTGACTTTCCTCTTAACTCACAGTTAATATATGTGGGGGGCTGCCTTTACCTTTGGGGAATTTTCTCTGAGGCAAGTTAAGGCTTATTTTCCTATCTTTAGGGGTAGTTAGCTCTTAGGCTGTGAAGAGGCGTCTAGGGAGAGTTAGGTACGCTCCACAGCTATTTCTTGTGTGTGTGTTAGGATTAGGATTTGCGGTCAGCAGAGTTCCCACTTCCCAGAGCTTGTCCTGTCTTTCAGTTTAACCATCAGGTCATTCCAGGTGCACCTAACCACCAGGCCCATAACAGCCAATGCAGTGTGATAGGATTTTGTCTAGAACGGAACGTCAAGGATTCAGACGTCAGAATGGGTTGTGTTATTGTGGCGACGCTTCTCATGTCATTTCAGTCTGCCTTAAGCGGACAAAGAGGATCGCTACCATCAGTACTGTACAACCTAAATTTCTGTTATCGGTGTCCTTGATTTGCTCATTGTCATCATTCTCTGTCATGGCGTTTGTGGATTCAGGCGCCGCCTTGAACTTAATGGATTTTGAGTTTGCCAGGCGTTGTGGTTTTCCCTTGCAGCCTTTGCAGAACCCTATTCGTTTAAGGGGGATTGATGCTACACCTTTGGCTAAAAATAAACCTCAGTTTTGGACACAGCTGACCATGTGCATGGCGCCAGCCCATCAGGAAGATTGTCGTTTTCTGGTGTTGCATAATTTGCATGATGCTATTGTGCTGGGTTTACCATGGTTACAGGTGCATAATCCGGTATTAGATTGGAAATCTATGTCTGTGACTAGTTGGGGTTGTCAGGGGGTTCATGGTGACGTTCCTGTGATGTCAATTGCCTCCTCCCCCTCTTCTGAAATTCCTGAGTTTTTGTCAGATTTCCAGGATGTATTCCATGAGCCCAAGTCCAGTTCCCTTCCACCGCATAGGGACTGTGATTGGGCTATTGACTTGATTCCAGGCTGTAAGTTCCTTAAGGGCCGACTTTTCAACCTGTCTGTGCCTGAACATACCGCCATGCGGAGTTATGTTAAGGAGTCTTTGGAGAAAGGGCATATTCGGCCATCTTATTCACCATTAGGAGCAGGTTTTTTTTTTGTTGCTAAGAAGGATGGCTCCTTGAGACCTTGTATTGATTATCGCCTCTTGAATAAGATCACGGTCAAGTTTCAATACCCTTTACCTTTGCTTTCCGATTTGTTTGCTAGGATTAAGGGGGATAGTTGGTTTACTAAGATTGACCTTCGGGGGGCATATAATCTTGTTCGTATTAAACAGGGTGATGAATGGAAAACTGCGTTTAATACGCCCGAAGGCCATTTTGAATACCTTGTGATGCCATTCGGACTCTCTAATGCTCCATCTGTGTTTCAGTCCTTCATGCATGATATATTTCGGAATTATCTTGATAAATTCATGTTGTGAATGTTGTAAATTCACTGTTCTGTGTTGGCTGGTCATCCTGGTATTTTTGATACCAGAGATTTGGTTGGTAGGTCCTTTTGGTGGCCTTCGTTGTCACGTGATGTGCGTTCTTTTGTGCAGTCCTGTGGGACTTGTGCGCGGGCCAAGCCTTTGCTGTTCCCGCGCTAGTGGGTTGCTTTTGCCTTTGCCGGTCCCTGAGAGGCCTTTGGACGCATATTTCTATGGATTTTATGTCAGTTATCTGGGTGGTTTGTGACCGGATTTCTAAGATGGTTCATTTGGTACCTTTGCCTAAGTTGCCTTCCTCTTCTGATTTGGTTCCGTTGTTTTCACAGCATGTGGTTCGTTTGCATGGCATTCCGGAGAACATTGTGTCCGATAGAGGTTCCCAGTTTGTTTCTAGGTTTTGGCTGGCCTTTTGTGCTAGGCTGGGCATTGATTTGTCTTTTTCTTCCGCATTTCATCCTCAGACAAATGGCCAAACCGAGCGAACTAATCAGACTTTGGAAACTTATTTGAGATGCTTTGTGTCTGCTGATCAGGATGATTGGGTGGCTTTCTTGCCATTGGCCGAGTTTGCCCTTAATAATCGGGCTAGTTCTGCTACCTTGGTTTCACCCTTCTTTTGTAACTCTGGTTTTCATCCTCGTTTTTCTTCAGGGCAGGTTGAGCCTTCTGATTGTCCTGGGGTGGACTCTGTGGTTGACAGGTTGCAGCAAATTTGGGCTCATGGTGTTGACAATCTGGTGTTGTCTCAGGAAGGGGCTCAGCGTTTTGCTAACCGTCGTCGCTGTGTTGGTTCCTGGCTTCGGGTTGGGGATTTGGTCTGGTTGTCTTCCCGTCATGTCCCTATGAAGGTTTCTTCCCCTAAGTTTAAGCCTTATCAATCCAGTGTCTTTTCGTTTGGCCCTTCCAGCCTCTTTTTCCATCCATAATGTTTTTCATAGATCTTTGTTGCGGAAATATGTGGTGCCCGTTGTTCCCTCTGTTGATCCTCCTGCCCCGGTGTTGATTGATGGGGAGTTGGAGTATGTGGTTGAGAAGATTTTGGATTCTCGCTTTTCGAGGCGGAGGCTTCAGTATCTTGTCAAATGGAAGGGTTATGGCCAGGAGGATAATTCTTGGGTTGTTGCCTCCAATGTTCATGCTGATGATTTGGTTCGTGCCTTTCATTTGGCTCGTCCGGATCGGCCTGTGGGCTCTGGTGAGGTTTCGGTGACCCCTCCTCAAGGGGGGGGTACTGTTGTGAATTCTGCTCTTGGGCTCCCTCCGGTGGTTGTAAGTGGTAGCGCTGCTGTCTCTGAATCACAGCATTTATCAGGTGTTTTCACTTTTTGAAATTTGGACAGGGCTATTTAGTCTTGCTTCACCCTTTAGTCAGTGCCAGTTGTCCATTGTTCCTGGAGGATTCACATCCCTGCCTGGTCTCTTTTTTGCAGTTCTTTTCAACAAAGATAAGTTCTGGCCTTGATTTTGCTGTCCACATGCTGTGGTCTTATTGTTCAGTTGTTTTCCATGTTTTGTCTTGTCCAGCTTGGTCTGTATAAGGATTTGTTTAGCCAAGCTGGTATCTCTGGAGATGCAGATATACCCTCCATGTCTTTAGTTAGCTGTGGAGTTTTTGTATTTTCTGTGGTGGATATTTTTTAGTGTTTTAATACTGACCGCATAGTACTCTGTCCTGTCCTTTCTATTTAGCTAGAAGTGGCCTCCTTTGCTAAATTCTCATTTCAGTCTGTGCATGTTTTTTCCCTCTCCTCTCACAGTCAATATTTGTGGGGGGCTGCCTGTTCTTTGAGGATTTTCTCTGAGGCAAGATAGTTTTCCCTTTTCTATCTCTAGGGGTAATTAGTCATCCGGCTGTGTTGAGATGTCTAGGGAGCGCTAGGTACATTCCTCGGCTACTTCTAGTTGCGGTGTTAGGTTCAGGGTCTGCGGTCAGTACAGGTACCACCTTCTCCAGAGTACGTCCCATGCTGCTCTTAGGCCACCAGATCATAACAGACCCCTCCTCAAGGGGGAGGTACTGTTGTGAATTCTGCTTTTGGGCTCCCTCCAGTGGTTGTAGGTGGTAATGCAGTTGCCCCTGAGTTGCAGTCCTGGTGAGGTGTATCTGCTGATTGCAGATCTGACTGGGGTATTTAGGCGTGCTGGATTCATTAGTCCTTGCCAGTTGTCAATTGTTGTTGGGAGGTGTAGGACCTCTGCCTGGTTCCTCCTGCCTTTCTGCCAAATCAGCAAAGATAAGTGTCTGGTTCTTTTTCCCATGTGGCACACATGTTGTGTGCTTCACAATTCAGTGCTATACTTTGTGTTTTCTTGTCCAGCTTAGATTGTGTCAGTATTTTCTCAGTCTTGCTGGATTCTCTGGAGTGGCAGATATACATTCCATGTCTTTAGTTAGATTGTGGAACCTTTTGTATTATCTGCTGTGGATATTTTTGGAAGGGTTTTAATACTGACCGCCTAGTTATCTGTCCTATCCTTTCCTATTTAGCTAGAGTGGCCTCTTTTGCTAAATCCTGTTTTCTACCTGCGTGTGTCTATTCTTCTCCTACTCACAGTCATTATTCGTGGGGGGCTGCCTATCCTTTGGGGGTCTGCTCTGAGGCAAGATAGCATTCCTATTTCCATCTATAGGGGTATTTAGTCCTCCGGCTGTGTCGAGGTGTCTAGGGAGTGTTAGGCACACCCCACGGCTACTTCTAGTTGCGGTGTTAGTTCAGGATTGCGGTCAGTACAGGTTCCACCGACTCCAGAGAAAGTTTCATGCGGCTCCAAGGTCACCAGATCATAACAGCCTACCTGATATATGGCACCGCATGGGAAATGGGCAAATTTGAAGACCTTAGACATTGTGGTCGGCCAAAGAAACTTAGTGCAGCAGATGCAAGATGTCCAGCATTGCCATCATGTGCTTAATTCTAAAACTCTGGGCAAAACCATCAATGATAAAGACCTGGGTGTATGGGTGGATGACAAACTCATATTCAGTGGCCAGTGTCAGGCAGCTGCTACAAAGGCAAATAAAATAATGGGATGCATTAAAAGAGGCATAGATGCTCATGAGGAGAACATAATTTTACCTCTATACAAGTCACTAGTTCGACCACACTTAGAATACTGTGCACAGTTCTGGTCTCCGGTGTATAAGAAAGACATAGCTGAACTGGAGCGGGTGCAGAGAAGAGCGACCAAGGTTATTAGAGGACTGGGGGGTCTGCCATACCAAGATAGGTTATTACACTTGGGGCTATTTAGTTTGGAAAAACGAAGACTAAGGGGTGATCTTATTTTAATGTATAAATATATGAGGGGACAGTACAAAGACCTTTCTGATGATCTTTTTAATCATAGACCTGAGACAGGGACAAGGGGGCATCCTCTACGTCTGGAGGAAAGAAGGTTTAAGCATAATAACAGACGCGGATTCTTTACTGTAAGAGCAGTGAGACTATGGAACTCTCTGCCGTATGATGTTGTAATGAGTGACTCATTGCTTCAATTTAAGAGGGGACTGGATACCTTTCTGGAAAAGTATAATATTACAGGGTATATATATTAGATTCCTTGATAAGGCGTTGATCCAGGGAACTAGTCTGATTGCCGTATGTGGAGTCGGGAAGGAATTTTTTTCCCCATGGTGGAGTTACTCTTTGCCACATGGGGTTTTTTTGCCTTCCCCTGGATCAACATGTTAGGGCATGTTAGGTTAGGCTATGGGTTGAACTAGATGGACTTACAGTCTTCCTTCAACCTTAATAACTATGTAACTATATCAGTTCAGAACTGGCAGCAAAAAATGGGACCCAAATACACCCATCTACTGTTCATAGAAGTCTGGCCAGAAGTGGTCTTCATGGAAGAATTATGGCTAAGAATCAATACCTTCAGCATGGAAACAAGGCCAATTGACTTAAATATTCATGAAAACATGGGAACTTGGTGCAGAATAATGGCAGCAGCTGCTCTGGACTGATGAATCTAAATGTGAAAAATTTGGCTATAACAGAAGGCAATTTGTTTACCACACGGCTGGAGGGTGATACAATATTGAGTATTTGCAGACAACAGTAAAGCATGGTGGAGGGTCCTTGCAAGTTTATGGCTGCATTTCAGCAAATGGAGTTGGAAATTTGGTCAAATTTAATGGAGTCTTCAATATTGAGAAATACAGGCAGAAACTTATCCATCATGTCATACCATCAGGGAACTGTATGACTCCAAATCTATTCTGCAGCAGGACAAGGACACCAAACGTAAAAACAATGTCTTTAAGAACAATTTTCAGAGTAAAGAAGAACAAGGAGTCCTGGCAATGATGATATGGTCCTCACAGAGCCCTGATCTCTACATCACCGTGTCTTGTGGGATTACCTGAAAAAAGGATTCGCACAAGCGACATCCAAAGAAGATCTGTGGTTAGTTCTCCAAGATGTTTGGAACAAGCTCCCTGCGGAATGGCTTCAAAAACTATGTGAGTGTACCTAGAAGAATTGATGCTGAAGGAAAAGGACAGGCACACCAAGTATTGATTTCATTTACATTGGGTGGGTGTTATCAGATAGCAAGTCATACAGGGAGAAGTACATGTCCTCAGTGAAAGGTATCTGATAACACCCACTGGGACTTAACTAAAGTTAACTCATTAGATACTTTGATTCCTAATATGTTTGCAAAGCAGAGTCGAAGTTTAAAAAAAGTTTTATTGTGTGTCCAGCCTAACATGAAAAATTTGGTGACTGGTCCTTATTTCTATTTGTCTGCTGTGTCCGATGAATGCTGTAAGTCCTTGGTCTGGTGT
Source organism: Ranitomeya variabilis (assembly GCF_051348905.1). Lineage (NCBI taxonomy): Eukaryota > Metazoa > Chordata > Amphibia > Anura > Dendrobatidae > Ranitomeya > Ranitomeya variabilis. The sequence continues at coordinate 69,338,303 of NC_135235.1, read as the reverse complement.
AAACAGTAGCGGGATGGGTCGTTTTTTACCAGTCATGTGAGTTGGAGTCTTTTGTTTTCTGTTGGCCTGGTACAAGTTAGTAGTAAAAAATGGGGTCATAAATATTTTGATGCGGATTATATTATATACTAGCTGTACTACCCGGCTTCGCCCGGGTTAATGACTGCTGTTAGCAAAATAGAATGTGTTAACAAAAATTTATTCTGCACACAAAAACCACAAAACAAATAGATAGAAATGTAATTATTAAAAGGCAAAAACTAAGCAAATAGAAGCATTTCACAACATATATTAGCTTTGTTATACTGAGAATGTCTTTGTTGCCTATATTAACCAATCAGAGCTCAGGTTAATTAACTGTAGCAAAATAGAAGCTGAGCTGTGATTGGTTGCTATTGGCAGCCTGATAAATCCCCAGCCAACAGGAAGCCCTCCCCCCTGGCAGTATATATTAGCTCACACATACACATAATAGACAGGTCATGTGACTGACAGCTGCCGTATTTCCTATATGGTACATTTGTTGCTCTTGTAGTTTGCTTATTAATCAGATTTTTATTTTTGAAGGACAATACCAGACTTGTGTGTGTTTTAGGGCGAGTTTTATGTGTCAAGTTGTGTGTGTTGAGTTGCGTGTGGCGACATGCATGTAGCGACTTTTGTGAGATGAGTTTTGTGTGGCGACATGCGTGTAGCAACATTTTGTGTGTTGAGTTGCATGTGACAGGTTAGTGTAGCAAGTTGTGTGCAGCAAGATTTGTGCATGGCGAGTTTTGCGCGTGGCGAGTTTTATGTGTGGTGCATTTTGAGTATGTGCAAGTTTTGTGTGAGGCAACTTTTGCATGTGGTGCAACTTTTGTACATGTGGCAATTTTTCTGTGTGTGCAAGTTTTGCATGAGGTGAGTTTTCCATGAGGTGAGTTTTGCACGTGTGGCGAGTTTTGCGTGAGCCTAGTTTTGCATATGGCGAGTTTTGCATGTAGCGAGTTTTGAGTGGTGACTTTTGTGTTTCGACTTTTATGTGGCGAGGTTGGTGTGTGTGTGTGGTGAAATGTGTGCTGAGGGTGGTATATGTGTTCAAGCACGTGGTAGTGTGTGGCGCATTTTGTGTTTGTGTTCATATCCCCGTGTGTGGTGAGTATCCCATGTCGGGGCCCCACCTTAGCAACTGTACGGTATATACTCTTTGTCGCCATCGCTCTCATTCTTTAAGTCCTCATTGTTCACATCTGGCAGCTGTCAATTTTCCTCCAACACTTTTCCCTTCACTTTTTCCCCATTATGTAGATAGGAGCAAAATTGTTTGGTGAATTGGAACGCGCGGGGTTAAAATTTCACCTCACAACATAGCCTATGACGCTCTCGGGGTCCAGACGTGTGACTGTGCAAAATTTTGTGGCTGTAGCTGCGACGGTACAGATGCCAATCCCGGACATACACACATACATACATACACACATTCAGCTTTATATATTAGATATACCTGTATGTAATCTCCTGTATATAGTATATACCTGTGTGTCATCTCACCTATATATAGTATATATCTGTGTGTCATCTCCTGTATATAGTATATACCTGTATGTCATCTCCTCCTATACATAGCATATACCTGTGTCATCTCCTCCTGTATATACTATATACCTGTAGGTAATCTGCTCCTGTATATAGTATATACCTGTGTGTCATCTCCTCCTGTATATAGTATATACCTGTATGTCATCTCCTCCTGTATGTAGTATGTACCTGTATGTCATCTCCTCCTCTATATAGTATATACCTGTGTGTCATCTCTCCTGTATATAGTATATATCTGTGTGTCATCTCCTCCTGTATATAGTATATACCTGTGTGTCATCTCCCCTGTAAATAGTATATACCTGTGTGTCATCTCCTGTATATAGTATATAGCTGTATGCCATCTCCTCCTGTATTAGCCCTCGTTCACACGTTATTTGGTCAGTATTTTTACCTCAGTATTTGTAAGCTAAAATGGCAGCCTGATAAATCCCCAGCCAACAGTAAGCCCACCCCCTGGCAGTATATATTAGCTCACACATACACATAATAGACTGGTCATGTGACTGACAGCTGCCGGATTCCTATATGGTACATTTGTTGCTCTTGTAGTTTGTCTGCTTATTAATCAGATTTTTATTTTTGAAGGATACCAGACTTGTGTGTGTTTTAGGGCGAGTTTCGTGTGTCAAGTTGTGTGTGTTGAGTTGCGTGTGGCGACATGCATGTAGGGACTTTTGTGAGATGAGTTTTGTGTGGCGACATGCGTGTAGCAACTTTTTGTGTGTCGAGTTGCATGTGACAGGTTAGTGTAGCAAGTTGTGTGCAGCAAGTTTTGCGCATGGCGAGTTTTGCGCGTGGCGAGTTTTATGTGTGGTGCCTTTTGAGTATGTGCAAGTTTTGTGTGAGGCAACTTTTGCATGTGTTGCAACTTTTGTGCATGTGGCAATTTTTCTGCGTGTGGCAATTTTTCTGCGTGTGCAAGTTTTGCGTGTGGCGAGTTTTGCACGTGTGGCGAGTTTTGCATGTGGAGAGTTTTGCGCGTGGCGAGTTTTGAGCGGCGACTTTTGTGTTTCTACTTTTATGTGGCGAGGTTGGTGTATGTGTGGTGAAATGTGCACTGAGGGTGGTATATGTGTTCGAGCACGTGGTAGTGTGTGGCGCATTTTGTGTGTGTGTTCATATCCCCGTGGTGGTGTGATTATCCCATGTTGGGGCCCCACCTTAGCAACTGTACAGTATATACTCTTTGGTGCCATCGCTGTCATTCTTTAAGTCCCCCTTGTTCACATCTGGCAGCTGTTAATTTGCCTCCAACACTTTTCCTTTCATTTTTTCCCCATTATGTAGATAGGGGCAAAATTGTTTGGTGACTTGGAAAGCGCGGGGTTAAAATTTCACCTCACAATATAGCTTTGACGCTCTCAGGGTCCAGACGTGTGACTGTGCAAAATTTTGTGCCTGTAGCTGCGACGCCTCCAACACTTTTCCTTTCACTTTTTCCCCATTATGTAGATAGGGGCAAAATTGTTTGGTGAATTGGAAAGCGCGGGGTTAAAATTTCACCTCACAACATAGCCTATGACGCTCTCGGGGTCCAGACGTGTGACTGTGCAAAATTTTGTGGCTGTAGCTGCTACGGTTCAGATGCCAATCCCGGACATACATACATACATACATACATACACACACACACACATTCAGCTTTATATATTAGATTATTATATATAATTTCTATATTGCTTCTAGTTAGTATGAAGCTGGAGAAGGACAGAACTAGCATATGGCTATCCACCATCACATCCAGTCCCTGCAGCCCTCGGCCGGCACAGTCTCTCAGGGTCACAGTCTGCGATTGTCAAACACTTTCCCGTCTTTTCCTTCACTCTAGGAGCGCCTCCTGACAGCGGTTCCTTGTGTCGGGGTACCATGAGGTGTGGTTAATTAAGAACACGCGGTGCAGGGCTCTCATTAATGAAATGGACGACATACACAGCAACAGCAAAGCATCCCGGGGAGGGAAGGATTGCACTCAGATGAATGGAAAACAATGAACATTATTCCTAAAAAGGAAGTTTATTACTCGGTTTCTTGAGCCGCTTGGTTTGGACTGTTTTATGTTAGTAGGACAAAGACTAAACAGACCTTCATATTTTCAGTATTAACTACTAAAAATGAAAAATTGATTGTTTACTCTCATAGAGGAGGGAAAGGTCTCAGGAATACAGCAGCTTCTGAGGAAAGAGCCTACTAATTCGAGTATTCTTCATTCTATTGTGTGGCTGGCGACAGATCTCTCTCTCCATCTTCAGATTAAAGGGAATCTGTTTTTTCTATGTAATCTGACAGCAGCATGACGTAGGGACAGAGACTCTGATTCCAGCGATGTGTCACTTAACCCCTTTCTGACCTCGGACGGGATAGTACGTCCGAGGTCAGATCCCCCGCTTTGATGCAGGGCTCCAGCGGTGAGCCCACATCAAAGCCGCGACATGTCAGCTGTTTTGTACAGCTGACATGTGCGCGCAATAGCGGCGAGTGGAATCGCGATCCACCCGCTGCTATTAACTAGATAAATGCCACTGTCAAATGCTGACAGCGGCATTTAACTAGCGCTCCCGGCCGCGCGGCCGGATATAGGCGCATCAACGACCCCCGTCACATGATCGGGGGTCAACGATGTGTAGGCATAGTAACCAGAGTTCTCCTTGAGATCTCTATGGTTGCTGATGCCGGCTTGCTGTGAGCGCCACCCTGTGGTCAGCGCTCACAGCAAGCCTGTAATTCAGCTACATAGAAGCGATCTGATAATCACTGTAAGGCTGCCGTCACACTATCAGTATTTGGTCAGTATTTTACATCAGTATTTGTAAGCCAAAACCAGGAGTGGGCGATAAATACAGAAGTGGTGCATATGTTTCTATTATACTTTTCCTCTAATTGTTCCACTCCTGGTTTTGGCTTACAAATACTGTTGTAAAATACTGACCAAATACTGATAGTGTGACGGCAGCCTCATGTAGCAGCCAATCAGGCTATGCCAGCTTCTAGCCTCCCATGGAGGCTATTGGAGCATGGCAAAAGTAAAAAAAAAAAGTTTAAAAAAAATATGAAAAAAATAAAAAAAATATAAAAGTTTAAATCACCCCCTTTTGCCCCATTCAAAATAAAACAATAAAAAAAAATCAAACCTGCACATATTTGGTATCGCCGCATTCAGAATTGCCTGATCCATCAATAAAAAAAGCATTAACCTGATCGCTAAACGGCGTAGCAATAAAAAAATTTGAAACGCCAGAATTACGTTTTTTTGGTCGCCGCGACATTGCACTAAAATGCAATAACGGGCGATCAAAAGAACGTATCTGCACATTAAAAATGCCAGCTCGACACGCAAAAAATAAGCCCTCACCTGACCCGAGATCCAGAAAAATGGAGACGCTACGGGTATCGGAATATGGCGCAATTTTTTTTAGCAAAGTTTGGATTTCTTTTTTACCACTTAGATAAAACGTAACCTAGACATGTTTGGTGTCTATGAATTTGTAATGACCTGGAGAATCACAATGGCAGGTTAGTTTTAGCATTTAGTGAACCTAGCAAAAAAGCCAAATAAAAAACAAGTGTGGGATTGCACTTTTTTTGCAATTTCACGGCACTTGGAATTTGTTTCCTGTTTTCTAGTACACGACATGGTAAAACCAATGATGTCGTTCAAAAGTGAACCTTATCCCGCAAAAAACAAGCCCTCACATGGCCATATTGATGGAAAAATAAAAAAATTATGGCTCTGGGAAGGAGGGGAGTGAAAAACGAGAACGGAAAAACGGAAAAGGGCAAGGTCTTGAAGGGGTTAAATCTGCAGTAAAGTCCAAAATTAATCTGCAACAGATAGGACACACATTTTTCCTGATATATGTGCATAGGATTTTGTAAGACTGCAGGTCATATTAGTATTATTAGTAGTAGTAGGAGTATTTATAGATTTTTTTTTTCCACAATTGAATTGCACTCAAAATCCATAAAGAAAAATAATATACTTGCAGGCTTATGGTGAGGAACAGTGGCCCTTGTAAATTGCAATATTTCAGGATTTTTTTTGATAAAAATATTGATGGTAAATTAAAAAAACGTGCACTGTATTGAACTCTGCCTAGATACATTGAGAAATAAAAAAAAACCTTTGCTTGAACAAAATGTCATCTTCTAAAAACAAATTTCCATCTACAGGGTGGGCCATTTATATGGATACACCTAAATAAGATGGGAATGGTCGGTGATAGCAACGTCCTGTTTGTGGCACATTAGTATATGGGAGGGGGAAACTTTTCAAGATGGGTGGTTACCATGGCGGCCATTTTGAAGTCGGCCATTTTGGATCCAACTTTATTTTTTCCAATGGGAAGAGGGTCACGTGACACATCAAACTTATTGACAATTTCACAAGACTCCCAAGATGGCGCACCACCACATTATGGGAGTCAGGTCCGAGGATTCCTACATGAACAGCTTCCTGGAAAGTGGATTGGTCGCCGTGGGCCAGTTGAATGGCCACCAAGGTCTCCCGATCTGACCCCCTTAGGGTATGTGTCCACGGTCAGGAAACGCTGCTTGTTTGACGCTGCGCAGAGCTGCAGCGTCAAACACGCAGCATCCAGATGTTCCAGCATAGTGGAGGGGATTTTATGAAATCCCGTCTCCACTATGCGTGGAAACCCGCACGCGGCGGCCCTGCGACTCCGGACATGCTGCGCGTCTTTTCAGATCGCAGCATGTCCGTACACCTTGCGGGGACGCAGCGTCCCCGCAAGGCATAACACAGGGCCCTATGGGAGCGAGCGATCATCCCGGATGTGAAGAGTTAACACATCCGGCATGATCGCGTCCCAGAAAGGGGGCGGGGCTTAGCGCCGAGCGGCTTCGCCGCTGCGGCGATACCGCCGGCCATCCTGACAGTGGAAACATACCCTTAGGCTTTTATCTTTGGGGTCATCTGAAGGCAACTGTCTATGCTGTGAAGATACGAGATGTGCAGCATCTAAAACAACGGATACTGGAAGCCTGTGCTAGCATTTCTTCTGCGGTGTTACTATCAGTGTGTGAAGAGTGGGAGAAGAGGGTTGCATTGACAATCCAACACAATGGGTAGCACTTTGAACACATTTTAGAAGGCGTCATAAACTTGTAAATAAGTCATGAAAGAATAAAGTTACCTTAAAACCAAGCACACCATTGTTTTTCTTGAGAAATTCTCAATAAATTTGATGTGTCACACGACCCTCTTCCCATTGGAAAAAATAAAGTTGGATCCAAACCAAAATGTCCGACTTCAAAATGGCCGCCATGGTCAACACCCATCTTGAAAAGTTTCCCCCTCCCATATACTAATGTGCCACAAACAGGAAGTTGATATCACCAAGCATTCCCATTTTATTTAGTTGTATCCATATACATGGCCCACCCTGTATTTTAATTGCCATAAAACAACTTGCTATAGTCCAAAGTGACATTTGAACAATCAAAATATTTTAGTGAAATTATTTTAAAAAAGAAATCATTAGAAAATAGGAGCATAAAAACACAAAATGTGAATGCATATTATATGCACCTAGAATGTATTTTATATCAGCATTCAATTTGGGAATTCCAAGTATTTGAATACTTTCAGCTTATGTAATTACCATATCCAACCACTAGGTGGCACATGAACAAATGTGAATGAAGGCAAGAATTCTCTTTGTACATCCCCAGTAGTAACCATTGATAGCCCAGTTAGAACTGAACTAGCCAATTCTAGTGATATAATAACATATTACCAGTGTCTTGTAGATTATTAAAGAGATCAGCCACAATGAAAGCTATGAGCTGATTGACCCTGCTGCGATGGTGAGAATGCAAAGGTCTGCAATTGTACCCCATTAGTGTATGATCAGCAGAGATCAACATCAATGGAACATCTTGTAAAGATTCAATTATGTATTACAGGAAATATAAAATTAAAATCAGTGATGTCAGTGTGCGGGAATAACGTGCACAGTGATGTCACAGTGTGGGAATAATGTGCACAGTGATGTCACAGTAAGGGAATAATGCACACAGTGATGTCACAGTGTGGGAATAATGTACACAGTGATGTCACAGTAAGGGAATAATGTATACAGTGATGTCACAGTGTGGGAATAATGTACACAGTGATGTCACAGTGTGGGAATAATGCACACAGTAATGTCACTGTGGGAATAATGCACACAGTGATGTCACAGTGTGGAATAATGTACACAGAGATGTCACAGTGCGGGAATAATGTACACAGTAATGTCACAGTGTAGGAATAATGCACACAGTGATGTCACAGTAAGGGAATAATGCACACAGTGATGTCACAGTGTGGGAATAATGTACACAGTGATGTCACAGTAAGGGAATAATGTACACAGTGATGTCACAGTGTGGGAATAATGCACACAGTAATGTCACTGTGGGAATAATGCACACAGTGATGTCACAGTGTGGAATAATGTACACAGTGATGTCACAGTAAGGGAATAATGTGCACAGTGATGCCATAGTACGGGAATTATGCACACAGTGATGCCATAGTACGGGAATAATGTACACAGTAATGTCACAGTGCGGGAATAATGCACACAGTGATGTCACAGTAAGGGAATAATGTGCACAGTGATGCCATAGTACGGGAATAATGCACACAGTGATGTCACACTGCGGGAGTAATGTACACAGTGATGTCACAGTACGGGAATAATGTATATCGTGATGTCACAGTATGGGAATAGTATAGACAGTGATGTCACAGTACAGGAATAGTGTACACAGCGGTCATAGTATTAGAATAATGTACACACTCATGTCATAGTACGGGAATAATGCACACAGTGATGTCACAGTATTAGAATAATGTACACACTGATGTCACAGTATTAGAATAATGTACACAGTCATGTCATAGTACGGGAATAATGTACACATTGATGTCACAGTATTAGAATAATGCACACAGTGATGTCACAGTATTAGAATAATGCACACAGTGATGTCACAGTATTAGAATAATGTACACAGTGATGTCACAGTATTAGAATAATGTACACAGTCATGTCATAGTACGAGAATAATATAGACAGTGATGATGAGCAGATTCTCATTCACCTCCCATTCACATCATTCACTTGAAACTCAATGTTCACATTGGTCATTTTTTTGTCTTTTTTTCCCATTGTCTTCAATCTCCTTTTCCTGTAGTTCTTGGAATCGTCCTACGTTGAGGGTAATGCAGCCAGACATGTAATTTAATGGCAGAACTTGTCCCTGTGCCTCAATGAATTTGAGTCCAGAATTGCAGATGCATATAAAAGTGTTGGAACATGGCTGCTTGGTACAACATAGGTAAGAGAGAAACCTTAGCTGTGTAACTTTCCTGCTCTGTACATATTACGTAAGCTCATCACATATTTGCATTTCTGTTTATTTTTCCAATTGTAGAGCCGTCTCGCTACTAGAGATGGAGGCGAATGATTCCTATGGTTTATCCAACACAGTATGTAACTAATTGTAGAAGGGACAGATGAGAATATTAATTATTTATTGTTCTGTTTCCTGTGTGTCGGATTCTGGCATTCCTTTATCGTGCTGCAGATTACTGTCAAGAGAGTAGTCACATAGGACGGCCAGTATAAACACTGGCGGTTTATTATTTCCAAATGATGATGGATAAACGATTGCACACTGGAAGCTTCTGCAGTTTCATAAACTTGCAAAAGCTAAAAGAAAAAATAACATGGGGACATGAAAACTAGTTAAAGAGGTCCTAAAAAAATGCACGCGGATGTGCAAAATATGGTGTACTATGTATAATTAAGGAGGTATTACACCTTATAGAGAATCCATCAGCAGGTTTTAGCTATACAATCCAATAGCAGCATGATGTAGGGGCAGAGAGCCTGATTCCAGCAATGTATCACTTACTGGGCTGTGTGTTGCTATTTCAATAAAATCAGTGTTTTATCAGCAGGAGATTATTACTACAGGACTAGGTGTTTCATGCCTCCTAGTCGACTGCTATGTGTATCTCCGCCCCATCACTGATTGGCTGCCTACGCACAATGTACACAGAAAGCTGCCAATCAGTGGTATGGGCAGGGTTATACACAGCTCAGAGAACTGCAAGATCTGCAGCTGAAAAACTGCAACAAGTAGACAAGTAAGTGACACATCGCTGGAATCAGGGTCTGAGCCCCTACATCATACTGCTTTCAGATTACATAACAAAACCATGGAAACCTGGATACAGATTTCCTCTTAATAATTACTCGCATGGCTATAGTGTGGACTGAGTGCGACTTCCTAAAATACAATCAATTGTACTTTTGACAAAGGGCAGGTTAGTTGCAGAAGTAAATAGTGTACGGCTACAAAACACCCCAGCTGCCCTCAATTTGGAGAACTCAGGGGTCTGTAGTTTAACTCTAAAATTTATATACTACATCTGTTGTGGCAGAAATTGTGACAAATATAATAGCAAATAGTCTATTGTAATATTACACCTGTTTATTAACGGGATTGTCCCTTTTCAGAAAACTTTATGCCATGTGCTCAAAGAAACAGAAAAAAACCCATATTGAGCATTACTTACATCCTTGGGTACAGCATTGACCACCCAGCTCAGCCTCAGTTTCTATTGTTTGGCTGCAGTGGTGACATCATGTTGACAGCGCTGCAGCCAATCACTGAGCTCAGCAGCTCAGGGTATGTGCACACGTTGCAGATTTGCATGCGGATTTTTCTGCACTAAATCCACAGCTCTTGGCAGATAACGCAGGGGCGTTTTTATGTGTTTTTTGCGCGGTTTTGATGCAGTTTTTGCGCTTTTTTTGATGCTTTTTTTAATGCGTTTTTGAAAGCTAAATAAAGATGTATTATTGAACAAAAAAAAAAGATTTGTGATGTCATGTCTTGTCCAACCTCCTCTTTTACATTTGTCCAACCCACACTCCATTAGGCCGGTTTCACACGTCAGTGGCTCCGGTACGTGAGGTGACAGTTTCCTCACGTACCGGAGCCACTGACACACGTAGACCCATTCAAATCAATGCATCTGTGCAGATGTCATTGATTTTTTGTGGACCGTGTCTCCGTGTGCCAAACACGGAGACATGTCAGTGTTCGTGGGAGCGCACGTATTACACGGACCCATTAAAGTCAATGGGTCTGTGTAAAACACGGACCACACACGGACCTTCTCCGTGTGCAGTCCGTGTGGCGTGCAGGAGACAGCGCTACAGTAAGCGCTGTCCCCCCCACGTGGTGCTGAAGCCGCCATTCATATCTTCTCTGCAGCAGCGTTTGCTGCATAGAAGATATGAATAATAGTGTTTAAAAGAAAGATCTATGTGTCCGCCGCCCTCCCACCCCCTGTGCGCCCCCCCGCTGTTCTGAAAATACTCACCCGCCTCCCTCGCAGTGTTCTGTGCTGGCCGCCCCTTCTATTGTATGCGGTCACGTGGGGCCGCCGATTAGAGTCATGAATAGGTGGCTCCACCTCCCATAGGGGTGGAGCCACCTATTCATGACTGTAAATGAGCGGCCCCACGTGACCGCATACAGTAGAAGGCGCAGTCAGACCGGGAAGCATCGACAACCAACGAGGGAAGCGGGTGAGTATTTTCAGAACAGCGGGGGGGGGGCGCACAGGGAGTGGGGGGGCGGCGGACACATAGATCTTTCTTTTAAACACTATTATTCATATCTTCTATGCAGCAAACGCTGCTGCACAGAAGATATGAATCGCGGCTTCAGCACGATGCAGTGTACCACACGCGTGGGTACCACACGCTCCGTGTGGTACCCACTCGGCACACGGGCGGCACACGTGCACAAGGACACGGATAACTCCGGTACCGATTTTTTCCGGTACCGGAATTATCTGGACGTGTGGGACAGCCCTTACACACATAGACAGACAGACAGACAGATAGATAGATAGATAGATAGATAGATAGATAGATAGATAGATAGATAGGCAGATAGATAGATAGATGGAATTAGATAGATGTAGATAGATATATGGATAGTTAGGCTACTTTCACACATCAGGTTTTTGCTGTCAGGCATAATCCGTCGAGTTTTGAAAGAACGGATCCGTTTTGTTTTTTTTCCGCCGGTTCCCTTTTTTTTCTCATAGAGTTGTATTAGCACCCAACTGTGCCTGATGGCCTCACGTTTCATCTATTTTTTGCCGGATCTGTAAAAAAAAAACTGTTTACGGTGGACAGAGAAAACGTACAGAGCAAAGTTTTTTCTGTCCTACGAAATGCACAGCGACGGATCCGGTGAAAAACGTATGAAACTGAGATGTGGTGATGAATCCGGCCTCCGAATCCAGTTTTTCATGCATTTTTCCCATTGAAATCATGCACATTTTCCGTTCTCTCTCTCGCTCTCTCTCTAAAAAAAAAAACGGATCAGTTTTTCACTATTTGCAACGGATCTGTTTTTTCAAAAATTCGCCCGATCCTGCCTGACGGAAACAAACTTATGTGTGAAAGTAGCCTAACTATCCATATATACATCTATCCGTCAGGCAGGATCCGGCGAATTTTTTATAAAACGGATTTGTTGCAAATAGTGAAAAACTGATGCAACTGATCCATTTTAGAGAGAGAGAGAATGGAAAATTTGCATGATTTCAATGGAAAAATGCATGAAAAACCGTATCCGGAGGCCGGATTCATCATTTCACATCTCAGTTTCATACGTTTTTCGCCGGATCCATTGCTGGGCATTTTTTCGCCGGACAGAAAAACCGTTCCTCTGTATGTTTTCTCCGTCCGCTGGAAACAGCTTTTCTGACGGATCCGGCAAAAAACGGATGAAACGTGAGGCCATCAGGCGCAATCCAGCGCTACTACAACTCTATGAGAAAAAACGCATCTGGCGGAAAAAAAACACAGACCCGTTTTTTTCAAAACTTGCCAGATTGTGCCTGACGGCAAAAAACCTGATGTGTAAAAGTAGCCAGATAGATATATGGATAAATATATCTATGTATCTACAGATATATCTATCTATAAATATATCTATAGATCGATATAGCCATAGTTATCCGTCTATAGATATATCCATAGTTATATCTATACATATATCTATAGATATCCAAGTATAGATATATAGATTTATCTATGGATATATCTATAGATATATCCATAGCTATATAATAAAAAGGCCGATGTGTTTTAATGAACATTTAATTTAAAAAAAATGGAAATAAACGGCGTGGGCTCCCGCGCAATTTTCTGCTCCAGAGGGGGAAAGTCGACGGTCCGGGGGCCAATATTTGTAGCCAAGGAAGGGGGTAATACCCATGGCCCCCTCCCAGGCTATGAATATCAGCCCGCAGCTGTCTGCATAGCGTTTACTGGCTACTAAAATAGGGGGACCCCCCAAAAAAAATGACGTGGGGTCCCCTTATATTTTATAGCCAGAAAGGCTATGCAGACAGCTGTGGGCTGATATTCATAACCTAGAGAGGGGCCATGTGGGATGCGCCATTTCCGGCTCTTAGCCCCTCTCTTCCCACTCCCGTGTAGCGGTGGGATATGAGGTAATAAGGGGTTAATGTCACCTTGCTATTGTAAGGTGACATTAACCCCTTCATGACCCAGCCTATTTTGACCTTAATGACCTGGCCGTTTTTTGCAATTCTGACCAGTGTCCCTTTATGAGGTAATAACTCCGGAACGCTTCAATGGATCCTAGCGGTTCTGAGATTGTTTTTTCGTGACATATTGGGCTTCATGTTAGTGGTAAATTTAGGTCGATAATTTCTGCGTTTATTTGTGAAAAAAACAGAAATTTGGCGAAAATTTTGAAAATTTCGCAATTTTCACATTTTGAATTTTTATTCTGTTAAACCAGAGAGTTATGTAACACAAAATAGTTAATAAATAACATTTCCTACATGTCTACTTTACATCAGCACAATTTTAGAAACAATTTTTTTTTTTGCTAGGAAGTTATAAGGGTTAAAATTTGACCAGTGATTTCTCATTTTTACAACAAAATTTACAAAACCATTTTTTTTAGGGACCACCTCACATTTGAAGTCAGTTTGAGGGTTCTATATGGCTGAAAATACCCAAAAGTGACACCATTCTAAAAACTGCACCCCTCAAGGTGCTCAAAACCACATTCAAGAAGTTTATTAACCCTTCAGGTGTTTCACAGCATCAGAAGCAACATGGAAGGAAAAAGTGAACATTTAACTTTTTAGTCACAAAAATGATATTTTAGCAACAATTTTTTTATTTTCCCAAGGGTAAAAGGAGAAACTGGACCACGGACGTTGTTGTACAATTTGTCCTGAGTACGCTGATACCTCATATGTGGGGGTAAACCACTGTTTGGGCGCACGGCAGGGTTCGGAAGGGAAGGAGCGCCATTTGACTTTTTGAATGAAATATTGGCTCCAATCTTTAGCGGACACCATGTCGCGTTTGGAGAGCCCCCGTGTGCCTAAACATTGGAGCTCCCCCACAAGTGACCCCATTTTGGAAACTAGATGCCCCAAGGAACTTATCTAGATGCATAGTGAGCACTTTAATCCCCCAGGTGCTTCACAAATTGATCCGTAAAAATGAAAAAGTACTTTTTTTTCACAAAAAATTTATTTTAGCCTCAATTTTTTCATTTTCACACGGGCAACAGGATAAAATGGATCATAAAATTTGTTGGGCAATTTCTCCTGAGTACACCGATACCTCATATGTGGGGGTAAACCACTGTTTGGGTGCACGGCAAGGCTCGGAAGGGAAGGAGCGCCATTTGACTTTTTGAATGAAAAATTATCTCCATCGTTAGCGGACACCATGTCGCATTTGGAGAGACCCTGTGTGCCTAAACATTGAAGCTCCCCCACATGTGACCCCATTTTGGAAACTAAACCCCCCAAGGAACTTATCTAGATGCATAATGAGCACTTTAAACTCTCAGGTGCTTCACAAATTGATCCGTAAAAAATGAAAAAGTACTTTTTTTCACAAAAAAATTCTTTTAGCCTCAATTTTTTCATTTTCACACGGGCAACAGGATAAAATGGATCATAAAATTTGTTGGGCAATTTCTCCTGAGTACACCGATACCTCATATGTGGGGGTAAACCACTTTTTGGGTGCACGGCAAGGCTCGGAAGGGAAGGCGCGCCATTTGACTTTTTGAATGGAAAATTAGCTCCAATCGTTAGCGGACACCATGTCGCGTTTGGAGAGACCCTGTGTGCCTAAACATTGAAGCTCCCCCACATATGACCCCATTTTGGAAACTAGACCCCCCCAAGGAACTTATTTAGATGCATAGTGAGCACTTTAAACCCCCAGCTGCTTCACAGAAGTTTATAACGCAGAGCCGTGAAAATAAAAAATAATTTTTCTTTCCTCAAAAATGATTTTTTAGCCCGGAATTTTTTATTTTCCCAAGGGTAACAGGAGAAATTGGAACCTAAATGTTATTTTCCAGTTTCTGCTGAGTACGCTGATACCTCATATGTGGGTGTAAACCACTGTTTGGGCACATGCCGGGGCTCGGAAGGGAAGTAGTGACGTTTTGGAATGCAGACTTTGATGGAATGGTCTGCGGGCATCATGTTACGTTTGCAGAGCCCCTGATGTGCCTAAACATTAGAAACCCCCCACAAGTGACCCCATTTTGGAAACTAGACCCCCCAAGGAACTTATCTAGATGTGTGGTGAGCACGTTCAACCCCCAAGTGCTTCACAGAAGTTTACAATGCAGAGCCGTGAAAATAAAAAATCATTTTTCTTTCCTCAAAAAATATGTTTTAGCAAGCAATTTTTTATTTTCCCAAGGGTTACAGGAGAAATTTGACCCCAAAAGTTGTTGTCCAGTTTCTCCTGAGTACGCTGATACCCCATATGTGGGGGTAAACCACTGTTTGGGCGCACGTCAGGCCTCGGAAGGGAAGTAGTGACATTTTGAAATGCAGACTTTGATGGAATGCTCTGCGGGCGTCACGTTGCGTTTGCAGAGCCCCTGATGTGCCTAAACAGTAGAAACTCCCCACAAGTGACCCCATTTTGGAAACTAGACCCCCAAAGGAACTAATCTAGATGTGTGTTGAGCACTTTGAACCCCCAAGTGCTTCATAGAAGTTTATAGCGCAGAGCCATGAAAATAAAAAATAATTTTTCTTTTCTCAAAAATGATTTTTTAGCCTGCAATTTTTTATTTTCCCAAGGGTAACAGGAGAAATTTGACCCCGAAAGTTGTTGTCCAGTTTCTTCTGAGTACGCTGATACCCCATATGTGGGGGTAAACTACTGTTTGGGCACACGTTGGGGTTCGGAAGGGAAGTAGTGACTTTTTGAAATGCAGACTTTGATGGAATGCTCTGCGGGCGTCACGTTGTGTTTGCAGAGCCCCTGATGTGCCTAAAAAGTAGAAACTCCCCACAAGTGACCCCATTTTGGAAACTAGACCCCCAAAGGAACTAATCTAGATGTGTGGTGAGCACTTTGAACCCCCAAGTGCTTCACAGAAGTTTATAACGCAGAGCCGTGAAAATAAAAAATCATTTTTCTTTCCTCAAAAATAATTTTTTAGCCTCCAATTTTTTATTTTCCCAAGGGTTACAGGAGAAATTGGACCCCAAAAGTTGTTGTCCAGTTTCTCCTGAGTACGCTGGTATCCCATATGTGGGGGTAAACCACTGTTTGGGCACACGTCGGGGCTCGGAAGGGAGAGAGCACCATTTGACTTTTTCAACGCAAGATTGGCTGGAATCAATAGTGGCGCCATGTCGCCTTTGGAGACCCCCTGATGTGCCATAAACAGTGGAAACCCCTCAATTCTAACTCCAATACTAACCCCAACACACTCCTAACCCTAATCCCAACCCTAACCCCAACACACCCCTAACCCTAGTCTTAACCCTAATTCCAACCCTAACTCTAATTCCAACCCTAACCCTAAGGCTATGTGCCCACGTTGCGGATTTGTGTGCGGATTTTTCCGCACTGTTTTTGAAAAATCTGCAGGTAAAACGCACTGCGCACCTGCTGATTTACCGCGGATTTCCAGTGTTTTTTTGTGTGGATTTCACCTGCGGATTCCTATTATGGAGCAGGTGTAAAACGCTGCGAAATCCGCACAAAGAATTGACATGCTGCGGAAAGTACAACGCAGTGTTTCCGCGCTGTATTTTCCGCACCATGGGCACAGCGGATTTGGTTTTCCATAGGTTTACGTGGTACTGTAAACGTGATGGAAAACTGCTACGAATCCGCAGCGACCAATCCGCTGCTGATCCGCAGCCAAATCTGCACCATGTGCACATAGCCTAATTCTAACCCTAATTCCAACCCTAACCCTAATTCTAACCCTAATTCTAACCCTATCCCTAAGTGCAACCCTATCCCTAAGTGCAACCCTAAGTGCAACCCTATCCCTAAGTGCAACCGTAAGTGCAACCCTATCCCTAAGTGCAACCCTAAGTGCATCCCTAAGTGCAACACTATCCCTAAGTGCAACCCTATCCCTAAGTGCAATCCTAAGTGCAACCCTAAGTGCATCCCTAAGTGCATCCCTAAGTGCAACCCTAAGTGCATCCCTAAGTGCATCCCTAAGTGCAACCCTAAGTGCAACCCTAAGTGCATCCCTAAGTGCAACCCTATCCCTAAGTGCAACCCTAAGTGCAACCCTATCCCTAAGTGCAACCCTAAGTGCATCCCTAAGTGCAACACTATCCCTAAGTGCAACCCTAAGTGCAACCCTAAGTGCATCCCTAAGTGCATCCCTAAGTGCATCCCTAAGTGCATCCCTAAGTGCAACCCTAAGTGCAACCCTAAGTGCATCCCTAAGTGCAACCCTAAGTGCAACCCTAAGTGCAACCCTAAGTGCATCCCTAAGTGCATCCCTAAGTGCAACCCTAAGTGCAACCCTACCCCTACCCCTACCCCTAATCCTACCCCTAACCCTAACCCTACCCCTAATCCTAACAGAAAAACAAAAATAAATATATTTTCAGTATTTTATTATTGGCCCTACCTATGGGGGTTTATTTACTATTTTTTTATTTTGATCGCTGTGATAGAACCTATCGCAGCGATCAAAATATGCAAAGAACGAATCTGCCGGCCGGCAGATTCGGCCGGCGCACTGCGCATGCGCCCGCCATTTTCCAAGATGGCGGCGCCCATGCGAGAAGACCGAGGACACCGGGAGGGACACCGGGACTAGGTAAGTATGGGGGGGTGCGATCAGACAGCGGGGGGGCAGAGGGGAGGGCGGGGGAGGGTCGGATGGGAGAGGAAGGCGCTTAGGACAGGACGGAGGGGTACGGAACACTGACGGCGGCTGCAGATCGCCGCCGTCAGTCGGTGGGGTGGGCAGATCGGGGTCTCCAGCCATGGCAGATGCTATTGCAGCATCGGCCATGGCTGGATTGCAATATTTCACCATTTTCATAGGTGAAATATTGCAAATTGCTCTGATTGGCTGTTGCACTTTCAACAGCCAATCAGAGCGATCGTAGCCACGTGGGGGCAAAGCCACCCCCCACTGGGCTAAAGTACCACTCCCCCTGTCCCTGCAGATCGGGTGAAATTGGAGTTAACCCTTTCACCCGATCTGCAGGGACGCGATCCCTCCATGACGCATACGGTGCGTTACAGGTCGGATTGGCACCGACTTTCATGACGCAGCGTATGCGTCAAAGGTCGGGAAGGGGTTAAGCCGGGTTAATAATGGAGAGGCGTCAATAAGACGCCTATCCATTATTAATCCTATAGTATTGAAAGAGTTAAAAAAAAATAAACACACAGCCAGAAAAAAGTATTTTAATATTCCTTTATTTAACCATACTTACCATACTCAATCACCAGCAAAAAAATTAAAATAATAAGCCAACTGTATACTACCTGTACGCCGTAGTCCAATTACTAACGAGTGTCCCATGATGATCTCCCCTATAGAACAGTGACATCGGGTGATGTCACCGCTCTATAGGCCCTCCAGTGACACACTGGCAGGAAACAATGGCTCCTGCAGTGCATCACTGAGGTTACCTGAGTTCATTGGTCTCACTTTATGGTATTGCTGTGTGGGAACTTTCTCACACAGCAGTGCTACAAGTGAGACTAGGGACTATTTTTTACAGTGGCGGAGGAATACAGTGCGGAAGGATACCTTCCGTCATTGTATTCCTGGAGCCCCTGGAGAGCGGTCGCATCAGCTGATGCTGCTGCTCTCCACGGAGATCGTTGTGGGACACTCATTTTAACTGGATTTCTGTGGATCAGGGAGTATAGTGTTTGTTTATTATTTTAATATTTTTTACAGGTGACACTTCCTTCGGGGATCAAAGTGACAAGTTATGGTGAGTATGTGCTCTATGTTATATATACTGTATGTTATATGTATGTATTGTATGTAATGTATGAATGTGTTATGACCCCAATGGCGAGGGTCTCAGAGGAACGTGGAAGTCTGCAGAATACAAAAATCCAGCTCATAGGGCAGTGGTAACTGGGTTGACCATATATCTACTCCTAACGCCAACACTAGAAGTAGCCGGGGATCATTCCTACGTTGATTCTAGATGACACGCGCCAGCCGGAGAATCTATCTACCCCTAGTAGAGGAAAACAAAGACCTTTCTTGCCTCCAGAGAAGGGGACCCCAAAGCTGGATAGAAGCCCCCCACAAATAATGACGGTGAGGTAAGAGGAAATGACAAACACAGAAATGAATCAGGTTTAGCACAGAGAGGCCCGCTTACTGATAGCAGAATAAAGAAAGGTAACTTATATGGTCAACAAAAACCCTATCAAAATCCACACTGGAAATTCAAGAACCCCCGAACCGTCTAACGGTCCGGGGGGAGAACACCAGCCCCCTAGAGCTTCCAGCAAAGGTCAGGATATAGATTTGGAACAAGCTGGACAAAAATACAAAACCAAAACAAATAGCAAAAAGCAAAAGGCAGACTTAGCTGATATAACTGGAACCAGGATCAGTAGACAAGAGCACAGCAGACTAGCTCTGATAACTACGTTGCCAGGCATTGAACTGAAGGTCCAGGGAGCTTATATAGCAACACCCCTAACTAACGACCCAGGTGCAGATAAAAGGAATGACAGAAAAACCAGAGTCAAAAAACTAGTAACCACTAGAGGGAGCAAAAAGCAAATTCACAACAGTACCCCCCCCTTAGTGAGGGGTCACCGAACCCTCACCACGACCACCAGGGCGATCAGGATGAGCGGCATGAAAGGCACGAACTAAATCGGCCGCATGAACATCAGAGGCGACCACCCAGGAATTATCCTCCTGACCATAGCCCTTCCACTTGACCAGGTACTGAAGCCTCCGCCTGGAGAGGCGAGAATCCAAGATCTTCTCCACCACGTACTCCAACTCGCCCTCAACCAACACCGGAGCAGGAGGCTCAGCAGAAGGAACTACAGGCACAATGTACCGCCGCAACAAGGACCTATGAAATACATTGTGAATAGCAAACGACACAGGAAGATCCAGACGAAAAGATACAGGATTAAGGATTTCCAATATCTTGTAAGGCCCAATAAAATGAGGTTTAAATTTGGGAGAGGAGACCTTCATAGGAACAAAGCGGGAAGAAAGCCATACCAAATCCCCAACGCGTAGTCGGGGACCCACACCGCGGCGGCGGTTGGCAAAGCGCTGAGCCTTCTCCTGTGACAACTTCAAGTTGTCCACCACATGATTCCAGATCTGCTGCAACCTATCCACCACAGAATCCACCCCAGGACAGTCAGAAGGCTCCACATGACCCGAAGAAAAGCGAGGATGGAAACCAGAGTTGCAGAAAAAAGGCGAAACCAAGGTGGCGGAACTAGCCCGATTATTAAGGGCAAACTCAGCCAACGGCAAGAATGTCACCCAATCGTCCTGATCAGCAGAGACAAAACACCTCAAATAAGCCTCCAAAGTCTGGTTGGTTCGCTCCGTCTGTCCATTAGTCTGAGGATGGAAAGCAGACGAAAACGACAAATCAATGCCCATCCTACTACAAAAGGATCGCCAGAACCTGGAAACGAACTGGGATCCTCTGTCTGACACAATATTCTCAGGGATGCCGTGCAAACGAACCACGTTCTGGAAAAACACAGGAACCAGATCGGAAGAGGAAGGCAGCTTAGGCAAAGGAACCAAATGGACCATCTTGGAGAAGCGATCACATATCACCCAGATAACGGACATGCCCTGAGATAGCGGAAGATCAGAAATGAAATCCATGGAGATATGTGTCCAAGGTCTCTTCGGGACAGGCAAGGGCAAGAGCAAACCGCTGGCACGAGAACAGCAAGGCTTAGCTCGAGCACAAGTCCCACAGGACTGCACAAATGACCGCACATCCCTTGACAAGGAAGGCCACCAAAAGGACCTGGCCACCAGATCTCTGGTGCCAAAAATTCCCGGGTGACCTGCCAACACCGAGGAATGAACCTCGGAAATGACTCTGCTGGTCCACTTATCCGGGACAAACAGTCTGTCAGGTGGACAAGACTCAGGCCTATCAGCCTGAAATCTCTGCAACACACGTCGCAGATCCGGAGAAATAGCTGACAAGATAACTCCATCTTTAAGAATACCAACAGGATCAGCGACTCCAGGAGCATCAGGCACAAAGCTCCTAGAAAGAGCATCGGCCTTCACATTCTTAGAACCTGGTAAATACGAGACAACAAAATCAAAGCGGGAGAAAAACAATGACCAGCGGGCCTGTCTCAGATTAAGGCGTTTAGCAGACTCGAGATACATCAGATTTTTGTGATCAGTCAAGACCACCACACGATGCTTAGCACCCTCGAGCCAATGACTCCACTCCTCAAATGCCCATTTCATGGCCAACAACTCCCGATTGCCCACATCATAATTTCGCTCGGCAGGCGAAAACTTCCTAGAGAAAAAGGCACAAGGTTTCATAACAGAGCAACCAGGGCCTCTCTGCGACAAAACGGCCCCTGCCCCAATCTCCGAAGCATCCACCTCAACCTGAAAGGGAAGTGAGACGTCAGGCTGGCACAAAACAGGCGCCGAAGTAAACCGGCGTTTCAACTCCTGGAAAGCCTCCACGGCAGCAGGAGCCCAGTTAGCTACATCGGAGCCCTTCTTGGTCATATCCGTCAAAGGTTTCACAATGCTAGAAAAATTAGCAATAAAACGACGGTAGAAGTTAGCGAAGCCCAAGAACTTCTGAAGACTCTTAACTGACGAGGGCTGAGTCCAATCAAGAATAGCTCGGACCTTGACTGGGTCCATCTCCACAGCAGAAGGGGAAAAAATGAACCCCAAAAAGGGAACCTTCTGTACACCAAAGAGACACTTTGAGCCCTTGACAAACAAAGAATTTTCACGCAAAATTTTAAAGACCAACCTGACCTGCTCCACATGCGAATCCCAATTATCAGAAAAAACCAAAATATCATCCAGATAAACAATCAAAAATTTATCCAGATACTTCCGGAAAATGTCATGCATAAAGGACTGAAAAACTGAAGGCGCATTGGAGAGCCCAAAAGGCATCACCAAGTACTCAAAATGACCTTCGGGCGTATTGAATGCGGTTTTCCATTCATCACCTTGCTTAATGCGCACAAGGTTGTACGCACCACGAAGGTCTATCTTGGTGAACCACTTGGCACCCTTAATCCGGGCAAACAAGTCAGACAACAGCGGTAAAGGATACTGAAATTTGACAGTGATCTTATTTAAAAGCCGATAATCAATACAAGGTCTCAAAGATCCGTCCTTTTTTGCCACAAAAAAGAATCCCGCACCAAGAGGGGAAGAAGACGGACGAATATGTCCTTTCTCCAGAGACTCCTTGATATATGAACGCATAGCGGTATGTTCAGGTACCGACAGATTAAACAGTCTTCCCTTAGGAAACTTACTGCCTGGGATCAAATCTATAGCACAGTCACAGTCCCTATGAGGAGGCAGTGCACTGGACTCAGACTCACTGAAGACATCCTGATAATCAGACAAATACTCCGGAACTTCCGAAGGCGTAGAAGAAGCAATAGACACAGGCAGGGAATCCCCATGAATACCACGACAGCCCCAACTTGAGACTGACATAGCCTTCCAGTCCAGGACTGGATTATGGGTCTGTAACCATGGCAGCCCTAAAACAACCAAATCATGCATTTTATGTAAAACCAGGAAACGTATCACCTCGCGGTGTTCAGGAGTCATGCACATGGTAACCTGTGTCCAATACTGCGGTTTATTTGCTGCCAATGGTGTAGCATCAATACCCCTAAGAGGAATAGGATTTTCTAATGGTTCAAGAGTAAAACCACAGCGCTTAGCAAATGAGAGATCCATGAGACTCAGGGCAGCACCTGAATCTACAAACGCCATGACAGGATAAGATGACAGTGAGCAAATCAAAGTTACAGACAGAATAAATTTAGGTTGCAAATTACCAACGGTGACAGGACTAACAACCTTAGCTATACGTTTAGAGCATGCTGAGATAACATGTGTAGAATCACCACAGTAGTAGCACAAGCCATTCCGGCGTCTATGAATTTTCCGCTCATTTCTAGTCAGGATTCTATCACATTGCATTAAATCAGGTGTCTGTTCAGACAACACCATGAGGGAATTTGCGGTTTTTCTATCACATTGCACCGAATTAGGTGTCTGTTCAGACAACACCATGAGGGAATTTGCGGTTTTGCGCTCCCGCAACCGCCGGTCAATTTGAATAGCCAGTGCCATAGTATCATTCAGACCTGTGGGAATGGGAAAACCCACCATAACATTCTTAATGGCTTCAGAAAGGCCATTTCTAAAATTAGCGGCCAGTGCACACTCGTTCCAATGTGTCAGCACGGACCATTTCCGAAATTTTTGGCAATACACTTCAGCCTCGTCCTGCCCCTGAGACATAGCCAGCAAGGCCTTTTCTGCCTGAATCTCAAGATTGGGTTCCTCATAAAGTAAACCGAGCGCCAGAAAAAACGCATCAAGATCAGCCAATGCCGGATCTCCTGGCGCCAGCGAAAAAGCCCAATCCTGAGGGTCGCCCCGTAAGAACGAAATAACAATTTTTACTTGCTGAGCAGAATCTCCAGATGAACAGGGTCTCAGGGACAAAAACAATTTACAATTATTCACGAAATTCCTAAACTTAAACCTGTCTCCGGAAAACAGTTCAGGAATCGGTATTTTAGGTTCTGACCTAGGATTTCTGATAACATAGTCTTGTATGCCCTGCACACGAGTAGCCAGCTGGTCCACACTTGTAATCAAGGTCTGGACATTCATGTCTGCAGCAAGCATAGCCACTCTGAGGTAAAGGGGAAGAAGAAAAAAAAAAAACCTCAGAATCTTCTTTCTTATAATCCCTCTTCTGCAATGCATTAAACATTTAATACAGGCCTGGCAAACTGTTATGACCCCAATGGCGAGGGTCTCAGAGGAACGTGGAAGTCTGCAGAATACAAAAATCCAGCTCATAGGGCAGTGGTAACTGGGTTGACCATATATCTACTCCTAACGCCAACACTTGAAGTAGCCGGGGATCATTCCTACGTTGATTCTAGATGACACGCGCCAGCCGGAGAATCTAGCTACCCCTAGTAGAGGAAAACAAAGACCTTTCTTGCCTCCAGAGAAGGGGACCCCAAAGCTGGATAGAAGCCCCCCACAAATAATGACGGTGAGGTAAGAGGAAATGACAAACACAGAAATGAATCAGGTTTAGCACAGAGAGGCCCGCTTACTGATAGCAGAATAAAGAAAGGTAACTTATATGGTCAACAAAAACCCTATCAAAATCCACACTGGAAATTCAAGAACCCCCGAACCGTCTAACGGTCCGGGGGGAGAACACCAGCCCCCTAGAGCTTCCAGCAAAGGTCAGGATATAGATTTGGAACAAGCTGGACAAAAATACAAAACCAAAACAAATAGCAAAAAGCAAAAGGCAGACTTAGCTGATATAACTGGAACCAGGATCAGTAGACAAGAGCACAGCAGACTAGCTCTGATAACTACGTTGCCAGGCATTGAACTGAAGGTCCAGGGAGCTTATATAGCAACACCCCTAACTAACGACCCAGGTGCGGATAAAAGGAATGACAGAAAAACCAGAGTCAAAAAACTAGTAACCACTAGAGGGAGCAAAAAGCAAATTCACAACATGAATGTACTGTATGTATGTATTGTATGTTATATGTTGTATGTTTTGTTATATGTTATATGTTGTATGTTCTATGTTCTGTTATATGTTGTATGTTATATGTTGTATGTTGTATGTTCTGTTATATGTTGTATGCTATATGTTGTATGTTCTGTTGTATGTTGTATGTTCTGTTATATGTCGTATGTTATATGTTGTATGTTGTATGTTCTGTTATATGTTGTATGTTATATGCTATATGTTGTATGTTGTATGTTCTGTTATATGTTATATGTTGTATGTTATATGTTCTGTTATGTGTTATATGTGCAGCGCCCCAGAGTCCTGGTCGTTGCAGTACTGTGGCCCCGCCACTATGGGGAGCTATAGTACGTCTGATTGCACTAAGGAGTTTCTCTGACCAGGTAACACCTCACCACACTTCACACTCCGGCCACCAGGGGGGGTGGTCCTATCTAGTAGGCCACTCCTCACAACTCTGGTAAAACTGGGGGTTGGACGGGAAGACGGGGAGAAGTAGCTGGGAAGAGCTAGTGAGAGGACCTGTCAGGGGTGGGATCCTGGCAGACTCCTCAGAGCAGAACTAACCAGTGCACAACGGGAATACAGTAAGGAGGAATTGGGACCAGAAGGAGTCGTGCTGTTAGACCGAGGCAACATCCTTCTGAGGCGCAAACAATCGGTGGCCGGAACGCCGAGCAAGTAAGAGACTTTAAGTACACTGCAAACCACGGCCGGACAGCTAATTACAGGTTGGCTGTCTCACTTAACACCTAAGCAGACAACGGAGGCAGCGGTGGGAGAGGGGCGACTCTAGGGTCCCGGAAGAACTCCAGGCCTACCCCGTCAAACGGGTGCGTCCTACCATATTACCAGGAGGACGGAAAGAGAGAACGAACAGTAGAGACAGACAGAACAGTTGTGAGGACTATCCCGGGAGCTCAGCAGGGACGAACTACAACACCCAGCACTAGAAGGTAGACACTGATTTCCACCTGTGAAGAGAACTCCTGATGCGCCTTTGGGCCGGCCGGTCTCTGACAACCCAGTTAACAGCGCTCTGGACTGAGGTCTCCACAATCTTCAGTAAAGAGGTAAAGAGACTGCAACCTGGTGTCCTTGTTATTTACCGCGACCTGCACCTCACAACTGCACCGTTACACAACCACTTATTGCACCGGACGTCCCCCACTGACAGACAGGGCCACGGACCGGGTCTAGCCACCGTGACAACCCCAGAATTGAACAGAGACTTCCAGAGACCCGGCGCCGGGTACCCCTCGGCCCTGCGGCGGTGTGGGGGCGCTCCATATGTTATATGTTGTATGATATGTTATATGTTGTATGTTGTATGTTCTGTTATATGTTATATGTTGTATGCTATATGTTGTATGTTATATGTTGTATGTTCTGTTGTATCTTATATGTTGTATGTTATATGCTATGTTATATGTTGTATGTTATATGTTTGTGTTTTTTTTTACATTCAACACATTAGCCGGATGATGGGACTACTACTGTCCCATCATTGGCTAATGTGCCAATCACTGTCATTGTAGCAGGCATAGCCTGATGGGACTTGTAGTCCCATTGGACGATGCCTGCAAACACACACACACAAAGACCCCCAGCAGCCCGCACAGACCCCTGGCAGCCCGCACAGACCCTCGGCAGGCCTGCACAGACCCCCAGCAGGCCCGCACAGACCCCCAGCAAGCTCACACAGACACCCGACAGGCCCACACAGACCCCCGGCAGGCCCGCACAGACCCCCGACAGGCCCGCAGAGACCCTCGACAGGCCCACACAGACCCCCCGACAGGCCCGCACAGACCCCGGCAGCCTGCACAGACCCCCGGCAGGCCCGCACAGACCCCCGGCAGGCTCACACAGACACCCGACAGGCCCACACAGACCCCCGGCATTCCCGCACAGACCCCCGGCAGGCCCGCACAGACCCCCAACAGGCCCGCACAGACCCCCGACAGGCCCGCAGAGACCCTCGACAGGCCCACACAGACCCCCGACAGGCCCGCACAGACCCCCTACAGGCCTGCACAGACCCCGGCAGCCCGCACAGACCCCCGGCAGGCCCGCACAGACCCCGCCCACACATACATACACACACAGTCTCCGCCCACAATCCGCCCACACTCTTCCCCCCTCCCGATCTGCAGCGTTTTCACCCGCAGCTAAACCGCAGATCTTTTTTACATCTGCGGTTTTGCTGCGGAAGTGCCCGACTCAATACAAGTCAATAGGTGCAGAAACGCTGCAGATCCGCACAAAGAATTGACATGCTGCGGAAAAAAACAACGCTGCGCTTCCGCACGTTTTTTTCCGCAGCTTGTGCACTGCGGATTTGGTTTTCCGTAGGTTTACATGGTATTGTAAACCGCATGGGAAACTGCTGCAGATAAAAACCGCAACGTGAGAACATGGCCTCATGTTGCCTAATAGGGCTCACTGATTGTCTGCAACGGTATCAGACTGACATCACCAAATCAGACAAACAACAGAAACCCGGGCAGCGACAGAGAGACAGCGCTGAATCCAGGGAGGATAATTACAAAGACTTAGTCTGTTTTTTAGCAACTAACTAAACTGTTTTATGAAATGGGACAAGCGCTTTAAGATTTTTCTCCTTACTTCAAAAAGGAGCATGACTGTGCAAGGTAAAATGTGACTTGGGGAAAATAAGGCATGTCTTAAAATGTGTCCAAATTTAGGTGCACAAAGTGGTGCAAAGTAAACCAAGCAAGAGGTTGTGTAAAGTTAGACAAAAAATGTCCAAAAATGTGAGACATGTGATACTCTGATACGATTGGCAAATTTTCAGTTTGTCTAATCTAAAGGTATATTCACGTAGTTTGGACATAATTTTCCGTCTAAAAATCCACATCTAATATTTCCTACTAAAAGACTTGTAGGGGTAATAATAGAATGTGATTAGGGGGAAATTTCCATTGCAAAAACCTTGCCAAAAACACATTAAAAAAACTGCAATAAAACATGGTTATTGCCCTGATTCACAGGCGGAAAATGCTGCAAAGAATTGCCATGACACTTTTTCTACCTCCTGTTTTCTTATTCCGAATGGGAAGCTTGCGGCAAGCAGACTTTAAGCATTTTATTGTTGATTTAGATTTTGACCCGAAATTTGCAACATTAAAAAAACATGGCAAGGCTTTGTGAACTTACTGCTGGGACGGACAACACCGACAATGGAGGAGGGGCGCAGGTCTGGGACGTCAGTATAAGTTTTTTTATTATTATTTTATATGGGGGATTTTTAGCAGTTAAAAAGGGGTCGTCCAACCTGATTAATATATCTTCCATAATATTTGTTACACCGGCAGCACGGTGGCTTAGTGGTTAGCACTGCAGCATTGGGGTCAAAACTTACTCATGACAACATCTGCAAGGAGGTTGTATGTTCTCCCCGTGTTTGTGTGGGTTTCCTCCCAGTTCTCCAGTATACCCCCCACACTCCAAAGACATCCTGATAGGGAATCTAGATTGTGAGCCCCAATGGGGACAGTGGTAATAATGTCTGTAAAGTCCTATGGTCTATGAAGGCACTATATAAGCAAAGCATAATAAATAAATAATACAGTGTAAGTATGTTTACTTCTACTGAAGCTGAGCGATGGCCGAGTGATGGAATATGTTGTAATTTGTGGGGATACATCTACAGGGACCCTAATTAATTATCACTAGGGGATAACTTATAGACCATCAGCAGTCCTCAGAATGAGCCCCATACTAAATAAAGCAGCGGTGTACAGCTGAGCATTGTATTCATCGTCAGGATGTTAAACATTCACATCTCCACTCCATTGATGACGGAGCCCCATTCACGGGATCGTTGGGGATCCAAGCAGTCAGACCTCCAGCAATCAGTAAGTTATCCTCTACCCTGTGGGTGGATAGGACATTTTGGGAATGGCCCCTTTTATATTTTAGATATGATGAAAAAAAGTTGCATTTGAATCGTTTATATGATGACATCTATTAGAACCACATGTATCCAGTAACATACCTCGGAAAATTCTCTCCTTCTGTTCAGTTGAAGGACACATTTAAATACATTGCTGCTGACATACAAAGTAGAGGAAATCATATACAGATAAGATAAGGCTGAAAACATTCCAAACTAATTATATTTTGCTGAAACTTTGATGAAGTGATGTTGGCGATTATCCAAATGTCATAGTAGGTTATGTGACTGAGGTGATCTCCGGCTCCATGATAACATTAATTGCATTTTAAAGAATTATCTTCCAAGACTCCATTATGGAATATCATTTTATCATTTATAATGACCTTATAGAAAAAATGGATGAAGTTGTGCTTTAATTATCCAATCTCATCCAAACTCATCCAAACTCATCCAAACTCATCCAAACTCATCCAGACTTATCCAAACTCATCCAAACTTATCCAAACTCATCCAAACTCATCCAAACTTATCCAAACTCATCCAGACTTATCCAAACTTATCCAAACTCATCCAAACTCATCCAAACTCATCCAGACTTATCCAAACTTATCCAAACTCATACAAACTCATCCAAACTTATCCAAACTTATCCAAACTCATCCAAACTCATCCAAACTTATCCAAACTTTTTACCACTTAACATTTTGTTTCCGTGCATAGAGGGTGTACCAAAACATGCCAATCATAGAAGATCAATTTTAGTTTGTCAGCAAAATGCACCCTCCCTTGTACAGATCAATATATTAAAAGTAGTCTGCGGAACAAGAGACGCCATTTATCATAATCACAGAACCCTGTGTCAGCAGTCAGCTGTCAATCACCTTGTAATCATTTTATCACATCTGCCTTTTTACCATAGATATATACAGTGTACTGTAAGGCTATGTGTACACATTCAGGATTTTTTGCGTTTTTTTCCGCGGTAAAAACGCTAAAACGCACACCTAAGCATCCCATCATTTTTAATGCATTCTGCAATTTTTGTGCACATGATGCGTTTTTTTTCCGCAAAAAAAATGCATCGCGGTAAAAAATGCAGCATGTTCATTAATTTTGCGGATTTTTTGTGTTTTTGCTGCTATATTATTGCATTGGGGAAGCTCCGGAAAAAAACGCGGTAAAAACTTGGAAAAAACGAGAAGGAATTTCTTGCAGAAAAAGTCCAGTTTTGTTCAGGAAAATTCTGCAGAGATTCCTGAACGTGTGCACATAGCCTAAAGTTCATTACGAGTCATATCAACATTATTTCCTATTGGATAGTGCACAATATCTTATTACATGGGGATAGAATAAACTTTATACAAACAACCTTCAAAAATTGTATTCTATGTTATGTGTAATGACTATTTGACACATAATCCGTGAACCTGTCTGCTGTCACATCACCAATATCTATGAGGACAGGGGGGTCCGATATAGCGGTCAGTGTGTGCCCACCGGTCATTGCGTGCCCACCATGCTCCTGGATAAAGCTTGACATGAAAGTCACAGCAGCTCTGACATGGATTATTGCCGGTAATTGAGTGTAAATTGGATGCTTATTGCTTACGGTCATGCACCGTGGGATTTGTGCCTGATTCTTTTCTGAAATCTCACACAGAATGTAGATTGGATTTTTACCTCTCGGATGCTTTTGTTTTTCCTCTTAGGCCGGTTTCACACGTCAGTGGCTCCGGTACGTGAGGTGACAGTTTCCTCACGTACCGGTGACACTGACACACGTAGACCCATAAAAATCAATGCATCTGTTCAGATGTCATTGATTTTTTGCGGACCGTGTCTCCGTGTGCCAAACACGGAGACATGTCAGTGTTCGTGGGAGCGCACGGATTACACGGACCCAATAGAGTCAATGGGTCCGTGTAAAACACGGACCTCACACGGACATTCTCCGTCTGGGGTCCGTGTGCGTGCAGGAGACAGCGCTACAGTAAGCGCTGTCCCCCCCACATGGTGCTGAAGCCGCCATTCATATGTTCCCTGCAGCAGCGTTTGCTGCAGAGAAAATATGAATAATAGTGTTTAAAATAAAGATCTATGTGTCCGCCGCCCCCCCCCCTGTGCGCCCCCCCCGCTGTTCAGAAAATACTCACCCGCTCCCTCGTTGGCTGTCACTCCTTCCTCTCTGCCCCGCGCCTCCTACTGTATGCGGTCACGTGGGGCCGATCATTTACAATCATGAATAGTCGGCTCCGCCCCTATGGGAGGTGGAGCCACATATTCATGACTGTAAATGATCGGCCCCACGTGACCGCATACACTAGAAGCCGCGGCCAGACCAGGAAGCAGCGAGGGAGGCGGGTAAGTATTTTCAGAACAGCGGGGGGGCGCACAGGGGGTGGGGGGCCTGCGGACAGATAGATCTTTATTTTAAACACTATTCTTCATATTTTCTCTGCAGCAAACGCTGCTGCAGGGAACATATGAATCGCGGCTTCAGCGCGATGCAGGGTACCACACGCGTGGGTACCACACGCTCCGTGTGGTACCCACTCGCCATACGGGCGGCACACGTGTGCCGCCCGTATGGCCTACGTGAGTTCCCAGGCACACGGACACGGATAACTCCGGTACCGATTTATTCCGGTACCGGAATTATCTGGACGTGTGGGACAGCCCTTAGGGTGAGTGTCCACGGTAAGTAAACGCTGCGTGATTGACGCTGCAGCGTCAAACACGCAGCGTCCAGATGTTCCAGCATAGTGGAGGGGATTTGTTGAAATCAAGCACGCGGCGGCCCTGCGACTCCGGACATGCTGCGCGTCTTTTCAGATCGCAGCATGTCCGTACACCTTGCGGGGACGCAGCGTCCCCGCAAGGCATATCACAGGGCCCTATGGCGAGGGGTGCGATGATCCCGGATGTGTACTGTACACATCCGGCACCATCGCGTCCCAGAAAGGGGGCGGGGCTTAGCGCCGAGCGGCTTCGCCGCTGCGGCGATACCGCCGGCCATCCTGAGCGTGGACACGCAGCCTTATATGTTTTATGGCTCATTATTTCCCTACAAAGAAGAAACAAAATAATTTGGACATAGGAGAAAATTATAAAATAAAATCTCTTCACTTTTTCCTTTTGTTCCTTTAGTAGTAATAACTTTTTTTCTTGGTCGATTTCTGATCTCTTTTTAATCCATTTATTTGGAAGCCATTGTAACATTTTTTTTGTTTTTGTTTCAGCGTTCACCATGTGAGATAAATATTATAATGTAATTAATGTAATATATTATAATATAATTTTAAGTTTGGACAAATACAAAATACCTTTTTTTTAATCTACTTTTTGTATTTTCTTTAGACTATATTAATGCAATCGGGAAAATTAGGATGATTTGAACATACATATGAATATTTTTAGCATTTTTATTGGTATCCCTACGGGACCCGCACTTGTGATTGCTCCTACAATACACTGCAGTAATGTAGTAGTGCAGTGTATTGTAAACCTACCGTTCTCCTATGAAGCTCAGCCACATGCAGTGCTTTATAGGTGTACAAACATGTCAGACACGGATGAGGGCCTTTAGTCAGCTCCTGGTCTTCATGACAATGTCATCGATGCTCCATTTCCCACCTTTTAAGTGGAGACATAACTGACAGCATCATCTAATGGGTTAAACTGCTGCTATCGGAGCTTGTGCCAATCACAGGGGTTGGACTTGGGTGCCAACTGTACAACACAGATGGTACCTGGGCTTATAGAGCTGGCTAAGCTCTTGATCCCGCTCCATACATGTAGTGGCCGCCGCCAATATGGACTGCCGCCGTGGGCAGTGGCCTCTGCCTGGGTTTACTAGGCGCTGGCACCTGCCCTGCATAGAAACATTTATAAATAAAGTTATATTCTGCTTCCCTGTTGCATATCTGTCTAAACAATTTTCCAAGCAAATAATAGCACCCTTGATGGTAGTTTTACTTCAGTAGGAGACCCAGCAAAAGATGAAATGGGGAAAAAAAAGGAACCTTAAAGTGCCAATTTCACCCTCTTCTCCAATTATATCCCTAATCAGTGACTCGCGGTATGAAAGGAAGCTGTAATTGGCACTTATTGTGATCTCCCTCCACCTGTAATACAAGGCTTTTTATCCCAAACCTCTGGGATGCGTTGCCAGGGAAACTGTATGCATTCTGCAGACTGTTGTCAGGGCAACCGGGACAAATTAGATGCATTGCTATTGGGCTCCGGCACTAAATTTGCATTTCTTAGGAAATAAGATTATTTACTGATCCTAAAAATAAAGCAGTTGAGTTTGTACATCAGAGAATGATACTTGGCGATTTACTTTCGCAGCCAACACTTATCCATATTATTAGACGCAGCGCAGCGCATATGGCTGCTCATTTGCTTAATTTAATTTGGGTTTGATTTTTTTTTTTACATTGCTCAGATGTTCACTTTTTTACTATGTGATGACTGGGAGCTAAAAAAAAATGTATCTGTTACCGATTAGGAAATCAAATCAGTGTCTGTCGGCGAGAATGAATAGTGAGATAAGAACATAAAGAGGAGAATTAGCAGAGGACGCAGGTAGCACGAGCCGCCGGGGAGGATGGCACCAAGACTGTCACCGGCGCCAGTCACCCAAAGTAAACACGTCAGGGGTGGGTGATGCATGAGTGATCATTTATCTATACAAATTGCCGTTGCGCCAGTGACTCATCTGAGATGTATGAGATCATCCCTGCCTAAGTTACGGACTGGTGGGCATGTTTTTAGTGGAATTACCCTGTATTAACAAATTCTACCATATAAAAAAACAGATGCAAAAAAAAAAGGGCAGACATGGCGGGGAAGATTTATCAAAGCACTGCAGCTGCTAAACTAAATTGAACCTCATATTCTATTACTGACTACTAGCAAACATCTGCATTTCCATCTTCCCAATCATGCTCCTATGCACCAATATATGACAGCTTTATACACCCTGCAATTTATACGACACTCCCTCTATACCTCTATAGGGAGACCATTTGTCTCGGATGCTATACAGATTCATATAGAAAGGAATATTATCACATGCTCCATCAGATGCAAGTTTGTTCTTCTGCAGAGGAAAGTAAGCTACTTCTCTAGCACTACCTATTAGAGGTAACTAACCTTTAATGAGAGGCTGTTATCATAAAAACACCTATTGTTTAAATAAGGTTTTTATTTAACATATCACAATCTGCATTAATTGGTATCACAATCTATTTTTCACATTGGCCACTGAGACTTGTTTCAGGAAACAACACATGTACAAAGTCAAATGGTTGAATCCCAATTTCCAACCCTATCTTTTGCACTGAAGTGTCTAATGAGCGTATACAAAGGTTGATTGTGAAGGGAGTAGGAGCAGGGTCATCTGTGACATTGCCTATTGTGATTGGTGGATCTAATCAGCTGTGTGTAGAGGTGTTACCTGTCATTGTGTTGCACACCTGTCCCTGGTATTCTGGGCTCTGCTTCCTTCCCCAATGTCTGCTATCCTTTGTTGTGCACCATGACAGGTGTTGCAAGTTGCCCAGTGTGGATCAATAACATCATCTCCCTAGACCTATTTAAGACCCATTAAGACACACCTGTGTCTTGGGATTGAGTGTGCTCCACCTTCTATGCATACTGTCATTTTACTTGCTTCCGTCACTACTGGACTCCACTTCATCCGTCCTGCAGCTCCTGAGATTCCAGAGTGTACCCAGGTGCCTCCCAGCTTGCTGCATCAACGCCCAGGGACCATGTGCCCACCCATCTCAGCTGATGAGCCTAATACATTGTAATCCAAGCTCTGATGATAAGGGAAACTACAGGAAATATGAGTCTAAAAAAGCTCCTTTTTCATACTTTTTACAGATAAAAGTTTATCAAGTTCAACCTACACTGTGTTCCAAATTATTATGCAAATAATATTTCTTCATATTTTCTCTCAATTACCTATCTGAATTGCAGTCATTGTTATTTTCCAGTCATCTACTATTCTAGTATAATTGCAATGTTTTGGAAAAAACTGCCTATGAAAACAGTATCTTTTTAAAAAAAATAAACACTCAAAATGCATGTTCCAAATTATTATGCACAGCAGAGTTTTCAACCTTTTTTTTTTATTTTGATCAAAAAAATGGTGAATTGTGAAGTTATAAGCATTATCAGCTTATTACAAAATGAAATCAAACAGTTTTCAAGTGAATACTTTATTCTAGGTGATGTTACATTTGCACATAGGACCCCTTGTTCAAAAGAAGCTTCTGAACTCTCTCGTCCATTGAATTTGTCAGTTTTTGGATGGTTTCTGCTTCAATTGTTTTGCATGTGGACAGAATACCCTCCCAGAGCTGTTGCTTAAATGTGAACTGCCTCCCGCCATCATAGACACTCCTTTTGATGATGCTCCAGAGGTTCTCAATGGGGTTGAGGTCAGGGGAAGATGGTGGCCACACCATAAGTTTGTCCTCTTTTATGCCCATAGCAGCCAGAGATGCAGATGTGTTTTTTGCAGCATGAGACGGTGCATTATCATGCATGAAAATGATCTTGCTGCGGAAAGCACGGTTCTTCCTCTTGAACCATGGCAGGAAGTGTTGTTTTAGAAACTCCACATAGATTATGGAGTTCATCTTTACCCCTTCAGGGATCATAAAGGGGCCGACAATCTCTCTCCCCATGATTCCAGCCCAAAACATTACTCCACCTCCTCCTTGTTGGCGCCTTAGCCGTGTTTTCATGGGGTGTCCATCCTCCACTCCATCCATCTGGACCATCGACCGTTGCACGGCGCTCATCGGTGAACAAAACAGTTTGGAAGTCCATCTTCATGTATCGTTTGGCCTTTTCTGGAGCCGTTTCTGCTTGTTGCAGTGGATAGAGGTGGTCGACAGGATGGCTTACGCACAGCTGCAAACCTCTGAAGGACCCTGCATCTTGTTGTTCTGGGGACGTTGGAGGCACCAGCAGCTTCAAAAACTTGTCTGCTGCTATGACAAGGCATTTTTGCAGCTGCTCTTTTAACCTTATGCAATTGCCTGTTGGAAAGGGTCCTCAATTTTTCCTTATCAGCGCGCACACGTGTGTGCTGGGAATCAGCTACATACTTCTTGATTGTGCGATGATCACGATGAAGTGTCTTGCCAATGTTGATTGTAGTCATGCCTTGACCTAAATACTCCACAATTTGTTGCTTCTCAGCAGCCGACACATCCTTTTTCTTTCCCATTTTGGCAAAAAATGTAGGCTGCTTAATAATGTGGAACAGCCTTCTTAAGTAGTCTTGCCTTTATTTGGACACACCTGCCAAACTAATTTGCACAGGTATCTGCAATTGCTTCAGTGATATAAAGAGCCCTGACACACATCATCATCAATGAGTTTAAATGACAAACAAAAAAATTCTAACCTTATCACTCCTAAACTCTATGTGCATAATAATTTGGAACACAGTGTATACTCTAACATGTTGATCCAGAGGAAGGCAAAAAGCCCACTAGACAGATGCTAACTATATAAGGCCCAAAAACCCAGTTTTGCTGAAATTCACACTAACTGAATCTCCCAAAATTTCTATTACTCCTGACTTCCCATATACCGTACATGAATGGTCATCTGAGTAAGTATGTGTTTTCAATGGGGAGAGGGGAGTAGGCTTCTGCCAGATACCTGTGGCAATGTCTTATCTCCAACAGGAACAAAGGATCTAGCATGTCAAAATCCAACCTGCCTGATCCTTCTGTCTCCCCCTCTAACTGCTTACGGCTCACTTATACATTAGATAGTTGTTTAGTCCTGGTGACTTTTATCGCATGTGCATAGGCACAATTTTCTGATAAAATCTACGATTAAGATGTTTTTATCAGGAAACAAAAATTAGAAAGGTTTTTGTATCGTCTCCATTTGTACAGTATTATTTTATGCATTAAAAAATGAACAAATATTTGATATATTGAATAAAAATTGTATTTCAAACTGTTTAGTGCAGCGCTGCATTGAGCAAAAGAAAAGAATGTGCGTGTATCTTGAGAATGACCTCTACAAAGGGCATATGTTGCTGGACATTTTGCTCAGCACAAAATTATGCAGTGACTGTCAGGCAAAATTACTTTCTCAAGCTTTTGATGCTTTATAAATGGAGCGCTATCCAAAATTAGAATGATTGATTTAGGAGGAGGACTTGTGGGCACTTGTGTTCTACTGTAGGGGAACCAGCTTCTCTTTTACTTAAAATAGTTTTTCATGGTAGTTATTAATGGCTCCTATTTGTATCTGCACTAGAAAGACTAAAACTTTTTTTTACCCCTATAATTTGGTAAGAAACAATGCTCACAGTCAATGTAGAGAGCAATGGACCACAGCACAAAGATTGGCTGCAGCAGTCATGACTGAGACATCACTGCTGCAACCATTTCAACAAAGACCAGGGCAGCAGGTCTGGAGCCGCAGAGGGGAAGTTTTACAGGCATGTGCACTAATAAAATGTGGAAAGACCCTTTAATAGAGTGTTATCTACTGAACATTGTTCAGTTTTTATTTCAGACTCCCTTTAAATAAACATTAGTGTATGTTCACATGGCGGAAATTTCATGCAAATTCTGATGCATATTCTGTGCTGCCTCTTTGCTTTCAATGGGAACTCGCATTACATAAATTACAGCATGGATTCCCATTGCAAACAATTGGAAGAATTGTGGAAAAGAAGTAGTGATCATAAGATGGCTACTACTAAATTACCCAAAGGGTAAATAGACCCAAATAAAGGGATGTATTAAAAATCAACTTTTATCATTATTAGTAATAATTTTATGAGCCCTTACAGAAAGGGAAACACAGGTTCACTACTGTAATTTTAATAATTTTTTGACAACTTTTAATGTGAATATAATAAAAGTTAATTTTTAACACATCCTTTTATTTTGGTTAATTTGGTAGTAGGAACTTCCATCCCAAGAGGGGTGTGTACATGATTCATATGATGACTAGTCCACTGACTCTGTGGCATGTCAAACTACAAATCTGTGCCAGGTTTTTCCAATGAAAAAATTTGTTGGGAGAACTGAAAAAGATTAGTAAAAGCATCTGAGCAATTTCCCTAGCCCCCATCGGTCATTCAATATCTTCCCAATAGAATAACATTTTTACCCCATTTTGTGTAGCTTCACGAGTACCAGTCAGACTGACCCTGTAAGCACCAGCTACAGCAACATCTGGAAAATTTTATTAACTGCTGAAATATAAAAAAAAGTCATACAGATGTCTTATGGGTGGCATATAAGGATGATAATCAAATGAAAAATCGTTTATTTTTCCTGAATGAAAATTGAACCGTTTTTTATATGGTCGTGTGAACTTAAGGCCCCGTCTCACATAGCGAGATCGCTAGCGAGATCGCTGCTGAGTCACAAGTTTTGTGACGCAACAGCGACCTCACTAGCGATCTCGCTATGTGTGACACGTACCAGCGATCAGGCCCCTGCTGTGAGATCGCTGGTCGTGTCGGAATGGCCTGGACCTTTTTTTGGTCGTTGAGGTCCCACTGACATCGCTGAATCGGTGTGTGTGACACCGATCCAGCGATGTCTTCACTGGTAACCAGGGTAAACATCGGGTTACTAAGCGCAGGGCCGCGCTTAGTAACCCGATGTTTACCCTGGTTACCAGCGTAAATGTAAAAAAAACCAAACAGTACATACTCACCATCTGATGTCCGTCAGGTCCCTTGCCGTCCGCTTCCTGCTCTGACTGACTGCCGGCCGGAAAGTGAGAGCAGATCACAGCAGTGACGTCACCGCTGCGCTCTGCTCTCACTGTACGGCGGCACTCAGACAGAGCAGGAAGCAGACGGCAAGGGACCTGACGGACACCGAAAGGCGAGTATGTACTGTTTGTTTTTTTTGGTAACCAGGGTAAACATCGGGTTACTAAGCGCGGCCCTGCGCTTAGTAACCCGATGTTTACCCTGGTTACCCGGGTGCTGCAGGGGGACTTCGGCATCGTTGAAGACAGTTTCAACGATGCCGAAGTCGTTCCCCTGATCGTTGGTCGCTGGAGAGAGCTGTCTGTGTGACAGCTCCCCAGCGACCACACAACGACTTACCAACGATCACGGCCAGGTCGTATCGCTGGTCGTGATCGTTGGTAAATCGCTATGTGAGACGGGGCCTTTACTCTAAAGGATGCAGTCTTGACTTTAGTATAGATTGGAACGAGATTGGAAAGCAGTGCACGGACTGGCCGGCGGCTCTTCCTACCCGAGCATGACAGCTTCATGTATTCTTATGCAGGTGTCATGCTCAGCTCAGGACTCAGGAGAGCTGCCGGACAGTCCGTGCAGTGCTTTCCCTATTTTCCCTATTAGAGAAAACAGCAATTCAGGCTGGGTTTCTTTACAGTATGTCCTTTGCATTATGCTCTGGTTTTTGAGGCTGATGCACCTCAATGGATCACAACTGATGGAAAAGTAGATGCAAAAATGCATTAGTTGCCATCATGCTGCTGGACCACCACCTTCACCTGTTTGGCAAGGAAATCAATGCTACGAATAGGTGGCAATCAATCGAATCAGTTCCTCCTTCAATCTGGTTTGACTTAGCCACCAAATGGAAAAAATGATGCATTGCCAGCGATGTGTGCACCCAGTATTCTGCCCATTAGGGCAAAGTTTAAAATTACTATAGTCACTTTAATAAGCTGTAATACTCTGTTAGTGACGTCTAATGTGGTAATAGCACCATCTGGTGACGTTTAATTGTATTGCATTTTGTTTTTCTGTGAAACTGTCAATTGCATTGTGGGAAAAACCAATGCATTTTGGGTAAGAAGGTCCTGGTGAAGCAGTCATTTTGTAAGAAGCAGTCTAGCAGATCAGTTGTGTAAATTTTTTCCTGCATTATGTTACTAAAACTACATTATCCTTGATAAAGTATTTCTGGTAAGAGGACTCTCTCTGTTCTGTGATAGTGTGTACTCAAAATTGTTGTTAAAGCAGACTGTGATTGTTACTAAGTCATGTGTTCACATGTACAAGCTCCTAGTTGCTGTGTGCTTTCACTGTTAATTGTAAATGTCATAGTTATGTGATATTCTAATACTTATATCTGTTATTTGTATTCTTGTAGTTTTACTACCCACACACATACATTTCGATTCATATACATCTACCTGTTGACCAATAAACAAGTTAGACTACAGAGATGGTCTGCTTATTTTGGAAGACAGAGAAGGTTTATGCTGTATGTCAGATTGCACACCGTGAGAGAGTGTAAGCAGACAGAACACCCAGCCTTAGGCTAGGTTCACATTTGCGGTTGAGTCCGCAGCGTTTCGTACGCAACCGCAAACGCATGGCAAAACACATGCAAACGCATGATAACGCTGCATTTTTTATCCACATGAACTTGCATGACGGATAAAAAAATGCAACGTTTGCACGTGTTTGCATGCGTTTTTGCATGCGTTCGCGTTGTTTATGCGCATGCGTTTGTTATGAAAAAATTTTTCAAGGAGAATTTAATTGACATGCGTTTTTGCATGCGTTCGCATTGTTTATGCGCATGCGTTTGTTATGAAAAATTTTTTCAAGGAGAATTTAATTGACACAAGCCACGCCCAATGGGCGTGGCTCATGGGATTTCTGTATATAGACCCTTGTGCAAACGCAAGCGAACACATGTACTTGCATTCATATGCGTTCCCATAGACTGTAATGCATTGTTTTGACGCACTCCTTCCGCAAGCGTCCGCATGTGTGTGGCGTTGGAAATTTGACTCCAAAAAAATTCTAACATGGTGCGTCAGCCGCGACCAGCCACACACCGCGAAAATATGCATGCGTAAGCAAACTCGGGTGAACGCATGCAAACGCATGCACCTGCGTCTACAATGTTACAGATAGGAAATCAAGACTCATGAGGATGTATGCATCAGAAACGCTGCGGACACAACCGCAAATGTGAAACCAGCCTTACTGACTTCATCCACTTTCCTACATTGTATGATGCCCTGGATACCTGAAGCAAAGAAAGAATTTAAAAAAGGGGGAAAAAATGTGATTTAATTTCCATCAGAGATTGCACCACTAACATTATCTATCCATGTCCTGAAAACCTGCAACTTTAAGCACACCCAGATAGATACAGGCTGTCTTCTAGTTGAAGTTTCACAACAGTGGGAGAGCCCTGGGTTACATATCTTTGTAATTTTAAGATACTCCTTTTCCATCAATCTATCAATGTATATTCTTGAGAAATTTGCAGTATGTCATGCAATGCACTAGTCATACAATACTCAACTTACAGGAAATACTTATTGCAAGTCCCAACAACAAAGGCACAAAGATCACTACAGCAAAGTCTTTACACATCACTTTAAATTTCGGAAAATATTACTGCAAAAAGGGCAAGGAGGGTAGTAGATGCCTTAAGCAAAAAGTCATTCAGTTTCCTTGTCATCTAATGTCTCTTCTGTAGACATAATGTATACAAGATACAAAAAATCCTCTATTCTACAAAAAATGTATACATATACATATATATATATATATATATATATATATATGTGAACAACACTCTCAACAGTCTACAGGGATGTGCTAGGCAATACTTCATAAATTCACAATTTATTCATAAAGTGCTATACACTTTGTGAAACTGAATAATTATCTATACTTACATTGCAAAGCACCAAATACAAACACGTGATATCCACTCCTTATTACAGCCACTAGCCCTCTATGTCTGATATGATAGCTATAGCTTTTCCCTCTGATATGGTAAATAAGCAAAAAATTGCCTAGAATTAAGAAATAGCTTTAGTCAACCCTAATCAATATTCCAAATTAGCACACATGAGTGTACATAATAGGGGTGATCTTTATTAGCCAAAGCAAACATCTGATGCACAAAGCAGCTTGTCCAATTGGGACTACCCGGACCACCTCCTTTCTATGTAATGCATCCTTCAACTGTGGACCACCGGTGAAGTAAGTGGTGGCCATTGCCTTGTTATGCCATGTAATGCTAAGTTACGCCTTGTGATTAGAGCTGAGCGAATATGTTTGGAATCGGTCGCCGAATTTGAATTTGCAATTGTAACACCCCAGGTAACCAGTTGTTACAATGGCATTGCTTTCCTCTCGGGGAGGGTGATGCCATGCCTGGAAGTGAGGAAGGATCCCTTTAACAGGTAACAAGTACATGCAACACT
This sequence comes from Ranitomeya variabilis, assembly GCF_051348905.1. NCBI lineage: Eukaryota > Metazoa > Chordata > Amphibia > Anura > Dendrobatidae > Ranitomeya > Ranitomeya variabilis. Next base: position 69,296,385 of record NC_135235.1, on the reverse strand, counting down.
GTTCTGACTCCAGGCCAGAAGGGGGAGCTCTGAACCCGGATTCAGGGGAACTTCCTTATATATTCTGGCTGGAGGAGGAGTTAGCGGCAGTCTGTAGAGAGTGTAAAGGAGGACAGAGCAGAGGAAAAGTGAGGAGCTGTAGGGGAGCTGCGAGTGGGCTCCCTCCACGCTGAAGTGCAGGAACCGGACACTGGGAGTCTGAGGCTGTGTGGGACTGTATGCCCCACTGCAGAAACTGGAGGGTAGGAGACTAAAAGTCACTTCTACGCAACTACACCTGAAGGCAGAGCAAAATACAAAGCACGGAGTCGCCGCAACATGAGACACTTGTAAAACAGTTCGAGTTGCCTGTCATTTGGGTACTGTCCCAGGACAGAGAGAGAGAGAGAGGACCTTGAGAGAAGCCTTAGGCAGCAAGGGACGCACATTACAGTGCAGTAGGGAAGGCTCCCAATCCCACCTGACTAAGGGGATTCCTAATAGTTTCCTGGGTGCCTGGTCCACCCCATCACCTGTGATCCGTACCCTGGATTGTGGCAGACTACCATCAGTAAAAGGTAAAGAGACTTTAACCCTGTATCCTCTGATTATTTCTGGCACTACACCATCTACCATCTTTACCCACTACACCGGGAGCCCTGGGGATCTAGCTTCACCTGTGGGAAGCCATACCATCCCTGCTGCAGTACCATCATTCCCAGTGGACCCCTTTAATCAGCGTTGGTCATCCCTGACCGAATACCACAGGTGGCGTCACGAACATTCTTTATTCCTTTAAAGTCCTTCCCTTTAACTTGGACGCCCAGCGCCATGGACCTGGTCGCTGCCTCCGTGACCACCCCTTTAACGACCACTGAACCCGGTACAAGTATCCCCTAGGCCCTAGCGGGCGCCCCACAGTATTAAAACCATATTGGTGCCCTATTCATGCTGAATTTATGTTTGATGATCGGTTACAAACATATTCGGTCATTTCTACTCCCATTGACTCCAATGACGTTCAGCTGTGTTTGGCGAATATTGCAAAAATAATGTTCGCCCGCCGCCCATCATAATCGGAACCGAATTTTGAAAACTTCGCTCAACTCTACTTGTGATGCCATTTTATGTTATACATGAGGATATATGACGTTTAATGTAATATTCAGGAACTGAAACATATGCAGGTGTAGCTGTTCATACATGGGTTCTATAAAGCCAGTGGTCATACATGCAAATGATGTTAAGAAGTGTTAACACTAAGATCCAACAGGCAGTTTTGAATTGCTGCCTTTGGGCTTGCTCCGGATTGCTATTATTTTGTCAATTGTAGGCCTGATGGAGTGAGAGCTCTGGATATTGCGAAAAATTCCAGCCTCTAGCCTTTATCATGGGTGAATACAAGCTGAGATATCCTTGTTTATGAAAGTGGTGTAAGACCTAAGCCCTGAAACCACGTTGTGACATACACTGTGAACTATGCTCAGAGGCTGTTCCTGCTATGTGGCCACCAAATTACACTCCTTAACATTGAAATTGCAAGACCAAAAAGGAAAAGAAATGTAACTATGGAATCACAGGATCAATAGATATGTTAATGATATGCAAATTATGAAAGAATGGAAACAAATTTTTCAAAACATATCAATTCATTATTGAGTTTGAATACCATGTGCAGAAATACATTAACTTATACGTCTTGACTGCTATCAATGAGGTTATTAATTGATGTCTGAGGAATATTGAATATTCTACTGCACTGAATGCACTTGAACAAATCATCAGGATCCGCTGCTGGCAGCTACTTTTGTGATTGTCGACCAATGATGTTTCAGATGTGCTCAATAAGAGTCGAGTCCAGAGACGAGTGCAACCCATGGTGGCTTGTTCAGGCCTTACAAGCTGCTTACAGCATCACGAGTAACATGCCACCTGGCATTGTTGTGTCATAAAACAGCTCCTTGGACACATTGGAGAAATGGCCGTTTCAGTGGTTCAACGATTGATCTGTTTGTAGTGCAACTGAAAATGTACATCACATAGTGGCGGTCTGATACAACCGCTGGTTGGTAAACTTTTCCAGATCTTCGGTTGATGGAATGCACTGAAGACAATGATGAATTTTATGCTGCATAAAAGATCATTTCACGCAATGAATGATCTTTTTGCTCATTCATCAAGTGATCGGCAGCCAGTTTACATGGCAAGATAATCTTGAAGCGAGTGTTTTTAACAACATTTATTCATGATTATCTTGATGTGTACATGCCCCTTAAGCTGTCACACAGCATCTATACAAGCCATTAGAAGGTGTTTTGCGCAACATTTGGCCATGAGCCAGAAGTCCTACTATGGGTGTTCCATTGACCTCATGCCATTGCTGTCAAATGCTATCATGGAGCAGATTAAGACGACAATGGAGGCTGGAATGGAGGTCTATCATCTAAGTTTAGAAGTCCTGCTTTTGATATTGGTTTGGAGACAACATGGGCAACACTATGGAGAAATGTTACATCCAGGGCTGAGACGAGGGGTAGGTAGGGTAGGCACCTTCCTAGGGCACTAACATCAGAACCATCATCACTACCTGAATACATAACCAGAACCATCAATAGTACATGAATACAGTACCAGAACAACCATTACTACATGAAGATGTCACAACAACCACCATCAGTACAGGAATACAAAAACCAGAAGCACCATCAGTACCTGAATACGTCACCAGAACCACTATCTATACAAGAATATGGCACAGACCCACCATCAGTTTTGTTGCAGAAGGATATAAAAGCCATCATATGTATCCCTTTGTAATGGGGTCTGTTTAGCTTCCATTGGGGTATCCGCCAAATGTTGTATACCTTAACAGAAACCAAACTGCCCCAATTATAGTTAAGTAATATTAGTTTCCATGAATATCCTTGGGTTTGACATTTAAAATACAGGATGTCAGGGATGAATGTCTCTAGTTTTCCCTGGTATTGTGTAAATGGTCTTCAAGCAATGAATGATTCCATATCTATCTATGAAAACACACTCCTTGTTGCATCTCACCTCTGAAGTACATCACTTTTTTTACTTTTGCCGGTGATTTTTGGTGAAACAGGTAACAATTCTAGTGGAAGTGGTTGTCAGAGCTTTGTTACCTGACCCATCGGAGGGGGGGGGGTGCATTAGGGATCCTGTTACCTTTAGTCTCTGATTTATTCCTTTACAAGGGATAGAGGGCTCATGTGGGACGGGGGAGCCATCGGCTTCATCTGCCTAGGGCACCAAAGTACCTTTTCCGGACCCAGGTTACACCTATTCCTGAGATTATGGTGTCGAGTGGCATAAAGTATGGTAGCTGGACCCCTCCAGTCTTGATTCCATGTACACTAACAGCTCAGAGATAAATTGATTTGGCCATGGCACCAGTCTTACGGATATTCCTGTAAAAGTGTCCAACAAACTGTTTTTTAACACTTCCCCACGAGGCCACAAGTTGCTTGTGCTACTTTAAGCAGCTAGCATAGCCTAAATGTGCTACTGTACCAAGCCCTGCAACATCTCCGACTCATCAAATAAAACTCAACAAATAAAATATTTCCCTGTGACGAGAAAAGGAAAAAGTAAGAGTACATCTTGGTTCAGTCCCTCAGGGAGTAGCTAATAGATCAAGACTCGTTCCCTTTGGAAGCTGAGAAGTCTTAATCATAGGAAGAAGACATACAATTAGAGCAGCGGTTAACTTTTAGGCTGACCTCTGGTGCTCAGCGTAATGATATAATAGTCATTTCTGACTTTTTATTACATATATGAAAATAAAGAAGAAAGAAGTAATCTTATTTAAGATGAAAAAAATTATGTAATAAGGTTTAGAGTGTTCTAAAGCTTTTTTTCTTTATATCTGTACATTGTAGGGTTGAAAGTAACGTAACTAAAGGGACACGTCATGTATATCTTAGACCCTCCTGGCCCGAAATGAGTCCCTTGTTGTTAACTGGAAGCAAAATGTCAATGCCAATCTTACAGAGCCAAAAGGCAATCTTTGTGCATCTCTTGGGCTCTAGCTAGTTCTTTAGATCAGGGGTCCACTTTTGATTACTATAATAAGACAGTAAGAAGCGATGAACTCTGTTATGTCCTTTTTTGTGGTTGTTGTTGTTTTTGCTGCTTTTAATTTTTTTGTGAAATGAACTAAAGGAATCTCCTGTTTCTAAACTAATCAAAAAGTTACATTTCACAAATCCATAGGGTACACAACCATTTAGAAAGCGTGACCCCCTGATTGTTAGCATGTTTTACTCTTATAAATAATTGAGCAGGGCCTTTTAGGAAATGTCTCATCACGAACAACATCTTTAACATAAAAGCCACCCAAGAGCTCCAAAGAATCATTGATTTTACCCAGCAGAGTGGATGTTGGATGGACAGTTGCCCTTTTGGGGCTCATATTTGTTGATTGCATGATGCCTATCAAATGCTTCCAAGTAAAATACCTGTAAGGTATTTGTATGGGTTTCTTCCCACATTCCAAAAACATACTGGTAGGGAACTTGTGAGCACCGACTGAGACTGTAATGATAATGCCAGTAAAGTGGAGTGGAAAAAATGGCGCTATGTAAATAATAAAATACATTTTTCTTTCACAATTGACTTTCTTATACACCCACATTTAGTATTGTAACAGCCTGAGCATAAGATTCTCTAATCTAACATAAAACAAAACTCTCACATTGAAGCGCCATGAGAATCTGCTTATTCATTCAATGCAACATTTTAATTAAATCAAATAAATAATTATTACTAGCTCTAAAACAGAATTATGCTCCCAGTGTTCAGAATAATATGAACCAAAAAAAAGGACAATCAAACAAAAATGTATATGGTTTAAACCAAACAGTGGGTAGGAAGAAGAAAAATATATACACCTAGTCACTGGCGTATACAGATAGATAAGGACTAGTGATGAGCGAGTGTACTCCTTGCTCGGGTTTTCCAGAGCACGCTCGGGTAATCTCCCGAGTGTTTATGACTGCTCAGAGACTTAGTTTTCCTTGCCGCAGCTGGATGATTTGCGGCTACTAGACAGCTTGATTACATGTGGGGATACCCTAGCAACTAAGCAACCCCCACATGTTGTCATGTCGGACGCTGTTCAGACCAGGTCGTTCGACAGACAGCAGTAATTCCGCTTTTGACCACTATGTGCTCATTGGCGTCTGCTAGATTTTATCTAGCTGGTCCGGGGTTAATTTTCCTGATCCTCGGATTGGAGGCTGGGCCATGCCCATTGCCTTTAAATAGTTCTCCTGAACATTGGGCGTCGCCAATTATAGCTTCTGTCTTGTGCGTTGTTATCTCGGTCTGGAGTGGTGAGCTAGTAGTTGGAGTATCGTTGCTGGTGGTGTATTTCCCTTTGTCTTATTTACTCCTTCCTATATTTGTATTTATTTTGCCCTGCGCATTTATAGTGTATTCCTGAGTGACTGCGGCATGGTGTATATTTTCCGTTATCCTTGTCTGTTCTAACTGTGGGTATTGGTGTATGATCTTTTCACTGGGTGGTGTGCGGTGGTTTCAGCCTAGGGTTGAAACAAGAGACAGGGCGAGGGTCGAGGCCTAGACATGCACACCATCAGTGTAAACTCTAGGTAGAGGGTCAGTCAGGATTTCCCTAGTCTGAGGGAAATTGCAGGGGCCCGGGTTATTAGCTCTTGCCCACCTAGTCTGTTGTGATTTTGCTTTTTGCTCCCTCTAGTGGTCATTAGTGATTTGACTCTGGAGCTTCTGTCTTTTCCTATATCCTCACCTGGGCCGTTAGTTCAGGGGCGTTGCTATATAAGCTCCCTGGACCTTCAGTTCAATGCCTGGCATCGTTGAAATCAGAGCTAATCTGTTGTGCTCTTGTCCTATGATCCTGGTTCCTGTATTTCAAGCTAAGTCTGCTTCCTTGCTTTTTGCTTTTGTTTTGTATTTTTGTCCAGCTTGTTCCAATCTGTATCCTGACCTTTGCTGGAAGCTCTAGGGGGCTGGTGTTCTCCCCCCGGACCGTTAGACGGTTCGGGGGTTCTTGAATCTCCAGCGTGGATTTTTATAGGGTTTTTGTTGACCAGATAAGTTATCTTGCTATATTCTGCTATTAGTAAGCTGGCCTCTCTTTGCTGAACCTGGTTCATTTCTGTGTTTGTCATTTCCTCTTACCTCACCGTTATTATTTGTGGGGGGCTTGTATCTTGCTTTGGGGTCCCTTTCTCTGGAGGCAAGAGAGGTCTTTGTTTTCTTCTCCTAGGGGTAGTTAGATTCTCTGGCTGGCGCGAGTCATCTAGCGATCACCGTAGGCATGATCCCCGGCTACTTCTAGTGTTGGCGTTAGGAGTAGCTATTTGGTCAACCCAGTTACCACAGCCCTATGAGCTGGATTTTTGAATCTCGCAGACTTACACGTTCCTCTGAGACCCTGTCCACTGGGGTCATAACAGTATGCCAGGCCAGTATTAAATGTTTAATGCATTGCAGAAGTGGGATTATAAGAAAGAAAATTTTGAGTTTTTTTTTTTCCCTCTCTCATTTTTTTTTTTTTTTTCTTTTCCACTTTACCTCAGAGTGGCTTAAGCTTGCTGCAGACATGAATGTCCAGACCTTGATTACAAGTGTGGACCAGCTTGCCGCTCGTGTGCAGGGTATACAAGATTATGTTACCAGAAATCCTAGGTCTGAACCCAAGATTCCGATTCCTGAACTGTTTTCAGGAGACCGATTTAAGTTTAGGAATTTCAGGAATAATTGTAAATTGTTTTTGTCCCTGAAACCTTGTTCGCCTGGAGACTCTGCTCAACAAGTAAAAATTGTTATTTCATTCTTACGGGGTGACCCTCAAGATTGGGCTTTTTCGTTGGCGCCAGGAGATCCGGCATTGGCTGATATTGATGCGTTTTTTCTGGCGCTCGGTTTACTTTATGAGGAACCCAATCTTGAGATTCAGGCAGAGAAAGCCTTGCTGGCTATGTCTCAGGGCCAGGACGAGGCTGAGGTGTATTGCCAAAAATTTCGGAAATGGTCCGTGCTGACACATTGGAACGAGTGTGCACTGGCCGCTAATTTTAGAAATGGCCTTTCTGAGGCCATTAAGAATGTTATGGTGGGTTTTCCCATTCCCACAGGTCTGAATGATACCATGTCCCTGGCTATTCAAATTGACCGGCGGTTGCGGGAGCGCAAAACCGCAAATTCCCTCATGTTGTTGTCTGAACAGACACCTGATGTGATGCAATGTGATAGAAAAACCGCAAATTCCCTCATGGTGTTGTCTGAACGGACACCTGATTTGATGCAATGTGATAGAATCCTGACTAGAAATGAGAGGAAAATTCATAGACGCCGGAATGGCTTGTGCTACTACTGTGGTGATTCTACACATGTTATCTCAGCATGCTCTAAACGTATAGCTAAGGTTGTTAGTCCTGTCACCGTTGGTAATTTGCATCCTAAGTTTATTCTGTCTGTAACTTTGATTTGCTCACTGTCATCTTATCCTGTCATGGCGTTTGTAGATTCAGGTGCTGCCCTGAGTCTTATGGATCTCTCATTTGCTAAGCGCTGTGGTTTTATTCTTGAACCATTAGAAAATCCTATCCCTCTTAGGGGTATTGATGCTACGCCATTAGCAGAAAATAAACCGCAGTATTGGACACAGGTTACCATGTGCATGACTCCTGAACACCGCGAGGTGATACGTTTTCTCGTTCTACATAAAATGCATGATTTGGTTGTTTTGGGCCTGCCATGGTTACAGACCCATAATCCAGTCCTTGACTGGAAGGCTATGTCAGTGTCTAGTTGGGGCTGTCATGGTATTCATGAGGATTCCCTGCCTGTGTCTATTGCTTCTTCTACGCCTTCGGAAGTTCCGGAGTATTTGTCTGATTATCAGGATGTCTTTAGCGAGTCCAGGTCCAGTGCATTGCCTCCTCATAGGGAATGTGACTGTGCAATAGATTTGATTCCAGGCAGTAAATTTCCTAAGGGAAGACTGTTTAATCTGTCGATACCTGAACATACCGCTATGCGTTCATATATCAAGGAGTCTCTGGAGAAAGGACACATCCGTCCGTCTTCTTCCCCTCTTGGTGCGGGATTCTTTTTTGTGGCTAAAAAGGACGGATCTTTGAGGCCTTGTATTGACTATCGGCTTTTAAATAAGATCACTGTCAAATTTCAGTATCCTTTGCCGCTGTTGTCTGACTTGTTTGCCCGGATTAAAGGTGCCAAGTGGTTTACCAAGATAGACCTTCGTGGTGCGTACAACCTTGTGCGCATTAAGCAAGGGGATGAATGGAAAACCGCATTCAATACGCCCGAAGGTCATTTTGAGTACTTGGTGATGCCTTTTGGGCTCTCTAATGCCCCTTCAGTTTTTCAGTCCTTTATGCATGACATTTTCCGGAACTATCTGGATAAATTTTTGATCGTTTATCTGGATGATATTCTGGTTTTTTCTGATAATTGGGACTCGCATGTGGAGCAGGTCAGGATGGTCTTTAAAATTTTGCGTGAAAATTCTTTGTTTGTCAAGGGCTCAAAGTGTCTTTTTGGTGTACAGAAGGTTCCCTTTTTGGGGTTCATTTTTTCCCCTTCTGCTGTGGAGATGGACCCAGTCAAGGTCCGAGCTATTCTTGATTGGACTCAGCCCTCGTCAGTTAAGAGTCTTCAGAAGTTCTTGGGTTTCGCTAACTTCTACCGTCGTTTTATCGCTAACTTTTCTAGCATTGTGAATCCTTTGACGGATATGACCAAGAAGGGCTCCGATGTGGTTAATTGGGCTCCTGCTGCCGTGGAGGCTTTCCAGGAGTTGAAACGTCGGTTTACTTCGGCGCCTGTTTTGTGCCAGCCTGATGTCTCGCTTCCCTTTCAGGTTGAGGTGGATGCTTCAGAGATTGGAGCAGGGGCCGTTTTGTCGCAGAGAGGCCCTGGTTGCTCTGTTATGAGACCTTGCGCCTTTTTCTCTAGGAAGTTTTCGCCTGCGGAGCGAAATTATGATGTGGGCAATCGGGAGTTGTTGGCCATGAAATGGGCATTTGAGGAGTGGCGTCATTGGCTCGAGGGTGCTAAGCATCGTGTGGTGGTCTTGACTGATCACAAAAATCTGATGTATCTCGAGTCTGCTAAACGCCTGAATCCTAGACAGGCCCGCTGGTCATTGTTTTTCTCCCGTTTTGACTTTGTTGTCTCGTATTTACCAGGTTCAAAAAATGTGAAGGCCGATGCTCTTTCCAGGAGCTTTGTGCCTGATGCTCCTGGAGTCGCTGAACCTGTTGGTATTCTTAAGGATGGTATTATCTTGTCAGCTATTTCTCCAGATCTGCGACGTGTGTTGCAGAGATTTCAGGCTGATAGGCCTGATTCTTGTCCACCTGACAGACTGTTTGTGCCTGATAAGTGGACCAGCAGAGTCATTTCCGAGGTTCATTCCTCGGTGTTGGCAGGTCACCCAGGAATTTTTGGCACCAGAGATCTGGTGGCCAGATCCTTTTGGTGGCCTTCCTTGTCTAGGGATGTGCGGTCATTTGTACAGTCCTGTGGGACTTGTGCTCGAGCTAAGCCTTGCTGTTCTCGTGCCAGCGGGTTGCTCTTGCCCTTGCCTGTCCCTAAGAGACCTTGGACACATATCTCCATGGATTTCATTTCTGATCTTCCGGTGTCTCAAGGCATGTCTGTTATCTGGGTGATATGTGATCGCTTCTCCAAGATGGTCCATTTGGTTCCTTTGCCTAAGCTGCCTTCCTCTTCTGATCTGGTTCCTGTGTTTTTCCAGAACGTGGTTCGTTTGCACGGCATCCCTGAGAATATTGTGTCAGACAGAGGATCCCAGTTCGTTTCCAGATTCTGGCGATCCTTTTGTAGTAGGATGGGCATTGACTTGTCGTTTTCGTCTGCTTTCCATCCTCAGACTAATGGACAGACGGAGCGAACTAATCAGACTTTGGAGGCTTATTTGAGGTGTTTTGTCTCTGCTGATCAGGACGATTGGGTGACCTTCTTGCCATTGGCTGAGTTTGCCCTTAATAATCGGGCTAGTTCCGCCACCTTGGTTTCGCCGTTTTTCTGCAACTCTGGTTTCCACCCTCGTTTTTCTTCGGGTCATGTGGAACCTTCTGACTGCCCTGGGGTGGATTCTGTGGTGGATAGGTTGCAGCGGATCTGGAATCTTGTGGTGGACAACTTGAAGTTGTCACAGGAGAGGGCTCAGCGCTTTGCCAACCGCCGCCGCGGTGTGGGTCCCCGACTACGTGTTGGGGATTTGGTGTGGCTTTCTTCCCGCTTTGTTCCTATGAAGGTTTCTTCTCCCAAATTTAAACCTCGTTTTATTGGTCCTTACAAGATATTGGAAATCCTTAATCCTGTATCCTTTCGCCTGGATCTTCCTGTGTCGTTTGCTATCCACAACGTGTTTCATAGGTCCTTGTTGCGGCGGTACATTGTGCCTGTGGTTCCTTCTGCTGAGCCTCCTGCTCCGGTGTTGGTTGAGGGCGAGTTGGAGTACGTGGTGGAGAAGATCTTGGATTCTCGTCTCTCCAGGCGGAGGCTTCAGTACCTGGTCAAGTGGAAGGGCTATGGTCAGGAAGATAATTCCTGGGTGGTCGCCTCTGATGTTCATGCGGCTGATTTAGTTCGTGCCTTTCACGCCGCTCGTCCTGATCGCCCTGGTGGTCGTGGTGAGGGTTCGGTGACCCCTCACTAAGGGGGGGGTACTGTTGTGATTTTGCTTTTTGCTCCCTCTAGTGGTCATTAGTGATTTGACTCTGGAGCTTCTGTCTTTTCCTATATCCTCACCTGGGCCGTTAGTTCAGGGGCGTTGCTATATAAGCTCCCTGGACCTTCAGTTCAATGCCTGGCATCGTTGAAATCAGAGCTAATCTGTTGTGCTCTTGTCCTATGATCCTGGTTCCTGTATTTCAAGCTAAGTCTGCTTCCTTGCTTTTTGCTTTTGTTTTGTATTTTTGTCCAGCTTGTTCCAATCTGTATCCTGACCTTTGCTGGAAGCTCTAGGGGGCTGGTGTTCTCCCCCCAGACCGTTAGACGGTTCGGGGGTTCTTGAATCTCCAGCATGGATTTTTATAGGGTTTTTGTTGACCAGATAAGTTATCTTGCTATATTCTGCTATTAGTAAGCTGGCCTCTCTTTGCTGAACCTGGTTCATTTCTGTGTTTGTCATTTCCTCTTACCTCACCGTTATTATTTGTGGGGGGCTTGTATCTTGCTTTGGGGTCCCTTTCTCTGGAGGCAAGAGAGGTCTTTGTTTTCTTCTCCTAGGGGTAGTTAGATTCTCCGGCTGGCGCGAGTCATCTAGCGATCACCGTAGGCATGATCCCCGGCTACTTCTAGTGTTGGCGTTAGGAGTAGCTATTTGGTCAACCCAGTTACCACAGCCCTATGAGCTGGATTTTTGAATCTCGCAGACTTACACGTTCCTCTGAGACCCTGTCCACTGGGGTCATAACACTAGTCCCCTCGTGACACATGTACTCAGCCTGGCTAGTAGCCGCAAATCATCCAGCTGCGGCAAGGAAAACTAAATCTCCGAGCAGTCATAAATACTCAAAGACAACCCGAGCGTGCTCGGGAAAACCCTAGCAACAAGTATATTCGCTCATCACTAACAAGGACCCCTGTGCAAAAACAGTCTGTGGTCCCCTTGGAGTTCAATAACTCATCGTAATGCACAATTCAACCTGTTTTAAAGGTGGAAAAGGGCCCCCTTGCCTCTTTGGCCCCTGTGCCATTGCACCAATGACATGTCGCCCCTGTGCCTAGTATAGTCTTCTGTCTATCCGAGAGAGATATTGGAGAAAGAAATGTCACGTGTGACCCAACATACTCACCAGTGTAGTAGGTGACTACGTTGGGGTAATAATCTACCACCACTGAAAATCTAGCAGAACTCATCTCTCCCCTTCCAGGCACATACAGCCCCGCGCTGTGTACATGTGATGGGATGGGGACCCACTCCGCCACTGTCGCATGACACATCTTTAGACCGCGATCTACGCATAGATCCTGTATGGACATCTACATAGAACCAATCCACTCCAATAAAATCAGAAATTATACAACCAAATTTTATATGGTATATCCACCCTAGAAACACTTCTTTCTTTTTTTTTCTGTAATACAGGCTGAACTAAAATGGAAGTTTAGGGGGTTCTTAAAGAAACCTTGTCACCAGGTCATTAGTGGACAGTTTTTTGCCATTTTTGCTGATCCCCAGAGTATTTTTTTAAGATCCACCATGCAGTTCCAGAGATACAGAAGTTTCATTAAGTGATAATTTTCATGATCTTTACTAAAGGGGTGCGGCCCAGAGTGTAATATTGCAAAGCAGTCTAAAAACTAGCCCCCAGAGAATCCTGTGAGCACAGCCCCCTTGGAAAGACTAAAAATTATCACTGAATAAATAGACTCATAACTTTGAACCATATAATAGATTTTAACAAAAACAAAAAACGTATTACTCAGAGGAGCAGCAAGAATAAAGTAAGAGCAAAAACTGGATACTTTTTACCTGGTGATTGATGTGCTTCAAAATTGTAAGAAAAAAAATCTAATCCCCCCCGATCCTATATGTCTAGTTAAAACTCTTCAAAAGGGATCTAAAATGAGGGATGAGTGGAAAGAATGCAAAGGAAGCGCACAAATAAGCCGAAGTTCACAAACATGCGACATATGCATAGGATTATACTTCAAAAATATCTGCATTTATATAAAGTATCTTTTTTATTTTTTTTTATCAGCAAGCTTTTAAATGATACAGATTGGAAAACATATACATTATAAAAGTTAGTGAAATGCACTGCTATACATTTCAATACTTTTCTCTTTCAGAAAATGGAGTAAAATACTTTATTTTTGGGCCAAAGAAATGTGGTCCAAAAGTTTTTTTGTACATCCCAAAAAAATGCAATATAGCAAAAACCTAATAAATTAATTCAAAAGAATATTTTTTTCTATGTCTTGCCTATTTTTGTCTAGGGACGCGTTGCCATAAATGATTGAATATAGTTTGTTTGCAATTTATGTCCAGCGAAATGCAATGTGCAAATGTGAACCGAGCCTAATTAGAGCCCAAGTCTTGTTTTATTTCCATTGAGGATCCTGCAAATATAAAGTGATGTCAGCTGCCAGAATAAGTAAAACCCAGATTAAAATGACATAATGCTGAATTAATCAGATTTCCTGCAGCTTTGAAGTGATCTTGGGATAAATGGTGTTGGAATCTAGAAGGTAAGGAGGGCATGACTCCAGAACAGCTGTTCCTACTAAAGGTTAGGGCACAATTCAATATAGCCACGTAGAGGTGATCTGGAATGTCGAGTATGTAAAAACTGATAATGTTTTATGCAGATTCCCACTGTATGTAATGAGTCAGGTGCAGACGATGACATCTGGGGGAGTCAGGACAAATTAAAGGATTAGTGTAATGTGATCAGACGGCTCTAATTGGGTCAGGGTGCAAGTCAAAGGCCATCACGTAAGTGGAGATTGAGGCTACCAATGAGTAGAGGTAGACATTTATTAAGGCAGGCATGTTGGAAAGAGTGTGAAAGAGATTATTAAGCACTTTGGATAGTTTTGTAGATACTTCTGTTCATAATAATGATCGTTTCAAGTAAAAAATCAGTTGTGCATAATCCATATTCCAACTAGGTACAGCTCATGACAACTTGGCAGTCATTTTAAAGAGGACCAATTAAAAGCAGTATTTTATTATAAAAAAATGATCACTAAAAACTTTTCCAAATTATAACAATTAAATAATGTAAACCTAGCGGCACATTGTGTAAAGCAGCAAGATCTCACAGCTACGATTAAAAACAGCACAAATGTGTCCTTCCATAACTTCCCTATTGGCTCAATATACAGTGTTTTGTGATGTGTGGTGCAAGATTACCAGCTTAGCAAAAAAAAAAAACACAATATTTTCTGTTACTTTTTCACGAGATATCTATTCTATATGTGTCAGTATCTGGACACCTAGCGATTGTGATATGAGTTGTAGCCTGGATTTTGCTACAATGGGATTTTTAGGGACACTGCGGCTTATGCCGCTGTCCCCTGACTGCTGCGCCTCCCCTCTTCACTTTGGAATACGGGGATCTCCCTTTAAGTGAAGTTAAGATGAATATGGGGTTAACTCCCCGGGTAGGGGGCGTGGCTTATTCCCTGCTCTTGGCGCCGGGAAGTGCTGTAGCCACATCCGTCCCAGGACCCGGACCGTTTGGGCTGCCGGACTATGGACCCGCTAGAGAGTGCGGTGAGGGACAGGATTGGCAGGGAAGGCAGCGCCTGGTTGGCAGCTTTGCTGACCGGGAGCAACTCCTTCCCTGCCGCGGTGCAGGCAGCGCCGCCGGAGGGTCGGCGCTCTCGCAGAGCTACCCGACCTCCGGAACGGCTGAGCCCGCCAGTAAATTCAAAGAGGAGCGCGCGCAGCTCTCGTGCGCGCGACTCTTCTGCTCTGGGCGCCAGGAAGTCTGGGGGACGTGCTTTACAGCAGGTGGGGAGGACACAGGGGACGGCGTGGAGCGACATAAGTTTTATACCCCCTTCTGCCCCGGGAACACTGAGTGGGAGTTTAAGCCTGCAAGCACCAGCAGGGTCATCCGGAGCTGCACAGTTAATTAGAAGCAGCATGGGGGGGGGTCCAGGGGACATCTGCTTCATCACAAGATTCAGATGCAGCAGGGAGGGAGTCTGAGGCTCCGCAGGGAGGCATTCCTCCACTTTCAAGGAGCACAGGGGAAGCTATGCCTAATGTGGTCAGGAGCAAGGACACGGCAGCTGCAGCGCAGCAGCACGTGGGAACACATCATATAATATTGGCACAAGGTCAGAGTAGTACCTACTCCCAGGCTAGTTTTGGGGGGGAATCACAATTTCCACCTTACCCACTCATATTTAGTACACCGTGTCCACAAGTACCGGGCGGGCAAATTATTCCCTCTCAAGCGTCTGTAGCTGAACACCAGGACGCCGCAGCTTCGCATTCGCTGGTGGCAACCGGTGCTCCTGCCCCAATTCAGGGTGCTGGCACCCCGGCTCTGGACAATAGGCAGAGTGCGGGTACCCGCTCCGTGCGCAGATCATCATCTTCTTCATCATCATCCCCCAGAGAGCATCGCAGAAGCGGACGTAGGAAGCGGGAGCGTCGCGTTAGCAAACGGCGTTCTTATAGATCTAGGTCCAGCCGGCATAGTAGACGATCTAGAGCCTCGCGCTGGCGCTCGCCTTCTTCATCCGGTAGTTCGTCAGGGAGGTCACACAGACAGGAATCTTCTCGCCGCAGGTCTCTACATCTCATGGAGCGTCAAGACCCGGTAACTCCCGTGGCACGGGAGGCAAGCTGTCCGGATATCGGTACACCAATTGGTGAGTACCCCTTTATCGGGGCATGGGGTGGGGAGAGAGCCAACGCCAACCCTTCAGATACTGTAGCCAATACTATCACAGGGAGCAGGATTTATGTCAATCCACAATTGCTGTAACCAGCCGGATTGTCCAGGCAGCCCCCTCCCCCACGCCCGGATGTGTATAAGGATGGCCTATTCTGTGGAGTTCCTCCTTTAGGGGCCCATTTGGATAGCGCCATTAAGGAACAAATTTGGTCGAACGATTTCATTGACATATGGTCTTTGGTTTCCACGGACCAGCATTCGGTGGATAGAGAGAGGCGTTTGGGTGAGAAATCTTACGAACGCAAGCCAAAAGTTGCAAAAACCATTAATAACTGGTTGCAAGCTTTTGCGGTCATGGGCTGCGTTATGGGGGAAAGGCATCCCGAAAGGTGCTCCGAGCTATTTATATACTTAGATAGCATCTATAATTCTTATAAGGCACACGGGGGATCGGCTTGGTGGAAATATGATGAAGATTTCCGCCGTCGATTGGCCGCCAATCCTCAATTGGGCTGGGGTATGAAAGCCACGGATTCATGGCTTCGCTTGATGATGGCCCAGAGAACAACCCAATCCTTTCACGGGCCCGCTGCCGGGTCTAACAACAACGCGGCAGCAACAGCCATCCGTAGACCAGGTTCATGCTGGTTATTCAACGAGGGGCACTGCAAATTCTATGGGCTATGCAAATATAGACACGAATGTTCCTCATGCGGAGGCCCCCACTCAGTGGCAAAATGCACACGTCCGCCCCAGAAATCTACCTCCGGTAAAAACCCCTCTACAGGCGAGGTTAACGACGCCGGTGAGCGTAAAAAGAATGGGGCCATGGCTGGACAAATACCCCAATGAGTCGGCCGCGGCCCAGCTGCGTGTCGGTTTCTCCTTTGGTTTCTTCATTCCTTTTAATTGGTCACCTATACCACAATCCTCCCCTAATTTACAATCAGCAAGGGAATTACCCAACGTACTAGCGGAAAAGCTGGGTAAGGAAATCAGTTTGGGTCGTTTTCGCGGCCCTTTCAATTCCCCCCCGTTCCCTAACTTACGGGTTTCGCCCCTGGGTATAGTCCCCAAAAAAGAAGTGGGTAAATACCGATTAATTCATCATCTTTCATATCCCAAGGGGAGGTCTGTCAACGATGGTATTCCCAGCGAAGAAATTACCGTTACTTATATTTCATTTGACAAAGCGGTTGACCTCGTCAGAAGTGCTGGTCCGGGGGCCCTTATGGCCAAATCAGACATAGAATCTGCTTTTCGCCTGCTCCCGGTACACCCGGACTGTTACCACTTACTCGGGGCTAAATTTGAAGACCTATACTATTACGACACATGTCTTCCCATGGGATGTTCAATTTCCTGTTTTTATTTTGAGTTATTTAGCACGTTTTTAGAATGGGTTGCTCGCAAGTTTACCCGGCTAACTGCCATTACACATTACCTGGATGATTTTTTGATAGTCGGCCCTGCGGGTTCAGACGTGTGTGCCACAGCCCTTGCCCAATTCGAAGATATCATGGTGCATTTTGGGGTCCCACTTTCCCCCGAGAAGACGGTAGGGCCAGTATCAGTGATTACATTCCTCGGGATCGAAATCGACTCGATCGCCATGGAGTTTAGGTTACCAAAGGAAAAAATTGAAAAGCTGCTGGATCTCATCAGCGGGTGTATATCAGTTGGTAAGGTCACTTTAACTCAATTGCAATCTCTGCTTGGCTCCTTAAATTTCGCCTGTAGGGTCATGCCAACGGGCAGGATCTTCTCGCGCAGATTGATGTTAGCCACGAGAGGGGTGAGTCAAAAACATCATAGAATCAGGATTACATCACAGCTGCGTTCTGATTTACTCACATGGAAGCTGTTCCTCAGCAGTTACAATGGTAGGACTTGCTTCCAGGAGATGGAATGCTCTAACGTGGACTTGGGTCTGTTGTTTGCATCGTATAGTCACACTGGTTTCAGCGTTCGCTTTGGTGACAAATTGTGCACTGCCCATTGGCCTGCTTTCTGGATTTCCAGGAAGTGGAACGAGGATCCTACATTGATCGACCTCCTCCCTGTGGCGGCTGCCATGGAGGTCTGGGGTGCACAATTGGCCAACAAGCGTATCCGTTTACAACTTGTAACCATCAGCGGGGCTCATGCCATCAATTATCTAGCATCCCCTTCGTCGCTGGTTCTAGAATTGATTAGGTTCATAGTATTGAAATGCTTAACGTTTAATATCTGGTTAAAAGCGCAGGTGCTAACCGGCAGCAATGAGAATGTCTGTGGTTCATTAACTGGGTTTTACTCGCAGGATTTACGGGAACGACGTCTTCAGGAACCCTTGGAGGAGGTGGACTGCCCGCATTCGATCTGGGATGTCCTGGGGATCTGATGCCATTGATACACTCGTCGATAGCCCCGTCGACTTGGAAAGCCTATGGTAAGGCGTGGGAGGAGTGGTGTTTTTTAGCAGACGGCAAACCGGTGGGGTCTTCGGAGGATGCTCGAATGCAGGTGACGATGGCATTTTTATCAAAAATGCATACCATGGGGGTGTCGGGTTCAGTGGCGCGTAACCGCGTGTCAGCGTTAGCATTTCATTTCAAGCTGCGGGGTTGGCCGGATTCCACGAAACACTTCCTAATTAGTCAGCTACTGAAAGGATGGCAACGTGCGGACAAAAACAGTGACAACAGGCGTCCTATATCCTTTGAATTGCTAGTTAGTATGGTTAAAACTGCGGGATCCGTTTGCGATTCCAAATACGAGGCTGCTCTAATATCGGCTGCTTTTGGCCTAGCATTCTTCGGGGCCATGCGGGTTAGTGAGATTATTCCTACTGCGCTGACTAGACCGGGTGGCCTTAAGCGGGAGGATATACTAATTTGCGACGATGATTTAAGGGTAAGAATATGCAAATCCAAAACGGATCAGTATGGCAGGGGTACTTGGTTCCCAATATTTGCCATTCACAATAGCATATGCCCATTGACGTTAATCAGGAATTACATGCAATTTAGGAAGGACGGTTCCCAATTTTTCATTCATGAGAATGGGCTCCCCCTATTGTCGGGTCAATTCTTAGCCATTATGAGACGAACGTTGTCGCTATTGGGATTTCCCGCGGCTGAATTTGGGACTCACTCATTCCGGATAGGTGCAGCAACAGAAGCATCTAGAGCGGGGTTATTTGAATCAGAAATTCAAAGGGTGGGCAGATGGAAATCCCGCTGTTTTACCAGATACATCAGGCCTGATTTAGTATTATAAAGTTTCGGTCGTTTCGGCACTATATCCGGGATCCAGTTTGGTATTTCATTAATTAAAAAAAAAAAAAAAAAAAAAAAAAACGTCCTGGTTGGTTGGGTTATTGGTTATTGGCTGACTTTACATTTTGTTTCTAGATGGTGTGCGTCCAAGCGTCTGGATAGTGGGCCACTCATACATTTACTGGGCTGCACGACGTGCCGAGGCATGCCCAGGAGGGCGATCTCTGGGATTCAACGACGTCGACGTGATATGGCGTGGTTTGAGAGGCATGATGTGGTCCCAAGTTCTTCCGGAGATTGTTCACATTTCAAGGGTGGTTTCATCCCCCACCATTGTGGTTATTCATGCTGGAGGAAATGACCTGGCTTCGTTCTCGCTGGTTGAACTACTTACGCTGATCAGATCGGACATGGACAAGTTCCCAATTTTCTTCCCGTTGATACGTCTAGTTTGGTCCGAAATAATCCCAAGGCTGGTTTGGCGGGGTGCCAGAGAATTGAATGCTATGGAGAGATCCAGACGCACGCTTAATCAGAGGATATCGCGATTCGTAAGATTCAAGAATGGGGTAGTTGTTCGGCACCATCGTCTGGAGGGGGATAATTCCGGTTTTCTGCTTCCAGACGGAGTCCATCTGAATGAGGCGGGTTTAGACATCTTCCTCGATGGCATTAGAGAGGGGGTGGTGCAGGCGATGCATTCCTTGGGGGGGTCGTAGCTCTCGTTGTTCGCTCCTCCTTGGCGGAAGGGTGGAGTTTATTGGTGGTGAAGTTACCTGCCCGGGAGTCCGGTTGGCAGTTATCTCCCTACACCCATTTGTTGGCAAACAATGCCTGTTTTGAGCTGCGACCAAAAATATTTACCCAAAGGAAAAGATGGAAATGATATGTTTGTATTTCCCAATAAAGTTTTAAAGTTTACTACAATTGTTGTGTTTTCACTTAATGGGAGCAAACGATCATGGGTCGTAGAAGTCTTCCCTTTATATCATGATATTTCTGAGCCAAAGAGTTGTGAAGAACACTACAGCTTATTAATGGTCTCTTATTACACATGATCTTATACAGCCATTTGCATTGCTGTCTAAAATAAAATCAAGAGGCAAGTAATACAGTACTTTCTAGAAATTCCCGTAGACATCAATAAGAGTATGAACAGAAAAAGTGGTAGCTAGAAAGCTGGAAATGAGTGACAGGATACCATTTCTTTCTATAGTTGAAGATTCCAGAAAACAGGCCTGCATCTATCATGCAATTATGTCATAAACATGCTAAAGATGGAAGTGCACTTGTCTCCACATCTCCGGAAGATAATCCTCTGCCATATTTTCAGTTTTGCATCAGGCATAAAACACAGCTCAGCCCTACTTGTATCAGCTATGCTGTGCCTTGTGATTACAAGCTCCATTTTGCAGATAGAGCAGAGTGAAGTGCAGAACTGTCGATCTTTGCTGGAAACCAGAAAACAGATCAATGCCGCAAAAACACACATGTAGATATGTTGATGCAGATAGCAGAAAATAACTGACGGACAATTGTTCAGGACCCTACAGTGCACAGAATAATAAAGTGTCTTTTAAATATACATTATTATTTATTATTATAGCGCCATTTATTCCATGGCGCTTTACATGTGAGGAGGGGTATACATAATAAAAACAAGTACAATAATCTTAAACAATACAAGTCACAACTGGTACAGGAGGAGAGAGGACCCTGCCCGCGAGGGCTCACAATCTACAAGGGATGGGTGAGGATTAGTGTTGAGCATTCCGATACCGCAAGTATCGGGTATCGGCCGATACTTGCGGGTATCGGAATTCCGATACCGAGATCCGATACTTTTGTGGTATCGGGTATCGGTATCGAAACAACATTGATGTGTAAAATAAAGAATTAAAATAAAAAATATTGCTATACTCACCTCTCCGACGCAGCCTGCACCTTACCGAGGGAACCGGCAGCGTTGTTTGCTTAAAATTCGCACTTTAACTTCCTTACGCGAAGTCCCGGCTTGTGATTGGTCGCGCGCCGCCCATGTGACCGCGACGCAACCAATCACAGCAAGCCGTGACGTAATTTCAGGTCCTTCAGGATTTTAAAATTACGTTCCGGCGTTGTGATTGGTTGCGTCGCAGTCACATGGGCGACGCGACCAATCACAAGCCGTGACGTCACGGGAGGCTGGACACGCGCATTTTAAAATGCGCGCGTCTCCTGCCTCCCATGACGTCACGGCTTGTGATTGGTCGCGTCGCCCATGTGACTGCGACGCAACCAATCACAACGCCGGAACGTAATTTTAAAATCCTGAAGGACCTGAAATTACGTCACGGCTTGCTGTGATTGGTTGCGTCGCGGTCACATGGGCGGCGCGCGACCAATCACAAGCCGGGACTTCGCGTAAGGAAGTTAAAGCGCGAATTTTAAGCAAACAACGCTGCCGGTTCCCTCGGTAAGGTGCAGGCTGCGTCGGAGAGGTGAGTATAGCAATATTTTTTATTTTAATTCTTTATTTTACACATTAATATGGTTCCCAGGGCCTGAATGAGAGTTTCCTCTCCTTCAGACCCTGGGAACCATCAGGAATACCGTCCGATACATGAGTCCCATTGACTTGTATTGGTATCGGGTATCGGTATCGGATTAGATCCGATACTTTGCCGGTATCGGCCGATACTTTCCGATACCGATACTTTCAAGTATCGGACGGTATCGCTCAACACTAGTGAGGATACAGTAGGTGAGGATAGAGCTGGTCGTGCAGCGGTTTGGTCGTGCAGCGGTTACTGCAGGTTGTAGGCTTGTCGGAAGAGGTAGCTCTTCAGGTTCTTTTTGAAGGTTTCGATGGTAGGTGAGAGTCTGATATGTTGTGGTAGAGAGTTCCAGAGTCGGGGTGAGGCGCGAGAGAAATCTTGTATGTGATTGTGGGAGGAGGAGATAAGAGGGGAGTAGAGAAGGAGATCTTGTGAGGATTGGAGGTTGCGTGTAGGTAAGTACTGAGAGATGAGGTCACAGATGTATGGAGGAGACAGGTTGTGGATGGCTTTGTATGTCATGGTTAGGCTTTTGTACTGGAGTCTCTGGGCAATGGGGAGCCAGTGAAGGGATTGACAGAGGGGAGAGGCCGGGGAATAGCGGGGGGACAGGTGGATTAGTCGGGCAGCAGAGTTTAGAATAGATTAGAGGGGTGCGAGAGTGTTCGAGGGGAGGCCTCAGAACAGGAGGTTACAGTAGTCGAGGCGGGAGATGATGAGGGCATGGACTAGGGTTTTTGCAGATTCTTGGTTTAGGAATGTACGGATTCGTGAAATATTTTTGAGTTGAAGGCGGCAGGAAGTGGAAAGGGCTTGGATATTTGGTTTGAAGGAGAGATCAGTGTCAAGGATTACCCCGAGGCAGCGAGCTTGTGGGACTGGGGAGAGTGGACAGCCGTTTACTGTAATGGATAGGTCCATTGGGGGGGTTGCGTGAGATGGGGGAAAGATGATTCTTTCTGTTTTGTCCATTTTAAGTTTTAGAAATCTAGTGGATAAGATGGATGAAATAGCGGACAGACACTGAGGGATTCTGGTTAGTAGGGTGGTGATATCTGGTCCAGAGATGTAGATCTGTGTGTCATCAGCATAGAGATGATACTGAAAGCTGTGAGATTCTATGAGCTGTCCCAGGCCAAAGGTTACATTATCTTGATGATGTGCTGATGTGCCACATATATGTAGTGGATGCAGCTGAGCTTGGCACAGTTTAGTAGAGCTATAGTGGAAGCCTGTGTTATTATACGCATTAATCAGTCAGCCTGCATTCAGCACAGCACTGAGTCCTCAATTCACAGATGTAGGGCTAGTCCAGAGCACAAAGGGAGGGAGGTGCCTGCAGCACTGAGGAGTAGCAGGGCATACAGGTAGGAAATATATATTTCAGAGTATAAGAATAGGACCACGCATGCAACTATGTGCAGCTGGATTCATAAAGTAGCAGATGGTGATGGAAAAAGACACAAAAGTACAATAAAGAATATTTATTTTGGGCTTGGTCTGTATATTAACAATGAGTATATATTTACTGCTCTTTAAAAAAAATGGATGATGGTCAGAGAAGTAGCTTGAAACTTGTGGGCCCCAATGCAGAATCTTCAACAGGGCTCCCAAATAACACAGATTTTTAAAAGTATGAACCTTTTCACGTAGGGCAAAGGGATCTTTTGGGCCTGAGTTTGATTGCAGCCCCTACACATATTATAGTTACACCCCTAATGATGGTCACAGCTCACCTCCTTCACCTCCCTGTACAATGACCTCTGCACAGATCATAGAGCATGTTTACAGCACTCTCCTATAGAAGTCAATAAACATCCTCAGACTATAGCTGTGTATGGCCCGTATGGTTGCTATAAAGCATACAGTATCTCTGAATCAAGGGAAAAAACAGAATAGAGTAACCCACAATTAGAAAAATAGAACAGATTAGGAAAAAAACACATTAAACATTACAAATAATATAGGTTATGTTTGCCAGACAATATTTGGAATTCCTGCACAAATGAACAGCTAGAGCCACGCATGTGCAGCCAACACAAACTCATGCAAAAGGTCCCTTTCTCCAGATAATAGCGAGTCCCAGTGGTGGGACCAGTATCTCTCATACAGTTACTGAGTAGCCTCTGGACATGCTGTAAAGGTACAATATAGGATTGAGATAATAACACTCATTAAACAGAGAAAAACAGTATGTGCTATGTACTGTATGTATTTGTTTTTTTCTGACTCATACGTGCTCCTGGGTGTCTTCCTCCTACAGTTGCCCTAGTACGTGAAGCAGGGTAGATAATGATGTGGGAGGATAATATCTCAGACCAAGCGTGAGTCAGATTTTTCATCCAATATCCTTTTCATATAATACACAAAGATATTTTCGGTTTTCTCCAGAGGGGAGCAGTAGGAGACTTTATACCAATAATTAGTCAGAATGCAGAAAGTAAAGGAGTACAGTTATGCTTCCATCTACAACATAAACAATATGGTCATAAAACTCTGCTCTCATCTGTCAGAAACGTTCCAAAATGAGAACTTCTGGGACATGGGAACAGCCTGATCATGCACATCTGAGGTTTCTGGAAATTCTGGATTTAGCCATGTTCCAGGCCATACTCCAGATCTGCGTTGTGAATAATATGGTAGGAATATTACAGCAGAACCCAGACGTAGACTTCAGGGGGCACAGTTTTGGTTGCTTAGCCTCCAACACAATAGCATTTTCACATTTTATCTGAAGGTCTATTCCAAGATTTATGGCATACCCATTGCCAGTAGGAGCGCCACTGATCTTCCAACAGGAAGTACAAGGTTTTATGTCAATATGGGAGGAATTTAACCCGTTCACCCCGGGCCATTTTCCATTTTTCATTTCGCTTTTTTGCTCCCCTTCTTCCCAGAACCATAACTTTTTTATTTTTCCACCAATATGGCTATGTGAGTTGTTCTTTTGAATGACACCATTGGTTTTACCATATAACGTACTGTAAAACAGGGAAAAAAATCCAAGTGCAGTGAAATTGCTAAAAAAGTTAAATTCTACAATTGTTTGGGGGTTTTTTTGGTTTTTTTTTACCATGTTCACCAAATTCTAAAACTGACCTGCCATTATGATTCTCCAGGTCATTACGAGTTTGTAGATACCAAACATGTCTAGGTTCTTTTTTATTTAAGCAAAAGAGAAAAAACAGGGATAGATCAGCTCACCAAATAGATGGGCGTAGTAGAAGTGGAGTTGTCGGAAGCCACGCACTGATCCAGTCAGAGCACATATACAAAAATGAAGGGAGAAAGGATCCAGCGGGAATGGAGGCTTTCTTTTAAAAGAAAAACTTAGCATTTATTCAAGTTTGAAACACTCCAAAAATACAGGCAATGTTGTATAAAATACTGTTAACAGGACTTACTAGTTTCGACAATCTGTCTTACTCCCGGTCTGTTAGAATAAATGCTAAGTTTCACTTTTAAAAGAAAGCCTTTATTCCTGCTGGATCGTTTCACCCTTTTTTATTTAAGTGGTGAAACAAAAATCCACAAGTTTATTTAAAAAAAAAAAAAAAAAAGGTGCCATTTTCCAAGACTCGTAGCGTCTCCATTGTTTGGGATCTGGGGCTAGGTGAGGACTTATTTTTTGTGCGTCGAGCTGATGCTTTTATTAATACCATTTTGGGGTAGTTATGATATTTTGATTGCCTGTTATTGCATTTTATTGCAATGTTGTGGCGGCCAAAAACCGTAATTTTGCCGTTTTGATTTTTTTCTCGTTACGCCGTTTACCGATTTTATTTATTCTTTTTATATTTTGATAGATCGGGAGTTTCTGAACGTGGCAATACCAAATATGTGTATTTTTTTAATTATTGTTTTATTTGAATGTCACTGTGTCTTCTTTAATTGTATTCTTTTTAGAGATCATTTAATCTTCAACTTGCTTAACTGTTCACAATAACAGTAATTTTGAACAGGGGTGCCCAAACTTTGATATGCCACTGTAATATGATCGATTTCTCCCTCAACCACAAATCAGTCGGCATTTCCATACAGATTAAACAGCTGAACCCGATGATATCCGTGGGTTCGGCCAACATTAGTCTTTTGTGTTTGGGGGTCTTTAGGAAACAGTAGGATGGCAGATTCCATATCTGTGAAGTGATTATCATGGTGACTTCTCCACGTGTAGACGGACAACTCTCCACTTTTGCTTCCCTTTGCACCTAAGGAACAACAGAGGTCACAGGAACCTCTTTCTCCCAATCAGTAGTAACAGCAGGAAGAAAGTGGCTAACAACCAGTCTCCGAGGATCAATGCCATCATTGTAGAAAGGGGTTGACTTTGTATTATCATTGCAGAACAAGGACACTTGGTAATGGTCACATAGATGCATGGGAATCCAGACATATTTAAGAAGAGACAAAAAGACTTTCTGCTATTTCTGTGCCATCTGTATATCAGTATCTAATCCCCTGCAGTCCTCACTGACTGCATGATTTAGGAATGTGACTAAAGATTACCACCTTGTCTAGGTCTTATGAGAAGCAACTAATGAAAATCAACATACTATAAGATTCAACTTAATCTACTGTACAAAGCTCTAAATCCTAAATACACAAGTCAGACACTGCTAAAGATCACCTAGGGTTTCCCAGTGTCCATTGAACACTAGTATGACTGCTGGGACTCCATGATGACTTCTGTCTCCTGGTAAAAACAATCTGAGGGGCAGTAATCCAATCTATGTCCTCGACAACAACAACTCTACATCTGTCTGCTCTTCCAATGAGCAAAAATCCTTCCACCGACATAGCCTAGTCTTTTTTATAGGATTTCTTATAATCATCCCATCTAAATACAGCTCTACAGTATAGGAGGGGTTTATAACCATAGCTGATAATTCAATAATTCAGTTAGCTATCATTGATTGCTCCAAGCTCTCAGAGGGATCTCTTGATAGATTGACCTCTGGTTCTAGAATCATTGACTGATTTTTGTCATCATTAAGGTGCCCATACAACTTCGGTAGTTAATAGCTGCATCCTTGTTTGTCTGACAGCCATCTCTCCCAATTCCACCATACAAATGATTGCTCAATTCGGTCAAGTGTTTGTGTTTTCAATAGCAGTGGAGACAGCCACGGTCGGACAAGTCCGTAGGTGACATCTCCCCGGCGAAGAAAGAATTGGGTGTTGAATTTAACTTGCCCAATTCTAATCTCCTGACCCTCCCCTATTTATATGTCCTCTGAAATGTGATGGTCAGCAGGTTCTATTAAACTATCCAACTTTAATCTAAAGCCAGCCATACACATTAGATGGCTATCGGCTGAACGATGCTTCAGCCGATCTTTTGGTCAACAGTCTTCTTAGCCGACCCCTTGCATACACAAATTTTCTAGTTCAGCCAAGTGCAGCTGTGTTCTCCGTGAGAAAACGTCCGACAGACATGAATGCCAGTGGCTTATATCTGGGAGGACAATGCAATCAGCCTCCATACACATTAGATTATCGGCTATTGAATGAATGATTAAATACAGTGTGTCTGTAAAGTCATGGTGCACTTTTAGGGTATGTGCACACGTCCGGATTTCTTGCAGAAATTTCCTGAAGAAAACCGGAAATTTTCTGCAAGAAATCCGCATTTTTTTTTTTGCGTTTTTTTTCCGTTTTTTTCGCGTTTTTTTTTAGCATTCTGCAAGCGTAATTAGCTTGCAGAATGCTAAAGTTTTCCAAGCAATCTGTAGCATCGCTTGGAAAACTGACTGACAGGAAGTAAGCAGATCAATGGACTCCTAGGTGTGCGGAATCCCCTGCAATTCCGCATTTTAATGAACATGTTGCTTTTTTTTCCGCGATGCGATTTTTTCGCGGAAAAAAAGGCTACATTTGCACAAAAAATGCGGAATACACTGAAAATAATGGGAGGCATATGTAAGCGTTTTTTTCGCGTTTTTATCACGTTTTTATAGCGAAAAAACGCGAAAAAAACGCAAAAAATACTGAACGTGTGCACATGGCCTTATACTTTACATTTTGGCACCCTTTCTCTGGCCCAATCATATCAGACCTGTTCATGAGGAGAGATAATAAGAACTAATCAAACACAAACTCATTTAAGCTGTTGCTGAGCCCCCAGTCAGATTAACCCCTGATAAACTCAACTCTAAAGGTGCCGTCACATTAAGCGACGCTGCAGCGATATAGACAACGATGCCGATCGCTGCAGCGTCGCTATTTCGTCGTTGTGTGGTCGCTGGAGAGCTGTCACACAGACAGCTCTCCAGCGACCAACGATGCCGAAGTCCCCGGGTAACCAGGGTAAACATCGGGTTACTAAGCGCAGGGCTGCGCTTAGTAACCCGATGTTTACCCTGGTTACCAGTGTAAATGTAAAAAAAAACAAACACTACATACTTACATTCCGGGGTCTGTTGCGTCCCCCGGCGTCCGCTTCCCTGCACTGTGTCAGCGCCGGCCGTAAAGCAGAGCGGTGACGTCACCGCTGTGCTCTGCTTTACGGCCGGCCAGCGCTGACACAGTGCAGGGAAGCGGACGCTGGGGGACGCGACAGACACCGGAATGTAAGTATGTAGTGTTTTTTTTTTTTTACATTTACAATGGTAACCAGGGTAAATATCGGATTACTAAGCGCGGCCCTGCGCTTAGTAACCCGATGTTTACCCTGGTTACCAGTGAAGGCATCCCTGAATCGACGTCACACACGCCGACTCAGCGATGTCAGCGGGAGATCCAGCGACGAAATAAGGTGCTGGCCTTCTAGCTCCGACCAACGATGTCACAGCAGGATCCTGATCGCTGCTGCGTGTCAAACACAACGATATCGCTATCCAGGACGCTGCAACGTCACGAATCGCTATCGTTATCGTTGTTAAGTTGTTCAGTGTGAAGGTACCTTTATTAATACACAGCCAGGTCTGTGACATCATGCAACCACAAGCTTATGCTATCGTTTGGATGTGTGTAGGGCAACAAATTGGGCCCACATTGAACTGCACTGAATAGGTATGAAACTGGGAGAATTTTTCTTTTATTTGGAGCAGATTTCACATTCCTATTGTTTTTTGTTGCTTTCCCGTGACTGGTCAAAAGTGCACCATGACTTTACAGACACACTGTATATAGATGGCAGAGCAGTTGTCTGCCCAAAGAGAGCGTATAAACCTATAAATGTGACATACAAACATTTTCAAAATACAATCTTTAATGTATTAGTACGTTAAATATAAACAGACATACAACATTGATACAAAGGAGATAGCATTTCACAAAAAAAATACTGTAGCTTATAATAAGTCCATAATTTAATCACTCTAGGGCGGAATAATATGTGCACAGTTTGGCCTTCTCAGAATGGGTGACCGCACTGGTTTTTCCCTGCAGAGTCAATTATCCGTGATCCTGTGTTGATGATTAGAAAACCTGAAATCTGTGCTGAGAACGTGAAACAAGGTAAGGCTGCTATCAGGTATTCAGGTGGTTAAACATTGACCCTAGAAATGAGTGGCCCAGGGGAAGGTTATGGAGTTTTTCACCATGTGCTAGCATTGTAAATGAAGGAAAAGTACACAGAATAAATCATGTTTAGAAGGGGGGAAGTCACTGAGGTTGCAAGAAGTATACATTAGAAGTATTTCCGGATCTAAGCCTCCAATGGCTTTTGACATATGCTACTACTGTATATAGACATATAGAGGCATATGGCAAAAAACCTCACGTCATTCATTTTTTTACTTGCTGCCTTTGTATAGAAAAGCATAAGCAAATGTTATTCTATTAAATAGAAAAAAGGGGGCACTTTTCTTGGCCTCCATGGGGCAAATAACTTTTGACATACACTTCAAGAGTATACACCAAACATACACTGCAAATGCACCCTAAGGCCCCATTCCTACTTCAGTGTTTCATGTATGTTTTTCATTGATAGAACATGAAGCTATTCTAAAATTATAAGTGCATTTATTTGTTGCCTTGTTTGTGTGCTGATGGTCAACCCCCAAAAAATGAAGATATGTCCAAGTTTGCTTTGAATCATGGACCAAAAACACATCCATGAATGAGTCTGTGATGTAATGAGCGGCACACGGATGCATAAATGGGTCCTAAAGGTATGTGCACAGGGAGTTTTTTGAGTTTTTTTGAGATCCCACATTAGGAAACGCTCCTTCTTTGGAGTTTTTGGTTCCCTGAAATGGTTTTGTAAAGATTTTGAAGCATTTTGATTTTTTTCCTGAAATTTTTTTGCAGCCTCTTGTTTAGACAGTACCTAGTTCATTTTAACACTTTCTAGACCTTGTAAATAATTTCCCATAAAAATATAATGAATGACTCTAGGTTTGTTAAAGAGGTTATCTGTGACTATATTATTTTTTTACTGTGGACCAGACCTACCAGGCAGATAGTTGCTGCCTACATGCCTGTTCTGCCCTGCACCGATCTCTGCCAGCACAGCTCAGTCACCAATTGATTCTGCAGCTTCCACTGATATCAAGTCAACAGAGTAACAGCTTCTCTTCCACTGTTGATGGGGCGTGACTGCAATGTCATGATGATTAACTGCTGGCTCATCGCTGCTAACGTCGGGAAGCTGGCTATCATTCAGCATGATGTCGGCAGTCATGACCTGTTGATAGAGCAGTTCGGAAGAGGAAGAGCTGCTCTACAATGTGGAGCAACTGAGTTGGAATGGTCAGTGATCACAATGAGCCAGCGCCGAATAGAACAGACCGGTAGTTAGCATCTATTTGCCTCTTAGTTTTTTGTATCATAGTTACAAATTAAGATAATCCTGGATAACACCTTTAACCCTCCACACAGAATGTACATTGCGATTTCCAGTATGGATCAGATTCTATCAGAAGACCCTTCAAAAGTGACATGCATTTTTTTCCCCACCAACGCTTTTCAAAACCTGAGGAGGAAAAAAAAATGCTCAAAAGACTAAACATATGAACTACAAAGTGGTTTAACAATGAAAACGAATGTAAGAGACTTTTAAGAGTTTTTGATGAGAGTTTTCTGGAATTTTTTGAAGCAGACTCATTAAAAAAAAATCCTTGAAATACTCAGTGTGCACATACCCTAAAGCCCCGATACCGATGGGTTTGGCAGAGATTCTAATGTGTATGGGGCATCGGACAATTGATTGGTGGGGGAGATGCCAATCGGGAATATGCAGTTTTGGACTGCCAATTACTTTGTTGTCCAAGAGATAAGCTGATGGCAGAGGTGTCTGTTGGCAGCTTTCTCATAGAGAACACACTCTGACTCAGCCTAATAAGTGCTCCTGTGAATGGGAGTGATGGTTGAGATGGCTGCTGGCAGAATGATTGGCCAAAGCATTGTTTGACTGACAGCCATCTAATGTGTATGGGGGCCTTAACAGTGTACAACTTTAATCCTAAAAGGGAGAGCCTAATTAAAAGAACTTGCTTACACCAGTGTAGACATTGGACAAGTGCTATCCCATTTTTTATCGATTAGAACTCGTACCAATGTTATTCAGTGGGGCAGTGTTTATTACCATTTTGTACGAATAAAATCACAGCATGCTGTGATTTTACTGTGAAATTGGATGACGCGCATTCAAATCTGTCGATACGTGGAAAACATTTAACTCTACTTGGATGATATTCGAGCGCAGTCCGATTTCCGCGGATTGCGGTTAATTCAAGTTAGAGAAAGTGTGGTGAAGTGATAGCAGTGGTCATAGGCAGTAGGCTGCTAAGGCCAACGTGAGCCTGTTACTCGGGGCAGTGGATTGCCATAAAACCCTTCTGTACAAATCAATTAGTTGGCCTAGGGAATTTGAGATTGATATCCTGGTCTTTGGGCGCACTAAGCCTGCGAAGCTGCAGGGCAAGATGGACTCAAACTCTAAGAGGCGGGAGACAATAGAATCCGGGTGCACTGCTTGTGGTAGAGAAGAATTACTAGTGCTAGAGGAGTTAGCAAGAGGGATGCTCTACCCATACCGAGAACTAGGGTTGAATTTATGTTCGGGACCTGTGGGGAAGACTGTAACCTTTTGTGCCCTATCCTACATGCTTCATTGTGATGACTGTAAACTGCCAAGTAAAAGTTTGACTGTTTCAATCAATCCAATCAATCCGATTCAATCCAGTGTCCCCTGGATTGTGTGCTGCCAAGGTTCTGGAAGATGAAAGCCTAGAGCTAGCGGAGAACCTATGGGCCACAAGAAAGTGTGATGCACCCCACACACAGCAGCACACCAGGACTGGGACACGATCTTTCTGTAGGATGTCAGAGCGAGAAGAAGCAGCAGCTCACCCACGACTACCTCACTCAGCACCTTACACTGTCGGGAAATATAACCAAGTGCAATGTACTGTGCATGCAATGACTGTGGAATCCATTATTTCATGATCAAAAATTCTTTGTCATTAAGGCTACTTTCACACTAGCGTTTTTCGGCGGACGTCGCAATGCGTCGTTTAGGAGAAAAAACGCATCCTGCAAAGTTGTCCGCAGGATGCGTTTTTTCCCCATAGACTTACATTACCGACGCATTGCGACGTATCGCCACACGTCGCAACCGTCTTGCGATGGTTGCGTCGTATTTTGGCGCACCGCCGCCACAAAAACTGTTATATGTAACCTTTTTTTTGTGCGTCTAGTCCACCATTTTCAACCGCGCATGCGCGGCCGAAACTCTGCCCCCTCCTCCCTGGACCGTACAATGGGGCAGCGGAAGCATCGTAAGACTGCTTCCGCTGCCCCCGTTGTGCTTTTCTTTCACAGCATGCGTCGGTACGTCGGCCCGACGCACTGCGACGGGCCCGTACCGCCGCTAGTGTGAAAGCAGCCTAAGTAAAAAATAATCCAATAAAATAAAATAAAGCATATATATTATTGGAGCAGCACACTGGTAAGCGGGATGAGATGACATACGCACAGGCAGTATCCCTGTATTATGTCCCCCCCACTATACAATAACCGAATGTGTAACAACCGCCACAGTCAAGACATGGAATGCCAGAAAGAGTTGACCCACACAGAAGATAGATATAAAATAGCCTTTATTACAGTGAGTGGCAAAAAAAGTTATATATACATAAAAAATTACAATAAAAATGCACAATAAAAACAAGTACGCGATTTAATTTCAGGACGATAAGAAAAATTTTTTTAAAAAAAATATATAATAATATATGGTGACCTCCAATCCTGGTTAATACAGATAGAAACCTACTTAAAAAAATTAAATCTATATAAAAAAATAAATAAAAGGTGTAACCAGTGACCACCCAAATATCAGCTAAAAAAAAACGCATTAAAGTGCATAAGTGCAAAAATTATAAATGCTATATGATGGTTTAGATATAAAAATATATAATCTAATTCTTGAAATGACAAATATAGTGTTAAATATAGAAATCCCACCTTGTGCCACATATATGTTAATGTGTGGGGCCACAAAGTATAAGAGCGCACAGCTCAATACATGCAGAGCCACTCATGAAAGCAGCACATTACTGCAGAGTAATCACACCAAAAAAGTGCAAAGTGCAGAAAAAATAAAAATAAATATTGAAGTATTCTATCTGTAAACTACCTGTAAGGAGAGACGCCAGGTCCTGACACCGCGCACCCCGACGCGCGTTTCGGAAAACACTTTCCTTCGTCAGGGGGTTGTAACTTCTATTGGTGCATCTGTGTGTTCTAACAATAACCGAATGTGTGTAGCATGAAGAACAACAAATACATAAATGCACAGAGCAGTACTGACTATTCAATAGGGAACATTTGCAAATAAACCAGAGCTCCTTCCACAAGTCCGTGTAACATGTATTAGTTTATTCTGACAGTAATTGAAGTTCAAGGATGGGTTTACTGTATAAAGCGATGTATAAGATTTCCCTGTTCACAGCTGTCCCATTAGGAAGTCCCTGCAGAGCGCATAGTTTGTGGCGGAGGTCAGACGACGCGTGTTTACATTCCTCCGTGACATAATGCAGCCCGCTATCCCATCTCGTAATGTGCTTCATGTGTGGATCCTCATCCACATGCTCCACGTTAATTAAACCGCATATAATAATACGCTGTTAGCAGGGAGCGTTTTCCTGCTAGTCATCCCTTCTTGCTTTGTAATATTTCCAGCATAGCATAACACAATCTCTGCTTTCCATTACCGCAGCGATTTATGCTGATTTTTGTCTAAGACTGCAGCAACGCTCCATTATTGTCACATCTTTACATTCAACAGATTTGACCGCTGCAGGCTGCCCTGTCAACCGTGAGCACTTCATCCAGGATCCAGTTCTGAGCGCTCATCACACTCCGATCACGGCATATCCCAATTTGTGACTCTCCTCATTCTCAACCACCTAAAACAAGTCACTTCTAGAATTTCACTTAAGCTCATTAGAGCTGGCAAACAGCACCCGGTAAACATGAGCTGTGAGTCACGACTGGTAATGATTTTATTCAGAGCCGACATTCCCTCACTTTTCCCGTTGATTGTGCCAGTTTTGTGTCTCCAGCCTTATCCATGTCTTTCTTTATGATTTTGATTGTCTCTTCCTAAAGGTATCGACCATATCTTCTTACCTAATCCTGTTCCTGATTTTCCTTAAGGAACTTCTGTCACCAGATTTCACACTTCACAACAAATTATTTAATACAAGAGATGGCTGCAGAATCCTAATTTTAAATGAGATACTTCAATTTATGAGTCCATGAGAGCACCATGGTCTCCTCCACTAGGCTCCATTTCTGATACACTAAAAGTCCTTAAAGGGGTTTTCTGATTTCAGAAAACCCCTGTTTGTTCCCGAGAGACAAAAACAGACACTGGCAGCAATGTCAGAGACTCAGCGATGGACCTGTCTAGGGTATGTAAAGCAAAGTTTTCTGGTTTTCTATAAATAGAAACTACTATAACAAAACAAGACCCTTGACGAAAGACTTGATCCGAAACACGCGTCGGGGCGCGTTCCTGTTCGCACCAACATGACCACACAGGTAATTACCCCTCACGTGACTATCCAGCCTTACTAAGCATTTCGTAGCTTCTCTGCCTTGGTGCTGCATTGTCACTATGGTGATTATCCACACAGCACCGTGGCTTTCTGGCACAATCTTGGACATCTCACATTCAGCATTTTTTTTTGCATTGTATCTAGCTATTACTTACATTATACATGCACTTTACCGTCACTTTGCTTTTCATATATGTAGATTACCTGTTTTATACTTTGAGGTACATGCCAGGATTATATTCTATCATATAGACATCTTTGTACTGACACACACGTATTTCTCTTTAGTATCAAGTGCTTGTTGTTTACTATATCTGCAGATTACATGATCCAGTGTTATTCATTGTTGATCATTTCTGCTATAATACACCTGTAAAGCATTGCTGTCAATTATACATTGGTTGTTCCTCTGGTCTGTTGTGTCTACAGCAGATATACTCTTTGTGTTGTCACTACACTGTGTTCCAAATTATTATGCACAAAGAGTTTAGGAGTGAGAAGGTTAGAATTTTTTTGTTTGTCATTTAAACTCATTGATGGTGATGTGTGTCAGGGCTCTTTATATCACTGAAAGCAATTGCAGATACCTGTGCAAATTAGTTTGGCAGGTGTGTCCAAATAAAGGCAAGACTACTTAAGAAGGCTGTTCCACATTATTAAGCAGCCTACATTTTTTGCCAAAATGGGAAAGAAAAAGTATGTGTCGGCTGCTGAGAAGCAACAAATTGTTGAGTATTTAGGTCAAGGTGCAGCGCCCCCCACTGTCGCAGGGCCGAGGGGTACCCGGTACCGGGCCTCTGAGTCTCTGCTCTGGGGTTGTCACGGTGGCTAGGCCCGGTCCATGACCCTGCTGAGGGGCGCCCAAATAATAGGTGTGGATGGTGGTAGTGGTGGTAGTGGTGCGATGCAGTAAATAACGAGGACACCAGGTTGCAGTCTCTTTACCTCTTTACTGAAGGCTTCTGTATCCTCAATCCGGAATACGGTTAACCGGGCTGCGCAAGTCCGGCCGGTCCGATGGCACCTCCAGAGTTCCCGTTGCAGGTGGAAATCTGTGCCTTCCTTCTAGCGCTTGTGTGTTGTGGTCCTCCCCTGCTGTGCTTACGGGATAGTACCCCACAACTGTTGTGTCTGTTTCTCGTGTTCCCTCACAACAACTCGATTCTGATGTTCTTCTGAATCTCGTCCCCCAGATCTTATGGTAGGACGCACCCGTATGACGGGAAGGCTCGGAGCTCTTCCGGGACCCTAGAGTCGCCCCTCTCCAAAGGTTGCCCCCTATGTCTGCGTAGGTGATGTAGGTGAGACAACCAGCCTATAGCTCTCTGTCCTGCCGTTGGTTTGAAGTAATGCTTAGAGCTCTGTACTTCCTCGGCGTTCCGGCCACCGGTTATTTACGCCTCAGTAGGATGTTGCCTCGATCTAACAGCATGACTCCTACTGGTATTTCTCCCTGTTGCGTTGATCTCGTTTCTCACTCAGCACAATAAATCTCGCTTCTTGTCCTTTCTTAGGGCACCGCCGCTATGAAGTGCAGGCGCGGTCCCGTAGCTTTCTCTCTGATTGCCAGGCCTCTGTCAGGATCCCACCCCTGACAGGGACCCTACCGAATCTTCCCCTACAACACCCTCTGCCACAAGGTGTTGCCTGGTTCCAACCCAGTCAGCGTTCTCTCTAACTTCCTGCCTAACCCCCAGTTTTAACAGACTGTGAGGAGTGGCCTAATGAATAGTACCCTTAGCTCCCCCTGGAGGCCAGACTGTGAAATGTATTGGTGTATGTGATACCTGGTCAGATGAACTCCTTCAGTGCCATCAGACGTACCATAGCCCCCCTTAGCGGCGGAGCCACAGTACTGCAACGACCAGGACTCTGGGGCGCTGCAAAGGCATGACTACAATCAACATTGCCAAGACACTTCATCGTGATCATCGCACAATCAAGAAGTATGTAGCTGATTCCCAGCACACACGTGTGCGCGCTGATAAGGAAAAATTGAGGACTCTTTCCAACAGGCAATTGCATAAGGTTAAAAGAGCAGCTGCAAAAATGCCTTGTCCTAGCAGCAGACAAGTTTTTGAAGCTGCTGGTGCCTCCAACGTCCTCAGAACAACAAGATGCAGGGTCCTTCAGAGGTTTGCAGCTGTGCGTAAGCAATCCTGTCGACCACCTCTATCCACTGCACACAAGCAGAAACGGCTCCAGTGGGCCAAACGATACATGAAGACTGACCTCCAAACTGTTTTGTTCACCGATGAGTGCCGTGCAACGCTCGATGGTCCAGATGGATGGAGTGGAGGATGGCTGGTTGATGGACACCCCATGAAAACACGGCTAAGGCGCCAACAAGGAGGAGGTGGAGTAATGTTTTGGGCTGGAATCATGGGGAGAGAGATTGTCGGCCCCTTTATGATCCCTGAAGGGGTAAAGATGAACTCCATAATCTATGTGGAGTTTCTAAAACAACACTTCCTGCCATGGTTCAAGAGGAAGAACCGTGCTTTCCGCAGCAAGATCATTTTCATGCATGATAATGCACCGTCTCATGCTGTAAAAAACACATCTGGATCTCTGGCTGCTATGGGCATAAAAGCAGACAAACTTATGGTGTGGCCACCATCTTCCCCTGACCTCAACCCCATTGAGAACCTCTGGAGCATCATCAAAAGGAGTGTCTATGATGGCGGGAGGCAGTTCACATCTAAGCAACAGCTCTGGGAGGGTATTCTGTCCACATGCAAAACAATTGAAGCAGAAACCATCCAAAAACTGACAAATTCAATGGACGAGAGAGTTCAGAAGCTTATTTCGAACAAGGGGTCCTATGTGCAAATGTGACATCACCTAGAATAAAGTTTTCACTTGAAAACTGTTTGATTTCATTTTGTAATAAGCTGATAATGCTTATAACTTCACAATTGACCATTTTTTTTGTTCAAAATAAAAAAAAAGGTTGAAAACTCTGCTGAGCATAATAATTTGGAACATGCATTTTGAGTGTTTATTTTTTTTTAAAAGATACTGTTTTCATAGGCAGTTTGTTCCAAAACAGTGCAATAATACTAGAATAGTAGATGACTGGAAAATAACAATGACTGCAATTCAGATAGGTAATTTAGAGAAAATATGAGGAAATATTATTTGCATAATAATTTGGAACACAGTGTACAGTATCATGGTACCATCCTTTGCTTCCTTGTTTTGTCTTAATCAATAAACAATGTATTTTGTACTATATATATTTATTGTTTTTCATTTTTTCATACACTGGACCTTACAGTTCGTTTTTTTCCTTTTATTGTTGTTACTAGGGTGTGTAAAGCAAAGTTTTCTGTTTTTTTTAAAATAGAAACTACTATAACACAAGACCCCATAGGTCTTATTACACTCTCATTCAGAGCTGACTTTGGAGATATTTGACCATATGTCTTGGATTGATGGAAGATGGGACCTCATAGAGTCCAAGGATCAACAATCTGCCTCTGTTCCCTTGTTATGACATGGTGTTGCCTTCACAAGTTACGTTCTTAATGTACCGTTTCTAGTGATTCCCCAGTTTTATCCTTGTGTCCAGTCTCTAATAGTATCTATGGATTTCTAGATTATTCTAGATAGAGTTTTGAAAGTGTTTTCTTCCTGAAGCTTTTTTTTGTGGCCTTTTGATTGACCAAAGTCTAGTTTGGAACAGATTCCATCAGGATCCTCTTCAAATCCACTTTTTTCCCCCACGAGATGCTTTTATGTATCAGCATTTGCAACTACCCATAAATACCTGCTTAGAGAACAGTGATCTGGAGGCTTGCACTATTTTCAAGATTTTATGAGAAGAGCTTTCAAGATCGTAGTGACTTTACAAAGAGCTAATAAAGTGCTAATAAAGCGTTCTGGTACTTTAACATGACTTAAAGTGTAACCATCTTTTTAATTTTTCTTTCATAAATCAATAGTACAAGTGAAAGTAAGGAACTTTGTAATATATTTGCGCAAAGAAATTTGCTTCTTTCTCAATTCACAGGTAAAATCTGCATTCAGTGAAGACAGACTTTCCCAATACTGAGATAGGAGATGACAGTTGTTACAGACAAGATTGTATCTAAACTAGATAGGAGGGAGCTCTGCTTTTAGCTCCAACCTCTTCCGTTTTGCATAGAATCTTACGAGTAGAAGCCGCCATCTCCCATCTCAGTAATGTAATATTCTGTCTTCACTGAACACAGATTTTACCTGTGAACTGAGAATGTTGAAAATAAAATATAGATCTTGGCAGAGAAAGAAGCAGATTTGTCTGATAAGATAGATTAGGATCAGGATGGAGACATATGGGGGACATATATTGGTGCCAGGATGGAGACATGGGGAGCAGGATAGAGACATATAGGGTGCAGAATGTAGACATATTGGGGTACAGGATGACGACATATATGGGGGCAGGATGGAGACATATGGGGTAAGGATGAGAGGACAAATATGGAGGCAGGAAGGAGACATATGGGGGCAGGATGGAGACATGTGGGGGACAGGATGGAGACATATGGGTCCAGGATGGGAGAACATGTGGGGGCAGAATGAAGACACATGATGGGAGGACATATAGGAGCAGACTGGAGATACGTGGTGGCCAGGATGGGGGGCATTATTAGATGAAGGTGTCAGGATGTTGGATATTATTGCTGCTGTGAAGTATTTTATTTTGAGGATACTGTTTTCAGTGAGGGGTGCCCTGTCACTGTGCAAGGCGGCAATGTCACTTTTTTATCTGTTTTTTTCATCTGGTGTAGTGTAGAAGTTGGGTAAAAAGTGGGGAATGTGCTCTAGATAACTGTGTTATTTTCTGCAGAAATGAGTCCTGGCTGGAAGAAGTGATGGTGGTGAGAAAGTGGAAGGTTTGAGGGGTGGAGCATGGCCGAAATCTCAACGGGGCCCGGAAATGTTCCCAGTATGGGGCCCTGAATTTCCTGGCAGCAGCTCTGATTGTTTCAATGAAAACAATAAGGAATGCACTCAACCTCCATA
Organism: Ranitomeya variabilis; assembly: GCF_051348905.1. Lineage (NCBI taxonomy): Eukaryota > Metazoa > Chordata > Amphibia > Anura > Dendrobatidae > Ranitomeya > Ranitomeya variabilis. The sequence continues at coordinate 69,257,152 of NC_135235.1, read as the reverse complement.
GCCTGTATGCACGCTCACCACACAAGACTCCATTGCTGAACTAAAAGTATGTTCAAGAGCATTTACAGTTTGCTTAACAACATTTAAACAAGCCTGTGAAATACTGGGAGAATATTGTCAGGTCAGATGAGACCAAAATTGAACTTTTTGGATGCCATAATACACACCATGCTTGGAGGCCAAAAGGCACTGCATATCACCCCCAAAGCACCACAGTAACAGTGAAGTTTGGCAGTGGGAACACCATGGTGTGGGGCTATTTTTCAGCATATGGCACTGGGAAACTTCATATAATTGAAGGAAGGAGGAATGGGCAAATATACAGAGACATTCTTGATAAAAATCTGCTGCTATCTACAAAGATGATGAAGATGAAACGAGAGTGAACATTTCAGCAAGACAATGATCCTAAACACACAGCCAAGGAACCTCTCAATTGGTTCAGATAAAGAAAATAAAGCTGCTAGAATCGCTTAGCCAATCATCTGACCTGGATCCAATAGAAAATTTAAAGGAACTAAAGCTCAGAGTTCATACAGTAGAAGTAGCCCATGGGACCTTCAGGATGTGAAGAGTGTTTGCGTAAAAAAAAGGGCCAAAATTACGCCAGAGCAATGCCTGCGACTAGTTTCTCCATACAGGAGGCATCTTGATGCTGTCATCACCAACAAAGGATTTTGTACAAAGTAATACATTTCAGCAAAGTTGTTCAATACTTTTTTCCCTGAGTGATTCTCATTATTACACATAACTCAATTTATGGACATCTATGATTTGATTTCTTTGACTGCGTACGTTGGATGGGTTGTTACCGACATCTGGTGATAATTTCATGTTAATAGAACCTTTAGAAAAATATTTACTTAGGAAATTGGTGACATGTTCAATACTTATTTCACCTGCTGTATTTGTCTAATCGCTGGCAAAATAATAATTGAGGCACTACATGAACAGTACTAGAGCCTGATATTAGCCACGATCTATTCCACCTCCTTTATAATGAAGATAATTAGAGAAAATACAGATGTTTTCTATTATATACTACTGTATCCAGTAGAGGTAGAGGTAGCAGCACTCCCAGTAGGAAAGCTTCTTTTTTTTCTAATTCTTCATTGGAATTGTATACCCAAGGCCATTCCAGGTTTAATAAACTGCACTTGGTAAAAGCAATATAATCTCAGAAAATGAAAGTTTTACATGGAAAATTCTAGACAATTACTGGTGCGAGAGCCAGGCAGAATAAACAGCAACATATGGTACTATGAGAAAACTAATACAGAGACTGGACAATGTCTATACAAACATGATGGCTGGAGTAGGATATGGTGACTTGTCCGGGGGCTTTGTCTGGTATTGCAGTTGATCCCTATTCAGGTGAATAAGACTGAGCTCTTGTGCTAGACACACTCTGCAGTCAAGTGAATGACGCTAAGCTGCAATGTCAGGCACTGGACGGACGTGAAAATATGACCGAGGTGCCACGAGTGGCAAAAGGAGCAGATCTATTTATTTTTACTCTCTAGCTAAACCAAAATGTCCAATGGTCAAATACTGTAAATACTAGATTTGCCCAAAAGGACACCAAGATAAAGGGATAAAAACATCAATGTATCAAATAGATTTGTATTTATTAAATAATTACACATCGAAAAAAAATCTTAAAAAAACATACATAAGATTAAGAACTCAAACAATGTAATAGTTCCAACCCCCAAATACCGAGATGACCACCCCCAATCAGTACATAAGATTCATACAAAATGTATATATCCATGACATCAGCAAGGGCACATATCCCAGAAAATAGTATAGATATGATAAAATGTGCACAGTGCGTGATAAGTGATGACGCTACCTGTACAGCCACAACTATGGTCAGATTACTACTTTTAGCCACTTCACCGCTTTTGAGTCAGGTAAAAGAAGCTTGGAAAGTTGGAGCTTGTGCACAAGTTGTTTTGACATTGCTCTGTACTATTTTCATTCTTTGTTTCATTTTTTAAGTGCTTTTTCAGGCAAGTTACAGAATGTATCTGCCTGAAAAAGACGCCGTGTGCATACACCCTTAGACTTAAGAAGTAATGAAGGTAACGTGAGTCAGCTACTCTAGGAAAGACGTCATCGTCAACCTTTACATCCCACATATTCAGAGTATTAAGAGGAAGTAAGTGGAAGACTGAATACTGTATGATCCATGTATAATATCGCAATGTGCAATAGCAGAAGGTTTAGGTGGTGTTTAATACGTCATTAATAGTGATGAGCGAAAATGCTCAGATAATGTTTTATCCAAGCATACTCGGGTGCTAACCCAATGTCTTCGGCGTGCCCGAACAATATGTTTGAGTCCCTGCAGCTGTCTAACAAACAGGGAATCATTGTCGAACAGCCATGAGACATGCAGCCGTGAGGACTCGAAAATATTTTTCGAGCACGCCGAAGGATTGCACACGAGCATGCTCAGATAGCACCTTATCCGAGCATGTTTGGTTATCACTAGTTATTATCCCTTCCTTCATGTAGACAGTATCCTATATACATGTCACGGGTATGTCAGAAGCTGCAGACAGTCGCACTGCATCTTTCTGTAGAAGGTTTCTGTGTTTGGCTTTGCAGACACCTTCTTAAGCCTTCTGACTCTTTGACCCAGTGGCAACCTTTCTCCAGCTCTAATTGACAAACCTGGACCTGGGTGTTTATAGACTCCCAGCCTGCTGCTGGGAATCGCCGGTGATATTTTCATTTCCCCTTGTTGAGGCTTGGAGCTATAGCAATCAGCTATTTTCCTCTTTGGGGTTGCTGGAGGACGTCTGTGTTACATCTCTGAGTCTACTCAAGATAAGTGTTCCCCATGTTACTCTATCCCAGCTGTTTTTAGTTGTAGTGGTGATCAACTAGTGCTCACCTCATCCTTCCCTAAGCAGGGTTTATTGTCAGGGTCAGGCAGGGATTAGGTTCCTGGCCAGCAATAGGTGCAGAACCTATATAGGGACGTTTAGGGCAGACTGTGACGTTAGATCTGCCTAGGGGTCTCTACTCCCTCCTTCCCTAGTGTTGGGCTCCCTTCCCCTCATCCCTTAGTGTTGGACTTAGTCTTTCCTGTACTATGCATGACAATTAACCAGTAATATTTAGCCTCACTCTGATGTCAGTGCAATAAAGAAAACAACCATTTTTATCAGGAGTTTAATCCAATTTTCATCCACTTTTGTTCCATGTCTCAGTTTTTACCATCAGACTGGCATCAGTTTTTATTACATGTACGAAACAATAAACCAATCTTTTCCTTCTGAGTAGACAGTAAAAAATGGACAATACTTGGATAACACATGGAAGCATCCAACTGCTAGAACTATATGTGTGTGTGTGCACAGTAATTGTTAGTGTTTTCTCATTATAACTTTTGTACAAAAATAAAATTGGCAAATCAGCAGTAAAAAATGAATTAAATGTGATTATGCACTTTTGATATTTTCTTTATGCAGCAGCATTGTTTGTGTTTCTCATTGTAATGATATAATTGTGAGATTTTTGCAGTCAGTATCTGGGGTTAGTGTGAGGTTTCTTCATTCCAGACAGCGGGACCATTCTGTAAGCTGACGGAGAACTGACGTCACACCCACATAATAAGGAAGGAACTGAACTAAGCTGCAAATGGCATTTGGAAGTAATTGCTGTTTCTAAGCCTGCCATCTGCCTCACTATCTGTCTGGGAATGATAGATAGATAGATAGATAGATAGATAGATAGATAGATAGATAGATAGATAGATAGATAGATAGATAGATAGATAGATAGATAGATAGATAGTGAGTGAGTTATGGCTGAAAGTGTTGGCACCCTTGAAATGACTCCAGAAAATTAAGTATTTATCCCAGAAAATGATTGCAATTATTTATTTCCTTTGTGTGTTATTGGAGCAACACATAAAAAAACAGGGACAAAAGGCAAATTGGACATAATTTCACACTAAACTGGACATAATTTCACCCCAAATTTTCTGGAATAAATAACTGCAATCAATCACTTCCTATAAGCATCAACAAGTTGCTTACACCTCTCAACTGGAATTTTGGACCCATCTTCCTTTGCAAACTGCTTTCATTCAAATGTCAACAGATAGTTTGCACTGACATTGATGCCTCCTGAGCCTGCAGGACATCTTGAATTTCTTTTTAACGGGATTGGGGATGTTTATCCACTATCCGGACAATCCTACTTTGCAACCTTTCACCAGTTTTTCTCTGACGTTCACTTCCAGGGAGATTAGCTACACTCCCATGAGTTGTTAACATCTTTATTAAGTTGCGAACCATTGACAAAGGAACATCAAGATCTCTGAAGATGGACTTGTAACCTTGAGATTGTTGATATTTTTTATCAATTTTGTGTGACACTAGTCACTACTGATGGACTGACCATGAGAGAGAAAAGTCAAATGTTCTAGGGTCAATACCAAGAGAGTACATAGATGACCAAGTGAAAAGACAAAGGCGTAAGTCAGGTCACAGTACAGGGTCAATCAGGGTCGGCTCCAGGTTTTTGAGGGCCCTGGGCGAAAGAGTCTCAGTGGGCCCCCCCTTTAACACATACCACGATTCATGATCGCAAATAACACAGCCATGTAGTATATAACACAGCCCATGTAGTATATAGCACAGCCACGTAGCATATAACACAGCCACGTAGTATATAACAGCCCACGTAGCATATAACACAGCCACGTAGTATATAGCACAGCCCACGTAGCATATAACAGCCCACATAGTATATAACACAGCCCACGTAGTATATAGCACAGCCATTTAGTATGTAGCACAGCCCACGTAGCATATAACAGCCCACGTAGTATATAACACAGCCCACATAGTATATAGCACAGCCATGTAGTATATAGCACAGACATGTAGTATACAGCACAGCCCTCCTCCCACCAAGAATGGCCCCAAAGTCCAGTACTCACTGTTATAGTTACAAAAAAAAAACACTCCTCACTTCTCAACGTTCCAGCGCCGCGCTGCTCCCTCCCTGCTTCGGTCTCGGTGGCTGCCGCTGCACGCCTGACACACAGCGAGTGCGCGATGATGTCATCGCGCACCCACAGCAGCAGTGTCAGAGGCAGAGTGGGGAATGATGGGAGAGGGAGCGTCAGGTGACGCTCTCTCCATCATTTGCTTTGAACTTTACCGGCAGACGCTGGTAAAGTTCAAAGCGGTGGCGGGGGAGTTGGCGCTTGCGACAGGTGGGCCCCCCTGCCTCACAGGGGCCCCATAGCAGCTGCGTGATGTGCCGCTAGCTGAGGGCCCCTGGGGGAGCAGGGGCCCTAGGCACTGGCAGCTGCCTGCCCCTAACGCCGGCCCTGAATGGGACCCCTGTCTCGTCAGGGCCCTGGCACTTGCCCGGGTACGCCGGGTGATGACGCCGGCCCTGGGGTCAATAATAAGAGATAGTTGATCAAAGCCAATGGACAAGACAAAGGGGTAGTCATAACATGATCCAAAGGTTTAGGCAGCAGAAGATCAGAACTCAAAACAACAGAATCAGTCTAACACTCACCAGGAAGCACAAACTACATCTGGCAGGGATCAGGGGCAGCTCAGTTAAGTAGCTGGGTAATCTCCAGAACACTGAACACCTGGATAAAGTCCCTCACCTCCCAATTAGATTGTACAGCTGAGCTATCAAACAAAGTACCAACAGCTCAGCAAGCCCATCACAGGATTGGACAGCCAAGCTGTCAATTAAAACTCTGACAACTCAGCAAGACACAGTTTCCATAGGACAACATAGCAATCACTCACTGAGCAGAGGAATAGTATTTTGGTTCTCAAGTCCTCAGACAGTTCTCTTCTCTGTCTGTTTTTCATGCTTAGTTTGTCACACACAGACACACAGCGCAGAGATTGAGTCTACTTCTCCCCTATTTATATGGTTTCAGGTGTGATTTTCGTATTGCCCACACCTGTTACTTGCTGCAGGTGAGTCTGAACGAGCATCACATGCTTGAAACAAAGTTCTTTACCCACAATTTTGGAAAGGTGCCAACAATTTTGTCCAGCCCATATTTGGAAGTTTTGTGTGAAATTACGTCTAATTTGCCTTTTTTTACTCTGTTTTTTTTTTGTGTGTTGTTCCAATACATACAAAAGAAATAAACGTGTATAATAAAACATGTGTAATTGCAATAATTTTCTGGGAGACTCTCCCAACCTGAGCGTGATTGCTGAATAGGAATATATGAAGCGGTCACATTCGGTTCAGGAGAGCCGCCAGCCAGTCTGTGCACTGAGTTCTGACTTCACTCTGATTTATATGGCCATCTGACTGCGCCCTTAGATAGATAAAATAGGAAAATTATTATTATTATTATTTATTTTCCCATGTGCAAAAAATCAACTTTTCAGCTCGTAAGTAGTTGAGCCTTTTTTAAATAGATGGATTGCTAGATTAATGAGAAGATAGGTAGGTAGAAATAGAGAGATAGCTAGATAGATCTACTTCAGAAGACAGTTATATCTTTGGATTTACTAGTAGAATATGTGTTGTACTATGAGAAAATTATATGCTGTTAGTAGAGTTGGTGTGACTTTGTCACCAGTCATGTCAATAATCTGTTGCCACTGGACGGGAGCCTGGAGAACCACCTTCTACCTGACTACATCCAGGGCTCTTTTTTGATTAGCCGACCATGATCGACGCCACTTGCATCACGCCGCAAAAAAAAGCTGTGGATTCCGGGATGTAAAAGGCAGTTCTCAGGGCTATCGCCCAGCGGCTGGAAAGTACCGACGTTACCGATGAACCACGTCTGGCTAATTGATTTGTACTAACTCTAGATTTCTAGATGAAACATATAATATATACACTAATATGCATTATAATATGGCTATGGCTAAAGTTTAATAGACAGATATGGCCTTAGCTCCATTAAATGTGGCTCCACAGTTCTGGGTAAGAATTCTGACCGATTAGCTCAAAATAACCAATATGACATAAGAGAATGAATGTGGCTTGGATATAATTGATGTCCAGCAATCCAGGCAATAACAGAAGGACTGTATGTCATGTATAAGCAGGCGTCTGGTATCAAAATTTTGACAGCCTGTACAAATAATATTGCTATCTGGCTTCACCATTACGTGGGAATGGATGTTCATAAAAGACGATTAGACTGAGCTGGGAGGAACATGATAAAATGAACTGGTGAGATCATCCTGCAGTTCCTATGACTCATACTCCGGGTTTCAAGAGTATAACTAACGAGTGACTACTAATAAATGGCTGCTAGGGTACATGTGTCAGAATATAAAAGACCGGGAACAAGAGGGACAGCGTGGGATGATCACTGGAGCACCATTGACGCTGGTAAGGGTTGAGATCCTTCTCCCCATTTTCCGGGAGTAGAGTCAGTGAATAAGGATGCTGAGGATTGCAGCACTGAGTCACAAAGTAAAGAAAAAAATCAATGCTGACAATAAAGGAAAGTGGCAGAAAGCTTCATAGAGTAATATATAAATCAAGCCACTATTCAATTTCTCCAGGGCAATATCGAAATTCAGTAGTTAAAATTAAACAATCCATAAAAACATATCTGAGTGTAGAGGAAAAATATATTTATTGTAAGGAAAATCCACAGTAAAAGCCTTACAGAAATTCTGATTTCACCTTTTGCAATGAGAGATCTGCAGTAAAAATTCTCGAAAAAGTTAATTTCTGCTGTGGATTCCTGAAAATCTCATATTCTTTTGCTGGTATTATAATGCGTTATGATGAGCTATTGGACTGCAAAGGGCCCATATATTGTTCTTGCACAGGGCCCTCTTCTCTCTATGTCCGCCAATGACCTGTTGGGTCTACAATTGGTGCGAATCGATTCATAGGACCCAGTCCAGCAGCCAGGTCAATAATCTGCGGCCATGGGATTGGAGACCTGAGAATAGCCTTATACCTCCTGATATTGGTAGTTCTTGACTTAATTATCCAACAGGACGTGATGACATCGTTGCTGTGTGACGCACAGGTAAGGTTGTGCCAGGCCGGCTAATCAAAGGAAGAGCTGTAGATGCCGGGAGGTAGGAGGCGATTCTCAGGGGTCCCGTTCCATGGCCAGAGATTAATGCTGGACTAGTCCAGGAAATCAATTTGAACGAACTCTAGTTGGGACATCCAATGCTGCCTCCATAGCTCAAATTCATCTTCCTCAACCTAGCCTTGAATAATTACGCGGTCATCACTCACTAGCTTAACATTAGGCTTCTCTAGGTTCCTGTCTGTGGAGAGGTGTGCTTCTAAACTGAGTATGCTGTTATCAGTGTTAGACTGGGGAGCCGAGGGCTCACCAATTACCAACTCCAGGACCCCACTTTTCAGCTACATAGAAATGTGACATTATCCACAATTACAAATTTATATAGCAATCAACTGGGTAGATTGTTAAATGAATAAGATGCCCCTCTGTAAATAGTGATTCAAGTGTACAGTGGCAAGTAGTGCTCATATAAGAGGGTGGAGGTCCACCTCCCACTCTTGCACAGTGGCCCACCGGAGGATTGTCCTGTTCTCCTGTTGGCCAGTTCAAGCCTGGCTGTTATTAATCTGACTTGTATCCTGATCTCATTTCCCTTCTTCGACCTGCCCTGACCAGAAATTATAGGAGGAAAATGATTAAATCTCTTAGATTCCACTCTTCGGTTAAGCCCTAAAAGTGTTGCAACCTAATGGATCCAACACACCTCTTCTTGAGTAGAAGGCAACTCTTTGTATTGCGGGAACCTTTCGGTATTTCATGCTGCTTGTAGTTAGAGCAGAAATAATCGGCTGACAGGTTCCCGTTAATACAATAATATATTAAGGAATCGTTAGATTCATTCCCTATACAGTGAGAAATGATCTAATAAAGCATCAGATTATATTGAATCATCCCTTGTGAGTTCTTAGTCATCCAGCCAACAAATCAAGGCCACTTTCTGTCAGTCTATGGCTGCTACATTATACTGGCAGCAGATACTCAGGGCAGTGGTGAAATGTGAAATTCTCTTATTGGCCTAAGAGTGATTTAAGATCTGGCTAAGAGTTGGAAAACTGAAGATGAGCGTGAGGTAGGCTGAGCATCGCAAGCCATTAGTATTAAAAGAGTTGTTTTCTCCCCCAAGAAATGGCTCCATTTTTTGCATAGCTGTGCCTGGTATTGCAGTTCAGACTAGTTTTTTTTAATACCGATGCCAGTTTAGATTGTTTTCTAAAATAAGAAATATCTTGAAAAACATATTACTAATTTTTATAGGGTTTGAGATCAATATATTGTGGTAAACAATGAAAAAATTGGATATTCAGCGTTTTATGGCTCTGTTTGGCCTCATTCACACGTCCAGTTTTTTCAAGTACGAGAAAATCAGAGCAATTATTCCAATCTGACTCTGATCACAGGGTGGTATGAGTGTCATACAATTTTCTCATATGCGGAAAAATTTTACAAAAGACTCTCCACCTTCTCCATGTTGACAATCCATGAAAATTAAATTGCACCCAGATGTCATCCAATCCAATTTTTTCACGGACCCTTTGACTTGAATTGCTGGTTTTGATCCGGCCCTAAGATCAAAATGGGACATGTCTTCGATATATTCCGTGGACCACCCAGTCAGGGGAAAAAAAAAATCGGATATATGAATGGCCCCATAGACTATCACAGGTACGAGTGCTATTGGTAAAAAATATGGATATCGATCATATGTGAAAATCGGGGGTCTGAATGCGGCTTTACATCTATGGACTATCTTCCTATTACTTTCTGTATCAAATCTTTATATTCTTGATGAAAGCTGTGGAGGTAAATTGAAGCTATTGTGTCTCATAGTGAATCTCTAAAAGAAGTTACCAACGTGCATCACACATCCAGGGAGAGCGTAATATGATCGCTGTCTCTTTATGCTGTGAAGTCGCCTACAGCAAAAGACATATCATCTCTTCATTTTATTTTAATCATAAAAGAATTGATTTCTTTGTATCCGGTATTGTGAAGTCCCACCTTGGAGCCACTTTATATATTTGCATCGTCAGCAATTCCATATAATATATCTAATATCAGAAGCCGTCCCATTACTGTTGGTTGGAATAAGGCAGCAAAGTACTGGGGAAATCTTGTTCTCTGCAACTATTGTACCCTGTAAGTGCCGAAATGAGAATATAAATGTTACCTAAAATGAACATAAAAGCTCACATAAAATAAAGTCACTTAAAGAAACACTCCTTCTCCCATCAAAGTTTTAATCCTCTTAATATATGGCAGTCATCATATAATATAGCCCTGTGTACTTACAATTGCTCATTTTGTCTTTCGGCACAGTTATTTCTTTTATTTTCCGTTGATTCAAAACTAGGTGAACCCTTCGGAGCGCTATGTAGAAACAGGAAGTTTTTTTCCTGTGGAGCGGCCCCCAAACGCAGGGCAGCGTGGTACTCGGTACCGGGTCTCTCTCTCTCGGTTCTGGGGATGTCACGGTAGCCTGACCCGGTCCCAATAAAAGGTGTAGGTGGTGGTGTAAGTCGCAGTAAATAACGAGGACACAGGGTTGCAGTCTCTTTACCTCTTTACTGAAGGCTTCGGGATCTGCAATCCAGAGCACTGCTAACAGGGCTGGCTGAGACCGGCCGGTCCGAAGGCACATCCAGAGTTCCCTTTGCAGGTGGAAATCAGTAGCCTACCTACTAGCGCCTGGGTGTTGTAGTACTTCCCTGCTGAGCACCACGGGATAGTCCTCACAACTGTCGTGTATGTTTCTGTTCTCTCTCTCCGTCCCCCAGATGATATGGATAGGACACACCCGTATGACGGAGTAGGCCTGGAGCTATTATATAGGGACCATAGAGAAGCCCCTCTCCCACAATTGCCTCCTGTTGTGATTTTGCTTTTTGCTCCCTCTAGTGGTCATTAGTGATTTGACTCTGGAGCTTCTGTCTTTTCCTATATCCTCACCTGGGCCGTTAGTTCAGGGGCGTTGCTATATAAGCTCCCTGGACCTTCAGTTCAATGCCTGGCACCGTTGAAATCAGAGCTAATCTGTTGTGCTCTTGTCCTATGATCCTGGTTCCTGTATTTCAAGCTAAGTCTGCTTCATTGCTTTTTGCTTTTGTTTTGTTTGGTATTTTTGTCCAGCTTGTTCCAATCTGTATCCTGACCTTTGCTGGAAGCTCTAGCGGGCTGGTGTTCTCCCCCCGGACCGTTAGACGGTTCGGGGGTTCTTGAATCTCCAGCGTGGATTTTTAATAGGGTTTTTGTTGACCAGATAAGTTATCTTGCTATATTCTGTTATTAGTAAGCTGGCCTCTCTTTGCTGAACGTGGTTCATTTCTGTGTTTGTCATTTCCTCTTACCTCACCGTTATTATTTGTGGGGGGCTTGTATCTTGCTTTGGGGTCCCTTTCTCTGGAGGCAAGAGAGGTCTTTGTTTTCTTCTCCTAGGGGTAGTTAGATTCTCCGGCTGGCGCGAGTCATCTAGCGATCACCGTAGGCATGATCCCCGGCTACTTCTAGTGTTGGCGTTAGGAGTAGCTATTTGGTCAACCCAGTTACCACAGCCCTATGAGCTGGATTTTTGAATCTCGCAGACTTACACGTTCCTCTGAGACCCTGTCCACTGGGGTCATAACAGTATGCCAGGCCCGTATTAAATGTTTAATGCATTGCAGAAGTGGGATTATAAGAAAGAAAATTTTGAGTTTTTTTTTCCCTCTCTCATTTTTTTTTTTTTTTTTCTTTTCCCCTTTACCTCAGAGTGGCTTAAGCTTGCTGCAGACATGAATGTCCAGACCTTGATTACAAGTGTGGACCAGCTTGCCGCTCGTGTGCAGAGTATACAAGATTATGTTATCAGAAATCCTAGGTCTGAACCCAAGATTCCGATTCCTGAACTGTTTTCAGGAGACCGATTTAAGTTTAGGAATTTCAGGAATAATTGTAAATTGTTTTTGTCCCTGAAACCTTGTTCGTCTGGAGACTCTGCTCAACAAGTAAAAATTGTTATTTCATTCTTACGGGGTGACCCTCAAGATTGGGCTTTTTCGTTGGCGCCAGGAGATCCGGCATTGGCTGATATTGATGCGTTTTTTCTGGCGCTCGGTTTACTTTATGAGGAACCCAATCTTGAGATTCAGGCAGAGAAAGCCTTGCTGGCTATGTCTCAGGGCCAGGACGAGGCTGAGGTGTATTGCCAAAAATTTCGGAAATGGTCCGTGCTGACACATTGGAACGAGTGTGCACTGGCCGCTAATTTTAGAAATGGCCTTTCTGAGGCCATTAAGAATGTTATGGTGGGTTTTCCCATTCCCACAGGTCTGAATGATACCATGTCCCTGGCTATTCAAATTGACCGGCGGTTGCGGGAGCGCAAAACCGCAAATTCCCTCATGTTGTTGTCTGAACAGACACCTGATGTGATGCAATGTGATAGAAAAACCGCAAATTCCCTCATGGTGTTGTCTGAACGGACACCTGATTTGATGCAATGTGATAGAATCTTGACTAGAAATGAGAGGAAAATTCATAGACGCCGGGATGGCTTGTGCTACTACTGTGGTGATTCTACACATGTTATCTCAGCATGCTCTAAACGTATATCTAAGGTTGTTAGTCCTGTCACCGTTGGTAATTTGCATCCTAAGTTTATTCTGTCTGTAACTTTGATTTGCTCACTGTCATCTTATCCTGTCATGGCGTTTGTAGATTCAGGTGCTGCCCTGAGTCTTATGGATCTCTCATTTGCTAAGCGCTGTGGTTTTATTCTTGAACCATTAGAAAATCCTATCCCTCTTAGGGGTATTGATGCTACGCCATTGGCAGAAAATAAACCGCAGTATTGGACACAGGTTACCATGTGCATGACTCCTGAACACCGCGAGGTGATACGTTTTCTCGTTCTACATAAAATGCATGATTTGGTTGTTTTGGGGCTGCCATGGTTACAGACCCATAATCCAGTCCTTGACTGGAAGGCTATGTCAGTGTCTAGTTGGGGCTGTCGTGGTATTCATGAGGATTCCCTGCCTGTGTCTATTGCTTCTTCTACGCCTTCGGAAGTTCCGGAGTATTTGTCTGATTATCAGGATGTCTTTAGCGAGTCCAGGTTCAGTGCATTGCCTCCTCATAGGGAATGTGACTGTGCAATAGATTTGATTCCAGGCAGTAAATTTCCTAAGGGAAGACTTTTTAATCTGTCGATACCTGAACATACCGCTATGCGTTCATATATCAAGGAGTCTCTGGAGAAAGGACACATCCGTCCGTCTTCTTCCCCGCTTGGTGCGGGATTCTTTTTTGTGGCTAAAAAGGACGGATCTTTGAGGCCTTGTATTGACTATCGGCTTTTAAATAAGATCACTGTCAAATTTCAGTATCCTTTGCCGCTGTTGTCTGACTTGTTTGCCCGGATTAAAGGTGCCAAGTGGTTTACCAAGATAGACCTTCGTGGTGCGTACAACCTTGTGCGCATTAAGCAAGGAGATGAATGGAAAACCGCATTCAATACGCCCGAAGGTCATTTTGAGTACTTGGTGATGCCTTTTGGGCTCTCTAATGCCCCTTCAGTTTTTCAGTCCTTTATGCATGACATTTTCCGGAACTATCTGGATAAATTTTTGATCGTTTATCTGGATGATATTCTGTTTTTTTCTGATAATTGGGACTCGCATGTGGAGCAGGTCAGGATGGTCTTTAAAATTTTGCATGAAAATTCTTTGTTTGTCAAGGGCTCAAAGTGTCTTTTTGGTGTACAGAAGGTTCCCTTTTTGGGGTTCATTTTTTCCCCTTCTGCTGTGGAGATGGACCCAGTCAAGGTCCGAGCTATTCTTGATTGGACTCAGCCCTCCTCAGTTAAGAGTCTTCAGAAGTTCTTGGGTTTCGCTAACTTCTACCGTCGTTTTATCGCTCTTTTCTAGCATTGTGAAACCTTTGACGGATATGACCAAGAAGGGCTCCGATGTGGTTAATTGGGCTCCTGCTGCCGTGGAGGCTTTCCAGGAGTTGAAACGTCGGTTTACTTCGGCGCCTGTTTTGTGCCAGCCTGATGTCTCGCTTCCCTTTCAGGTTGAGGTGGATGCTTCAGAGACTGGAGCAGGGGCCGTTTTGTCGCAGAGAGGCCCTGGTTGCTCTGTTATGAGACCTTGCGCCTTTTTCTCTAGGAAGTTTTCGCCTGCGGAGCGAAATTATGATGTGGGCAATCGGGAGTTGTTGGCCATGAAATGGGCATTTGAGGAGTGGCGTCATTGGCTCGAGGGTGCTAAGCATCGTGTGGTGGTCTTGACTGATCACAAAAATCTGATGTATCTCGAGTCTGCTAAACGCCTGAATCCTAGACAGGCCCGCTGGTCATTGTTTTTCTCCCGTTTTGACTTTGTTGTCTCGTATTTACCAGGTTCAAAAAATGTGAAGGCCGATGCTCTTTCCAGGAGCTTTGTGCCTGATGCTCCTGGAGTCGCTGAACCTGTTGGTATTCTTAAGGATGGTATTATCTTGTCAGCTATTTCTCCAGATCTGCGACGTGTGTTGCAGAGATTTCAGGCTGATAGGCCTGATTCTTGTCCACCTGACAGACTGTTTGTGCCTGATAAGTGGACCAGCAGAGTCATTTCCGAGGTTCATTCCTCGGTGTTGGCAGGTCACCCAGGAATTTTTGGCACCAGAGATCTGGTGGCCAGATCCTTTTGGTGGCCTTCCTTGTCTAGGGATGTGCGGTCATTTGTACAGTCCTGTGGGACTTGTGCTCGAGCTAAGCCTTGCTGTTCTCGTGCCAGCGGGTTGCTCTTGCCCTTGCCTGTCCCTAAGAGACCTTGGACACATATCTCCATGGATTTCATTTCTGATCTTCCGGTGTCTCAAGGCATGTCTGTTATCTGGGTGATATGTGATCGCTTCTCCAAGATGGTCCATTTGGTTCCTTTGCCTAAGCTGCCTTCCTCTTCCGATCTGGTTCCTGTGTTTTTCCAGAACGTGGTTCGTTTGCACGGCATCCCTGAGAATATTGTGTCAGACAGAGGATCCCAGTTCGTTTCCAGATTCTGGCGATCCTTTTGTAGTAGGATGGGCATTGACTTGTCGTTTTCGTCTGCTTTCCATCCTCAGACTAATGGACAGACGGAGCGAACTAATCAGACTTTGGAGGCTTATTTGAGGTGTTTTGTCTCTCCTGATCAGGACGATTGGGTGACCTTCTTGCCGTTGGCTGAGTTTGCCCTTAATAATCGGGCTAGTTCCGCCACCTTGGTTTCGCCATTTTTCTGCAACTCTGGTTTCCACCCTCGTTTTTCTTCGGGTCATGTGGAACCTTCTGACTGCCCTGGGGTGGATTCTGTGGTGGATAGGTTGCAGCGGATCTGGAATCTTGTGGTGGACAACTTGAAGTTGTCACAGGAGAGGGCTCAGCGCTTTGCCAACCGCCGCCGCGGTGTGGGTCCCCGACTAAGTGTTGGGGATTTGGTGTGGCTTTCTTCCCGCTTTGTTCCTATGAAGGTTTCCTCTCCCAAATTTAAACCTCGTTTTATTGGTCCTTACAAGATATTGGAAATCCTTAATCCTGTATCCTTTCGCCTGGATCTTCCTGTGTCGTTTGCTATCCACAACGTGTTTCATAGGTCCTTGTTGCGGCGGTACGTTGTGCCTGTGGTTCCTTCTGCTGAGCCTCCTGCTCCGGTGTTGGTTGAGGGCGAGTTGGAGTACGTGGTGGAGAAGATCTTGGATTCTCGTCTCTCCAGGCGGAGGCTTCAGTACCTGGTCAAGTGGAAGGGCTATGGTCAGGAAGATAATTCCTGGGTGGTCGCCTCTGATGTTCATGCGGCCGATTTAGTTCGTGCCTTTCACGCCGCTCATCCTGATCGCCCTGGTGGTCATGGTGAGGGTTCGGTGACCCCTCACTAAGGGGGGGGTACTGTTGTGATTTTGCTTTTTGCTCCCTCTAGTGGTCATTAGTGATTTGACTCTGGAGCTTCTGTCTTTTCCTATATCCTCACCTGGGCCGTTAGTTCAGGGGCGTTGCTATATAAGCTCCCTGGACCTTCAGTTCAATGCCTGGCACCGTTGAAATCAGAGCTAATCTGTTGTGCTCTTGTCCTATGATCCTGGTTCCTGTATTTCAAGCTAAGTCTGCTTCATTGCTTTTTGCTTTTGTTTTGTTTGGTATTTTTGTCCAGCTTGTTCCAATCTGTATCCTGACCTTTGCTGGAAGCTCTAGGGGGCTGGTGTTCTCCCCCCGGACCGTTAGACGGTTCGGGGGTTCTTGAATCTCCAGCGTGGATTTTTAATAGGGTTTTTGTTGACCAGATAAGTTATCTTGCTATATTCTGTTATTAGTAAGCTGGCCTCTCTTTGCTGAACCTGGTTCATTTCTGTGTTTGTCATTTCCTCTTACCTCACCGTTATTATTTGTGGGGGGCTTGTATCTTGCTTTGGGGTCCCTTTCTCTGGAGGCAAGAGAGGTCTTTGTTTTCTTCTCCTAGGGGTAGTTAGATTCTCCGGCTGGCGCGAGTCATCTAGCGATCACCGTAGGCATGATCCCCGGCTACTTCTAGTGTTGGCGTTAGGAGTAGCTATTTGGTCAACCCAGTTACCACAGCCCTATGAGCTGGATTTTTGAATCTCGCAGACTTACACGTTCCTCTGAGACCCTGTCCACTGGGGTCATAACAGCCTCCGTTGTCTTCATTAGGTGAAAAAGGTGAGACAGCCAACCTAAAGTTAACTGTCCTGCCGTTGGTTTAAAGTAATGCGTAGAGTCTGTTACTCCCTCGGTGTTCCGGCCGCCGGCTACGCGCCTCAGTAGGATGTTGCCGATCTTGGGGCACGACTCCTACTGGTTCTATCGCCTTTGTGCTGTGATCTCGTTTCTCACTTCTCCACAATATACTTTGCTTTGTATCCTTTCTTAAGATACCGCCGCAATGAAGTGCAGGCACAGCTCCGTAACAATCTGTCCTTTCGCTAGGCCTCTGTCAGGATCCCACCCCTGACAGGTCCTCCCTGAATCTTCCCAAGTAACGCTCTCCTCTCACTAGATGTTACCTGGGCAAAACCCAGTCAGCTTCTCTCTAACTTCCTATCCAGCCCCCAGTTTTACCAGAGTGTGAGGAGTGGCCTAATACATAGAACCCTTTGCTCCCCCTGGTGGCCGGAGTGTGAAGTGTAATGTGTGACTGTGATACCTGGTCAGGTGAACTCCTTTAGTGCAATCAGACGTAACATCACTCCCCTTAGTGGCAGAGTGACATTACTGCAACAACCAGGACTCATGTCCGCTCTCTTTCTGAAACTCCAACCTCTCCAAAACTGAACTTCTTCTGCTCCCACCTTCTACTAACCTCCCTAAATCTGACATTTCCCTCTCCGTGGGTGGCACCATAATAACACCCGGCAGCAGGCACGCTGTCTGGGTGTTATGTTTGACTCCGATCTCTCCTTCACATTCCATATACAATCTCTTGCCCGCTCATGCCGCTTACACCTAAAGAACATCTCTAGAATCCGCCCTTTTCTCACCATGGAGACAACAAAAACCCTCACTGTCGCCCTAATCCACTCCCGCCTGGACTACTACAATGCTCTATTAATTGGCTTCCCCCTTACTCGACTTTCCCCTCTCCAGTCCATCCTTAATGCGGCAGCCAGGGTTGTCCATCTGGCTAATCGTTACTCAGATGCATCCGCTCTTCGCCAGTCGTTACACTGGCTGCCCATTCATTATAGGATACAATTCAAAGTACTTGTTCTCACCCACAAAGCTATCCACAGTGCAGCACCCCCTTACATCTCCTCCCTCATTTCTGTCTATCGGCCTAACCGACCGCTGCGCTCTGCAAATGATTTTCGACTAACCTCTGCACTAATCCGTACCTCCCACTCCCGACTCCAAGACTTCTCCCGTGCTGAGCCAATCCTCTGGAATGCTTTACCCTAAGATATTAGGACCATCCACAACTTGCATAGTTTTAGGCGCTCGCTCAAAACACATTTGTTCAGAGCGGCCTATCACGTTCACTAATCAATGTCATTTTATGTTTGTGTGTGTGTAGCCCATTCACTATCTCCATCTATCCCCCACCCCCTGAAGATGGCTGGACCATCATTGTAAATACATCATTGTAAATACACACCTGTGCTTTGTATCTCCCCCACATCATTGTAGATTGTAAGCTCTCACGGGCAGGGTCATCTTATTTCGCTTTATTATTGTATTGCTAACGTTGTTACCTATGACTGTTGTGTTTGAAACTGTTAAACTGTAAAGCGCTGCGGAATATGTTGGCGCTATATAAATAAAGATTATTATTATTATTATTTATACCTAGTACTATATGCTGAATTTAGAAACCATGCTGGGTGATGGGAGGCAGATGAAGAAAGCACCAAACAGGTAAAAAAAGAAACTTTGACATGTTTAGAAGTCTTTAGTAGACAGTAATTTCATTTTCGTTTGTTTTTTTTTTTCTATGTTAGCAAAAAATATAATAGAAGTGGAAGAATATGGATGCAGGATCAGACTACACAGAGATTGTTGTCTGTTACCAAGGAGACACATAGGTCTGCATAGGAGCTGTAGATCAAACAAAAAATTACATTTTTATGTATTGCAGACATGCTTTCTGTTATTTTAGATGCAATGAAACAATAAGAAAATGTTGGTTGCCTAGGTGTCCATGGGATTTAATAGTTAGAAATCGAGGATATAAGTGATTTTATTGCCTATCAGGTGGTCGCTTAGCAAACAAAGGCAAGCGCTGCAGATAAACAAAAGAGTCCAGGCAGCGGTCGAGAATCAGTGATGGACCAAGGGAGGGTAGCTTGTTTTTTGACTATCACAACTTACAGTTTATGAAAGGGGACAACCCCTTTAATGTCTGTTGCACTCCATTTCTTTAAAGGGAAGCCATTCCCCTTGACATTCATGTTTTTCTATTCTGCCTCTAAACCTAAAGAAAGCTGTCAGATCTTATCAGCCTTGTTTATTTCCCATGTAAATGTAAAACCTCAGGCATTTTGCAGGCACCAGAAACTAAGCGGCGGACCGTGGCATAAAGGGAGACAGCTATGATCTAAGCTACTGCAAGCTCAAAGTGAAGCTGTCACCAGGTTTACGCTGCCTGATCTCAGCAGTGACAGAGACCATGATTCCTGCACTTAGTCACTTACTGGCTGCCCTATAGTGGTTTCCATAAAGCCCCCCTTTATTAGATGGAGCACAAGTCAGCGCTAAGCCCCAGTATTTATGAGCTATGTCATTCCCTGCCCTCCTGTGGCTGATTGACAGCTTTCTTCCTATACTGTACATAAACGGTTAACAGGTCTTTTTTTAAGGCCGTGTTCAGACTGGTACACTGGATATATACAGTATAGATCCATTAGTCAGATCTTAGTCTTAGGCTATGAGCTATGTTACAACTTATGGGACAAAAAAAAAATCTCTTGTGGATTTTGTTGCAGATCTGAAACAAAAAAATGAATGAGTTGCAAGCAGATTTTGGTGCTGATTTCACCTTATGCAAAGCAAAGAATGAAATCTGTGATGAAATTCCATAGAAAAAATTGACATCTTTAAAAGGGTTGTACGGGACTTTAATATTGATGTTCTTAGGATAGGTCATCATTCTCTGATTGGTGGGGGTGCAACACCCGACACCCCTGTTGATCAGCTATTCCCGGTGTCGGCAGTGACCGAAACTGCACTGCACAGCTCCATTGTCTGTATAGTGGCCATGGCTGGGTACTGCACATCTGCCCCCTATTCAAATCACTAGATGGTGGACATGCAGTACCTGTCTGCGGTCACTATTCCATCGATGGAGCTGTGCATTTCCTGCCGCCACCAACACCGGGAACAGTTGATCGGGGGTGGTGGTCCGGGTGTTGCAGCCCCAATGATCAGACACTGATGACCTATCCTGAGGATAGTCCGCATTGCTGGTCAGTTTCCACCCAGAAATAATGCAGAGCGCTTAGATTAGATTTTTGAAATCTCATCCACCTGGCTGTTACTGTAATCCGCTGCAGATTTTCTCTCCACAAATCAGGACAGAAAATCCATAATGTGTGAACAAGTCCCTAGACAGTAGGCTGCAGTCAGGTCACGGGCTGACAGAATTACAAAAGCAAATTAAAATTTGATCCATCATTACTTCTGAAATGTCTGATTTAGTATTTGCTTGTATTCCCCATGAAATAGCAAATCTGGAGCCTCTTTCTCATAACTCTGAGGTGTTGTGCTTTTCCTCTGTTACTCTGTTACTATAAGGAATCCTAGTTGGTCTGTGCAAAATTTTTGCACATTGGATGACGGGGGCGCAAGCAATTGCAGGAAAATGAAGCTGGTCAAATGCTAATGTATTTAATGAGATGATGAACGCAGAGAGGTATTTATATATGTAGATTGGTAATACAATAAATTGGTTTGATAAGTAGAGGCTAAAAAAATGTCTTGAGTTTGTGGTGTCACCTGCAGGTTATTGTTTTTTTTCCGCAGGTTTCTGAAAATGAATGTTAAAACTGTATTTATTGATCAAATCGTGAATGTGTGGTTTGTTTGTGTCTTTTCATGCTGAAGGGGGCAAGTTTGCCTTTTAAATGGTGTACTATTTGTGTGTGTGGGGCAAATTAATCACTGAAAAAGCAGTGCATGTTTACAAATGTGTTTGCATATGTGACTCACCTGCAGTGAAGTGTGCAATCCTCGAATTGGGCAAGGAGTTCGGAAAGCTGGAAAGCCCCCAAGGCAAATGTTAGGATTTGCTTGTGATGTCTGTAAGCAGCTTTTGGGGTAGTGTGCTTTGGGGTAGTGTGGTGCCACCTGCAGGTCATTTTTCCTTACTGCAGGTTTATGAAAATTAATGTTTAAACTGTATTTTGTGATCATATCGTGGATGTGTGGTTTGTTTGGCTATTTTCTTGCTGAAGGGGCAAGTTTACCAGTCAAATGGTGTATCGTGTGTGTGTGGGTCCAGTATGAATGGAGATACAAAGTAATCAACGAAAAAGAGTGTTTAGAAATAATATATAAGGACAGATAAATATGAATTAAAGTTGACATTTCAGAACAGCGGACAGGTCTTCATTAAATAGTCGTCAAGTCTTCTGGATTTGACAGAAATAGTATATTTCTTTTTTCCCATTTCTGTACTCGGGATTGACGTATTTCAGATACGTGTGAACACAATCGAGATCAATGCTTCGACTATGGAATGAAATGCTACAAACATAGAATTAGTATTCCCTACACAGAAGAAAGTCATAAATATTCCACAAATCACAGCTCTGACATGGGATCCGACTTTTGGAAGGAATGTTCTGCTGGTAGGAAGGCTTCGGCTCCAGTGAAGCTTGACGTTGTGGTAAATCCTGTCTTTCAGGATTTCTTATCGTGTGAGTTTATAATTCTGTGTACGATGAAGTCATTCCCCAGACTGTCATGAATTTATAAACAATGCTCCATACACATTTCATATACCAAGTCATTATTATAAATCGCATTTGGAGCGCAGCAATTCATCATACGCCGTGCCGTAGGATTCCGAGCGCATACGGTATTGCCCGGAACAATGCCATGTGCATAGACCTCTGCTTGTTTGGAGCCCTTGTCCTACGATGAAACTAGAACAAGTTCCTCAGATCTGTTAGAATATTTTTTTCAAAACTCTTACTTAAGAAAAAATCCATGTAACACAACCATATTCAGATTTATGGAAATGTTTTGGATGTGCGAACAAATCCAACGACGAGAAAAAAAATCACAGCATGACCAAGTTTGATCCAATATTCAGATCGCACTCAGCCATGCAAGTTAGTGGAAACCATCATACTGCACTCGGATGACATCTGAGTGCAGTCAAATTTCCATGGACAGACAGAATGGAGAAGATGGAGACATTTTTCTCCATCTACTCCTCATCCGAGAGAATTGGATCACACTATGAGTATGATTAGCATAATTGACCCGATTCTGTCCAATAATTGAACATACGGTCGTGTGACCCTAGCCTTAGTTCTTTTCTATGGGATGGATATAGATAACCAAGTGGTATATTTGGCTATCTCAGGCAAACCCATAGACAATGAATAAAGAGGAAGCTCACATATACGGCCACCACTGCATTACTCTGAGGTCTTTTTTTCGATTGATGGTCCCAGCAGTTGAACCGCTACCAATCAGCAAGTCACCTTGTGTCCTGTGTTTAGATAGTCACCTAAAATGTATGGAAGAACCCTTTAAGGGTGTTATGACATGCACTTTAACAGCTGCAGGTGGTTCACTTGCTTTTCCCACTGACAACAGGACATGTCATTTGTTTCAAGCTGCTGCAAATCCAGATGCTGCCCAGCAATTAGCATTAAATTGAGTGGGCTACCAGCGGCTGCTAACACACATGGCCCCCAATTGGAGGATATCAGGAGATTAATATCGATTAGTAAAATCAGTAGGAATGTGGTTTCGTTGACCACACGCCTCCCATTAGGTATTTTAGCAATTATGTGCCCTGCCGCCATATAGCAGTCTGCACTGTACCCCAGCACTATGATCACACAGAACATTGTCATTTTGGAAGTGAAGGTCTCGTTCACATCAGGGATCATGTTCATGGTTTTCCACTTTATAAAATATGCTAAATTTTACTTTCTATTCATTTATATAAAATTCAAGACAATTCCGACATAAACCGTCTGACATATGATCGTATCGGTGGAGCTTCGTAAAAGTTTGATAAACCTGCGACTCCGTATAACAAATAGAAAGTTTTGCATGCCCGCCTAATAAATATGGTAACATATGCATACGGGGTTTATAAGAGATTCTTCCATATAATGACTAATCCAATGAAATCCGACCCTATAATTAGACAAAGAATCGTATACTGGGGAAGACAGGAGCGGCGGCTCTGACGGGAACATCTGTACAGGACACCTGTAGGCTGCCATTTATGCCATCCAACAGTTGGAGATCATTAGGCAGTGAAAGGGTACAGTATGTGGAAGATGTAGCAGAGCTGCCTGTGCTATCACGTGCCATAACATACGATTCCACGTAAACCCACCAATGCATCCCCCTCAAAAAATGTTTTCAAAAAAATCAGTGTGCATCATTCTCATCAGTCTTATGACCTACCTTTAAGGTGGTGCTGCTGATGGACCCTGTGGATCCTGGTCTGGCTTCCTCTGGGGAATGTAGGGATGCTGCTGGACAAACTGTTACCCATGGCATCCAAATACAGCCCAGGAGCTCAGAGAGGAAAGAACGTGCCCAAGGAAACGCAGATCTGCTGCTGACAATCTGTAGCTCCTTGTATCATCTAATATCTCCTTTTCTGCCACAGAGGGACTTGAGACCTCACTCCCCCTCCCCTTTGACTGTTATTGCTAGCTGCTGATTCCCTTCTGTGATTTGCTTTAGATCCTTCGTCTTTTTTTTTTATACTTCGATGCCCCTCTTTAAAAGAACAGGGGGGGACTTCTCCACCATACGGCGTTCTCACCTATCAGCGCTGCCTGCCACACTTGGCATCTCTGCCGGCTACCTGGCATTGTCTGAGCTCCCTATGAATAAAGGCATCATCTGGCCAATCCATAGTCGTATCCGCCCATCTCTGTGGGCTTCAAACTTTAAGCTCCCCAAATCCTGAATGCACGTTATCATGCTTGTTACCAACCCGTCTCCTCCATCATTGACACCCTGGAAAGCGGCTGGAATCACCAACAAGCCTCAGATATAGCTTACTTTAATTAAAGCTGCTCTGCAAGTGAAGCCTCGAGAAGGCGCGGAGATTTTCCTGCCATCCGACTTCATTTTCTGATGACTAGAATATTAGCACTGTTTGCATCACCAGCTATACAATATTCCAAAAATCAATTTCTCATCTCTGAGTTTTGGCTCCAATTAGAAAAAAAAGCCTTACAATAATTTAAAAAAATATATATATATATATAAAAAAAAGTCAAAACAAGGAGATCCCTTTATTTTATCTGTCCATGGATACACTGGGATATTCTCAAAATTGGTTATAAAATTGCTGCAGTATATATTTTTTTTCATATACATGTAACACCCCTTTAGGGCTACCACGGTACACTGGCTGTTATGGGGGTCTCACCTCTCCGGGGCGCATGATTGGATTGATTGGAGCTCTCTCTGGGACTGCAGAAGGACTATTATCTTCTGCCAGGGGCTGACTCGGGAAGCCCCTGCCACACTCAGTACACACTCACAGGGATCAGGAGTAAAACAGTTTAACAGGTTTATTGCTATGCAACATAAATGAGATGGATTTAAAATAATAACATGCAAAACAAGTAACTGTGCTCTGTCAAAGTCATATACACGTCACACTCTATTTCTACTTCAACCCTGCAAGTATAACGTAGCAGTTTTTTTTTTTTGTTTCTTCCGGTTTAACTCAGTCCAAACGTTGGGGCCCAGTTGCTGCGGATGTTGGCACGCAAATTAGAACAGTTTGTGCACTTAGACGAATATTAATGGCAATAGTCTGGGCTGTAATATACTCACTGTAAATAGCACTGGTAGGACCACAAGTCTCAGAAGGGCAATCACTGTGCGTCTCCAACGGTCGGATGGTTCTCTAGACACCAGCTGGGGGCGGCCGGATTCAGTCCTTTATACAGTGGGAGTGCAGGCAGAACTCTCCAAGTTCTTGATGTAACTTGCTTCAGAGGGTAAAAACAAGCCGCGCTCTCTCCAGCACCATGGGTATATCCGAGGGGACAGCAACACTGCAGCATAGAGGGATGCAAATCCACCATGCTCAGTCTCTCCCAGCAAGATGCCCAGCTCTTTTCTTTCTCTGAATTCTTGCTTTCACTTTCTTCCCAGCTCCTCCCACCAAGTCCCTCCTCATCCAATCCAGGCTGTGTCATCTGACTGAAACAAGGGTCCCTGGGAATTGTAGTCCAGCTCAGAGGAAAATCTGCTAATGTCTGTAGGTCCCTGTTTAACAGCAGCTGCAAAGCTCTTCTTAGTGTCTGTAAGTCCCAGTATACCAGTAGCTGCCCTGACAGTTCCCAGTGCAGGTGTTACATACACATACTCTATGTGCAAAAAAAATTACTACAGTACTTTTTATAAAAAAAAAATAATTATTTGGAGCATGATGCATACCAATTCACTAATGCTATAATACATCCACACACTGTGAGCTCTTCATTATGGGCAGCTGTGTCATGTGACCTCCTATCTGGTCACCGGTTCCGTGCATGTCGTCACGTGTAGACGGTTTTTCGATTCTTGTGATCACATCATCAAATCCCTGAGCAGCTCTCAGACCCCAATCCTCCCCAAGCTGTTTTGCTCTCCTTGTCTCTCTATGTCCATCCATGCAGCTAAAGAAGTAATTTCAACATGATATAAAAAAAACAATCCCATATTAGGTGAATCTATACAGGAAATAGCTGCTGTTATCAGCCTCCCCTGCCTTACACTATAAGTGCTGTGGGAAAAATCTGCATTGCATTGAACTGCAGCTTGAGTCTGTATCCCTTTTCTGGCTTGTAGGAGTTAACAGGGAGATACCTATCACAAGCAGGAGGAAGGGGATATTACATCATATACAGTAGAATATACTGAGACTCTGCAGTATACATCACGGCACAGCAATAGTATATCAGTATGTCACTAATCTATCACTACTGATGTTACATAGGACTCAAAATATACTTGCTAACATCTCAATTGATAAAATTGAGCCAAAACTACCCCAACACATCAGACTCTCGCCTACCACGGAAACTTTCAAAAAGAACCTGAAGACCCACCTCTTCCGACAAGCCTACAATCTGCAGTGAGCCTTAGGCTACTTTCACACTTGCGTCATTTGGCATCCATCGCAATCCGTCGTTTTGGGGAAAAAACGGATCCTGCAAATGTGCTCACAGGATGTGTTTTTTTCCCATAGACTTGTATTAGCAACTGATCGAGACGGATGGGCACACGTCGTGTCCGTCGTGCAACGGATATGTCGTGTTCTGGCACACCGTCGGCACGAAAAAACGTTCAAGTGAACTTTTTTGTCCGTCATATCCGCCATTTTCGACCGCTCATGCGCAGCCGAAACTCCGCCCCCTCCTCCCCGGACTTCAGAATGGGCAGTGGATGCATTAAAAAACTGCATCCGCTGCCCACGTCGTGCACAAATTTCACAACGTGCGTCGGTACGTCGGCCCGACACATAGTGACGGACCCGTAACGATGCAAGTGTGAAAGAAGCCTTAGTCTGCTGAACCGCCGCACAACTAGCTCTACCCTCTCCTAGTGTATCCTCACCCATCCCCTGTAGACTGTGAGCCCTCACAGGCAGGGTCCTCTCTCCCTCTCTACTTCTTTGTGCCTTGTTTTGCTCATGTTTATTGTACTTGTCT
This sequence comes from Ranitomeya variabilis, assembly GCF_051348905.1. Taxonomy (NCBI): domain Eukaryota; kingdom Metazoa; phylum Chordata; class Amphibia; order Anura; family Dendrobatidae; genus Ranitomeya; species Ranitomeya variabilis. Next base: position 69,230,760 of record NC_135235.1, on the reverse strand, counting down.
ATAATTGCCCCTTCCACGTGTAAAGCGCCATGGAATAAATGGCGCTATATAAAAGTATAATAATAATAATAAAAACTGTGTCCTTTTCTGCACTGAGCTATGGCTATATTTGCTGGGAATGTTTCTGAAAATTTTGGACTGTTTGCAACTATGTGTATGATAACGCATCGTATTGTTTCAGAATAAGTTGTTGTGCGTGTATGTAAGGTACTAGCAGGAACGTGGGATGCAGTGACGAGCAGGAGGCAGAACAAGAGTTAACGGTTTTTTTTATAAAGCCTTATTATAACAGTTAATACTCCACGCAGATAGAGAGATAGTGAGTAGTGATGAGCGATTATACTCGTTGCTCTGGTTTTCCCGAGCATGCTCGGGTGGTCTGCGAGTATTTGTAAGTGCTTTTAGTTTAGATTTAGTTTTTTTTTACTGCAGCTGCATGATTTACAGCTGCTAGCCAGCCTGAGTACATGTGGGGGTTGCCTGGTTGCTAGGGAATCCCCACATGTATTCAAGCTGTCTAGCAGCCGTAAATCATGCAGCTGAGCTGACGAAAACTGAATCTCTGAGCACTCACAAATATTCGGAGACCATCCGAGCGTGCTCAGGAAAACCCAAGCAACGAGTATGCTCGCTCATCACTAATAGTGAGGGAATATAGGTGAACAAAGCGTATACAATTAGGCTATGTGCACACGTAGGAAGGGTCCTCTGCGGGTTCTCCCGCAGCGGATTTGATTAATCTGCAGGGCAAACCTGCTGCGGTTATCCCTGCAGATTTATCGCGGTTTGTCTTGCGGTTTCCGCTGCGGGTTTACTCCTGCACTTGTTTTACTATTGATGCTGCAAAGATCTATGTTAAAAATAATTTAAAAAATGGTTATTCTCACCCTCCGACGTCCCGATCTCCTCGGCGCTGCACGTGGCGGTCTGGTTCCAAAGATGCTATGCGAGAAGGACCTTCGTGACGTCACGGTCATGTGACCGCGACGTCATCGTAGGTCCTGCTCGCATAGCAACCCTGCGACCGGACGGCTGCATGCAGCGCTGAGAGGCGGGAGGACTTCAGGGGCCATCAGAAGGTGAGTATATCATTATTTTTTATTTAAATTCTTTTTTTTTTTACACAAATATGGTTCCCAGGGCCAGGAGGAGAGTCTCCTCTCCTCCACCCCGGGTACCATCCGCACATGATCTGCTTACTTCCCGCATGGTGGGCATAGCCCCATGCGGGAAGTAAGCGGATCAATGCATTCTTATGTGTGCAGAATCGCTGCGATTCTGCACAAAGAAGTGACATGCTGCGGATTGCAAACCGCTGCGTACCCGCGCGGTTTTTTCTGCAGCATGTGCACAGCGTTTTCGGTTTTCCATAGGTTTACATTGAACTGTAAACTCATGGGAAACTGCTGCGGACCCGCAGCTGCAGAAACGCTGCGGATCTGCAGCAAAATCCGCAACGTGTGCACATACCCTTATAGAGCAATAATATAAGTTCAAATAACAGGTTAGCTTATCAGTCTGTGGTTCCTGGATGGAGGAGGCTGGAAAATCCCACGATGGCGCCATAGGTGACACGAGAAATCTCTGAACTGATCCCAGAGAAAAGTGAAGCACTGTCTCTTTATGGCAGCAACGTATCCTGGCCTTTCCAAGCGTAGTCTTGTGGCCCTGGAACAAGGAACTGCTCGAGTGCTAGTCTGTGGCACAGCAATTGGTGAATGAAGTCCCGAAGCGAAGACCGCGATCACGCTACTTGCTTCGGCGTGCACCGTCTGGAAGGTACTATGTTGCGCACCTGCAACAGTCAGAGGTACAGACCGGTTTGTACTAGTAATGTCGAAGACTGTAGGAGTAAAGGTCTGTGGAGGTGCACAGTCTATCTGCACGGGGGATGAGAGAGTGCAACGCGGGCCTGCTCGTTGGCGTCGCTCTGCGGAGAGGGAGTCAACCATCTCCTGTAACACACGCTGTCTTCACACCAAAGACCTCGTCCTAGCGTGCCCTGTTCCTTTTATCTCAGACTCACCCCTACAGTCAGGTGCAGAGGTCTTTTCCAGTCAGAAAGTGCTTCCCCCGGCAACAATGGTGGCAGCTCCAACAGTTCCGGCCCTGACACGAGAGAGACCGGGCTAGTGATATCTATCTCCCTACATGTACATGAGAAATAAGACTGTTTTACCAGTATTTCCCTCTCCATGTTCCATTGGCAGCTGTCAGTTGTCCCAGAGGTAGCTATTGTAAAGTCTCCCATACACAGCACACGGACACTGCCTCTAAGCAGTGGCATCATGGAGGACGTGGTACAGCAGTATTGAGCACTGTAAAGATGAATCTCAAACTTGGGTGAGATCAAACACTCACTAGAAAGCAGCAACACAATCTGTCTCTGTAACTGTCATCTGATCCCTCAGTGATTTGGCAGTTTTTCTTGTCTTGAGCAACATTGCTTTTAGTAGTTTTTCAGACAGAATGATGAGTTTAGGAGGCAGGGAAGGGGAAATGCAGGGATTATGAATATGGAGGACTATATGGCAACAGGTTTACTAGTCCTCTAGTGATAATCTACTGCTGATAAAAAATAGTTTACACAGAGAACTGCCAATCAGTGCTGATAGCGGGGTTATACAGAGATCAACATGGAATCAGGGTCTCTACCCCTACATCATGCTGTTCTCAGATGGGGCAACTGAACCCTGGTGACAGATTCCCTTTAACCAATCAGATCTTGTATCACCTGAGTGGTTACTTTTATATAAAAGGTCCTAGTACATATGAACAGATCCTAAAGTCTTGGCTTATAGACTTTTTCCTTCCTAACAATTTGTTTATGGATCGCCCCCATGGGGCCGTGGGGTACTCGGTACCGGGTCCTGTGGTTCACAGGGGGATGTCACGGTGGCTGACCCGGTCCGTGGCCCTGGGATGTCCGTGTAAAAGGGAAAGGTCTTTAAAGGGATTGTTCATGACGCCACTTGTGGTATTCGGTCAGAGTGACGGACGCTGCTTTAAGGGGTCTGCTGGGGTGATGTTATGGCAGCTAGATGGTGTACCTTCCCACAGGTGAAGTATATCCCCAGGGCTTCCCGGTGTGTAGATGGTGGATGGTGAGAGGCGCAGAGAAGAACGAGGACACAAGGCTGCAGTCACTTTACCTTTACTGAAGACTTCAGCATCCACAGTCCAGGGCACCGGATCACAGGGCAGGCAGAGTCCGGCCGGTTTGGAGGCAAGTCCAGAGTCCCCTTCTCCAGGTGGAAATCAGTAGCCTTCCCTTGCGCTGCAGTGTTGTAGTTCCTTACTGCCTAAGGCTTCACATAAGGTCTTCACAGATGTAATGTCTTTCTCTCTGTCCCCTTTATAGGATAGGACAAACCCGTATGACTGGTGGCTTGAGGCTGCTTATAGGGACTCTAGCACGCCCCGGCCTCCATGGGTTGCCACCGTGCCTCCTGGGTGTAGGGCGGACAGGTAACTTGCAATTAGCTGCCCTGCCGGTCTCTGGAGCAAAGCATAAAGGTCCTTACTCCCTCGGTGTTCTGGCTACCGGGCTTCTGCGCCTCAGAAGGAGGCAGCCTGTGTAGGGCTGGTCCCCTTCTGGTATCCTCTCCTTTGCTACGACTTCCTTCGCGCTCGTTGCAATACAGTTCTGCCTTCTGTGTATTTCTTTCTGAGAGCTGCAGCTCTGAGGGCATGCACAGCTCCGTGTCCTTTCTCCTTCGTTCACTGACAGGATCCCACCCCTTTCAGGGACCAACTAACTGAGCTGAGCTCACCCAGCAACTAACTAACTTTCCCTACAGGCGACCAGTTTTACCTATGTGGGGAGTGACCTAATAAATAGGAGCAGAAGCTCCCCCTGGTGCCTGGAGTGTGAAATGTTTTGCATGCTTGTGATACCTGGATGCAGTTATCCTTCTTTGCCTCCAAACGCAGTATCACTCTCCCCAAGAGGAAAGCAATACTACGGCGACGACCAGGACCCTGGGGCGCCACATTTACGTGATGAGATATTTACCTATTTTGCTTTTAATAAAAAATGCTTCCAGGTGAAGCAAAAACCATAAGCATGAAAGTGAAAAAAAAGTCATAGCAAAACATGTACTAAAGGGGCACTCTTTTTATCATTTCGAGTATTCACAGAACTTACCAAAGTTATAAAACTCATTGCTTAGAGTTTCTGAAGCTAGACCATGACAATCAGCTGAACTCTGCATCAAAATAAACCAAACCTCTTAAATTAATATATACCTTTAAATTTTTTTTTTATGGTTATGAAATGTAGACAGTAAGAGAATTCACCCGCCAACACTGGAAGATATCCCTTCCCACACTGTTACGTGATGACAGAAAAGGATCAATCAGTAAGGGGTCACAAAATGCCCAATTCTCCAGGCAGTACATTTTCACTGCAGGAGGTCCATCCATACTCCACATCGTGCTGTGTGTAATTGAAACTGTCTCTCTATGCATTAAGTGCACATTATTAATTATATTGTATTTTTCCTGGGTCTAATAAGCATTAGATCATATATACAATAACTGCAAAAATAAATACCATCAGTGACACAATTCATTACAATATATACAGTGCCTAAAAGTAGTATTCAACCCCCTGCAGATTTAGCAGGTTTAATAAGATGCAAATAAGTTAGAGCCTTCAAACTTCAAACAAGAGCAGGATTTATTAACAGATGCATAAATCTTACAAACCAAAAAGTTTTGTTGCTCAGTTAAATTTTTATAAATTTTAAACATAAAAGTGTGGGTCAATAATTATTCAACCCCTAGGTTCAATATTTTGTGGAATAACCTTTGTTTGCAATTACAGCTAATAATCGTCTTTTATAAGACCTGATCAGGCCGGCACAGGTCTCTGGAGTTATCTTGGCCCACTCCTCCATGCAGATCTTCTCCAAGTTATCTAGGTTCTTTGGGTGTCTCATGTGGACTTTAATCTTGAGCTCCTTCCACAAGTTTTCAATTGGGTTAAGGTCAGGAGACTGACTAGGCCACTGCAACACCTTGATTTTTTGCCTCTTGAACCAGGCCTTGGTTTTCTTGGCTGTGTGCTTTGGGTCGTTGTCTTGTTGGAAGATGAAATGACGACCCATCTTAAGATCCTTGATGGAGGAGTGGAGGTTCTTGGCCAAAATCTCCAGGTAGGCCGTGCTATCCATCTTCCCATGGATGCGGACCAGATGGCCAGGCCCCTTGGCTGAGAAACAGCCCCACAGCATGATGCTGCCACCACCATGCTTGACTGTAGGGATGGTATTCTTGGGGTCGTATGCAGTGCCATCCAGTCTCCAAACGTCACGTGTGTGGTTGGCACCAAAGATCTCGATCTTGGTCTCATCAGACCAGAGAACCTTGAACTAGTCAGTCTCAGAGTCCTCCAAGTGATCATGAGCAAACTGTAGACGAGCCTTGACATGACACTTTGAAAGTAAAGGTACCTTACGGGCTCATCTGGAACGGAGACCATTGCGGTGGAGTACGTTACTTATGGTATTGACTGAAACCAATGTCCCCACTGCCATGAGATCTTCCCGGAGCTCCTTCCTTGTTGTCCTTGGGTTAGCCTTGACTCTTCGGACAAGCCTGGCCTCGGCACGGGAGGAAACTTTCAAAGGCTGTCCAGGCCGTGGAAGGCAGCCCCCCGGAAGAAGCTATCTGCGAAACGCGAGTTGGGGTGAGGTGGGACGCCGAAACTGCTACAGGTAGATATGGTGACTGCTGATATATGATTGGTATTTATACTGTATTAGTTGCACTATATATGCTTAGGCAATAGTTAGTGCCATGCACCTTAGATATATACAGCGTTACTTTGTTCTATATTGCAGGATGTGCTTTTTAGCATGATATATGTGGTGGTTCCCCACCTCTTGTTAAGGTGCTTGTGCACTATGGCAATGGATATGTGTGTCCACTAATAAAGCCTTGTTTTATTATCATTTGGATCTCTTCGTATTTTTCGGCTGCTTAGTGGCGGATCGAAGTTGTGTTAGCTTGTAGGCACTGTAGTCTACGTGCAGAAATAAAACATTTGATGGTGCTAACACAGTTCTTGAAGTGTGACCCTTAAAATTAGAAAATGATTAACAATTACACTTGTAGTCTCATTTACTAAATAAAAGAAAAAAAAGGTTAAAAAAACCTCTATATTGAAAGAGAAATAAATCTATTGCTTTACTTACAGGAAAGTCATTAAAATGAGGGAAAAAGAGATATAACAAAGACCTTAAGCCAGTGAATCCCAAAATTCCTACAATGGGAAAACAAAACACGCCAAAAATATTTATATCTCCTGGAGAAAACATATTCTCATTCTTACCTCGAACAGACAAATACAACATTCTCTTGATCTTTGCTATAATCTCCATGAAATGTGGTAACTGATTTTCCCAGTATTGAGTTACCACCAACCCGACAGTTAAATGGACACATTCTTCATCTATATGTCTGGGTGACCCTTGGCCAAGTTAGGCATTAGGCCATGTTCACATGTCCAGTAATCATCCGTTAGGCTGGAGTCACACTTACCGTATAAAAATTTGGTCCATTTTAAACGAGAATTGCAGAAATGTACCCTAAACAGTGATCCGTATGTCATCTGTGTGCAATGCGAGGATGCGATTTTCTTGCATCTAAGCATCCGAATGGCATCCGCATGGCGAGACTATCTCTCCGGCTTGCAAAATGGACATATAATGGATCCATGGCCTCAAATATTCGTGAAAACATATATAATATATATATATATATATATATATATATATCTCAGTGAGACACATATATATATATATATATATATATATATATATATCTTTATATTTCATACAGAGCTAGATAGCAGAATAGCCAATAATTCAATTGTCAGCTTCTGTAAAATCATTACCAAACCCGACAGGATATGAGACATGGTTTACATACGGTAGACCATTGCATATCCATTAGATTTTTATGTGTCCCTCACTAATAATGTTAGTAGTGTGTGTGTAAAATTTTGGAGCTGTAGGGGTTAATTTATAGGATTAATTAATGGTGTGGGCTCCTGTGCAATTTTCTCCGCCGGAGAGGGAAAGCCAGTGACTGAGGGCAGATATTATTAGCCTAGAGAGGGACCATGGTTTTTGCCCCCTCCCCTCCAGCTAAAAACATCTGCCCCCAGACACCCCAGAAAAGGCGCATCTGTAAGATGTGCCTATTCCAGCACTTAGCCTCTCTCTTCCCATTGCCCTCTAGCGGTGGCATATGAGGCAATAAGGGGTTAATGTCACCTTGCTATTGTAAGGTGACATTAAACCTGGTTAATAATGGAGAGGTGTCAATAAGACTCCTATCCATTATTAATCCAATAGTAAGAAATACACACACACTTTAAAAATAAAGTCTTTTAATGAAACAATTAAACACACATTTTTGCCATCTTTATTACACTCCCAATCCAATCGAAGCCCTTGTTCTCCTGTAAAAAATTCAAAATAAAAAAGCAACAATATCCCATACCTGCCGTACAGTCATGTCCCACACTCCAATCCATCTGAAGGGGTTAAATAGTTTACAACCGGGAGCTGTACTAATGCTACCGCCCTGACTGTAAAGCACTTTTATACAAAAAAAAATATTTTGAGAGTTATAATTTTTCTATATTTCTGCCGATAGTCATGTTAGGGTTTGGCTTTTGCAATATGAGTTGATGTTTTTATTTGAATCAAATGGAATTCGCCTCGAGTTTTATTTTTTTTTAAATTGGACTTGTCAGAAATCGGATTTTTGGGGATTACAAACCCAGCTTAATTTACATTACGCATTGGGAAGGAGTAAAAAAAAAAATATAATCACCTCAACAGCCTGTCACCTGTATGGCCCACAACCCCTCTTCAGTCTTCTATTTTGCTCCCTGGCATCTTGGGCAGTCTGTTTTTCTATTTTCTTCACTTGTGCTTCCAGTGTTGACCAGGTCCAGTGCCGTTATAACATTGCAGGGTAATTTACGTCATCGTCTTGATTAATCACATTTCCTGGTTGAATCTGAATGAATCTGCAAAATTCAAATTTCGGGAAATCCTCTCATCAGTGTAAAATAGCGAAAACCAAATAGAAATTAGTTATAAAAATATAAACCAAGAACATCCCATTGAACAAACATACAGTACTGGCCACCAGAGTCTTCATCCCAATCTTCATTCATTAGTGTTGACCGTGAGCCGACCTGTTTACATTCACATAAATCTCAAGAGAAACAGTTACGAGTCAATGAGAAGTGGGTGGAATGGAATCTCCCCATGGAGGAGAGAAAGCCCCAGAGAGTGGATGTTTATACTGTAGAAATGATCTAGTAGTGTACACGGCCCCACTATGATTGCTCCAGAATGGACTCATGGCTCCGGTACCAGTGTTTATACTCATAACAGAAAGGGTTTATTATGTGAAAATGAACATTCATTATATTAGACAAATGCTCAGAGGACTTTCCTTAAATTCGATCCTGATTCAAATCGGATGTTCGCACGGCCTGAGCTGCGCATTGAAGTAATGGTATGTCAATAACAAAGAATTGTACAAGCAGGGGGTAGGTCATGTGCAATGTATTAGAAAACCGCAATGGCGTTCATGTCATCACACTGCTATTAGCTGAAGGTTGGAGGAGACCTGGACGTCATCTCAAGGTCTTACAGATGCGTTGAGAATCGGTGTCTGTGGTTTGTTACTGCTGACGTTCACTCCATGTGGAGCATGTAAAATTCTGAAGAGAGCAGTGGAAATTGCTGCTTGTGTTACTGGTAATTGCTGGAAAGTACTGATTAATCTCCTGAACTATTTGCTATTTGAGAAAGTGGATGGTTACAGAACTACAGAGTAATGTACTTACCTGCTGCACCTATGTCATCAATTTACAGGAGATAGAAGAAGCCTTGCTTGGGGCCTTCAGAGCAGGAGGAAACAGTGGAAAAAAGAAGAAATATTATAATACATAAGAAGGATGCTGGATTTTTATCCCAGATTCCAAAATATGCACTTTTGTAGGATTCGGATCTGTCACTGTAAACCCCACCATACACATTAGATGGCTGTCAGCACAACGATGTTTGAGCTTATTGTTTAGCCGGCAGCCATCTTGGCCATCTCTCCCATACACAGGAGTGCAAAATCAGTGGAATGCTCCTGTGTTTGTTATGAGAGAATCTAAAGAGATGGACATACTGCCACGTGCCCCCTTGAAGAAACAAGTTTAATGTTATATAGTATAATATGAAATGTGATGTATAATGTGAATTGTGATGTGCATTGAAGATGATAGTAATATTGACAGTGTGTGTAGTGTGACAGTAGGGAGAGTGAGAGTTAATGTTTGGGACTAGCCCAGAGTTGGGAGGAGGTTAGTTGAAGGGAAAGTGACAATTTCGTGTTAGAATATTAGATAGGGCCTGTAGTGCACAGAAACTGGGTCTAAGGTTCTGCTCTCCGGCCTCCACTGGTGGGGAGACCATGTGTTAACATCACCTGAGTAGTGGACACCACCTTTAAGTGTCCTGTATGTGAGACAAGGCCAGCACACATATTAAACATAGAAATAGACAACTAAAATATTGCATATAGCCAACCTAACCCCTCTCGGACATGTGATGAACCTGAATGTCACATATAGGGTGCGGCAAACTCTGACAGCACCATTTAATTGGTGTGACCCCAGTGACGTGCTGGTTCCAGCACTCATGGCTCCACCCCTACCATCCATAACGTGATTGCAGAGTGTGAATGAATTGTCTATGATGGGAACTGCTGAACCCACATCCGCCCCTTCTCATCGCTGTCATCTTGGCATTCTTTTAGAGCCAAGCTATCATTTATTTAGAAATGTTTAGAATTTTTTTTAAATACTAAAATAATACTAATATTATATCTGTTTGGCTTAAAAGGGTTGTCCAAGAATTTAACATTGACAACCTATCCTTAAAATAGGTTACCAATGTCTGATCGATGGGGGTGTGACACCCGGCACCTCCGCCGATTAGCTGTTCCCGATGTCAGTGGCAGCTGGAACTGTCAGTTATGGATATACATAAATCTGTTAACAGAATAGAGGCCACAGCCAGGTTCTGCCCATCTGCCCCCTATTGATTTGTGCAGGGGTCGGATGTGCAGTACCTGGCGGTCACTATACAGCCGACGGAGCTGCACTGCGCACTTCAGTAACTGAGTACTTCCGGCCCACATCGGGAACATAATCAGGAGGGGTGCTGGGTGCAGCACCCGCACCCATCAGAAATTGGTGACCTATCCTAAGGAAAGGCCATGAAAGTTAAAGCTCGAGACAATTCCTTCAATGAATGCATAGAAGTAAACCCCGACTCCCCACCAAAAAAACAGAGGGATTGAATTTGCTTTTCACCATTTTCGCTCGCTTGGAATTTTTATCTTGTTTTTTTTAATGCATTGCACTAATGTGAAGTGGTTCTAAAGGGGTTAAAGGCACAGATGCCTTTTTCATATTTCTTGGGCTTAATGGAGAATCACCCCTGCACATAAGCACTGATCACTACAAGTTACTACTATCCATAATCAATAGATGACCCTATAGACCAGGCGTGGGGAATCTTTTTTCTGCCAAGGGTCATTTGGATATTTATACCATCCTTCGGGGGCCGTACAAATTCCGCCCACAAAGTACATCCTGACTCTGGCACTGGTTTCAGGACTTAATCTTTCATTGCATGCCCTTCAGTGTTCAGTAGTGAACGCTGTGTATGTGTCCTAACACAGCAAGAAGAAATTAATGAGCTGGTTGTTATCAAAATACAGCTCCCTGCCCAAAAATGTTGTCCCTGACAATCTGCTCGAGGGCCTGATAAAAAGTCATCGAGGGCCGTAAATGGCCCTGGGGCCTGAGGTTCCCCACCCCTGCTATAGACCCAGCCATTCATAATGATCAGCACAGGGCGGGAATCCAGTTAGCTATGTGCAGGACTGGGGCACTAGAATATTAATTCTCTGTAGCAGAAAGAAGGGGAAACCTCATTAATGGTGTAAAAATGCAGAAGGTAATACAGGAAATCTGAATTCTCGAAATTTGGGTAGGTACTTATTAAAAATAAGTATCTAAATGTCCGCATAATATTATTTCAGTAATACAAAATCAAAATAATGATAATAAACTCTAAGGTGAAATAATTGTAACAAAAGAAAAATCTTTATTCTACAATCATCATCATCACTTCTGATGTCTGTTTTTCCTAAATAATTGGACTCGCTAGTATAATGAAAATTCTGGAGCACTTTTTTTTATTAAAGGTGTGGTCTGAAATACAAAAGAATTTTCATCCTAAATCCCTATTTAGTTCCAGACTCTAAAATTTTCTAATGTACTAAATAAACCCCCCCCCCCCATTGCATTGACCTTTGTTTCTGGTAGCGTGGGAATTTTTCTGAATATATTCTCACTCTAGAGTTCATATGAGTTTATGCCACCAGGGGTCTGCGATGCTACGTTCCGCTGCATTCCATTCATTCCCCTGCATTCCATTCATTCCCCAGTTTTTACAGCCAGGGGCAGCAGCTGCATTAGCAGGCTCCATGTTGCAAAATTATTTAACCCCTTCAGATGGATTTATATCATGGGACATGACTGTACGGCGGACAGGTATGGGATGTTGTTTTTTTATTTTTCCTTTTTTTTCAGAAGATCGAGGGTCGTCAGTTGGATTGAGAGTACAATAAAGATATTAAAACCCCATGTGTTTATTTATTTCATTAAAACACTTTATTCTTAATGTGTGTGTTTATTTAACCCTTTATTACTATTGGATTAATAATTGATAGGTACCTTATTGACATCTCTCCATTATTAACCAGGCTTAATGTCACCTTACATTAGCAAGGTGGCATTAACCCCTTATTACCCCATATTCCACCGCAACTCGGGAGTGGGAAGAGAGTGGCTAAGTGCCAGAATAGGGGCATCTTAAGTCTTGGAAAATTTAAAAAATGGTTTAAATTCTGTGGAATCATGTTTCCAGGTCATTTTTTTACCATACAATGGAAACCAGAAAAAAAATTGCATTTTTTTAATTATTACGTCACATTTTTCTATTTTTTTTCTTGTGTTTGAGTAGATTTTCAGGTAAAATGGATGGTCTAGTTTGAAAACTATAGCTTGTACTGTACTGTTTCTAATGAAAAAAAAAATGAAATAGAACTCTTGGAAGAAGGGTTGAGAAAGATTCAAACATTAAAAAAGGAAAATTGTCAGTGGAGGGAGGGGTTAATAAAATACTGCCTTATTGGGTAATATATCATCTATGGGTCATCCTTCCTAATACAGCACATTATAAAAGTCACATAGTAAATATCACCAGTTCCTTCTGGGGTCTGTGGATCGGGTCATTGTAACCCAGTATTACAGCATTTTCTGCAGGATCGGGGTACTGTATCACCAAATCATCACATTTGATATCCCGCATAATTTCTTCATAGGACCTGTCAGCCTGATGAATGACAAAATTTCAAATTCGCACAGTAAAATTCCAGTAAACCTATGTGTAGTCACATGTTTCATCGTAACAGTAGTAAATGAGTAAGTCACTATGTGCGGTAACATTCTGCAAGTGAGACACAATCGCACAGTATTTTGGCAAGGAATTTCTTCCTCTGGTCACCTGAGCACTCGATTTGTTCCCACGTTATTTTCAATGCAGCCCGAAATGTATTTATAGCAAATACTAACACCTAAAATAAAACATTACAAACAACATAAAAGAGGCTTGTATCATATTATCAAAGAAATCGAGAATGTCTGTTGCCCCCTGCTGGTCAGGAAAGAGTTAGACAACTTTTTTCAAGGGTTTGGTGATTTTTATTTTTATTTATTTATTTGTTTTTTATTTCAAATATCACATATTTACATAATAAATTATCTGAAAATCTGCCAATCATTCACACTGGCCCCTAAGTCTAATTATTGGCTGCTCAGCAGATAACACTTTTTAGCAGTCATTTCATTAATTTACCAGGCAGGATTACAATGAAAGGTAGCACCTAGGTACAATATATAGCATAGAAGCCACCATTCACATTAGGGGATCGGCACAGCTCACCTACTTCTCTCTGCACAATGACCTCTGCACAGTTCACAGTGCATGTCTAGAAAACTCCAGTATTTTACTATGTGGTTTTAATTTAAAAAAAATAATCAGGCTGAAAAGTTTATTATGTTTTTACTATACTTCTTAAAAATTGTAAAAAATAAAAAAAATGGCAAAAATTGTTAATTTATCTTTAATATTTACTTCTAGGAGATGGAAATCTTCCCCTGTCATATACAGTGCCTTGCAAAAGTATTCCGCCCCCTGGAACTTTTCAACCTTTTCCCACATATCACGCTTTAAACATACTGTAAAGATACCAAATGTAAATTTTTGGTGAAGAATCAACAACAAGTGGAACACAATTGTGAAGTTGAACAAAATTTATTGGTTATTTAAAATTTTTGTGGAAATTCAAAAACTGAAAAGTGGGGCGTGCAATATTATTCGGCCCCTTTAACGTAATACTTTGTTGCGCCACCTTTTTCTGCGATTACAGCTACAAGTCGCTTGGGGTTTGTCTCTATCAGTTTTGTACATCGAGAGACTGAAATTCTTGCCCATTCTTCCTTGGCCAACAGCTCGATCTCAGTGAGGTTTGATGGAGATCGTTTGTGAACAGCAGTTTTCAGCTCTTTCCACAGATTCCCGATTGGATTGAGGTCTGGACTTTGACTTGGCCATTCTAACACCTGTATATGTTTATTTGTGAACCATTCCATTGTAGATTTTGCTTTGTTTGGGATCATTGTCTTGTTGGAAGACAAATCTCCGTCCCAGTCTCAGGTCTTTTGCAGACTCTAACAGGTTCTCTACAAAAACGGTCCTATATTTGGCTCCATCCATCTTCCCATCAATTTTATCCATCTTCCCTGTCCCTGCTGAAGAAAAGCAGGCCCAAACCATTATGCTGCCACCACCATGTTTGACAGTGGGGATGGTGTGTTAAGGGTGATGAGCTGTGTTGCCTTTACGCCAGACATATCTTTTGGCATTGTTGTCAAAAAGTTCGATTTTGGTTTCATCTGACTAGAGCGTCTTCTTCCACATGTTTGGTGTGTCTCCCAGGTGGCTTGTTGCAAACTTTAAATGACACTTTTTATGGATATCTATGAGAAATGGCTTTCTTCTTGCCACTCTTCCATAAAGGCCAGATTTGTGCAGTGTACGACTGATTGTTGTCCTATGGACAGACTGTCCCACCTCAGCTGTAGATCTCTGCAGTTCATCCAGAGTGATCATGGGCCTCTTGGCTGCATCTCTGATCAGTCTTCTCCTTGTTTGAGATGAAAGTTTAGAGGGACAGCGAGCCTTGGTGGATTTGCAGTGGTACGATGCTCCTTCCATTTCAATATGATCGCTTGGACAGTGCTCCTTGGGATGTTTAAAGTTTTGGAAATCATTTTCTATCCAAATCTGGCTTTAAACTTCTCCACAACAGTATCACGGACCTGCCTGTTGTGTTCCTTGGTCTTCATGATGCTCTCTGTGCTTCAAACAGAACCCTGAGACTATCACAGAGCAGGTGCATTTATACGGAGACTTGATTACACACAGGTGGATTATATTTATCATCATTAGGCATTTAGGACAACATTGGATCATTCAGAGATCCACAATGAACTTCTGGAGTGAGTTTGCTGCACTGAAAGTAAAGGGGCCGAATAATATTGCACGCCCCACTTTTCAGTTTTTGATTTTCCACAAAAATTTAAAATAAGCAATACATTTCGTTCAACTTCACAATTGTGTACCACTTGTTGTTGATTCTTCACCAAAAATTTACATTTGGTATCTTTATGTTTGAAGCATGACATGTGGGAAAAGGTTGAAATGTTCCAGGGGGCCGAATACTTTCGCAAGGCACTGTAATAATCAGATAGGTAGAAAGTTCTTTCTAATGAGACTTGAAAGGTTACCGCCGATCAGAGCCAGTGTTACACTATCACACAGATGACAGCATGGGAAACATCTGATGTTTGGTCTGCCGAACACAAACAGTAACACAGACCTCCTGGAGGACTACCTGGAGGGCTTCCTGGAAGAGTCCATGTTTGGGGTCCCTTAATGGACACTAGGTGTTTGGTATGGACCCAGAACTTTACCATTTGGGTTTGCCCATTACTACCCCCTACATCTGTGAGATATTGTGATGAACACCTCATGCCCCTGGGACTGTTGTTGGTTGTCCCCTGCTACATGGAAGGTATAGAGCGGTATGTATTGGTAAGTGACAGGGAAAGTGAGTTGACCTGGGCGGAGTGTTCTGAGTGTGTATTAGAGTACCTGTAGACACTTAGAGAATCAAGAGTGTCAGCATTGGTGGCCCAGCTCTGGTTGTCTGGGTTTAGTTTTTATTTTAAATAGAGATATTTGGTAGATATCTTTAGAAGGTTTGTCATCTGTCAAGGCCTTAAGAGGTGAAGAATGTTAGAAGGGAGTGCATCCGTCCCATTTCATATTCTTTGCTGGTTTGTCTATTGCTGGCACTTAGCCAAGTTTGCGTTAGTCCTGATGAATCTGCCTTATATAAAGTAGCTTTCTACTTAGTCGTCTTCAGGGCCCTCAGAATCAGTGACTTGGACCCTCCATCTATGTCAGACCTGCACAAGATACGGCCCTGAAGGACGTTTGTTGTCCGCCGCAGGATTTCCTACAGCCTTCTCAGAGAAACAGTAGAAATCCGCTTCTCTTCTTTCTCCATTCAATTGTATTCACGTCTTTAAGATGCGAATACAATTGACGGCATGAGAGCTGTAACAGGAGCAGAGGAGCACTCATCAGCTACCTGCCCAAACATACAGCGGCATGATGAGCTCATCACGCTGCGGAACTCATCATGCTACCGCCCTCCCTGCTGTACCAAAGTGGCATCGAAGACAGTCGGGAAGGTAAGCGCTCTATGAAGCCAAAAATTGTACAGACTTTTATTGTAGATGGGTGGTGTAAATGTGAGTGCACAGTATGGTGAATGCAGTGTGAAGAGGGGGCAAAGTGTGAGAAAGGACACAGAATAGAGAGGTAGCAGACTGGTAAGGACAGTATGGAGAGGTGGGATTATGGGACTATATGGAGAGGTGGGACAATATGGAGAATATGGAGAGGGGCAGTGCGTTGGGGCAGCATGTACGTTAGGATTTGTTCACGTTGAATTTTTGGAACAGAAACTCTCTAAATCCTACCTATTGGTCCATTCCAGGTAAGGTGTGGTCATATGCCATAGCAACTTAAGACCAGATAGTAAACACGTAATTGAGATTGGTCAAGATGTATTTTTGTCTGTCAGAATTTCAGGACGGGGTCAAGCAGGCAGTGGGAACGCAATGGGAATCAGAGGTCCATGTTGAACGTTAAATGGAGAGCTGATGGAGCCAGAGACTGACTTGCCCACTGTGAGCCAGGTGTTGAATACCATTACGGATTCCCTGAGTTATCATCTTTGTGCTTTAACACAGGTAATGAGAAAAAAATAAGATAATAATAAAGCTGTGGCCAAACCCGTCCAACAGAAGATTACTGATGTCTGTGTATTTTGTTCAGGTTCCGGGAGCAGGAGATGGCAGACGGTATCTATAATTTCTGCAGTCAAATCATTACCTTATTCCCAATAAAATTAGCAGCCTACCATAAATTAGCATGAGCTAAACTACTTGTTGACAAAAATGCCTCTTTGTGAGCAGGGAACTTGGGGAGCATACACCGAAAAAGAATTCAAAGAATGTCAACTGGTAGATTGTCTCTGCATATTCAGAGTAATGCCCCTCTGGTGTCGATATACAACATATACATTCACATCTACATTATGTTTGTTTTAAAATTTAGATAAAAATTCTTGACTTGTTTTGTGGTGGAATACTCGAACGTAAAACATCAATCCATGGTTTCTGTTATTAGTTAGTGCTGACATATTGATATTTCCCTGGGTCATTCTTTCCAAACTTCATTGCATGAAACACATTAGTGAATTTAAAAAAATGAATATAATGAGCTTAGAGAAATGCAAGCTAAGGTCTACCTGGCATATAAGGTCACTTTACATCATAAGCCATCATATGTGTATGTAAGGAATACCAGTATTGCTGGCCATTATGTGACCATATGTCTCATTTTTAAACATTTCTCTCATATGCAGACTCTATACCTAATTGTTAGTAGTCATTGAGTTAGTTGCTTGGAAATGGCTGCTATGTTATCTACCATACACAGAAAATCCTACAGACATAAGGGATTCCTTCTGTCCTATCTCTATATAGTACATGTTCAGAAGCAGTTACATGGAGGACATTATATATTAGTGTAGCTGTGAATGCAGCACATATATTATATTAAAAAACTACTGTTAAAAAGCAGCAATTTAGCGTGCCCTCCTGCATCTGCTTTGACGTCTCCCAACCCCTTCTTTTTGGCTTTTATGGGCAGCATATAACATTATCCCTCAGTGAATTAGACTGTGGAGACCTGGGTGTCGTACCCAGTGCCTTCCCCCCTCCCATCAATCCCGTAATGAAACACACACAGTCCCAGGTGGGTTGAACAGGTCGGTCACAGTTTATTAATTAAATAAGCTGAGAAGGGCAATTACATATCGTAACGGGCGCTCGCGTCGAGCTCCTGTCCGTGATTGACAGGGGAATTGGCCCAACGAGCGGTTACGACCTTTGCCCTCCTCTACTTCTTCCGCTGTGACTTAATAAAGGTTACTAGGGTTAGTTATATCACTTACTTATATAGACATTTATTTTTTTATTTTTTAAATATTACAAAGGCATTTACAAATTTACATTACCCTGCAGGTTAGTATCGTCTTTAGCCTTTAAAAAGGGGGGGAGGGTGGGACAAAAGCTTCCAGGTGTCCGCCGGGAGGAAAAGAGGAAGTTCCTGGCCGGACACCTGGATTTAACCCCCGTAGGAGTGGCCGTAGGACCCCTCCCCTCTAGTGACCACTGGCCGGCTGGGGGTCTTCCAATTAGTGCATCACTAAGGGGGAGTGATGCTAGGGGGGAACTGGCACTGACATCCTTTTTCGTGCTGCTCTATCTGTGTGCTCCCCAGTCAGAGGCACGCACCTTATTCAGTACCGCGTCTGCCAGACTGTGGAGACCTGGGTGTCGTAACCAGTGCCTTCCCCCCTCCCATCAATCCCGTAATGAAACACACAGTCCCAGGTGGGTTGAACAGGTCGGTCACAGTTTATTAATTAAATAAGCTGAGAAGGGCAATTACATATCGTAACGGGCGCTCGCGCCGAGCTCCTGTCCGTGATTGACAGGGGAATTGGCCCAACGAGCGGTTACGACCTTTGCCCTCCTCCTCTTCTTCCGCCACGGAGGATCCCGTGTATTACCTACGCGGGACTCCGACCCCACCCGTCAATGTTAGGGCCTGTTCAACCCTATCCTGTAAACCCAACCAAAAAAAATCGAGGCCAATGTCCGTTAGGTGAACTCCGTCCGGTCTCAATTGTGGCGTGTTATCCCCTTGTAGCGGGCGGTGACGAATCACGATACCGCCTCTTCCTCTCACATACTTTCCAATCCGAGCATTGAATTTACCCCTTGTCCGCTCTATGGCTTTTTTATCTCTTGCTCCGCGCCATACGGCCCGTGGTGTTATATCCGACCACACCAGTATCATGTTCTTGAATAGACAGCTGAACCGTTCCATATCAGTTGTCACCCATCTGTACAATTCGGCCACCTTTTGTTTGCCAAGGTCATTGCCACCCGTGTGTAACACCATTATCACAGGGCGTTCCGCCATCCTTGCTATGCCAACCATCTCCTTGAACACCTGTTTCCACTGGAGGCCTCTGACACCCCTCCAGTTAACTTTTATGCCCGGGAGGTGAAGATTTGTTCCTCCTGGCCGCAGTTTGGCCCTCTTTTCGGCCCAGTATACGTAGGAATCTCCTACAACCCAAACTTCAACCCCTGTAAGAGACAACACATGTTAATTAAGCAAATCAGGTCTTATGTATCTGGCGAAGCATGCGGACTTCCAACGACCCATTCTCTGCACTTCGGCCTCTGACACTCCTGCCCTAGCTGCCTCTGTGGCTGCCCCTTTCCGTAACGAATGTGTTCCGTACTCCTTTGGATTTGCGCCGTTTTTTTCCAAGCATAGCTTGAACATTGCCTGGAATTGGTACTTGGTCAGAGGGGACCCGTCTGTATGAGTGAAGAAAAATCTCCCAGCGTGTCTTATTACGGCGTATGTTTTAACCATTTTTAGCGGGCAAGCTGGGCCATCTGTAGAGTTAACCAGGACCCATGTGCCCCTACCGGTGGGATCGCATTTGGATTTTCTAACCCTGATGAGCAGGGCGTCACTGCATATAACTATGAAGGAACAGATGATTGGCCTCGGGGAGACCAAAACATCCAACACCGCGGAGACACCATCACGTGTTTCTCAACGCAGTGATCCAGAACACTGCCCCCATCCCTTATGGGAAATATGCAAATGCATGTAGGATAGCTGCGGAGACACCATCACGTGTTTCTCAACACAAGCAGTGAATAGCCAGACCTTTCCCCGGGAAGGAGCAACCACGGGAAGGGCAGCATCCAATAAAGGAAAACATCCAATACAGGAAAACCACCTATGCCAAGCATGGTATCCATCCACAGACAGCTGTTTCGGGGTGTTTGCCCCTCATCAGTGTGGAGTAGGAATCTGGCTATTAGGAGCAGTGCCTAGTAAAAGGCTGTGAAGGAACAGATGATTGGCCTCGGGGAGACCAAAACATCCAACATCGCGGAGACACCATCACGTGTTTCTCAACGCAGTGATCCAGAACACTGCCCCCATCCCTTATGGGAAATATGCAAATGCATGTAGGATAGCTGCGGAGACACCATCACGTGTTTCTCAACGCAAGCAGTGAATAGACAGACCTTTCCCTGGGAAGGAACAACAACGGGAAGGGCAGCATCCAATAAAGGAAAACATCCAATTTCCCGGGGAAAGGTCTGGCTATTCACTGCTTGCGTTGATAAACACGTGATGGTGTCTCCGCAGCTATCCTACATGCATTTGCATATTTCCCATAAGGGATGGGGGCAGTGTTCTGGATCACTGCGTTGAGAAACACGTGATGGTGTCTCCGTGGTGTTGGATGTTTTGGTCTCCCCGAGGCCAATCATCTGTTCCTTCACAGCCTTTTACTAGGCACTGCTCCTAATAGCCAGATTCCTACTCCACACTGATGAGGGGCAAACACCCCGAAACAGCTGTCTGTGGATGGATACCATGCTTGGCATAGGTGGTTTTCCTGTATTGGATGTTTTCCTTTATTGGATGCTGCCCTTCCCGTGGTTGTTCCTTCCCGGGGAAAGGTCTGGCTATTCACTGCTTGCGTTGAGAAACACGTGATGGTGTCTCCGCAGCCATCCTACATGCATTTGCATATTTCCCATAAGGGATGGGGACAGTGTTCTGGATCACTGCGTTGAGAAACACGTGATGGTGTCTCCTCGGTGTTGGATGTTTTGGTCTCCCCGAGGCCAATCATCTGTTCCTTCACAGCCTTTTACTAGGCACTGCTCCTAATAGCCAGATTCCTACTCCACACTGATGAGGGGCAAACACCCCGAAACAGCTGTCTGTGGATGGATACCATGCTTGGCATAGGTGGTTTTCCTGTATTGGATGTTTTCCTTTATTGGATGCTGCCCTTCCCGTGGTTGTTCCTTCCCGGGGAAAGGTCTGGCTATTCACTGCTTGCGTTGAGAAACACGTGATGGTGTCTCCGCAGTTATCCTACATGCAACTGCATATAACTATGTCCTCATTAATTAGGCCTCCTTCCGACGCGTTCTTTGACCGCGGAAGCAATTTGCTGATACGCAGTGCTCCGAAAAAGACGGTCGCAAAAGCTGCCGATATGAGGGCCGCCTCATATTGCGATGATAACTAAGTAACTAAACCGAGGACCAGCTCTGGGGAAGTGGTATCTGGATTGACCGCAACCTGATCCTATCCGCAAACAACTATAGGCAGCCGTGGAACGTTACCTGGAAATCCTAGACGTCTCTTCACGGCCTGAGAAACTACCTATTCCTAGAGGGAAAGTAAAGTCCTTACTTGCCTCAGAGAAATGACCCCAAAGATATAGAAAAGCCCCCCACAAATATTAACGGTGAGCTAAGGGGAAAGCACAAACGCAGAGATGAAATAGATTTAGCAAATGAGGCCCGCTAACACTAGATAGCAGAAAATAGGAAGGGAGCTGTGCGGTCAATAGAAAACCCTAAGCAAAATATCCACGCAGAGATTGCTCGAGCCCCCGCACCAACTAACGGTGCGGGGGAAGCAACTCCGTACCCCAGAGCTACCAGCAGCAAGAACTCACATATTAGCAAGCTGGACTAAACTCATAATACACAGAAATCATATTGCAGACTGATGAGCAAAAAATAATCAAACAGAAACTTAGCTTCTCCAGAAGAGACTGAAAACGAAGATAATCAGGGGAGATCAGAATAGCACTGAATACATCGACAGCCGGCAACAAGTGGAAGTGAAGCAGAGCTAAATAGGAACTCCCTAGTGCATAACGAGGCAGCTGATCCAGCCACAGACCCGCAGGATAACAAACAAAGCCACCAGGGGGGGCCCAAAAACAAAACTCACACAATACCACCTGTGACCACAAGAGGGAGCCCGAAAACAGAGTTCACAACACACCGCGCTTCGTGCTCGGTCGCATTCGTCGACTGGCCTACCCTGAATTAGTGAGCACCACTCCTCCCAAGCCTTACCATACACCTGCCAGGTAGCTGGCGAAACGGAGGCCCGGATTAAGGGCATCAATGATTGGCCACTGTGTCCCACAGGGACAGTGGACACAGAATACCCCGGGGTTGCTCATCGGACTGCTGGATTCTGAAAGCCTGCCAATTGGAAAATAACAGTGGGTTAATGATATTAGCATCTACTTCCGCCACCACGGTGGCTCTACACCAAATATTGTTTTCTAGGCATATCAGCGCTAGCCGACGCAAGAGAGCGAGTATGGGCAGAGATGAAGAAGACATGTGATTTAAACTCTTCGCTGTTTTCGCATTGTTTGTTTGGAAACGAATGTTCATGTTTCTCAACTGATCGGCCCATATCTCCAACGCTGCTACTACTGCAAACAATTCCCATAGGGCCGGGTCTTGCCCCCACTTTGTTGTCGTCCATTTCTCTGGCCAACTAGATTTGCACCATTGGTTTTTATAGATTGCTGCAAAACCCTCTTTTTTGTTCCATCCTATTGTCAGCCCTAATTCCTTGCTTGTGATCTCTCTAGCCATGACTCATTTGTGACCGTTGTACAATTGTAGGAACATCTGCCATACTAGCAGATCTGCTTTTAGCGAACGAGTGAGCCTAATTCTATGGCCGGGCTGAGAAGCGCCTTTTGTTGCCAAAGACAGTCTGCGCGAGAATGCTCTGCAGACCGGCATTACGTGGCAGGCGAGCGTCAGTAGGCCCAATAATGCCTGCATTTGCTGGAGGGTTACCTTGTTAACTTCACAAAAGCCTTTAAACATTTGCTGGGTTTTTTGTATTTTATCCTCTGGTATGTGGAAGACCATTGAAGTGGTATCTATTTCGATGCCCAAGAAAGGCAATACATTACATGGTCCCTCCGTTTTCTCCGGTGACAATGGCACTCCGAATTTGTGTGAGATAGTTTTGAATTTTTCTAGTAAGTCGGAGCAGAGATTAGAATTTCTGGGGCCGACGAACAGGAAATCGTCGAGGTAGTGAATTAGGGATTTACTGCCTGTTTCGTACCGAATTACCCAATCTAGGAAGGTGCTGAATAGCTCGAAATAGTGACATGAGATGGAACATCCCATCGGGAGGCACATGTCGAAGTAATAGTGTTGGTCCACTTTGCAACCCAGAAGGTGGAAACATTCGGGGTGCACGGGTAGTAAACGGAATGCCGATTTAATGTCGGATTTGGCTAGCAGGGCGCCGGGTCCGGCTGCCCGGACTAATTCTACCACCTTATCGAAAGATGCGTATGAGACAGAAGCTTCTTCTGGGGAAATTGCGTCGTTAACCGAATCGCCCTTTGGGTGAGATAAATGATGGATTAGGCGGTATTTACCAGGTTCCTTTTTTGGAATAATACCTAACGGTGATATTTTGATGTTTTTGAAGGGGAGCGACTTAAAGGGGCCTGCTATCCTACCCAATTCTACCTCCTTTTCAATTTTTTGTCTAAGAATTTGGGGGAATTCGCGAGCTGATTTTAGGTTATCGGATAAGGTTGGCGTTCTTGTTAGCCTAAAGGGAATAAAAAACCCGTCGGAGAATCCCGCCTGCAGCTGCTGAGCCGCTTTCTTATTGGGGTAGAGCTTTAGCCAGGGGGCCATCGCGGTTACGCTCACTTAGGTTCTGCCTTGTCGGCCCTTTGTATGGCTGACGAGTGCACCTTGACGCTGGGTGTCCCCCCCGCAAGCAGAGCAATCGTGTCTGAATTTGCATAGCGCGTGGAATCGACAGTTTCCCTCGTTGAATAGCAAGCAGGCCCCGGGTTTTCGTACGACCACTGAGTTCTGACCTGTGGCTGTGGAGTAATTAGTGGTCGTGCCAGAAAAGGGTGGCTGCTTTTGGGACAGCATCAGTCGCAACCACACGTCAGTCGCTTTAGCCCCCCAGCCTAGATTGGGCTGTAGGGCCAGACGCCTGCGGAACTCCTCGTCGTACCGATGCCAGGCTGAACCGCCGTTCGACTTGTACGAACTATATATCATGTCCTGATATATAAACAATTCGGAGCAGCGTTCCGGATGTTTCTGGCCCATAATACAGCCCAATACTGCGAAGGCCTGCGGCCAATTATTCATGGTTAATCCGATTTTCGATCTCCCCCTATCGAAACCCCTATCGTTAGCTTTATCCACCGTCTGTTGGTCCGCTGATAACAGCGACCATATATCAATATAATCGTTGCTCCAGATTTTCTGTCTAGTTTCCTGATCTATATGGGCGCCTAGAGGGCTGATCCCGCAGAAGAAGGCGTCTTTGTGAAGATTAGCGGATTGTGGTGTTGTATTGTTCACCACTTTTCCGCTCGAATGTGATAGCTGTAGGATTATCTCCTTTACCGCTGAGGTTAGCTCCATTTCTGTTAAGTTAACCCCGTAGCGTAACATTTCCTCGCTACTCTTGGAACACTCACCTCTGTGTGATTCTGGACGAGTGTACACCGATCCTGGAGGAACCCCCGCAGATGTTGACGGGGTGATGTCGCAGGATGGGGAAACTCTGGCTCCCGCTAAAGCGAGGGACTGGCCGATGGTCTGGGTATCGAACGTTGGAGCCCGATTACAACCACGTAGTGGCGGATTAATGGCTCTGTCTTCCGCGATTGCATGGCAGTTGTGGCTGGAAGCCGTGGGGGATTGTTCTCCCTGGCTGAAAGCCCTAGAGGGTGCCCGTGATTTAGAGGGTCTGCCACGTGCATGATGACTCCTATCCGGGCTCAGCGATACCTCGGACCCCTCGGATGTTGCTGATGACAGCCATTCTGAGGCCCGGGATCTGCGGCGGCTCCTATGGGAGCTGCGTCTGCGACAGTGACGGGAGGGGCGTTTAGAGGGGTAGCACGAATGGCGACGGGAGTTATCGGAGGAAGATTGGGAGGACGTTTGGCGTCTACTCCTTCGTCTGCCGTTACTTAGCGGTGTAATGGGGGGGATTCTAAAACTTTTATGAGGGGGATTACTGGCAGTGTACGGTCCCGCCGTGCTACTTAGAAGGGGGGGGTTAGGAGGTAACTGTAATCAGCCCCATTGCTGGGATTGGGCGGGGCGGCGTTTACCGGATAATTTTTATTAGGAATTTGGGCAGTGGGGGGGGGAGAAGGTGTAAATGTGTCCGTGTTTGGTGCGTCTAATGATATTTCGCAGTGATTCCCGCTGTGCGGCTGTTGAGCACCTTGCTCGGTCCTATGGGACCGAACAATGCGCTCTTCAGCAGCACTGTGACCTCTACGTCCCGACCCCTGATACCCCCGTGCAGGCATCAGTGCTGCGTCTGCCAGGGGTAGGCTGGAGGTCAGGCCAGGTGAGAAATCAGCGCGCTGATCGGTCGGGTGTGACCGATCAGTGCGTACTGGGGACTGTGTGGGGTTAATGCCGGCCTCCCGGTTACCCCCTGCGGGCGACATATATGTGCCCGCAGGGAAGATAATAGAGGGCTGGCCAGCGCTGTGTTCAGCGCTGATATTCGGCGACCGGAAGTGGCTGGGTGGGGACCGGAAGTGGCTGGGCGGAGCTTTCCCAGCGCTCCCAGCGGTGCCCGAAGACGCCGGAAGCCGCCTGAAGCTGCGAGGCGGTGAGGCCGCCCCTTCCATGACCTGGAGCCGCTCTGGGGCGTGGGGTAGTCGGGCGGAACGCCTTTCCCCCTGTACCGGACGCAGGGCCCCTGGAGCGGCCGGGGGATGGGGCGATGCCTCTAGCCATCCGTCGCAGCACGCCGACACACCGCCTGCCCCTGGAGCAGCAGGAGGGGAGCGTGGCGGTGATGCGTGCGGCTTGGGGCAACCTTCCAGGGTGGGACCTCCACCGTTTTTTTCGGCGGGTGCGGCGCCCAGCCCTCACCCGCCGCCTTCGGGAGGTCAACTGCGCGCACACAGCTGGAAGGACCTCGACCGGCTGCGATGCGGAGAGGGGCTCCGGCGTGGGAGTTTGTGCAGCTCCCACCTCCGGCCTGCAGGTACGCAGCGCAGCGGGACCCACAACGGCCGTGCCGGTCAACGGCGGGGGAGAGGGACCCGGGGGCGCGGGGGTAACGGTCCCAGCCGGACCAGGTGAGGGGATTGGGGGGTTATGAGGAGGGACAGGGAGGTGAGCCCTGACGTCGGTAATAATGGCCTGAAGCCAGCGCTCACCTCTCTGTTCTGCTCCTCTCAGCAGGGCCTCAACCAGGGGATCCGACATCACTGCAAGGGTACAGACAAAAGCTTCCAGGTGTCCGCTGGGAGGAAAAGAGGAAGTTCCCGGCCGGACACCTGGATTTAACCCCCATAGGAGTGGCCGTAGGACCCCTCCCCTCTAGTGACCACTGGCCGGCTGGGGGTCTTCCAATTAGTGCATCACTAAGGGGGAGTGATGCTAGGGGGGAACTGGCACTGACATCCTTTTTCGTGCTGCTCTATCTGTGTGCTCCCCAGTCAGAGATGCACACTTTATTCAGTACCGCGTCTGCCATACAGTATATTAGTCCTGAGCAGTGTAGATGTTAGTCCAGTACTCTAGATAGAGAAAAAAACGTCCTGGAAAACAGCAAAAATATATCTGGGCCCTTCTGCAGCTGCTTTGGCCTTCTCCACCACTTATTATGGGCTTATACGGGCAGCATCTACTATATAATTGTCTAAGGGTCACTTCCGTCTTTCTGTCTGTCCTTCTGTCTGTCTGTCTGTCTGTCACGGATATTCATTGGTCGCGGCCTCTGTCTGTCATGGAAATCCAAGCCACTGATTGGTCGCGGCAAAACAACCACGACCAATCAGCGATGGGCACAGTCCGGCGGCAAAATGGCCGCTCCTTCCTCCCCGCAGTCAGTGCCCGCTCCAAACTCCCCTCCAGTCAGCACTCACACAGGGTTAATGACAGCGCTAACGGACCGCGTTATGCCGCGGTGTAACGCACTCCATTAACGCTGCTATTAACCCTGTGTGACCAACTTTTTACCATAGATGCTGCCTATGCAGCATCAATAGTAAAAAGATCTAATGTTAAAAATAATGAAAAAAAAATAAAAAATCATTATATACTCACCGTCCATCGGCCCCTCGGATCCAGAACAGGCCTTCCCCGCTCCTCGTGACGCTCCGGTGACTGCTCCATGCATTGCGATCTCGCGAGATGATGACGTAGTGGTCATCATCTCGCGAGACCGCAATGCACTCTTGAGACTGGAGCGTGCAAGGAATGTCGGTAACAGCTTCGCCTGGATCCGGGGCCAACGGAAGGTGAGTATATCACTATTTTTCATTTTAATTCTTTCTTTTAACAGGGATATGATGCCCACATTGCTATATACTGCGTGGGCTGTGCAATATACTACATGGGCTGTACAATATACTTCGTGGCTGTGCAATATACTACATGGCTGTGCAATATACTACGTGGGCTGTGCAATATACTACGTGGGCTGTGCAATATACTACGTGGGCTGTGCAATATACTACGTGGCTGTGCAATATAATACGTGGGCTGTGCAATATACTACGTGGGCTGTGCAATATACTACGTGGGCTGTGCAATATACTACGTGGCTGTGCAATATACTACGTGATACAAGTACCTTATTTGACAATTATACATTGTAACAATAATTTACCCTGAACACATAGTAGGGCCATGTATTATAATCTAGGATTTTAGTGACCCATCATCACATGTAAATGAAAACACTAATGAAACAAATGATCTATAGGTCTATGTTTATGCTAAAATACAAAATTTATTAATAAAATTACAACAGAAAAACAAAGAAAATGAGGGATTAATCACAAGGGAATGTAACACAAAATGGTGCAAAAAATAGGCCGCGCAGGGACCAAGACTGCAATTAACTAGATACAAATAGTTCATAAAGTAGTTCACAAATATGGGCTATATTGTACTCAGAAAGTGCCCCAAATATTATATCCAAAATCTAAATATGGTTATAAAACCTATAAATATCAAATATGGGATATAGCCGTAATATATATCAACATCAGTTTGCCCACACCACTTCCGGTCACGCGGTAATGCCGGCACACTTTGGAATGGTATAAAATGGAATACACTTGGTCAGAATGCAGGCCCCCCGAAGAAGGAAGGTCCGAAACGCGCATCGGGGCGGATGCGCACGGACCTGGCTGCACTCGTTTGCCCTGCCTTTACCGGTAATATTGTTTATTCTGTACCGTATGCTGCTAATTATGCACGGGTCTATGGCACTTTATTTGTAGGCTACTAAAGGTCGTTCTGTGGCTGGTGTGGGCAAACTGATGTTGATATATATTACGGCTATACCCCATATTTGATATTTATAGGTTTTATAACCATATTTAGATTTTGGATATAATATTTGGGGCACTTTCTGAGTACAATATAGCCCATATTTGTGAACTACTTTATGAACTATTTATATCTAGTTAATCGCAGTCTTGGTCCCTGCGCGGCCTATTTTTTGCACCATTTTGTGTTACATTCCGTTGTGATTAATCCCTCATTTTCTTTGTTTTTCTGTTGTAATTTTATTAATAAATTTTATATTTTGGCATAAACATAGACCTATCGATCATTTGTTTCGTTAGTGTTTTCAATATACTATGTGGGCTGTGCAATATACTACATGGGCTGTGCAATATACTACGTGGCTGTGCAATATACTACGTGGGCTGGGCAATATTCTACATGGGCTGGGCAATATACTACGTGGGCTGTGCAATATACTGCGTGGGCTGTGCAATATACTACGTGGCTGTGCAATATACTACGTGGCTGTGCAATACACTACGTGGCCTGTGTTATACACTATGAGGCCTGTGTTATACAATACGTGGGCTGTGTTATACACTACGTGGGCTGTGTTATACACTACGTGGGCTGTGTTATACACTATGTGGCCTGTGTTATACACTATGTGGCCTGTGTTATACACTACATGGGCTGTGTTATACACTATGTGGCCTGTGGTATACACTACGTGGCCTGTGTTATACACTACGTGGCCTGTGTTATACACTATGTGGCCTGTGCTATATACTGCGTGGGCTGTGTGATATAATGTGTGGGCTGTGCGATATACTGCATGGCCTGTGCTATATACTGCGTGGGCTGTGCAATATACTGCATGGGCTGTGTAATATACTGCGTGGGCTGTGTTATACACTACGTGAGCTGTGTTATACACTACGTGGGTTGTGTTATACACTACGTGGGCTGTGTTATACACTACATGGCCTGTGTTATACACTACGTGGCCTGTGTTATACACTATGTGGCCTTTGTTATACACTACGTGTCCAGTGTTATATACTGCGTGCGTGGGCTGTTATATACTATGTGGCTGTGTTATATGCTATGTGGGCTGTTATACACTCGGTGGGCTGTGCTATATACTACGTTGTTATGCTATATACTCCGTGGGCTGAGCTATATACTCTGTGGGCTGTGCAATATACTACGTGGCTGTGCTATATACTATGTGGCTGTGCTATATACTACGTGGCTGTGCAATATACTACGTGGCTGTGCAATATACTACGTGGCTGTGCTATATACTACGTGGCCGGCCGCGAACAATCAGCGACAGGCTCAGTCCGGCCGCGAATTGGCGCGAGATTTGAACCACGCTTCGCTAATTGGTCGTGGCCGGCCGAATCCTGTGTATTCAATGTATTATTATAAAATCTTCATAAATAAACTACATACATATTCTAGAATACCCGATGTGTTAGAATTGGGCTACCATCTAGTCTAATATATAATTGCCTAGAATACTACTTCCTGCAATTTGTGCCAACTTCCGTGGCTTTGTCCGGAGCTAATGTCCTGAGATAATGTCCGGAGCTAATGTCCGGAGCTAATGTCCGGAGCTAATGTCCGGAGATAAGTGACGTCACCAGTGTCCTACACCCAGGCAGACCACAGGGGCCCCAGGCAGCATATGGGGCCCCAGGCAGAGCACAGTGGCCCCAGGCAGAGCACAGGGGCCCCAGGCAGCATATGGGGCCCCAGGCAGAGGACAGTGGTCCCAGGCAGAGCACAGGGGCCCCAGGCAGCCTATGGGGCCCCAGGCAGAGCACAGTGGCCCCAGGCAGAGCACAGGGGCCCCAGGCAGCATATGGGGCCCCAGGCAGAGCACAGGGGCCCCAGGCAGCATATGGGGCCCCAGGCAGAGCACAGTGGCCCCAGGCAGAGCACAGGGGCCCCAGGCAGAACATGGGGCCCCAGGCAGAGCACAGGGGCCCCAGGCAGCATATGGGGCCCCAGGCAGAGCACAGGGGCCCCAGGCAGAGCACAGGGGCCCCAGGCAGCATATGGGGCCCCAGGCAGAGCACAGGGGCCCCAGGCAGCATATGGGGCCCCAGGCAGAGCACAGTGGCCCCAGGCAGAGCACAGGGGCCCCAGGCAGAACATGGGGCCCCAGGCAGAGCACAGGGGCCCCAGGCAGAGAACAGGGGCCCCAGGCAGCATATGGGGCCCCAGGCAGAGCACAGGGGCCCCAGGCAGCAAATGGGGCCCCAGGCAGAGCACAGTGGCCCCAGGCAGCATATGGGGCCCCAGGCAGAGCACAGTGGCCCCAGGCAGAGCACAGGGGCCCCAGGCAGCATATGGGGCCCCAGGCAGAGCACAGTGGTCCCAGGCAGAGCACAGGGGCCCCAGGCAGCTTATGGGGCCCCAGGCAGAGCACAGTGGCCCCAGGCAGAACATGGGGCCCCAGGCAGAGCACAGGGGCCCCAGGCAGAACATGGGGCCCCAGGAAGAGCACAGGGGCCACAGGCAGAACATGGGGCCCCAGGAAGAGCACAGGGGCCCCAGGCAGAGCACAGGGGCCCCAGGCAGCATATGGGGCCCCAGGCAGAGCACAGTGGCCCCAGGCAGAACACACACCAAATCGGAGGCCGAGGGGCCCCGCCAACCAAATCGGAGGCCGAGGGGCCCCGCCAACCAAATCGGAGGCCGAGGAGCCCCGCCCACCAAATTGAAGGCCGAGCGGCCCCACCCACCAAAGCGGAGGCCGAGGGGCCCGGCCTCGCCCACCAAAGCGGAGGCCGAGGGGCCTCGACCACCACATCGGAGGCCGAGGGGCCCCGCCCACCAAATCGGAGGCCGAGGGTCCCCGCCCACCAAATCGGAGCCGAGGGTCCCCGCCCACCAAATCGGAGGCCGAGGGTCCCCGCCCACCAAATTGGAGGCCGAGGGTCCCCGCCCACCAAATCGGAGGCCGAGGGTCCCCGCCCACCAAATTGGAGGCCGAGGGGCCCCGCCCACAAAATCGGAGGCCGAGGGTCCCCGCCCACCAAATCGAAGGCCGAGCGGCCCCGCCCACCAAAGCGTAGGCCGAGGGGCCGGGCCCCGCCCACCAAATCGGAGGCCGAGGGGCCCTGCCCACCACATCGGAGGCCGAGGGGCCCCGCCCACCAAATCGGAGGCCGAGGGGCCCCGCCCACCAAATCGGAGGCCGAGGGTCCCCGCCCACCAAATCGGAGGCCGAGGGTCCCCGCCCACCAAATCGGAGGCCGAGGGTCCCCGCCCACCAAATCGGAGGCCGAGGGTCCCCGCCCACCAAATCGGAGGCCGAGGGTCCCCGCCCACCAAATCGGAGGCCGAGGGGCCCCGCCCACCAAATCGGAGGCCGAGGGGCCCCGCCAACCAAATCGGAGGCCGAGGGGCCCCGCCCACAAAATCGGAGGCCGAGGGGCCCCGCCCACCAAATCGGAGGCCGAGGGGCCCCGCCAACCAAATCGGAGGCCGAGGGGCCCCGCCCACCAAATCGGAGGCCGAGGGTCCCCGCCCACCAAATCGGAGGCCGAGAGTCCCCGCCCACCAAATCGGAGGCCGAGGGGCCCCGCCAACCAAATCGGAGGCCGAGGGGCCCCGCCCACCAAATCGGAGGCCGAGGGTCCACACCATCCAAATCGGAGGCCGAGGAGCCCCGCCCAACAAATCGGAGGCCGACGGGCCCCCGCCCACCAAAGCGGAGGCCGAGGGTCCCCGCCCACCAAATCGGAGGCCGAGGGTCCCCGCCCACCAAATCGGAGGCCGAGGGTCCCCGCCCACAAAAGCGGAGGCCGAGGGTCCCCGCACACCAAATCGGAG
The DNA here is from genome assembly GCF_051348905.1 of Ranitomeya variabilis. NCBI lineage: Eukaryota > Metazoa > Chordata > Amphibia > Anura > Dendrobatidae > Ranitomeya > Ranitomeya variabilis. The sequence continues at coordinate 69,198,839 of NC_135235.1, read as the reverse complement.
GCAGAGGGACCCCGCCCACCAAATCGGAGGCCGAGGGGCCCCGCCCACCAAAGCGGAGCCGAGGGTCCCCGACCACCAAATCGGAGGCCGAGGGTCCCTGCCCACCAAATCGGAGGCCGAGGGTCCCCGCCCACCAAATCGGAGGCCGAGAGTCCCCGCCCACCAAATCGGAGGCCGAGAGTCCCCGCCCACCAAATCGGAGGCCGAGGGGCCCCGCCCACCAAATCGGAGGCCGAGGGGCCCCGCCAACCAAATCGGAGGCCGAGGGGCTTCGCCAACCAAATCGGAGGCCGAGGAGCCCCGTCCACCAAATCGAAGGCCGAGCGGCCCTGCCCACCAAAGCGGAGGCCGAGGGGCCTGGCCCCGCCCACCAAAGCGGAGGCCGAGGGTCCCCGCCCACCACATCGGAGGCCGAGGGTCCCCGCCCACCAAATCGGAGGCCGAGGGTCCCCGCCCACCAAATCGGAGGCCGAGGGTCCCCGCCCACCAAATCGGAGGCCGAGGGTCCCCGCCCACCAAATCGGAGGCCGAGGGTCCCCGCCCACCAAATCGGAGGCCGAGGGTCCCCGCCCACCAAATCGGAGGCCGAGGGTCCCCGCCCACCAAATCGGAGGCCGAGGGTCCCCGCCCACCAAATCGGAGGCCGAGGGTCCCTGCCCACCAAATCGGAGGCCGAGGGTCCCCGCCCACCAAATCGGAGGCCGAGGGGCCCCACCAACCAAATCGAAGGCCGAGGGGCCCCGCCCACCAAATCGGAGGCCGAGGGTCCCCACCCACCAAATCGGAGGCCGAGGGGCCTCGCCCACCACATCGGAGGCCGAGGGTCCCCGCCCACCACATCGGAGGCCGAGGGGCCCCGCCCACCACATCGGAGGCCGAGGGGCCCCGCCCACCAAATCGGAGGCCGAGGGTCCCCGCCCACCAAATCGGAGGCCGAGGGGCCCCGCCCACCAAATCGGAGGCCGACGGGCCCCACCCACCAAAGCGGAGGCCGAGGGTCCCCGCCCACCAAATCGGAGGCCGAGGGGCCCCGCCAACCAAATCGGAGGCCGAGGGGCCCCGCCCACCAAATCGGAGGCCGAGGGTCCACACCATCCAAATCGGAGGCCGAGGGGCCCCGCCCAACAAATCGGAGGCCGACGGGCCCCACCCACCAAATTGGAGGCCGAGGGGCCCCGCCCACCAAATCGGAGGCCGAGGGTCCCCGCCCACCAAATTGGAGGCCGAGGGGCCCCACCAACCAAATCGGAGGCCGAGGAGCCCCGCCCACCAAATCGAAGGTCGAGGGGCCCCGCCCACAAAAGCGGAGGCCGAGGGTCCCCGCACACCAAATCGGAGGCAGAGGGACCCCGCCCACCAAATCGGAGGCCGAGGGGCCCCGCCCACCAAAGCGGAGGCCGAGGGTCCCCGACCACCAAATCGGAGGCCGAGGGTCCCCGCCCACCAAATCGGAGGCCGAGGGTCCCCGCCCACCAAATCGGAGGCCGAGGGTCCCCACCCACCAAAGCGGAGGCCGAGGGTCCCCGCCCACCAAATCGGAGGCCGAGGGGCCCCGCCAACCAAATCGGAGGCCGAGGGGCCCCGCCCACCAAATCGGAGGCCGAGGGTCCACACCATCCAAATCGGAGGCCGAGGGGCCCCGCCCAACAAATCGGAGGCCGACGGGCCCCACCCACCAAATTGGAGGCCGAGGGGCCCCGCCCACCAAATCGGAGGCCGAGGGTCCCCGCCCACCAAATTGGAGGCCGAGGGGCCCCACCAACCAAATCGGAGGCCGAGGAGCCCCGCCCACCAAATCGAAGGTCGAGGGGCCCCGCCCACAAAAGCGGAGGCCGAGGGTCCCCGCACACCAAATCGGAGGCAGAGGGACCCCGCCCACCAAATCGGAGGCCGAGGGGCCCCGCCCACCAAAGCGGAGGCCGAGGGTCCCCGACCACCAAATCGGAGGCCGAGGGTCCCCGCCCACCAAATCGGAGGCCGAGGGTCCCCGCCCACCAAATCGGAGGCCGAGGGTCCCCGCCCACCAAATCGGAGGCCGAGAGTCCCCGCCCACCAAATCGGAGGCCGAGGGGCCCCGCCAACCAAATCGGAGGCTGAGGGGCTTCGCCAACCAAATCGGAGGCCGAGGAACCCCGCCCACCAAATCAAAGGCCGAGCGTCCCCGCCCACCAAAGCAGAGGCCGAGGGGCCTGGCCCCACCCACCAAAGCGGAGGCCGAGGGGCCCCGCCCACCACATCGGAGGCCGAGGGGCCCCGCCCACCAAATCGGAGGCCGAGGGGCCCCGCCCACCAAATCGGAGGCCGAGGGGCCCCGCCCACCAAATCGGAGGCCGAGGGTCCCCGCCCACCAAATCGGAGGCCGAGGGTCCCCGCCCACCAAATCAGAGGCCGAGGGTCCCCGCCCACCAAATCGGAGGCCGAGGGGCCCCGCCCACCAAATCAGAGGCCGAGGGTCCCCGCCCACCAAATCGGAGGCCGAGGGTCCCCGCCCACCAAATCGGAGGCCGGGGGGCCCCGCCCACCAAATCGGAGGCCGAGGGTCCCCGCCCACCAAATCGGAGGCCGAGGGTCCCCGCCCACCAAATCGGAGGCCGAGGGTCCCCGCACACCAAATCGGAGGCAGAGGGACCCCGCCCACCAAATCGGAGGCCGAGGGTCCCCGCCCACCAAATCGGAGGCCGAGGGTCCCCGCCCACCAAATCGGAGGCCGAGGGTCCCCGCACACCAAATCGTAGGCAGAGGGACCCCACCCACAAAAGCAGAGGCCGAGAGTCCCCGCCCACCAAATCGGAGGCCGAGGGTCCCCGCCCACCAAATTGGAGGCCGAGGGTCCCCGCCCACCAAATCGGAGGCCGAGGGGCCCCACCAACCAAATCGGAGGCCAAGGGGCCCCGCCCACCAAATCGGAGGCCGAGGGGCCCCGCCCACCAAATCGGAGGCCGAGGGTCCCCGCCCACCAAATCGGAGGCCGAGGGTCCCCGCCCACCAAATCGGAGGCCGAGGGTCCCCGCCCACCAAATCGGAGGCCGAGGGTCCCCGCCCACCAAATCGTAGGCCGGGGGGCCCCGCCCACCAAATCGGAGGCCGAGGGTCCCCGCCCACCATATCGGAGGCCGAGGGTCCCCGCCCACCAAATCGGAGGCCGAGGGGCCCCACCAACCAAATCGGAGGCCGAGGGGCCCCGCCCACCAAATCGAAGGTCGAGGGGCCCCGCCCACAAAAGCGGAAGCCGAGAGTCCCCGCACACCAAATCGGAGGCAGAGGGACCCCGCCCACCAAATCGGAGGCCGAGGGGCCCCGCCCACCAAATCGGAGGCCGAGGGGCCCCACCCACCAAAGCGGAGGCCGAGGGTCCCCGCCCACCAAATCAGAGGCCGAGGGTCCCCGCCCACCAAATCAGAGGCCGAGGGTCCCCGCCCACCAAATCGGAGGCCGAGGGTCCCCGCCCACCAAATCGGAGGCCGGGGGGCCCCGCCCACCAAATCGGAGGCCGAGGGTCCCCGCCCACCAAATCGGAGGCCGAGGGTCCCCGCCCACCAAATCGGAGGCCGAGGGTCCCCGCACACCAAATCGGAGGCAGAGGGACCCCGCCCACCAAATCGGAGGCCGAGGGTCCCCGCCCACCAAATCGGAGGCCGAGGGTCCCCGCCCACCAAATCGGAGGCCGAGGGTCCCCGCACACCAAATCGGAGGCAGAGGGACCCCACCCACAAAAGCGGAGGCCGAGAGTCCCCGCCCACCAAATCGGAGGCCGAGGGGCCCCGCCAACCAAATAGAAGGCCGAGCGGCCCCGCCCACCAAATCGGAGGCCGAGGGGCCCCGCCCACCACATCGGAGGCCGAGGGGCCCCGCCCACCACATCGGAGGCCGAGGGGCCCCGCCCACCACATCGGAGGCCGAGAGGCCCCGCCCACCACATCGGAGGCCGAGGGTCCCCACCCACCAAATCGGAGGCCGAGGGTCCCCGCCCACCAAATCGGAGGCCGAGGGTCCCCGCCCACCAAATCGGAGGCCGAGGGGTTCCACCAATCAAATCGGAGGCCGAGGGGCCCCGCCCACCAAATCGGAGGCCGAGGAGCCCCGCCCACCAAATCGAAGGCCGAGGGTCCCCGCCCACCAAATCGGAGGCCGAGGGTCCCCGCCCACCAAATCGGAGGCCGAGGGGCCCCGCCCACCAAATCGAAGGCCGAGCGGCCCCGCCCACCAAAGCGGAGGCAGAGGGACCCCGCCCACCACATCGGAGGCCGAGGGGCCCCGCCCACCAAATCGGAGGCCGAGGGGCCCCGCCCACCAAATCGGAGGCCGAGGGTCCCCGCCCACCAAATCGGAGGCCGAGGGTCCCCGCCCACCAAATCGGAGGCCGAGGGTCCCCGCCCACCAAATCAGAGGCCGAGGGTCCCCACCCACCAAATCAGAGGCCGAGGGTCCCCGCCCACCAAATCAGAGGCCGAGGGTCCCCGCCCACCAAATCGGAGGCCGAGGTCCCCGCCCACCAAATCGGAGGCCGGGGGGCCCCGCCCACCAAATCGGAGGCCGAGGGTCCCCGCCCACCAAATCGGAGGCCGAGGGTCCCCGCCCACCAAATCGGAGGCCGAGGGTCCCCGCACACCAAATCGGAGGCAGAGGGACCCCGCCCACCAAATCGGAGGCCGAGGGTCCCCGCCCACCAAATCGGAGGCCGAGGGTCCCCGCCCACCAAATCAGAGGCCGAGGGTCCCCGCACACCAAATCGGAGGCAGAGGGACCCCGCCCACAAAAGCGGAGGCCGAGAGTCCCCGCCCACCAAATCGGAGGCCGAGGGGCCCCGCCAACCAAATAGAAGGCCGAGCGGCCCCGCCCACCACATCGGAGGCCGAGGGGCCCCGCCCACCACATCGGAGGCCGAGGGGCCCCGCCCACCACATCGGAGGCCGAGGGGCCCCGCCCACCACATCGGAGGCCGAGAGGCCCCGCCCACCACATCGGAGGCCGAGGGTCCCCACCCACCAAATCGGAGGCCGAGGGTCCCCGCCCACCAAATCGGAGGCCGAGGGTCCCCGTCCACCAAATCGGAGGCCGAGGGTCCCCGCCCACCAAATCGGAGGCCGAGGGTCCCCGCCCACCAAATCGGAGGCCGAGGGGCCCCCCCAACCAAATCGGAGGCCGAGGGGCCCCGCCCACCAAATCGGAGGCCGAGGAGGCCCGCCCATCAAATCGAAGGCCGAGGGTCCCCGCCCACCAAATCGGAGGCCGAGGGTCCCCGCCCACCAAATCGGAGGCCGAGGGGCCCCGCCCACCAAATCGAAGGCCGAGCGACCCCGCCCACCAAAGCGGAGGCAGAGGGACCCCGCCCACCAAATCGGAGGCCGTGGGGCCCCGCCAACCAAAGCGGAGGCCGAGGGTCCCCGCCCACCAAATCAGAGGCAGAGGGACCCCGCCCACCAAATCGGAGGCCGAGGGGCCCCGCCCACCAAAGCGGAGGCCGAGGGGCCCCGCCAACCAAATCGGAGGCTGAGGGGCTTTGCCAACCAAATCGGAGGCCGAGGAACCCCGCCCACCAAATCGAAGGCCGAGCGGCCCCGCCCACCAAAGCAGAGGCCGAGGGGCCTGGCCCCGCCCACCAAAGCGGAGGCCGAGGGGCCCCGCCCACCACATCGGAGGCCGAGGGGCCCCGCCCACCAAATCGGAGGCCGAGGGTCCCCGCCCACCAAATCGGAGGCCGAGGGTCCCCGCCCACCAAATCGGAGGCCGAGGGGCCCCACCAACCAAATCGGAGGCCAAGGGGCCCCGCCCACCAAATCGGAGGCCGAGGGGCCCCGCCCACCAAATCGGAGGCCGAGGGGCCCCGCCAACCAAATCGGAGGCCGAGGGTCCCCACCCACCAAATCGGAGGCCGAGGGTCCCCGTCCACCAAATCGGAGGCCGAGGGTCCCCGCCCACCAAATCGGAGGCCGAGGGGCCCCGCCAACCAAATCAGAGGCCGAGGGTCCCCGCCCACCAAATCAGAGGCCGAGGGTCCCCGCCCACCAAATCGGAGGCCGAGGGTCCCCGCCCACCAAATCGGAGGCCGGGGGGCCCCGCCCACCAAATCGGAGGCCGAGGGTCCCCGCCCACCAAATCGGAGGCCGAGGGTCCCCGCCCACCAAATCGGAGGCCGAGGGTCCCCGCACACCAAATCGGAGGCAGAGGGACCCCGCCCACAAAAGCGGAGGCCGAGGGTCCCCGCACACCAAATCGGAGGCAGAGGGACCCCGCCCACCAAATCGGAGGCCGAGGGGCCCCGCCCACCAAAGCGGAGGCCGAGGGTCCCCGCTTACCAAATCAGAGGCCGAGAGTCCCCGCCCACCAAATCGGAGGCCGAGGGTCCCCGCCCACCAAATCGGAGGCCGAGAGTCCCCGCCCACCAAATCGGAGGCCGAGGGGCCCCGCCAACCAAATCGGAGGCTGAGGGGCTTCGCCAACCAAATCGGAGGCCGAGGAACCCCGCCCACCAAATCGAAGGCCGAGCGGCCCCGCCCACCAAAGCAGAAGCCGAGGGGCCTGGCCCCGCCCACCAAAGCGGAGGCCGAGGGGCCCCGACCACCACATCGGAGGCCGAGGGGCCCCGCCCACCAAATCGGAGGCCGAGGGTCCCCGCCCACCAAATCGGAGGCCGAGGGTCCCCGCCCACCAAATCGGAGGCCGAGGGTCCCCGCCCACCAAATCGGAGGCCGAGGGTCCCCGCCCACCAAATCGGAGGCCAAGGGTCCCCGCCCACCAAATCGGAGGCCGAGGGGCCCCACCAACCAAATCGGAGGCCGAGGGGCCCCGCCCACCAAATTGGAGGCCGAGGGGCCCCGCCCACCAAATCGGAGGCCGAGGGGCCCCGCCAACCAAATCGGAGGCCGAGGGTCCTCACCCACCAAATCGGAGGCCGAGGGTCCCCGTCCACCAAATCGGAGGCCGAGGGTCCCCGCCCACCAAATCGGAGGCCGAGGGGCCCCGCCAACCAAATCGGAGGCCGAGGAGCCCCGCCCAACAAATCGAAGGCCGAGCGGCCCCGCCCACCAAAGCGGAGGCCGAGGGGCCCGGCCCCGCCCACCAAAGCGGAGGCCGAGGGGCCCCGACCACCACATCGGAGGCCGAGGGGCCCCGCCCACCAAATCGGAGGCCGAGGGTCCCCGCCCACCAAATCGGAGGCCGAGGGTCCCCGCCCACCAAATCGGAGGCCGAGGGTCCCCGCCCACCAAATCGGAGGCCGAGGGTCCCCGCCCACCAAATCGGAGGCCGAGGGTCCCCGCCCACCAAATCGGAGGCCGGGGGGCCCCGCCCACCAAATCGGAGGCCGGGGGGCCCCGCCCACCAAATCGGAGACCGAGGGGCCCCGACCACCACATCAGAGGCCGATGGGCCCCGCCCACCAAATCGGAGGCCGAGGGTCCCCGCCCACCAAATCGGAGGCCGAGGGTCCCCGCCCACCAAATCGGAGGCCGAGAGTCCCCGCCCACCAAATCGGAGGCCGAGGGGCCCCGCCAACCAAATAGAAGGCCGAGCGGCCCCGCCCACCAAATCGGAGGCCGAGGGGCCCCGCCCACCACATCGGAGGCCGAGGGGCCCCGCCCACCACATCGGAGGCCGAGAGGCCCCGCCCACCACATCGGAGGCCGAGGGTCCCCACCCACCAAATCGGAGGCCGAGGGTCCCCGCCCACTAAATCGGAGGCCGAGGGTCCCCGTCCACCAAATCGGAGGCCGAGGGTCCCCGCCCACCAAATCGGAGGCCGAGGGGCCCCGCCCACCAAATCGGAGGCCGAGGGGCCCCACCAACCAAATCGGAGGCCGAGGGGCCCCGCCCACCAAATCGGAGGCCGAGGAGCCCCGCCCACCAAATCGAAGGCCGAGGGTCCCCGCCCACCAAATCGGAGGCCGAGGGTCCCCGCCCACCAAATCGGAGGCCGAGGGGCCCCGCCCACCAAATCGAAGGCCGAGCGGCCCCGCCCACCAAAGCGGAGGCAGAGGGACCCCGCCCACCAAATCGGAGGCCGTGGGGCCCCGCCAACCAAAGCGGAGGCCGAGGGGCCCCGCCCACCAAATCAGAGGCAGAGGGACCCCGCCCACCAAATCGGAGGCCGAGGGGCCCCGCCCACCAAAGCGGAGGCCGAGCGGCCCCGCCCACCAAAGCGGAGGCAGAGGGACCCCGCCCACCAAATCGGAGGCCGAGGGTCCCCGCCCACCAAATCAGAGGCAGAGGGTCCCCGCCCACCAAATCAGAGGCAGAGGGACCCCGCCCACCAAATCGGAGGCCGAGGGGCCCCGCCCACCAAAGCGGAGGCCGAGGGTCCCCGCCCACCAAATCGGAGGTCGAGGGTCCCCGCCCACCAAATCGGAGGCCGAGGGTCCCCGCCCACCAAACCGGAGGCCGATCCCCGCCCACCAAATCGGAGGCCGAGGGTCCCCACCAACCAAATCGGAGGCCGAGGAGCCCCGCCCACCAAAAGTAAGTGCGGCCCCAAAAGTAAGTGCGCCCCCGCGTGCAAAAGTAAGTGCGCCCCCGGGTGCAAAAGTAAGTGCGCCCCCGGGTGCAAAAGTAAGTGCGCCCCCGGGTGCAAAATTAAGTGCGCCCCCGGGTGCAAAAGTAAGTGCGCCCCCGGGTGCAAAAGTAATGCGCCCCCGGGTGCAAAAGTAAGTGCGCCTCCGGGTGCAAAAGTAAGTGCGCCCCCGGGTGCAAAAGTAAGCGCGCCCCCGGCCCCGGGTGCAAAAGTAAGCGCGCCCCCCAGTCCCGTGTGTGAAAAGTGCTGCTGTAAAGCTGGTAGCGCTGTTCAAGCACCATGTATTTCCTTCAGGAAATGCCCATCTAATATATAATTGCCTAGAATACTACTTCCTGCAATTTGTGCCAAGAAAGAACATACCAATATACATAGTTATTGATACATATTATTTATTATTTACATTATTGTTCTTAAGCAAAGAACCGTTGTTGTGGCATTTGCCACAACACGCAAAGTTGTTGTCTGATGTCTTTCATCACTCCCCTCATAAGCATGTTCATGGATCCTGTGTAACTGTACCTTAAATAACAAGAATTGTCAAGAGCTGGTGAGTGCAGCCATTTTTTGTTCTTTCTTACTATTATTTATTAATTGTATTATTCTTACATTTGAATAAATAAAGTATATATGGATTCTAGACTCCCGATTCTTTAGAATCGGGCTGCCATCTAGTATAACATAATCCCTTAGTAAATTATACATTAGTTCTGAGCAATGTGGCTGTGAATTCAGTACTATAGCTAAACAAAAATCTTACTGGAAAACAGCAGCAATGTATCTGTGTCTCTCTGCAGCAGCTTTGTTCTTCTCTCTGCCCTGTATTAAAGACTCTATTGGCAGCATATAACATGATTCCTCAGTGAATTCATAATTTCTCTTTTCTGTCAAGATTATTTTAGCCATGAATTTGAGAGTAAATGCTCAGCTTAGGAGACAGAATAAATGAAAAGAAGTTGATCATAAGTAGATAAAGGATCATATTTCTATTTATTCATATTTATACGATATATTACAAAGGAGCCATTATTGACTTTGTACTCTTGTTTTATGCAAAGTTTCTTGAAAGTACACTGGTCATTTAAGTATATAAATATGGACATTATAATAATGAACTTAGGGTTATAAAAAACATTTTTTGAAGAACTGCAATGCATCTTGTGTCCCATTCATGACTTGTAAACATGTAGGATGCGGACTTCACTGTCTGTGGCCCATAAGGGAATGAAAGGACAGCGAGTGCCCTGCATGTATTTAGGAAATGATTCTAATATCAACTGATACTGAAGTTCTGTAATATTCTCAATCACGCATTCCTGTGGAAACTTGGCAGATAAAAAAGGGTCTTTTACCTTGTAAAATTAGTCATATTGATTGTGTAAGGAGGTTGCTTTCCCTGCTCCTTACCTGGAACCACTTAGTCAGACAGCTGGGTTGTCAGGGGGAAGACTTTCTGCCCTGGACAGAAGGGACCATGTGACTGCTGGGGGCAGAGAGGAAGAGAGGGGGTGTGGTCAGAAAAGAGCGGGAGAGCAGAGTGCACGTGACAGAGGGGACAGCGCGCCAGAGATCAGGCTGCAGCGCCGCGCTCCCCGAAAGAGAGTGCTCCCCGTGAGGGCACTGAGGCTGAGATACCAGCCGTACTGAACGCTGGATGTGAGAGTGTGGACTTGGAAGCCTCGGTAATCAGAGAAGACGTATCCCCTGACAGTGAACTGAGCGCGCAGCCCCCGGTGACCGCACTGACAAGCCAGGACCCCTGAGTGTGACGAGTAAACTGCTCAGTGTGTGTAGCATTGCTACTGCAGAAAGCCTGCCAGCCTGATATACAGAGACTCGCAGCAGAGAGGCTGTGTTACTTCCTGCTTTCAGCTTCACTGGAAGAAAAGACTGCAAAAGACTTAACCCCGGAGTCTCCAGTTCCCAGGAGACAGAGGAGAGACTTCAGGATCTCAAGCGCTGCTGGTGACTGTACCCACGTTGGAATTAGGACCCTCCAGTCAGGACCTCCCTGAACCGATAAGTTACAAGAACACTCGTTAACTCTTTTGACTCCACTTAACTGTTTACTGTTTGATGTATCTTTATTAACCCCCTGTTTACTCCCCACTAGCGCGGGAACAGCAAGGCTTGGCCCGCGCACAAGTCCCACAGGACTGCACAAAAGAACGCACATCCCGCGACAAAGAAGGCCACCAAAAGGACCTACCAACCAAATCTCTGGTACCAAAAATCCCAGGATGACCAGCCAACACAGTACAATGAACCTCCGAAATCACTTTACTAGTCCATCTGTCAGGAACAAACAGTTTCCCCACTGGACAGCGGTCAGGTTTATCAGCCTGAAACTCCTGAAGAACCCGTCGCAAATCAGGGGAGATGGCAGAAAGAATCACCCCTTCCTTCAGAATGCCGACCAGCTCAAGGACCCCAGGAGAATCAGGCAAAAAGCTCCTAGAGAGGGCATCAGCCTTAACATTCTTAGAACCCGGAAGATACGAGACCACAAAATCAAAACGGGAGAAAAACAGGGACCATCGGGCATGTCTAGGATTCAGCCGTTTGGCAGACTCGAGGTAAATCAGATTCTTATGATCGGTCAAGACCACAATACGGTGCTTGGCCCCCTCAAGCCAATGTCGCCACTCCTCAGAATTCCTCTGAGACAAAACGGCTCCTGCCCCAATCTCAGAAGCGTCAACCTCAACCTGAAAAGGAAGAGAAACATCTGGCTGACGCAACACAGGGGCAGAAGTAAATCGGCGTTTAAGCTCCTGAAAGGCAGAAACAGCCGCAGAGGACCAATTCGTCACATCAGCGACTTTCTTCGTCAAATCGGTCAGGGGTTTAACCACACTGGAGAAATTGGCATTGAAACGGCGATAAAAATTAGCAAAGCCCAAAATTTTCTGAAGGCTCTTCACGGATGTGGGCTGGATCCAATCATGAATGGCCTGAACCTTAACCGGATCCATTTCTATAGATGAGGGAGAAAAAATGAAGCCCAAAAAAGAAATCTTCTGTACTCCAAAGAGGCACTTAGACCCCTTCACAAACAAGGCATTATCACGAAGGATCTGAAATACCATCCTGACTTGTTTCACATGAGACTCCCAATCATCTGAAAAAATCAAAATATCATCCAAATATACAATCATGAATTTATCAAGATAATTCCGAAATATATCATGCATGAAGGACTGAAACACAGATGGAGCATTAGAGAGTCCGAATGGCATCATAAGGTATTCAAAATGGCCTTCGGGCGTATTAAACGCAGTTTTCCATTCGTCACCCTGCTTAATACGAACAAGATTATATGCCCCTCGAAGGTCAATCTTAGTAAACCAACTAGCCCCCTTAATCCTAGCAAACTGATCAGAAAGCAAAGGCAAAGGGTATTGGAATTTGACCGTGATCTTATTCAAGAGGCGATAATCAATACAGGGTCTCAAGGAGCCATCTTTTTTGGCAACAAAAAAAAAACCTGCTCCCAATGGTGAAGAAGATGGCCGAATATGCCCCTTCTCCAAGGACTCCTTAACATAGCGCCGCATGGCGGTATGTTCTGGCACAGAAAGGTTGAAAAGTCGGCCCTTAGGGAACTTACAGCCTGGAATCAAGTCAATAGCACAATCACAGTCCCTATGCGGCGGAAGGGAACTGGACTTGGGCTCATTGAATACATCCTGGAAATCTGACAAAAACTCAGGAATTTCAGAAGAGGGGGAGGAGGCAATTGACATCAAAGGAACGTCACCATGAACCCCCTGACAACCCAAACTAGTCACAGACATAGATTTCCAATCTAATACCGGATTATGCACCTGTAACCATGGGAAACCCAGCACAATAGCATCATGCAAATTATGCAACACCAGAAAACGACAATCTTCCTGATGGGCTGGCGCCATGCACATGGTCAGCTGTGTCCAAAACTGAGGTTTATTTTTAGCCAACGGTGTAGCATCAATGCCCCTCAAAGGAATAGGACTCTGCAAAGGCTGCAAGGGGAAACCACAACGTCTGGCAAATTCTAAGTCCATTAAGTTTAGAGCGGCGCCTGAATCCACAAATGCCATGACAGAAAATGACGATAATGAGCAGATCAGGGTCACAGATAACAGAAATTTAGGTTGTACAGTACTGATGGTAACAGAACTAGCGATTCTCTTGGTACGCTTAGGGCAATCAGAAATAACATGAGCAGAATCGCCGCAGTAAAAACACAACCTATTCTGACGTCTGAATCCTTGTCGTTCAGCTCTAGACACAATCCTATCACACTGCATAGGCTCAGGACTCCGCTCGGAAGACAATGCCATAGTGTGCACAACTCTGCGCTCGCGCAAGCGCCGATCAATCTGAATGGCCAGAGACATAGAATCACTCAGACCAGCAGGCGTGGGGAACCCCACCATAACATCTTTAACGGATTCAGAAAGACCCTTTCTGAAAATTGCCGCCAAGGCATCCTCATTCCATTTAGTCAGTACAGACCATTTTCTAAATTTCTGGCAATATGATTCTGCCGCTTCTTGACCCTGACACAGGGCCAACAAGGTCTTCTCAGCATGATCCACTGAATTAGGTTCATCATACAATAACCCAAGCGCCTGAAAAAAGGTGTCTACATTAAGCAACGCCGGATTCCCAGGTTCCAGGGCAAATGCCCAATCCTGGGGGTCACCACGCAGCAGAGATATAACAATTTTAACCTGCTGGATGGGATCACCAGAGGAACGGGGTTTCAGAGCAAAAAACAGTTTTCAGTTATTTTTAAAGCTCAAAAATTTGGACCTGTCCCCAAAAAACAAATCAGGAGTTGGAATTCTAGGCTCTAAAACCGAAGTCTGAATGATATAATCGGAAATACCCTGTACTCTAGCAGCAAGTTGATCCACACGAGAAGCCAATCCCTGAACATCCATACCAGCGCCGAACTCCTGAGCCACCCAGAGGTAAAGAGGGAAATGAAAAAAAAAAAACACAACAGACTACAGAAAAAAAAAATGGCTCAGCACTTTCCTTCCCTTCTTCTGAGATGCGGTTAACTCATTGTTGGCCAGTTGTACTGTTATGATCTGGTGGCCTAAGAGGAGCCTGAGACGTACTCTGGAGAAGGTGGTACCTGTACTGACCGCAGACCCTGAACTTAACACCGCAACTAGAAGTAGCCGTGGAATGTACCTAGCACTCCCTAGACATCTCGACACAGCCGGAGGACTAATTACCCCTAGAGATAGAAAAGGGAAAACTATCTTGCCTCAGAGAAAATACCCAAAGGATAGACAGCCCCCCACAAATATTGACTGTGAGAGGAGAGGGAAAAAACATATACAGACTGAAATCAGAATTTAGCAAAGGAGGCCACTTCTAGCTAAACAGAAAGGATAGGACAGAGTACTATGCAGTCAGTATTAAAACACTAGAAAATATCCACCACAGAAAATACAAAATCTCCACAGCTAACTAAAGATATGGAGGGTATATCTGCATCTCCAGAGATACCAGCTTGGCTAAACAAATCCTTATACAGACCAAGCTGGACAAGACAAAAACATGGAAAAGAACTGAACAATAAGGCCACAGCATGTGGACAGCAAAAATCAAGGCCAGAACTTATCTTTGTTGAAATGAACAGCAAAGCAGGAGAGACCAGGCAGGGATGTGAATCCTCCAGGAACAATGGACAACTGGCACTGACTAAAGGGTCAAGCAAGACTAAATAGCCCAGTCGGAATTGCAAAAAGTGAACAGACCTGATAAATGCTGCGATCCAGAGACAGCAGTGCTACCACTTATAACCACCGGAGGGAGCCCAAGAGCAGAATTCACAACAGTGAACTGTATGCCACGGTCAGAGATGATCTCATCCGGGACCCCATGCAGCCGGAAGACATTCTGAATAATCAAGTTCACTGTATTCTTAGCTGAGGGGAGGCCGGTGCATGGAACAAAATGAGCAGCTTTAGTCAGGCGATCAACTACTACCATGATCGTATTCATGCCCCCCGATGTAGGCAGCTCCACAATAAAGTCCATTGATATAGACCCCCAAGTTCGGGATGGAACAGGTAATGGTTGCAGGAGACCCGTAGGTGCCACACGAGGAGTCTTGTAATGAGCACATACCTCGCAAGAGAGAACATAGTCCTTAGAATCCTTCAGGCAAGTTGGCCACCAGAAAAATCTGCTTAGGAACTCTTGTGTCTTCTGTACCCCCCTGTGACCAGCCAACTTGGAGTCATGTATCAACTTGAGGATCTGCAGACGGATGACCTCAGGGACGTAGATACGTCGATCTCTGAACCACATGCCACCCTTAAAGACAAGATTAATATCAACAGGTGGGTTGGCCAGAAATACATCACCATCATAAGCCTCCCTGCACTCCTTCCACAAGTCCTGATCGTGGATAATTCTGATGAAATTGTCATCAGATAGAATGGTCTTGGACGGGGCTCCAGGTACGGAATCCACAGCATGGATTCGGGATAAAGCATCTGCCTTCCCATTACGAGAACCTGGACGGTACGAGATAACAAAATTAAATTGATTTAAAAATAAATTCCAACGAGCCTGATGAGGAGAAAGACATCTAGCGGATCTGAGGAACTCTAAATTGCAATGGTCAGTAAGCACTACGATCTGTTGTGCAGCTCCTTGCAGATGATGCCTCCATTCCTTGAAAGCCACAATAATAGCCAGCAATTCCTTGTCTCCCACATCGTAATTCTTCTCTGCTGAGGTTAGTCTACGGGAAAAGAAAGCACAAGGATGTAGCAGACCCTTCTCTCCAGTTCTTTGGGAGAGAATAGCCCCCAAGGCATTATCAGAAGCGTCCACCTCCACAATGAAAGAAAGTGTTGGATCTGGGTGTATCAACAGCGGTGCTGAGGTGAAACAGATCTAAAGCCGATCAAAAGCTTCTTGAGCCTGTGATGACCACTTAAAGGGCTTTTCCTTCTTTGTCAAGGAAGTAATGGGACGGACAATATCAGAAAAATTTCGAATGAAGCATCTGTAGAAATTTGCAAAACCAATAAAACGTTGGACCTCCTTAACGTTCTTGGGTACCGGCCAGTCAAAGATAGCCTGAATCTTACCAGATTCCATGTTCAGCCCCTGGGGAGAGATGATATAACCTAAGAACTGTATCTCAGAACAATGGAACTCGCATTTCTCCAGCTTGATATACAGATGGTTCTCTTTCAGACGTCTTAAAACAGCTTTGACATGTTCTTCATGTTCCTGTAGAGAGTCAGAAAAGATTAGAATATCGTCCAAATAGATCACCACAAACTGGTCCAACAAATCTCTGAAAATGTCATTAGCAAGGTGTTGAAACGTTGCAGGGGCATTACAAAGCCCGAAGGGCATCACGAGATATTCAAAGTGTCCATACCGGCATCTGAATGCTGTCTTCCACTCATCCCCTGGACGAATATGCACCAAATTATAAGCCCCACGAAGATCCAGTTTAGAGAACACCTTAGCATGGCGGACTCTTTCCAGTAATTTGGGAATCAGAGGCAAAAGGTAACGATTCCATACGGTTACCTTATTGAGCTCTCGATAGTCCACACAGGGTCTCAGGGACCCATCCTTCTTCTTTACAGAAAATATAGGTGTCCCTGCTGGTGAAGAAGGAGGATGTATGAAGCCTTTGGCCAGATTTTCATCAATATACTCCTTTAAGGCTTGAAGCTCAGGTGCTGCCAAAGGATATACGTTACCAAAAGGAATAGCTGCCCCAGGAAGCAACTCAATGGGACAGTCATAATGCCTGTGTGGAGGAAGCTGATCTGCATTCTTCTTGTCACAGATGTCAGAGAACTCTTTATGTGCTGAAGGTAAAGTAAATATCTGTACCGGTGGTTCCGTAGCTGTGGACTCAGGGACAGCTTCAGTTAATGCTGAGTTGCTCCTTGTTGGAAAGATAATCTCCTTGGTCTCCCAGTTGATAGTTGGATTCTGAGAACGCAGCCAAGGGATGCCTAAAATCACAGGAAAATGAAGAGAAGAAATTAACAAGAAAGAGAGTTGCTCTTGATGATTAGGCTCCAACAAAATCTCAAGGGGTGCGGTCTCCTGATCCACAGGCCCGGAGATTAAAGGTGACCCATCCACTGTTTCCATGGTAATTGGAGAGGCTCTTTGCTGAATTTCAATACCGTGTTCCTTGGCAAATGCGATATCCATAAAATTGCCACCTGCACCAGAGTCATTGGAAATCCACTGTCCTGTACACAGGATCTTAATTGGGAGAGAACAGTGAGAGTTCTTTTCATTTAGCTCCTTGGCTGGTGAAGTCATAGAAAGTGAATGGAATACAGCGTTTAAAGGCAGGCTACATTCAGAGATGTCAGATTCATCATCATAGTTGTCATACTCCCCTACTGCTGCTAGCACCTTGTTAGGCCGCTTGGGACACTTGGGACAGTTGATTAGAAAGTGGTCAGACTGGCTGCAGTAGAAAAATAGACTTTCTCGAAGGCGATACTCTCGGCGCTCATTACTCTCGCGCCTCTGAACAGAATCAATTTGCATGGGCACCTCCTCTACCTCTCGAGAAGTTTTACCTGCAGGCTCTTTGGAAGGAAGGGAAAAGTTAGAAATACGGTTATATGCAGCAAACTTCTCCTGCCCACGCTCAGTAAGGCGAATGTCAATGCGCACAAAATGCTGTATAAATGTCTCTAGCTCTTGTGGTGATTCAGAGCGAGCTAATTCATCCTTTACAATGCTAGACAGACCCCTTTTAAAAATAGGTAATTGTGCATAACTGTCCCAATAAGTATCTACCGCTAATCTCCTGAATTCAGTAGCATACTCAATAACAGAACGTTTAGCCTGGCGTAAAGACAATAAAGCAGATTCAGCAGTTGCACGGCGATTAGGGTCATCAAACATTAATGCCATAGCGGCCAAAAAATCATCCAAATTATTTAACCGCGGTTCACGAGACTCAATCATCGGATTCGCCCAGGTGAGCGCTCGTGCGGTCTGCAGCATTATTACACACAATACTTTGGATCTATCATTAGGAAAACGGTCAGCATGCACATCAAAATATAGCATACATTGATTCACAAAGCCACGAAATTTGTCGCGATCACCATTAAATCTGAATGAGGCAACTTAGGTGGGCTAGCTGGTGGTGATTGCCCAGATGGTAACGTCGCTTGTGCAGCCATTCGCGTGCTTATGTCCTGAAAAGCCCATCCATACTGGGTCTCTATGCCAGCAAGTTTGTTTTCCTGGGCTGCCATGCGGGTGCTTAAGTCCTGCAAAGTTTGTCCAAACACTTGTTGATTGAGTTCAAAGCTTCCAAACTTCTTTTGCAGACCTTCCACATCTTTCTGCAGTGATCTAATTATGGAGAACACCTGCTCTAGTCTGCGTTCTGCAGTCATTGTTCCAGCAGTCTCCTCTTTTGAGGCTAGAGTATCCTGTAATGATTATAAGGGATAACTCAGGAGACTCTTTGCATGTAACAAGACAACTACAGGACACAGTTTTATAAGTGGTAAAGTCTATATTATCACACGGTGATTCAAACAGGTGCAGAGAGAAAATCAAGTCCACAACACTTGGAGTGAATATTAAACGCAGCTTAGCAGTCTATAGGAAACTTCAGAGGAAATTGCAATCACACAGAAAGTCTATGAAGCACAATTATTCTTGAGGATACTTGACACGAATAAGTCCTTGGCAGTCCAAACACAGATAGATATGCTTATAAGGCAGTTCAAATAAAATCTTCGCACAACCAGGGAGGCCTGGGTAAAAGTCTCAGGTTTAAGCAGAGCAGCAACAGCTTACATGTCCAGCAAATGTAGATGGAAAAAAACACAAGCAGCCAGATGGAGGATTACTGGAAACCGATGTATGCAGCAGAAACTCAGAGCTGAGTAGCAGGATCTCCACACAGGTTCACAGGAGCAGGTGCAGGTCCAAAGCCAGGGAGTCATCAGGAGCTGGATGCAAGGCTGAATACTCTAGCACAGACTAAAGGCTGGGGTGGAGTTATATAGCAGGAAGACACAGTGCACATGAGACCAAAGACGCCATCTTGGAAAAGGGCAGTAATGCACAAAAGGTAATCAAAATGTTCAGAGTCCTGACAGGGTGGGACACCTGTCTAGAGATTGCCCTACCCGAGAAAAGCGGTGGCCGAGATCCGTTCACCCGTCTGAAGGTCCTGCTAACTGGAGGGAATGTTGTCCCTGTACGGAATGGTACGGCAGAAAGAGAAGAGTTCCACCTAGAGCAAGACAGTACCACAATGTCGGACGCCAAGGAGAGGTGGAGAAGGTGTCGAGCATCTCTGGTGGAATGACTGCGCTATCCCGATGTGTGAAGGCGAGCCTGGTGGAACTCCAGCTTGGGTCTGAAGGTTCTGTCTGTGAGACTCAGTCCAGAGGGAAGAAAGGGACGTCCACTCGAGAAGACCACCTAAGTGCTTTACTACCTTGCCCAGCACGAGTTCCCGAAGAAGGAGAGAAAGTGCCAAGTGTTCCTGCGGCACTCGTTTTTGATGCCCTCGTCGATGAGAAGGAGGAACCACTAATATCGTCCCCTGATGTGAAGAGTGTGCTGGCTGTCAGCTCACAGGATCCTGATCGAACAGAGGAAATGGAACAGCTGTGTGAGACAGGGAGTGTGCCTGAGAAGCCCTGTGGAGTGATGCCCGCAGAGCCCGGCAGTCTAGGGTTGAGCGACTTTCATTTTTTTAAGATCGAGTAGGGTTTTGGGAAACCCGATTTTGTCCAGAGTCGAGTCGAGTGCAGTCGGCCGATTATCGCTAAAAGTCGGGGATCGACCGAAACACGAAACCCAATGCAAGTCAATGGGGAAGCATAGTCGGCAGTGAGTGGAGGCCAGGAAAACACCTACAGTGCCCATTTTAATGCCAAAAACATCCATTCTTGTTTCTGAAGCTTGTCAATCTTAATTAACTTTATAATAATAGTTGGGCATAGGGAATTGGGGGTCATTTGGCAAAAGTTGTGGGGGGAGTAGGGCCGGCTCAAGTTTTTCGTGGGCCCAGGAAATGCGGACTACGTCACGGCGGTGTTGCAGGGAAAGGTAAGTATTTAAAAGTTGCAAGTGCTGTGATCCTGAGCAAGCAGGGGGGGGGCCCACTCGTTCGCATTGCCACTGGCACAGGGCCCCTCAAAGTACGGCGGTGTGTTTGCATGGCGGGGGCGCCTCCCACCAGCAGCGACACTTTTGCGTACTCTGAGGGGCCCTGTGCCAGTGACGTCGCCAACGAGTATGCCCCCCCACCTGATGAAGGAACCTGCACTTTCATCTGCACCTTCCTCTTTGTCCCTGTGTAAGGTGGTATAACATGCGGGAAGGGGAACCTTACTTTCAGCAGGGACAGATTCTGGCTGTGTAGAGTACAAGGGGAATGTAGTGGTCTAGGTCAATGTACCAGCAGACTCATTTAGCAGTGGCTGGGCAATGGGCAGGATGAGGAGGAAACAGATATAGGGCCAAAGAATAAAGTAGGCTACATGCAGTTCAAAATTGGTAACAGGACTAAACAGGCGGCATTGCTTTGTTCAGTGGAGTAGCAAACCCAAGAGCAGCAGACACTGTTTCAAGGGCCTAACCACACTAGTAGGCCAAATGCAGTTTAATATCTGATAGTATAGGGCGAAAGCCAGAATGTGGAAGCTCAGCTTTGTTCAGTTGAGGACAACACCAGGGAGGGGCAGACACCTTTAGTAGGCCGGAAAAGCCTATTGCATTTTTTAAAATGGTAATTTGGAGCAGAAGGTTGAAGCTCAGCTTTATTTAGTTGAGGGCAACACCAGGGAGGGGCAGAAGCCGTTAGTAGGCCCTAACCACCATTTTTTTTTTAAAACCACTTAATGAGAGCCGGAAGGTTGAAGCTCAGCTTTATTTAGTTGAGGACAACACCAGGGAGGGGCAGAAGCCGTTAGTAGGCCCTAACCACCATTTTTTTTTTTAAAACCACATAATGAGAGCCGGAAGGTTGAAGCTCAGCTTTATTTAGTTGAGGACAACACCAGGGAGGGGCAGAAGCCGTTAGTAGGCCCTAACCACCTTTTTTTTTTTTAAAACCACATAATGAGAGCCGGAAGGTTGAAGCTCAGCTTTATTTAGTTGAGGACAACACCAGGGAGGGGCAGAAGCCGTTAGTAGGCCCTAACCACCATTTTTGTTTTAAAACCACTTAATGAGAGCCGGAAGGTTGAAGCTCAGCTTTATTTAGTTGAGGACAACACCAGGGAGGGGCAGAAGCCGTTAGTAGGCCCTAACCACCTTTTTTTTTTTTAAAACCACATAATGAGAGCCGGAAGGTTGAAGCTCAGCTTTATTTAGTTGAGGACAACACCAGGGAGGGGCAGAAGCCGTTAGTAGGCCCTAACCACCATTTTTTTTTTTAAAACCACATAATGAGAGCCGGAAGGTTGAAGCTCAGCTTTATTTAGTTGAGGACAACACCAGGGAGGGGCAGAAGCCGTTAGTAGGCCCTAACCACCATTTTTTTTTTTAAAACCACATAATGAGAGCCGGAAGGTTGAAGCTCAGCTTTATTTAGTTGAGGACAACACCAGGGAGGGGCAGAAGCCGTTAGTAGGCCCTAACCACCATTTTTTTTTTTAAAACCACATAATGAGAGCCGGAAGGTTGAAGCTCAGCTTTATTTAGTTGAGGACAACACCAGGGAGGGGCAGAAGCCGTTAGTAGGCCCTAACCACCTTTTTTTTTTTTAAAACCACATAATGAGAGCCGGAAGGTTGAAGCTCAGCTTTATTTAGTTGAGGACAACACCAGGGAGGGGCAGAAGCCGTTAGTAGGCCCTAACCACCATTTTTTTTTTTAAAACCACATAATGAGAGCCGGAAGGTTGAAGCTCAGCTTTATTTAGTTGAGGACAACACCAGGGAGGGGCAGAAGCCGTTAGTAGGCCCTAACCACCATTTTTTTTTTAAAACCACTTAATGAGAGCCGGAAGGTTGAAGCTCAGCTTTATTTAGTTGAGGACAACACCAGGGAGGGGCAGAAGCCGTTAGTAGGCCCTAACCACCATTTTTTTTTTTAAAACCACATAATGAGAGCCGGAAGGTTGAAGCTCAGCTTTATTTAGTTGAGGACAACACCAGGGAGGGGCAGAAGCCGTTAGTAGGCCCTAACCACCTTTTTTTTTTTTAAAACCACATAATGAGAGCCGGAAGGTTGAAGCTCAGCTTTATTTAGTTGAGGACAACACCAGGGAGGGGCAGAAGCCGTTAGTAGGCCCTAACCACCATTTTTTTTTTTAAAACCACATAATGAGAGCCGGAAGGTTGAAGCTCAGCTTTATTTAGTTGAGGACAACACCAGGGAGGGGCAGAAGCCGTTAGTAGGCCCTAACCACCATTTTTTTTTTTAAAACCACATAATGAGAGCCGGAAGGTTGAAGCTCAGCTTTATTTAGTTGAGGACAACACCAGGGAGGGGCAGAAGCCGTTAGTAGGCCCTAACCACCATTTTTTTTTTTTAAACCACATAATGAGAGCCGGAAGGTTGAAGCTCAGCTTTATTTAGTTGAGGACAACACCAGGCAGGGGCACACAGACAGACTCCTTTAGTAGGCCTGAAAAGCCTATTGCATTTTTCAAAATGGTAATTTGGAGCAGAAGGTTGAAGCTCAGCTTTATTTAGTTGAGGGCAACACCAGGGAGGGGCAGAAGCCGTTAGTAGGCCCTAACCAAAGTTGAAGGCCAAATGCAGTTTAATTTCTGATACTATAGGCCGAAAGCCAGAAGGTGGAAGTTCCGATTTAGACAGTGGAGGACAATTTGAATTAGGGACTGCAGACAGACTTAGTAGGCTGTCCCCTGTGGACCATGCATCCACCACATTAACCCATTGCGCCGTAATGGACACGTAATCTTCCGTGGCCATGCCTACAGGTCCATGCGTCTGTTGTCAGGTGCACCTTTGTACTCACAGATTGCCAGAGTGCATGGACAATGCGGTCTTCTACATGCTGGTGGAGGGTTGGGATGGCTTTTCTCGCAAAAGAAGTGTCGACTGGTTAGCTTGTAGCGTGGTACAGCGTAGTCCATCATGGCCTTATTAATAGTAAATAAAATATATAACTAGGCTCTATGAACTTTTAAATAGGTTCCAGGGGTACACGGGCAGCAGTGGTCTGGTCAGTGGAGGAGTATTGCAAGTAGGGGCTGCAGACAGGCTATCAAAGGCCTAAAATAACAAACAGTAGGCAGTCATGGCAGTTTTACATCGGTTACATGGATACACAGGCAGGCACTCCAGGCAGCATTGTGGTCAGTGGAGGAGTATTGCAAGTAGGGGCCGCAGACAGGCTATCAAAGGCCTAAAATAACAAACAATAGGCTCATGGCAGTTTTACAGCGGTTACATGGATACACGGGCAGGCAGCTTGGTGGTGGTGAGTGGAGGAGTATTTAAAGTAGGGACCGCAGACAGGCTATCAAAGGCCTAACATAACAAACAATAGGCTCATGGCAGTTTCACAGCGGTTACATGGATACACGGGCAGGCAGCTTGGTGGTCAGTGGAGGAGTATTTAAAGTAGGGACCGCAGACAGGCTATCAAAGGCCTAAAATAACAAACAATAGGCTCATGGCAGTTTTACAGCGGTTACATGGATACACAGGCAGCTTGGTGGTGAGTGGAGGAGTATTTAAAGTAGGGACCGCAGACAGGCTATCAAAGGCCTAAAATAACAAACAATAGGCTCATGGCAGTTTTACAGCGGTTACATGGATACACAGGCAGCTTGGTGGTGAGTGGAGGAGTATTTAAAGTAGGGACCGCAGACAGGCTATCAAAGGCCTAAAATAACAAACAATAGGCTCATGGCAGTTTCACAGCGGTTACATGGATACACGGGCAGGCAGCTTGGTGGTGGTGAGTGGAGGAGTATTTAAAGTAGGGACCGCAGACAGGCTTCAAAGGCCTAACATAAGAAAATGGGCTGGCTGTAGGCACTTTATAATTGGTTCCAGGGGTACACGGGCAGCAGTGGTCTGGTCAGTGGAGGAGTATTTAAAGTAGGGACCGCAGACAGGCTTCAAAGGCCTAACATAAGAAAATGGGCTGGCTGTAGGCACTTTATAATTGGTTCCAGGGGTACACGGGCAGCAGTGGTCTGGTCAGTGGAGGAGTATTTAAAGTAGGGACCGCAGACAGGCTATCAAAGGCCTAACATAACAAACAATAGGCTCATGGCAGTTTCACAGCGGTTACATGGATACACGGGCAGGCAGCTTGGTGGTGAGTGGAGGAGTATTTAAAGTAGGGACCGCACACAGGCTATCAAAGGCCTAAAATAACAAACAATAGGCTCATGGCAGTTTCACAGCGGTTACATGGATACACGGGCAGGCAGCTTGGTGGTGGTGAGTGGAGGAGTATTTAAAATAGGGACCGCAGACAGGCTTCAAAGGCCTAACATAAGAAAATGGGCTGGCTGTAGGCACTTTATAATTGGTTCCAGGGGTACACGGGCAGCAGTGGTCTGGTCAGTGGAGGAGTATTTAAAGTAGGGACCGCAGACAGGCTTCAAAGGCCTAACATAAGAAAATGGGCTGGCTGTAGGCACTTTATAATTGGTTCCAGGGGTACACGGGCAGCAGTGGTCTGGTCAGTGGAGGAGTATTTAAAGTAGGGACCGCAGACAGGCTATCAAAGGCCTAACATAACAAACAATAGGCTCATGGCAGTTTCACAGCGGTTACATGGATACACGGGCAGGCAGCTTGGTGGTGAGTGGAGGAGTATTTAAAGTAGGGACCGCACACAGGCTATCAAAGGCCTAAAATAACAAACAATAGGCTCATGGCAGTTTCACAGCGGTTACATGGATACACGGGCAGGCAGCTTGGTGGTGGTGAGTGGAGGAGTATTTAAAGTAGGGACCGCAGACAGGCTTCAAAGGCCTAACATAAGAAAATGGGCTGGCTGTAGGCACTTTATAATTGGTTCCAGGGGTACACGGGCAGCAGTGGTCTGGTCAGTGGAGGAGTATTTAAAGTAGGGACCGCAGACAGGCTTCAAAGGCCTAACATAAGAAAATGGGCTGGCTGTAGGCACTTTATAATTGGTTCCAGGGGTACACGGGCAGCAGTGGTCTGGTCAGTGGAGGAGTATTTAAAGTAGGGACCGCAGACAGGCTATCAAAGGCCTAACATAACAAACAATAGGCTCATGGCAGTTTCACAGCGGTTACATGGATACACGGGCAGGCAGCTTGGTGGTCAGTGGAGGAGTATTTAAAGTAGGGACCGCAGACAGGCTATCAAAGGCCTAAAATAACAAACAATAGGCTCATGGCAGTTTTACAGCGGTTACATGGATACACAGGCAGCTTGGTGGTGAGTGGAGGAGTATTTAAAGTAGGGACCGCAGACAGGCTATCAAAGGCCTAAAATAACAAACAATAGGCTCATGGCAGTTTCACAGCGGTTACATGGATACACGGGCAGGCAGCTTGGTGGTGGTGAGTGGAGGAGTATTTAAAGTAGGGACCGCAGACAGGCTTCAAAGGCCTAACATAAGAAAATGGGCTGGCTGTAGGCACTTTATAATTGGTTCCAGGGGTACACGGGCAGCAGTGGTCTGGTCAGTGGAGGAGTATTTAAAGTAGGGACCGCAGACAGGCTTCAAAGGCCTAACATAAGAAAATGGGCTGGCTGTAGGCACTTTATAATTGGTTCCAGGGGTACACGGGCAGCAGTGGTCTGGTCAGTGGAGGAGTATTTAAAGTAGGGACCGCAGACAGGCTATCAAAGGCCTAACATAACAAACAATAGGCTCATGGCAGTTTCACAGCGGTTACATGGATACACGGGCAGGCAGCTTGGTGGTCAGTGGAGGAGTATTTAAAGTAGGGACCGCAGACAGGCTATCAAAGGCCTAAAATAACAAACAATAGGCTCATGGCAGTTTTACAGCGGTTACATGGATACACAGGCAGCTTGGTGGTGAGTGGAGGAGTAGTGCAAGGAGTGTCTGTCCCAGTACTCCCAAAATATAAATAGATGTTAATGTCTCGCAAAACAACCAAAACAAAAAAAAAAGGTGGCATACTTAGGTACAGGGGTGGGCTCATCTACTGAGTTTCTGACATAGTAATTTGGCAGTAACTATTTAATGGTGCCAATATAGGACACAGACACAGACTACTTTAAGTTGCATCATAGATGTCTACAAATTTGTATTGTCAGTGCCAGACATTGAATGATGTCAGCGAATAGACTAAAGATTGGTGGAGCTGTGCGACATAATTTTGCACGTGGTAGAGCACATTTTGAGCTGGGGTAGGGGGGAACTCTCTTGAGGCCGGCGGGACCGCCCCAGGGCCCCTCATGTTACAACGGTGTGTCTGACGTTGGGTGCGCACCACCACCGCCAGAGACACTACATTGTACTATGAGGGACCCAGTAGCAATGCCGTCAACCAAAAGCGAGCACACCCACCTCTTCAGACAAACAGCAGTCTCACGGGTGCTTGCGCCAAGTCGCGATACCACGGCCCCGTGTGGGGAGTTTTGCCATTTAGGGAGGTGTAAACATGTCGTATGCTGTACAATCAGCTGCAGCAAATTAGACATTAGAAAAGTAATTCACAGGCAAGAGCTTTTCATAGGAAAGCTAGGTGTCGGCCGGGCAAGGTGGGGCAAAAGATTTCGAAATCCAGTTGTGGTTCATTTTAATGAATGTTAGATCGTCAACATTTTGGGTAGCCAGACGAGTCCTTTTTTCGGTTAATATTGAACCTGCAGCACTGAATACTCTTTCTGATAGGACACTTGCTGCCGGGCAAGCAAGCTCCTGCAATGCATATTCTGCCAATTCTGGCCAGGTGTCTAATTTGGAGGCCCAGTAATCAAATGGGAATGACGGTTGAGGGAGAACATCGATAAGGGATGAAAAATAGTTAGTAACCATACTGGACAAATGTTGTCTCCTGTCACTTTCAATTGATGCAGCAGTACCTGTCCTGTCTGCGGTCATAGCAAAATCACTCCACAACCTGGTCAGAAAACCCCTCTGTCCAACGCCACTTCTGATGTGTGCACCCCTAACACTCCTAGTCTGCTGCCCCCTGGAGCTTGTGTGAGAACGATCACGTGCGCTGTGTGCTGGGAATGCCTGAAGCAAACGGTCAACAAGAGTTGATTGTTTGGTTGCTAATATTAGTTCCAAGTTCTCATGTGGCATAATATTTTGCAATTTGCCTTTATAGCGTGGATCAAGGAGGCAGGCCAACCAGTAATCGTCATCGTTCATCATTTTCGTAATGCGTGTGTCCCTTTTTAGGATACGTAAGGCATAATCCGCCATGTGGGCCAAAGTTCCAGTTGTCAAATCTCCGGTTGTGATTGGTTGAGGGGCAGTTGCAGGCAAATCTACGTCACTTGTGTCCCTCAAAAAACCAGAACCCGGCCGTGACACGCAACCAATTTCCTGTGCCCCCGTGAAAGTTTCCGCATTAAAAATATACTCATCCCCATCATCCTCCTCGTCCTCCACCTCCTCTTCGCCCGCTACCTCGTCCTGTACACTGCCCTGACCAGACAATGGCTGACTGTCATCAAGGCTTCCCTCTTCCTCTGGTGCAGACGCCTGCTCCTTTATGTGCGTCAAACTTTGCATCAGCAGACGCATTAGGGGGATGCTCATGCTTATTACGGCGTTGTCTGCACTAACCAGCCGTGTGCATTCCTCAAAACACTGAAGGACTTGACACATGTCTTGTATCTTCGACCACTGCACACCTGACAACTCCATGTCTGCCATCCTACTGCCTGCCCGTGTATCCTCCCACAAATAAATAACAGCACGCCTCTGTTCGCACAGTCTCTGAAGCATGTGCAGTGTTGAGTTCCACCTTGTTGCAACGTCTATGATTAGGCGATGCTGGGGAAGGTTCAAAGACCGCTGATAGGTCTGCATACGGCTGGCGTGTACAGGCGAACGTCGGATATGTGAGCAAAGTGCACGCACTTTGAGGAGCAGGTCGGAGAACCCAGGATAAGTTTTCAATAAGCACTGCACCACCAGGTTTAAGGTGTGAGCCAGGCAAGGAATGTGTTTCAGTTGGGAAAGGGAGATGGCAGCCATGAAATTCCTTCCGTTATCACTCACTACCTTGCCTGCCTCAAGATCTACTGTGCCCAGCCACGACTGCGTTTCTTGTTGCAAGAACTCGGACAGAACTTCCGCGGTGTGTCTGTTGTCGCCCAAACACTTCATAGCCAATACAGCCTGCTGACGCTTGGCAGTAGCTGGCCCATAATGGGACAACTGGTGTGCAACAGTGTCATCTGCCGATGGAGTGGTTGGCCGACTGCGTTCTGTGGAAGAGCTGTAGCTTCTGCAGGAGGACGAGGAGGAGGAGGAGGGGGTGCGAACGCCTACAGCCAACTGTTTCCTAGACCGTGGGCTAGGCACAACTGTCCCTAAATTGATGTCGCCTGTGGACCCTGCATCCACCACATTCACCCAGTGTGCCGTGATGGACACATAACGTCCCTGGCCATGCCTACTGGTCCATGCATCTGTAGTCAGGTGCACCTTTGTACTCACAGATTGCCTAAGTGCATGGACGATGCGCTGTTTAACATGCTGGTGCAGGGCTGGGATGGCTTTTCTGGAAAAAAAGTGTCGACTAGGTAGCTCGTATCGTGGTTCAGCGTACTCCATCAGGGCTTTAAAAGCTTCGCTTTCAACTAAACGGTAGGGCATCATCTCTAACGAGATTAGTCTAGCTATGTGGGCGTTAAAACCCTGTGTACGCGGATGCGAGGATAAGTACTTCCTTTTTCTAACCAGAGTCTCATGTAGGGTGAGCTGGACTGGAGAGCAGGAGATCGTGGAACTTTCGGGTGTGCCGGTGTACATGGCAGACTGAGAGACGGTTGGAGACGGTATTGTTTCCGCCGGTGCCCTAGATGCAATATTTCCTCCTACTAAACTGGTGATTCCCTGACCCTGACTGCTTTTGGCTGGCAAAGAAACCTGCACAGATACTGCCGGTGGTGCGGAAAATGGTGGCCTTACAGTGACGGAAGGGATGTTGCGTTGCTGACTAGCTTCATTGGCCGAGGGTGCTACAACCTTAAGGGACGTTTGGTAGTTAGTCCAGGCTTGAAAATGCATGGTGGTTAAGTGTCTATGCATGCAACTAGTATTTAGACTTTTCAGATTCTGACCTCTGCTTAAGCTAGTTGAACATTTTTGACAGATGACTTTGCGCTGATCAGTTGGATGTTGTTTAAAAAAATGCCAGACTGCACTCTTCCTAGACTCGGATCCCTTTTCAGGGATTGCAGACTGAGCTTTAACCGGATGGCCACGCTGTCCTCCAACAGGTTTTGGCTTTGACACGCGTTTTGGGCCAGATACGGGCCCGGCAGATGGAACCTGTTGCGATGTTGATGCCTGCTGCGGCCCCTCCTCCACCTCCGCTTCTGAACTACTGCCGCCTGCACCCTGTTCCCCCAATGGCTGCCAATCGGGGTCAATAACTGGGTCATCTATTACCTCCTCTTCGAGCTCGTGTGCAACTTCGTCTGTGTCACTGTGTCGGTCGGTGGTATAGCGTTCGTGGCGGGGCAACATAGTCTCATCAGGGTCTGATTGTGGATCTGTACCCTGAGAGGGCAATGTGGTGGTCTGAGTCAAAGGAGCAGCATAGTACTCTGGCTGTGGCTGTGCATCAGTGCACTCCATGTCAGAATCTACTTGTAATGGGCATGGCCTGTTAAATGTTTCACTTTCTAAGCCAGGGACGGTATGTGTAAAGAGCTCCATGGAGTGACCCGTTGTGTCGCCTGCTGCATCCTTCTCTCTTGTTGTAGTTTTTGCTGAGGAGGACAAGGAAGCGACTTGTCCCTGACCGTGAACATCCACAAGCGACGCGCTGCTTTTACATTTACCAGTTTCGGAAGAGGAGGCAAAAGAGCTAGAGGCTGAGTCTGCAATGTAAGCCAAAACTTGCTGTTGCTGCTCAGCCTTTAAAAGCGGTTTTCCTACTCCCAGAAAAGAGAGCGTTCGAGGCCTTGTGTAGCCTGACGACGAAACTGGCTCCACAGCTCCAGACTTAGGTGGAATATTTTTATCCCCACGACCACCTGATGCTCCACTACCACTACCATCATTACCAGCTGACAATGAACGCCCACGACGACCTCTTGCACCAGACTTCCTCATTGTTTAAAAATCGTAACCAAACTAACTTTATTTGTTGCTGTCAAACAACTTACACGGTGAGCTATAACTTCAGTATGATTTCAATATCCCTTAACAGGTTGGTGAGACCACAAGGAAAATCAGGCACAATGTTACACACTCTGTTTTCTGTGACACCAAATCACAGAGATGACACACACGCAGGACTGTCACTCAAGCACTAATGTCAATATTAATCTCCCACCTAATTTATTTTTTTTTTTTTCTCTGTGAGACTTTAGAAACCAAATAATATTTAAAAAAAAAACAAAAAAACAAGGCTTTCTATGGCCCACTGAATGAGAGATGGCACGCACAGGAGTGGCACACAAGCCCTGACTGAGGCCAATATTTTTCTCCCACTGATTGATGTAGTGTTTTTGTGTTGAGGTTGATTTTAAAACACAAATGAAGGAAAAAAATAAAAAGGCTTTCTATGGCCCACAATTAGAGAGAGAGGTGGCACACCCAGGAGTCAAGACTGGCACACAAGCTGAAATGGCAATATTACTCTCCCACAGTTTTTTTATGTATTTTTTTTTTATTTTCAGGGAGACTTTAGAAACCAAATAATATTAAAAAAAAAACAAAAAAACAAGGCTTTCTATGGCCCACTGAATGAGAGGGACAGAGGTGGCACACCCAGGAGTCAAGACTGGCACACAAGCTGAAATGGCAATATTACTCTCCCACTGTTTTTTTATGTATTTTTTTTTTATTTTCAGGGAGACTTTAGAAACCAAATAATATTAAAAAAAAAACAAAAAAACAAGGCTTTCTATGGCCCACTGAATGAGAGGGACAGAGGTGGCACACCCAGGAGTCAAGACTGGCACACAAGCTGAAATGGCAATATTACTCTCCCACTGTTTTTTTATGTATTTTTTTTTTATTTTCAGGGAGACTTTAGAAACCAAATAATATTAAAAAAAAAAAAAAAAACAAGGCTTTCTATGGCCCACTGAATGAGAGGGACAGAGGTGGCACACCCAGGAGTCAAGACTGGCACACAAGCTGAAAGGGCAATATTACTCTCCCACTGTTTTTTTATGTTTTTTTTTTTTTTATTTTCAGGGAGACTTTAGAAACCAAATAATATTAAAAAAAAAAAATAAAAACAAGGCTTTCTATGGCCCACTGAATGAGAGGGACAGAGGTGGCACACCCAGGAGTCAAGACTGGCACACAAGCTGAAATGGCAATATTACTCTCCCACTGTTTTTTTATGTATTTTTTTTTTTTATTTTCAGGGAGACTTTAGAAACCAAATAATATTAAAAAAACCAAAAAATAAATAGGCTTTCTATGGCCCACTGAATGAAAGGGAGAGAGGTGGCACACCCAGGAGTCAAGACTGGCACACAAGCTGAAAGGGCAATATTACTCTCCCACTGTTTTTTTATGTATTTTTTTTTTTTATTTTCAGGGAGACTTTAGAAACCAAATAATATTAAAAAAACCAAAAAATAAATAGGCTTTCTATGGCCCACAATTAGAGAGAGAGGTGGCACACCCAGGAGTCAAGACTGGCACACAAGCTGAAATGGCAATATTACTCTCCCACTGTTTTTTTATGTATTTTTTTTTTATTTTCAGGGAGACTTTAGAAACCAAATAATATTAAAAAAAAAAAATAAAAACAAGGCTTTCTATGGCCCACTGAATGAGAGGGACAGAGGTGGCACACCCAGGAGTCAAGACTGGCACACAAGCTGAAAGGGCAATATTACTCTCCCACTGTTTTTTTATGTATTTTTTTTTTTTTATTTTCAGGGAGACTTTAGAAACCAAATAATATTAAAAAAACCAAAAAATAAATAGGCTTTCTATGGCCCACAATTAGAGAGAGAGGTGGCACACCCAGGAGTCAAGACTGGCACACAAGCTGAAATGGCAATATTACTCTCCCACTGTTTTTTTATGTATTTTTTTTTTATTTTCAGGGAGACTTTAGAAACCAAATAATATTAAAAAAAAAACAAAAAAACAAGGCTTTCTATGGCCCACTGAATGAGAGGGACAGAGGTGGCACACCCAGGAGTCAAGACTGGCACACAAGCTGAAATGGCAATATTACTCTCCCACTGTTTTTTTATGTTTTTTTTTTTTTTATTTTCAGGGAGACTTTAGAAACCAAATAATATTAAAAAAAAAAAAAAAAAACAAGGCTTTCTATGGCCCACTGAATGAGAGGGACAGAGGTGGCACACCCAGGAGTCAAGACTGGCACACAAGCTGAAATGGCAATATTACTCTCCCACTGTTTTTTTATGTATTTTTTTTTTTTATTTTCAGGGAGACTTTAGAAACCAAATAATATTAAAAAAACCAAAAAATAAATAGGCTTACTATGGCCCACTGAATGAAAGGGAGAGAGGTGGCACACCCAGGAGTCAAGACTGGCACACAAGCTGAAAGGGCAATATTACTCTCCCACTGTTTTTTTATGTATTTTTTTTTTTTATTTTCAGGGAGACTTTAGAAACCAAATAATATTAAAAAAACCAAAAAATAAATAGGCTTTCTATGGCCCACTGAATGAAAGGGAGAGAGGTGGCACACCCAGGAGTCAAGACTGGCACACAAGCTGAAAGGGCAATATTACTCTCCCACTGTTTTTTTATGTATTTTTTGTTTTTTCAGGGAGACTTTAGAAACCCAATAATATTTAAAAAAAAAAATAAATAGGCTTTCTATGGCCCACTGAATGAGAGGGAGAGAGGTGGCACACCCAGGAGTCAAGACTGGCACACAAGCTGAAAGGGCAATATTATTCTCCCACTGTTTTTTTAGGTTTTTTTTTTTTTTTTCAGGGAGAATTAGAAACCAAATAATATTAAAAAAAAAAAATAAATAGGCTTTCTATGGCCCACTGAATGAGAGATAGCACACACAGCAGTGGCACACAAGCCCTGACTGAGGCCAATATTTTTCTCCCACTGATTGATGTAGTGTTTTTGTGTTGAGGTAGAATTTAGAACACAAATCACGGAAAAAATAAATAGGCTTTCTATGGCCCACTGAATGAAAGGGAGAGAGGTGGCACACCCAGGAGTCAAGACTGGCACACAAGCTGAAAGGGCAATATTACTCTCCCACTGTTTTTTTATGTATTTTTTGTTTTTTCAGGGAGACTTTAGAAACCCAATAATATTTAAAAAAAAAAATAAATAGGCTTTCTATGGCCCACTGAATGAGAGGGAGAGAGGTGGCACACCCAGGAGTCAAGACTGGCACACAAGCTGAAAGGGCAATATTACTCTCCCACTGTTTTTTTATGGTTTTTTTTTTTTTCAGGGAGACTTTAGAAACCAAATAATATTAAAAAAAAAAAAAAAAAAAAAAAAATAGGCTTGCTATAGCCCACTGAATGAGAGATAGCACACACAGCAGTGGCACACAAGCCCTGACTGAGGCCAATATTTTTCTCCCACTGATTGATGTAGTGTTTTTGTGTTGAGGTAGATTTTAGAACACAAATCACGGAAAAAATAAATAGGCTTTCTATGGCCCACTGAATGAAAGGGAGAGAGGTGGCACACCCAGGAGTCAAGACTGGCACACAAGCTGAAAGGGCAATATTACTCTCCCACTGTTTTTTTATGTATTTTTTGTTTTTTCAGGGAGACTTTAGAAACCCAATAATATTTAAAAAAAAAAATAAATAGGCTTTCTATGGCCCACTGAATGAGAGGGAGAGAGGTGGCACACCCAGGAGTCAAGACTGGCACACAAGCTGAAAGGGCAATATTACTCTCCCACTGTTTTTTTATGGTTTTTTTTTTTTTTCAGGGAGACTTTAGAAACCAAATAATATTAAAAAAAAAAAAAAAAAAAAAAAAAAAAATAGGCTTGCTATAGCCCACTGAATGAGAGATAGCACACACAGCAGTGGCACACAAGCCCTGACTGAGGCCAATATTTTTCTCCCACTGATTGATGTAGTGTTTTTGTGTTGAGGTAGATTTTAGAACACAAATCACGGAAAAAATAAATAGGCTTTCTATGGCCCACTCAGTGAGAGATGGCACACACAGGGATGGCACTGTAGCAGAAATGCCAATCTTAATCTCCCACAAAAAAAAAACAAAAAAAAAAAAAAAACTGTCCTACAATTACTATCTCCCTGCAGTAATGTAAGCCAGGTATGGCAGGCAGCAATAGGAGTGGACTGATGCACAAATTAAATAAAAAGTGTGGACAAACAGAAAAGATAGCTGTGCAGAAAGGAAGGAACAAGAGGATATGTGCTTTGAAAAAAGCAGTTGGTTTCCACAGTGGCGTACACACAGCAATACAGCTATCACGGAGCCTTCTAGGGCAGCCCAATGAGCTACAGCGCTGAGGGGAAAAAAAAAAAAAATAGCTTCCACAGTCCCTGCACACCGAAGGTGGTGTTGGACAGTGGAAATCGCTGCAGCACAAGCGGTTTGGTGGTTAGTGGACCCTGCCTAACGCTCTCCCTGCTTCTGATGAAGCGGCAGCAACCTGTCCCTAAGCTCAGATCAGCAGCAGTAAGATGGCGGTCGGCGGGAACGCCCCTTTATAGCCCCTGTGACGCCGCAGACAGCAAGCCAATCACTGCAATGCCCTTCTCTAAGATGGTGGGGACCAGGATCTATGTCATCACGCTGCCCACACTCTGCGTTCACCTTCATTGGCTGAGAAATGGCGCTTTTCGCGTCATTGAAACGCGACTTTGGCGCGAAAGTCGCGTACCGCATGGCCGACAAGCACAGGGGTCGGATCGGGTTTCATGAGACGCCGACTTAGCCAAAAGTCGGCGACTTTTGAAAATGATCGACCCGTTTCGCTCAACCCTACCCGGCACGGATGACGAAGAGTCCGACCTGCATGATCTTAATTCATCTGACTCTAGTTTTGACAAGAATGCTCCTGTCAAAGAGAGGGGAAGCTATGGAGAAGAATTGCCTGTACTTAGCACCCAGACTGAGAAGCCCGAGCAAGAAGCCCCTACGCAAACACCTGCTATCGGCAAGGCCAGGAAGAAGAAAAAGAAGAAGAGGACAGCAGTTGTTGACGAAGCAGAGAAAGCATATCTCAACCTGACTGATGAACAGCTGAAAGACCATTTAGTTTGGCAGTATGTGCAAGAAGAAAGGCAGAAGGAGATGCGAGAATTGCAGGTATCTGACTCCCCTCAAAAGAACAAAGAGAAGCACGAAGAGTCCTCGCCCGTGGAATGGCGAGCTTCAAGAGAGGGGGAATGTAAGGAGGTTGCTTTCCCTGCTCCTTACCTGGAACCACTTAGTCAGACAGCTGGGTTGTCAGGGGGAAGACTTTCTGCCCTGGACAGAAGGGACCATGTGACTGCTGGGGGCAGAGAGGAAGAGAGGGGGGTATGGTCAGAAAAGAGTGGGAGAGCAGAGCGCACGAGACAGAGGGGACTGCGCACCAGACAGAGAGCAGGTTGCAGCGCCGCGCTCCCCGAAAGAGAGTGCTCCCCGTGAGGGCACTGAGGCTGAGATACCAGCTGTAGTGAAGGCTGGATGTGAGAGCGTGGACTTGGAAGCCTCCGTAATCAGAGAAGACGTATCCCCTGACAGTGACCTGAGCGCGCAGCCCCGGTGACAAGACAGGACCCCTGAGTGTGACGAGTAAACTGCTCAGTGTGTGTGTAGCATTGCTACTGCAGAAAGCCTGCCAGCCTGATATACAGAGACTCGCAGCAGAGAGGCTGTGTTACTTCCTGCTTTCAGCTTCACCGGAAGAAAAGACTGCAAAAGACTTAACCCCGGAGTCTCCAGTTCCCAGGAGACAGAGGAGAGACTTCAGGATCTCAAGCGCTGCTGGTGACTGTACCCACGTTGGAATTAGGACCCACCAGTCAGGACCTCCCTGGACTGATAAGTTACAAGAACACTCGTTAACTCTTTTGACTCCACTTAACTGTTTAGTGTTTGATTTATCTTTATTAACCTGTTTACTCCCTGCGAGGAGAATCTTACTCCTGTTAATAAATTCCCCTCAACAGTTGATCTGTCTGTTCTGTGGTGACATACTCAACCCTGCACTCTATTACAATTGCCCAGTACAGCTTCTGTTGCAGGAGTGCAACTATTAGTGATCCTTCTGTAACTGCTAGGATTAATGTTCTCACCAACCCCGGCCAGAGTCCATCCAGTGGGCGTGGAATTGCTCCATACACTTGTATAGAGCAAGGCCGCGCCCTCTATTTGGCCACACCCATTGGAGAGCCACGTCACTAGACAGGGCATGGCCTCGCTCAATACAAGTGAATGGAGCGAGGTCATGCCCACTAGTTGGGCTCTGGCTGGGTGTATATATAACGTATACATACCCTCCAGTCTCAGATCAGAAACCCGGGTATCCCCTCAGCGCAGAGTGTCCACAGGGCATTCATAAGTCCGCAGTCACACGGAGTGACTGTGGCAATTGGAGAGGAATGGACATGACCGCAAGTATGTGATTTGTATACTTACGGTCATGTGCCATCTAGACTGTATCCGGCTTCACTCAATGCAATTGTATTGATACAGCCTAGTTGGAATGTGACAGGAAATATGGAAAACGCATGACTGCCCTCTCCCGGCACTGGAGAATCCTCACATCGCACAGTGCGCATGATGTAAGGATTCCAAGTCTGTAGTCACATAGAGTGACTGCAGGCTTGTAGTTTAAGACTGGACAACCCCTTTAATAAGACTATTTTACCATTAAAGAGCTCAAAACAGGTTCAGCACAGTCCTAGGAGACTGTTATACACTAGTGATGAGCGGGCGTGGTCGGATAGGGTGTTGTCCGAGCATGCTTGTGTGCTTACCGAGTGTCTTCCGTGTGCTCGGAAAATATGTTTGAGTCCCCGTGGTTGCATGTCTAGTTGCTGTTTGACAGCCACAACACATGCAGGGATTTGGCATGCAGATGTGAGGATTCGAACATATTTTCCGAGCACGCTGAAGACACTCGGTTAGCTCACGAGCGTGCTTGGACAACACCCTATCCAACCACGCTTGCTCATCACTATTATACACATGCAGATGCAGGGACTCGAACATATTTTCCAAGCACGCTGAAGACACTTGGTTAGCACCCGAGAATGATCGGACAACACCCTATCCAACCACGCTCGCTCATCACTATTATACACATATTTTCCAAGCAACTAGAGACTTTTCTGCATAGTAATTTGCTGCAAATGTATTTGTCGAAAATTTTACTGTTTTGGAAAATTGGGCAAAGTGAGTGATTTCAAATTTCAGCCCAACTCTAGAAAACATGTCAATTAAACTGAATAGTGAATATTACTAAAAAAAAATCCCAAATCACTGTTTCATTTGGTAATTCCAGCTTCCAAAACTTGGAAAAATCATGATAAAAAAAGCATTAGGCCGGCGTCACACTAGCGAGTTTTACGGACGTATGAGAGGTGCAGAAAATACGGATTGCACACGGTACAATGATTCTCTATGGCCCAGCTCCTATCTGCCGTATTTTACTGATCCGTATTATACGGTCTTGTACAGCCGTAGAAAATCGCAGCATGCTGCGTTTGTCACCGTATTGCGCAAAAAAATCGCCAATGAAAGTCTATGGGGGCGAGAAAAATACGGATTACACACGGACCATGCGTGTGACTTGCGAGAAATACGCACCGGTGTTCTCTAGAAAAGCCGGCAATTCAGTGCGGTGTACAGTAAAATCACACTGACAGAATAGAATAGGTAGAATAAATGTCTACACATAGAATAGGTATATATATATATATATATATATATATATATATGTCAGTGAGACACATATATATATATATTTATATTTCATACAGCGCTAGATATCATAAAAGCCGGAGCCCACGCCAATTTTTTCTGCGAATTAACCCTTTATTTTAGCAGCTACAGCTCCCAAATTTTGCACATACACACTACTAACATTAGTAGTGTGGAATATGCAAAAAAAAAAGGGATATTAGATGGTTTACTGTATGAAAACCATGTCTCATATCATGTCGGGTTTGTGAAGGAGAAAGAAAAAGCCGGCAATTGAATTACCGGCTTCTCTGATATCTAGGGCTGAATTAAATATAAATACAGTATATATATATATATATATATATATATATATATATATATATATATATATATATATATATATATATATATATGTGTGTGTGTCTCACTGACATATATATATATATAGATAGATAGATACTGTATATATGTTTTAACAAACATTTGAGCCCATAAATCCATTAGATGTCGGTTTTGCAAGCCTGCGAGAAAATATCGCAGTACGGATGCCATACGGATTACATACGGAGGATGCCATGCGCTGCCACACCCTGCCTACGGATGACATACGGACCACTATTTTGGGAACATTTCTGCGTATTACGGCCGTAAAAAACGGACCGTATTTTCATACGCTGAGTGTGACGCCGGCCTTAGGTTGTGTTCCCACAATAAACTTTTAGTATGTTTTTAGGCGGTGTATTTTTTTTTTAAAAAAAACATAAGTAACCTATTTTACTTAATGGGTGCAGAAAACCTGTAACATCGAAAACTCACCAAAAGCTCAGAGGGGGAACATAGCTTTATGTAATAGAAAATGGTACCGCTAAAAACTTCGTCACCAAATGTATCAGTGTTCTCTGTATTAGGGCTCATAATCACATACGAGAAACTCGGATGAGTCTCACATGTTAATACCCGACATTGCTGCCATCACTCAGGAGCGGAGCGTGCGGCTGCATGTATTGCTATGCGGCCGCACGCTCCGATCCGAGTGCCGGGTGCAGCGCCGGGTATTGACGTGCGAGACTCATCCAAGTTTCTCGCATGTGAGTATGAGCCCTTACAGCGCCATTAGAGCCATATATTTACTTTACATTACAAAATCATGCTGACAAGTTTTCTTTCTTTCAATTTTTTTAAAAAAAGCTGAATTTTTTTTATTTCTTCCCGTAAAGAGTTAAACAATTTAGGAAATATGTTATATTTACCCCAAAATGAAGCCTCTGAGAAATACAACAAATGCTACAAAACCAAGCCCTCATAGATCTATGCCAACAAAGAAATAAAAATATTATGACTACTGGAATGCAACGAATAAAAGAAAAAATGCTTTGTTTTAAATACCCAAAATGAGCCATTGCTTGGACCTGATATCTTCACTAACCTAAACAAGCCCAGTACCTATAATCAACAAAACGAGTCGTAAGATCCTCCCTCAGAAATCTCATCTGAAGTTCACTTTTATTCTGCCTTAATTAATAATTTTCTCAGTAATTGGACTCAGGAGGACGATCCCATGGAGAACAGCCCCACTAGCAGTGCCTTGATCTCCTCTCCTGACACTAGTCCATGCAGCTGCTGTCATATGACCTGCGAGAATGAGGTAATACTAAAAATTCACCAGAGGTTATCACTGAGTTGTTACCATTCATAAATTAAGCTTGCCTTCCCATGGGAAAGAACTTTTTTCCCAGTTATAAATTATCTCTCACTACAAAGATTAATGCATGACGTTTGTGTTGAAAGTCAACAATCTTGTTCATTACAGACGATAAAACTGTTTCAAATATTGCTGTGTGCCAAAGCAAAAGACAGAACCAAAAGGACCCATTACTCAGTCATTATTCAGGTTTCACAAAAACAGGTTTCTTTCTTTCATATTGAAAGAGAGAAAACTAACTTGGTATTTCTCATTGGGAAGGAGTAGAATACTCTCATACTACATTTCTGTACATAAAAAATTGCAAGACAAACTGTTTTTCAGTACCCAAACTTTGTACCTGAGGTCACCTGCATTGCAGTTTGTCATGCCACAGTTTCGGGACTCGATCTGTTGACCTCTGGCTACATTGTTTGCTGAGCCACAGCCAGTTTGGGTTCTGTTCAACTGCTGGTGGTTCTTCTGTCTTTCCTTTCTTTGGTTTGCTTCTAATTCAGGTGTGTAACGGGCTAAGTGGTGGAACCACTGTGCTGAAGCCTAAGGAAGATCTGGAGACTAGGAGCCTCACCCTATCTGACCACGGATATGAATAAGCTAACAGCACCAAGATCCGTGGAGAGACAAGGGAGGTGGTCCAGGTGTTACTCCAGGACTGACTTTGGGTAGATGGCAGCTGACCCCTGGGAGCCTCACCCTATCTGACCACAGATATGCAGCAGCTAACAACACCAAGATACGTGGAGAGACAAGGGAGGTGGTCCAGGTGCTACTCCAGGTCTGACCTTGGGTAGATGGCAGCTGACCCCTAGGAACGGGTAGCTGGGGCAGCCTGAGGGAATGTCCAACAAATGCAGGCAGGCAGAGAAGATGACAGGAACCGCAGGTGCAGACAGGAAAGGCTGATGAAGAGAGGAGCACTGGCAGGTGTAACTGGACCAGCTGCCGTTGAGGTGAGCCCTGGCAGATGCAGCAGGCTCGGCTGCCATTGGGGTGAACACTGGCGGGTGCAGCAGGCTAGGCTGCCGATGAGATGAGTACTGACAGGTGCAGCAGGCTGAGAAAGCACTGGGACCTGGGAACTGCCAAGAGCGTTAGAAACAAACTCGCAACGTTTCACAGGCACCTCCATGTTGGAGGAGGTGCTTTAAATAGTAAGTGACCTCCAGCTATTGGCTGTGGACAGTTTAGAGGAACGCGTGTGGAGTGGCCCCCAGACGCAGGATGGCGGGGTACTCGGTACCGGGTCTATCGGTTCTGAGGATGTCACGGTGGCCTGACTCGGTCCGTGGTCCTGCTAAGGAGCGCCCAATAAAAGGTGTAGGTGGTAGTGTAGGTCGCAGTAAATAATGAGGACACAGGGTTGCAGTCTCTTTACCTCTTTACTGAAGGCTTCAGCATCCGCAGTCCAGAGCACTGTTAACTGGGCTGGCTGAGACCGGCCGGTCCGAAGGCACATCCAGAGTTCCCTTTGCAGGTGGAAATCAGTGCCTACCTACTAGTGCCTGGGTGTTGTAGTACTTCCCTGCTGAGCACCATGGGATAGTCCTCACAACTGTCGTGTATGTTTCTGTTCTTTCTCTCCGTCCCCCAGATGATATGGATAGGACGCACCCATATGACGGGGTAGGCCTGGAGTTATTTTATAGGGACCCTAGAGACGCCCCTCTCCCACAATTGCCTCCGTTGTCTTCATTAGGTGATTTAGGTGAGGCAGCCAACCTAAAATTAACTGCCCTGCCGTTGGTTTGAAGTAATGCGTACGTAATCACGAATCCGTACATTCCTCAACCAAGAATCTGCAAAAACCCTAGTCCATGCCCTCATCATCTCTCGCCTTGACTACTGCAACCTCCTGCTCTGTGGCCTCCCCTCTAACACTCTCGCACCCCTCCAATCTATTCTAAACTCTGCTGCCCGACTAATCCACCTGTCCCCCCGCTATTCTCCGGCCTCTCCCCTCTGTCAATCCCTTCACTGTCTCCCCATTGCCCAGAGACTCCAGTACAAAACCCTAACCATGACGTACAAAGCCATCCACAACCTGTCTCCTCCTTACATCTGTGACCTCATCTCCCGGTACTTTCCTACACGCAACCTCCGATCCTCACAAGATCTCCTTCTCTACTCCCCTCTTATCTCCTCTTCCCACAATCGTATACAAGATTTCTCTCGCGTATCACCCCTACTCTGGAACCCTCTACCACAACACATCAGACTCTCGCCCACCATCGAAATCTTCAAAAAGAATCTGAAGACCCACCTCTTCCGACAAGCCTACAACCTGCAGTAACCACCGATCGACCAAACCACTGCATGACCAGCTCTACCCTCACCTACTGTATCCTCACCCATCCCTTGTAGATTGTGAGCCTTCGCGGGCAGGATCCTCTCTCCTACTGTACCAGTTATGACTTGTATTGTTCAATATTATTGTACTTGTTTTTATTATGTATACCTCTCCTCACTTGTAAAGCGCCATGGAATAAATGGCGCTATAACAATAAATAATAATAATAATAATAATGCGTAGAGCCCAATACTTCCTCGGCGTTCCGGCCACCTTGCTACGTGCCTCAGTAGGATGCTGCCGATCTCGGGGCACGACTCCTACTGGTTCTATCGCCTTTGTGCTGTGATCTCGTTTCTCACTTCTCCACAATATCCTTCGCTTCGTGTCCTTTCTTAAGATGCCGCCGCAATGAAGTGCAGGCACGGCTCCGTAACGATCTGTCCTTGTGCTAGGCCTCTGTCAGGATCCCACCCCTGACAGGGACCCCCTGGATCTTCCCAAACAACGCTCTTCTCTCACTAGATGTTACCTGGGCAAAACCCAGTCAGCTTCTCCCTAACTTCCTATCCAGCCCCCAGTTTTACCAGAGTGTGAGGAGTGGCCTAATACATAGTACCCTTTGCTCCCCCTGGTGGCCGGAGTATGAAGTGTAATGTGTGACTGTGATAGCTGGTCAGGTGAACTCCTTTGGTGCCATCAGACGTACCATCACTCCTCTTAGTGGCGGAGCGTCAGTACTGCAACGACCAGGACTCTGGGGCGCTGCACCCCCCCCCGGTTAAATCCAGTACTCCCGGACTGGGAAAGAAGAACAACAATACATGTTAGCAAAAGACATACAAAATTTTGAAATGCAATAAACAAG
The DNA here is from genome assembly GCF_051348905.1 of Ranitomeya variabilis. Classification (NCBI taxonomy): domain Eukaryota; kingdom Metazoa; phylum Chordata; class Amphibia; order Anura; family Dendrobatidae; genus Ranitomeya; species Ranitomeya variabilis. Next base: position 69,156,490 of record NC_135235.1, on the reverse strand, counting down.
TAAATTTAACAATGCTTCCCTTTATGGGAGGTGAGGACACTTGAATGTTACAAACAAAAAGAACATATTTACATGGTGCTTTAAGATTTTAAATAACATTTATTTCAATAACTGACTATAAATAGCCATTATTACCCAGCTGGGCATTCTATCTACTAAGTGCAAATTCTGAACAATAATTTAACTTCTCCTTTAAGGGCGTAAGGCAGAAACCCACTAAAGGCATACTATAAAACTAAAAGTGCAAATCAGCATTTTCCTGAGCTCTCTTTCGCCTATGCAGGACTCTCTGGTCTACCCCCACGGGCCCACTGCATCTTTCCTTGGCTCTCTATCATTAGTTCCGATAATCACTTTAACTTCAATTTTATTCATTATCAACAGTCCTATTCCTTATCACTATCTATCTACATACTACTATGTAAAACATCATTACTTTCCAACTTTCTTAAAGCAACATTAAATCTTGACTAATTGCAACAGTGAACATCCCCTTTAAGAGGGACATCTCAAGTCTCTTTGAGGTAGTGCAACTCTCAAGCTGCAAGTCCGTAGTAAACAAGAGCTTCTGCGCTGTATCCAGGAACAGTCTCTTCAAAAAGCTCCTTCTTTTTGTAAAACCAGTAGAGGGCACCTTTAAGAAGGTGCGAACAATATACAACACAGTTTGTGAACCATTCACCATCCATGATTCGGTAGTCTTTTAAAACAGTGATGCAAAACAAACATAAAGCATTAGGGATCCCGGGTAAACAAAGGGATCCCTTTAAGAACTAACCTTGGTCGGGTCTTAGCAGCAAAACAGCAGGAAAAACAGTTAACTATTTACAGTTTTGTTGTTCCAAGGTTTATCCTCATAGTAAGTTGCAAGACACCAGCCGGTAGCGAACGCCTCCTGACCGGGGAAGCTCCGGTTCCCTGTTCTCGGCTGATGCGGTGTCAGTGTCAGTGGTTCGTCTCTCAGGTGCGGCCAGGTCACCCGGTGTCTGGATTCGAATGTCAGCTTTGGTTGCAAGTTCAGTGGCAGCAATTACGCACACAGTGGTGATAGTGGTAGAATTCGTCAGGTCAGAGTTAGTCGTAGTCAGGGCAGCAGGTGGCGCCACTGCGGGCTCGCATCGTTGGACATTCCGAGCGCACCACCCTTGCGCACTCTGATGGCGAGTGTAGGTCACCTGGTCCCCTTTACATAGTAGTGGGTTGTCGCATCTGTTGCGGAACGGGGTCTTCACATTGTAGCTGGTAAAGAAGATTACAGTCGGCAGTCCCGGTTTTTGTATAGAGCCCCAACCCCGTTTCGGGTGAAAGGCTAGTACAGTCCCCCGTTTTACCAAGTTTCTCTTGCCACGTTCAGTCTTTGAGTTTTGTACTTTCGGTGGGTCACTTTGTTTAATCTCTTTTCGGTTTTTCCAGTGTAGAATTAAGCATTGTTTATATTGTTCCCAGGTGAGCACAGCAATGATGAGGCCCTCCTGTCTGGCCCCGTCTGGTCCGATCCTCGGGGTATCCCATTGGAAGATCACCCCCTCCGAGCTCACATCAAGCGGCTCTCCCATAGTTGTCGGTAACGGAGGCACCAGCTTCTCCATAGTGTCAGGGGTTACCACTACCAGCTCAGCGGAGAGGAATCAGTCACTGTCGGGACAGGGAGCGGTCACGGGAGCAGGATCGGTCGGGAGAGCAGGGGCACTTTCCATACCTGCGTCTGATGTGGTTCCATCGATGCCGGTCTGTCCCACTGACGAGGACACTGGAGTCAGCAGCGGCTCGGACCGCGGTTTCTCCAAGGCGTCTCTCCGGCACGGCCCTGACTTCCATTGCTTCGCATCTACTGGCTCCGTGTTCGGGATAGGTTGACTCGGCTCCCCCGCCTGCGGCTCCAAGAGGTCCGGATCCTCCAGCTGCGGTGGGTTCGTATCCGCCTCCGGTCGGTGGGGATAGTCCGGGATCACTTCGTCGTCGTTCTGGTACTCGCTGGTCACCCTCGCTGTTTTGCAGTCGGCAGCTGCACATGCATGAGGCTCTGCCATTTTCCCAGGGTGGAGCTCCTTCTTGTCTTGGTTCCTGCCATTGCAAATCAGAGGGCGGTTCTCCTCTGCTTCAGGGCAGGTCGTCATCTTGCAGCAATAATCGGAGGGGGCGGTCGCCACTTTTGGCGCCGCTTTGATAGTCTCCTCCCATGGCACGCACTTCTTCTTCTGTGCCCCTCGTGGTGCTGCAATGGAGGCGGTTTTGGCGGGAACTTTTGGCGGCAAATAGCAATACCCAATCTTTGCAATAAATCACGGTTCAAGCACAATTCAGTCACAGTTCCAAGGCACACATGACCTGATTCTTCAGGCTTAAGTAGATCCTGTTCGTGACGCCAAGTTGGAGCGGCCCCCAGACGCAGGACGGCGGGGTACTCGGTACCGGGTCTATCGGTTCTGAGGATGTCACGGTGGCCTGACCCGGTCCATGGTCCTGCTAAGGGGCGCCCAATGAAAGGTGTAGGTGGTAGTGTAGGTCACAGTAAATAATGAGGACACAGGGTTGCAGTCTCTTTACCTCTTTACTGAAGGCTTCAGCATCCGCAATCCAGAGCACTGTTATCTGGGCTGGCTGAGACCGGCCGATCCGAAGGCACATCCAGAGTTCCCTTCCAGGTGGAAATCAATGCCTACCTACTAGCGCCAGGGTGTTGTAGTACTTCCCTGCTGAGCACCACGGGATAGTCCTCACAAATGTCGTGTATGTTTCTGTTCTTTCTCTCCGCCCCCCAGATGATATGGATAGGACGCACCCGTATGACGGGGTAGGCCTGGAGTTATTTTATAGGGACCCTAGAGATGCCCCTCTCCCACAATTGCCTCCGTTGTCTTCATTACGTGATTTAGGTGTGGCAGCCAACCTAAAATTAACTGCCCTGCTGTTGGTTTGAAGTAATGCGTAGAGCCCAATACTTCCTCGGCGTTCCGGCCACCGGCTACGCGCCTCAGTAGGATGTTGCCGATCTCGGGGCACGACTCTTACTGGTTCTATCGCCTTTGTGCTGTGATCTCGTTTCTCACTTCTCCACAATATCCTTCGCTTCGTGTCCTTTCTTAAGATGCCGCCGCAATGAAGTGCAGGCGCGGCTCCGTAACGATCTGTCCTTGTGCTAGGCCTCTGTCAGGATCCCACCCCTGACAGGGACCCCCCTGGATCTTCCCAAGCAACGCTCTTCTCTCACTAGATGTTACCTGGGCAAAACCCAGTCAGCTTCTCCCTAACTTCCTATCCAGCCCCCAGTTTTACCAGAGTGTGAGGAGTGGCCTAATACATAGAACCCTTTGCTCCCCCTGGAGGCCGGAGTATGAAGTGTAATGTGTGACTGTGATACCTGGTCAGGTGAACTCCTTTGGTGCCATCAGACGTACCATCACTCCCCTTAGTGGCGGAGCGTCAGTACTCCAACGACCAGGACTCTGGGGCGCTGCACGTGCGGCACCATTAAGGAAGAGGAAGTGTGCGCTTGCCCGCTAAGCACAGTATCCTGGGGACCTGCATGCGGTGCACGCACCCCAGACAGCAGAAGATCCGGAAGGAGCAGGATGGGACCCGTGGAGGTGAGTACGCTGGTGTCTCTGCAGGGAAGGAGGGACTGCAGGCAGAGACGCGGGTTTTACAGTGTGTTTCTCACTTCCCAATTTGGTTCTGTCCTATCTCTTCTTGAGATGGGCTATTTATACTCACCTTGCACCTGCATCTTTGCTGGCTATATTTCAAGACAGATGGTGTTTGGAGATCCAGCTCCTCAGCTAGGGATGATCTTCCCTTGTTAATCTCTGTTGCTTTTCCTGTGGATTGCTTGTGTGTCTTCCTCTTCAGTACTCTTTCCTTTATTATATGTTTGTCACCTGGGAGGTTTTCAGTTTGTTGTGGGGAATTTTCTTATTTTCTTCTTTCTTTCATGTATGAGTGTGTGAACACATCTTTGTCTCTGTACCTCACTTTCTGTCTGTGTACACTATGTTTTGCTGTTGTTGTTTTGGGATGCCCTCTGTGTATAGTTGAGGGTGAACATTAAGACACTCAATGTAAGCCGACATTCAGTGGGGGCACCACTGTATAAACTCCGCTGTCAGGCAGGGAAAAATCAGGGTCAGGTTAGGGATTTGCCTAGTCTGTATACAGTTGTGCACAAAAGTTTACATACCCCGGCAGAATTTTTGCTTTCTTGGTCTTTTTTCAGAGAATATGAATGATAACACCAAAACTTTTTCTACACTCATGGTTGCGTGGAGCCATTTATTATCAAACTATTGTTTTCTCTTTTTAAATTAAATGACATCCCAAAACATCCAAATGACCCTGATCAAAAGTTCACATACCCCATTTCTTAATGCTGTGTATTACCCCCTCTAACATCAAAGACAGCTTGAAGTCTTTTGTGGCAGTTGTGGATGATGTTCTTTATTATCTCAGATGGTAAAGCTGCCCACTCTTGTTGGAAAAAAGCTTCCAGTTCCTGTAAATTCCTGGGCTGTCTAGCATGAACTGTGCACTTGAGATCTCCCCAGAGTGGCTCAATGATATTGAGGTCAGGAGACTGAGATGGCCACTCCAGAACCTTCACTTTGTTCTGCTGTAGCCAATGACAGGTCGACTTGGCCTTGTGTTTTGGATCATTGCCATGTTGGAACGTCCAAGATCCCCCATGCACAGCTTCCGGGCTGATGATTGCAAATTTACCTCTAGTATTTGCTGATAACATGCTGCATTCATCTTTTCTTCAACTTTGACTAAGTTTCCTGTGCCTTTGTAGCTCACACATCCCAAAAACATCATGGATGCACCTCGGCGCTTTACAGTAGGAATGGTGTTCCTATCATCATAGGCCTTGTTGACCTCTCTCCAAATGTAACGTTTATGGTTGTGGCTAAAAAGTTCAATTTTGGTCTCATCACTCCAAATTACCTTGCTCCAGAAGTTTTGAGGCTTGTCTCTATGCTGTTTTGCGTATTGTATGCGAGATACTTTGTGGCATTTGCATAGTAATGGCTTTCTTCTGGCGACTCAACCATGCAGGCTATTTTTCTTCAAGTGCCTCCTTATTGTGCATCTTGAAACAGCCACATTGCCAGTTTTCAGAGAGTCCAGTATTTCAGCAGATGTTATTTATGGGTTTTTTTTGCATCCCGAACGATTTTCCTGGCAGTTGTGGATATCTTTGTGTTTCCCTTTCCTGTTTTATACAGTTCAACTCCCTTTTCCTGTAGATCCGTTAACAATTCTTTTGCTTTCCCCATGACTCACAATCCAGAATCGTCAGTGGCTAGATGAAAGATGCAAAAGTCTGTCTGGATCCCAGAAACTCACTCAGCTTTTATGCACACACACACTGATTACAAGCAAGCAGGTCACTTTTGATCAGGGTCATTTGGATGTTTAGGTTTGTCGTTATGATTTAAAAAGAGAAAACACAGTAGTTTGACAATAAATGGCTTCACCCAACCACTAACCATGAGTAGAGAAAAAGTTTTGGTGTTATCATTCATATTCTCTGAAAAAGGCCAAAAAAGCAAAAATTCTGCTGGGATATGTAAACTTTTGAGCACAACTGTATGAACCTTTGGTGTGCAGCTTTAACATCTTTCCTGGTTTGTTCATCCCTGTGTGAGTGTTAGGGTTCAGTCATAAAACAGTTAGAGATTATCAAGTGCTGCACAAACTTATTGGCCCATAAGAACTAGAAAAAATAGAAAAAACTCTTTTCTACAACCTAATTATCCAGGTACAGCAACATTACTGTGTTTTGATATTTTTATTTTTGACATCACAATATTTGTTCTTCCTGTGGTACGATGTCATTGCATTGTGTGCATGATCCACAGTCTGGGCCATAACAAATGTTACCAAATCTACAGAATAAGTGTATATTTCAAACATTTTGATATATCTTATCAGAGAAATAAGCAGCGTTCCCTATTTATGAGCCACTTCTTCTCTTTCTCCTACTTTCTGAACTCCTCTTTCACTCTGAAAAACAGCAAATATCAAGGTGGACCTCCAGTTTACTGAGGTATCATGTTACAACTCCCATTAAAGTCTATGGATATGAGGAGGAGGAGTAGGGAGAGGCACAGAAACACAGAGAAAGAATGTGCTGTGACTTTCTAGTAAATGTTTCACTAATCTCAATGCTGTAGATTCTGAGATTAGTGCAGACGGATATCTGTTTCCATTCTGCTGCTGCTTCTATCTGTGTGCTATATAGAGAAAGGACAAGAAACCCTCATGCCTGTTTTTCATGTGTATAGAAGCCATTACACCAGCCATTCTCCACCTACTAGCTCAGAGACAACTGAAAATTATAGATCGTGCCTGCAAAGTAGAAAACTAGTGAAAAAAATATAGAATGAAAGCTATATAATTGCCAAGACTGAGAGCGGTTGCTCGTAATGTGTAAACCCGTGTCCTTTCTTCCATTCTGCATGTCTTTTTTTTTTCATTATTTTTACTCCCTTGTTTTTAATGGTCGCCAATAAAATAATGTTTTAACATACTTACCTTATTTCCTACGGATACTGAATTTCCCTGTTTGCTGCTGTATTCTCCACCCAGGAGCTGGTCTGGAGTCTCCTTACACCGCACCTTATATCAAGGCATTGTCCAGCTCTTGGGGAGCCGATATAACTTTTTTTTTCAAAGACATACTGATAGGCAATCTAGATTGTGAGCCCCAGGCTCTGACATAAATGATGTGCACCAGGATAGCAGCAAAGAAGAATAACTCCATTTGGAGCCAATTTTGCACTCTATGGAGTCTATAATTCATTTATAGTAAATTTCTTGTGCTATGAAGACAAGTATAATGATGATACAATTAAAACACTTTGAATAAATTGACAGGTGACCATAGTGCCTAGATCAACACATACTGTGTGCTTCTGATAATAGGTCAAGTAACGCCAAGTGTTCTGCTGACACACGGACACTATGAATAACAGTGCAAACCACAAGAGGGCACTGTCGATACGCATTTACAAACGTTTACTTGATGCCTATGTGTTCTCTAGAATTCTTTCGCCTTTAGAATTTTGGTTGGTTTCCTATATGTAGGGTAATATTGTCAAAAATTCATTAATTAAAAGCGTAAAATAATAGATCTGGTATTTGCAAGAGATCGAGATGGACATTGTTATCTCAAGATTTACTTGTAAAAGTTGAAGGCAGTCATGAAAGCCCATGTGTTGCCCAGAGAGCATCACTCTACCAGAGCTTCATATAATGGTCATTTGTTGTGATTTGACTACCATAATTGCAAGACAATTTATACTGCTGCTTGTGTTCACATGAACAATATATAGAAATTGTAGTCCTACTGTAGCTTCAGCAGCCCCAATTAGAAAACCGAGCTCATGAGTCACGAACAGTGTTTTTCGATGGTGCCTTGTGATGGACGACCCGGGTCACACAGTTCTCTATCAGCACATTGACCATTTGCATATTTTGGATAGAGACTAATTAAATCCAACACAAAGTTGTCCCAGTGCTTCCATTTATCTAATGCAATCCCTACGGTAACAAGCACCCTGATGTGAGAAATGCCAACTTAAAGTGTAAGTTTTTCAGTGAAGAGTTTTTAGAATAAGCTGTTTTGTGTTTAAATGTAGAATAACCTGATTTATGGCCATTATTTGACTTGTATCCTGCATTTTTTCTTCCTCGGGCTCTATCTCTGATTTTCAGTTGTCTCTGAGCTACTGGGTGGTGACTACCTGCTGTGATATCTCCAGTACAAAGTACACAGAAACATGTGGGATTTCTGCTCTCTGTCTCACTAGTTCAGCTGAAAAAGCATGGTGGACAGAATGCAGCAGTGCTGCCTGGTGTAGTTGTGGATCCAGTTGTGTGATGAGATGAACACTTACTAGAAAGCAGTAGCACTGGCTGTGTATCTCTGTGCCCCCTCCCCCTGCTTTTCCCACCTTTTCCCCTTTCTGTCTCCAAATTCTTCAATAGCTAAATTGAATCTGATATCTCAGAATGTTGAAGATTTGTTCGGACTTTTCATAGCGATTAATTAATTAATGTGCATTGATAAGTATTTATGCACTTTAATTGCTTAATAACCTTGCACATTGCTTGAGAAAGGCTCATTGTAAGGCCGGGGTCACACTTGTGATTGCAATGCGAGAAACACACGCGAGTCTCTCACATCAATACCCGGCACTGCCGCCGGCACTCGGGACCGGAGCGCTCCGTTCAGCTGCATAGAAATACATGCAGCCGCACGCTTCGGTCCCGAGTGTGGGTGCCAATGACGGGTATTGATGTGAGAGACTCGCGCGAGTTTCTCGCATTGCAATCGCAAGTGTGACCCCGGCCTAAGAGCTAAAACGTTATACCCCTTTTGGGAAAACTTGCTACAAGATTCATAGTTTGTCTGTGTGAAGCTTTGCTCCTTCTTCCAGAAAAGCATTTGTGAAGTCAGACACTGAAGACAGTCAGGCTCACAATCTCCGTTCTAGTTCATCCCAAAGGTATTAGATGGAGCTATAGTCAGGACTCGGTGCGGCCAGTCAGGTTCTTCCACACCAAAGTCACACAACCTTGTCTTTATGGACCTTGCTTTATGCACTGGGGCATAGTCATGGGGATAAGAAAATGTATTTTCTCCCAAACTGCTCCCACAAAGTTGCAGTTGGCCAAAATGTATGTGCTGGAGAATTCCCTTCACGGCAACTCAGAGGTCTAGGCCACCTCTGAAAACCCACGCCATAGTATTATCCTTCCTCCACCAAACTTTACAGCTGGCACAATGCACCCATGTAGTATCTTATCTAATGTGTTACTGGCAGTCACCAAAACCAGACTCCATCAGATGCCAAATAGAGAAGTGTGATCCGTCACTCCACAAAACACATTTCCACTGCTCCAGCGTCCAGTGGTGGCATGGTTACATCATTCTGATGCCTGGCATTGTGCTTGGTGGTGTAAGGCATGCGGCTGCTCAGCCACAAAAACCCATGCCATGAAGTGCCCGGTGGTGGCACAGTTTTGTGCTTATGCTAACACCAGGGGAAGCTTGGCCTCTGCAGATATGGAGTCATCAGAGCGCTGGTGACTTTTCTGCCTTCTGCTCCTCAGCACCTGGCCTAATGCATATCCCACTGCTGCCACCAATATGTGATGAACAGCATTTCGCAGACCCGCCTATTATGTTGGAGGGATCACATGGTATAGTCTTCCCACTTTCACCAATGTGACGTTCCGCACCCCCTAGGAAAATGTAAGGTCAGCTTGGCACAGATTTACACAGACATCCCCTTTCCATACTGGCACAGGAAGTTAAAGAGGATGGCCCACACAGCCACTGGCATGGTACAACGCTCACAACCCTGGCATGCTGTGTGGCCCCTTACACTAGCATCAGTGAAACAGAGCCCTACCAGCCCAGTAGGACTGCCACCAGTTCCTCGCTAGATATAAGCCTGGTCTGTAAACAAGATTATATTGGGCTAGAAACCAGCCCCCGTAGCATGTGAAGTTAAACCGAGAACACAGATGTGTGGATTCGTGAATCGAGATAAAAGAGCAGCCCAAGGTTAAATTATATATTTAATCGCCTTAAGGGCACACTAGACAAAACACTATATACACAATGGATATACTGTACATATACAATGGTCTGCTATGCAAATACAGGTGTAGTGTACAAGGTATAAGCAAATGAAACATGTCAGTTACCATCTTAGAATTTGGCCTTGGAGTTGGACCACATGGGGGTTGTGGGGTGCCAGCCGTTTCCAGTTCCTTCCAACACATTACCCAACGTGACTCGCCTCAAAAGTGAACATCAAGAAAAAGACAGAGACAAGACGCCACATGGCATCCCAAGAGTGTTTAACCACTTGGTCGGTCACTCCCTTTTCCGCCCCAACATGGCCCTAATCCCCCTCCCCTGGGTTTTTGTAGCTGAAACTCCAAACCTATGATGGCTCATAACTTTTCCTTGAAAGTTCATAGGGTGGTGGTTTTGGCACCATCGTATCTAGCCAGGCCCTGCTATGTTTGGAGACCAAACACGACTTCTGGCTTCTACTAGCTGTTCCACGGATCTCCTCATCCTGGGGTGCTAGTACAGATCGAGACACTGGCGGGCGTTTGGCTCGTTCCCGAGATCTCAAAAATGTAACCGGTATACAGCTAGGACATACAATAACTCCATAATGTTCTCATGAAATTTTGACGGGGGAATTTGATTGAAGCAGTTACACTGGAGGTAAGTGGGGTGTAAGTTTGTTCCTTTTGAAGCTGATTAAACTAGACCACTTGCTGAGCCAAGTGTCCTGTTTCAGTTTCATATTTTGAAGGAGGATTGCAACCTCTGACTTGATATGATACAGTTGATTGGCATGACATTAAATGGCATGACATTAAATCAGCCCATATTCTTCACAGTTAGTAAAGACAGACAGCATTGCTAGGGTCTGGATGTTATACATTTGTGCCAATGCATCTATCAATATATAGCATGTATATAATTGTAGAGATATCTAAAATATGGAGGCCATATTAGAAATGCTTTAAGAATGACAGAGCAATCTCTGAGATCTCCAGGTATCTGAATGCCAACATAGTTTGGTAAAAAAGAAATACCAGTCCAGTACGTAATAATTACCTCTTGCCTTATATTTTAAAACCAGTTATTCCAGTCACAGTATAAGGTGTGCTCTCAAATATTGTGTCTGTGTCTTTATTTTTCCGGTCAAATTCAGACAAACTTTTTAAGAGCGCAATTTGCAAAATTTGTTTTCCAAACACCGATCCAAATTTATAAGGTTATCAGACAGGATTAAAAGAAAATCTCCAAATTCTAATTGGTTTTCTACAACTAAGGTAGGTTTATGCTTTATTCTTTCCACTTCATGTGACATAAAACACCTGAATAATAGAAGTGAGATAACTATACTAATATATGATCCCGCACTCACATTTTCCAGGGGCATTTATCACTGGCAGTGGTCTGTTTTTTATACTTACAGCAATTGAACTGATATTTATCACTTTAAGCAAATATTACCAATAACCATCATTGTTAAATAGTTAATTTGTGTTAAACGGCAGGTGACTTTGTTATATTATTCTGTGTGTGCCTAAAGAGTTTTCTTTGATAGGCGACCATTGCATCCAGGTAAACTGATCAGAATACAACCCCTGGCAAAAATTATGGAATCACTGGATTTGGAGGATGTTCATTCAGTTGTTTATTTTGTAGAAAAAAAGCAGATCACAGACATGGCACAAAACTAAAGTCATTTCAAATGGCAACTTTCTGGCTTTAAGAAACACTAAAAGAAATCAAGAACAAAACATGTGGTAGTCAGTAATGGTTACTTTTTTAACCAAGCATAGGGAACAATTATGGAATCACTCAATTCTGAGGAAAAAATTATGGAATCATGAAAAATAAACAAACAAAAAAACACTCCAAAACATCACTAGTATTTTGTTGCACCACCTCTGGCTTTTACAACAGCTTGCAGTCTCTGAGGCATGGACTTAATGAGTGTCAAACAGTACTCTGAGTCTTCATCAATCTGTCTCCAACTTTCTCTGATTGCTGTTGCCAGATCAGCTTTGCAGGTTGGAGCCTTGTCATGGACCATTTTCTTCAACTTCGTCCAAAGATTTTCAATTGGATTGAGATACGGACATCTTGCAGGCCATGACATTGACCTTATGTGTCTTTTTTCAAGGAATGTTTGCACAGTTTTTGCTCTATGGCAGGATGCATTATCATCTTGAACAATGATTTCATCATCCCCAAACATCCTTTCAATTGATAGGATAAGAAAAGTGTCCAAAATATCAACATAAACTTGTGCATTTATTGAAGATGTAATGACAGCCATCTCCCCAGTGCCTTTACCTGACATGCAGCCCCTATCATCAATGACTGTGGAAATTTGCATGTTCTCTTCAGGCAGCCATCTTTATAAATCTCATTGGAACGGCAACAAACAAAAGTTCCAGCATCTTCACCTTGCCCAATGCAGATTCGTGATTCATCACTGAATATGACTTTCATCCAGTCATCCACAGTCCACGATTGCTTTTCCTTAACCCATTGTAACCTTGTTTTTTTCTGTTTAGGTGTTAATGATGGTTTTCATTTAGCTTTTCTGTATTTAAATCCCATTTCCTTTAGGGGGTTTCTTACAGTTTGGTCACAGACGTTGACTTCAGCTACCACCCATTCATTCCTCATTTGTTGTGCATTTCCTGTTTTGGAGACATATTGCTTTAAGTTTTTGGTCTTGACGCTTTGATGTCTTCCTTGGTCTACCAGTATGTTTGCCTTTAACAACCTTCCCATGTTGTTTGTATTTGGTCCAGATTTTAGACACAGCTGACTGTGAACAACCAACATCTTTTGCAACATTGCGTGATGACTTATCCTCTTTTAAGAGTTTGATAATCCTCTCCTTTGTTTCAATTGACATCTCTCATGTTGGAGCCATGATTCATGTCAGTCCACTTGGTGCAACAGCTCTCCAAGGTGTGATCACTCCTTTTTAGATGCAGACTAACGAGTAGATCTAATTTGATGCTGGTACTATTTTTAGGTATGAAAATTTACAGGGTGATTCCATAATTTTTTCCTCAGAACTGAGTGATTCCATAATTTTCCCCTATGCCTGGTTAAAAAAAGTAACCATTACTGACAACCACATTTTTTTGTTCTTGATTTCTTTTAGTGTTTTTTAAAGCCAGAAAGTTGCCATTTGAAATGACTTTAGTTTTGTGCCATGTCTGTGATCTGATTTATTTCTACAAAATAAACAACTGAATGAACATCCTCCAAGGCCGGTGATTCCATAATTTTTGCCAGGGGTTGTAGATGGTCATCTGTTATGTCATTCATTTAACTAATTTATTTTAGCCCCTTCCTTACAATTTTCTTCATTTTTGCATTTTTTTTTTCCTCCCCTCATTCAAAAGTCGTAATTGGCATAGCTGTAAGGGGACTTGTTTTTTATGGGACGAGTTATACTTTTGAATGACACCAGTCATGTTTGCATACATTGTGCTGGAAATTAGGGACACAAATACAAGTGCGGTGCAATAGCAAAAAAAACCCCAAAACCCTGCAATTCCACCAGTGTTTTTTGGAGTTTGGATTTTTACCATTTATTTTACAGTAAAAATTACCTGATAAAATACATAAAAAAAATAAATCTCAATTTATTCAGAATCAGGTATGATCTGCACATAGAGAAATCTCCGCACTTACACACCTTGGCTACTAACAGTGAGATTATTAATGGTTGTCCGAGAAATGTTCTGCCGCACTGAATGCACTTGGGCAAATTATCAAGGTCCGCTGCTGGCATCTCCCTTTACAATTGTTGATCAATGCTGTCTCGGATGTGCTCACTGAGAGACAAATCTGGAGATGATGTATACCATAGTAGCACTTTTTTCAATACGATAACACAATAGGCTGCATGTTGTTCAAGTTATTCAGAGCAGCCTGCGTGACCTGACCTAAACTCTACCATAGCCTGCAGCATCACCAGACTTGTCTCCTATCAAGTACTTCTGGGACATCATTGGTCAGCAAATACAAAAGGAGCTGCCAGCAGTGGATGTTGATTTGCCAAAATGCATTAAATGCAGCAGAAAATTTCCAACACAATCATTAACAACCTCATTGATAGCAGCCAAGGCCATACTCAAACTGAATAAATCGAGATATTTTGAACTTTTTGTTTCCTTTTTCCCATAATTTGCATATCATTAACATGTCCATCCCATGATTTCCATAATTCCGCAACTTTTTCTTTCTTGGTTTTGTAATTTCTATGATGAGGAGTGTAATTATATAGTTCGTTATTCAGTGTAATTTTTATACTGATCATATTAGATCAGTTATAGTTTATCATATAATCTCTATGACACCATTAATGCTTCACCATAACTAAGCAAATTTGTAAAGAATACTGGAGATATAATTCCGTGTCAATCATTTGTATCCTATTTGGCACTGGATTATAAAAAATCCTTCAAGTGTGCAGTGGTAACATAACACCTAGCAGCAGCAGGGGGGAGTCAAAGGGCTGTGAGTGACAGATCTCACCTCTTGACCAGCTCAGAGCAGAACAAAAGGCTTGCTTGTCATGTGTATCCAAACCACGCAGTCTAAAGGTACCTTCACACGAAACGACATCGCTAGCGATCCGTGACGTTGCAGCGTCCTCGCTAGCGATATCATTTCGTTTGACACGCAGCAGCGATCAGGATCCTGCTGTGATGTCGCTGGTCGCTGAATAAAGTCCAGAACTTTATTTGGTCGTCCGATCGCTGTGTATCGTTGTGTTTGAAAGCAAAAGCAACGATACCAGCGATGTTTTACACTGGTAACCAGGGTAAACATCGGGTTACCAAGCGCAGGGCCGCGCTTAGTAACCCGATGTTTACCCTGGTTACCAGCGTAAAAGTAAAAAAAAAAAACAGTACATACTCACCTGCGCGTCCCCCAGTGTCTGCTTCCTGACCACTGAGCGCCGGCCCTAAAGTGAAAGTGAAAGCACAGCGGTGACGTCACCGCTGTGCTGTTAGGGCCGGAGCTCAGTCAGTGTCAGGAAGCAGACGCTGGGGGACACGCAGGTGAGCATGTACTGTTTGTTTTTTTACTTTTACGCTGGTAACCAGGGTAAACATCGGGTTACTAAGCGCGGCCCTGCGCTTAGCAACCCGATGTTTACCCTGGTTACCCGGGGACCTCGGCATCGTTGGTCGCTGGAGAGCGGTCTGTGTGACAGCTCTCCAGTGATCAAACAGCGACGCTGCAGCGATCGGCATCGTTGTCGCTATCGCTGCAGCGTCGCTTCGTGTGAAGGTACCTTAACTGCTTTGTTGAGTCAGTTCTGATGTCATTAGGAGAATTTGGACTTAACATATGTCATGGCCACACACTGCTTACATTTACGAGATCCTCAGAACATGGCGAACGCTCGGCTGGGTCTTGACCCGTTCTAGCACCCTGGGGTATGGAGATATATAGAACAGCCAGTAGTAACCAGATAGTAAAGCTGTGTTTGGTCCTAACACATAGCAGGGGCCCGGCTTGATCTGATGGTGCTAAAACCACCACCCTAGGATCGCACAGAAAGAAGTAATGATCTTTCATAGGTTTTTGGAGTTTGCAGCTGCAGAGGCAAGGGGAGGCTGATTTAGGTTCAGTCCAGAGGGCAGGTGGGAAGTGACCCAAAGGGGATAAATGGTGAAAGGGTGTTCACGTTGAGTAATGTGCTGTGGAGGACCTAGGCCCCAGCTGGCTGCCCATGCACCCTGCGGCCCAGCGCACCCATGATGTAACATAACCCGGTAGTTGACATATATTCTGTTTATATCTTTTGTCCTACCACTATCTGTATTTCTGCATATGCATATCTAACCATTGTATATGTGTAACCTTTGTGTATATAGTGTATTGTCTAGTGTGCCCTTAAGGTGATTAAATATATAATTTAACCTTGGTCTGTATCTCAGTTTGACGCTCCATGCTATTAAAATTTGACATATTCGAAGCCCAATTAATAGTTAGGATGTAGAAAGTAGGCTTTTTTACCCCAAAAGCAAGGATGGGAGTCTAGTTCTTTAAAGTTCTGTTCCTCTTAGTTTTTTTGCCTGATTTTCTTTCTTAGTCTAGGTCACACCCGCATATATTCTCTAATCAAAGAGAATTGGGCCGATTAGGCAAATCACACTCTCATCAGAGTTTGACCAAAGTGTGATCCAATTCTCTCGGATGATAAGAAGATGGAGATGAAAAAATGTCTCCATCTTCTCCATTCTGTCATCTGTTCTTTTCATGCACTCATTGACTTCCGTGCAGAGGGGTAGCTAGGGTTTTGATTCAGGGGGGCTGAAACTTCTGAGTGGGCCCCTAACCAGGTAACCTTGATTACAACTCGGTGACGCACCCTAATAGTGGAGGAGAACCTCAGTATATGACAGCGCTATTACTGAAGATAATCTCTATATAAAGACCAACATGGATATTTCCTCCATATGGTCAGTGGTAAATACCAGTCCTACAGAACATATAACAGATCACAGTACAGTTACAGATAATTACTTACTGCTGATGTTCTTTCTGATGGAGTTGTTCACTTTTCACATCTTTTCCATCTGGCCCAAACCGACAGCACCCCATAGGCAGACCCTGTAGTATAAGGCAGCAACCCACAGGCAGACCCTGTAGTATAAGGCAGCACCCCCATAGGCATACCCTGTAGTATAAGGCAGCACCCCCATAGGCAGACCCTGTAGTATAAGGCAGCACCCCCATAGGCAGACCCTGTAGTATAAGGCAGCACTCCATAGGCAGACCCTGTAGTATAAGGCAGCACCCCCATAGGCAGACCCTGTAGTATAAGGCAGCCCCCATAGGCAGACTCTGTAGTATAAGGCAGGACCCCCATAGGCAGACCCTGTAGTATAAGGCAGCCCCCATAAAAAACAAACAATATATACTCACCTTTCTTCCTCCTTGTTCCCGTGGTGCTCCGTGCTCCCGCTCATCTCCTGACAGCGGGCGCCGGGCATTGACATCATCGCGCCCGCTGTCAATGTCACCTTCAGTAGCGTCAGACACTGACAGGGGGATGATGGGAGAAGGAGTGTAACGCTCCTTCCCTCATCAATGCGGTCAGCTGTACCAGGAATGACCTGATAGTTAAACACAGAATCAGGACGAGCTCTGGGGAAATGAGAACTATGCTGACCGCAAACCCTACTCCTATCAACACAACTAGAAACAGCCGTGGAGCGTGCCTGACTCTGCCTAGACGCCTCTTCACAGCCTAAGAGCTAACTACCCCTAAAGAAAGGAAACAAAGCCTTACTTGCCTCAGAGAAATTTCCCCAAAGGTAAAAGCAGCCCCACCACAAGTATTGACTGTGAGATAAGAGGAAATCACAAACACAGGATGAAATAGGTTTTAGCAAAGTGAGGCCAGTCTAACTAAACAGATTGAGGATAGAAAAGGGATCTTTGCGGTCAACACAAAAAGCTACAAAAACCACGCAGAGTGTGCAAAAAATACCCCCGCACCGACTCACGATGTGGTGGTGCCACTCTGCACCCCCAGAGCTTCCAGCTAGCCAGGTAGTTTCATGATAGCAAGCTGGACTGGAACTTAGCAAGAAAAACCATATGTAACAAATGAACAAGCAGGAACTTAGCTTGTGCTGGAGTAGACAGGTCCTCAGAAAGATCCAGGAGAGATCTGAACCAGTACTAGAACATTGACAGCTGGCATGGAGTAACGATCTGAGTGGAGTTAAATAGAGAATCAGCCTAGCCCCAAACGAGGGCAGCTGGAGAAGGAATCTCAGAACCAGCAGCTCCACTCACAGCCACCAGAGGGAGTCCACGGACAGAACTCACCGAAGTACCATTCATGACCACAGGAGGGAGTTCGAGAACGGAATTCACAACAGTACCCCCCCTTGAGGAGGGGTCACCGAACCCTCACCAGAGCCCCCAGGCCGATCAGGACGAGCCAAATGCAAGGCACGAACTAAATCGGCAGCATGGACATCAGAGGCAACAACCCAGGAATTATCCTCCTGACCATAGCCCTTCCATTTGACCAAGTACTGAAGTTTTCGTCTCGAAATACGAGAATCCAAAATCTTCTCCACCACATACTCCAACTCCCCCTCGACCAACACCGGAGCAGGAGGATCAACGGAGGGAACCATAGGCACCACATATCTCTGCAGCAACGACCTATGGAACACATTATGGATGGCAAAAGAAGCAGGAAGGGCCAAACGAAATGATACAGGATTAAGAATTTCAGAAATCTTATAAGGACCAATGAAACGAGGCTTAAACTTAGGAGAAGAAACCTTCATAGGAACATAACGAGATGATAACCAAACCAAATCCCCAACACGAAGTCGGGGACCAACACGGCGACGGCGGTTAGCGAAACGTTGAGCCTTCTCTTGGGACAAGGTCAAATTGTCCACCACATGAGTCCAAATTTGTTGCAACCTGTCCACCACAGAATCCACACCAGGACAGTCCGAAGGCTCAACCTGCCCTGAAGAAAAACGAGGATGAAAACCAAAATTAATGGCAAGAAGGTCACCCAATCATCCTGATCAGCAGAAACAAAGCATCTCAGATAAGTTTCCAAAGTCTAATTGGTTCGTTCGGTTTGGCCATTTGTCTGAGGATGGAAAGCCGAAGAAAAAGACAAATCAATGCCCATCTTAGCACAAAAGGACCGCCAAAACCTTGAAACAAACTGGGAACCTCTGTCAGACACGATGTTCTCCGGAATGCCCTGCAAACGAACCACATGTTGGAAAAATAATGGAACCAAATCAGAGGAAGAAGGCAATTTAGGCAAGGGTACCAAATGGACCATTTTAGAGAAGCAATCGCAAACCACCCAGATGACCGACATCCTTTGAGAAACAGGAAGATCTGAAATAAAATCCATGGAAACATGCGTCCAAGGCCTTTTCGGGACCGGCAAGGGCAAAAGTAACCCACTGGCACGAGAACAGCAGGGCTTAGCCCGAGCACAAGTCCCACAAGACTGCACAAAAGAACGCACATCCCGCGACAGGGAAGGCCACCAAAAGGACCTAGCCACCAAATCTCTGGTACCAAAAATCCCAGGATGACCAGCCAACACCGAACAATGAACCTCAGAGATAACTCTATTAGTCCATCTATCAGGGACAAACAGTTTCTCCGCTGGACAACGGTCTGGTCTATCAGCCTGGAACTCCTGCAGCACCCGCCGCAAATCAGGGGAGATGGCAGGCAGAACTACCCCCTCTCTGAGAATACCAGCCGGCTCAGGAACCCCAGGAGAATCAGGCACAAAACTCCTTGAAAGGGCATCAGCCTTCACATTCTTAGAACCCGGAAGGTACGAAACCACAAAATTGAAACGGGAGAAAAACAGCGACCAACGAGCCTGTCTAGGATTCAACCGCTTGGCAGACTCGAGATAAGTCAGATTCTTGTGATCTGTCAAGACCACCACGCGATGCTTGGCTCCTTCAAGCCAATGTCGCCACTCCTCGAATGCCCACTTCATAGCCAACAACTCCCGATTGCCAACATCATAATTACGCTCAGCAGGCGAAAACTTTCTCGAAAAGAAAGCGCATGGCTTCATTACAGAGCAATCAGAACTTCTCTGAGACAAAACAGCCCCTGCTCCAATTTCAGAAGCATCAACCTCGACCTGAAAAGGGAGCGCAACATCTGGCTGACACCACACAGGAGCCGAAGAGAAACGACGTTTCAACTCCTGAAAAGCCTCAACGGCCGCAGAGGACCAATTCACCACATCAGCATCCTTCTTGGTCAAATCAGTCAATGGTTTAACAACACTAGAAAAATTAGCGATGAAGCGACGGTAAAAATTGGCAAAGCCCAGAAATTTCTGAAGGCTCTTCACAGATGTAGGCCGAGTCCAATCATAAATAGCTTGGACTTTAACAGAATCCATCTCGATAGTAGAAGGGGAAAAAATGAAGCCCAAAAAGGAAACCTTCTGAACTCCAAAGAGACACTTAGATCCCTTTACAAACAAGGAATTAGCACGAAGGACCTGGAACACCATTCTGACCTGCTTCATATGGGACTCCCAATCATCCGAAAAGACCAAAATATCATCCAAATATACGATCATGAATCTATCCAGATACTTTCGGAAGATGTCATGCATAAAGGACTGAAATACAGAGGGAGCATTAGAAAGGCCGAATGGCATCACCAGGTACTCAAAATGGCCCTCGGGCGTATTAAATGCTGTTTTCCATTCATCGCCCCGGTTTAATACGCACGAGATTATACGCCCCTCGAAGGTCTATCTTGGTGAACCAACTAGCCCCCTTAATCCGAGCAAATAAATCAGACAGTAGAGGCAAAGGGTACTGAAATTTGACCGTGATTTTATTAAGAAGGCGGTAATCTATACAAGGTCTCAGAGAACCATCCTTCTTGGCCACAAAAAAGAACCCTGCTCCCAATGGTGACGACGACGGGCGAATATGCCTTTTCTCCAAGGACTCCTTTATATAACTCCGCATACCGGCGTGTTCTGGCACAGACAAATTGAAAAGTCATCCCTTAGGGAACTTGCTACCAGGAATCAAATTAATAGCACAATCACAATCCCTATGAGGAGGTAGGGTACTAGACTTGGGCTCATCAAATACATCCCGGTAATCCGACAAAAACTCAGGGACTTCAGAAGGAGTGGAGGAAGAAATTGACAATAATGAAACATCCCCATGTACCCCTTGACACCCCCAACTGGACACCGATATTGATTTCCAATCCAATACTGGATTATGGACCTGCAGCCATGGCAAACCCAACACGACCACATCATGCAGATTATGCAACACCAAAAAGCGAATATCCTTCTGATGCGCAGGAGCCATGCACATAGTCAACTGGGTCCAGTACTGAGGCTTATCCTTGGCCAAAGGCGTAGCATCAATTCCCCTCAAAGGAATGGGATGCTGCAAGGGCTCCAAGAAAAAACCACAGTGCCTGGCAAACTCCAAGTCCATCAAATTCAGGGCAGCTCCTGAATCCACAAATGCCATAACAGAATAGGATGACAAAGAGCAAATCAGAGTAACGGACAGAAGAAATTTAGGCTGTACAGTACCAATGGTGACGGACCTAGCGAACCGCTTAGTGCGCTTAGGACAATCAGAGATAGCATGAGTGGAGTCACCACAGTAAAAACACAGCCCCTTCTGACGTCTATGTTCTTGCCGTTCAGCTCTGGTCAAAGTCCTATCACATTGCATAGGCTCAGGCCTTTGCTCAGAGGATACCGCCAAATGGTGCACAGTTTTGCGCTCATGTAAGCGCCGATCGACCTGTATGGCCAAGGACATTGATTCATTCAGACCAGCAGGCATGGGGAACCCCACCATAACATCCTTAAGGGCTTCAGAAAGACCCTTTCTGAAAATTGCTGCCAGGGCACACTCATTCCACTGAGTAAGCACAGACCACTTTCTGAACTTCTGGCAATATACGTCCGCTTCATCCTGACCCTGACACAAAGCCAGCAAAATTTTCTCTGCCTGATCCACAGAATTCGGTTCATCATAAAGCAAACCCAGCGCCAGAAAAAACGCATCTACATTACGCAATGCAGGATCTCCTGGCGCCAGGGCGAATGCCCAGTCTTGAGGGTCGCCACGCAACAAAGAAATAATGATTCTTACTTGCTGAATAGGGTCACCAGAAGAGTGGGGTTTCAGAGCAAGAAACAGTTTACAATTGTTTTTGAAATTCTGAAATTTAGATCTATCTCCAGAAAACAAATCAGGAATTGGAATTCTAGGCTCCAACATAGGATTCTGAACTACATAATCTTGAATGTTTTGTACCCTTGCAGCAAGTTGATCTACACTAGAGGACAAACCTTGAATGTCCATATCCACACCTAAGTTCTGAACCACCCAGAGTTTAACGGGAAAAGAAAGGCAAAACACACTGCAGAGAAAAAAAAAAAAATGGTCTCAGAACTTCTCTTTTCCCTCTATTGAGATGCATTAACACTTTGTTGGCCAGCTGTACTGTTATGGACCTGGTGGTTAGGTGCACCAGGAATGACCTGATAGTCAAACACGGAATCAGGACGAGCTCTGGGGAAATGGGAACTCTGCTGACCGCAAACCCTACTCCTATCAACACAACTAGAAACAGCCGTGGAGCGTGCCTGACTCTGCCTAGACGCCTCTTCACAGCCTAAGAGCTAACTACCCCTAAAGAAAGGAAACAAAGCCTTACTTGCCTCAGAGAAATTTCCCCAAGGGTAAAAGCAGCCCCACCACAAGTATTGACTGTGAGATAAGAGGAAATCACAAACACAGGATGAAATAGGTTTTAGCAAAGAGAGGCCAGTCTAACTAAACAGATTGAGGATAGAAAAGGGATCTTTGCGGTCAACACAAAAAGCTACAAAAACCATGCAGAGTGTGCAAAAAATACCCCCGCACCGACTCACGATGCGGTGGTGCCACTCTGCACCCCCAGAGCTTCCAGCTAGCCAGGTAGTTTCATGATAGCAAGCTGGACTGGAACTTAGCAAGAAAAACCATATGTAACAAATGAACAAGCAGGAACTTAGCTTGTGTTGGAGTAGACAGGTCCTCAGAAAGATCCAGGAGAGATCTGAACCAGTACTAGAACATTGACAGCTGGCATGGAGTAACGATCTGAGTGGAGTTAAATAGAGAATCAGCCTAGCCCCAAACGAGGGCAGCTGGAGAAGGAATCTCAGAACCAGCAGCTCCACTCACAGCCACCAGAGGGAGTCCATGGACAGAACTCACCGAAGTACCATTCATGACCACAGGAGGGAGTTCGAGAACGGAATTCACAACAGGCCCCATAGCGGCAGAGCAGGGAGATCGATTCTCCCTGCTCTGCCGCAGAATGTAACTGTATCGGCGCGCTGTGCACGCCAATATAGTTACAGTAGCGTAGCTCCGGGTGGGCCCCCTCTGAGCATCGGGCCCGGGGCCACCACCCCCTCTGCCCTCCCCGGTAGCTACGCTACTGCTTCCATGGTTGAGTGCGATCCAAATATCGGATACAACTCAAGCATGCTGTAATTTTCTCCTCTGACAGTCTCGCTCTATGCTATCCCATGGTTTGTCGGATTGCACTTGGACCGAAAATTCGTTTAGTGATCAAGACATGCAGGAGCTCCTTACTCTTCCCTGACAGATGATTTTGGGGAATAGAAGGAATATTGGTATGTTGACTTTGGAGATAAGCAGATGAAAGAGGAGTCTGGCAGCAACCTAATCAACTTAGGGTACCGTCACACAGTGCCATTGTCATCGCTACGACGGCACGATTCGTGACGTTCTAGCGATATCGTTACGATATCGTAGTGTCTGACACGCTACTGCGATCCGGAACCCCACTGAGAATCGTACGTTGTAGCAGATCGTTTGAAACTTTCTTTCGTCGTCTAGTGTCCCGCTGTGGCGGCATGATTGCATCGTGTGACACAGGTTGTATACGTGCGCACAGTAACCAACGGCTTCTACATCGCAAATACATCATGAAATTATCGCTCCAGCGCCGTGTATTGCAACGTGTGACCGCAGTCTACGCTGCGAGCGATAATCATACGACGCTGCAACGTCACGAATCGTGCCGTCGTAGCGATGAAAATGGCACTGTGTGACGGTACCCTTACCCTGTTGAAAACACTTGTATATCTATAGAAATAGCAATCGCTCGACAGTCATCTAAAATGCATGAGATGAGCACCTTTACAATAAAGTGCTAAAAATTATAAATAAAAAATAATTTTTATGTTTGTGCTGTAGAAATCATCATGGAAAGGGTTCTGAAATACTTGAAGTCGGGAGCTGAAGCCAAGCTGAACATAGTTTGCGGGGCAGTTCTTCTAACGAGCATGGTCGTTTTCAAGGCCTATGAATTCAAGTGTCCATGTGTACCAGGCTTCAACAAACCTTATTCTCTGATGGTCTTGTTGGCTCCACCATTGATCTTCTTCTTTGTTGGGGTTCTTGTCAGTCAGTATTGTGGATCATTGACAATCGAATATTCTAGACCTGAAGGAAGCCGAGCTAAAAACAAGAAAGTTTTACGGTAAGCCTGAAAAGTATAAACAATTTCCAATCTACCGCTATTTGTTTACTCACATATATAATTCCACAGCACATTACAGACATTATAATTGCTGTCTCCAATGGGGCTCACAATCTAAATTCCCTATCTGTATGTCTTTGGATTGTGGGAGGAAACCAGAGAACCTGGAAGAAACCCATACAAACATGGGGAGAACATACAAACTCCTTGCAGATGTTGTCCTTGGTAGGATTTGAACCCAGGACTCCAGCACTGCAAGGCTGCAGTGCTAACCACTGAGCCCGCTATGACATAATACAGTCTGTGTAATGCTGCTGCAGTGCAGTATAGCGCAACCTCCGCCAGGGCATGGTGGTGAGGGAAGATAGGTTGCACAGACAGCGTAACACCACTGAGCAGCAGCACAAGCGCCACCTAATGGCGAAAGAGTAGTCAGACAGGCCAAGTAAAAAACAGTCAGGACAAGAAGTACCAGAGGTCACAGCAATACACGTGGTCAAATACAAGCAAGAAGTTAGAGCCAGATGGGAGCAGAGATAACAGAGACGAGAGACAGTCAAACAGGTCACAAGACAAGCCGGGTCACATGCCAAGAGGTCCAAGAACAGGGAACGAATACTAAGACAAGCGGGGTGGCAGGAAAGGGAAGTCACGGGAACAGAGTAAACGGGTAGAGGACAAAAACACGGTATCAAGTGGGTCAGCTGCTCTAGCCTGGGAGCATGAACTATCACTGACATTGGTCTGCAGGCACACCAGACTGAAATAGCCACACCGAACGTAAAACGAGGCAGAAGAGGTTAACCCCAGCATGACCAGACCGGGGATAGAATAACATGAAACAAACCCCGGCCTGGATCATTCAGTCTGCTCCTCGAACCCAAACATGGCCTTGAATTTGATACAATCTCCATTCCTTTTCATTGACCCTTGGGACAATTCCTCACTCTCAGATACTTCACAGATTCTCATCAACCACTGCCAGTTGGTAAATAACCCAACGAGAGTGGGTCAATTCTCCCTGATGGCATCACGGTCTTCCTCTATGGTATAGTATGAACGTTCTTGCACTCCTGTTGCAATTATTGAAGGCAGTTAGTGTCCAGTGCTAAACACCGAACACGGACTTCTTCCGGAAGTCCATTGCAAATTTGGGAGTTCCGAGGGAAGTCCGTTGCATAGAGAGAGAATTTTCCAGCTCAAAAGTTTGGTCCTCATTGGGTCAATGGATTTTGGGTACACTTCTGTTACCCGAATTGAACTTGGAATAAAGTTCGGTTTGGGTACCAGAACCTGGACTTCCATGGGTCGGTTCAACCCTAATCAGAAGTTATGAAGTTGCTCTTATATAACATAAATCTTCATCACTATGACAGAAGATGTAAGAAAAATTGTGAGATTTGTGTTTGTAACAGTTCCATAATTATCACATGGAGGAGATGACAGACATCATGTCTTGGACCAATCGTCCTGATGGGTTTTAGATGCCCCCCATCATGTACTTTCTTTCTTACAAGATAGTAAAACCCACTTGGATCAAAGCATGAAAAAAGACGACCATTGTGAGTCCCACTGGAGAGGACACAGCTTTTTGTAAAGATCAAGGCCGCTGATGTGAATTAATTTGCCCAATGAGTAATTATAATGAATCATTCCATTCATTTTACAGAGCATTAAATAGGTGTCCATTATATTTCTCATGCAGGTCAATATGCCAATGCCATTGTGTTTCAGGGTTTTCAAGCCTTTTAACTTTCATCCAGTGGCATTGTACAGCTGTGTACACACTGCTTCAAAGTGAATGCATCTTCAAACTAGTGAATGATGTTATTCCACCCATATAGTGTTTGCATCCTCGTGAGAATGGCAATGAGTAACCAAGGTACTTGTCCTCGAGTCACTTACATGTGTATCTAAGGGCTGAATAGTTTTATTTCTCTAAGTTTCTCCTGTTTTATCCAGATTAGTCCACCAGTTAGTTCTGAGGCCATCATACATGATGGAAAACACTGAAAAAATCCCCAAAAATACTACTATTATCTCCCTCTAATAAATGGACACTGAAAAAAAATGGTCAAAGTTTCATATTTTGGACACTGCCTCACAATGATAACATGTTTAACCCCTTACCAACATCCGTTATAGATGTATGGCGCAATTCGGTAGCGGGTGCGGACTTACCGGGTGAGGTCACCCCATACCCAGCAAATTATGGCTGTGTGGCATGAGGTGCCACCTGTGATTGCTAACTTGTTAAATGTCAGATTATTGTGCTGGTACCCAAGTGGCAGAGAAATATTTTGTTTTTCTGATGATAAGGGATTCCTACAATGTCATGAAACACCACAGATTCCAAACCTCTAATATAGCACTCACTGGTATTCTCTTGTTTCAGGCAGATGTTCATTGCAATGATGATTAGAGCATTGGCACCACCCATCATGTGGATACTGGTCTGCTTTTTAGATGGAAAGTTATTAGTCTGTGGATTCAGTGAGACTCTTGATCCTGACCAATTTGGGGGATTTGATGACTTCACCGAGTATGATACGTCAGTCCTACTTGCTAAAGTGCCCTGCAAGAACTTTGACTTGCTCCATCAGTCTTCAACCAGGAAGGCAATCTCCAGGTTTCTCAAATTTGTATCACAGGTAAAAGCTCAGAAAAAATAATGATGTATATATATATATACATATACTGTATATATATATATATATATATATATATATATATATATATATATATATATATATATATATATATATAACTATGGTATATATCTAGCTGGGAGAAAGAGCAATGTTGTTGTAATCCAGCACAAATAGGTTCCTAACGATATGCACTAAATTTATCCAAAGGCAATGTAATGCCGAGATGCCATAGGTCACGCCCCATGTGGGGTGAGGATGGTATCACTTTGCTATGGCAGGGACAAAAAAAAAATAGGAAACAAAGTTTGTGACTCCAGGATCCACTTAATTAACCTCTGCTTCCTGCTTGTCTGATGTAATGTGGTGCACTCCAAATAGTCCAGAAAACAGGGAGGCATGAGAAGCTATTGATAAACTTTATTTGTTACACGTATACACAGGTACATCCAGATAAACCAGTATTTAATAGAGATTCAATTCTAATGGAGAAATTACAGTTACTTTCCAGTATAGTAATGGTGCAGTGATTTTTGAGTCTCCACTTCTGCTTTTATGTACAGTCCTTATCACACAGCTCTCCAAGCTGAGACTGTGGTTTACAGGAGCTCTACCTGTTTCCTACCTGTTCCTTCAGTCTTTCTAGGCACCTCACTTGTGCATACAAAATGTCTTCTTCTCTCAGTGCTAAACAAGGACTGGTCATGTGGTCTAACCATGTGACATTAAGGCTATATACAACAACTGCTTTGTTAATTCTTTACAGCCTCCTGATAGCAGAATATAATAAGCACATCACTTTGTGCATACATAAACCACTTCTATGTACTGAATTCTCATGTACATTATCTGCAATTGGAAATGTGACCATTGTGCAAACCTAATGAGGTAGTAGCTAGCTCTGCTACATGTTAAAGGTAACATCAACTTTGGGGCATTACAACAACGCTCCTATAAATAAGAGGTATAAATGTATATAGAATTACCATATCCCTCTAAATAAGTCTTATATGAGACTCCAACATCAAAGCTGCAAACTAAGTAGTAGTCTCCTGATTTTCAGAAGTTTCAAAAATGAAAATAAGCTACCGTAAGTGGTGAAACTGTTTTTAAAAATGATATAATAACTATTTCTATCCTACTCAATCTCCCATCGCTCTTGAGCTCCAGTGGTCCAAACCAGTCCTGCTGTGATAATTTCATATACGTTAAACACAAAACTGCTGCAGGCAATCACACCCCAAACACATCCAAACAACGCTGCGAGCAGTTATTTGCTGCAGCACCGTGAGAATGATGGACAGGACATCATCAGTGCAGGAGAGGTGGGAACTACCGAAACAGTATGATTACTAAGTGGATACTGTACATGAATGTAGACTTTCATGGGAAACTGATAGCTGATACCTACTGCCCGATCCACAGGCTGCAGTTATCAGTCACTCTCTGTATGATTTTAGCCATATATATGTTTAACTCTGAAACATTTTCAGAGAAAAACATACCTTAAAAGCAGCCATGGTCCAAGCTGCTTAGGTGACTAGTGGGACACGTGGATCTTTGGCTTCGTCTCCCCACCTGCTGCCAATGACTGACAGGCCTCTCTATACACACACAGCAAGAAACATGTCACTACAAGGATGCGGGAAGAAAGAAGCCACTTGGAACCCGCCTGTCTGACTAGTCTGTCGATTCCTCGGTGGCGTTTGAAGTATTCGCTGTCAGGTTCCCTTTAATTCCTTTGCCTTCTTTAGATTGATATCTCTTGTCCTTTTTTTCTTGTGTCTTTTCAGGGTATTGGCTATATAGCAGTTCTTGCACTTATTCTTCTTGGTGCCATTGCTCGTTGTGTGTTGCCGCTTTTTGCCTCACATGAAACTCTACAAGTCCGCTACTGGAACAAATACTCGGACATGGAGGAGAAATGTTTTGAGGAAATGTGCATTATGCATAATCATAAGGTTGCTGAGAAGTGTGTGAAGAATTATTTTGAAAAGACAAGAAAGGAAAAAGAAGAGGAAGAAGCCTATCACAATAGAAGAAAATTCAGCGATGCTCAAGTGGACACACTGGTGTTCGTGCACCAATGGTACCAATGTCGTCCACCAATACTTGGTGGAGATCTCCCAGATAATGAAAGCTAAATAAAGATACACATCTGACCAGAAACTGAGAGATACTGAGTATGGTTGCATTGTAAGAGATGTGGACCTGACTGTTACGTTCCTACCCTTGAAGACACCAGTCGCATTGTCTTGTGTCTTTATATATATTGTGTCATGTGAATTGTGTTGTAATGTTTAACCACTTCCCCCCCAAAAGCCTATTTTCACCTTCCTGATCAGGCCAAATTTTACAATTCTGACCAGTATCACTTTACGTGATTATAACTCTGGAATGTTTCAATGGGTAAACAGCAAAACATGGCAGAGATGCTTACCTGCCTAGGCCTCCAAACAAATGCACTATCAGGATGCAGTGGACCCATGTGGTTAAGATGGAAAAAACACAGGTGCAGCATAACCGATGAGGCAGCCACTCACGACCTACCAAACTAATGGAGGGGGTGGCTGCTTGGCACATTGCTGCACATAAGACTTGTATGTGGCGCTGTTCACACTATGGAGATGCAAAGCATCCAGGCAGGCCTAGTAGTGACACCCTTCTATTAGATCAGGCGGGCTGCCCAGTGCTATCCAAATGCACCCCATGTGAACAGACACCACAGTTTACAAGAGAAAAATGGGCCCAACTGCACCCCGGAAAAAAGTGCAAAGAACACATTAAAAAATAGCTACCATTAGTTTGGTAGGTCGTGAGTGGCTGCCTCATCGGTTATGCTGCACCTGTGTTTTTTCCATCTTAACCACATGGGTCCACTGCATCTTGATAGTGCATTTGTTTGGAGGCCTAGGCAGGTAAGCATCTCTGCCATGTTTTGCTGTTTTTCTCATTTTTGGAGGATCTCTGAATCCTCTTTTTGTGCTAATGTTTCAATGGGTCCCACTGATTCAGAAATTGTTTTCTCGTGACTTATTGTACTTCATGATAGTGGTAGAATTTGTTCGATATGACTTGCATTTATTTGTGAATATATCGGAAATTTGGTGAAAATAATAAATAACGTTTCTTACATGTCAACTTTATATCAGCACAATTTTTAAAACATATTTGTTTTTTGTTAGGATGTTATAAGGGTTGAAATTTGCCATCAATTTCTCATTTTTGCAGCAAAATTTACAAAACCATTTTTTTAGGGACCACATCACATTTGAAGTGACTTTGAGGGCCTATATGACAGAAAATACCCAAAAGTGACACCATTCTAAACACTGCACCCCTCAAGGTGTTCAAAACCACATTCAACAAGTTTATTAGCCCTGCTTCACAGGAATTAAGATAATGTGGAATGAAAAAATTAACATTTAACTTTTTTTTCACAAAAATTTTACTTTACAGACAATTTTATTTATTTTTGCAAGAGTAACAGGAAAACTGGACCTCAAAATTTGTTGTGCAGTTTTTCCTAAGTACATCGATGCCCCACATGGGGGGAAAACCACTGTTTGGGCACACGTCAGAGCTCGGAAGGGAAGGAGTGCCATTTGACTTTTTGAATGTAAAATTTGATGGAATAATTAGCAGACGTCACGTCGCATTTGAAGAGCCCTTGATGTGCCTAAACAGTGGAAACCGCTCAAAAGTGACACCATTTTGGAAAGTAGTCCCTTTGATGAACGTATCTAGCTCTATGGTGAGCACCTTAAACCCCCAGGTGCTTTATAGAAGTTTGTGACGTTGAGCGGTGAAAATAAAAAAAATCAAATTTTTCACACAAAAATGTTTTTTAGCCCAATTATTTTAGCTTCACAAGGGTGACAGTAGAAAATGCACCATTTGTTATGCCAATTCTCCTGAGTACGCCCAAAATGTGGAGGAAAACTATTGTTTATGCGCACGGCAGGGCAAGGAATGGAAGGAGTGCCATTTGACTTTTTAAATGCAAAATTTGCTTGAATCATTAGTGGACTCCATGTCAAGTTCGGTGAGCCCCTGATGCGACTAAAGAGTGGAAACCCCCATAAATGACCCTATTTTAGAAACTAGACCCCTCAAGGAATTTATCTAGATGTGTGGTGAGCACCTTGTTTTCACAAGGTTAACAGGGGAAAATGGACCCCAAAATTTGTTGTGCAATTTATCCTAAGTACACCAATACCCCATATATACCTGAAAACTAAATTTGAGGCACAGTGCAAAGCACAGAAGAAGCTTCATATTGGAGTTCAGATTTTGACTCCATGGGTGTTTTCCAGAAACAAGCCGCAGTGGATGTTGCTGAGTGAAAATTCCAAACTGCCATTGTGGTCAGGTGTAGATTATGGGTAGCCAGGGCCCCGGGCTGTTCAGACACTGTGGGCCCCCCGGTCATGTGACGGGGTCATGTGACGGGGTCATGCGACGGGGTCATCATATACCTGAACCAGATTATTCCAGAAAAATAGTTGCTGTGTGAAACTATAACCTGTCAAACATCCATCTTCAGTTAGGAAGAAAAAAAAAACACAATACTATCACCATAAGTGCCAGTATTCACAGGAGATCTGTACTTAGTATGCAGTGTCTGTGTAGAGGTAATACAGTGATCACCGGCGGTGACATTATACACAGGACCTCTGTATATAGCATACAGTGTATAGTGCCATTGTATAGGTAACACTGACTCACCAGTGACGTCTCTAGGTGAAGTCCTTCGTCTTTCATCCAGCACAGACCGCCATCACTTCTTCCAGCCAGGACTCGTCTCTGCAGGAAATAACACCGTTATCTCGAGCTCCGCTTGCAGAACACATTATTTAATTTTTCCTAACTTCTACATTACACCACATGAAGAAAAAGAGGCAACATAGTGTCACTCTACACAGTAACAGGACCGCCCCCCATTTAAAACAGGGTCCTCAGTGCCCCCCCACACCACTGGGCCCTGGGCCACCGCCCAGATTGACCTCATTATAATCCGCCACTGATTGTAGTGACCGTACCTTGCAGTCACCAGTAGGTTGCAGTCACCAGTACATGGTGGTGCCCAGCTCATGCTTCTGGAGACATGTACTGAAGCGTAGACAATTTGCCAAAGAACATATCAACTGGCCTAAAGAGAAATGGAGAAATATTTTGAAGACTGATGAAAGTAAAATTATTCTTTTTGGGTCCAAGGGCCGAAGACAGATCGTCAGATGAACCCCAAACTCTGCATTCAATCCACAGTACACTCTGAAGACAGTGAAGCATAGTGGTGCAAGCATCTAGATATGGGCATGTTTCTCTTACCATGGGACCGGACCTATTTACCACATACCAGTATCATGCACTAGCTTGCATATATTAACCCCTTTCTGACCTCAGACGGGAGAGTATATCCGAGGTCAGAACCCCCGCTTTGATGCGGGCTCAGTAATAGTGCCCCCTTTATACCTTAATATAGTAATAGTGCCCCATTTGTACCTTCTGTGCTTCTTTATAGTAAAACCTCCCCCTCTGTCCCTTCACATAAGTACCTCCTCTATAACTTCTCATAGTCAGAGTGTGTCCCTTTTTTGCCTCTGTAAAGTAACAGTGCCTCCTCTGTGATTTTACATATTAACCCCTTTCTGACCTTGGATTGGGTTTGGACGTCTGAGGTGAGATCCCCAGCTTTGATGCGGGCTCCAGCGGTGAGCCCGCATCAAAGCCAGGACATGTCAGCTGTTTTGTACAGCTGACATGTGCCCGTAATAGCGGCGGGTGGAATCGCGATCCATCGCCGCTATTAACTAGTTAAATGCCGCTGTGAAACGCTGATTGGGGGTCAGCGATGCATCGGCATGACAACCAGAGGTCTATTGAAGACCTCTATGGTTGTTGATGCCGGATTGCTGTGAGCGCCACCCTGTGGTCGGTGCTCATAGCAATGCAGCAATTCTACTACATAGGAGCTATCTGAGCATCGCTCCTATATAGCAGAGCCGATCAGTCTATGCCAGCTTCTAGCCTCCCATGGAGGCTATTGAAGCATGGCAAACGTTTAAAAAAAATGTTTTAAAAAATATGAAAAAAATAAAAAATATATATAAAAGTTTAAATCACCCCCTTTTCGCCCCATTCAAAATAAAACAATAAAAAAATCAAATATACACATATTTGGTATCACTGCATTCAGAATCACCCGATCTATCAATAAAAAAAGGATTAACCTGATCTGTAAATGGCATAGCGACAAAAAAATTTGAAACGCCAGAATTATATTTTATTGGTGGCCGCGACATTGCATTAAAATGCAATAACGGAGAAACAAAAGAACGCATCTGCACCAAAATAGTATCATTAAAAACATTATCTCGGCACACAAAAAATAAGCCCTCATCTGACCCCAGATCACGAAAAATGGAGACGCTACGGGTATCGGAAAATTTGCACAATTATTTTTTTTTTTTTAGCAAAGTTTGGAATTTTTTTGACCACTTAGATAAAAAATAACCTAGACATGTTTGGTGTCTATGAACTTGTAATGACCTGGAGAATCAAAATGGCAGGTCGGTTTTAGCATTTAGTGAACCTGGCAAAAAAGCCAAACAAAAAACAAGTGTGCGATTGCACTTTTTTTGCAATTTCACCGTACTTGGAATTTTTTCCCGTTTTCTAGTACATGACATGGTAAAACCAATGATGTCGTTCAAAAGTACAAAAAATAAGCCCTCGCATGGCCATATTGATAAAATATAAAAGTTATGGCTCTGGGAAGGAGGGGAGCGAAAAACGAAAAGCGAAACCGAAAAAAGATGGGGTCATGAAGGGGTTAACCCCTTAATCCCATATGACGTACTATACCGTCGAGGTGGGGTGGGCCTTAATTCCCGGTGACGGTATAGTACGTCATACGCGATCGGCCGCGCTCACGGGGGGAGCGCGGCCGATCGCGGCCGGGTGTCGGCTGCATATCGCAGCTGACATCCGGCACTATGTGCCAGGAGCGGTCACGGACCGCCCCCGGCACATTAACCCCCGGCACACCGCGATCAAACATGATCGCGGTGTACCGGCGGTACAGGGAAGCATCGCGCAGGGAGGGGGCTCCCTGCGGGCTTCCCTGAGACGATCGGTACAAGGTGATGTACTCACCTCGTACCGAACGTCTTCTCCCTGCAGGCCCCGGATCCAAAATGGCCGAGGGGCTGTATCCGGGTCCTGCAGGGAGCACTTCCGGGTCGGAGCAGGCTGCAGATGAAAGCTGCAGCCTGCTCCGATGAAAGTATGATCACGGATCTGATAGAGTGCTGTGCACACTATCAGATCTGCGATCTGTGATGTCCCCCCCTGGGACAAAGTAAAAAAGTAAAAAAAAAAATTTCCACATGTGTAAAAAAAAAAAATAATAATTCCTAAATAAATAATAATAAAAAAAAAATATTATTCCCAAAAATACATTTCTTTATCTAAAAAAAACAAACAAAAACAATAAAAGTACACATATTTAGTATCGCCGCGTCCGTAACGACCCAACCTATAAAACTGGCCCACTAGTTAACCCCTTCAGTAAACACCGTAAGAAAAAAAAAAAAAAAACGAGGCAAAAAACAACGCTTTATTACCATACCGCCGAACAAAAAGTGGAATAACACGCGATCAAAAAGACGGATATAAATAACCATGTTACCGCTGAAAACGTCATCTTGTCCCACAAAACGCGCGGCCATGCAGCATCATCAGCAAAAAAATAAAAAAGTTATAGTCCTCAGAATAAAGCGATGCCAAAATAATTATTTTTTCTATAAAATAGTTTTTATCGTATAAAAGCGTCAAAACATAAAAAAATGATATAAATGAGGTATCGCTGTAATCGTACTGACCCGACGAATAAAACTGCTTTATCAATTTTACCAAGCGCAGAACGGTATAAACGCCTCTCCCAAAAGAAATTCATGAATAGCTGGTTTTTGGTTATTCTGCCTCACAAAAATCGGAATAAAAAGTGATAAAAAATGGTCACGTGTCCGAAAATGTTACCAATAAAAACGTCAACTCGTCCCGCAAAAAACAAGACCTCACATGACTCTGTGGACCAAAATGTGGAAAAATTATAGGTCTCAAAATGTGGAGACGCAAAAACTTTTTTGCTATAAAAAGCGTCTTTTAGTCTGGTTTCACACTTGCGTTTTTATCTGCATGCGTTTTTTAAAAAAACCGCATGTGTGAAAAAATGCATGTAAACGCGGTAAAACGCATGCGTTTTTATAGAAAAACACAAGAAAACAAGAAAAAAACAAAAAACCCTAACCCTACCCCTAACCTGAAATACGTGGCACTGAAATACGTGGCACTGAAATATACGTTTATATACGTATATACGTATATAAGTGCCACGATATTTCAGTGGCCACGTATTTAAGTGCCACGTATTTAAGTGCCACGTATTTAAGTGCCACGTATTTAAGTGCCACGTATTTAAGTGCCACGTATTTAAGTGCCACGTATTTCAGTGCCACGTATTTACGTGCCACGTATTTTTCAGTGCCTGAAATACGTGGCACTGAAATATACGTTTATATACGTATATACGTATATAAGTGCCACGATATTTCAGTGGCCACGTATATAAGTGCCACGTATTTAAGTGCCACGTATTTAAGTGCCACGTATTTAAGTGCCACGTATTTAAGTGCCACGTATTTCAGTGCCACGTATTTACGTGCCACGTATTTACGTGCCACGTATTTTTCAGTGCCTGAAATACGTGGCACTGAAATACGTGGCACTGAAATATCGTGGCACTGAAATATCGTGGCACTGAAATATCGTGGCACTGAAGTATTTACGTGCCACGTATTTTTCAGTGCCTGAAATACGTGGCACTGAAATACGTGGCACTGAAATACGTGGCACTGAAATACGTGGCACTGAAATATTGTGGCACTGAAATATCGTGGCACTTAAATACGTGGCACTTAAATACGTGGCACTTAAATACGTGGCACTTAAATACGTGGCACTTAAATACGTGGCACTTAAATACGTGGCACTTATATACGTGGCACTTATGACTGTCAGAAAATGTTCAGTAAACGGTTAGGGGTAGGGTTTCAGGTAGAATTGGGGAGTTTCCACTGTTCAGGCACATCAGGGGCTCTCCAAACGCGACATGGCGTCCAATCTCAATTCCAGCCAATTCTGCGTTGAAAAAGTAAAACAGTGCTCCTTCCCTTCCGAGCTCTCCCGTGCGTCCAAAAAGGGGTTTACCCCAACATATGGGGTATCAGCGTACTAGGGACAAATTGAACAACAACTTCTGGGGTCCAAGTTCTCTTGTTATCCTTGGGAAAATAAAAATTTGGGGGGCTAAAAATCATTTTTGTGGGAAAAAAAATATGTTTTATTTTCACGGCTCTGCGTTGTAAACTGTAGTGAAACACTTGGGGATTCAAAGTTCTCACAACACATCTAGATAAGTTCCTTGGGAGGTCTAGTTTCCAATATGGGGTCACTTGTGGGGGGTTTGTACTGTTTGGGTACATCAGGGGCTCTGCAAATGCAACGTGACGCCTGCAGACCAATCCATTTAAGTCTGCATTCCAAATGGCGCTCCTTCCCTTCCGAGCTCTGTCATGCGCCCAAACAGTGGTTCCCCCCCACATAGGGGGTATCAGCGTACTCAGGACAAATTGGACAACAACTTTTAGGGTCCAATTTATCCTGATACCCTTGTGAAAATACAAAACTGGGGGCTAAATTTCATTTTTGTGAAAAAAAAAAATATATATATTTTCACGGCTCTGCGTTATAAACTGTAGTGAAACACTTGGGGGTTCAAAGTTCTCACAACACATCTAGATAAGTTCCTTGGGGGGTCTAGTTTCCAATATGGGGTCACTTGTGGGGGGTTTGTACTGTTTGGGTACATCAGGGGCTCTGCAAATGCAACGTGACGCCTGCAGACCAATCCATTTAAGTCTGCATTCCAAATGGCGCTCCTTCCCTTCCGAGCTCTGTCATGCGCCCAAACAGTGGTCCCTCCCCACAAATGGGGTATCAGCGTACTCCAGACAAATTGGACAACAACTTTTGGGGTCCAATTTATCCTGATACCCTTGTGAAAATACAAAACTGGGGGCTAAAAAATCATTTTTGTGAAAAAAAAAAATAATCTTTATTTTCACGGCTCTGCGTTATAAACTGTAGTGAAACACTTGGGGGTTCAAAGCTCTCAAAACACATCTAGATAAGTTCCTTAGGGGGTCTACTTTCCAAAATGGTGTCACTTGTGGGGGGGTTTAATGTTTAGGCACATCAGGGGCTCTCCAAACGCAACATGGCATCCCATCTTAATTCCAGTCAATTTTGCATTGAAAAGTAAAGTAGCGCTTCTTCCCTTCTGAGCTCTGCTATGTGCCCAAACAATGGTTTACACCCACATATGGGGTATCGTCGTACTCAGGACAAATTGCACAACAACTTTTGTGGTCTAATTTCTTCTCTTACCCTTGGGGAAATAAAAAAATGGGGGTGAAAAGATCATTTTTGTGAAAAAATATGATTTTTTATTTTTACGGCTCTGCATTATAAACTTCTGTGAAGCACTTGTTGGGTCAAAGTGCTCAACACACATCTAGATAAGTTCCTTAAGGGGTCTACTTTCCA
The DNA here is from genome assembly GCF_051348905.1 of Ranitomeya variabilis. Taxonomy (NCBI): domain Eukaryota; kingdom Metazoa; phylum Chordata; class Amphibia; order Anura; family Dendrobatidae; genus Ranitomeya; species Ranitomeya variabilis. Next base: position 69,119,494 of record NC_135235.1, on the reverse strand, counting down.
AAATGGTGTCACTCGTGGGGGGTTTCAATGTTTAGGCACATTAGGGGCTCTCCAAACGCAACATGGCGTCCCATCTCAATTCCAGTCAATTTTGCATTGAAAAGTCAAATGGCGCTCCTTCCCTTCTGAGCTCTGCCCTGCGCCCAAACAATGGTTTACACCCACATATGGGGTATCAGTGTACTCAGGACAAATTGCACAACAATTTTTGGGGTCCAATTTCTTCTCTTACCCTTGGGAAAATAAAAAATTGGGGGTGAAAAGATCATTTTTGTGAAAAAATATGATTTTTTATTTTTACGGCTCTGCATTATAAACTTCTGTAAAGCACTTGTTGGGTCAAAGTGCTCACCACACATCTAGATAAGTTCCTTAGGGGGTCTACTTTCCAAAATGGTGTCACTTGTTAGGGGTTTCAATGTTTAGGCACATCAAGGGCTCTCTAAATGCAACATGGCGTCCCATCTCAATTCCAGTCAATTTTGCATTGAAAAGTCAAATGGCGCTCCTTCCCTTCCGAGCTCTGCCCTGGGCCCAAACAATGGTTTACACCCACATATGGGGTATCAGCGTACTCAGGACAAATTGCACAACAATTTTTGGGGTCCAATTTCTTCTCTCACCCTTGGGAAAATAAAAAATTGGGGGTGAAAAGATAATTTTTGTGAAAAAATATGATTTTTTATTTTTACGGCTCTGCATTATAAACTTCTGTGAAGCACTTGTTGGGTCAAAGTGCTCACCACACATCTAGATAAGTTCCTTAGGGGGTCTACTTTCCAAAATGGTGTCACTTGTTAGGGGTTTCAATGTTTAGGCACATCAAGGGCTCTCTAAATGCAACATGGCGTCCCATCTCAATTCCAGTCAATTTTGCATTGAAAAGTCAAATGGCGCTCCTTCCCTTCCGAGCTCTGCCCTGCGCCCAAACAATGGTTTACACCCACATATGGGGTATCAGCGTACTCAGGACAAATTGCACAACAATTTTTGGGGTCCAATTTCTTCTCTCACCCTTGGGAAAATAAAAAATTGGGGGTGAAAAGATAATTTTTGTGAAAAAATATGATTTTTTATTTTTACGGCTCTGCATTATAAACTTCTGTAAAGCACTTGTTGGGTCAAATTGCTCACCACACATCTAGATAAGTTCCTTAGGGGGTCTACTTTCCAAAATGGTGTCACTTGTGGGGGGTTTCAATGTTTAGGCACATCAGGGGCTCTCCAAATGCAACATGGCGTCCCATCTCAATTCCAGTCAATTTTGCATTGAAAAGTCAAATGGCGCTCCTTTGCTTCCAAGCTCTGCCATGCGCCCAAACTGTGGTTTACCCCCACATATGGGGTATCAGCGTACTCAGGACAAATTGTACAACAACTTTTGGGGTCTATTTTCTCCTGTTACCCTTGGTAAAATAAAACAAATTGGAGCTGAAATAAATTTTGTGTGAAAAAAAGTTAAATGTTCATTTTTATTTAAACATTCCAAAAATTCCTGTGAAACACCTGAAGGGTTAATAAACTTCTTGAAAGTGGTTTTGAGTACCTTGAGGGGTGCAGTTTTTAGAATGGTGTCACACTTGGGTATTTTCTATCATATAGACCCGTCAAAATGACTTCAAATGAGATGTGGTCCCTAAAAAAAAATGGTGTTGTAAAAATGAGAAATTGCTGGTCAACTTTTAACCCTTATAACTCCGTCACAAAAAAAAAATTTTGGTTCCAAAATTGTGCTGATGTAAAGTAGACATGTGGGAAATGTTATTTATTAAGTATTTTGTGTGACATATGTCTGTGATTTAAGGGCATAAAAATTCAAAGTTGGAAAATTGCGAAATTTTCAAAATTTTCGCCAAATATTCGTTTTTTTCACAAATAAACGCAAGTTATATCGAAGAAATTTTACCACTAACATGAAGTACAATATGTCACGAGAAAACAATGTCAGAATCGCCAAGATCCGTTGAAGCGTTCCAGAGTTATAACCTCATAAAGGGACAGTGGTCAGAATTGTAAAAATTGGCCCGGTCATTAACGTGCAAACCACCCTCGGGGCTTAAGGGGTTAAAATAATTGAAGAGGTCATGTTGTCTTACGCTGAAGAGGATATGCTCTTGAAATGGGTGTTTCAACAAAACAACGACCATAAGCACACCAGTAAACGAGCAAAATCTTGGTTCCAGTCCAACAAAATTGAGGTTATGGAGTGGCCAGCCCAATCCCCGGACCTTAATCTGATAGAACCCTTGTGGGGTAACATTAAAGATGCCGTTTCTGAGGCAAAGCCAACAAATGCCAAAAAATTGTGGTATGTAGTCCAAACATTCTGTGCTGGAATAACAGGTGACAGGCGCCAGAAGTTGATTGACTCTATGCAACATAGATGTGAAGCAGTTCTAAAAAACTGTGGGTATACAACTAAATATTAGGTTAGTGATTCACAGGAAATCTAAATCCACAAAAAAGTGCATATTGTGAGTTTGTAAAGACAAATGCTATTTTTTAGAATAACTCAATGTTCATTTTTTGTTATTTTCCGTAAAGTAGATAAAAATTATATACATTTCTCTACATGTTTTGAATTAAAAAAACAGTGTGAAATGTTCCCAATGCTGGAAATAAAAACTAGTATAAAGATTTTGTGATTAACTCATGTTTTTGAACACACTGCTATTATTTTGAACACTACTATATGTAAAATTGTGCTTTTAGTTGGGTAGAAAAGCACCGATAAAATATTTCTACACTATTGGTGTCATTTTCTCCTAATATTCTGTTGAGGTCTTTTGTTATATTGTCATTCCATAAAAGACACAATTCCCTTTCAATAAACCCGTCAGTGATGTATTCAAGAAAACAAACATTTGACTAGCTCATTTACCTACACAAGGCTGACACCACCTCGACAGTCCACATCACGGGCTTCAAGAACATTCTGCAGACTGAAATCCTCCAGGAAGAGACCTCCACAAATCTAAGCACTAAGTGTCCATACAGGCAAAGAACTGCAATTTTTCAGATTTCATCTACATCATATTGGAATAGAGAAGAAATCAGAACACCATGGATCGCTTTAAGATGATATTTCAGTACTTCCAGTCAAACTCAGAGTCGGTGATGAATGGGATTTGCGCACTTTTAGCTCTGGCCAGTGTTAAAATCTACAATTCACTAGATTTTAATTGCCCATGTCTTCCCAGATACAACATGATATATGGCATGGGTATTATGTTTGTGCCTCCAGTCGCCCTTTTTCTTTGTGGTCTTATGGTGAACAGACAATCGGTGATTATGATGGAAGAGTGGATGAGACCCACTGGAGGGAGAAAAAAAGATTTGGCGATTGTGAAGTAAGTGTTAATGTCAACTTTGTATGAAATTTGGGTTGAAATATTTCTACAAAAACAGTAAAAAAAACTTAAGAAGTAGTAATATAAAAGAAATAGATATTAATTAATAGTATGGGTATAGATATAGGGCTAAATGTACAAATGATAAATTAGATGAATCTGAACTGGGAAGACTTTGGCCAATCGGTCTGTACACTGGAAAACCTGTTTATTTCTACTTTCTGACAAAGTGTTCAGTATAATGTTATATTTGCCTAAAACTTTATATTCCCAATAATGATTATAGATGTAGAGTTTGCCAGCTACTATATATTTAAAGGTCTATTAACCCCTTGGTGACTGACTGAGTCCATTTTAACCTTAAAGGGAACCTGTCAGCAGGATTGTGCGCAGTAACCTACAAACAGTGTCAGGTTGGCGCCATTATACTGATTACAATTATACCTGGCGATGAAATCCGTCTTGTGGTTGTTGTTTAATCTTTATTTGCAGTTTTCAGTTAATGAGATTCTCGTGCTTCAGGGACGCCTGTGGATGGGGCTGTGGGCAGGGCTTTATGTGGAGCTCTGCTTACATATTCATCCTTATGGGCTTATGACAGGTGACTGATCCCTCAGTGACCAGCCTCCTATTTTACATATTGCATATAATAGTGTTGGCTTTGAAAAAAATTAACTTCAGCAAAATGGCGACGGTGGCGGCAGCACATGCCCAGTAGCATCTATTGCTTGCATATAATGGTGTTGGCTTTGAAAAAAAAAAAAGTAACTGCAGCAAAATAGCGCTGGCGGTGGCGCTTGCACCTTAGCATCTATTGGCAAGCGAAAGAAAGTGACCTAAATCTGTATTCAGTGAAGTGAGATTTTCATTAAAAATTCTATGTAGGAAGAAGCGACCAGCAGACACAGACATTCTGCTGCAGTTTCTCCTGAAAAGAGTGAACAATTTCAGTTTGTGCAGCAGAAATTTCTGCACCAAAAATACTGCAGTTTACAGTACGAGCAAAATGAATGAGATTTCTGAAATCCCATGCACACCCTTCTTATTTTTCCTTGCAGGTTTGAATCAGCTTCCGATTTGCAGCATGTCAATTCTTTCAGTGTTTTTGCAGCATTGTTAACACATTCAAAATACTTTAAAAAAATGTGCGTTTTGTGCAGGGTTTTTTCCTGACAAGATATGTGTTTTTGGTGCAGATATTTCTCTTGCAAATATGAAACATACCCTTAGGCTATGTGCACACGTCAGGATTTTTTGCGTTTTTTTCACGTTTTTTCCGCTATAAAAACGCGAAAAAAACGCTAACCTATGCCTCCTATTATTTACAGTGTATTCCGCATTTTTTGTGCAAATGTTGCGATTTTTTCCGTGAAAAAATCGCATCGCGGAAAGAAAAGCAACATGTTCATTAAAAATGCGGAATTGTGGGGATTCCGCACACCTAGGAGTGCATTGATCTGCTTACTTCCCGCACGGGGCTGTGCACACCATGCGGGAAGTAAGCAGATTATGTGCGGTTGGTACCCAGGGTGGAGGAGAGGAGACTCTCCTCCACGCACTTGGCACCATATAATTGGTAAAAAATAAAAGAATTAAAATAAAAAATAGTCCTATACTCACCTTCGATGTCCCCCGCAGTGTTCCCGCCTCACCGCTGCATGCTGCCGCTTCGGTTCCTATAGCTGGTGTGCGGTGAAGGACCTGTGATGACGTCACTGTCTTGTGATTGGTCGTGAGCGGTCATGTGACCGCTCACGTGACCGCTCACATGACCGCGACGTCATGGAAGGTCCTGCGCGCACACACCAGCTATAGGAAGAGGAACGGACGCCGCTGAGGAGATCGTCTGGGTGAGTATAAGCATTTTTTTTATTTTTTTTATTATTTTTAAACATTCTATCTTTTACTATAGATGCTGCATAAGCTGCATCTATAGTAAAAAGTTGGTCACACTTGTCAAACAGTATGTTTGACAAGTGTGACCAACCTGTCAGTCAGTTTTCCAAGCAATGCTACAGATCGCTTGGAAAACTTTAGCATTCTGCAAGCTAATTACGCTTGCAGAATGCTAAAAAAAACGTGAGTTGCGGTGAGGCGCCCTCTGGTGGATGAACTCATATGAACTCGAGCGTGGGAACTTTTCCAAGGCTGCAGTTCATGAGTTCATCCACCAGAGGGCGCCTCACCGCAACTCAATGTGAGTACAGATCACCCAGCTTTCCTTCATTAACCCGGGGATTACAACCACGAGCGAGTGCATTAGCGCAGCTCATGGCTGTAAAATAATTAACCCCTTCAGATGGATTACCGCGTGGGACGTGACGGTTCACCTGAGGGTATGTATCTTGTGTTTTATTATTTTATCCAAGCGAGGGATTGCAAATGGATTGAGAGAACAATAAAATATTTAAAAAACCGCTGTGTTTATTTCATTAAAATCCTTTTAAATCATGTGTGTGTGTGTGTGTGTGTGTGTGTGTGTGTTTTAACCCTTTCAAACAATTGGATTAATAATGGATAGGTGACATAATTGACACCTCTCCATTATTAATCTGGCTTAATGTCACCTTCCAATAGCAAGGTGGCATTAACCCTTCATTACCCCATAGCCCACCGCTACAGGGAGTGGGAAGAGAGTGGCCAAGTGCCAGAATAGGCGCATCTTCCAGATGTGCCTTTTCTGGGGTGGCTGGGGGCAGATGTTTGTAGCCAGGGGGGGGGCAATAACCATGGACCCTCTCTAGGCTATTAATATCTGCCCTCAGTCACTGGCTTTACCATTCTGGCGGAGAAAATTGCGCGGGAGCCCACGCCAATTTTTTCCGCCATTTAACCCTTTATTTCAGCAGCTACAGCGCTGAAATTTTGCACATACACACTACTAACATTAATAGTGTGGAATATGCCAAAAAAAGGGGATATGAGATGGTTTACTGTATGTAAACCATGTCTCATATCCTGTCGGGTTTGTGCAGGAGAAATGAAAAGCCGGCAATTGAATTACCGGCTTTTCAATAGAACACCGCTGCATATTTCTTGCAATGCACACGCATGGTCCGTGTGTAATCCGATTTTTTCTCGCACCCATAGACTTGCATTGGCGAGTCTCGGCCGAGATATGCTGACAATCGCAGCATGCTGCGAGTTCCCTCGGATCCGAAATACGGTGGAGAAAAAATCGGATGATGGGAGCTAGACCATAGATTAACATTGGGCCGAGTGCTATGCGATTTTTTATCGCATAGCACTCGTCCGTATTACGGTCTAGTGTGACCCTGGCCTTAGACCTCCTCTCCATTCATTGTCTATGGGACTGCTGGAAATAATCAATCACATAACTAGCGCATGCGTACTTCTTCTTCATAGAAGACCGGACTCTGCAGAGTTCTCTGGATCGCCCCATTCTCAGGATCATAGGTGCGCTTAGTGGCTGGACCTCCAGCAATCAGTAAGCTACCCCCAATAGTATGGAGAGGAGTCATCAATAAGTGATCAACGAGCACTAAAATGCTCGGGTGCTTGACCCGAGTAACTAATATATTGGAAGTCAATGGGAAACTCGAACAATTATCCGGCGACCACCCCCTCCCCGGAGGTCTGGAGGGGGTCCAAAAATTGCTGAAAACTATGTACACAGCGCTGAAATGGGTAAACAGCGCTGAAATGGAATGTGAACAGCATGGGGAAAAGCATCTCTGAATCCCAGGTCGCTGCTGGGAACAAGGTTGTTAGAGTATTATGACACTTTTATGGACTGACAATAAAACATACAAAATCACAGTTAGAATGGATTTGACTGGAAAAAATGTTAAGAAACATTCTTTCCAGGATAATGACTTGTATATAAGCCGAACAAAATGCTCCTCCACACCTTGGGCTATGTTCACACCTGGTGTTTTTGCTGCGTTTTTGCACATTTGCATTGCTTTCAATGGTGAAAAAAATATTCTAGAGGAAATGTAGTTTTATCATTTTAATACCTTATCTGTCCATATGGTGTGTGGGACATGATCAGACATATCTTGTTTAATTTATGAAGAGGGACTCTGAAAGTCAAATTTTTTCCCTGGGACACCACTATTTGTATAGGGCCATCAGGTGACCCTCACTATTGTCAGAGGGCCCACAGCCAGCCCTCACTAAGCGTTTTTGGAGGGCTGGCAGATGGGTATGCTTTACATAGCCATTTATTTTTAAGTGCAATATAATTTATCCATCTGAGGTGGGCAAATTTTCTTTTTCATCTTAATACTGTAAATTCTGAAACTTAGAGGGCCAGCAAATGAGACCAAGATAGAGTTTGTTGGAAAAACACATCATTCAACTGTTTACTGTAAATGGAATGAGGCCTACAAATAAAAGCACACAGCAGTTACAGTCAGATATGGTTGAGGTTCAAAGAAATGTAGGTGTTGTTTTGCTGCCTCTGGCCCTGGATGCCTTGACTGTGTGCAAGACATCATGAAATGTGAAGATTCCCCAAGGATTTTGGTTTGCAATGTAGTGTCCGGGGTCTGAAAGCTGGGTTTGCATGCTAGATCATGGGTCTTACAGCAGGACAATGACCCCAAACATACTTAAAGAAGCACCCAAAAATAGATGGAAACAAAGCACTCAAGAGTTCAGAAGTGGTAATTCCAGCTCCAGTAGCGTAAAGTCTCCCACCACTACCTCTTACATAAAAATAGTAGAGAGAAACTGTGAATGGACACATTAGATCAGTTAATTTTGCCTACTTTGATGAATCAGTTCATCGCAAAAAAAACATGAGTTGGTCAATGAGTCCATGGAAAAAAGCAGCAGCAAGGCTTAGAATTTATAAGGCAATAATCCCTGACTAGTCATACCCTATACCTACTGCAACACCTCACTGTAGACGAAGTGCAGATAAGAGTGGTATTACTATAACAGAATAGAATCTATTTGAATTAGGCCTGATAAAAGCAATTAGTGTAACGAAGCAGCTTTTAGGACTGTTATTTCATGAACCCTGCTGGGGAATATAGCGGAGCGTTTCGCATCTACTCAGCCTGATATGAAGGAGACAGGATCTTCTGTACTTACTGTACAAACTCTCCTGTCTCGGCTACAAAATCCTGTATGCAGTGTGAGAACTCCATATGTGATGACCACCTGACAGCCCACAACAAGGCACTGGATTATGTACTAATAAAACCCATCAACTATTGGTTTCAAAAAATTTCCCTCAACTAGAAGGTGGATCCACTGAAAAGTTTTTTTCCTATTACTAAGAAGTGGGTCTCCTACACTGGTAAAGTGTATGCCTTAAGTGCAAGGGATGCCAAAATTAGAAGGAGGCACTCCAATATCCCTTTGAAGAGACATAGTACAGGGCCTTAAAAAAATATTTTTTTTTCCATTATTAAGGAGTGGCTATCCTACACTGGTAATTCCCCTGCACTCAGTGCATGGGCTGAAAAACATTTAACCCTGGTGGTATACATATATATAAAATAATATTTGAGGTAGACCTCAAAAAATTGTAAATGCAGGCATCATAAACACCATAAAAAATGTATAGCAAAGGTAGCATGATCACCCTGTTAATATGGTGGAGGAGGAGGACGACACAAAAAAAAAGATGAAATCTTGAAGAATATTCCCATGTTTGGGTAGGAAAGGGTTAATGGGAATAGACAAGAAAAAAAAACTGGAAAAAAACCCGCACTGGATTTGAGTTTATGTTTCTCTGCTGTCATCCGGTGGTGTACAGAAGTTTGGCCAAATCCAGCTCTAAATACAATCTATCACTAATAACGCATGTCACAATGCACATTATACACCTTACTCATGTCTTCCAGGAGGAACATGAGCAGCATGTTCATCTCCTTACAAGTGCACCAAATCTCTGCTCTGTGCTCATCAGGCCCTAAGACCAAAATGTATCTGTCAATACATGACACATTTTCTGTGATACTTTCCGGAGGGGGATATTTGGGAAGAATGATCGAAGCTTGTAACGGTATTCACATTTAGGCCACATTCACATGTTCAGTATTTGGTCAGTATTTTACATCAATATTTGTAAACTAAAATCAGGAATGGGTGATAAATACAGAAGTGGTGACGCGTTTCTATTATACTTTTCCTCTGATTGTTCCACTCCTGATTTCGGCTTACAAATACTGAGGTAAAATACTGACCAAATACCGACCGTGTGAACGAGGCCTTACATAAACTGGATAGGTTATAATTTTTGGATCTGTGTAGACCACACTGTTGGGAGCCCATGGATCTCCATAGCAAGACACGATAGACCACTCTTCTCCTGAAGATGGAGGCCAGGAGAATTGAGTGGAGTGTTGCTAGCTCTGCATTGGAAATTGGTCTGTTGCCGGATGGTATAATAGAGACTGTATAAATGTTTATTCTGGCTTCCAAGTTCCAATTCCAGCCTCGGCAGAACAAAGAGTTAACTTTAGTGACTGTCTCAGCTTATTTGTCTCGCTTCCTTCTGCACCTTTCAGGCGGTGGGCACAATGGAGTCACTACCATCAGCAGCAGATTTTCTTTAAACACCTCCACACACACAAACACCCCAGCCTACCCCTTATTTCAAAATAAAAATAGTCAGGATTTGAAATGCGATGATCAAAAAAAAAGCTAATTCATAGCTAACTGCTGTATAACTACGTGCAATAATCTATGTTGTTCTTTCAGATACATGTGTACTTCCGTCTTCACACGCGCCATGGTTGCCCCTGTTGTCTGGATTCTGACGACACTCTTGGATGGAAATTGTTTTGTCTGTGCTTTTAGTGGCTCCGTGGACCCTGACAAATTCCCAGGCTTTGCAAATAACACTTCAACAGAATTACAGATCCTGCTCTACAAGGTGCCTTGTAAGGAAGACGTCTTGATCAGGAACAACACTTCAAGAAAAGCTGTTTCAAGATACTTGAAATGCTGGTCACAGGTGAATGAACACAAGAGACTAGAAAGATCAGTAAAAATTATATGTAATGCTCAGAGGTGTAAGCAGCTGATGATGGATGAATCTGTATATATAATGCATTGGTTTACATGGTACCACCAACTAACGGGCAGCAAACTGGGACCGGATGTAGAGTAATTACACTACAACATTAATGGGAGGTTTCCAGTATTAAAGCTTTCATGACATGTCCTTAGGATAGGCCATCAAAGTTGAATTGGTGACGGTGATGATGATGATTATGATGAATGGCTCCTGCACCACTTCATTATCCAGCCTTGTCTCATCATAGCTCAGGCCACCCTCTCATAGACTACAAATGTAGGACAGGGAGGTCTAGGCTCCAGTATCCCTAAGAAATGTATGACATCAATAGGGTACAACATCTTGACTCTACATAGTGACTCAACCTTGTAACCGCCGTGTTTTTTACATTGGATGCTGAAGACCATGTGGATGTGGCCCAAAAAGTCCTCCTGGTCTAAGGGGTCAGGTCGCAAATGGGACTGCTGTGACCCCTATAAATATGTGGGTGGGACACCAACTCCTTTGAAAAATGAAAGGGCCCTTCCTTTACTTATTCAGAGACAGAAACTCATCCATGTGCGCTGCTGTGCTTGGTAGTGTTGCTCAGCCTCCTACTTAAACTTTTCCAGAATTGGAATACCACCAATGAAATGTACACAACCAGTGTTTTAGCTGTGGGAAACCTCTTTAATACTCATAGGCCCCAATTCATCATTTGCTTTTTATTTGCCCCAAATATATCAAAACGGCGCACCAGATTCATTAAAGCACCACTAATCTAACTTCCCTGCCCCAAGTCTCATAAATACCAGTCACCATATTCATCCATTCTTGGCGCTGCCTTGGTCGGGCTCCAGCAGTTTCTGAGCTGCCCGGTCACTCCAGTGCCTTACATTGATAGCTTGTGATTGTGACCATTACCTCTGACATAGGCTGCCGTCACACTAGCAGTATTTGGTCAGTATTATACATCAGTATTTGTAAGCCAAAACCAGGAGTGGGCAATAAATACAGAAGTGGTGCATATGTTTCTATTATACTTTTCCTCTATTTGTTCCACTCCTGGTTTTGGCTTACAAATACTGATGTAAAAATACTGACCAAATACTGCTAGTGTGACGGCAGCCTTACAGTCAGACGGAAGTTGCGGTCACCAGATAGCAGATCGGGATCATAGCAGTGCTGGGCAGAGTTGAAGACAGCGGCTTGTAAATATAATACTAGGCTCAGGGACCTTATGTTGCTTCACTCCACTCCAGGGCTGAAATTAAAAAAAGACATTAGAATGGTGCTTTAATTTGGCTCAAAGACAAAAATAGGCTGTCTCACTGTCTTAAACTGTTTTTGCAACTGTTGACACCAAAAGTCACGGTAACTACGACAAGAGCGGAAAACAAAGAAAACAGGCGATCACATATAAAGTAGATTTCACAAAAGGCACAAATAGAACCATGAATTGGATGCAAATGAAAAAAGGCACAAAACACACAAAACTAGGCAAAATGAGGCATAAAGACAATGATGAGTCCTGGGTCTTCGATCTTGCATTCACACAGCCTTTGAAATGTTTCATAGTGTAATTTATTGTCTCTTCTGTCCAGGCTTTAGGATGGAGTATCCTGTTGTTCCTTATTATCTTGGCATTCCTTGCCCGAACCCTTAAACCCTGCTTTGATCAAACATCTTTTCTACAAACTCGCTACTGGAGTAACTACATCGATATCGAGCAGAAGATCTTTGATGAGACTTGCTGTGAACACGCAAGAGATTTTGCCCGTAAATGCATTCTCCATTTCTTCCAAAGCATGCACAGTGAGATGAAGGTCGCTCGCATGATAAAGAAGAAAGAGGAGGAGAAGGAGGAGGTGGACCACCTCCATGGCATCACGGACCATGAGCAAGTGAACAAACTCTTAAAGTCTTGGTACCAAAGTAAACCCCCACTGTCTATAAATCTCCCAACTCATCGGCAACATGTGAAAGGAAAAAGCAACGGCTGCTGCTTGGATGATAACAACAGCAAACAAACAGATGTGTAAAGGGATTTTTTAAAATGTTAATCTAGAAACCACCAATCTCTGTACGTCAGGCCTAATTATCCTTTTCTTTATATGACCAATGGAGAAAGTTGAGTGCAACTTTCAGCTGTCTCCATCACTTCCAAAGAGAATGAATGGACCAGCAATGATCATGGGTGACAATGCTGCTCCATTCACACAGAGTAGTTGGGGAACCCCATCACTTTGATTCTTGGGGGTTCCAGTAATAAGATCCCTGTGGATCAGAAACTTATCACCTATTACCTGCATCATGGTTTTATATTTTCATTAGTGCCATCTCCACACTTCTAATCCAACATTCCCAATTCTGTGCATCTTTTTCCCATACAGTCCTATGGTTTTCCTCCCATTATAGCCAGTACATGCTCTACCTTAGACATTATTTCATCTCTATTTACATCTCTTAGCCAGCTTGATTACATGTGGGGGTTTCCTGGTTGCTAGGGAATCTCCACATGTAATCAAGCTGGCTAAGAGATGTAAATCATTCAGCTGCGGTGAGGAAAACTAAATCTCCGAGCTCTAAAAAATACTCGGAGGACGCCGGAGCGTGCTCGAAAAATCTCGAGTAACGAGTATATTCGCTCATCACTAGTCGCTACTCATTACTCAATGCTCAGCTATGTATGGCTATTATGTGTACAGTCAAATATAGTCACTCCTAATGACGCTGCAGATCATGATGAATTGACACAAACTCCCTTTTTAACCGTTTATGTAAAAGGCATATTAAGAATTTATGTAGAAGGCATCGTGGGAAATAAACAGAGATTGGGAGCCCTCACCCCCAAAATGGAATGAAAAGAGATCAAAAAGTCATAAGCAACCCAAAGTCAATATCAATAAAAAATATAGCTTGCCACACACAAACAAGTCCTCGTACAATTCCATTGATAGAAAAAAAGTTATGGATATGAAAAAATTGTGACACAAGTCATATTTAAATGAAAAGAAAAGCTTTTTTATAAACAGTAGAAACTATATATGTTTGGTATCAATGTAATCGTAATGACAGAGAATTTTGTTATCAATTCATTTTTTCTTAACAATGAATGCAAAGCTCAAAAAATAATGACCGAATTGCAAGTTTCACTCCTTCATTTACCATTTCATGGAATTGTTTGCCTGTTTTCTAAGTACATTACAGTGATATTAAAAATTACAACTCATCCCACTAGGATCGCTCCCCCTATGCCAACAGTGAAAAAAGTTGCGGCTCTATGAAGAATGGAAGTCAAACACAACAATATTTTGCAATAAATGCAGTTATTAAATGTTCCTATATTTTCCTGTGGTTATACCCAGAATTGCCTTCATGTAAAGTGCATTCCTATTCAAGAAGCAAAGTTTACGATTATGACAAACATGAATTAGGTTCATATCTGTGCTGTCAATCATGATTGAGTGTGGGTCTTCTGTACGAATCACCGAAAAACAAGATTCAGACGTGCCTCTGACTAAGCCATTAACCTCAAAAAGGCAAATTTCAAATTTTGTACTCATTTTGCCTCCCTAAAGTCAATGGCTTCATCAGAGGCACAACTGACAACAGGATTTCCCAAAATCATAAGGTACAAAACATAATACAACTCAATCCTAATCTCACAGGTGCATATCCAAAAAGTTCACATTTGGGAACACAATGTCCCCCGATTCTTCATGTGTGGTATTGTTGAAGGGACTTTTTTCTATTGATTTATTATATTCGATACTGTTTTTTGCGCCATGTTCTTCAAAGTGGTGCCTGAGGACTGATTCATTTTTTGCTAAGTCAAATCTGCTGTTTTTCTTGTCTTTCACCTATTTTGCTCCATTTTAAAGAAAAAAGTTGCATCATCCTTTAAAAAGTTTTCAATCATGTAAAAATAACATTAGACAGGTTCTGTACTCCAGAAGGATACTGGAGAACAATTGTACAACGATTTTGCGACGTTTCAAAAAGTCGCAAATGATGACCACCTCCATAATGCTGAATATAGAAGAAAAACAGAGGAAAACAGGTAAAGTTAATATAATTAAAGGCTCAAGTTGAATAACAAAGAGAGCGCAAACTTTTTTTTTTTATGTAACTATCCACAGAAATGTTTTTTTTTTCCCACACTGGCCAGTACATAAATGACAATAAGCTGATACTTCTGTTACACTGTAGCTCACTTGTCAGATTCGCTGCATGAAATGTACAGGATATGGATAAGGAAAACCATCTCATTATCATGCCAGTGTCCTGACAAGTCTCTGCACGTATTTGCCCTGGGTTTTGGAGAAAGGGCCTGTACTCTTCTGATAAACACAACTCTCAGAGGAGGAGACTGGTGGTGACAATTTTACTGCAACTCTCATCACCCCCCTCTACCCTAATAAAGGGATTTGTAAAGTTTCAGAACTTTCCATGCTGGACAAAATTCTTAAAAAAAATAAAAGTTTAGTTACTCTTTAAAGTGTACCTGTCATTTAAGGAGAACTTACAGTAGAATGTCCTTGTCTGCTTCTAGCTTCTCCTCTCCCCTCTCCATGGAACTTCACGAGGATCAGCTGTCATCCGCTGTCTCAGTAATGAGAATGTCTGTGGTCACTGGACACATATTTTGCCTATAAATTGAGAATGAATGATCAGTCCAGGAGAAGAAAAAATCAGATTTCTCTAATAATATATATTACAAAGTGACACCAAAATTAAGCACGCAACACCTTGTTTGAAAAGGAATCCTTCAGGTCAATGAGGGAAGCATACTGTAGATACAGGCACAGTGATTTCAGCTATTTGTCACTTAGGAGTTACAGTGGGGGAAATAAGTATTTGATTCCTTGCTGATTTTGTAAGTTTGCCCACTGACAAAGACATGAACAGTCTATAATTTTAAGGGTAGGTTAATTTTAACATTGAGATATAGATTATCAAAAATAAAATCCAGAAAATCACATTGTATAAATTATATAAATTTGTTTGCATTTTGCGGTGAGAATTAAGTATTTGATCCCCTACCAACCAGTAGCAGTTCTGGCTCCTACAGACCAGTTAGACGCTCCTAATCAACTCGTTACCTGCATTAAAGACAACGGTCTTACATAGTCACCTTTATAAAAGACTCCTGTCCACAGACTCAATTAATCAGTCAGACTCTAACCTATAAAACATGGGCAAGACCAAAGAGCTTTATAAGGATTTCAAGGACAGGATCATAGACCTGCACAAAGCTGAAGTAGGCTACAAAACCATAAGTAAGACACTGGGTGAGAAGGAGACAACTGTTGGTGCAATAGTAAGAAAATGGAAGAAATAAAAAATTACTGTCAATCAACATCGATCTGGGGCACCATGCAAAATCCCAACTTGTGGGGTATCCTTGATCATGAGGAAGGTGAGAGATCAGCCTAAAATTACACATGGATGAACTTGTTAATGATCTCAAGGCAGCTGGGAACACAGTCACCAAGAAAACCATTGGTAACACATTACGCTGTAAAGGTTTAAAATAATTCAGTGCCCGCAAGGTCAGCATGCTCAAGAAGGCACATGTGCAGGCCCGTCTGAAGTTTTCCAATGAACACCTGTGAGTGATTTGGAGAAGGTGCTAGGGTCAGATGAGACAAAAATTGAGGTCTTTGGCATTAACTCAACTCGCCGTGTTTGGAGGAAGAGAAATGCTGCCTATGACCCAAAGAACACCATCCCCACTGACAAGCATGGAGGTGGAAACATTATGTTTTGGGGATGTTCTCTGCTAAGGGCATAGGACTACTTCACCACATCAATGGGAGAATGGATGGAGCCATGTACCATAAAATCCTGAGTGACAACCTCCTCTCTGCCAGGTCATTAAAAATGGGTCGTGGTGAGTCTTCCAGCAAGACAATGACCAAAAACATACAGCCATTGCAACAAATAAGTGGGTCAAAAAGAAGCACATTAAGGTCATGGAGTGGCCTAGACAGTCTCCAGACCTTAATCCCATAGAAAACTTATGGAGGGAGTTGCAGCTCTGAGTTGCCAAGCGACAGCCTCAAAATCTTAATGATCTAGAGATGATCTGCAAAGAAGAGTGGACTAAAATTCCTCGTGACATGTGCACAAACCTCATCATCAACTACAAAAAACATCTGACTGCTGTGCTTGCCAACAAGGGTTTTTTGCCACCAAGTATTAAGTCTTGTTTGCTAGAGGGATCAAATTTGGATTTCTCACTGCAAAATGCAAATAAATGTATATAATTTATACAATGTGATTCTCTGGATTTTATTTTTTACATTCTATCTCTGAATGTGAAAATTAACCTATCCTTAAAATTAGAGACTGTTGGGCAAACTTACAAAATCAGCAAGGGATCAAATACTTATTTCCTCCACTGTATGGCTCATTCAGACAAGTGTATTTTGCAACCACCTGCTGTCCACATGCGAAGCAGACCTCATATGGACAGCACAGTGACCACTGCAAACCACTGGGTTGAGTTTACATGGGCATTTTAAAAGACTGATTGTCCACTTGTAACCAATCACAACATAAACCACTTTGATCCAAGTTTTAGATCATACTTGCTCATTAAACTCAAAAGGTGCATTATATGTTGCTATGCTGACTACATTCATATGCTTTCCATTTTTGTACTGGTACGTTATGGCACGTTCCTCTTAATGACCCCTTAAACAGATGCCATAAGGATGTCATTTTGGTGTAGAAAGTGTCATTTTCCTTGGCATTTCACCCGCAATGTAATGGGCAGACTGAGCGGGTGAAGCAGAATCTGGAGACATATCTCAGGTGTTTTGTATCGGAAAATCAGCAGGATTGGGTTACTTACTTACCGTTAGCCGAATTCACTGTAAATAATCGTTGTTACAAATCTACTGTTAAGTCCCCGTTTTTCGGGGCATATAGTTTCCATCCTCAGTTCAGTTCATTATATAAAAATTGTCCTTCTGTGTTACCTGAAGAGTAGGGTTGAGCGACTTTCATTTTTTAAAGATCGAGTCGGGTTTTGTGAAACCCGACTTTGTCCAGAGTCGAGTCGAGGGCAGTCGGCCGATTATCGCTAAAAGTCGGGGATCGACCGAAACACGAAACCCAATGCAAGTCAATAGGGAAGCATAGTCGGCAGTGAGTGGAGGCCAGGAAAACACCTACAGTGCCCATTTTAATGCCAAAAACATCCATTCTTGTTTCTGAAGCTTGTCAATCTTAATTAACTTTATAATAATAGTTGTTCATTGGAACTTGGGGGTCATTTGGCAAAAGTTGTGGGGGGGTAGGGCTGATTCAAGGTTTTAGTGGGCCCAGGAATCGTGGACTACGTCACGGCGGTGGAGCAGGGAGAGGTAAGTATTTCAACGTTGCAAGTGCTGTGATCCTGAGCAAGCGGGGGGCCCACTCGTTCGCATTGGCACTGGCACAGGGCCCCTCAAAGTACAGCGGTGTGTTTGCACGGCGGGGGCGCCTCCCACCAGCAGAGACACTTTTGCGTACTCTGAGGGGCCCTGTGCCAGTGACGTCGCCAACGAGTATGCCCCCCCACCTGATGAAGGAACCTGCACTTTCATCTGCACCTTCCTCTTTGTCCCTGTGTAAGGTGGTATAACATGCGGGAAGGGGAACCTTACTTTCAGCAGGGTCAGATTCTGGCTGTGTAGAGTGCAAGGGGAATGTAGTGGTCTAGGTCAATGTACCAGCAGACTCATCTAGCAGTGGCTGGGCAATGGGCAGGATGAGGAGGAAACAGATATAGGGCCAAAGAATAAAGTAGGCTAAATGCAGTTCAAAATTGGTAACAGGACTAAACAGGCGGCATTGCTTTGTTCAGTGGAGTAGCAAACCCAGGAGCAGCAGACACTGTTTTAAGGGCCCAAACACACTAATAGGCCAAATGCAGTTTAATATCTGATACTTTAGGCCAAAAGCCTAAAGACTGAAGCTCAGCTTTATACAGTGGAGGACAACACCAGGGAGGGGCAGACACCATTAGTAGGCTGTAACCACCAAGTTTTTTAAAAAACAGCACTTAATGAGAGCCAGAAGGTTGAAGCTCAGCTTTATTCAGTTGGGGACAAACACCAGGGAGGGGCAGACACCGTTAGTAGGCCGTAACCAAAGTTGAAGGCCAAATGCATTTTAATATCTGATACTATAGGCCGAAAGCCAGAAGGTGGAAGCTCAGCTTTATTCAGTTGAGGGCAAACACCAGGAAGGTGCAGACACCGTTAGTAGGCCGTAACCACCAAGTTTTTAAAAAACAGCACTTAATGAGAGCCAGAAGGTTGAAGCTCAGCTTTATTCAGTTGAGGTCAACACCAGGGAGCAGCAAACAGAGGTATTATGCCCCAACCAGCACTCAAAAAAAAAAAAAAAAATTAGAGCCAGAAGGTTGAAGCTCAGCTTTATACAGTGGAGAACAACACCAGGGAGCGGCAGACACCGTTAGTAGGCCGTAACCAAAGTTGAAGGCCAAATGCATTTTAATATCTGATACTATAGGCCGAAAGCCAGAAGGTGGAA
This sequence comes from Ranitomeya variabilis, assembly GCF_051348905.1. Classification (NCBI taxonomy): domain Eukaryota; kingdom Metazoa; phylum Chordata; class Amphibia; order Anura; family Dendrobatidae; genus Ranitomeya; species Ranitomeya variabilis. The sequence goes on along the minus strand of NC_135235.1, from coordinate 69,100,615 downwards.
GCTCAGCTTTATTCAGTTGAGGGCAAACACCAGGGAGGGGCAGACACCGTTAGTAGGCCGTAACCAAAGTTGAAGGCCAAATGCAGTTTAATATCTGATACTATAGGCCGAAAGCCAGAAGGTGGAAGCTCAGCTTTATTCAGTTGAGGGCAAACACCAGGGAGCGGCAGACACCGTTAGTAGGCCGTAACCAAAGTTGAAGGCCAAATGCAGTTTAATTTCTGATACTATAGGCCGAAAGCCAGAAGGTTGAAGCTCCGATTTAGACAGTGGAGGACAATTTGAATTAGGGACTGCAGACAGACTTAGTAGGCTGTCCCCTGTGGACCATGCATCCACCACATTAACCCATTGCGCCGTAATGGACACGTAATCTTTCGTGGCCATGCCTACAGGTCCATGCGTCTGTTGTCAGGTGCACCTTTGTACTCACAGATTGCCAGAGTGCATGGACAATGCGGTCTTTTACATGCTGGTGGAGGGTTGGGATGGCTTTTCTCGCAAAAGAAGTGTCGACTGGTTAGCTTGTAGCGTGGTACAGCGTAGTCCATCATGGCCTTATTAATAGTAAATAAAATATATAACTAGGCTCTATGAACTTTTAAATAGGTTCCAGGGGTACACGGGCAGCATTGGTGTGGTCAGTGGAGGAGTATTGCAAGTAGGGACCGCAGACAGGCTAACAAAGGCCTAAAATAACAAACAATAGGCTTATGGCAGTTTTACATCGGTTACATGGATACACAGGCAGGCACTCCAGGCAGCATTGTGGTCAGTGGAGGAGTATTGCAAGTAGGGACCGCAGACAGGCTAACAAAGGCCTAAAATAACAAACAATAGGCTCATGGCAGTTTTAAATCTGTTACATGAATACACAGGCAGGCACTCCAGGCAGCATTGTGGTCAGTGGAGGAGTATTGCAAGTAGGGACCGCAGACAGGCTAACAAATGCCTAAAATAACAAACAATAGGCTCATGGCAGTTTTAAATCGGTTACATGGATACACAGGCAGGCACTCCAGGCAGCATTGTGGTCAGTGGAGGAGTATTGCAAGTAGGGGCCGCAGACAGGCTATCAAAGGCCTAAAATAACAAACAATAGGCTCATGGCAGTTTTAAATCAGTTACATGGATACACAGGCAGACACTCCAGGCAGCATTGTGGTCAGTGGAGGAGTATTGCAAGTAGGGGCCGCAGACAGGCTATCAAAGGCCTAAAATAACAAACAATAGGCTCATGGCAGTTTTAAATCGGTTACATGGATACACAGGCAGGCACTCCAGGCAGCATTGTGGTCAGTGGAGGAGTATTGCAAGTAGGGACCGCAGACAGGCTAACAAAGGCCTAAAATAACAAACAATAGGCTCATGGCAGTTTTAAATCGGTTACATGGATACACAGGCAGGCACTCCAGGCAGCATTGTGGTCAGTGGAGGAGTATTGCAAGTAGGGGCCGCAGACAGGCTATCAAAGGCCTAAAATAACAAACAATAGGCTCATGGCAGTTTTAAATCGGTTACATGGATACACAGGCAGACACTCCAGGCAGCATTGTGGTCAGTGGAGGAGTATTGTAAGTAGGGGCCGCAGACAGGCTATCAAAGGCCTAAAATAACAAACAATAGGCTCATGGCAGTTTTAAATCGGTTACATGGATACACAGGCAGGCACTCCAGGCAGCATTGTGGTCAGTGGAGGAGTATTGCAAGTAGGGGCCGCAGACAGGCTAACAAAGGCCTAAAATAACAAACAATAGGCTCATGGCAGTTTTAAATCGGTTACATGGATACACAGGCAGGCACTCCAGGCAGCATTGTGGTCAGTGGAGGAGTATTGCAAGTAGGGGCCACAGACAGGCTATCAAAGGCCTAAAATAACAAACAATAGGCTCATGGCAGTTTTAAATCGGTTACATGGATACACAGGCAGGCACTCCAGGCAGCATTGTGGTCAGTGGAGGAGTATTGCAAGTAGGGGCCGCAGACAGGCTATCAAAGGCCTAAAATAACAAACAATAGGCTCATGGCAGTTTTAAATCGGTTACATGGATACACAGGCAGACACTCCAGGCAGCATTGTGGTCAGTGGAGGAGTATTGCAAGTAGGGGCCGCAGACAGGCTATCAAAGGCCTAAAATAACAAACAATAGGCTCATGGCAGTTTTAAATCGGTTACATGGATACACAGGCAGGCACTCCAGGCAGCATTGTGGTCAGTGGAGGAGTATTGCAAGTAGGGGCCGCAGACAGGCTAACAAAGGCCTAAAATAACAAACAATAGGCTCATGGCAGTTTTAAATCGGTTACATGGATACACAGGCAGGCACTCCAGGCAGCATTGTGGTCAGTGGAGGAGTATTGCAAGTAGGGGCCGCAGACAGGCTATCAAAGGCCTAAAATAACAAACAATAGGCTCATGGCAGTTTTAAATCGGTTACATGGATACACAGGCAGACACTCCAGGCAGCATTGTGGTCAGTGGAGGAGTATTGCAAGTAGGGGCCGCAGACAGGCTATCAAAGGCCTAAAATAACAAACAATAGGCTCATGGCAGTTTTAAATCGGTTACATGGATACACAGGCAGGCACTCCAGGCAGCATTGTGGTCAGTGGAGGAGTATTGCAAGTAGGGACCGCAGACAGGCTAACAAAGGCCTAAAATAACAAACAATAGGCTCATGGCAGTTTTAAATCGGTTACATGGATACACAGGCAGGCACTCCAGGCAGCATTGTGGTCAGTGGAGGAGTATTGCAAGTAGGGGCCGCAGACAGGCTATCAAAGGCCTAAAATAACAAACAATAGGCTCATGGCAGTTTTAAATCGGTTACATGGATACACAGGCAGACACTCCAGGCAGCATTGTGGTCAGTGGAGGAGTATTGCAAGTAGGGGCCGCAGACAGGCTATCAAAGGCCTAAAATAACAAACAATAGGCTCATGGCAGTTTTAAATCGGTTACATGGATACACAGGCAGGCACTCCAGGCAGCATTGTGGTCAGTGGAGGAGTATTGCAAGTAGGGGCCGCAGACAGGCTAACAAAGGCCTAAAATAACAAACAATAGGCTCATGGCAGTTTTAAATCGGTTACATGGATACACAGGCAGGCACTCCAGGCAGCATTGTGGTCAGTGGAGGAGTATTGCAAGTAGGGGCCACAGACAGGCTATCAAAGGCCTAAAATAACAAACAATAGGCTCATGGCAGTTTTAAATCGGTTACATGGATACACAGGCAGGCACTCCAGGCAGCATTGTGGTCAGTGGAGGAGTATTGCAAGTAGGGACCGCAGACAGGCTAACAAAGGCCTAAAATAACAAACAATAGGCTCATGGCAGTTTTAAATCGGTTACATGGATACACAGGCAGGCACTCCAGGCAGCATTGTGGTCAGTGGAGGAGTATTGCAAGTAGGGACCGCAGACAGGCTAACAAAGGCCTAAAATAACAAACAATAGGCTCATGGCAGTTTTAAATCGGTTACATGGATACACAGGCAGGCACTCCAGGCAGCATTGTGGTCAGTGGAGGAGTATTGCAAGTAGGGACCGCAGACAGGCTAACAAAGGCCTAAAATAACAAACAATAGGCTCATGGCAGTTTTAAATCGGTTACATGGATACACAGGCAGGCACTCCAGGCAGCATTGTGGTCAGTGGAGGAGTATTGCAAGTAGGGACCGCAGACAGGCTAACAAAGGCCTAAAATAACAAACAATAGGCTCATGGCAGTTTTAAATCGGTTACATGGATACACAGGCAGGCACTCCAGGCAGCATTGTGGTCAGTGGAGGAGTATTGCAAGTAGGGACCGCAGACAGGCTAACAAAGGCCTAAAATAACAAACAATAGGCTCATGGCAGTTTTAAATCGGTTACATGGATGCACAGGCAGGCACTCCAGGCAGCATTGTGGTCAGTGGAGGAGTATTGCAAGTAGGGGCCGCAGACAGGCTATCAAAGGCCTAAAATAACAAACAATAGGCTCATGGCAGTTTTAAATCGGTTACATGGATACACAGGCAGGCACTCCAGGCAGCATTGTGGTCAGTGGAGGAGTATTGCAAGTAGGGGCCGCAGACAGGCTATCAAAGGCCTAAAATAACAAACAATAGGCTCATGGCAGTTTTAAATCGGTTACATGGATACACAGGCAGGCACTCCAGGCAGCATTGTGGTCAGTGGAGGAGTATTGCAAGTAGGGGCCGCAGACAGGCTATCAAAGGCCTAAAAAAACAAACAATAGGCTCATGGCAGTTTTAAATCGGTTACATGGATACACAGGCAGGCAGCATTGTGGTCAGTGGAGGAGTATTGCAAGAAGTGTCTGACACAGTTAGTACTCCCAAAAAATAAATAGATGTTAATGTCTCGCAAAACAACTATAAATAAAAAAAGGGTGGCATGCTTAGGTACAGGGGTGGGCTCATTTGCAGAGTTTATGACAAAGTAATTTGGCAGTAAATTAGTATTTACTGGTGTCAATATAGGACACTGACCCAGACTACTTTAACTAGCATCATAGATGTCAACAAATTGGTATTGTTTGTCAGTGCCAGGCATTGAATGATGTCAGCGCATAGACTAAACATTGGTGGAGCTGTGCGAGATAATTTTGCACGTGGTAGAGCACAGTTTGAGCTGGGGGGGGGGGACTCTCTTGTGGCCGGCGGTACCGCCCCAGGGCCCCTCATGTTACAACGATGTGTCTGACGTTGGGTGCGCACCACCACCGCCAGAGACACTACATTGTACTATGAGGGACCCAGTGGCAGTGCCGTCGACCAAAAGCGAGCACACCCACCTCTTCTGACAAACAGCACTGTAACTAACGGGTGCTTGCGCCAAGTGTCGAGAGTGAGACAACGGCCCCGTGGGGGGAGTTTTCCCATTGGGGGATGTGTAAACATGTTGTATGCTGTTCAAACAGCTGCTGCAAATTAAGAGATTTGAACACTCAGTAAGACCACTCCACAAGCAAGACCTTTTTATAGGAAAGCTAGGTGTCAGCCGGGAAAGGTGGGGCAAAATAATTTGAAATCCAGGAGTGGTTCATTTTAATGAAGGTGAGATCATCCACATTTTGGGTAGCCAGACGAGTCCTTTTTTCGGTTAATATTGAACCAGCAGCACTGAATACTCTTTCTGATAGCACACTAGCTGCTGGGCAAGCAAGCTCCTGCAACGCATATTCTGCCAATTCAGGCCAGGTGTCTAATTTGGATGCCCAGTAATCAAATGGGAATGACGGTTGAGGGAGAACATCAATAAGGGCTGAAAAATAGTTAGTAACCATACTGGACAAATGTTGTCTCCTGTCACTTTGAATAGATGCTGCAGTACCTGTCCTGTCTGCGGTCATTGCGAAATCACTCCACAACCTGGTCAGAAAACCCCTCTGTCCAACGCCACTTCTGATCTGTGCACCTCTAACACCTCTGCCATGTAGCCCCCTGCAGCTTGTGTGAGAACCATCACCGGCGCTGTGTGATGGGAATGCCTGAATCAAACGGTCTACAAGAGTAGCTTGTTTGGTTGCTAAGATTTGTTCGAGGTTCTCATGTGGCATAATATTTTGCAATTTGCCTTTATAGCGAGGGTCAAGGATGCAGGCCAACCAGTAATCGTCATCGCTCATCATTTTAATAATGCGTGTGTCCCTTTTGAGGATACGTTAAAATAGATGAATGTGGATAAAATCTGCGCTGCTGTGACAAATAATAAATCCAGATATAGTTGTAAGGTGTTTCGGTGGTTTATTCAACGCGTTTCGAAGCTCATGGCTTCTTCTTCAGGAAGTTTCCACACAAAGATATCTTTGTCACAGCAGCGCAGATTTTATCCACATTCATCTATTTTAATGTCTCTAAGAGGTCGCAGCGCCGACCTGTGGATCTGCAGCAGCTGACAAATTACACGCCTTTACTTTGCACCATCAGGTGAGCAGTTCTCTCATAATTCTTTAAGAGCAGTCCTGAGGATAAGACCCTATATGCGCTTTTTTGTCTCCTATTCTTCTATACTACCTTTTGAGGATACGTAAGGCATAATCCGCCATGTGGGCCAAAGTTCCAGTTGTCAAATCTGCGGTTGTGCTTGTTGGAGGGGCAGTTACAGGCAAATCTACGTCACTTGTCTCCCTTAAAAAAACAGAACCCGGCCTTGCAATGCCACTAATTTCTGTTGGCCCAGGAGAAGCTTCCTCATTCAAAAAGTACTCATCCCCATCATCCTCCTCGTCCTCCTCCTCTTCGCCCGCTACAGCGTCCTCTACACGGCCCTGACCAGACAATGGCTGACTGTCATCAAGGCTTTCCTCTTCCTCGGCTGCAGACGCCTGCTCCTTTATGTGCGTCAAACTTTGCATCAGCAGACGCATTAGGGGGATGCTCATGCTTATTATGGCATTGTCTGCACTAACCAGCCGTGTGCATTCCTCAAAACACTGAAGGACTTGACACAGGTCTTGTAGCTTCGACCACTGCACACCTGACAACTCCATGTCTGCCATCCAACTGCCTGCCCGTGTATGTGTATCCTCCCACAAAAACATAACAGCATGCCTCTGTTTGCACAGTCTCTGAAGCATGTGCAGTGTGGAGTTCCACCTTGTTGCAACGTCAATGATTAGGCGATGCTGGGGAAGGTTCAAAGACCGCTGATAGTTCTGCATACGGCTGGAGTGTACGGGCGAACGGCGGATATGCGAGCAAAGTCTGCGCACTTTGAGGAGCAGATCGGGTAGCCCCGGGTAACTTTTCAGGAAGCACTGCACCACCAGGTTTAAGGTGTGAGCCAGGCAAGGAATGTGTTTCAGTTGGGAAAGGGCTATGGCAGCCATGAAATTCCTTCCGTTATCACTCACTACCTTGCCTGCCTCAAGATGTACAGTGCCCAGCCATGACTGAGTTTCATTCTGCAAGAACTCGGACAAAACTTCCGCGGTGTGTCTGTTGTCGCCCAAACACTTCATTGCCAATACAGCCTGCTGACGCTTGCCACTAGCTGTCCCATAATGGCACACCTGGTGTGCAACAGTGGCAGCTGTGGATGGAGTGGATGTGCGACTGCGGTCTGTGGACGAGCTCTCGCTTCTGCATGAGGAGGAGGAAGAGGAGGAGGGGGGGCGAACGCCTACAGCCAACTCTTTCCTTGACCGTGGGCTAGGCAGAACTGTCCCAATATTGCTGTTCCCTGTGGACCCTGCATCCACCACATTCACCCAGTGTGCCGTGATGGACACGTAACGTCCCTGGCCATGCCTACTGGTCCATGCATCTGTTGTCAGGTGCACCTTTGTAGTCACAGACTGCCTGAGTGCATGGACGATGCGGTCTTTAACATGCTGTTGGAGGGCTGGGATGGCTTTTCTAGAAAAGAAGTGTCGACTGGGTAGCTCGTAGCGTGGTACAGCGTAGTCCATCAGCGCTTTGAAAGCTTCGCTTTCAACTAACCGGTAGGGCATCATCTCTAATGAGATTAGTCTAGCAATGTGGGCGTTCAAACCCTGTGTACGCGGATGCGAGGATGAGTACTTCCTTTTCCTAACAAGACTCTCATGTAGGGTGAGCTGGACTGGAGAGCTGGAGATCGTGGAACTAGCGGTGGTGCCGGTGGACATGGGTGACTGAGAGAGGGTTGGAGATGGTATTCTTGCCGGTGCCCTACATGCAGTGTTTCCTACTACTAACCTGGTGATTCCCTGACTGCTTTGGCCTGGCGACGAAAGCTGCACAGATACTGCAGGTGGTGTGGGAAATGGTCGGCTTACAGGGAGGGAAGGGATGTAGCGTTGCTGACTAGCTTCATTGGCCGAGGGTGCTGCAACCTTTAGGGACGTTTGGTAGTTAGTCCAGGCTTGCAAATGCATGGTGGATAAATGTCTATGCATGCAACTTGTATTTAGACTTTTAAGATTCTGACCTCTGCTTAAGGTTGTTGAACATTTTTGACAGATGACTTTGCGCTGATCATTTGGATGTTGTTTAAAAAAATGCCAGACTGCACTCTTTCTACTATCGGATACCTTTTCAGGCATTGCAGACTGAGCTTCTTTAACCGGATGGCCACGATGTCCTCCAACTGGTTTTGTTTTTGCCACGCGTTTTTGGCCAGATACGGGCCCGGTAGATGGAACCTGTTGTGATGTTGATGCCTGCTGCAGCTCCTCCTCCTCCGCTTCAGAACTACTGCCGCCTGCACCCTGTTCCCCCAATGGCTGCCAATCGGGGTCCACAACTGGGTCATCTATGACCTCCTCTTCTATGTCGTGTGCAATTTCGTCTGTGTCACCGTGTAAGCCGGTGGTATAGCGTTCGTGACAGGGCACCATAGTCTCCGCTGGGTTTGATTCTGCCTCAGTACACTGCGAGGGCAATGTTCTGGTCTGAGTCAAAGGAACATCATAGTAATCTGGCTGTGGCTGTGCATCTGTGCACTCCATGTCCGATTCAACTTCTAATGGGCATGGCCTGTTAACTGTTTCACTGTCTAACCCAGGAACGGTATGTGTAAAGAGCTCCATGGAGTAACCTGTTGTGTCGACTGACGCATCCTTAACTGTTGTTTTTAGTGAAGGACACAAGGAAGCGACTTGTTCCTGACCGGGAGCATCCACTGACGATGCACTGCTCTGACATTTGGCACTTTCCGAGGAGGAGGCGAAAGAGCTAGAGGCAGAGTCAGCAATGAAAGCCAATACTTGTTCCTCCTGCTCCGGCTTCAAAAGTGGTTTTCCTACTCCCAGAAAAGAGAGCGTTCGAGGCCTTGTGTAGCCAGACAACGAACCTGGCTCGACAACTCGAGACTTAGGTGCTGTACTGCTTTTACCATGACCACCTGATGCTCCACCACCACTACCATCATTACCAGCTGACAATGACTGCCCACGGCCACGACCTCTTCCACTAGACTTCCTCATTGTTTGGAAAACGTAACCAAAGTAACGCTATTTGTTACTGTAAAACAACTTATAAGGTGAACTCAAACTTCTGTAGGATTTATATATACCTTTATAGGTGCCTGACACTGAAAGGAAAATCAGGCCCAATGTTACACACTAGGTTTTCTGTGCCCCAATAATTTGAGACAGATGGCACACACAGGACCAGCACTCAAGCAGAAATGCCAATCTTAATCTCCCACTATTATTTTTTTTTAAAAGGGAGAATTTACCCCCCCCCCCAAAAAAAGGCCAAGTATTACACAGTGTTTTCGGTGGCACACAATGAGAGACAGATGCCACACACAGCAATGGCACGGAGGCAGACTTGCCAATATTTAGCTCCCACTAATTTTTTTTTTTGAAAAGGGAGAATGTACCCCCCCAAAAAAAAATGGCCAAGTATTACACAGTGTTTTCGGTGGCACACAATGAGAGACAGATGCCACACACAGCAATGGCACAGAGGCAGACTTGCCAATATTTATCTCCCACTATTTTTTTTTTTTTGAAAAGGGAGAATGTACCCCCCCCAAAAAAAATGGCCAAGTATTACACAGTGTTTTCGGTGGCACACAATGAGACAGATGCCACACACAGCAATGGCACGGAGGCAGACTTGCCAATATTTATCTCCCACTATTTTTTTTTTTTTGAAAATGGAGAATGTACCCCCCAAAAAAAAAATGGCCAAGTATTACACAGTGTTTTCGGTGGCACACAATGAGAGACAGATGCCACACACAGCAATGGCACGGAGGCAGACTTGCCAATATTTATCTCCCACTAATTTTTTTTTTGAAAAGGGAGAATGTACTCAAAAAAAAAAAAAAAAATGGCCAAGTATTACACAGTGTTTTCGGTGGCACACAATGAGAGACAGATGCCACACACAGCAATGGCACGGAGGCAGACTTGCCAATATTTAGCTCCCACTAATTTTTTTTTTGAAAAGGGAGAATGTACCCAAAAAAAAAAAAAAAAATGGCCAAGTATTACACAGTGTTTTCGGTGGCACACAATGAGAGACAGATGCCACACACAGCAATGGCATGGAGGCAGACTTGCCAATATTTATCTCCCACTATTTTTTTTTTTTTGAAAGGGAGAATGTACCCAAAAAAAATAAATAAATGGCCAAGTATTACACAGTGTTTTCGGTGCCACACAATGAGAGACAGATGCCACACACAGCAATGGCACGGAGGCAGACTTGCCAATATTTATCTCCCTGCAGTTATCTCAGAAAAGTATGCTATAAAAAGGACTGCTGCACACAAAAGTGTGGACAAACACACAAGATAGCTGTGCAGAAAGGAAGGAAAAACAGGATTTGTGCTTTGAAAAAAGCAGTTGGTTTGCACAGCGGTGTACACACAGGCACAGCAACGCAGCTATCAGGGTCAGGGAGCCTTCTAGTGCAGCCCAATGAGCTACAGCGCTGAGGAAAAAAAATGTAGCTTCCACTGTCCCTGCAAACAAAAGGTGGTGTTGGACAGTGGAAATCGGTACAGCACAAGCGGTTTGTGGCTTTATGTACCCTGCCTATAAGAGTGTGGTTGATCGGAGACTTTTGTTGGGTCAGGACCAGATTAAGTTGAAAGTTCCATCTTGGGAACTGGGTCCCAGGTTTATAGGTCCTTACAAGTTCATAGCCATTGTTGATCCTGTAGCATTTCGCCTTGCTTTACCACCTACTTTTAGGATCCATAATGTGTTCCATTGATCTCTCCTCAAAAAAATATGTTACTTCTCCAATACCAGGAATAGGAAAGACAGAGAGCTCATTCACTGCAAAGACACAAGAGTGCCTGCATCCTCCGCTGCACCACCACTGACTCGACTATATGATAAAGGCCATTAATTGGCCGAAACGTTTTTAAATTGTCACTTCACCTATCAGCATCAAATAAATACTCACTTGAAGCATTATTTTTCTTGTACATGTGCAGTGATTATTTTTCTGAACTTCTCCAATACCATCACCACTACCAACATCTCCTGTCATTGTCGATGGAAACTTGGAGTTTCAGATAGAAAAAATCATGGATTCTCGTTTTGTCCATTGGTCGCTTCAGTATCTGGTACATTGGAAGGGGTATGGTCCTGTGGAGAGGATGTGGGTACCAGCATCTGATGTCCATGCGGCCTGACTGGTCAGGGCTTTTCATGTGGCACACGCCAATAAACCTGGTCCTGAGGATCTGGAGCTCCCTCGTAGAAGGGGGGGTACTGTTATGGGGTTTCCGCAACAGGGAGTAGCTAGAAGACTGTGGTGTCTGATTACTCCCACTCATGCACTGAGAAGAAGCACTTCTCCTTCATTTTAATGGTGCTTAATTCTTCAGGTAGAACAGGGATTAATCAGCTATGTTTGGGAGCCCTGAGCTCACAGCTGAGCTCAATTAGCCATTCCCATTCCCTTTATAATCTGGGCTCTGATGCAAATCCTCGTCAGAGTTAGCATATGCTGGATGGCTTCAGCAGGGAGAGGTGGAGGAGTATTGGAGGAGTTATCTGTGACTGTTACGTGGTTTGTAAGTGTGGTAATTCCCTTCTGTTCTCTATTTTTGTTTTTTCCCCTACCTCCACTCCCCGATGCATTCCTCTGTTATATGTGAGTGAATATTTTGTATGCCTGGAGTTTTCTGTTAAACCTTGTTTGTTTAGCCTTGTTTGTCGGGTTGGTGTACTGCGGTGTACAATAGCGCCCTTCTTCCTTGGGTGGGGGAAGAGAACAGATGGAGGGCTAACTCAGGAGATAAGGCAAGGGTGGAGGCACCGGCATCTTCACCTTCAGAAGTATCCCAGGAAACAGGGCAAGCTAGGGCGCCCCCTAGAGATAGGGACAGCCCCTGGTCCCGGATCACCCAACAGCTGTGTTGTGACATCTAGCCACCGACAAGCCATGGTCCTGAATTACAGCATTTCCAAAGTACTGGCCTTTGAAATGCTGCCATTTCGGCTGGTGGAAACAGACAGTTTTAAAAACTGATGTCGGTAGCTGTCCCTCAGTATGTTGTTCCCAGTCATCACTACATTTTCTGGCAGGCCATCCCTGCCCTGCACAAACATGTTGCAGCCCAAATCAAGTGAACACTGTGCAACGCCATCAGTGGCAAAGTCCACATAACCACCGATACGTAGCCCAGTAAGCACGGCCAGGGACGTTACATTTCCTTAACTGCCCACTGAGTAAATGTATTGGTGGCTGGGGTATAAGCGGAAAGCATTCTAGCTCATGTCCTACCACCACCTGGTATTGCTGGACGTTATCTGTCCATGTTACCTCCTCCTGCTTTTCTTCTTCCCCCACCGCCTCCTCATTCGGCACAGGAAGTCAGTTCTCCACATCCCTTGCCTAGTGCATGTGCTAAACTTGGTGATGCAGAGCTTTCTGAAAAACTACCCACACATGTTGTAGTTGGTGCTGAAAGTGCAGCAGTGTGTGCACTTTTTGCCTTCTCACCCTGCATCTGCTTGCCTGTTTGTGCTGCAGCGTATTTTCTGCCTTCCCCCTTACCGGCTGATATGCAATGTAACAACAAGGTGGAACTCAATCCTGCGTATGCTGGAGAGACTGTGCGAGCAGCAGCAGGCAATAGTGGAGCTTCAGCTGCAGCACACATGGCTGAGTCGCACTGTAGAACAACACCACTTTACCAAGAATGACGTGTGTGCCGTGTAGCACTGCTTTGAATATTTCACCAATATAGCCAGCGCAGGTTTCGCCAGCATGAGCATTACAATACCACTTATATTCCTGCTGGAAAAAACAATTCAGGACATGATGGATGAGATGGTGCACAGGAAAAAGAGGAGCAGGAGGAGGAGCACACCGTCCACACCGTTATCAGGCCTGTCATCCACACATGGTTCGGAGGGTGGGTTACTGTCCCAACATCGGCTAGGTACCCAACTGTACAGCCAGGGGACAGTTTGGGAGGATGATGATAATTATGATGAGGAGGAGGAGGAACAACCGTGTTCACAGCAGGGTGGCACTCAGAGGCAGAAAAACAAGGCAGAGGCAGAGGAGAAACATGCCAACCCAGCTGGTGCACCATCAGCACCTCAGAAGGCAGGGTTAACATGGACAAAATGTGGCAAAACTTCATGAGCAAGCTACATTCAGCACCACCATCTCATACATCACAAGTCACTGTATCATTGTATCAAAGATGCCAATACAGTTGAATGCGGCGTGCACTGGGGGCGGCGCTGGCATCGGGCCCCCCTGACTTACAGGCTCCGTAGGTGCCAGGTTGGCTGGGGGCCTCTGGGGGAGTGGGGGCCCTGGTCTGTCAGCCCTGATAGCGGGCAGCCACTGCCTGCAGCTAACACTGCCGGCTATAAAAGTGAAATTAATATTCACTCCTCTCCACGCCCATGGGGGCATGGGAAAGAGTGAATATTCAATTCTCTTTAGCAGCGGGGACAGGCTTTAGCCTCAGCAGCCGGCTTCTGCCTCCTGTCACCCACTGCTCCGCTGGCACCAGGTGGGCCCCATTGACTCATGGGCCTCATAGCAGCTACATGGTGTGCTGCTATTAGCGACACACGACTAGCTGGGGGCTCCTGGAGCAGTGGGGTCCCTAGCCAGCTGCCAGCCCTGTATGTCAGCAGGTGTCAGCGCCTGGGCCCACTGGAGAATCCTCTGGTTCTCCGGTGGGCTAGTCCGACCCTGTGTGTTATACTATTATAGTGACATCTCTGTGTATAACATCCCTGTACTGTAATTTCACTGTGTGCATTATTTCAGTATTGTGACATCACTGTGAACATTATCCATGTACTTTAATGTCACTATGTGCATTCTCTCTACTGTGACATTACTATGCATATTATCTCTGTACTGTAACATCACTTTTTGCATTATGCCTATTGGCTGGTATTTGGGATAAAAAAAAATTAAAAGTTTCATTGGATATGCTGCGAAAAATGGTAGTGGCGGAGAGAGACAATTTTTTGCTATGAGCCCTATGATCATGTGTTACATTTGTGATTTTTAATATTATTCTGTGTTCCAAATCCTTAATACGATAATTAATTTTGAAAACGTGCACCAAAAGGAACTAGATCCATAAATTAAATTCATGAGTAGCCTCAGTCCAGAGGTGGCCGCTGGTGGACAGTGATATAAAGGAGAGATGAGTGAACATGCTTATTGTCCCTGTTTCTTCCATGACAGTGGAATATAAGCGTGTGTACACACATGACCACATCCCTGTTGAGAATAAAAATATTGCTTGCTCAGAACAGGAGCATGAACTTCTACAGATAAAAATCTACGGATAAAAAGTTCTTGTAGGAAAACGTGTTTACCCCAATTTACACAATCTACAAGTTTGCACTATTTAACATATTGTTTTTTCATAAAAAATGATGGTGGAAATTGATCATATTAAAAATCAGAAAGCTTCCTGGTAATTGCTGATCTTCAGATCTGATAAAAACTTCAGCATGATATTTCAATGAGCAATAGTGTTTGTTAAACTCAGGGATGTATTTTGTGTGTTAAGAGTGCTGGCATATGCAAAAGGTCCGATATTTGAGGAACTTTGGTTCCAAACTAGACATTATGCAAAATTATGATGTTCCTTGTGGCCTCTACTCTTATGGAGATCTCCCACGAGCAGAAACATTTGCATGACCTGTTTGCATCCTCTGTACAGCATGACAGGTAGTCCAACACTGGGATAAATGCAAAACATGAGTACTGATATCAATTAAAGGATCATAGAGTAACATAACTTCAAACTATTAGGGTATGTGCACACGTCCGGATTTCTTGCAGAAATTTCCTGAAGAAAACCGGAAATTTTCTGCATGAAGTCCGCATTTTTTTTTTGCGTTTTTTTTCTGTTTTTTTCGCGTTTTTTTTAGCATTTTGCAAGCGTAATTAGCTTGCAGAATGCTAAAGTTTTCCAAGCGATCGCTTGTTTGACAAGTGTGACCAACTTTTTACTATAGATGCTGCTTATGCAGCATCTATAGTAAAAGATAGAATGTTTAAAAATAATAAAAAAAATAAAAAAATGGTTATACTCACCCTCTGCAGACAGCCAATCTCCTCAGCGGCGTCCGTTCCTATAGATGCCGGTGTGGTTCAGGACCTTCGATGACGTCGCGGCTTGTGATTGGTCGCGTGAGTCACATGAGCGGTCACGCGACCAATCACAAGACAGCGACGTCATCACAGGTCCTGAACCACACCATCTATAGAAACGGAAGAGAAAGCATGCACCGGAGAGGTGGGAACACTTCGGGGGCCATCAGAGGGTGAGTATAGGACTATTTTTTATTTTAATTCTTTTTTTTTACCAATTATATGGTGCCCAGTCCGTGGAGGAGAGTCTCCTCTCCTCCACCCTGGGTACCAACCGCACATAATCTGCTTACTTCCCGCATGGTGTGCACAGCCTCGTGCAGGAAGTAAGCAGATCAATGGGCTCCTAGGTGTGCGGAATCCCCGCAATTCTGCATTTTTAATGAACATGTTGCTTTTTTTTCCGCGATGCGATTTTTTCGCGGAAAAAATCGCAACATTTGCACAAAAAATGCAGAATACCCTGTAAATAATAGGAGGCATATGTAAGTGTTTTTTTCGCGTTTTTATGACGTTTTTATAGCGAAAAAAACGCGAAAAAAACGTGAAAAATCCTGAACGTGTGCACATGGCCTTAGTGTTCTAATATAATGCAAATAAAGGGGGATTGTTTACTCCAGAAACAACTTAAAGGGGGTTTTCAATTTAAAAAACACATTTTCGTGTATTCTGTTATGAAGTTCTTAAGTAACGGAGCTGGGGGTTTTCTGTTCCGCAAAATGCAAAGTACAGGTGCATCTCAGAAAATTGGAATATCATCAAAAAGTTAATTTATTTCAGTTCTTCAATACAAAAAGTGAAACTCATATATTATATATGAGCTGAAATGTGCTGGAAAAGATGTGGGCTCAGCACCGGAGCCCACATCAAAGGGAGGGAGTCCGACATCAGCGTACTATTACGCCCGATGTCGGAAAGGGGTTAAATGTACTTGGCTTTTCTTTTTTTCCCACACTTACTCTTTCACTATGTTTACATATGCCCTTACAGTTTTTGCTCCACTAATCATCACTCTCCTTCACTATCCCCAAACCCCAGCACCCTCTAAACAAATATATTATCTCTCCTTCCCTCTTGCCTCCCCATCTGACCTCATCTGCAGACCTGCTCCTTAACCTCAGATCGATCCTACTAAAACAAAACAAGCCAGCTACTCTCCTTCTCCCACCTGCTCTATCTGCTTCTCCTCACTGCTGGCAACGTTTTTCCCAATCCTGAACCCCCACAACTGTTACTTACCATTAATTCCCCCTCCTATCATTCCAAACCTAATGAATCTCTCCTATGTAAAACCTGTGTCTTTGACGCCACCCACTCCCTCTCTCTGGAGCACTCTGGAACACCCACTTCATCTGCAATAAGCTCCACATAATCCTGACAAGCTCTTTACCTCTCACAATCTTTCCTTCCTGGGCCTCACCAAAACATAGCTGACACTCTCTGACACTGGCTCCACTGCTACACTTTGTTGCGGTGCCCTCTTCTTCATCCACTCTCCTCAGACATGGTGGAGGAGTGGATCTTCTCCTTTCTACCAACTGCAACTTCAACCTAATCCCACCTCTACCCTCCCTTATCCTCCCTTCTTTAGGAGTGTACTCTGTATCTACTCTCCCTTCAACCTGCAAGAGGCTGTCATAAACCAACCCCCAGGTCCAGCCACTGCCTTTATTGACCAATTCTCCACCTAACTTCCTCACTTTCTCTCTGCTGGCATTCCCACCGTCATCAAGAATGACTTCAACATTCCCACTGACACCCATCAGTCAGAAGCCTCCAAACTCCTGTCGCTTACTTCATCTTCTGGATTTACTCATTGTTTCTCATCAGCCACCCACACAAACGGACATACATTAGACCTCATCTTCATCCGTCTCTGCTCCCTGTCTAACCTCACAACCTACTCACTTTCTCATTTCTATCCTCCTCACCTGTCACCCATGTCAAGCAACTAGCACGCCTCTGCAGAAACCACGCAAATTTAGACACTCACACACTCTGACTCCATTTTACCACTGGCATCCATATCCTCACTCCATGACACAGACAGTGCAACTACTTTCTATGCCACTCTCGCATCAGCTATTGACATGATAGCCCCTCTTGTGCATGGCAGAGTGTGACGAATCAATAGTTAACCCTGGTACAATAACCTCATTAAAAAGGTTCGGCAAGTGTCCAGGGTTGCAGAGCGGCATTGGAAGAAAATGCAGTCTTCACTACATTCAAACAAGCAACGCTTGCATTCAAATCAACCCTCACCTCTGCTAAACAGGCCTACTTCACAACCCTTGTATCTTTCTAATCCTACAACCCTAAACAGTTATTCAACACTTTTACCCTCCTTCATCTCTGGTGAGGACTTTGCCACATACTTCTACCACTGCTCCATCACTATATGGAGCAAACTCAAGACCTATACAGTGCATTATGTTGTATAGGTGATCAGAGGATCGCAGGTTCAAGACCTCTAAGGAGACTAAATGAAATTGACAAAAACTTTGAAAAGAGAAAAAAATGTGAACATTTAAGCCACCCCCTTTCCTCCTCGTAGCCATCTTGAACTTGCAATCCTTTGTTTTATATATTGCAAAATTTCAGAATACAGCGAAAAACAAGATCTCATTTGAAGTACTAGAATGGCAGAAGTGTGGAATTTTAATAGATTTGGCAATCTATTCGCACCCAACAATCACATCTCAGGGAACTAATGGGAATTCTACTGTTAGGCCAGTGTCACACTTGCGAGTGCAATGCGAGAAACTCACGCGAGACTCTCACATCAATACCCGGCACTGCCGCCGGCACTCGGGACCGGAGCGTTCAGCTGCATGTATTTCTATGCAGCCGCACACTCCGGTCCCGAGTGCCGGCGGCAGTGCCGGGTATTGATGAGAGATACTCGCCCAAGTTTCTCACATTGTACTCGCAAGTGTGACACCGGCCTTAGAGTTTAAAGGGGTTAACAGCAGCAATCGGAGCTAGTTCTGATTGTAGCTCCTGAACCAGCTCTATGCACCCACTCCATAATGTAATAATACATCATGGGAAGAAGTTAAGAACTGAGCCAATTTTGATGTTAAGGACCATAGGATATTTTGGTTTTAAAGAGAAAAATCTTTATTTTTCATGTACATGTATGAGTAACAAGACAGCTAGTCTGACATTCTGTGCTTTTGTTTTTTTTTTTAATGTATTCTTTCATTATGATATTAGGAGGTTTGAGACCTGACTTTTTATTTAGGAGATACTAATGCTGTCATACAATAGAAAACTAACATCACAACACAGTGTCACAGTGGACAAAGAACCAATAATACCCATGTTTGCTGTCAGTGGGCCCAACCCACAGAAAATCTTCAAACACAGTGACGGTAAATATTAGGGGCCTTTATGTGGCGAGATCTTTTACTTATACGAGCCGTTGTTATACATCGGGCACCTAGGTTTCTCACTGATCTCCACTTTAGAAACGATCTATTTGATTGCTGACATGTTAGATACTAAGATTCACAGAAAAGTTCCAAATAGCAGACAGGTGACAGAGACAGGTCAGATAGAAGGTTTATTGGAGGTAAAGTAGATGGCAGTCATAATATAATATTGGAAATCTCCCTTAAAGTCATATTATATCACACTATTATAGCATTAAAATACTTGATATGGATTATTAAAGTTTTTTTTCCCCAAGACTTCGATATTGAATGCTTATCCTTAAGGGTAAGTTCACACTCGGCATTTTTTCAGTGTTTTTTTCCTGCCGCAATACCTGATCTCTTGGCAGGAAAGAAGCTGCAGAAAAAAAACAGTTTTTCCTTGTTTTTTTTCTTGCGTTTTTTTTGCACTTATTGCTGTGTTTTTTTGGTATGCTACATTTGTCTCTTGTGCATGCTGATAAAGGTTAGTGTTGAAAAAAAATCCTATTCTATAAAATCAGGTTTTGGCACAAAAAAAGCAGCAAAACCTGATATCTGCGTTTTTGGTGCTTTATTTAATGTTTTTCATCACCCATTCATTTCAATGGGTGAATAACACTGAAAGAAGTGACATACTCAATTGTGCAAAAAAAAACGCAAAGCACAAAAAATCCTGATGACAAAAAAAAATAAGGTGTGTGCCTCAGATTTCTGAAATCTCATAGACTTTGCTGGTACTGTGAAACGCAGCTGAAAATTTGCATTAAAAAAAAATGAATTAAAAAAACGCTGCAATTACGCCCAGTGTGAACTTAGGGTACTGTCTCACAGTGGCACTTTGGTCGCTACGACGGCACGATCCGTGACGCTCCAGCGTCGCTCCATTATTGCTCCAGCGTCGTAGACTGCGGTCACACTTCGCAATGCACGGCGCTGGAGCGATAATTTCATGATGTATTTGCGATGTAGAAGCCGTTGGTTACTGTGCGCACATCGTATACAACCTTTGTTACACGCTGCGATCATGCCGCCACAGCGGGACACTTGATGACGAAAGAAAGTTTCAAACGATCTGCTACGACGTACGATTCTCAGCGGGGTCCCTGATCGCAGTAGCGTGTCAGACACAGCGAGATCGTAACTATATCGCTGGAACGTCACGGATCGTGCCGTCGTAGCGACCAAAGTGCCACTGTGTGACGGTACCCTTAGTCTAAGACCAATCAGATATGATTGGTACAGTCTGTCTAGAAGCAACAAATGAACAGCTGATTAAAAGAGCCACTGCAGTCCGGCGAGTGCCACATCCCCTTAAATGTTTACCTGTTTTACCAGAGCAGTTTTGTGCAGCTCAATCCTACTGACTGAAGTGGATAGCGCTGAGGTACAATACCAATAGGCTAAGCTGAAGGGGATGTGGTGCTCAAAAGTCGCCCCTTCAATCATTTAAACATAGAGTTACTGGGATCTGATATGGACGACCTGTTGTGATGACAAACCATCAATATCGCTGTTCCACAAGACTCCCTTAGGTCGGGGTCACACTTGCGAGTGCAATGCGGAAATGCGCGCGAGTCTCTCGCATCAATACCCGGCTGCCGGCACTCGGGACCGGAGCGTGCAGCTGCACAGAAATACATACAGCTGAATGCTCTGGTCCTGAGTGCCGGCAGCAGTGCCGGGTATTGATGCGAGAGACTCGCGCGCGTTTCTCGCATTGCACTCGCAAGTGTGACCCCGGCCATAACCTTAAAAATATCTCCTGTGTAATCTCTAAAATATTAAAAAACTTAAACAAAAAGTGATTTGGAAATTTGCTTGTATATATATATATCCCCTTTCTGACCTCGGACGGGATAGTACATCCGAGGTCAGATCCCCGCTCCGGCGGTGAGCCCGCATCAAAGCCGGGACATGTCAGCTGTTTTGAACAGCTGACATGTGCCCGTAATAGGCGCAGGCAGAATCGCGATCTGCCTGCGCCTATTAACTAGTTAAATGCCGCTGTCAAACGCAGACAGCGGCATTTAACCGGTGCTTCCGGCCGGGCGGCCAGAAATGAGCGCATCACCGACCCCCGTCACATGATCAGAGGTCGGCGATGCTTCTCCATTGTAACCATAGAGGTCCTTGAGACCTCTATTGTTACTGATCGCCGGTAGCTGTGAGCACCACCCTGTGGTCGGCGCTCACAGCACACCTGCATTTCTGCTGCATAGCAGCGAACATCAGATCGCTGCTATGTAGCAGAGGCGATCGAGTTGTGCCAGCTTCTAGCCTCCCATGGAGGCTATTGAAGCATGGCAAAAGTAAAAAAAAAAGTTTAAAAAAATGTGAAAAAAATTTAAAAAATATGAAAGTTTAAATCACCCTCCTTTCGCCCCATTCAAAATAAATCAATAAAAATATCAAATCTACACATATTTGGTATCATCGCGTTCAGAATCGACCGATCTATCAATAAAAAAAACATTAACCTGATCGCTAAACAGCGTAGCGAGAAAAAAATTTGAAACGCCAGAATTACATTTTTTTGGTCGCCGCGACATTGCATTAAAATGCAATAACTGGCGATCAAAAGAACGTATCTGCACCAAAATGGTATCATTAAAAATGCCAGCTTGGCACGCAAAAAATAAGCCCTCAACCGACCCCAGATCATGAAATATGGAAACGCTACGGATATCGCAATTTTTTTTTTTTTTTTTTTTTTTTAAGCAAAGTTTGGAATTTTTTTTCACCACTTAGGAAAATAACCTAGTCATCTTAGGTGTCTATGAACTCGTAATGACCTGGAGAATCATAACGGCAGGTCAGTATTAGCATTTAGTGAACCTAGCAAAAAAGCGAAACAAAAAACAAGTGTGGGATTGCACTTTTTTTGCAATTTCACCGCACTTGGAATTTTGTTCCCATTTTTCAGTACAAGACATGCTAAAACCAATGATCTTGTTCAAAAGTACAACTCGTCCCGCAAAAAATAAGTCCTCCCATGGCCATATGGACGGAGAAATAAAAAAGTTATGGCTCTGGGAAGGAGGGGAGCGAAAAACGAACATGGAAAAATGGAAAATCCCAAGGTCATGAAGGGGATATATATATATATATATATATATATATATATATATATATATATATATATATATATATATATATATAGGCTTCATTAGCGAATGGCTGGACATAACCTTGAGGGAAAAAAAATTATAGCAAAAAAAAATCAATCATAGTCTCTAAAACAACGACATAAATAAAAAGTTTTTTTATGCCAAGTCTAAAGATATATTATATATTCACATTTTACAGCTATGTTGCATTTTTGTCTCAATTTATAAAAATACCTACATATCCGTATTGTTTTGATTTTTTTACCAAAGTTTTTGTTTTACCAGAAAATTGGGAAAAATGCTGCAAAAGCCTCAACATACTACATGCATGTGGTCACATTATTTTTCTCAGTCTTACATACAGCAATTTTGCTTAAAAGAGTATACAGATGGCTTTTATGTGCATGTTTCTGTATTGCTTTAATTAATTTCCAGGACCTTCTTCTATGCGCTGGCCAAATTTACTTGAAATTTAGGATATTTTTTTTTCACTTTTTAAGCATTCAGATTTACTGTCCCATTGAGGCACCAGTATCATTATTACATAACCCGGCATGGAATGTAAACCTTACTTGATATTCTGGGTATAAGAAGGTATCGGAAATGTGCAATTCCCATGCAAACAGCAAAGAGGTTTATGAAAATAAGCAAGGATTCCGGAACATTCTCAGCAATTTGTTTAAAACATGCACTAAAAGTTGCTGTGTCATAATTGATGTCACACCTGTGCCTCGAGGAGTCGATATGTGCTACAAAAAAATGTGTTTTAACAAACACAGCTTAGTAATAAAACACTTTGTACAAGTGGAAGAAGAACACCTTTGTTAACTTAATTCCATCCTAAAAGCACAAAAGTGAACTCCTAGCAGAGTTAGGGCTCATGCCCACTTGCAATGAAATCGGACGAATTCAATCCGATAAAAAATTGGATTGAATTCGGACCAATGTTAATCTATCATGGTGTGCTCAATCTGCATTTTTTTTTCCAGCTTGGATCAGATCACGATCGGGCTGGAAAAAAATCGCAGCATGCTGCGATTGTAATCAGAAAAAGGATCGCATCCCACAATAGAAGTCAATGGGTGCGATAAAGAATTGCACAGCACTCGCACTATGCGAGTGCTGTGCAATTTTTACGCACCGTTGTCCTTTGAAAAGTCATCAATTCATATGCTGCTACTGTAAAAACACACTGACAGGTTAAAGTAGAAAAGATAGATTGCACATATACACATAGAATGGGTGTATATATATATATATATACATATATATATGTCAGTGACACACATCTATACAGTGCCTTGCGAAAGTATTCAACCCCCTGGAACTTTTCAACCTTTTCTCACATATCATGCTTCAAACATAAAGATACCAAATGTACATTTTTGGTGAAGAATCAACAACAAGTGGAGCACAATTGTGAAGTTGAACGAAATTTATTGGTTATTTTAAATTTTTGTGGAAATTCAAAAACTGAAAAGTGGGGCATGCAATATTATTCGGCCCCTTTAACTTAATACTTTATTGTGGCACCTTTTGCTGCGATTACAGATGCAAGTCGCCTGGGTTATGTCTCTATCAGTTTTGTACATCGAGAGACTGAAATTCTTGCCCAGTCTTCCTTGGCAAACAGCTCGAGCTCAGTGAGGTTTGATGGAGATCATTTGTGAACTGCAGTTTTCAGCTCTTTCCACAGATTCTCGATTGGATTGAGGTCTGGACTTTGACTTGGCCATTCTAACACCTGGATACGTTTATTTTGTGAACCATTCCGTTGTAGATTTTGCTTTATGTTTGGGATCATTGTCTTGTTGGAAGACAAATCTCCGTCCCAGTCTCAGGTCTTTTGCAGACTCCAACAGGTTTTCTTCAAGAATGGTCCTGTATTTGACTCCATCCATCTTCCCACCAATTGTAACCATCTTCCTTGTCCCTGCTGAAGAAAAGCAGGCCCAAACCATGATGCTGCCACCACCATGTTTGACAGTGGGGATGGTGTGTTCAGGGTGATGAGCTGTGTTGCCTTTACACCAAACATATCATTTGGCATTGTTGCCAAAAAGTCTTGGGACTGCCAGGTCTTGGTAGATTTGCAGTGGTATGATACTCCTTCCATTTCAATATGATTGCTTGCACAGTGCTCCTTGGGATGTTTAAAGTTTTGGAAATCATTTTGCATCCAAATCGGCTTTAAACTTCTTCCCAACAGTATCATGGACCTGCCTGTTGTGTTCCTTGGTCTTCATGATGCTCTCTGTGCTTCAAACAGAACCCTGAGACTATCACAGAGCAGGTGCATTTATACGGAGACTTGATTACACACAGGTGGATTATATTTATCATCATTAGGCATTTAGGACAACATTGGATCGTTCAGAGATCCACAATGAACTTCTGGAGTGAGTTTGCTGCACTGAAAGTAAAGGGGCCGAATAATATTGCACGCCACACTTTTCAGTTTTTGAATTTCCACAAAAATTTAAAATAACCAACAAGTTTCGTTCAACTTCACAATTGTGTTCCCCTTGTTGTTGATTCTTCACCAAAAATTTACATTTGGTATCTTTATGTTTGAAGCATGATATGTGGGAAAAGGTTGAAAAGTTCCAGGGGGCCGAATACTTTCACAAGGCACTGTACTGTATATATGTTTTTATATTTCATAGACAGATAGATAGAAGAATAGCTGTTAATTCATTTGTCATTTCATTTCATTCAACAGGATAGGAGACATGGTTTACATACAGTAAATCCATGCTGAATAGTTAGATATATAGATGTCAGTGACCAATATAATTAGTATAGTGTGTGTGCAAATTATGGGACATGTGCGTATTTAATAAAATAACCTTTTTGGGCAAAAAAATGGTGTGGGCTCCAGCGCAATTTTTCAAGCCAGAGAGGGAAAGCCGGAGACTGGGGGCAGATATTCATAGCTTAGGAAGGGTCCATTGTTATTGCCCCCCCTGGCTGCAAACATCTGCCCCCAGCCGCCCCAGAAATGGCAGATCTCTAATATGCGCCAATTCTGGCACTAAGCCTCTTTCTTGTCACTGCACTGTAGAGGTGGCATTTGGGGTAATAATTTGGGGTTAATGTCACCTTTCTATTGTAAGGTGACATCAAGCCCGGCTTAGTAATGGAGAGGTGTCAATAAGACACCTATCTATTACTAATCCTATAGTTGTTGAAGAGTCAAATAAACACACAGCCAAAATAAAGTATTTTAATGAAGTAAAACACAACACAGTTTTCCCATCTTTATTGTTCTGCTAATCCATGCGACGCCCTCGATCTCCTGTAATAAACATACGGTAAAATAATAAGCCAACATTTATACCATACCTGTCCGTTGTTGTGTCCCACGCCGTAATCCATATCTGGGGTATATACAGTTTGCAACCAGGATGGTGTCAAGATGCGACCGGCCACGCTGTAAACTACTGGGGAATTAATGAAATCCTGCCAGCGCAGACTCAGTGACTAGCGGTGCCGTCACTGAGTCTGCGCTCCCTCACAGCCTGAACTCAGATGAACTCTTGAACGTGGGAGAATGCCAGTAATTGTTCCTTGTATCAATATGTGTGTGTGTGTGTATATATATATATATATATATATATATATATATATATATATATATATATATATATATATATATATATATATATATATATATATATATATATATATATATATGTGTGTGTGTGTGTGTGTGTGTGAATTATCTTTTTTGCACATCATGGTACTGTACAATTATTTATTTTTATTTTTTTTGTATTGCATTATCATGTATGGTCAAAAAATATTTTTCATGACTTGGTGTTAACTTGGAAATGAATTTTTGTCTTCCCCTGGTTGGATATTTCATCTTGTTTTTTATTATTGAATACATTTATTAATATGATTAAATTAACATTTTGTAGTTGTATATCATGTTTGTAGGTGTTATTGTTTAGTGGATACACAACCCATTTATATTGGTCTTGTATGTGTATATTGTATGTTCAATAAATGCTAAAACTGACCTTTCATTATGATTCTCCACATCATTAAGAGTTCATAGACACTAATCCTGTCTAGGTTCTGTTTTATCTAAGTGGTGAAAAAAAATTCCAAACTTTGTTAAAAAAAAAAATGCCATTTTTCCGATACCTGTAACGTCTCCTTTTTTTTGTGATCTGTGGTTGGGTGAGGGCTTATTTTTTGCGCGCCAAGCTGTAATTTTTAATGATATTATTTTGTCATAGTGGTAGGAATGTACAAGACCACAGAGCTGAATGAAATGAACTGCCCATAAAATTAACACAATATGCACCAGTAATTTTGGTGCCCTGTATCTGTACAACAAAATGGAGAAAAAAACACTTTTATGTACATTCCTGCTATTATGAATAGAAATGTACAGTTTATACAGCAAACATTGGTGAAAGGTCCTCTTTAAACAAAGCATTAACAGAGATTCTTTTCTGGTGCCGTTTATTTTTTCCCCTTCATGATGTTGCCCAATCATAAGCAATTAATTAGCAAAAATTAGTCAACAAGTATTCAGTTAAGTAATACTTCTCTACTCAAATAACCATGCTACTAATTAACCCTTGTTGTGTATCTTTAGAGTTGCAAAAGAAGTATATAAGACAAATAAATATAAGATAAAAAGTAATTTTTATTTCACAAAATATCAAAACAATTGCTTTAGAAAGTACATAATTGATCTAGAAAGGTGCTGGAAAAGAGGGAAAAATAATACCAACAATGTGCAGAGTGTGTCAAAAATGGCCCAGAATCAAATACTGTATAAATGCTAAAAATTTGGATTCAGGAGTTGTACACTATAAGAAAACTTTTTTATGTTGCTGCTATAGGTAGCATGCTAAGTTTTGTAATAGCACCCTATCCCTGAAAGCAATGCTAGTTGGATATAGATGACAGGTATGATATTGAGGACATACTCCGTGCTCAGTTTATGTGCTTAATTTTTAAGTGCCTCTTGTGCACGCAAATATCGCAGAGCAGCAAGTCATGTCAAGGTTCAAAATATTTATAAAGTATACTTGTCAGAGCTGAGCCGCTATCGCACAAGGTGGATTTCCTCTGCCCCGACGCGCGTTTCGCTCCACTTCTTCGGGAAGCGAGCAAACAACATCATACAGAGGGAAAAAGCAAATGCCCCCTTAAAGGTTTGGAACCAGGTTTCTCACTATGATCTGATAATACTCATATGCAGGGAAAAAAAATTATATACACCCACCCACTGTAACCCATGTAACTCCAGCACAGGTGTTTAAGATGGTTTCCAGACGGACAGGAAGTAATGACATCCACAGTCTTTCTCACTTTTATAACAGAGATGTCACACTGATCGCAGCCTACACAAAGTATGAGAGCAAGTAAAGCAGTCATCCAGAAATAACATAGAGCACATAGGGTAGAATGATTTCCCATCATGATAATAGAAATGGAAATTACTATCCTAAGAAGGAGGTGATGAGAGTTCTACCACTAAATCAACACTTTTTATTTATACGTCTGGGGGAAAAAAAGCATTAAAGACATTGTTCAATACAGGAAAGAGATGCATCTGAGCAAGCACTTGGTGCAGTTCTCTAGTGCAAGGACCCCTTATATAGTGGCCCAAATATCTACAGATTGGCATAAACCAGACATGAAGAAACTAAAAAGCAAAAATTCTGATCATTAGAATGTGTACGATGTTGGCAGCTGGACAAACTAGATTTTCTCTTCTGCTGCCATAAAATAACTATTTTCAAGGCTGGAGGCGTGAAATTGCTGTCATTTTCATTTTAATCAATTGGGTTAAGTGAAGAGTAGACCATAAAGAAGAGCCCAGGCTTTCCAGGGCTGTAATGTTCATGGTGCATCCTTAGATTTGATTTCAGCTGACCAAAGTTGGCCATGGACATCCAGTGACTGTGCCCTCCTTATTTCTTACCAGGCACATTGCCATTTATTTTGTAGTGGCATTACCCCCTATTGAAGCTCAGTCCTAGTCACTGAAATTAGACAAAGATGCACTGAGCAGCAGTGCTGAGGCACAGCTACTACCAAGTGTAGCTAGGTAATAAAGTGCCTGCTGCATGTTTTTCCATTCCTGTATAATACAGCTCAGGCCCATTCACTTGAATCACTTGATTATATAAATCAATTTATATAAACCAGTATTTTTGTAAAATGTTAACTTAAGTGTTTGTGGGACCTTAAAAAAATTCCTAGGTATGGCTGTTTTCAAAATAACAAATGGTGGCATACTGACCTTCTATCACCTTCTTGGATCCAATTTGGATCCAACACAGAAGCTATGTGGGTGCCATCTAGAAATCACACTAGTGCTGAAGGATGTGGCTACAGTCATCAAGGAACTGGAAGAGTGAATCAGCGACTATTTCTGTGATGACGCTCTGTGTGATCCTGTGACAAAACAAACAATTGTAGAAAAAAATGTTAGGGTTGGACAACCCTATGAAATTTTTTTTTTAAAAACTCCTTGAATCGCTTTTTGAAGACTTTTTTTATCCTTTCTGTGTTCAATAAAACCCAGACAAAACAAACAGCCCCCTAACAATCCATCAGTCTGTAAGGGGTGTACCAGGATTGACTTGTACCCCTCCCCTTTGAACAAGTTAAGTCAGTGTATAAATGTGAATTGCTATTTATGTTTTACTCTGTAAATATTGTTGTGTTCCTTTATGCTGCTAAATGTATATGCTTTCTATTGTACATGTAGGGAAAGTGCAGTACGTAAGTTAGTCCACTAGATGTGGACACCTTAGCACACATAAGATAGTAAATAGATAATGTAGGAAGGGCCAGCTGTGGGTAAGATAGGAGTATTTCCATATTGGAGTTCACTTGTCCAGGGAGCCCAGACAGTCCAGTAGGGCCTTAGAGCAAGACAATGGGCCCCGTAACATTTGAAGCTAGGAGCCTAGCAGTCCAGGGCTTGGGAACTGAAGGAAACAGCAATAGTGTAATGCAGAGCAGCACCAAGATGTGGCAGCTTACTACACGGGCAGATGCCCTTATATCTGGTGTGACATAGACAGGAGAACTCCTAAAGGTAGTGAAGCTGGACAGAGGAAACGCTGCGGTACCGGATGAAATGGTACAACCTGGGAGCATTCTAAAAGAAGTAGGGAAAAGCACAGGAATAGACAAGGATGTGTACTATAACAACACAGAGCACCATGGAGTACAAAGAACACCAAAAGGTGAAACCGAAAAGTAATTTATTGAGTCAAAAATACATACAGATAATGCTAGCCAAATAATTTAGGCATCAAAGAAAAGAGGGGAATAAGTATAAGAGACATGCTGGCATAGCAGGAGGACCAAACGGTGCGAACAGTAAAATCGCCAGAGGTGGGAGAAACAATACCCTGATCAGGTGGATACGTGTAAAACCATCAAGACCATAGTAAGTACAAACCAAGCGGCTACTAGAAAGTATCGTAAGCTATGCCCCATAGAACAAGCCCCCAAAATCACACGTACCCCAGAGGTTGTTTAAAGCTCACCCACAGTAGCTGGCATAAAGTGTAAATCCTCCTGCTGAGACCCCGAGACGCGCGTTTCGCGTAGATGCTTCTTCAGCTAATGTATTTCTTTGCATTTATGCATTTATTTAGGGAGCAAGGCTTCAGCCTTCCTCGGCTTTGGTACTTTTCTGTGCTTATGCAGCGCCCCAGGGTCCTGGTTGTTGCAGTACTGATGCTCCGCCGCTAAGGGGGGCTATGGTACGTATGATGGCACTGAAGGAGTTCTTCTGACCAGGTATCACAGTCACCAATACACTTCACAGTCTGGCCTCTAGGGGGAGCTAAGGGTTCTATGTATTAGGCCACTCCTCACAATCTGGTAAAACTGGGGGTTAGGCAGAAAGTTAGACAGAAGCTGACTGGGAATCGAACAGGCAACACCCTGTGGCAGAGGGTGTTGTGGGGAGAGACTCAGGGGGGTCCCTGTCAGGGGTGGGATCCTGACAGAGGCCTAGCGAACAGAGAGAACGTTACGGGACCGCGCCTGCACGAGATAGCGGCGGTACCCCAAGAAAGGACAAGAAGCGAGGTTCATTGTGCTGAGTGAGAAACGAGATCAACGCAACAAGGAGAAATACCAGTAGGAGTCGTGCTGTAAGACGAGGCAACATCCTACTGAGGCGCGTAGCCGGAGGCCGGAACGCCGAGGAAGTACTAGGCTCCAAGCAATACTTCAAACCTACGGCAGGACAGTCAGCTATAGGCGGGCTGTCTCACACAAATCACCTACGAAGACACAGGGGGCAACAATAGGAGAGGGGCGACGCTAGGGTCCCGGAAGAACTCCGAGCCTACCCGTCATACGGGTGCATCCTAGCCATATCATCTGGGGGACGAAGAAGAACATCATAATCGAGTTGTGAGGGAACTTCAGAAACAGACACAACAGTTGTGGGGACTATCCCGTAAGCACAGCAGGGGAGGACCACAACACACAAGCGCTAGAAGGTAGGCACAGATTTCCACCTGCAAAGGGAACTCTGGAGGTGCCATCGGACCGGCCGGACTTGCGCAGCCCGGTTAACCGTATTCCGGACTGAGGATCCTGAAGCCTTCAGTAAAGAGGTAAAGAGACTGCAACCTGGTGTCCTCGTTATTTACTGCGACCTGCACTGCACCGCACCACCACAACATCATCATCGTTCCATCCACACCCTTCATTGTACGCCCCTCAGCAGGGTCACGGACCGGGCCTAGCCACCGTGACAATCCCAGAGCAGAGACCCAGAGGCCCGGTACCGGGTACCCCTCGGCCCTGCGGCAGTGGGGGGCGCTACACTTACTTTGACTTTAGTCTTAAGGATGTGTACTGTGATGTTCCCTGTGAAATTGCTGTAACTGAACTGGACGTGCTGCGAAAGAATTCAAGTATAGTTGTCTGTTACAAGTTGAAACTGGACTGTGTCTCTCTTTGTGTGGAACCAGCAGGAGTGAACCCACAGCACACCAGAGTGAACCCTGATGGTACAGAAAGCATTATAGAAGGTATGCTGCAAAGTGGACATTGTATGTATGTGTCAGATGGCCAGGGTACGCTCCAGCAGCTATCTTTGCGGGCCACGACTATGGCCCCGGCTCCCCTCACAACTCAACCCTTCAATGCAAAGAAGGATACAGGAAAATATAGAAAAAGAAAAAGCACAATATCCGACACATATCATAAATAAGGTATATTTTAATGATTTACACCAGGGGTGTCAAACTGCATTCCTCGAGGTCCTCAAACCATGAGTGTTTTCAAGATTTCCTTAGCATTCCACAAGGTGCTGGAATCATTCTGTGCAGGTGATTAAATTATCACCTGTGCAATACAAGGAAATCCTGAAAACATGACCTGTTTGCGGCCCTCGAGGCATGCAGTTTGACACCTCTGATTTACACTGTATTGTTTTGTCAGTAGAGTTCACTACTAGTTCTTAAAGTTCTGAATGCAAAAAATCTTACAAAACTGAGATATGTAAGAATAGGGCCTTTAAGTTTTGGTCTACACTAAGGCCATGTGCACACGTTCAGGATTTCTTCGCTATAAAAACGTGATAAAAACGCTAACATATGCCTCCTATTATTTACAGTGTATTCCGCATTTTTTGTGCAAATGTTGCGATTTTTTCCGCGAAAAAATCGCATCGCGGAAAAAAAGCAACATGTTTATTAAAAATGCGGAATTGCGGGGATTCCGCACACCTAGGAGTCCATTGATCTGCTTACTTCCCGCACGGGGCTGTGCACACCATGCAGGAAGTAAGCAGATTATGTGCGGTTGGTACCCAGGGTGGAGGAGAGGAGACTCTCCTCCACAGACTGGGCACCATATAATTGGTCAAAAATAAAAGAATTAAAATAAAAAATAGTCCTATACTCACCCTCGATGTCTTCCCGCCTCACCGCTGCATGCTGCCGCTTCGGTTCCTATAGCTGCTGTGCGGTGAAGGACCTGTGATGACGTCACTGTCTTGTGATTGGTCGTGAGCGGTCATGTGACCGCTCACGTGACCGCTCACATGACCGCGACTTTTACTATAGATGCTGCATAAGCTGCATCTATAGTAAAAAGTTGGTCACACTTGTCAAACAGTATGTTTGACAAGTGTGACCAACCTGTCAGTCAGTTTTCCAAGCGATGCTACAGATCGCTTGGAAAACTTTAGCATTCTGCAAGCTAATTACGCTTGCAGAATGCTAAAAAAAATGCGAAAAAAATGGAAAAAAAATGCAAAAAAAAAAATGCGGATTTCTTGCAGAAAATTTCCGGTTTTCTTCAGGAAATTTCTGCAAGAAATCCGGACGTGTGCACATACCCTAAGGCTATGCGCACACGTCAGGATTTTGTCAGGATTTTGTCAGGCTTTTTCATCAGGTTTTGTAGCCAAAACCAGGAGTGGGTGATAAATGCAGAAGTGGTGCATATGTTTCTATTATACTTTTCCTCTAATTGTTCCACTCCTGGTTTTGGCTACAAATCCTGAGGAAAAATCCTGACAAAATCCTGACAAAATCCTGACAAAATCCTAACAAATTCCTGACGTGTGCACATAGCCTTAAGGTACCTTCACACTAAGCGACTTTACAACGATAACGATAGCCATCCGTGACGTTGCAGCGTCCTGGATAGCGATTTCGTTGTGTTTGACACACAGCAGCGATCTGGATCCTGCTGTGATAACGCTGGTCGTTGCTGAAAGTTCAGAACTTTATTTGGTCGTCAGATCGGCGTGTATCGTCGTGTTTGACAGCAAAAGCAACGATGCCAGCGATGTTTTACAATGGTAACCAGGGCAAATATCGGGTTACTAAGCGCAGGGCCGCGCTTAGTAACCCGATATTTACCCTGGTTACCATTGTAAAAGTAAAAAAAAAACAAACAGTACATACTCACCCTCTGATGTCTGTCACGTCCCCCGGCGTCCGTGCTGCTGCTCAGAGCTTCCTGCACTGAATGTGTCAGTGCCGGCCGGAAGCAAAGCACAGCGGTGACGTCACTTACACAGTGCAGGGAAGCGGACGCCGGGGGACGCGAATGTAAGTATGTAGTGTTTGTTTTTTTACATTTAACACTGGTAACCAGGGTAAACATCGGGTTACTAAGCACGGCCCTGCGCTTAGTAACTCGATGTTTACCCTGGTTACCTGGGGACTTCGGCATCGTTGGTCGCTGGAGAGCGGTCTGTGTGACAGCTCTCCAGCGACCAAACAGCGACGCTGCAGCGATCGGCATCGTTGTCAATATCGCTGCAGCGTCGCTTAGTGTGACGGTACCTTAAGAGATTGACCCCCAGACAGGCTCGGTGGTCACTTTTTTTTCTCAATTTCAATTTACCATTACGTTCCGACCAGGGTCTAAAAATGTAAAGAATTATTGAAGAGTAAACTGCATTACAAAATGACACTTGCATAAATAAACTCAAGGAATAATATTTGTATAGTTTTTATTACATGTACTTACAACAGAGTGACC
The DNA here is from genome assembly GCF_051348905.1 of Ranitomeya variabilis. Classification (NCBI taxonomy): domain Eukaryota; kingdom Metazoa; phylum Chordata; class Amphibia; order Anura; family Dendrobatidae; genus Ranitomeya; species Ranitomeya variabilis. The sequence goes on along the minus strand of NC_135235.1, from coordinate 69,067,534 downwards.
GCCTCAGGACAAGGATTTCCTCCTGTTCACGCCAATACTTGCATAAAATGGTATTAGTTCCGGTGGTAGCAGGTCAAATATTTGCATAATTATTCAGCAGGATGGAACAAATCACCAGTACTTCTTCATGTACTGAAACAGATAATAGAAGTGGAATTTCTGAACACAATTTCTTGCACCCACGTTCTTTTTTTTTGTGACTACCTAAAATGTTGATGAACAATAATACCAGGAAAACTCTTTAATAATAATAATCTTTATATAGCACTAACATATTCTGCAGCGCTTTACAGTTTGCACACATCATCATTGCTGTCCCCGACTGGGCTCACAATCTAAATTCCTTATCAGTATGTCTTTGTAGTGTGGGAGGAAACCCATGCAAACATGGAAAGAACATACAAACTCTTTGCAGATGTTGTCCTTGGTGGGATTTGAACCCAGGACTCCAGCGCTGCATTGCTATCCACTGAGCCACCGTGCTGCCTGTTTTGCATTGTTATTTAGATTTTAAGGGATGCAGAGAAAAGAGCAATCAGCTCACTTGTCCGATGTTCGGTAGGGGTACTCAGGGCTGTCACCAGGAATTTCCCACTCTGCCACTCTTGGAAAAACTCTTCTGCACCACGTTCTCACCAATCTCACATTAACAGTTCCCATCGCACACCATAGCCATCAGCTTTTGATTTGGCCTAAAGATTTTTTAAGCCACCACCACGAGAATGTAGACTCTTTTGACAGCACCCTACTCTATTGTAACCTATTAAACATTTGTTAAAATACCCAATACTCTTTTCAGGTATATTTTTGTTTATTTTTCTTTAAGGGAACGTGTCACATACATTTTTTTTTAAAAAAAGATCGATAATACCATGTACAAGGAACAAATATGGCCATACCATGACCAGACCACATATTACCACCACATAGTGACCAAATAATACCACATACAGGGATAAATACCACCACACCATGAACAGATCACATGATACCACCACATTGTGGACAAATTGTCATGAATCCTGGGTATTACTGCTGCAGGGAGAGCTGCACACAGCAGCGAGAGAGCTGAGAAAAGCGCCGGGTAACTAACCAGGTAACAACCAGGACCTGAACCATGTGACAGAGTAGGAGTGGGTCGGGGGCGGAGCCAGACACCGGGATGCAGAGAAGATGATAAACACAGGAGAGTAGTCAAACAAGCTAAGACCAGAACCAGGAGATCACGGGGTACCAAAGGGGTGAGACAGGGGATTGTCAGTAGGAAAGCCAGAGGTCAGAAATCCAAAAGAACCAACAAGCAGAGTTAAGTACGTAGAGCAAGGAAAACAATTGCAAACCGGACACACATTCCAGGGGTCAGGCACACAGACTAGATGACAGTATAGCTGACAGGGAATCCTAGTCTGGAGTGAGTATAGATACCCCTCCCAGATCCAAAGGGAGGCCAGCAAAATTAACCCTGGTTGAACAGGACATTAACCATGTCCTAACCATGACAGTACCCCCCTCTTAACAGGAAGGCACTGGACCACCAGGCTTCTCAGGGTATCTGGCATGAAAAGCCTGCACTAGTCGATCAGCATGCACAGAACTGGCCGGAACCCATGACCGATCCTCAATGGAATATCCCTTCCAGTGGATTAGGTACTGAAGCCCCTGGCGCACCCACCGTGAATCAATGATGCGCCCTATCTCATAATCCAGCTGACCCTCTACCAACACTGGCGGAACATTGGATGAGGAATCTTCTCTAACCGTCCCCATAGGTTTTAATAGGGACTTGTGGAAGACATTAAATATTTTGAAGGAGGTGGGCAACTGTAATCTATAGGCCACCGGGTTGATCACCTCTACAATCTTGTATGGGCCTATAAACCTGGGGCCCAACTTCATAGAGGGTATCATAAGTTTGATGTTACGGGTGGATAACCACACCTTCTCCCCCACAGCCAACGCAGGAGCTGACCCCCTCCTCCTGTCTGCAAAATGTTTGTACTTCTTCTGGGCTTTGGAGATGTTCTCCTGAACCTCCCTCCAAAAGGTTCTTAACTGTTGCTCCATACCCTCGGCACCAGAGCAACCAGAATCCATGTGGGAAAATTCTCCAAACTGCAGAGCAAACCCATAATTGACCTGAAAGAGAGATTTACCAGTAGACTGATTAATACGACAGTTGAACGCAAATTCTGCCATGAGCAATACCTCACACTAGTCCTGTATGGAAGAGGCCAGGCATCTCAAAATTTGTTCCAACGACTGATTTATGCGTTCAGTCTGTCCATCAGATTCCATGTGATAAGCAGTGGAGAATGACAACGTAACCCCCAACTTCTTACAAAAAGCCCTCCAAAACCTGGCCACAAATTGCACACCCCTGTCAGATACCACATTCACAGGTACCCCATGCAACCGAACTATATGCTATATAAACAACTGAGCCAAGGTTTCAGCAGAAGGTAACGCAGGTAACGGCACAAAGTAGGCTTGCTTTGAAAACCTATCAACCACTACCCATACTACTGAGTTGCCCTTGGAAGACGGAAGATTAGTGCTAAAGTCCATGGACAGGTGTGTCCATGGTTAATCTGGAATTGGCAAAGGTACCAATTCCCCGGCCAGCTGGACCTGAGAGCTCTTAGAGTGAGCGCACACCCCACAAGTATTTACAAACCTTTTGATATCAGTACCCATAGAGGGCCAACAAAACCTCTTAGCTACTGCCCCCCGGGTATCTGCAATCCCAGGATGAGCACTTAACACAGAATCATGAAATTCTTGCAGGAGTGTGAGATGGAAATGTTCAAGTATAAACAATTTACCTGGGGGCTTATTCCTGTGAGCTTGTGCTTCCAAAATCTCTCTCTGTAACTCAGATGAGACTTCTGTCACAACCACTTCCAGTTGAAGAATGGAGGAAGGAGGTTCTGGAGGGGACACAGAATCAAAACTTCGGGATAAGGCATCCGCCTTTACATTTTTAGACCCTGGTCGGAACGTAATGGTAAATTGAAATTGAGAAAAAAAAGTGACCACCGAGCCTGTCTGGGGGTCAATCTCTTAAGGTACCGTCACACTCAGCGACGCTGCAGCGACATAGACAACGAGCCGATCGCTGCAGCATCGCTGTTTAGGTCGCTGGGGAGCTGTCACACAGACAGCTCTCTCCAGTGACCAACGATCAGGGGAACGACTTCGGCATCGTTGAAACTGTCTTCAACGATGCCGAAGTCCCCCTGCAGCACCCGGGTAACCAGGGTAAACATCGGGTTACTAAGCGCAGGGCCGCGCTTAGTAACCCGATATTTACCCTGGTTACCATTGTAAAAGTAAAAAAAAACACTACAAACTCACCTTCTGATGTCTGTCACGTCCCCCGCCGGCGGCTTCCCTGCACTGAATGTGTCAGCGCCGGCACCCGGCAATAACAGCAGTGACGTCACCGCTGTGCTCTGCTTTACGGCCGGCACTGACAGTCAGTGCAGGGAAGCTCTCGGCCGGAGCGCGTGCATTTAGCAGCGCTCCTGCCGAAAGCAGTTTAACCCTGTGGACGCCGGGGGACGTGACAGACATCAGAAGGTGAGTATGTACTGGTTTTTTTTTACTTTTACAATGGTAACCAGGGTAAATATCGGGTTACTAAGCGCGGCCCTGCGCTTAGGCTAGTTTCACACTAGCGTTTACCTGATCTGCGGCGGGCTGCGGACTTCCTCTGTGAAGCCCCGCCCCCCACCGCACCTCCGCCGCTAGCTCCGCCTACTTCTGCATGCGGTCTGTGTACCTATATTTAACATTAGGTACGCAGGTCGTGCCGCAGTATGCGGATGGTGCCGCATGCGTCGTTTTGACGATGCGGCAACCATCGTAGACGCAGCCATGCAGCATTTTTTTTTTCCGCGTCGTCAAAACGACCTGCGTACCTAATGTTAAATATAGGTACACAGGCCGCATGCAGAAGTAGGCGGAGCTAGTGGCGGAGGTGCGGCAGGGGGCGGGGCTTCACGGAGGAAGTCCGCAGCCCGCCGCAGATCAGGTAAACGTTAGTGTGAAACTAGCCTTAGTAACCCGATGTTTACCCTGGTTACCATTGTAAAACATTGCAGGCATCGTTGCTTTTGCTGTCAAACACAACGATACGCACCGATCTGACGACCAAATAAAGTTCTGGACTTCTAGCTCCGACCAACGATATCACAGCAGGATCCAGATCGCTGCTGCGTGTCAAACACAACGAGATCGCTATCCAGGACGCTGCAACATCACGGATCGTTGTCGTTCTCGTTGTAAAGTCGCTCAGTGTGAAGGTACCTTTAGCGGACTCGATATAGGACAGGTTTTTATGATCAGTGATGACTGTAATGGGATGAACAGCCCCCTACAGAAAATGCCTCCATTATTCGAAGGCCAATTTAACCGCCAACAATTCCCTGTTGCCGACATCATAATTTCTCTCGGCCAAAGATAATTTTTTAGAGAAAAAGGCACAGAGTTTAAGGTTAGAGAGGGTGGATGGACCCTGGGACAACACTGCTCCCACCCCCACCTCCAAAGTTTTGACCTCCACGATAAAAGGTCTTGATGGATCTTGTTATATCAACAAGGGTGCTGAAGTAAAACATTTCTTCAGTGTCTGGAAGGAATTTTTTGTAGCCACGGACCAATTTTTTACATCTGCCCCTTTGAGAGTGAGGTCCGTCAAGGGTTTCACCACCTGCGAGAACCCTTTAATGAACTTCCTATAGTAAATAGCGAAGCCCAGGAATCGTTGCAACCCATTCAGGTCAAGAGGTTGCACCCAATCTGAAATGGCCTGAACCTTCCCCGGATACATGCGGAATCCCTCCCCTGATATAATTAAACCCAGAAAAGACAGTTCTTGCATAAATAATGAACACTTCTCCGGCTTAGCGTATAAATGGTTATCCCTGAGTCTCATAAGAACCGTACGTAAGTGGTGTAAGTGTGACTGAGTGTCCTCTGAGTATTTCAAGATGTCATCCAGGTAAATGACCATATAGCGCCCAATCAGGTCAGAAAAAACAACATTAATGAAATTCTGGAAAACAGCAGGGGCGTTAGTGAGACCAAAGGGCATAACTAGGGTTGAGCGAAACGGGTCGATCATTTTCAAAAGTCGCCGACTTTTGGCGTCTCATGAAACCCGATCCGACCCCTGTGCTTGTCGGCCATGCGGTACGCGACTTTCGCGCCAAAGTCGCGTTTCAATGACGCGAAAAGCGCCATTTCTCAGCCAATGAAGGTGAACGCAGAGTGTGGGCAGCGTGATGACATAGATCCTGGTCCCCACCATCTTAGAGAAGGGCATTGCAGTGATTGGCTTGCTGTCTGCGGCGTCACAGGGGCTATAAAGGGGCGTTCCCGCCGACCGCCATCTTACTGCTGCTGATCTGAGCTTAGGGACAGGTTGCTGCCGCTTCGTCAGAAGCAGGGAGAGCGTTAGGCAGGGTCCACTAACCACCAAACCGCTTGTGCTGCAGCGATTTCCACTGTCCAACACCACCTTCGGTGTGCAGGGACTGTGGAAGCTATTTTTTTTTTTTTCCCCCTCAGCGCTGTAGCTCATTGGGCTGCCCTAGAAGGCTCCGTGATAGCTGTATTGCTGTGTGTACGCCACTGTGGAAACCAACTGCTTTTTTCAAAGCACATATCCTCTTGTTCCTTCCTTTCTGCACAGCTATCTTTTTTGTTTGTCCACACTTTTTATTTAATTTGTGCATCAGTCCACTCCTATTGCTGCCTGCCATACCTGGCTTACATTACTGCAGGGAGATAGTAATTGTAGGACAGTTTTTTTTTTTGTTTGTTTTTTTTTGTGGGAGATTAAGATTGGCATTTCTGCTACAGTGCCATCCCTGTGTGTGCCATCTCTCACTGAGTGGGCCATAGAAAGCCTATTTATTTTTTCCGTGATTTGTGTTCTAAAATCTACCTCAACACAAAAACACTACATCAATCAGTGGGAGAAAAATATTGGCCTCAGTCAGGGCTTGTGTGCCACTGCTGTGTGTGCTATCTCTCATTCAGTGGGCTATAGCAAGCCTATTTTTTTTTTTTTTTTTTTAATATTATTTGGTTTCTAAAGTCTCCCTGAAAAAAAAAAAAAAACCTAAAAAAACAGTGGGAGAGTAATATTGCCCTTTCAGCTTGTGTGCCAGTCTTGACTCCTGGGTGTGCCACCTCTCTCCCTTTCATTCAGTGGGCCATAGAAAGCCTATTTATTTTTTCCGTGATTTGTGTTCTAAATTCTACCTCAACACAAAAACACTACATCAATCAGTGGGAGAAAAATATTGGCCTCAGTCAGGGCTTGTGTGCCACTGCTGTGTGTGCTATCTCTCATTCAGTGGGCTATAGCAAGCCTATTTTTTTTTTTTTTTTTTTTTTATATTATTTGGTTTCTAAAGTCTCCCTGAAAAAAAAAAAAAAACCTAAAAAAACAGTGGGAGAGTAATATTGCCCTTTCAGCTTGTGTGCCAGTCTTGACTCCTGGGTGTGCCACCTCTCTCCCTCTCATTCAGTGGGCCATAGAAAGCCTATTTATTTATTTTTTTAAATATTATTGGGTTTCTAAAGTCTCCCTTAAAAAACAAAAAATACATAAAAAAACAGTGGGAGAGTAATATTGCCCTTTCAGCTTGTGTGCCAGTCTTGACTCCTGGGTGTGCCACCTCTCTCCCTCTCATTCAGTGGGCCATAGAAAGCCTATTTATTTTTTTTTTAAATATTATTGGGTTTCTAAAGTCTCCCTTAAAAAACAAAAAATACATAAAAAAACAGTGGGAGAGTAATATTGCCCTTTCAGCTTGTGTGCCAGTCTTGACTCCTGGGTGTGCCACCTCTCTCCCTTTCATTCAGTGGGCCATAGAAAGCCTATTTATTTTTCCCGTGATTTGTGTTCTAAATTCTACCTCAACACAAAAACACTACATCAATCAGTGGGAGAAAAATATTGGCCTCAGTCAGGGCTTGTGTGCCACTGCTGTGTGTGCTATCTCTCATTCAGTGGGCTATAGAAAGCCTATTTATTTATTTATTTATTTTCTTATTATTTGGTTTCTAAAGTCTCCCTGAAAAAAAAAAATACATAAATTAGGTGGGAGATTAATATTGACATTAGTGCTTGAGTGACAGTCCTGCGTGTGTGTCATCTCTGTGATTTTGTGCCACAGAAAACAGAGTGTGTAACATTGTGCCTGATTTTCCTTGTGGTCTCACCAACCTGTTAAGGGATATTGAAATCATACTGAAGTTATAGCTCACCGTGTAAGTTGTTTGACAGCAACAAATAAAGTTACTTTGGTTAAGATTTTAAAACAATGAGGAAGTCTGGTGCAAGAGGTCGTCGTGGGCGTTCATTGTCAGCTGGTAATGATGGTAGTGGTAGTGGAGCATCAGGTGGTCGTGGGGATAAAAATATTCCACCTAAGTCTGGAGCTGTGGAGCCAGTTTCGTCGTCAGGCTACACAAGGCCTCGAACGCTCTCTTTTCTGGGAGTAGGAAAACCGCTTTTAAAGGCGGAGCAGCAACAGCAAGTTTTGGCTTACATTGCAGACTCAGCCTCTAGCTCTTTTGCCTCCTCTTCCGAAACTGGTAAATGTAAAAGCAGCGCGTCGCTTGTGGATGTTCACGGTCAGGGACAAGTCGCTTCCTTGTCCTCCTCAGCAAAAACTACAACAAGAGAGAAGGATGCAGCAGGCGACACAACGGGTCACTCCATGGAGCTCTTTACACATACCGTCCCTGGCTTAGAAAGTGAAACATTTAACAGGCCATGCCCATTACAAGTAGATTCTGACATGGAGTGCACTGATGCACAGCCACAGCCAGAGTACTATGCTGCTCCTTTGACTCAGACCACCACATTGCCCTCTCAGGGTACAGATCCACAATCAGACCCTGATGAGACTATGTTGCCCCGCCACGAACGCTATACCACCGACCGACACAGTGACACAGACGAAGTTGCACACGAGCTCGAAGAGGAGGTAATAGATGACCCAGTTATTGACCCCGATTGGCAGCCATTGGGGGAACAGGGTGCAGGCGGCAGTAGTTCAGAAGCGGAGGTGGAGGAGGGGCCGCAGCAGGCATCAACATCGCAACAGGTTCCATCTGCCGGGCCCGTATCTGGCCCAAAACGCGTGTCAAAGCCAAAACCTGTTGGAGCACAGCGTTGCCATCCGGTTAAAGCTCAGTCTGCAATCCCTGAAAAGGGATCCGAGTCTAGGAAGAGTGCAGTCTGGCATTTTTTTAAACAACATCCAACTGATCAGCGCAAAGTCATCTGTCAAAAATGTTCAACTAGCTTAAGCAGAGGTCAGAATCTGAAAAGTCTAAATACTAGTTGCATGCATAGACACTTAACCACCATGCATTTTCAAGCCTGGACTAACTACCAAACGTCCCTCAAGGTTGTAGCACCCTCGGCCAATGAAGCTAGTCAGCAACGCAACATCCCTTCCGTCACTGTAAGGCCACCATTTTCCGCACCACCGGCAGTATCTGTGCAGGTTTCTTTGCCAGCCAAAAGCAGTCAGGGTCAGGGAATCACCAGTTTTGTAGGAGGAAATATTGCATCTAGGGCACCGGCGGAAACAATACCGTCTCCAACCGTCTCTCAGTCTGCCATGTACACGGCACACCCGAAAGTTCCACGATCTCCAGCTCTCCAGTCCAGCTCACCCTACATGAGACTCTGGTTAGAAAAAGGAAGTACTTATCCTCGCATCCGCGTACACAGTGTTTTAACGCCCACATAGCTAGACTAATCTCGTTAGAGATGATGCCCTACCGGTTAGTTGAAAGCGAAGCTTTCAAAGCCCTGATGGAGTACGCTGAACCACGATACGAGCTACCCAGTCGACACTTTTTTTCCAGAAAAGCCATCCCAGCCCTGCACCAGCATGTTAAACAGCGCATCGTCCATGCACTCAGGCAATCTGTGAGTACAAAGGTGCACCTGACTACAGATGCATGGACCAGTAGGCATGGCCAGGGACGTTATGTGTCCATCACGGCACACTGGGTGAATGTGGTGGATGCAGGGTCCACAGGCGACATCAATTTAGGGACAGTTGTGCCTAGCCCACGGTCTAGGAAACAGTTGGCTGTAGGCGTTCGCACCCCCTCCTCCTCCTCCTCCTCGTCCTCCTGCAGAAGCTACAGCTCTTCCACAGAACGCAGTCTGCCAACCACTCCATCGGCAGATGACACTGTTGCACACCAGTTGTCCCATTATGGGCCAGCTACTGCCAAGCGTCAGCAGGCTGTATTGGCTATGAAGTGCTTGGGCGACAACAGACACACCGCGGAAGTTCTGTCCGAGTTCTTGCAACAAGAAACGCAGTCGTGGCTGGGCACAGTAGATCTTGAGGCAGGCAAGGTAGTGAGTGATAACGGAAGGAATTTCATGGCTGCCATCTCCCTTTCCCAACTGAAACACATTCCTTGCCTGGCTCACACCTTAAACCTGGTGGTGCAGTGCTTATTGAAAACTTATCCTGGGTTCTCCGACCTGCTCCTCAAAGTGCGTGCACTTTGCTCACATATCCGACGTTCGCCTGTACACGCCAGCCGTATGCAGACCTATCAGCGGTCTTTGAACCTTCCCCAGCATCGCCTAATCATAGACGTTGCAACAAGGTGGAACTCAACACTGCACATGCTTCAGAGACTGTGCGAACAGAGGCGTGCTGTTATTTATTTGTGGGAGGATACACGGGCAGGCAGTAGGATGGCAGACATGGAGTTGTCAGGTGTGCAGTGGTCTAAGATACAAGACATGTGTCAAGTCCTTCAGTGTTTTGAGGAATGCACACGGCTGGTTAGTGCAGACAACGCCGTAATAAGCATGAGCATCCCCCTAATGCGTCTGCTGATGCAAAGTTTGACGCACATAAAGGAGCAGGCGTCTGCACCAGAGGAAGAGGAAAGCCTTGATGACAGTCAGCCATTGTCTGGTCAGGGCAGTGTACAGGACGAGGTAGCGGGTGAAGAGGAGGTGGAGGACGAGGAGGATGATGGGGATGAGTATATTTTTAATGCCGAACCTTTCCCGGGGGCACAGGAAATTGGTTGCGTGTCACGGCCGGGTTCTGGTTTTTTGAGGGACACAAGTGACGTAGATTTGCCTGCAACTGCCCCTCAACCAATCACAACCGGAGATTTGACAACTGGAACTTTGGCCCACATGGCGGATTATGCCTTACGTATCCTAAAAAGGGACACACGCATTACGAAAATGATGAACGATGACGATTACTGGTTGGCCTGCCTCCTTGATCCACGCTATAAAGGCAAATTGCAAAATATTATGCCACATGAGAACTTGGAACTAATATTAGCAACCAAACAATCAACTCTTGTTGACCGTTTGCTTCAGGCATTCCCAGCACACAGCGCACGTGATCGTTCTCACACGAGCTCCAGGGGGCAGCAGACTAGGAGTGTTAGGGGTGCACACATCAGAAGTGGCGTTGGACAGAGGGGTTTTCTGACCAGGTTGTGGAGTGATTTTGCTATGACCGCAGACAGGACAGGTACTGCTGCATCAATTGAAAGTGACAGGAGACAACATTTGTCCAGTATGGTTACTAACTATTTTTCATCCCTTATCGATGTTCTCCCTCAACCGTCATTCCCATTTGATTACTGGGCCTCCAAATTAGACACCTGGCCAGAATTGGCAGAATATGCATTGCAGGAGCTTGCTTGCCCGGCAGCAAGTGTCCTATCAGAAAGAGTATTCAGTGCTGCAGGTTCAATATTAACCGAAAAAAGGACTCGTCTGGCTACCCAAAATGTTGACGATCTAACATTCATTAAAATGAACCACAACTGGATTTCGAAATCTTTTGCCCCACCTTGCCCGGCCGACACCTAGCTTTCCTATGAAAAGCTCTTGCCTGCGAATTACTTTTCTAATGTCTAATTTGCTGCAGCTGATTGTACAGCATACGACATGTTTACACCTCCCTAAATGGCAAAACTCCCCACACGGGGCCGTGGTATCGCGACTTGGCGCAAGCACCCGTGAGTGTCATGATCTCCATGGCCAGAGAACTAGCATAAGCCTCAATAGGAACAAGCTCTTGGAAGATGTAACTATACTGACCATGAACTAAACCTACCGCATCATCTAGAAGTAGCCAGGTAGCATGTCCTACTTTTTATCCCTATATGCCCAGCGCCGGCCGGAGAACTAAATAATGCTAGCAGAGGGAAATATAAGACCTGACTCACCTCTAGAGAAATGCCCAAAAAGGAGACAGAGGCCCCCCACATATATTGGCGGTGATATGAGATGAAACAACAAACGCAGCAGGAAAATAGTTTTAGCAAATTTGAGGTCCGCTTTCTAGATAGCAGAAGACAGAAAGCATACTTTCATGGTCAGTAGAAAACCCTAACAAAACACATCCAGAAATTACTTTAGGACTCTGGCATTAACTCATAATACCAGAGTGGCAATTCCTGATCAACAAGAGCTTTCCAGACACAGTAACGAAACTGCAGCTGTGAACTGGAACCAAAATACAAAAACAAAACATGGACGAATGTCCAACTTATCTAGTAGATGTCTGGGAGCAGGAACAAGCACAGAGAGGCTTCTGATAACATTGTTGACCGGCAAGCATCTAACAAAGAAGCCAGGTTATATAGCGACACCCAGATCTAATCAGAACAGGTGAACAGGGAAGATGATGTCACAAGTTCAATTCCACCAGTAGCCACCGGGGGAGCCCAGAATCCAAATTCACAACAGTACCCCCCCCTCAAGGAGGGGGCACCGAACCCTCACCAGAACCACCAGGGCGATCAGGATGGGCTCTATGAAAGGCACGAACCAGATCAGAGGCATGAACATCAGATGCAGTGACCCAAGAATTATCCTCCTGGCCGTATCCCTTCCACTTGACCAGATACTGGAGTCTCCGTCTGGAAACACGGGAGTCTAGGATTTTTTCCACAACGTACTCCAACTCACCCTCAACCAACACCGGAGCAGGAGGCTCAACGGAAGGCACAACCGGTGCCTCATACCTGCGCAATAACGACCGATGAAAAACGTTATGAATAGAAAAGGATGCAGGGAGGTCCAAACGGAAGGAAACAGGGTTAAGAATCTCCAATATTTTATACGGACCGATGAACCGAGGCTTAAACTTAGGAGATGAGACCCTCATAGGGACAAAACGAGAAGACAACCACACCAAATCTCCAACACAAAGCCGAGGACCAACACGACGGTGACGGTTGGCAAAAAGCTGAGTCTTCTCCTGGGACAACTTTAAATTGTCCATCACCTGCCCCCAGATATGATGCAATCTCTCCACCACCGCATCCACTCCAGGACAATCCGAGGATTCCATCTGACCGGAGGAAAATCGAGGGTGGAACCCCGAATTACAGAAAAACGGGGACACCAAAGTGGCAGAGCTGGCCCGATTATTGAGGGCGAACTCCGCCAATGGTAAAAAAGCAACCCAATCATCCTGGTCAGCAGACACAAAACACCTCAGATATGTCTCCAGGGTCTGATTAGTCCGCTCGGTCTGGCCATTAGTCTGAGGGTGAAAAGCAGACGAAAAAGACAAATCTATGCCCATCCTAGCACAGAATGCCCGCCAAAATCTAGACACAAATTGGGTTCCTCTGTCAGAAACGATATTCTCAGGAATACCATGCAAACGAACAACATTTTGAAAAAACAGGGGCACCAACTCGGAAGAAGAAGGCAATTTGGGCAGGGGAACCAAATGGACCATCTTAGAAAAACGGTCACACACCACCCAGATGACAGACATCTTCTGAGAAACAGGCAGATCTGAAATAAAATCCATCGAGATGTGTGTCCAAGGCCTCTTAGGAATAGGCAAGGGCAACAATAATCCACTAGCCCGAGAACAACAAGGCTTGGCCCGAGCACAAACGTCACAAGACTGCACAAAGCCTCGCACATCTCGTGACAGGGAAGGCCACCAGAAGGATCTTGCCACCAAATCCCTGGTACCAAAAATTCCAGGATGACCTGCCAATGCAGAAGAATGTACCTCAGAGATGACTCTACTGGTCCAATCATCAGGAACAAACAACCTATCAGGCGGACAACGATCCGGTCTATCCGCCTGAAACTCCTGCAAGGCCCGCCGCAGGTCTGGAGAAACGGCTGACAAGATAACTCCCTCCTTAAGAATACCTGTGGGGTCAGAGTTGCCGGGTGAATCAGGCTCAAAACTCCTAGAAAGGGCATCCGCCTTAACATTCTTAGAACCCGGTAGGTACGATACCACAAAATTAAACCGAGAGAAAAATAATGACCAGCGCGCCTGTCTAGGATTCAGGCGCCTGGCGGTCTCAAGATAGATCAAATTTTTGTGGTCAGTCAATACCACCACCTGATGTCTGGCCCCCTCGAGCCAATGGCGCCACTCCTCAAACGCCCACTTCATGGCCAAAAGCTCCCGATTCCCAACATCATAATTCCGCTCAGCGGGCGAAAATTTACGGGAAAAGAAGGCACAAGGCCTCATCACGGCGCAGTCAGAACTTTTCTGCGACAACACTGCCCCAGCCCCGATCTCAGAAGCGTCGACCTCAACCTGAAAAGGAAGAGTCACATCAGGCTGACGCAACACAGGGGCAGAAGAAAAACGGCGCTTAAGCTCCTGAAAGGCCTCCACAGCATCAGGGGACCAATTAGCAACATCAGCACCCTGTCTAGTCAAATCGGTCAATGGCTTAACGACATCCGAAAAACCAGAAATAAATCGACGATAAAAGTTGGCAAAGCCCAAAAATTTCTGAAGACTTTTAAGAGAAGAGGGCTGCGTCCAATCACAAATAGCTTGAACCTTGACAGGATCCATCTCAATGGAAGAGGGAGAAAAAATATATCCCAAAAAGGAAATTCTCTGAACCCCAAAAACGCACTTAGAACCCTTGACACACAGAGAATTAGACCGCAAAACCTGAAAAACCCTCTTAACTTGCCGGACATGAGAGTCCCAATCATCCGAAAAAATCAGAATATCATCCAGATACACTATCATAAATTTATCCAAAAAATCGCGGAAAATATCATGCATAAAGGACTGGAAGACTGAAGGGGCATTAGAAAGACCAAAAGGCATCACCAAATACTCAAAGTGGCCCTCGGGCGTATTAAATGCGGTTTTCCACTCATCCCCCTGCCTGATCCGCACCAAATTATACGCCCCACGGAGATCAATCTTAGAGAACCACTTGGCCCCCTTTATGCGAGCAAACAAATCAGTCAGCAACGGCAATGGGTATTGATATTTAACCGTGATTTTATTCAAAAGCCGATAATCAATACATGGTCTCAAAGAGCCGTCTTTTTTTGACACAAAGAAAAAACCGGCTCCTAAGGGAGATGACGATGGACGAATATGTCCCTTTTCCAAGGACTCCTTTATATATTCTCGCATAGCAGTATGTTCAGGCACAGACAGATTAAATAAACGACCCTTTGGGTATTTACTACCCGGAATTAAATCTATAGCACAATCGCACTCACGGTGCGGAGGTAGTGAACCCAGCTTGGGTTCTTCAAAGACGTCACGATAATCAGACAGGAACTCAGGGATTTCAGAGGGAATAGATGATGAAATGGACACCAAAGGTACGTCCCCATGAGTCCCCTTACATCCCCAGCTCAACACAGACATAGCTCTCCAGTCAAGGACTGGGTTGTGAGACTGCAGCCATGGCAATCCCAGCACCAAATCATCATGTAGATTATACAGCACCAGAAAACGAATAGTCTCCTGGTGATCCGGATTAATACACATAGTCACTTGTGTCCAGTATTGTGGTTTATTATTAGCCAATGGGGTGGAGTCAATCCCCTTCAGAGGAATAAGAGTCTCCAAAGGCTCTAAATCATACCCACAACGATTGGCAAAGGACCAATCCATAAGACTCAAAGCGGCGCCAGAGTCGATATAGGCGTCCGTAGTAATAGATGACAAAGAGCAAATCAGGGTCACAGACAAAATAAATTTAGACTGTAAAGTGCCAATGGAAACGGATTTATCAAGCTTTTTAGTACGCTTAAAGCATGCTGATATAACATGAGTAGAATCCCCACAATAGAAACACAACCCATTTTTCCGTCTAAAATTCTGCCGCTCGCTTCTGGACAGAATTCTATCACACTGCATGTTTTCTGGCGTCTTCTCAGTGGACACCGCCAGATGGTGCACTGGTTTGCGCTCCCGCAGACGCCTATCGATCTGAATGGCCATTGTCATGGACTCATTCAGACTTGCAGGCACAGGGAACCCCACCATAACATCCTTAATGGCATCAGAAAGACCCTCTCTGAAAGTAGCCGCCAAGGCACACTCATTCCACTGAGTAAGCACAGACCATTTACGGAATTTTTGGCAGTAAATTTCAGCTTCATCTTGCCCCTGCGATAGGGACATCAAAGTTTTTTCTGCCTGAAGTTCCAAATGAGGTTCCTCATACAGCAAGCCCAAGGCCAGAAAAAACGCATCCACATTGCGCAACGCAGGATCCCCTGGTGCCAATGCAAAAGCCCAATCTTGAGGGTCGCCCCGGAGCAAGGAAATCACAATCCCAACCTGCTGTGCAGGGTCTCCAGCAGAACGAGATTTCAGGGACAAAAATAACTTACAATTATTTCTAAAATTCTGAAAGCTAGATCTATTCCCTGAGAAGAATTCCGGCAAAGGAATTCTCGGCTCTGATACCGGAGCATGAACAACAAAATCTTGCAAACTTTGTACTTTCGTGGCGAGATTATTCAAACCTGCAGTTACACTCTGTAGATCCATTATAGACAGGTGAACATAGAGCCATTCAAAGATTAGAAGGAGAGAGAAAAAAAAGAAAGACTGCAGAATAGACAGACTGGCAAGTGATCCAATTAAGAGCACACTAACTACTAGAGAAAAAAAAAAAAAAAAAAAAAAATTTTCAGCAGACTTCTTATTTCTCTCCTTTCTCAGCCAAGGATTTTAACCCTTTAGTGGGCCGGTCAAACTGTCATGATCTCCATGGCCAGAGAACTAGCATAAGCCTCAATAGGAACAAGCTCTTGGAAGATGTAACTATACTGACCATGAACTAAACCTACCGCATCATCTAGAAGTAGCCAGGTAGCATGTCCTACTTTTTATCCCTATATGCCCAGCGCCGGCCGGAGAACTAAATAATGCTAGCAGAGGGAAATATAAGACCTGACTCACCTCTAGAGAAATGCCCAAAAAGGAGACAGAGGCCCCCCACATATATTGGCGGTGATATGAGATGAAACAACAAACGCAGCAGGAAAATAGTTTTAGCAAATTTGAGGTCCGCTTTCTAGATAGCAGAAGACAGAAAGCATACTTTCATGGTCAGTAGAAAACCCTAACAAAACACATCCAGAAATTACTTTAGGACTCTGGCATTAACTCATAATACCAGAGTGGCAATTCCTGATCAACAAGAGCTTTCCAGACACAGTAACGAAACTGCAGCTGTGAACTGGAACCAAAATACAAAAACAAAACATGGACGAATGTCCAACTTATCTAGTAGATGTCTGGGAGCAGGAACAAGCACAGAGAGGCTTCTGATAACATTGTTGACCGGCAAGCATCTAACAAAGAAGCCAGGTTATATAGCGACACCCAGATCTAATCAGAACAGGTGAACAGGGAAGATGATGTCACAAGTTCAATTCCACCAGTAGCCACCGGGGGAGCCCAGAATCCAAATTCACAACACGTGAGACTGCTGTTTGTCTGAAGAGGTGGGTGTGCTCGCTTTTGGTTGACGGCATTGCTACTGGGTCCCTCATAGTACAATGTAGTGTCTCTGGCGGTGGTGGTGCGCACCCAACGTCAGACACACCGTTGTAACATGAGGGGCCCTGGGGCGGTCCCGCCGGCCTCAAGAGAGTTCCCCCCTACCCCAGCTCAAAATGTGCTCTACCACGTCCAAAATTATGTCGCACAGCTCCACCAATCTTTAGTCTATTCGCTGACATCATTCAATGTCTGGCACTGACAATACAAATTTGTAGACATCTATGATGCAACTTAAAGTAGTCTGTGTCTGTGTCCTATATTGGCACCATTAAATAGTTACTGCCAAATTACTATGTCAGAAACTCAGTAGATGAGCCCACCCCTGTACCTAAGTATGCCACCTTTTTTTTTGTTGTGGTTGTTTTGCGAGACATTAACATCTATTTATATTTTGGGAGTACTGGGACAGACACTCCTTGCACTACTCCTCCACTCACCACCAAGCTGCCTGTGTATCCATGTAACCGCTGTAAAGCTGCCATGAGCCTATTGTTTGTTATTTTAGGCCTTTGATAGCCTGTCTGCGGTCCCTACTTTAAATACTCCTCCACTGACCACCAAGCTGCCTGCCCGTGTATCCATGTAACCGCTGTAAAACTGCCATAAGCCTATTGTTTGTTATTTTAGGCCTTTGATAGCCTGTCTGCGGTCCCTACTTTAAATACTCCTCCACTCACCACCACCAAGCTGCCTGCCCGTGTATCCATGTAACCGCTGTAAAACTGCCATGAGCCTATTGTTTGTTATGTTAGGCCTTTGATAGCCTGTCTGCGGTCCCTACTTTAAATACTCCTCCACTGACCACCAAGCTGCCTGCCCGTGTATCCATGTAACCGCTGTAAAACTGCCATGAGCCTATTGTTTGTTATTTTAGGCCTTTGAAGCCTGTCTGCGGTCCCTCCTTCCACTAGTCCTCCACTGACCAGACCACTGCTGCCCGTGTACCCCTGGAACCAATTATAAAGTGCCTACAGCCAGCCCATTTTCTTATGTTAGGCCTTTGAAGCCTGTCTGCGGTCCCTACTTTAAATACTCCTCCACTGACCACCAAGCTGCCTGCCCGTGTATCCATGTAACCGCTGTAAAACTGCCATGAGCCTATTGTTTGTTATTTTAGGCCTTTGAAGCCTGTCTGCGGTCCCTCCTTCCACTAGTCCTCCACTGACCAGACCACTGCTGCCCGTGTACCCCTGGAACCAATTATAAAGTGCCTACAGCCAGCCCATTTTCTTATGTTAGGCCTTTGAAGCCTGTCTGCGGTCCCTACTTTAAATACTCCTCCACTGACCACCAAGCTGCCTGCCCGTGTATCCATGTAACCGCTGTAAAACTGCCATGAGCCTATTGTTTGTTATTTTAGGCCTTTGAAGCCTGTCTGCGGTCCCTCCTTCCACTAGTCCTCCACTGACCAGACCACTGCTGCCCGTGTACCCCTGGAACCAATTATAAAGTGCCTACAGCCAGCCCATTTTCTTATGTTAGGCCTTTGAAGCCTGTCTGCGGTCCCTACTTTAAATACTCCTCCACTGACCACCAAGCTGCCTGCCCGTGTATCCATGTAACCGCTGTAAAACTGCCATGAGCCTATTGTTTGTTATTTTAGGCCTTTGAAGCCTGTCTGCGGTCCCTCCTTCCACTAGTCCTCCACTGACCAGGCCACTGCTGCCCGTGTACCCCTGGAACCAATTATAAAGTGCCTACAGCCAGCCCATTTTCTTATGTTAGGCCTTTGAAGCCTGTCTGCGGTCCCTACTTTAAATACTCCTCCACTGACCACCAAGCTGCCTGCCCGTGTATCCATGTAACCGCTGTAAAACTGCCATGAGCCTATTGTTTGTTATTTTAGGCCTTTGATAGCCTGTCTGCGGTCCCTACTTTAAATACTCCTCCACTCACCACCACCAAGTTGCCTGCCCGTGTATCCATGTAACCGCTGTAAAACTGCCATGAGCCTATTGTTTGTTATTTTAGGCCTTTGATAGCCTGTCTGCGGCCCCTACTTGCAATACTCCTCCACTGACCACAATGCTGCCTGGAGTGCCTGCCTGTGTATCCATGTAACCGATGTAAAACTGCCATGACTGCCTACTGTTTGTTATTTTAGGCCTTTGATAGCCTGTCTGCAGCCCCTACTTGCAATACTCCTCCACTGACCAGACCACTGCTGCCCGTGTACCCCTGGAACCAATTATAAAGTGCCTACAGCCAGCCCATTTTCTTATGTTAGGCCTTTGAAGCCTGTCTGCGGTCCCTACTTTAAATACTCCTCCACTGACCACCAAGCTGCCTGCCCGTGTATCCATGTAACCGCTGTAAAACTGCCATGAGCCTATTGTTTGTTATTTTAGGCCTTTGATAGCCTGTCTGCGGTCCCTACTTTAAATACTCCTCCACTCACCACCACCAAGTTGCCTGCCCGTGTATCCATGTAACCGCTGTAAAACTGCCATGAGCCTATTGTTTGTTATTTTAGGCCTTTGATAGCCTGTCTGCGGCCCCTACTTGCAATACTCCTCCACTGACCACACCAATGCTGCCCGTGTACCCCTGGAACCTATTTAAAAGTTCATAGAGCCTAGTTATATATTTTATTTACTATTAATAAGGCCATGATGGACTACGCTGTACCACGCTACAAGCTAACCAGTCGACACTTCTTTTGCGAGAAAAGCCATCCCAACCCTCCACCAGCATGTAGAAGACCGCATTGTCCATGCACTCTGGCAATCTGTGAGTACAAAGGTGCACCTGACAACAGACGCATGGACCTGTAGGCATGGCCACGGAAGATTACGTGTCCATTACGGCGCAATGGGTTAATGTGGTGGATGCATGGTCCACAGGGGACAGCCTACTAAGTCTGTCTGCAGTCCCTAATTCAAATTGTCCTCCACTGTCTAAATCGGAGCTTCCACCTTCTGGCTTTCGGCCTATAGTATCAGAAATTAAACTGCATTTGGCCTTCAACTTTGGTTAGGGCCTACTAACGGCTTCTGCCCCTCCCTGGTGTTGCCCTCAACTAAATAAAGCTGAGCTTCAACCTTCTGCTCCAAATTACCATTTTGAAAAATGCAATAGGCTTTTCCGGCCTACTAAAGGTGTCTGTCTGTGTGCCCCTGCCTGGTGTTGTCCTCAACTAAATAAAGCTGAGCTTCAACCTTCCGGCTCTCATTAAGTGGTTTTAAAAAAAAAAATGGTGGTTAGGGCCTACTAACGGCTTCTGCCCCTCCCTGGTGTTGTCCTCAACTAAATAAAGCTGAGCTTCAACCTTCCGGCTCTCATTAAGTGGTTTTAAAAAAAAAAATGGTGGTTAGGGCCTACTAACGGCTTCTGCCCCTCCCTGGTGTTGTCCTCAACTAAATAAAGCTGAGCTTCAACCTTCCGGCTCTCATTAAGTGGTTTTAAAAAAAAAAATGGTGGTTAGGGCCTACTAACGGCTTCTGCCCCTCCCTGGTGTTGTCCTCAACTAAATAAAGCTGAGCTTCAACCTTCCGGCTCTCATTAAGTGGTTTTAAAAAAAAAAATGGTGGTTAGGGCCTACTAACGGCTTCTGCCCCTCCCTGGTGTTGTCCTCAACTAAATAAAGCTGAGCTTCAACCTTCCGGCTCTCATTAAGTGGTTTTAAAAAAAAAAATGGTGGTTAGGGCCTACTAACGGCTTCTGCCCCTCCCTGGTGTTGTCCTCAACTAAATAAAGCTGAGCTTCAACCTTCCGGCTCTCATTAAGTGGTTTTTAAAAAAAAAATGGTGGTTAGGGCCTACTAACGGCTTCTGCCCCTCCCTGGTGTTGTCCTCAACTAAATAAAGCTGAGCTTCAACCTTCCGGCTCTCATTAAGTGGTTTTAAAAAAAAAAATGGTGGTTAGGGCCTACTAACGGCTTCTGCCCCTCCCTGGTGTTGTCCTCAACTAAATAAAGCTGAGCTTCAACCTTCCGGCTCTCATTAAGTGGTTTTAAAAAAAAAAATTGTGGTTAGGGCCTACTAACGGCTTCTGCCCCTCCCTGGTGTTGTCCTCAACTAAATAAAGCTGAGCTTCAACCTTCCGGCTCTCATTAAGTGGTTTTAAAAAAAAAAATGGTGGTTAGGGCCTACTAACGGCTTCTGCCCCTCCCTGGTGTTGTCCTCAACTAAATAAAGCTGAGCTTCAACCTTCCGGCTCTCATTAAGTGGTTTTAAAAAACAAAAAAAGGTGGTTAGGGCCTACTAACGGCTTCTGCCCCTCCCTGGTGTTGTCCTCAACTAAATAAAGCTGAGCTTCAACCTTCCGGCTCTCATTAAGTGGTTTTAAAAAAAAAAATGGTGGTTAGGGCCTACTAACGGCTTCTGCCCCTCCCTGGTGTTGTCCTCAACTAAATAAAGCTGAGCTTCAACCTTCCGGCTCTCATTAAGTGGTTTTAAAAAAAAAAATGGTGGTTAGGGCCTACTAACGGCTTCTGCCCCTCCCTGGTGTTGTCCTCAACTAAATAAAGCTGAGCTTCAACCTTCCGGCTCTCATTAAGTGGTTTTAAAAAAAAAAATGGTGGTTAGGGCCTACTAACGGCTTCTGCCCCTCCCTGGTGTTGTCCTCAACTAAATAAAGCTGAGCTTCAACCTTCCGGCTCTCATTAAGTGGTTTTAAAAAAAAAAAATGGTGGTTAGGGCCTACTAACGGCTTCTGCCCCTCCCTGGTGTTGTCCTCAACTAAATAAAGCTGAGCTTCAACCTTCCGGCTCTCATTAAGTGGTTTTAAAAAAAAAAATGGTGGTTAGGGCCTACTAACGGCTTCTGCCCCTCCCTGGTGTTGTCCTCAACTAAATAAAGCTGAGCTTCAACCTTCTGCTCCAAATTACCATTTTAAAAAATTCAATAGGCTTTTCCGGCCTACTAAAGGTGTCTGTCTGTGTGCCCCTGCCTGGTGTTGCCCTCAACTAAATAAAGCTGAGCTTCAACCTTCTGCTCCAAATTACCATTTTGAAAAATGCAATAGGCTTTTCCGGCCTACTAAAGGTGTCTGTCTGTGTTCCCCTGCCTGGTGTTGTCCTCAACTAAATAAAGCTGAGCTTCAACCTTCCGGCTCTCATTAAGTGGTTTTAAAAAAAAAAAATGGTGGTTAGGGCCTACTAACGGCTTCTGCCCCTCCCTGGTGTTGCCCTCAACTAAATAAAGCTGAGCTTCAACCCTCTGCTCCAAATTACCATTTTGAAAAATGCAATAGGCTTTTCCGGCCTACTAAAGGTGTCTGTCTGTGTGCCCCTGCCTGGTGTTGCCCTCAACTAAATA
This sequence comes from Ranitomeya variabilis, assembly GCF_051348905.1. Taxonomy (NCBI): domain Eukaryota; kingdom Metazoa; phylum Chordata; class Amphibia; order Anura; family Dendrobatidae; genus Ranitomeya; species Ranitomeya variabilis. The sequence continues at coordinate 69,045,411 of NC_135235.1, read as the reverse complement.
AAGCTGAGCTTCAACCTTCTGCTCCAAATTACCATTTTGAAAAATGCAATAGGCTTTTCCGGCCTACTAAAGGTGTCTGTCTGTGTGCCCCTGCCTGGTGTTGTCCTCAACTAAATAAAGCTGAGCTTCAACCTTCCGGCTCTCATTAAGTGGTTTTAAAAAAAAAAATGGTGGTTAGGGCCTACTAACGGCTTCTGCCCCTCCCTGGTGTTGTCCTCAACTAAATAAAGCTGAGCTTCAACCTTCTGCTCCAAATTACCATTTTAAAAAATTCAATAGGCTTTTCCGGCCTACTAAAGGTGTCTGTCTGTGTGCCCCTGCCTGGTGTTGCCCTCAACTAAATAAAGCTGAGCTTCAACCTTCTGCTCCAAATTACCATTTTGAAAAATGCAATAGGCTTTTCCGGCCTACTAAAGGTGTCTGTCTGTGTTCCCCTGCCTGGTGTTGTCCTCAACTAAATAAAGCTGAGCTTCAACCTTCCGGCTCTCATTAAGTGGTTTTAAAAAAAAAAAATGGTGGTTAGGGCCTACTAACGGCTTCTGCCCCTCCCTGGTGTTGCCCTCAACTAAATAAAGCTGAGCTTCAACCTTCTGCTCCAAATTACCATTTTGAAAAATGCAATAGGCTTTTCCGGCCTACTAAAGGTGTCTGTCTGTGTGCCCCTGCCTGGTGTTGCCCTCAACTAAATAAAGCTGAGCTTCAACCTTCTGCTCCAAATTACCATTTTGAAAAATGCAATAGGCTTTTCCGGCCTACTAAAGGTGTCTGTCTGTGTGCCCCTGCCTGGTGTTGTCCTCAACTAAATAAAGCTGAGCTTCAACCTTCCGGCTCTCATTAAGTGGTTTTAAAAAAAAAAATGGTGGTTAGGGCCTACTAACGGCTTCTGCCCCTCCCTGGTGTTGCCCTCAACTAAATAAAGCTGAGCTTCAACCTTCTGCTCCAAATTACCATTTTGAAAAATGCAATAGGCTTTTCCGGCCTACTAAAGGTGTCTGTCTGTGTGCCCCTGCCTGGTGTTGCCCTCAACTAAATAAAGCTGAGCTTCAACCTTCTGCTCCAAATTACCATTTTGAAAAATGCAATAGGCTTTTCCGGCCTACTAAAGGTGTCTGTCTGTGTGCCCCTGCCTGGTGTTGTCCTCAACTAAATAAAGCTGAGCTTCAACCTTCCGGCTCTCATTAAGTGGTTTTAAAAAAAAAAATGGTGGTTAGGGCCTACTAACGGCTTCTGCCCCTCCCTGGTGTTGCCCTCAACTAAATAAAGCTGAGCTTCAACCTTCTGCTCCAAATTACCATTTTAAAAAATGCAATAGGCTTTTCCGGCCTACTAAAGGTGTCTGCCCCTCCCTGGTGTTGTCCTCAACTGAACAAAGCTGAGCTTCCACATTCTGGCTTTCGCCCTATACTATCAGATATTAAACTGCATTTGGCCTACTAGTGTGGTTAGGCCCTTGAAACAGTGTCTGCTGCTCTTGGGTTTGCTACTCCACTGAACAAAGCAATGCCGCCTGTTTAGTCCTGTTACCAATTTTGAACTGCATGTAGCCTACTTTATTCTTTGGCCCTATATCTGTTTCCTCCTCATCCTGCCCATTGCCCAGCCACTGCTAAATGAGTCTGCTGGTACATTGACCTAGACCACTACATTCCCCTTGTACTCTACACAGCCAGAATCTGTCCCTGCTGAAAGTAAGGTTCCCCTTCCCGCATGTTATACCACCTTACACAGGGACAAAGAGGAAGGTGCAGATGAAAGTGCAGGTTCCTTCATCAGGTGGGGGGCATACTCGTTGGCGACGTCACTGGCACAGGGCCCCTCAGAGTACGCAAAAGTGTCGCTGCTGGTGGGAGGCGCCCCCGCCATGCAAACACACCGCCGTACTTTGAGGGGCCCTGTGCCAGTGGCAATGCGAACGAGTGGGCCCCCCCCTGCTTGCTCAGGATCACAGCACTTGCAACTTTTAAATACTTACCTTTCCCTGCAACACCGCCGTGACGTAGTCCGCATTTCCTGGGCCCACGAAAAACTTGAGCCAGCCCTACTCCCCCCACAACTTTCCCCCAATTCCCTATGCCCAACTATTATTATACAGTTAATTAAGATTGGCAAGCTTCAGAAACAAGAATGGATGTTTTTGGCATTAAAATGGGCACTGTAGGTGTTTTCCTGGCCTCCACTCACTGCCGACTATGCTTCCCCATTGACTTGCATTGGGTTTCGTGTTTCGGTCGATCCCCGACTTTTAGCGATAATCGGCCGACTGCACTCGACTCGACTCTGGACAAAATCGGGTTTCCCAAAACCCTACTCGATCTTAAAAAAATGAAAGTCGCTCAACCCTAGGCATAACCAAATTTTCAAACAACCCCTCTGTCGTCAGAAACGCTGTTTTCCATTCATCTCCCTCCCGGATCCTTATGAGGTTATAAGCCCCTCGTAAGTCAAGCTTAGAAAACCATTTGGCCCCTGTGAGTTGATTACATAAATTGTGAATCAGAGGAAGAGGGTATGTGTTCTTCACAGTAATCTTATTCAGTTCCCGAAAGTCGAGGCATGATCGCAAACCACCATCTTTCTTCTTCACAAAGAAAAACCCTGCTGCCACGGGTGAGACAGAGGGCCGAATATGCGCCTTGCGGAGGCTCTCTGTGATGTACTCTTTCATGGCTTGGCACTCAGGCCCGGACAAATTGTACAGACGAGCCTTGGGTAATTTGGCTCCTGGGACTAAATCAATAGCACAATCACAAGATCGATGTGGTCGAAGCGCCTCAGCCTCACTTTCGGAAAAAACATCTTCAAAGTCCTTCAGGTACTCTGGAATACCCTCCAGACCAACAGACGACACAGATACAGACTTCAACGGGTTAACAGAAGGTCCCAGGTTACAACTCGGACCATTACTCTTTCATCCCCATTGAGTGATCTCCCCCGCCACCCAATCAATGACTGGATTGTGGCATTGCAGCCAGGGCATCCCCAATACCAGTCATGCAGGCAGATTATTCATGACGAAACAACTTAATTTTTCCACGTGAGTGGAACCCACTTTCAGAGAAAAGACATCAGTCCTGAAACAAGTTCCATCCCGGGTAAGAGGGGATGAATCAACAGCCACAATTTTAACAGGGTCTTTCAGCCTGACTGTCCCTATCTTATTACGATTCACAACTCAGGCAACAAGCACATTAATGGAAGAACCCACAGTCAACAAAGGCGGTGGTCACCACAGGACCGCCAGCAAGTTCCAATTCCACCTGGAGCACAATTTTTGCAAGCGCGAAATATTGTACCTGGGAGTCTGGACAACCTCCTCAATTGTTGCCCAGACTCAGTCGTTTCTCTGACAGTTTCACTGAAAAAGGGCAGGAGGGGCAGTTCCTTTTCCAATGTCAAGAGGCTCCACAGTAAAAGCATAGTAGGTTGTCTCTATGGTGCCTTCTCTCTTTCTCCATAACCGAGACTGACCCAATCTCCATTGGCTCAGATACAGGTGCAGGAGTACAAGGGAGTCTCTTGTTGCATCACTCCTCCAGCATGGAGTCTCCGTTCCATCTGGACCGCCTGCGTCATGGCATCCTCCAGGGTATCAGGAGGAGGATGAAGTGCAAGAGCGTTCTTTAGACGGTCAGACAGGCCCTTGTGGAAAAACCCACTCAGGGCGGCCTCACTCTAAGATACTTCGGCTGCCCAATGTCTAAATTCTGAGTAGAACCATTCAGCGGAGTGCCTCCCCTGTGTCAGTGTCACACTCATCACCATATCCTCTGCCAGATGCACTCTATCAGGCTCATCATAAATGTGCCCCAGAGCCTCAAAGAACAGGTTCACAGACATACGTTCAGGAGCAAAGGAAGAGAGAGAGATAGCCCATGCCTCTGGAGCCCCCATTAACAAGGACATTACGACCTCCACCCTCTGCTTTTTATTTCCAGAGGCCCGGGGACACAATTCGAAAAACAGCTTGCATCCCTCCTTGAAGACCCTAAACAATTTTTCATCTCCGAAAAAATTGTCGGTAACTTTACCGGTGGCTCGGGGTCTGCAACGGATACATCAGTGGGGCCCCCCTCCCAGAACCCCAATGGAGCAGACCCCTGTAAAGCACCTGCCACATCTCTCTGCAACTGTTGGTGCGAGTGGACCATGGCTTGCTGCTCCATGGACAGCTTCTGCATAAGCTGGTAGAGCTCATTAACCTGCCCCGTAAGAGCCTGTACCAAATCCATAGCATACTAACATCCCCCCATCAGGGAAAAGACTGTATGGTCAGCTATAATGTCATGACTCCCGGGTATTACTGCTGCGGGAAGAGCTGCACACAGCAGTAAGGGAGCTAGGCAAAGTGCCGGGTAACTAACCAGGTAACAACCAGGACCTGAACCATGTGACAGAGTAGGAGGTGGTCAGGGACGGAGCCAGATGTTGGGGTGCAGAGAAGACGATAACCTCAGGAGAGTAGTCAAACAAGCTAAGATCAGAACCAGGAGATCACGAGGTACCAAAGGGGTGAGATAGGGTATTGTCAGAAGGGAAGCCAGAGGTCAAAAATCCAAAAGAACCAACAAGCAGAGTTAAGCACAGAGAGCAAGGAAAACAATTGAAAACCGGGCACACACTCCAGGGGTCAGGCACACAGACTAGGCGAAAGTATAGCTGACAGGGAATCCTAGTCTGGAGTGAGTATAAATACCCCTCCCAGATCCAAAGGGAGGCCAGCAAAATTATCCCTGAGAGAACAGGACATTAACCATGTAATAACCATGACACAATTTTTGCCACATACAGGGACAAATACCACCACACCAGGGCCAGACCACATATTACCACCACATAGTGACCGAATAATACCACATACAGGGGCAAACACCGCCATACCATGACCAGACATTACCACCTATAGTGACTGAATTATACAACATTCAAGGAACAAATGTCGTCACACCATGACCAGACCAAGTGCAACTTCTCACAACCATCCAGGGGCAATGTAGCAATGAAGAATGTGTGTTTCCAGCATGATGGAGACCATGTTACAAGGCAAAAGTAATATCTAAGTGGCTTGGTGATCAAAACATTGAAATTTTGGATCTATGACTAGGAAACACCCTAGAACTCAGTTGCATATAAAACTTGTGCTAAATCTTCAAAAAAAAAATGGATAACAATAACACAGAAATTGCTATGAACTTTAAACCTTGAATATGCAAGAATGAGTTGCCGTCAATCAGGATTTGGCCCAAAGGCTGATTTCTATTAGCCAAGGCCAGTTGCAGAAGTCTTTATTGAGTCTTTGCATAAACCTGATGCATTTGTCAACAAACGTTTAAAATCTTATAAAATGTTAATAATTGCACTTCAGTAACCATAGAAACATCTGACTAAAAGATCTAAAAACACTGATGTAGCAAACTATGTGAAAACCCACATTTGCGTCAGTCTCAAAACCTTTGGTCACAATTTTACATACAGGTGGGTCATTGTCTGAGAAAGGAAGGGGAGCACTGTCAGTGTCCATTTCTGGTACAGTATGAAGTAATTGTGCAATCCCTATCATTTCTCCCCCCGCAGGACAAGATTGTTTACTTATTGCTTTCTAAGGAATAAAAATGACAGCTGAATAAAAAGGAAAAAACAAGTTCTTCTGCAGTCAGGACTGTGCTCTCCGGGCAGCGATGAGGTGACATGATCGTCAGCTAGCTCCATCTAGTTTTTGCATAGGTGTGTTGAAGGTTGGTCTCCGTCTGTGGGAGGGAAGACGTCACAGAAACATATGCAAACAACTTTTCATGTAATAGATTTCAGAGAAAAGCCGAGACTGCCGAAGAGACTAAACCAAATAATATTTTCTACAACCACATATGTATTTTTCAATAAACCATCAACGAGCTGAATGAATTGGGCAGAAGGCAAGAATTTAGAAAATTAGAAAAGACAAAAAGACATCCGAACAGGTAAAAGATTCCATCTTCTAACAATTAACCCTATCCATCACAAGTCTTGAAGGATCATTTCACTCCGCAACAGGCAAACTTAGTTAGTTTGAGAAACAGAAAAGATGGATAAATTTCGTATGATCTTCCAATTTCTGCAAGCCAACCAGGAATCATTCATGAATGGAATATGTGGCATTATGGCACTTGCGAGTGCCCAGCTATACACAACATTCGACTTCAACTGTCCATGCCTTCCGAGCTACAACCTATCTTATGCCATGGGAGTTTTGTGTGTACCGCCTATTGTATTATTTTTACTTGGATTTGTTATGAACAATAACGTGTCGATGCTGGCGGAAGAATGGAAGAGACCAACGGGCATGAGGCAAAAAGACTCGGCCGTACTGCGTTACATGTTCTGCTCAATGACACAGCGTGCGTTAATTGCCCCTGCCGTATGGATCTCGGTGTCCTTATTACATGGCGAGTGTTTTATATGTGCTTTTAGCACGTCAGTACCCATTGATCAACTGGGAAACATCACTGGAATCACTCTGTCCGAGAAAGAAATTAAGCGAATACTTGCCAGGATTCCCTGCAAGGAAATTTATGATGGACATCATATCGTACCGCAAGAAGTGGCGTCAAGATATCTGCGCTGTATCTCACAGGTAAGACATTGGGCATGAACACCATCTAAAATAAAGAGAGACTCTTTGTATTTATTTATTTTTTTAATTCCTAACATACAATAAATATTTATTGAAAAAGTTCCATAATATACAAATACAATATTCTGTTTCATTCTAAGTCATGTTTTAAAAAGTGGCCATCAGAAAGCAGTATATGTCCCATTTTCTAGATATGTGTACTGCAGGGGATATGTACCACATATGTGTAGAAAGAAGAAAAATATTTCAGCAAATACCAAAAGACAAGAAATCTATAGGAGGCAGATATTGGTCACTTTAATGCTATGTTCAAATTATAACTATGGTGTATGTTCACTTTGTACCCCAGATGTGCCCATATCCTATAAGAAGACCGATATATTCTAAAGGAGAGTCTTTTTGGCATGTGTTCAAGTGGTATCTACAGTGTAATATTTTCTGTACTGAACTGAAAGAGGATCCAACAATTTACAATGGAAGTCAATTGACAAAGGATGCGACTTGGGGGATACACTGCATTTGGGGGATATGCTGCATGTGCATGGCAAATTTATCATTTATTTATTATGTTTACTTATATAGCACCATTAATTCCACAGCACTTTATATCATCACCCCCAAATCTATATTCCCTATCAGTATTTCTTTGTATTGTGGAAGGAAAGCCATGGAAACACGGGGAGAACATACAAACTAGATGTTAGTGCCCTCTTCATGAAATCATTTTCCTACATTCTGCCACATCTTTCTATTGTTACCATATGAATATACTTTTTTTTACCTAAAATGTTTTTTTTTTATATTGGATTATTGAATAATATTCTTCCTTTTATATCCTCAGTTTAGTTTTTTTCTGCTTTTACATTAAAGGAGGGTTCAAAAATTAGAAAACGATTAATTCTTTTTTTACAAAAAAGAAGTTTTCAAAAGCTTAGAAAAACATTGAAAAAAAAACAAAAAACAGTGCCACACCTGTCCACAGGTTGTGTGTGGTATTACATTTTAGCCCTGTTCACTTCAACAGAGCTGAACTGCAATATCAGGCAGAAGCCATCCTGCAGCCCCAGGTGTGGTTGTAACCCTAAAATAAAGCAGCCAAAATCAAGTGGCAGTGATTTTTTTTGTAAGCAAAAAAAAAAACAGTTGCACAAAAAACACAAGATAAATGAGGCATAAAGATAAGCCCAACAATGGAGTATATTGCATCCAAAATAAATATTTGATAAAATATAAAAAAAAACAAATTAATTAATAAATACACAGTTAGATCAATAAAAGCAGGTTGCTATATAGTACAGAAATCACAATACTAATGAACCAGTCTGATCAAATGCGATTGTAAAAATTATCTGCTGCGCCCTATGAAGTATAGTATGAATCATAGGGAGAAAGTGTATCCAATATCTAGCAGTAGGGCTAAAAGTGCAGACTTACATTGTGACTGGTTTAGATATGTGTCGCTGCCACCCCAATGCACTTTTTGCCCTTCTTCATCAGGAGGTGTGTAAAAAGGAGGAAACAAAACAAGTTCTCCTGAAATAACATTTACAGTTCTCCATAGAACTTTATGAGCACCAACTGCCATCTCCTATCTCAGTATTGGGAGAATTTATGATCGCTGAAGTCAGATTTTACCTGTAAATTGGGAATTTTGAGAATGAATGACCAGTCCAGGAGAAGAAAGAAGTTGATTTCTCCAATAAGATATATTATAAAGTTTTTTTTAATTTTTACATGTACTATATGCAAAATATGTAAACAACGGTTACTCTTTAAAGAAAAGAGAAGAAGCAGCAGTTCACATACAGTTTTTTTTACTGGAATTGTATCAGAATTTTACATTTTATGACATGCCAAGTAGAGAGGATCAAATCTTCTGAAAGTCAAATTCATTTCACTGAATATTTTCCAAATATTCAATTTACAGCAAATCGATTCTCAGTGAATCGCAAAGTACTCCAAATGCCCTGAAAAGATGTGCATGACACTCTGAGGTTTCCTAAGACTGTTTCCAACTCCTTTCAAGCTCTTTAATGCAACCAGAGCCTTAGAAGTGTCACAGTGACCTCAACAGATGTGGCTATGGGTATTATTCAGATGGTACCAGGTTTTCACTGTTTAGGAATTTGTTCACTCTTAGCTGTGACATCTACACATTATCCAACAATGGCTGCTGCATTCCCTGCCTTGACTTTTATATAGGCTACAGATAGTTCTTCTGGAATGGCTGTGCTATATCAGATGATATGCTCACCAATGTCCCGTATAAATAAAGCTGGCACTTCAAATACACTATAAACAACACATGGTTGCCCAAAGGGTAACCATAACAAAGAGATCCAGAATAATATTAATCAAGGCTTTATTGGAAAACTTGATAAAATGCATAAAAATGCCCAAGCATCCTAAGATAAGGTGGAGGCTATGTGCAATACATCACATCAACATATCACTTTGCATGGTAATGGTGTCATTGTAATATATTTACTTCTGTATATTTTAAGCTGCCTAAGCATGCCCAGAGTATACCAACAGTATTAAATAGTTTATATGGCCATATCTACCTGCAAGCAGCACAGCGTTCCACCTCACCCCAACGCACGTTTCGCACCAGGCTTCTTCCGGGGGCGTAAGAAGGGGGTGCTTGGGCATTTTTATGCATTTTATCAAGTTTTCCAATAAAGCCTTTATTAATATTATTCTGGATCTCTTTGTTATGGTTACCCTTTGGGCAACCATGTGTTGTTTATATATCAGATGATAGCTGCAAGGCATTATGCAGTGACTACTGTATGGGGAAATGCCTGGGTGGTAACGGCTTATATCAGAGTGAAAGTAGCTGTTTGCTGAGGTGCCTGGGGACTACTTTTGACAGCTTTTGCCATACCATAGGGACAAACAGATTTCTTGTTTGTCTTGTTTATAACGTTGTCCCCAAATGTACTAATAAATATGACCATCTACCATTTGACTCACCATAGAAGTTCCTCCATAGAAGTTCTTAATTTTTCTCTAGACGAAACAAAAATCTAAATTCAACCAAATAACTTTCCCTTTCCGTTCTTGCAGGCATTTGGCTGGACCTTCATCCTACTGATGACTTTTTTGGCCTTTCTTGTGAGAGCCATCCGACCCTGCTTTACACAAGCTGCTTTTCTGAAAACCAAATACTGGTCTCACTACATTGACATAGAAAGAAAACTATTTGATGAGACCTGCACAGAGCATGCAAAAAGCTTTGCAAAACTGTGCATTCAGCAATTCTTCGAGAACATCAATCGAGATTTTAACTTGGGGCATTCACATGTATTGGAGAAAACACTAGAACAAGAAGAAATGGATAAACTCCTGGGAGTCACAAGCCAGGGCACAATGAACGATGTTCTTAAGAACTGGCACAGATGTAAGCCATCTTTAAAAGTGAATTCATATGAACATCAAAATGGGAATGGATGTATTAAAAACAATGAGCAGCAGATGAATAATCTAAACGGACCCAAGAAGGAAGCTGCGACGTACATCAGCAAAGTGTAACAATGGAAAAGCGGAAACAAATGGATACTAAAAAGACATCTAATCTCTGGAAATAAATGCTGCCTGGAAGACCATGAGCAAATAAAGTAAGAAACAAAGGAGAAAGAAAGTTTTCTGACACAAAAATACTGAAGGATGCTATGTGATTAATAGAGAGGTGCTGATATATATATATATATATATATATATATATATATATATATATACTGCAATGAAGTCACAAGAGAGGTTCTGCAGCAGCTGCAAAACTTGACAAGCCTTTGCTAACCAATTCTACGTCACTGGATTTGGGAAGTTAGAACAAGACGCAGCATCCAGAGGCAAGATCTGCCATTAGCAATGACACTTTGTAAAACGTTTGAGCCATTACATTCAATGGTCTTTCAAGGAAGAAGTATAAAATAAGAAATATTTGTATCAGTATTACTGAGAGAGAGCATTGTACCTTGAAAAATGGGAACTTTTGTGACTTTTTATACTCTGATAATGGTGCCTGAACTAATGTTTTTTTTTACTTCACTGGAAATTAAACTATGAAGGACTTTTGTATAAATATTATATAATAAGACTCCAAATAAATAATAATAGCAATAACAAATGTTTTGTTTGTCTGGTTTCGCCCTGTATTATTATTATTAACAGTATATTCTGTGATATAATAACTTTTTGATTATGTACAAATTAAACAAAAAAAGCAGACATTTGTGATGTTCCCCATATTGTTTTGTTTACAGCTCTCAATTATACTGGGAATTAAATGCAACAGCTTCATTGGTTGCCATAGACAAAGCTCTTTGTTTGGCAAAAGCTACAGTTAATCTGTTTAGATTAAAAAAGCTCTCCCCCCAACAAAATGTATATCTTCTTAATATATTGCACAGGAAAGATATGTATCTTTGGACCGTGTTAGCCAGTGGATAGAAAAATATTTAGAATTGAGAGTCCTCAGTGGTTGATACCTTTTAATGGCTAACTGAAAAGATGGTAACAGATTGCAAGCTTTCAAGACTACACAGGTCTCTTCATCAGGCATAGACTAATAGAAATTCTGAAGAATCACATATTTATGGACAACACAGCACAGAAAAATGCCATAGACAAGACAGGTGACGTGAAGCAGAATTACCATTCTGTGAGTGATAAACAGTTATGTCCATAAATATTGGAATCGTTTACAGATAAAGAGTGTGAATGGTTTATTGTCCTCTGATTGGGGTCTGGTACTGTGACACTCTCAGTGCAGGAATGAATGTGTCGCATGGATTTATGTCTTTTTACATCAACTAAGGAATTTGCACTTCAGACCTTATGGGGCATCATAACAAACAACCAGATCCCAATCAGAGTACAATAAAACATTAAGACTTCCTTATCTATGAACTGTTCTAATATTTATGGACATAAATAACTCACATAATGGTAATTCTGCTTCACGTCACCAGTCTTGTCTATGGCATTTTTCTGTGCTGTGCTGTGCTGTGCATAAATATGTGATTCTTCAGAATTTCTATTAGTCTATGCCTGATAAAGAGACCTGAGTAGTCTCGAAAGCTTGCAACTTGTTAACATCTTTTCAGTTAGCCATTAAAAGGTATCAACCACTGAGGACTCTCAATTCTAAATATTTTATTAATATACTGCAGTCATCCTATTACACATCACTGTGTACTTACAATTGCTCATTTTGCCTTTCTACCCAGTGAATTTGTCTCTTTTCCATTAGGTCACAAAGGTGTTTACATCCCCCTGGAAGACCAGGAGTTAAAGGGTCAGAATCACAGGTCTTCTTTAGAGATGGTGTGATTTGTGTCCCATATTAAATTAATTTAGTTTCTTCTCGTGCAGAAGCGGTTAATGACCCTATCTATGCTGGTTAGAAACTTTCCAGCTCCATTTCAGCTGCTTCTGATCTGGTTATTACCTCTTCCTATAAAAACTGGTCAGACCTTCTTGTCCCTGCTGATGAAAGATTTGTCTTCCTGTGCTGTGTGCTAAAGTGAAGTGGTTGGAGTGGAGCTGCTGTAGTAGTGATCCGTGGTTTGCTGTAGTACGTGTGTGTTTATCTCCCGGACCCTGTTCCCATTTAGCTTATTCCTCCCTGACCCTATCCTCCTCCCTATTGTTGGTTAGTGCTTTTGTATGATAAGAGGTTTTCTATTATCCCTGTTTTGTCTTTGTGTCTTGTTTACCTTACATTTTTGTCCCATGCCTCATGGAGTGGGGGAGGGGACAAACCAGGGATTAACAGGAGCATAGTAAGGTCGTAGAGTCGGACCTCCCTACCTTCAAGAGTTTCCCTGGGACAGGGATCGTTAGGGTTCCAGTCCCAGGGCCAGTTTGAGGCCACCTCTCCTTACCTCTCCTGACAATGACATCACCTGATTAAAAACTCACTAGCTGAATCCTTCTAGGCTCTTTTTAAAACAGGAGGTCTCTTTTCCATGCATGAGTCAACACTGCAAAAATCACTAGCAGGGGGGAGCAGTGATCAGATGGGTCAGAAGTTGAAGAATGGGATGACTCATGCAGGGAAAATTTACTTACTGTTTCTACTTAGAGCTTAGAAGGATTCAGCTAGTCTCTTTATAATCACCTGATGTCCCAAACTAATGGAAAAAAGAATTATCTGGGTAGGCAAAGTGAGCAATAATTGTAAGTAGACAGTGCTATATAATATGATGACTGCAAAATCTTTAGAGGATAAAAACTTTGAAGGGAGTGCTTCCAAAATATCCCCAATGACAGTTGTCGAAGATCAGGCATGTTAAATTCAACATGGTTGATCCTCTTTTGCTGTTGCAATTAAAACAAGCATGAGCAAATGTCTAAACTGTACAGGCACGATTACAGCAGAGCGGGGTGAAATAGCAGGCTGAGAGCAATCTTGTTGGCACCGCCAGTATGTTGACAGATATAGTTCATTTTGGAGAGAATTGTCAGAATTATATTGTATTTTAATCCTTCAAATATATATCTTACTACAAAGAATGGTCATCTTTTAGAAGATGTCGAGCAAAAAAAGAAATATCAAACAAAAGAAAAAAAAACAGATTATATTTATAAAGTTGAAACTAGAAGTTTACATACACTGCTGTATATAAAAAGACACACATTCATGTTTTTCTCTGACATGAAATCAGAATAAACCTTTCCTGTTTTAGGTCAGTTAGGATTACCATAACTATTAATATTTGTCAAATGCCAGAATAATGAGAGAGAGAATGTTTTAAGGCATTTTTATTACTTAATGCAAAGCCAAAAGTTTTCAGATATTGCGAAAAACATGCATATGTATCGTTTTACATAGTGTATGGAAACTTCTAAAATGTTGATATTTTATTAGAAATACAATAAAAACATTTAAAAAAATGGATAAAGAGACAAGAATTTAAGGGGATACCGACAAAAATCAATTACCGAGCAGATATGCCCAGGGAGGTAAGGAAGAGCACAGATGCTTACGGTAACTTTCCCTATATGTATCCCTATCTGGATCCTCCTTACCTCCCTGGATATATGTTTATTCATTTTTTTTCTGTGTTTTTATAGCATTACTAATAAAATATTTAAATTTTAATATATAAAGAAAGTTTTTTTTATTTTGTAGATATTTATCTTTCAGCAAATCCAATGTCTATTGCCAAAATACATTTATTTACTGGTAGCGTTTTTCATAATAGCAGTTGACATTTCTCCTATATGTGGACAGGGATGCAGGTATCTATTTATGATGCGTTATCATATAGCAATTACATTGTACATATGTGCTATATTCTAAGCAGTCAATATGACGTTCTCCTAGTTATTGGAATACATTGATAAGAATGTTATTGTACGGTTGCTTTTCTCCATAAAGCACAATGCCCATTTAGCATTATGGATGAAACGTCACTCAGATTGCCGGTCACAGGCTTTATCTGCAACGTGTTGTGAAATGTTTTGATGATTGGCATATTGTCACCTTTTCTGCACTTGCACCTTGTATGGATTTATGGAACGTCTCGTAGATGCACCACGCATGGCCACAACTGATAGGAGTTCCTGTATAAAACAAAAGTGCAACCACACATATTATGCCATCAAAAATCTACTTGTCATGGCACAAAATCATGCAAACTACAATCTAAAAAAGATCTTTTGTCATGTTCTTCACAGATGTTTTAAAAAAAATGTAACAAAAAGCCTCTGAACTTCAAGAAACCAAACCAACGCTCCAGGGCTAACAACATTCCTGGCCACAAAGCCATTTCAGTCATGATTACTAGTGCGGCACTCAAGCTGACTACATTTGTTAATCTTACATTTTTACGGCAGACACGGACTTTACAAAAATGTGATGTCCCTTCAGGCTTCTTCCCTGCATAATAGTAAGCATTCAAAGAATACCTACCCTTACAAAACCACAATCCCGATCTTTGAGGAAGTTGCTGTAGAAGTTCACTAGATGTGGTGCTATCAGAAATGTTTTGTCTAAAGTTGGCCAAACATATGAGATAGCCACTGTCATCTCTCCCTCCCGATGTTCCCATACACAGTAGCGCTCGGCTCTGTCATCGGTTCCCCCCTCCCTCCCACATCATCTGTCAGGGAAAAGTTGGGAGACCCCAGTACCCATTAGATGGTTGGCTGATGTATATGTCAGTCCTGCTGATTTTTATCTAATGTGTATGTAGGTCTAATAAGCATATTTTGGGCTCTTTATTTAATCAACACTCCCCATGTATATTAAAGGGATTGTCTGGCCTTAGGGTATGTAACGCCGACGTCCCTGTATAACTCCCCTCCCCCTCACAGTAGGGACGTCTACATGCTCATCACCAGAGCCGTTCAGAGTCTCCTGCTCTGGCTCCCACAGCGGTTCCCAAGTTCCAGGGTCCGCGCACGTGACGCAGGTCTCCCAGGAATGAGCTTAGGGCGTGCATGCTCCCCGATTCTTGCATACTCCGGGAGTGTCGCCAGCCTATAGCTGGGAGGCATTAGGTATTTAAGGCACCCTCCCTTGTAGGGAGGTGCCTGAGCAACTTCAGTACCTAGTATGTGTATTCAACTTAAATTAGAATATTACAAAACAATAAGGGTATGTTCACACGTTTCATTCTTGCAGCATTATTTTTAGTGTGTTAAAGAAGCCGCATTTTACAGTACCAGCAAAAGAAATGCAATATCAGAAATATGCACATGCTTGTTTTTTCACTGACTGAATTCGAGCACTGCAGCATTTTTGAAAATCTACAGCATGTCAGTACTTACAGCGTTTTTGCAACATTTTTTACCCATTCAAAGTAATGATAAAGTGAAAAAAAATTGCAAAAAACGCAGCATAATATTTGTATTGCACTTTTGCAGCGTTTTGGTGCATAAAACTGATATTAACTGATATTAACTGTAGGCAAATCACACATGTAATAAGCAAGCAGCATCGCATTATGACCAGTATTTTTCCTGCCACCAATCAGATTTTGCCTGCAGAAAAAAACGCTGTAAAAAAGCAAAGTGTGAACATGCCCTAAAACCCAGTTTTACACTTTAACCCCTTAACAACCGCCGATACGCCTTTTAACGGCAGCAGTTAAGGGTACTTATTCCTCAGCGTCGCTTTTAACGGCACTGGAAAATAAGGGTATAGAGTGTCCCCAGCGTTGGAAAATCTCTGGGGTCTCGGCTACTGGGGGGGTAGCTGAGACCGACCCCGGAGAACATGATTCGAGTCGGTTTTCTCCGTCCCCAGTCTTGCGATTGCCGTTATTCACCAAATAACGGATATCACAAAAAAAAGGCAGATTTCCCATTCATTCTCTCTCCTCTGATATGATCTAGCATACCAGATGAGAGAGAAATGGGGTCCCCGAGCCCTCCCGGTACGTCCGCCATCCCCGGACCCTCCGGCTCAGTCCCCCAGCCCTCTGCGTCTTCTCCCTGAAAGAAAATGGTGGGCACATGCACAGTGCGCCCGCTGAGTACTTACAAATACTCGGAGGACACCCGAGCGTGCTCGGGAAATCTCGAGTACTGTTATGATCCTTAGTGGTTGAGGATCACAAATTACTCCAGCTAAGTAACATACATAGGACAAGCTCTAGGGAGGTGGCAAACTGGACTGACCGCAAATCTGAACCTATCCAAACACACTAGAAGTAGTCGGTGAACGTGCCTAAAAAATCCTAGACGTCTCGAGCCAGCCTGAGGAACTAACTACCCCTAGAGAGAGAGAAAGACCTCACTTGCCTCCAGAGAAATAATCCCCAAAGATATAGAAGCCCCCAACAAATAATAACGGTGAGGTAAGAGGAAGGCACATATACAGGGGTGAAAACAGATTTAGCAAATGAGGCCCACTAATACTAGATAGCAGAAAATAGTAAAGGGGTCTGTGCGGTCAGTAAAAAACCCTTACAAAATATCCACTCTGAGATTTCAAGAACCCCCGCACCAACTAACGGTGTGGGGGGGAGAAACTCAGTCCCCTAGAGCAACCAGCAAGCGAGGAAATCACATTTTAGCGAGCTGGACTAAAAACATAATAAATGCTGATAATCAAAAAATGATCAAACAAAAACTTAGCTTGTCTTGGAGAGACTGGGAGCAAGGTAGTCACAAGGAATCTGAAGAGCACTGAGTACATTGAGAGCAGGCAAGGAACTGAGTATCCAGGTGAACTAAATAGGAAACCCAACCAAGGATAACAAACCAGCTGATGCTGCCAACCTGCAGAAAGACAACACTACACAGTACCGCTTGTGACCACTAGAGGGAGCCCAAAAACAGAGTTCACAACAGTACCCCCCCCCTTGAGGAGGGGTCACCGAACCCTCATCAAGACCCCCAGGGTGATCAGGACGAGCCGCGTGGAAGGCACGAACCAAATCGGCCGCATGAACATCAGAGGCGACAACCCAGGAATTATCCTCCTGACCATAGCCCTTCCACTTCACCAAATACTGAAGCCTCCATCTAGAGATACGAGAATCCAAAATCTTCTCCACCACGTACTCCAATTCGCCCTCGACCAGCACCGGAGCAGGAGGCTCAACAAAAGGAACCACAGGTACCACATACCTTCGCAACAAAGACCTATGGAACACATTATGAATGGCAAACGATGCTGGGAGATCCAAACGAAAAGACACCGGGTTAAGGATTTCCAAGATCTTATAAGGACCGATGAAGCGAGGCTTGAATTTAGGAGAGGAGACCTTCATAGGAACATACCGAGAAGACAGCCACACCAAATCCCCAACACGAAGTCGGGGACCCACACTGCGGCGGCGGTTGGCAAAGCGCTGAGCCTTCTCTTGTGACAACCTCAAATTGTCCACCACATGGTTCCAAATCTGCTGCAACCTATCCACCACAGAATCCACCCCAGGACAGTCAGAAGGCTCAACCTGACCCGAGGAAAAACGAGGATGGAAACCAGAATTGCAGAAAAAAGGCGAAACCAAAGTAGCAGAACTAGCCCGATTATTAACCCCTTAATCCCATATGACGTACTATACCGTCGAGGTGGGGTGGGCCTTAATTCCCGGTGACGGTATAGTACGTCATACGCGATCGGCCGCGCTCACGGGGGGAGCGCGGCCGATCGCGGCCGGGTGTCGGCTGCATATCGCAGCTGACATCCGGCACTATGTGCCAGGAGCGGTCACGGACCGCCCCCGGCACATTAACCCCCGGCACACCGCGATCAAACATGATCGCGGTGTACCGGCGGTACAGGGAAGCATCGCGCAGGGAGGGGGCTCCCTGCGTGCTTCCCTGAGACGATCGGTACAAGGTGATGTACTCACCTCGTACCGAACGTCTTCTCCCTGCAGGCCCCGGATCCAAAATGGCCGAGGGGCTGTATCCGGGTCCTGCAGGGAGCACTTCCGGGTCGGAGCAGGCTGCAGATGAAAGCTGCAGCCTGCTCCGATGAAAGTATGATCGCAGATCTGATAGAGTGCTGTGCACACTATCAGATCTGCGATCTGTGATGTCCCCCCCTGGGACAAAGTAAAAAAGTAAAAAAAAAAATTTCCACATGTGTAAAAAAAAATAATAATAATTCCTAAATAAATAATAATAAAAAAAAAAATATTATTCCCATAAATACATTTCTTTATCTAAAAAAAACAAACAAAAACAATAAAAGTACACATATTTAGTATCGCCGCGTCCGTAACGACCCAACCTATAAAACTGGCCCACTAGTTAACCCCTTCAGTAAACACCGTAAGAAAAAAAAAAAAAAACGAGGCAAAAAACAACGCTTTATTACCATACTGCCGAACAAAAAGTGGAATAACACGCGATCAAAAAGACGGATATAAATAACCATGTTACCGCTGAAAACGTCATCTTGTCCCGCAAAAAACGAGCCGCCATACAGCATCATAAGCAAAAAAATAAAAAAGTTATAGTCCTCAGAATAAAGCGATGCCAAAATAATTATTTTTTCTATAAAATAGTTTTTATCGTATAAAAGCGTCAAAACATAAAAAAATGATATAAATGAGGTATTGCTGTAATCGTACTGACCCGACGAATAAAACTGCTTTATCAATTTTACCAAGCGCAGAACGGTATAAACGCCTCTCCCAAAAGAAATTCATGAATAGCTGGTTTTTGGTTATTCTGCCTCACAAAAATCGGAATAAAAAGTGATAAAAAATGGTCACGTGTCCGAAAATGTTACCAATAAAAACGTCAACTCGTCCCGCAAAAAACAAGACCTCACATGACTCTGTGGACCAAAATGTGGAAAAATTATAGGTCTCAAAATGTGGAGACGCAAAAACTTTTTTGCTATAAAAAGCGTCTTTTAGTCTGGTTTCACACTTGCGTTTTTATCTGCATGCGTTTTTTTAAAAAACCGCATGTGTGAAAAAATGCATGTAAACGCGGTAAAACGCATGCGTTTTTATAGAAAAACACAAGAAAACAAGAAAAAAACAAAAAACCCTAACCCTACCCCTAACCCTACCCCTAACCTGAAATACGTGGCACTGAAATACGTGGCACTGAAATATACGTTTATATACGTATATACGTATATAAGTGCCACGATATTTCAGTGGCCACGTATTTAAGTGCCACGTATTTAAGTGCCACGTATTTAAGTGCCACGTATTTAAGTGCCACGTATTTACGTGCCACGTATTTACGTGCCACGTATTTTTCAGTGCCTGAAATACGTGGCACTGAAATACGTGGCACTGAAATATCGTGGCACTGAAATATCGTGGCACTGAAGTATTTACGTGCCACGTATTTTTCAGTGCCTGAAATACGTGGCACTGAAATACGTGGCACTGAAATACGTGGCACTGAAATATTGTGGCACTGAAATATCGTGGCACTTAAATACGTGGCACTTAAATACGTGGCACTTAAATACGTGGCACTTAAATACGTGGCACTTAAATACGTGGCACTTAAATACGTGGCACTTATATACGTGGCACTTATATACGTGGCACTTATGACTGTCAGAAAATGTTCAGTAAACGGTTAGGGGTAGGGTTTCAGGTAGAATTGGGGAGTTTCCACTGTTCAGGCACATCAGGGGCTCTCCAAACGCGACATGGCGTCCAATCTCAATTCCAGCCAATTCTGCGTTGAAAAAGTAAAACAGTGCTCCTTCCCTTCCGAGCTCTCCCGTGCGTCCAAAAAGGGGTTTACCCCAACATATGGGGTATCAGCGTACTAGGGACAAATTGAACAACAACTTCTGGGGTCCAAGTTCTCTTGTTATCCTTGGGAAAATAAAAATTTGGGGGGCTAAAAATCATTTTTGTGGGAAAAAAAATATGTTTTATTTTCACGGCTCTGCGTTGTAAACTGTAGTGAAACACTTGGGGGTTCAAAGTTCTCACAACACATCTAGATAAGTTCCTTGGGAGGTCTAGTTTCCAATATGGGGTCACTTGTGGGGGGTTTGTACTATTTGGGTACATCAGGGGCTCTGCAAATGCAACGTGACGCCTGCAGACCAATCCATTTAAGTCTGCATTCCAAATGGCGCTCCTTCCCTTCCGAGCTCTGTCATGCGCCCAAACAGTGGTTCCCCCCCACATAGGGGGTATCAGCGTACTCAGGACAAATTGGACAACAACTTTTAGGGTCCAATTTATCCTGATACCCTTGTGAAAATACAAAACTGGGGGCTAAAAAATAATTTTTGTGAAAAAGAAAAATAATTTTTATTTTCACGGCTCTGCATTATAAACTGTAGTGAAACACTTGGGGGTTCAAAGTTCTCACAACACATCTAGATAAGTTCCTTGGGGGGTCTAGTTTCCAATATGGGGTCACTTGTGGGGGGTTTGTACTGTTTGGGTACATCAGGGGCTCTGCAAATGCAACGTGACGCCTGCAGACCAATCCATTTAAGTCTGAATTCCAAATGGCGCTCCTTCCCTTCCGAGCTCTGTCATGCGCCCAAACAGTGGTTCCCCCCCACATAGGGGGTATCAGCGTACTCAGGACAAATTGGACAACAACTTTTAGGGTCCAATTTATCCTGATACCCTTGTGAAAATACAAAACTGGGGGCTAAAAAATCATTTTTGTGAAAAAGAAAAATAATTTTTATTTTCACGGCTCTGCGTTATAAACTGTAGTGAAACACTTGGGGGTTCAAAGTTCTCACAACACATCTAGATAAGTTCCTTGGGGGGTCTAGTTTCCAATATGGGGTCACTTGTGGGGGGTTTGTACTGTTTGGGTACATCAGGGGCTCTGCAAATGCAACGTGACGCCTGCAGACCAATCCATTTAAGTCTGAATTCCAAATGGCGCTCCTTCCCTTCCGAGCTCTGTCATGCGCCCAAACAGTGGTTCCCCCCCACATAGGGGGTATCAGCGTACTCAGGACAAATTGGACAACAACTTTTAGGGTCCAATTTATCCTGATACCCTTGTGAAAATACAAAACTGGGGGCTAAATTTCATTTTTGTGAAAAAAAAAAAATATATTTTCACGGCTCTGCGTTATAAACTGTAGTGAAACACTTGGGGGTTCAAAGTTCTCACAACACATCTAGATAAGTTCCTTGGGGGGTCTAGTTTCCAATATGGGGTCACTTGTGGGGGGTTTGTACTGTTTGGGTACATCAGGGGCTCTGCAAATGCAACGTGACGCCTGCAGACCAATCCATTTAAGTCTGCATTCCAAATGGCGCTCCTTCCCTTCCGAGCTCTGTCATGCGCCCAAACAGTGGTCCCTCCCCACAAATGGGGTATCAGCGTACTCCAGACAAATTGGACAACAACTTTTGGGGTCCAATTTATCCTGATACCCTTGTGAAAATACAAAACTGGGGGCTAAAAAATCATTTTTGTGAAAAAAAAAAATAATTTTTATTTTCACGGCTCTGCGTTATAAACTGTAGTGAAACACTTGGGGGTTCAAAGCTCTCAAAACACATCTAGATAAGTTCCTTAGGGGGTCTACTTTCCAAAATGGTGTCACTTGTGGGGGGTTTAATGTTTAGGCACATCAGGGGCTCTCCAAACGCAACATGGCATCCCATCTTAATTCCAGTCAATTTTGCATTGAAAAGTAAAATAGCGCTTCTTCCCTTCTGAGCTCTGCTATGCGCCCAAACAATGGTTTACACCAACATATGGGGTATCGTCGTACTCAGGACAAATTGCACAACAACTTTTGTGGTCTAATTTCTTCTCTTACCCTTGGGGAAATAAAAAAATGGGGGTGAAAAGATCATTTTTGTGAAAAAATATGATTTTTTATTTTTACGGCTCTGCATTATAAACTTCTGTGAAGCACTTGTTGGGTCAAAGTGCTCAACACACATCTAGATAAGTTCCTTAAGGGGTCTACTTTCCAAAATGGTGTCACTCGTGGGGGGTTTCAATGTTTAGGCACATTAGGGGCTCTCCAAACGCAACATGGCGTCCCATCTCAATTCCAGTCAATTTTGCATTGAAAAGTCAAATGGCGCTCCTTCCCTTCTGAGCTCTGCCCTGCGCCCAAACAATGGTTTACACCCACATATGGGGTATCAGTGTACTCAGGACAAATTGCACAACAATTTTTGGGGTCCAATTTCTTCTCTTACCCTTGGGAAAATAAAAAATTGGGGGTGAAAAGATCATTTTTGTGAAAAAATATGATTTTTTATTTTTACGGCTCTGCATTATAAACTTCTGTAAAGCACTTGTTGGGTCAAAGTGCTCACCACACATCTAGATAAGTTCCTTAGGGGGTCTACTTTCCAAAATGGTGTCACTTGTTAGGGGTTTCAATGTTTAGGCACATCAAGGGCTCTCTAAATGCAACATGGCGTCCCATCTCAATTCCAGTCAATTTTGCATTGAAAAGTCAAATGGCGCTCCTTCCCTTCCGAGCTCTGCCCTGCGCCCAAACAATGGTTTACACCCACATATGGGGTATCAGCGTACTCAGGACAAATTGCACAACAATTTTTGGGGTCCAATTTCTTCTCTCACCCTTGGGAAAATAAAAAATTGGGGGTGAAAAGATAATTTTTGTGAAAAAATATGATTTTTTATTTTTACGGCTCTGCATTATAAACTTCTGTAAAGCACTTGTTGGGTCAAAGTGCTCACCACACATCTAGATAAGTTCCTTAGGGGGTCTACTTTCCAAAATGGTGTCACTTGTGGGGGGTTTCAATGTTTAGGCACATCAGGGGCTCTCCAAATGCAACATGGCGTCCCATCTCAATTCCAGTCAATTTTGCATTGAAAAGTCAAATGGCGCTCCTTTGCTTCCAAGCTCTGCCATGCGCCCAAACTGTGGTTTACCCCCACATATGGGGTATCAGCGTACTCAGGACAAATTGTACAACAACTTTTGGGGTCTATTTTCTCCTGTTACCCTTGGTAAAATAAAACAAATTGGAGCTGAAATAAATTTTGTGTGAAAAAAAGTTAAATGTTCATTTTTATTTAAACATTCCAAAAATTCCTGTGAAACACCTGAAGGGTTAATAAACTTCTTGAAAGTGGTTTTGAGTACCTTGAGGGGTGCAGTTTTTAGAATGGTGTCACACTTGGGTATTTTCTATCATATAGACCCGTCAAAATGACTTCAAATGAGATGTGGTCCCTAAAAAAAAATGGTGTTGTAAAAATGAGAAATTGCTGGTCAACTTTTAACCCTTATAACTCCGTCACAAAAAAAAATTTTGATTCCAAAATTGTGCTGATGTAAAGTAGACATGTGGGAAATGTTATTTATTAAGTATTTTGTGTGACATATGTCTGTGATTTAAGGGCATAAAAATTCAAAGTTGGAAAATTGCGAAATTTTCAAAATTTTCGCCAAATATTCGTTTTTTTCACAAATAAACGCAAGTTATATCGAAGAAATTTTACCACTAACATGAAGTACAATATGTCACGAGAAAACAATGTCAGAATCGCCAAGATCCATTGAAGCGTTCCAGAGTTATAACCTCATAAAGGGACAGTGGTCAGAATTGTAAAAATTGGCCCGGTCATTAACGTGCAAACCACCCTCGGGGCTTAAGGGGTTAAGGGCAAACTCGGCCAATGGCAAAAAAGTCACCCAATCATCCTGATCAGCAGAAACAAAACATCTCAAATAAGTTTCCAACGTCTGATTAGTTCGCTCGGTTTGGCCATTAGTCTGAGGATGGAAGGCCGACGAAAAAGACAAATCAATGCCCATCTTAGCACAAAAAGTCCGCCAAAACCTGGACACAAACTGGGATCCTCTATCAGACACAATATTTTCAGGAATGCCGTGCAAGCGAACCACATTCTGAAAAAATAGAGGAACCAAATCGGAGGAAGAAGGCAACTTAGGCAAGGGCACCAAATGGACCATCTTGGAAAAACGATCACACACCACCCAGATGACAGACATTTTCTGAGATACCGGAAGATCTGAAATAAAATCCATGGAAATGTGCGTCCAAGGCCTTTTCGGAATAGGCAAAGGCAAAAGCAAACCGCTGGCACGAGAACAGCAAGGCTTAGCCTGAGCACAAATCCCACTTCTGCGATGCATTAAACACTCTTGGGGTCTGCTCTACTGTTATGATCCTTAGTGGTTGAGGATCACAAATTACTCCAGCTAAGTAACATACATAGGACAAGCTCTAGGGAGGTGGCAAACTGGACTGACCGCAAATCTGAACCTATCCAAACACACTAGAAGTAGCCGGTGAACGTGCCTAAAAAATCCTAGACGTCTCGAGCCAGCCTGAGGAACTAACTACCCCTAGAGAGAAAGAAAGACCTCTCTTGCCTCCAGAGAAATAATCCCCAAAGAAATAGAAGCCCCCAACATATAATAACGGTGAGGTAAGAGGAAGGCACATACACAGGGGTGAAAACAGATTTAGCAAATGAGGCCCACTAATACTAGATAGCAGAAAATAGTAAAGGAGTCTGTGCGGTCAGTAAAAAACCCTTACAAAATATCTACTCTGAGATTTCAAGAACCCCCGCACCAACTAACGGTGTGGGGGGGAGAAACTCAGTCCCCTAGAGCAACCAGCAAGCGAGGAAATCACATTTTAGCGAGCTGGACTAAAAACATAATAAATGCTGATAATCAAAAAATGATCAAACAAAAACTTAGCTTGTCTTGGAGAGACTGGGAGCAAGGTAGTCACAAGGAATCTGAAGAGCACTGAATACATTGAGAGCAGGCAAGGAACTGAGTATCCAGGTGAACTAAATAGGAAACCCAACCAAGGATAACGAACCAGCTGATGCTGCCAACCTGCAGAAAGACAACACTACACAGTACCGCTTGTGACCACTAGAGGGAGCCCAAAAACAGAGTTCACAACAGAGTACCGAGTATACTCGCTCATCACTAGTGGCCATCATTACTTTAAGAAATGAAGGTCAGTCAGTCCGAAAAATTGGGAAAACTTTGAAAGTGTCCCCAAGTGCAGTGGCAAAAACCATCAAGCGCTACAAAGAAACTGGCTCACATGAGGACCGCCCCAGGAAAGGAAGACCAAGAGTCACCTCTGCTTCTGAGGATAGGTTTATCCGAGTCACCAGCCTCAGAAATCGCAGGTTAACAGCAGCTCAGATTAGAGACCAGGTCAATGCCACACAGATTTCTAGCAGCAGACACATCTCTACAACAACTGTTAAGAGGAGACTTTGTGCAGCAGGCCTTCATGGTAAAATAGCTGCTAGGAAACCACTGCTAAAGACAGGCAACAAGCAGAAGAGACTTGTTTGGGCTAAAGAACACAAGGAATGGACATTAGACCAGTGGAAATCTGTGCTTTGGTCTGATGAGTCCAAATTTGAGATCTTTGGCTCCAACCACCGTGTCTTTGTGCGACGCAGAAAAGGTGAACGCATGGACTCTACATGCCTGGTTCCCACCGTGAAGCATGGAGGAGGAGGTGTAATGGTGTGGGGGTGCTTTGCTGGTGACACTGTTGTTTGGGATTTATTCAAAATTGAAGGCATACTGAACCAGCATGGCTACCACAGCATCTTGCAGCGGCATGCTATTCCATCCGGTTTGTGTTTAGTTGGATCATCATTTATTTTTCAACAGGACAATGACCCCAAACACACCTCCAGGCTGTGTAAGGGCTATTTGACCAGGAAGGAGAGTGATGGGGTGCTACGCCAGATGACCTGGCCTCCACAGTCACCAGACCTGAACCCAATCGAGATGGTTTGGGGTGAGCTGGACCGTAGAGTGAAGGCAAAAGGGCCAACAAGTGCTAAACATCTCTGGGAACTCCTTCAAGATTGTTGGAAGACCATTCCCGGTGACTACCTATTGACGCTCATCAAGAAAATGCCAAGAGTGGGCAAAACAGTCATCAAAGCAAAAGATGGCTACTTTGAAGAACCTAGAATATAAGACACAATTTCAGTTGTTACAAACTTTTTTGTTAAGTATATAATTCCACATGTGTTAATTCATAGTTTCGATGCCTTCAGTGTGAATGTACAATTTTCATAGTCATGAAAATACAGAAAAATCTTTAAGTGAGAAGGTGTGTCCAAACTTTTGGTCTGTACTGTATATGTATATATATATATATATATATATATATATATATATATATATATATATATATATATATATATATTCACACAGCTCTGGCAAAAAGTAAGAGACCACTGCAAAATGTTCAGTTTGTCTGATTTTTCTCTTTATAAGTACCGTATATTTTTTCGCATATTATTATCATTTGCTCTAGTATTGTGACATAATAAAGTTTAATTGTTTTTGTGCATGAGTTCCTCCACTGGGTTACTCTTTTGTTTTATTGGTTTTATTGCTTATTATTCTTTTCAATGAAAGTTATGTTTTATGAGACATATTTGCGTCATTTTTCTTTTTTGTTGTTAGTTTGCTAACTTAAAGATGATGCAAAAAATGAATGTTTTGACTACTTAACATTTGCTTAACATAACAAAACCTGGATAAACAAGCTTTGTTTAGATTGCAGGATGATGATCAGATTTCATCTTTCCATGCCCTGACTCCAGGGTGACTCCAGGGTGAGCCTGAGATAAACTTGTGCCTATACTCATCAGTCAATCTGAAGAGGCAGACCAGAGGAGGGTGGGAAGAGCACTGGAGGTGAGAGGTGAACAAGCACCATGGAAGAAGCTTCCCTGGTCTTATTTTTGCTCTAGGGGCATTCTCTCCATTTAGACTCTTGTTTGTGAGTATGTACAGTATGTGTATAGTGTTCTTTCCTTTAAAATCAATGGAAGCGTCTGCCATCATGTGGACAAAAAGTGCACTGCAGGTAATGTATAATCTCAATTAATGTATCATGATTAGTGTTGAGCATTCCAATACCGCAAGTATCGGGTATCGGCCGATATTTGCGGTATCGGAATTCCGATACCGAGTTCCGATATTTTTGCGATATCGGGAATCGGGATCGGGATCCATATTCATGTGTAAAATAAAGAATAAAAATAAAAAATAGGGATATACTCACCCTCGGACACGCCCTGGTTGTAACCGCTCCAACCGGCAGCCTCCGTTCCTAAGAATGAGCGAGTGAAGGACCTGCGATGACGTCGCGGTCTTGTGATTGGTCACGTAACCGCTGACGTGACCACTCACGTGACCGCGACGTCATCGAAGGTCCTTCACTCGCTCATTCTTAGGAACGGAGGCTGCCGGTTGCAGCGGTTACAACCAGGGCACGTCCGAGGGTGAGTATATCCCTATTTTTTATTTTTATTCTTTATTTTACACATGAATATGGATCCCAGGGCCTGAAGGAGAGTTTCCTCTCCTTCAGACCCTGGGAACCATCCAGGATCACTTCCGATATTTGTGTCCCATTGACTTGTATTGGTATCGGGTATCGGTATCGGCGAGATCCAATATTTTTCGGGTATCGGCCGATCCAATCCGATACCGATACTTTCAAATATCGGAAGGTATCCCTCTACACTAATCATGATAAGAAAGAAGACAAATACCAAACCAGGTTAAAAAAAAATGCAAGAATAAGTTTGGGTTACATTGTGACATTGGAGAAGCTGCACTAAAATCTCAGCTTTACTACAATGCAACCTCAACAATTACCCATAAGAAACAAGGTTGAGGCAACCATCTGAACACCAGAAAAGGCATAAGATTACTCATAGAGAAACAGCGAGGCCGCTTCATAGAGTTATCACACTGTGTGTGGCTGTGTCATAGTCCTAGATTAAAAGGGACAGTTTTAGGGCCCATGTAAATTGCAATATTCAGGTCTCTATTAGGAATAAACTGAAATTCTAGGAGCTCAGTGTTACAGATTCATTAGCATGTGCACGAAACCTAGCATCCTTAACAACCCTAAATTAAGATGAAAATAAAAGAAAGATATGTAACATGCAAAAGAGAACAAGGAAAACATCAGGGATCAATAAAGAAAACAATTAGGTAAGTTGACAACTTAAAGAGAATTGCATTGTTATACTTGCCACATATGCCCCAAATACCCCACTATTCACTTATACAAGTCCCCAAGTATCCAATTGTACATAAAAGCAGTTGAAATATTTAGTTAGAAAATGACTTATTGTTTAAATGAGGTCTTTGTGTAAAGTTTTTCTTTTTGCAAACATTTTTTCCCCATATCACAATCTTAATTAAAAATGTAATTTTTACACTGGCCATTGACTGTTTTTTAGATTGTAACCTACTATTTCAGGAAATTTACATGCACATTAGCAACAATGAACAGAATCAGACCCTATCTTTTGTATTGAAGCATCTAATGTGCGTGTGCAAAGGTCATGGTGAAGGGAGCGGGATCTGTGACATCATCTATTCTAAATGGATCCTCAGCTGTGCATAGGGGAGTAATCCGGTCTCTGATGATCGGGAGTCTGCTCTTTTAGAGATAAGAGAAAGCGCAACTCTGAAATAGTCTTAATGGACAGTGTGAAAATTACAGAATTATTATTGTTGGGGTTTTTTTTTAATATAAATCATGCTATGGATTAAAAAAAAATGGCAATTAAAATAGATAAACATGTAACACCAAAACCTGGTTTAAACAATAGGTCATTTTCTTATGACACTTTCCCTTTAAATAATAATTCCGTCCTAAGTATAAAATAACATTTGGAATTACACACCAACTTGAATCTGTACATTTTACTCTTCTTAGTTTGATGCTGTGTCTTTTCTGTTATTTTTGAAGCCTTGAGATTAAGCGCACTTTTCTTCAGTGATCCTAAAGACTTTATTCCATAAGTCACTTAACCTGTCTGAAACCTGCCTGACCTCCACATCTCCCAGAGGAAACATTTCTGACACACTACAAGCAGAACAAAAAGCCTTCACGCAGCATTTACTGATTTTTAAAGAGACACTTAAAGATGTTTATGTAAATCAAGATGTAAAAATGTTCTATTATTCTGTGTTGTCTAATATGGTAGAAATGAAATTATATAAATATAACGCATAAAATACCGTACTATTTTCAAGGATGAGGCAAAAATTAGATTAGATTAGTATTTTATGCCTGCACAGGGGTGACACTTACTATATGGAAGCACAATGGAGACATTATTAATATGTAAAATCACAGAGGAGGCAGAAAAGGGACACACTGTGACTATGAGAAGGCGCAGAGGAGGCACTAATGTGAAGGGACAGAGGGGGTGGTTTTACTATAAAGAAGAACAGAAGGAATAAAGGAGGCATTATTACTATATGAAGGTATAAAGGTGGCACTATTACTATATGGAGGTATAAAGGGGGCATTATTACTATATGAAGGTATAAAGGTGGCACTATTACTATATGGAGGTATAAAGGGGGCACTATTACTATATGGAGGTATAAAGGGGGCACTATTACTATATGAAGGTATAAAGGGGGCACTATTACTATATGGAGGTATAAAGGGGGCACTATTACTATATGAAGGTATAAAGGTGGCACTATTACTATATGAAGGTATAAAGGTGGCACTATTACTATATGGAGGTATAAAGGGGGCACTATTACTATATGGAGGTATAAAGGGGGCACTATTACTATATGAAGGTATAAAGGGGGCACTATTACTATATGAAGGTATAAAGGGGGCACTATTACTATATGAAGGTATAAAGGGGGCACTATTACTATATGGAGGTATAAAGGGGACACTATTACTATATGAAGGTATAAAGGGGGCACTATTACTATATGGAGGTATAAAGGGGGCACTATTACTATATGGAGGTATAAAGGTGGCACTATTACTATATGAAGGTATAAAGGGGGCACTATTACTATATGGAGGTATAAAGGGGGCACTATTACTATATGGAGGTATAAAGGGGGCACTATTACTATATGAAGGTATAAAGGTGGCACTATTACTATATGAAGGTATAAAGGGGGCACTATTACTATATGAAGGTATAAAGGGGGCACTATTACTATATGAAGGTATAAAGGGGGCACTATTACTATATGAAGGTATAAAGGTGGCACTATTACTATATGAAGGTATAAAGGGGGCAATATTACTATATGAAGGTATAAAGGGGGCACTATTACTATATGGAGGTATAAAGGGGACACTATTACTATATGAAGGTATAAAGGGGGCACTATTACTATATGGAGGTATAAAGGGGGCACTATTACTATATGGAGGTATAAAGGGGGCACTATTACTATATGAAGGTATAAAGGGGGCACTATTACTATATGAAGGTATAAAGGTGGCACTATTACTATATGAAGGTATAAAGGGGGCACTATTACTATATGAAGGTATAAAGGGGGCACTATTACTATATGAAGGTATAAAGGGGGCACTATTACTATATGGAGGTATAAAGGGGACACTATTACTATATGAAGGTATAAAGGGGGCACTATTACTATATGGAGGTATAAAGGGGGCACTATTACTATATGGAGGTATAAAGGGGGCACTATTACTATATGAAGGTATAAAGGTGGCACTATTACTATATGAAGGTATAAAGGGGGCACTATTACTATATGGAGGTATAAAGGGGACACTATTACTATATGAAGGTATAAAGGGGGCACTATTACTATATGGAGGTATAAAGGGGGCACTATTACTATATGGAGGTATAAAGGGGGCACTATTACTATATGGAGGTATAAAGGGGGCACTATTACTATATGAAGGTATAAAGGTGGCACTATTACTATATGGAGGTATAAAGGGGGCACTATTACTATATGGAGGTATAAAGGGGGCACTATTACTATATGGAGGTATAAAGGGGCACAATTACTATATGAAGGTATAAAGGGGCACAATTACTATATGAAGGTATAAAGGGGCCAAAAGGTTCACTATTACTATATGGTAGGGGTACTATTACTATATGGAAGTGGTACTGTTACTATATGGAAGGGATACTATTACTATATGGAAGGGGTACTATTACTATATGGAAGGGGTCCTGTTACTATATGGAAGGGGTACTGTTACTATATGGAAGGGGTACTATTACTATATAGAAGGGGTCCTGTTACTATATGGAAGGGGTCCTGTTACTATATGGAAGGGGTACTGTTACTATATGGAAGGGGTACTGTTACTATATGGAAGGGTTACTGTTACTATATGGAAGCCAGCAGGAGCAGTATTACCATATGGAGGAACATAGAAGGGACTGTGTAGCAACAGGAGAAGTGGTGGAGAGTGAGACCGGATTGTTGAAAAAGAAGATGGTTGTGGAAGTGCGATCACCCCAAAGTCAGGAGCAAGCAAAAATTCCTTACAGAGGCCTAAGCAGTCATCAAGTCTACTGTGGCTGTTTCCTCTAAGTGAGTTGCCACATCACCCGCACCAGGAAGTCCCGCCATGCAATTTGATGAAGGTTCAATCATCACAATGAAGAAAGAGGTGACCATTGGGGAGTCAGCTGCTGCTTCTGAGATTCACCCTCTAGTAGTAGCTGCTGTTGTGGACCAATCGGGTCCTGAAAGTGCCCTAGTTGTTCCTGTTGGGCCAAGTGGTCCAAGTTGATAATTATTTATGGAGAGGAACTGTCTCTGTTATTTTAGTTTCCAGTAGGCCAAATGTAGGCCTGGAAAAGCCATATAGCCTATATTTTTCATTTTATTTTCACTTCAGTTGTACCTATTTCTGCTCGATTGAGAGCACCTAAGCAAATTGGTGGATTCTACACCGTCAGCTATGGACTGTGGTTTGAAGAGACCGTTTTGCTAGGACTAGGCCTTTTCACTTTGTGTCCATCCTTGTCATTGTAATACACAGGGGATTCCGGCACCATCTGTGGGTATGTGGCCTGAATGCAGAATATCTGAATGTAACAGCGCTACATCTTGACCCGCGTGACCCTTACAGAGGCACAAAGGGAGCATTATTATGATTTGGAGGCACAGCGGGGGTACTATTACTAAATGGAGGAACAATATGGACACTATTACTATACTTTAGAACAAAGGGGGCATTATTACTTTATAGAGGAAGAGAGTGCACTAGTATTATATGGAGGCACTATGTGGAGGAATAGATGGTGATATTTCTATTAAAAGAAGGCACAGAGAAGACACTATACTATTTGGACACAATGAAGTTGGAGCGCCCGCTAGAGCGGTGGGGTACTCGGGCCAGGTCCCATGGTCATTAAAGGGGTAGTCACAGTGGCAATGACCTGGTCCGTGGCCTTGGGCGTCCAAGTTAAAGGGAACCTGTCACCCCCAAATTCGAAGGTGAGCTAAGCATTCTGTAATGCTGTAGATAAGCCCCCGATGAAAGATAAGAAAAAGAGGTTAGATTATACTCACTCGGGGCGGTCCCGCTGTGGTCCGGTCTGATGGGCGTCGCGGTCCGGTCCGGGGCCTCCCATCTTCTTACATTGACGTCCTCTTCTGGTCTTCACGCTGCGGCTCTGGCGCAGGCGTACTTTGTCTGCCCTGTTGAGGACAGAGCAAAGTACTGCAGTGCGCAGGCGCCAGGCCTCTCTGACCTTTCCCGGCACCTGCACACTGCAGTACTTTGCTCTGCCCTCAACAGGGCAGACAAAGTACGCCTGCGCCGGAGCCGCAGCATGAAGACAAGAAGAAGACATCATTGTAAGAAGATGGGAGGCCCCGGACCGGACCACGGCGCCCATCGGACCAGAACAGAACCAGGACCGCCCACCTAGGTGAGTATAATGTAACCTCTTTTTCTCATCTTTCAGGATACATCGGGGGCTTATCTACAGCATTACAGAATGCTGTAGATAAGCCCCTGATGCCGGTGGCCGCAGCTCATCTTCGATTTTTAGGGTGACAGGTTCCCTTTAATGGTACAGGTGAGTTTTATGTTAAATTTTTCAGCTCACCTGTCCACTTTGTGCATGGCTGCCATCCCAGGAAAATCTGATAAGTAGTGAAAAAGTCCAGCACCAAAAGGTTGCACTCCAACAAACTTTATGCCAAAATCTTCATATGAAAACATAGACAACTGACAATAGGAAAAATGGTAAAAAAAGCAGAGGTCCCAGTTATGACTAAGGGGCATATTTGGCCTTGAAATGCGAAACCTGTGTCTGGGACCTCTGTAATTTTTACCATTTTTCCTATTGTCGGTTGTCTATGTTTTTATATGAAGACTTTGGAATAAAGTTTGTTGGAGTGCAACCTTTTGGTGCTGGACTTTTTTACTGAGTTTTTTTATGGTATTTCTATTCAAGTATTGAAGAAATTCTTCCAATTCCACTCGTGAACCTTGCCAGACAAACAATATGTTGTCAATAAACCTTATCCATAATATCACTGAGCCTGTCAATTTGTGATCCATATTTTGGACATATTCATTTTCCCATTAACCCATGTATAAATTCACATATGATGGCGGGAAAGATGCAGGTTTGACGTGTGAGCCCACATCAAAGTCAGGGACATTACCTTTAACGTACATGTATATCAAAGGTCATGACAGGGTTAAAAACTATCAAACAAAGTACTGGATACACACAAACCTCACATCCAGCCTATATTACTGGGAGAAACGCTCCCACAAGAGAAAAATCAGAAACTTAGATTAGATTGCAAACTAAATATTAAGAAGACTAAAAATCACTGAAGGAATGAAACTTAGTGCAATTGTATTAATTATAGGCAATCACTAACGTGTAAAAATCATTTTTCTGCTGCAAAAACATCTACATTGTGTGAACCCATCCTTACTTTTCCTATTATTCTCTCTACCGCACTTTCTGAAGTGTACATTTTTCCTTAATCTTTTTTTATTATACAAGGAATATTGTATTTTTACTTTGTTACACTGTATCTTAGCTTTGACATTTTAACAAGGTTTTTTACAACATGAATGTCCTTGAGCGAAATTTGTTACAGTTGTGACTACATGAGCTGTATACATTATTCATACAAAAGCACATCAAATACTAACTATAGGCAAATATATGCAAAGATTGTTTCAGCTGCTATATTCTCACATAGCTTTATACTATTTTATCATATGATTTCCATCATAACCAGCACCGCTTTGTGCAGAAAATTATGCAGAGCTCACATTTGTTTGTTTATGATGTTTTCTTGGTTATCTCTTGACTGCTATTTGGTAAAAGTTGTAGATAGAACTTGAAACGAAAGAGGAAAATGACGTCAGAAAATGAAAATAAGACACAATATCATTTTTCTTTTGGTGTTTTCATTAAAGGGATTGTTTGTAAATGGGTAAAATAGGAAAGTAGTTAACCCCTTTCTGCTATCGGACGTACTATCCTGTCCATGTGACCTGGGACCTAATTCCCATGGATGGAATAGTACGCCATACGCGATCAGCCGCGCTCACGGGGGGAGCGCGGCCGATCGCGGCTGGGTGTCACCTGATTATCACAGCTGACATCACGGACCGCTCCCGGCACTTTAACCCCCGAAGCTAAATATTTAACCTCTGGGCCAAAATATGCAAAAACTATAGCTCTCAAAATGTGGTGACGCAAAAACTATTTTCTGCAATAAAAAGCGTCTTTTAGCGTGTGACAGCTGCCAACCATAAAAACACGATATAAAAACCCACTATAAATAGTAAATCAAACCCCCCTTTATCACCCCCTTAGTTAGGGAAAAATAATAAAATTAAAAAAATGTATTTATTTATATTTTCCCATTAGGGTAAGGCTTCTTTTACACATACCGTTGTTTTGTGGCCCATAGATTTCTATGGGGCCACAAAAACGGGCAGCAATAATTTCACGGTGCACCGTATGCTGTATGGCCTGCTCGATCTTTTTCCCGGCTTACAGACACGGCCCCCATTGAAAATCAATGGGGCTGCAAAAACAGCTAAAGTTTGTTTTTGCGGTGCATCGTTACTTCCAGTTTTGCGGAACGCTGTTTTTTTTTCCAATTCTATTTCTATAGTATTGGAAGCCCAAAAAATGGAGATCCGCAAGTTTTTTGCTGTCTGTTATTGCAGCAGACCGTGAAAATTGCGGCGATACAGCCCGCAATAACGGGCCGCAAAAAACCCGGTATGTGTTAAAGAAGTAATAGGGTTACGGTTAGGGTTAGGGCTAAAGTTAGGGTTGGAGCTAAAGTTAGGGTTAGGGTTGGGGCTAAAGTTAGGGTTAGAGTTGGTGCTAAAGTTAGAGTTAGGGTTGGGATTAGAGATGGGGTTAGGGTTTGGATTAAGTTTATGGTTGGGATTAGTTTTGGGATTAGGGATGTGTCAGGGTTAGGGGTGTGGTTAGGGTTATGGTTAGGGTTAGGGGTGTGTTGGGGTTAGGGGTGTGTTGGGGTTAGGGGTGTGGTTAGGGTTGTGATTAGGGATAGGGGAGTGGTTGGGTTAGGGGTGTGGTTAGGGTTATGGTTAGGGTTGGGATTACTGTTAGGGGTGTGTTCGGGTTAGGGTTGGAGTTAGAATTGGGGGTTTTCCATTGTTTAGGTACATCAGGGGCTCTCCAAATGCGACATGGCATCCAATCTCAATTCCAGCCAATTCTGCGCTGAAAAAGTAAAACGGCACAGATAAGTTCCTTGGGGGGTCTAGTTTCCAATATGGAGTCACTTGTGGGGGGTTTCAATTTCAACTGTTACCCTTGGAAAAATACAAAACTGGGGGCTAAAAATAATTTTTGAGGAAAAAAAAAGAATTTTTGTTTTCACGGCTCTGCGTTATAAACTGTAGTGAAACACTTGGGGGTTCAAAGCTTTCACAACACATCTAGATGAGTTCCTTAGGGGGTCTACTTTCCAAAATAGTGTCACTTTTGGGGGGTTTCAATGTTTAGGCACATCAGGAGCTCTGCAAACACAACATGGCGTTCCATCTCAGTTCCAGTCAATTTTGCATTGAAAAGTCAAATGGCGCTCCTTCCCTTCCGAGCTCTGCCATGCGCCCCAACAGTGGTTTACCCCCACATATGAGGTATCGGCGTACTCAGGACAAATTGTACAACAACTTTTGGGGTCCATTTTCTCCTGTTACCCTTGCTAAAATAAAACAAATTGGAGCTGAATTAAATTTTTTGTGAAAAAAAGTTAAATGCTCATTTTTATTTAAACATTCCAAAAATTCCTGTGAAACACCTGAAGGGTTAATAAACTTCTTGAATGTGGTTTTGAGCACCTTGAGGGGTGCAGTTTTTAGATTGGTGTCACTCTTGGTTATTTTCTGTCATATTGACCCCCCCAAACTCACGTCAAATGTGAGATGGTCCCTAAAAAAAATGGTGTTGTAAAAATGAGAAATTGCTTGTCAACTTTTAACCCTTATAACTCCCTAACAAAAAAAAATTTTGGTTCCAAAATGGTGCTGATGTAAAGTAGACATGTGGGAAATGTTAGTTATTAAGTATTTTGTGTGACATATCTCTGTGATTTAATTTAATTAACTTTGATAAAATTCAAAGTTGGAAAATTGCGAAATTTTCTAAATTGTCGCCAAATTTCCGTTTTTTTCACAAATAAACACAGGTAATATCAAAGAAATGTTACCACTATCATGAAGAACAATATGTCACGAGAAAACATTGTCAGAATCACCGGGATCCATTGAAGCGTTCCAGAGTTATAAGCTCATAAAGGGACAGTGGTCAGAATTGTAAAAATTGGCCCGGTCATTAACGTGCAAACCACCCTTGGGGGTAAAGGGGTTAAAAAAAATCTAATTTGTGATTTACATCTTATTAAAAATATTAGATAAAGATTGAAGGGATGTTTAATTTGGTAGTTTACAGCTCCTTGCCTAGTATACTAGCCATATTGTAGTCTCAGCTTGTCCAGCAACCAAGCTCTATGTATTAGGGTATGTGCACACGCTGCGGATTTTGCTGCGGATCTGTAGCAGTTTTCCCTAAGTTTACAGTACTATGTAAACCTATGGAAAAAAAACCGCTGTGCACATGCTGCCGAAAAATCCGCGCGGAAACGCAGCGGATTATTTTCCGCAGCATGTCAATTCTTTGTGCGGATTCCGCAGCGGTTTTACACCTGCACCAATAGGAATCTGCAGTTGTAAAACCGCAGTGGAATCCTCAGAAGAAACCGCTATAAAATCCTCAGTGAAAACCGCAGTGGTTTTGCACTGCGGATTTTCCAAATCCGCTGCGGAAAAATCCGCAGCAGAATCCGCAACGTGTGCACATACCCTTACAGATTGCTTGCTCCGCTCTGACGCCAGCCACATCACTGGACCCAGCTAGCTTTGGTTCCTCTGTGCTTCTTCCATACTGCAGAGACACGGCTACCTCAGCTAGCCACCTTGCAGAAAGCACGGTTCAGAGCAACGTCATGACCGCACCGCTGGTCTGAACTGTCGGTCTTCAGAAACACACCACTTTGGCAAAGCAGGAATGAAGAGACAAGGAGTGGTGAGCTCCTGAAGCTGCATCTTGAGGCAACCAACAATAACTGAATTTTATAATAGTAAAAAAAGGTATCAGTACTAGTTTATATCAATGTATGTACTTTGTATTATTATATATGTTGCGACGTTCACTCAAACGCAGTCTACTACGTCTGATTGTCCACCTCCAGTAGGTGTACGCACTTGAAAATGATGTATGGCAGAGCACACATTCGCTCTGCAGGCACCATTATAGTTTATGGAATGTTGGCTCATACGTCCACATCCCATTTTGCGGGGGGTTCAGACGTAAGTGCAGCGCCCCAGAGTCCTGGTCGTTGCAGTACTGTTGCTCCGCCACTAAGGGGAGTGATGGTATGTCCGATGGCACTTAAGGAGTTCACCTGACCAGGTATCACAGACAAAAATACACTTCACAGTCTGGCCTCAAGGGGGAGCAAAGGGTACTATGTATTAGGCCACTCCTCACAATCTGGTAAAACTGGGGGTTGGATAGGAAGTTAGGCAGAAGCTGACTGGGTTGGAACCAGGCAACATCCTGTGGCAGAGGGTGTTGCGGGGGAAAGATTCAGGGGGGTCCCTGTCAGGGGTGGGATCCTGACAGAGGCCTAGCGAACAAGATAAAGCGTTAAGGAACCACGCCTGCACTACATTGCGGCGGTATCTCAAGAAAGGACAAGAAGCGAGGTTTACGTGAGAAACGAGATCACAGAAAAAAGGAGATAATACCAGTAGGAGTCGTGCTGTAAGATCGAGGCAACATCCTACTGAGGCGCGTCTGGGGGCGCTCCATAAGCACTGACAGGGCCACTGAACGGGTGGAAAGAAGGTTGACTAGAGCCCCATTGGGACTAACAATCTATATTCCTGATCTGTAGGTCTTTGGAGTACGGGAGGAAACCGGAGAACCTGGAGGAAACCCACACAAACACGGGAGGACATACAAACAACAGATGTTGTCCTTGGTGGTGTTTGAACCCAGGACCCCAGCGCTGCAAGGCTGCAGTGCTAACCACTGAGCCACCGTGCTGCTCACATGTGTTCTATTATCCTTCCAACTGGGATTCATTGTTCGGTGGGAATACATGACCGTGCATGTCTTTATGTTTGTATATCTGTGTGCATTAATGTCTATATGTGTTATCATTCAAGCAAATAAGGTAGCACACTGTAGCGCTGAAACATGCAAACATGAAACATGAAAATTTAACTGCATTACTGCACTAGAAATATGAAAAATGAGAGCGTTTAGCGCATAAAAAAGACCAATTTTATGTGTACCTGGTAGCCACTTTACGGCATCTCTACAGTGCTACAGTGTGCTACCTTATTTGCTTGAATGTATAGGAGTTGGCGACTCTAGGTTCAGCACCTGTTCACACTTAGTCTATGTATGGATGTGACGGTCAGTTTTTTCAAATGTATTATTTAGCTTTCTGACCGAGCACTCCGCCTCCTAGTCACTGGTGTTTTAATTACAGCAGGTCCATTACCCCTCCACAGAGAGAGAGAATGGTAGTCTCACAAGAGGTTTTCATAGGCACCCATTCAAATGGAGACGTTTATTCTCAGTGAGGAAGGAAATCGTAGGACCTGGTATAAGAGAGATGCCGTAAAGTGGCTACCAGGTACACATAAAATTGGCCTTTTTTATGCGCTACACGCTCTCATTTTTCATATTTCTAGTGCAGTAATGCAGTTAAATTTTCATGTTTCATGTTTGCATGTTTCAGCGCTACAGTGTGCTACCTTATTTGCTTGAATGTATAGGAGTTGGCGACTCTAGGTTTAGCACCTGTTCACACTTAGTCTATGTATGGATGTGATGGTCAGTTTTTCAAATATATGTGTTATCATGTTAGTTATTGGTGTAGTATTATTACTTGAGCAATGTACTATACACATGTAATATTTTGGCTCGGTATCGTCATGTTTTCTGTTTATGTGTGTGACAGACCACAGACAGACCAACTGCAGCCAATATGCAGATGAATTGCCACATGCACTAGTCTGATTTATTCAATGGACCAGAAACATATACGTAATAGAAGATCAAGAAGCTGCACATAGAGCCAATCTCGTTCACAAATTATGGATGTAAATGGGCCAATTTTCTATACAACCACCTGAACCTGGCCTAAGGCTCCATTTTTCAAAATATTCACAACACTTGTAAAACTTCATCACCTTTACATATTCTATCTGTTGCTGCACTCCTGAGAATGTCAAAATCAGCATTTTAATTTACATGCAAAAAAGGTTTTAAGTGGTTTTGCCATGACAGAACACTTCTTGAACTTCTGACCCCTGAAGTTGTTTTCCCCTGGCACCAGTCTCTTTAGGCCAGGGTGACACAACAGTATTTTCCCTCATCCGAGAGAATGAGCCGATTATTCTAATCACACTTTGGCCAAACTCTGTTCACAGTATGATCCGATTTTCACGGATGGGGAGAAGATGTGAACAAAAATGTCTCCATCTTCTCCATGCTGTCAGTCTGTGAAAATCAGACTATACTCAGATGTCATCCAAGTGAGGTCAGAAGTTTTCCATGGACTCATTGACTTGCATGGCCGAGAAAATCCGAGAAAATAATTGGACACATGTCCGATGTTTTGTCTGATCGCACTCGGACTGAAAATATGGTCATGTGCACAAGCCCTTATCTTGATCGATAGCTCTGTCTGATTTCCTTGCCTGGCACTAAAGTAATAGCTGTCAATTATGCTAAAGAGGCTGATGCTAATCAGGGAAATAACCTGGAGAGGCTGTGGTTCTTAGCGCCTCACTTACATCTGGATTAAATCGCTGATTTCGTAGGAATGTAGCAACAGATTAAAGATATAAAGGTGTCGATGGATTTAGATTTCAAAGACCTGCATGTCCATTAAACTGATTTAGGGTATTATCTTACTAACAGATTCACTTTAACCAATGATGGTCTATCAGTAGGATAGAGTGACAAAAATACAGGTTGAGGCCGGTTTCACACATCAGTGCCTCTGATACGTATAGTGACAGTTTTCTCATGTACCGGAGACACTGACACACGTAGACCCATTCAAATGAATAGATCTATGCAGATACCAGCGTGTTTTGACGGACTGTGCGTCCGTGTGCAAAACACACAGACATGTCCATTTTTACCCGCAGACATGTCCCGCCAAACGTCCTGCACATGTGCACACAGAGAACAGTGTACACTGTCCTCCGTGCGCACGTCTGGCCACGGGGGAAGCAGTGCTACTGTAAGCCGCTGTCCCCCTGTGTGTGGTGCTGAAGCCGGCTTTCATTCATTGTTCCCTGCTCTTCTGGCAGCAGAGCGAGCAGGGGACAACGAATGAAATAAAAAACGACGTGGAGTTCCCACTATATATTCCAACCAACACGGCAAAACTCACAGGTGCGGGCTGCTATTCTCAGGCTGGTAAGGGACCATTGATATACTGTAGGCTCCCCCATCCTAAAAACTGCAGCCCGCAGCTGCCCAGAAAAGGCACATCTATTAGATGTGCCAATTCTGGAGCTTTGCTCTATTCTTCCAACTGCCCTTTAGAGGTGGCATATGGGGTAATGAGGGGTTAATATCACCTTCCTATTGTGAGGTGACATTAGGTCGGCTTAGTAATGGAGAGGTGTCAATTAGACACCTATCCATTACTAATCTTACAGTTGTTAAAGGGTTAATAAAACACACACAGTAAGAAAAAAGTCTTTTAATAAAATAAAACAATACACACAATTTTTCCATCTTTATTCTTCTGCCATTCCAAGCAAAGCCATCGATCTCCTGTAATAAACCATAAAATAAAAAAACAACATTATCCCATACCTGTCCGCCGTACAGTCAAGTCCCACGCAGTAATCCATATCTAGGGGAATTTACAGTTTACACAGGGGAGCGCTGCTAATTCGACTGCTCCCGGCTGTAAACGACTGGAGAATGAATGAAATGATGGGAGCGGAGCTTCAGTGGCTAGCGGTGACGTCACCAAAGCTGCGCCCCCTGGTGGCATGAACTAAGATGAACTCTTCTGGGAAAATCAGCTGGCATCCTGAAAGCATACAAGGTCAGGGGTGGACATATCATTGGTGCAACCTGTGCCGCCCAAGAGGTAAGGGGGCCCATTTCTACCTCCAAAGCAGGTGCATCGTTGCATTTTTAGGAGCTCTTGGGCCCATATACTGTTCTTGCACTGGGGCCCTTTTCTGTCCGCCAGTGTCCAGGGCAATTACAATAAAGAAGTAATGCCATAAAATGTTCTATTGGACTTTTTGCAAGTTTTGCGTCCTTCCATTTGGCAGCTCTGGACCAAGACTAAACATGCTTCAGATTTTAAAATGCGTTTCTTATGCATCCACTTTCTTAGCATTCTCTTTCCTCTGTATAACCTTTCTGGCTTTCCTCAGGTGATAAATGCCATATGGATATACAGTATATATCATAATCATCAAGAACTTTCCATGCAGATATAGCAATCAGACACTTCAAAGCACATTCTACAAGTGTGGGGATGGGGTGAGAAGTACAGCAATATACCTTACGTGTACAAGGCACCAAAGTGGCATGTCCCATCCCTGTATGCTGGCAATTCTCCTCTCCTGCTACATAGTCCAGGGGAGTTCCCCGGTGGGCCCCTGTGCAGATCTGGGCCACCGACCCCACTGTATGGGCAGTACTTGGCATAATTCACTTGATTCACTCTGTACAGAAAAAAGCAGCATCTCATCATTCATTAATTAAACTACCCAGTTTATTATTATAGGTAAATTTGTGAACGAGGATAGTGTAATATCTGTATGCAGGTGAAAAGTGACCCCTCAAAGTCATTATTACTGGTGGACCCTTGAAACCCCAGTCCGACATGTCTAGAGCCAGAGATTAGGAATTAGCCTTAGCTCAACCAAGTGTTTCACTTCATCCTCATATGGCCCCTTCTATACCACTCGTTCCACGACCAAATCAATGGAATGCTAAGCTGTTAGTGTACCTGGAATGAGGACTTGAGG
The DNA here is from genome assembly GCF_051348905.1 of Ranitomeya variabilis. Lineage (NCBI taxonomy): Eukaryota > Metazoa > Chordata > Amphibia > Anura > Dendrobatidae > Ranitomeya > Ranitomeya variabilis. The sequence goes on along the minus strand of NC_135235.1, from coordinate 69,002,982 downwards.
GGGACAGCTACCGTACCTTATCCCACCTATATACCATAATCCCAGGAGTAGGACTGGTGTGATGTTCCCTTGTGAAGGCCTCTTCATGGTGTTACCTATGTGCTCTCCCTACAAGTCTCTGGCTATCATTGAGTCCAAGACAGTAGCGGGACTCATCACATCGAACAAGATAGACCTCCATTCCAGCCTCCATTACAGTCTTGCTCTGCATAATCATAGCCTTTGAGAGCGGAATCGTGAGGTCAAAGAAACATATGTAGTTGGATGTCTCTCCCATAGTCCAACTGATTGCAGATGTTTTCTGATGGTTTGTGCAGACACTATTTGACTCCTTTGGCTTGGTATGTGAGATATAACTTCCCTTGCAGCACAGCATAGATCAATCATGGCCAATACTCCAAAGTGTCCCAGGAGTCATTTTTCAACACAACAACACGAGGCTGCGTGTTGCTCATGCTACTGTGAGCAGCATGAGTGACCTAAATGTGCCAGCATGGCTGCAAAGTCTCCGGACTTGTCTCCATGGCGCATAACTGGGACGTCATTAGTCGGCAATTGCATAGAGAGCTGCCAGCAGTGAAAGGAGGAACATTAGTCAGACCAACCATTAACCCCTTTCTGACATGACGATCCCTCGGCGTGACACGGGTCCCGATCATTGCCATGGTGACCTGATGTCATCATGATGACATCCGCGTCACCAGAGCGAGGAGCAGTGCTTGATCAGCAACTTTCTCTGTCAGTGCAGAGCTGATAATTTGTACAGCACGGGATTGCTGCTGCATCTCAATGCTGTACAAGCGATTAGCCTGCAAACAATGATTGTCCCATAGTGGAACAAAGTAAAAAAGGTAAAAAAAAAATAAAAAAAATAATTGTAAAAATATTTTTTTTTTAAATCTAAAATAATAATAAAAATAATCAAAATGTAAACAATAAAAGTACACATATTTGGTATCGCCACGTCCGCAACGACCCGACCTATAAATCTGTCCCACTAGTTAACCTCTTTAGTGAACACCATAAGAAATAAATAAAAAACAAGGCAAAGAATATTGCTTTATCATACCGCCGAACAAAAAGTGTAACAAAATGCGATCAAAAAGCTGGATATAAATAAACATGGTAACCCTGAAAATGTCATCGAGTCCCGCAAAAAACAAGCCACCATACAGCTACATCAGCAGCAAAATAAAAAAGCGATGGAAAACTACGGTAATTATTTTTTCTATAAAATAGGTTTTATTGTGTAAAAGCACCAAAACATAGAAAAACAATATAAATGAGGTATCGCTGTAATTGTAGAGACCCGAAGAATAAAACTGCCTTATAAATTTTTCCACACACAGAACGGCATAAACTCCCCTCCAACAAAAAAATACTTGAATTGCTGGTTTTTGTTCATACTGCCTTCCAAAAATCGGAATAGAAAGCGATCAAAAATGTCATGTCTGAAAATGGTACCAATAAAAACGTCAGCTAATGCCGCAAAAAACAAGCCCTCACATGACTCTGTGGGCCAAAATATGAGGATGCAAAAACTATTTTTTGCAATAAAAAGCGTCTTTTAGTGTGTGACAGCCGCCAAACATAAAAACCTGCTATAAATCTGGTCTCGCTGTAATTGTGCCGACCCGAAGAATAAAGTCACCTAATCACTTATACCGCTCGAGGTACGGCATAAAAAAAGAAATAAAACCAATTCATCACATGCTGTTGATTTTTTCATTCTACCTCCCAAAGATCTCAGTAAGGCTCGGCACACATTTATCCTGTGCTCTGCGCTGAGCGCTTGCACTGGGGTTTCCGTGTAAATTTCTGAAATAGGCGATTCAGACGGAACATCCGGCAGAAGATTCCATATAATGAGGCAGATGGAGACACTGTGGACACCGTCTGACCTGTGATCTGGTGTCATTCGTCTTTTTAGGATTGCATAAAAATGCCGTTGACCACAGTTTTGTGCACTTCTGAAAAGAAGGACACTGCTGAACAGAGGCCAAATGGATTCCAGAGTATCTCTGCTACCTTATTATAGTGAATGGATCCCTCGGGGGTTTCATCTGAATCACGCCACTAGGAGATTTCGATGTAAACCCCAAAGTAAGTGGTCAGCGTACAGCGCCGGATAAATGTGATCCCAAACGTTATGTAAAATGTTCCCAATAAAAGCTTCAACTCAATCCCCCCAAAAAAGCAAGCATTGGCTCAGGTCCATCATCTGTTAACAGAAATATAGGGGGCTTCCATGTAACCGGTAGCACAAAGGCTCTGGAAAAGCTAAATGGGTCCTCTTTCGCCAAAAGAAATTCAGAATATTCTCCGCTCCCAAACCACATATTGCGCCCATGTTTGGCATTTCTGAAGCGATGAGAGCATGCGTAACTTACGGATGCATGCCTCCAGAAGCACGGGCTGGGCATAACGTACTGGTGACTGCAACGTACTGGTCACTACAGCGGCAGTTTGCAATTTCCACTCAGCAACATTCATTACTGCTTGATTCTGGAAAATACTCATGGAGTCAAAATCGTCACTACACCTGTAGATAAATTCCCCAAGGGGTATAGTTTCCAAAATGGGGTCACTTGAGGGGGGATTCTACTCTTCTAGCATTAGAGTCTCTGTATATGGAGTCTGCAAACTATTCTAGGAACCAGGGCTGCCACTAGAAATTTCGGGGCCCCATACTGGCAAAATTTTCGGGGCCCCCTTGAGACTCCGCCCAGGCTCCACCCAGCCCCGCCTCCACGCTCCACCCCTCAAACTGTCCACAGTCCCACCGCTCTCTCTTGGAAAAACTCCACTTCTCACCAATCACACATTGAGGGTACGTGTCCACCTTCAGGATGGCCGGCGGTTGCGTCGGAGCGGCAAACCCGCTCGGCGCTAAGCCCCGCCCCCTGCTGTGACGCGATGATGCCGGATGTGTTCATTGCACACATCCGGGATCATCGCACCCCTCACATAGGGCCCTGTGTTATAGCTTGCGGCGGCGCAGCTGCCGCAAGGAACACGGTCATGCTGCGATCTTAAAAGAAGCGCCGCATGTCCGGAGTCGCAGGGCCGCCGGGTGCGTGTTACCACGCATAGTGGAGACGGGATTTCATAAAATCCCCTTCACTATGCTGGAACATCTGGACGCTGCGGGTTTGAAGCTGTGGCCCCACGCAGCGTCAAACACGCAGCGTTTACTTAACGTGGACACATACCCTAACAGTTCCCATCACCAGATCACACATATAGCCGGCAGCTTTTGTTTTGGCCAAAAGATTTTGTAAGCCGCCACCATAACACGGTAGACTCTTTTGGTGAGGCCCTACTCTGCTGTAACCTATTAAAGGGCACCTGTCACCCCGTTTTTTCAGTATGAGATAAAAATACTGTTAAATAGGGCCTGAGCTGTGCATTGCAATAGTGTATTTTGTGGACCCCGATTCCCCACCTATGCTGCCGAAATACGTTACCAAAGTAGCCGTTTTCGCCTGTCAATCAGGTTGGTCTGGTCAAAAGGGCGTGGTGTCTTCCCCCAGATCTTGCTTAGTTTTCCGTTGGTGGCGTAGTGGTGTGCGCATTCCCAAGGTCCCAAATCCACGTCACAGGGGAGTGAAAAGATCGCGATGTGCTGTATTTCATTGGTGATCGGTGGGCGCGGCCATCTTCCTTTGGCCGCGCGTGCGCAGAAGCGGCGCTCTGCTGGCCGCGGCTTCAGGAAAATGGCCGCGGGATGCCGCGCGTGCGCAGATGGAGATCGCGGCGGCCATTTTCCTGAAGCCGAGATGCGAACTCTGCTTCAGGAAAATGGCCGCCGTGATCTCCTTCTGCGCACGCGCGGCATCCCGCGGCCATTTTCCTGAAGCCACGGCCAGCAGAGCGCCGCTTCTGCGCACGCGCGGCCAAAGGAAGATGGCCGCGCCCACCGATCACCAATGAAATACAGCACATCGCGATCTTTTCACTCCCCTGTGACGTGGATTTGGGACCTTGGGCATGCGCACACCACTACGCCACCAACGGAAAACTAAGCAAGATCTGGGGGAAGACACCACGCCCTTTTGACCAGACCAGCCTGATTGACAGGCAAAAACGACTACTTTGGTAACGTATTTCGGCAGCATAGGTGGGGAATCGGGGTCCACAAAATACACTATTGCAATGCACAGCTCAGGCCCTATTTAACAGTATTTTTATCTCATACGGAAAAAACGGGGTGATAGGTTCCCTTTAAATATTTGTTAAAATATGCAATACAATTTAGGTATATTTTTATTTATTTTTAAATTTTTAAAATGACCAATAATATCACATAAAAAGAACAAATACTGCTACACCATGACCAGACCGCATATTACCACCACAGTGATCGAATAATATCACATACAAGGAACAAATACCGCAACACCATGTCCAGACCACATATTACCACCACATAGTTACTGAATACTACAATTCTGATCAGTAATAAAAAAAAAGCACCACACTATCACCATAAGTGCCATTATACACAGGAGATCTGTACTTAGTATGCAGTGTCTGTGTACAGATAATACAGTGATCACTAGTGAAATTATACACAGGAGCTCTGTATATAGTATACAGTGTATAGTGTCAGTGTATAGGTAACACTGACTTACCAGTGACGTCTCTAGGTGAAGTCCTTCATCTTTCATCCAGCACAGACCGCCATCATGTCTTCCAGCCAGGACTCGTTTCTGCAGGAAATAACACAGTTATCTCGAGCTCCGCTTGTAGAACACATTACTTAATTTTTCCCAACTTCTACATTACACCGCATAAAGAAAAAGAGGCGACATAGTGTCACTCTACACAGTAACAGGACCACCCCCTCATTTAAAACAGTGTCCTCAAAAAATAAATACATCACTGCAGTAATAATATCCCTTAATTAGTCCCTATGGTAATAATATTCCCCATCCTGGCCCCCGTGTGTCTCATTCCTGGCGTCAGCCATATGTTCTCCCATCCTGCCCTCATGAGTATCCATCCTGCCCCATATGATTTCCCCATCCTTCCCCATCTGTCTCCATCGTATCCATCCTGCCCCATGATCCTGCACAATCTATCTCCAATTCTGCCCCCAGTGTCTCCAATCATGCCTCCTGTGTCTCCAATCCTTCCCCATCTGTCTCCAGTCATGCCCCCATGTCTTTCATCATACCCCATATCTCCATTCTGCCCCTGTGTCCAGCATCATAGCCCCTGTGTCCAGCATCATTCATAGCCCCTGTGTCCAGCATCTCTGCCCCTGTGTCCAGCATCTCTGCCCCTGTGTCCAGCATCTCTGCCCCTGTGTCCAGCATCTGCCCCTTTGTCCAGCATACTGCCCCTGTGTCCAGCATTCTGCACCGTGTCCAGCATCTCTGCCCCTTTGTCCAGCACACTGCCCCTTTGTCCAGCATACTGCCCGTGTCCAGCATCTCTGCCCCTGTGTCCAGCATCTCTGCCCATGTCCAGCATCTCTGCCCCTGTGTCCAGCATCTCTGCCCCTGTCCAGCATCTCTGCCCCTGTGTCCAGCACCTCTCCCGTGTACAGCATCTCTGCCCCTGTGTCCAGCATCTCTGCCCCTGTGTCCAGCATCTCTGCCCCTGTCCAGCATCTCTGCCCCTGTGTCCAGCATCTCTGCCCGTGTCCAGCATCTCTGCCCCTTTGTCCAGCATACTGCCCCTGTGTCCAGCATACTGCCCCTTTGTCCAGCATTCTGCCCCGTGTCCAGCATCTCTGCCCCTTTGTCCAGCATACTGCCCCTTTGTCCAGCATGCTGCCCGTGTCCAGCATTCTGCCCCGTGTCCAGCATCTCTGCCCCCTGTGTCCAGCATCTCTGCCCCTGTGTCCAGCATACTGCCCGTGTCCAGCTTTCTGCCCCAGCGTGTCCAGCGTTCTGCCCCGGGCCCCAGCGTGTCCAGCGTTCTGCCCCGGGCCCCGGGCCCCACCCCCCTGGGATCGCCGCTCTCAAAAAAAACCAAAAACGAGTTCTTACCTTGCCATGCTCCTGCGGCGGGGAACCTCACTTCCTCCACGCAGGTGAAGGATGCACTCGCCGGCGTCTGACGTCATTGTCAGCGACTGCGCACTGCGGCCGCTCAAGTCAGCTGCCAGCCTCCGACTGGCTGGCAGTGGCTGTTAACTATTGACGTGCAGGCCCGGCACGGGCCCGCACGTCAATAGTGTCCCGCAGGCCCGCAGCGCCGGCAGGGGGGGCCCACAGCGCCGGCAGGTGGGGGGCCCCCAGCACCAGCAGGGGGGGGCCGCAGCGCCGGCAGGGGGGGGCCGCAGCGCCGGCAGGGGGGGGCCCGGTGAGCAGATTAGACGGGGCCCGATGCGGGCCCCCTCTGCTCACCGGGCCCCATACACCAGTCATGGCTGTCATGCCCTGATGGCGGCCCTGCTAGGAACATCTGAGCTCCAGGAGGCAAATAGCACTCCGTTCCTGCCGAGTCTCTCCGCATGGCTAAGAAGTACAACCACATAAGGGGTATTGCCACATTCAGTAGAAATTGTGGGACAAATTTTGGTGCCATTTTTACCCACTTCTTGTGTGAAAATGTAAAATCTGGGGCTAAAACAAAATTTTGGTGGTGAAACTGCGTAGTTTGTAAAATGAATTCACATATAGGGGGTTTCTGTTTTTGTGGCGCCTCAGGGGCTCTGCCAGTGTGACATGGCACCCTCAAACCATTACTGCAAAATCTGAACTCCAATATGGTGCCTGTTCCCTTCTGGGCTTTGCACTGTGCCTCAAAAGTAGCATTCCCCCACATATGAGGTATAGGCATACTCAAGAGAAATTGCACAACAAATTGTATGGTGCAATTTCTCCTGTTACCCTTATGAAAATGCCAAATTTGGGGATAAAATAAAAATTTTTATGAAGAAAATGTGATTTTATTATTTTCACGGATCAAGGCTATAAACTTCTGTGAAGCACCTGGGGGTTCAAGGTGCTCACTTACACATCTAAATACATTCCTTGAGGGGTCTAGTTTCCAAAATGGGGTCACTTGTGGGGTTGTGGAGTTTCCACTGTTTAGGCACATCAGGGGCTCAAGTGGTACATGACATTTGCTAATGATTCCAGGAAATTTTACATTCAAAAAGTCAAATGACACTGCTTCTCTTCCGAGCCCTGCCGTGCGCCCAAATGGTAGTTTTCTCCCTCATATTTGGTATCAGAGTACTCAGGAGAAATTGCACTACAAATTGTATGGTGCAATCTCTCCTGTTATCCTTATAAACTTCTGTAAAGCACCTGAGGGTTCAGTGTGCTCACAGCACATCCAGATCAGTTCCCTGAGGGGTCTAGTTTCCAAAATGGTTTCACTTGTGGGGAATTTTCACTGTTTAGGCAGATCAGAGGCTTTGCAAACACGACATGGTGTCCGCCAATTGTTCCAGCAAATTTTGCATTAAAAAAAAATCAAATGGTGCTCCTTCCCTTCTCAGCTCTGTCGTGCGCCCAAACAGTAGTTTTCTCCCTCATATGGGGTATTAGCATGCTTAGGAGAAATTGCACAACAAATTTTGGGGTCCATTTTTTCCTATTATTCTTGTCAAAATAAAAAAATGAATCTGAAGTAAATTTTATGGGAAAAAATTTAAATGATCTTTTTTTTTCCACATTCCAAAAATTCCTGTAAAGCACTTGAAGGGTTAATAAGCTTCTTGAATGTGGTTTTGAGCACCTTGAGGGGTGCAGTTTTTAGAATGATGTCACTTTTGGGTATTTTCTGTCATATAGGCCCCTTAAAATCACTTCAAATGTGATATGGTCCCTAAAAAAAATGGTTTTGTAAATTTTGTAGTAAAAATGAGAAATCGCTGGTTAACTTTTAACCCTTATAACTTCCTAACAAAAAAATTGGGGTTCCAATATTGTGCTGATGTAAAGTAGAAATGTGTGAAATGTTGCTTATTATTTTGTGTGAAATATCTCCGTGATTTAAGGGTGTGAAAATTCAAATTTGGAAAATTGCTAAATTTTCACCAAATTTTTGTTTTTTTTCACAAATAAATGCCAAGAAATGTTACCACTATTGTGAAGTACAATATGTCAGGAAAAAACTATCTCAGAATCACTGCCATCCGTTGAAGCGTTCCAGAGTTATTACCTCATAAATTGACAGTGGTCAGAATTGTAAAAATTGTATTACCAGAAAGAAGCCATAAAGTTAATTGCTCTATCACAGAAAATATATACAATATTACCCAAACAAAAAAAAAATGAATCTCAAAGCAGCGTAAGATAAATATATAATCACTTTAATAATAAATAATTTAAGAAACAATAGTCATTAAAATACATACAAAATAGCAGGCATAGTGAAACCTAAGTGCCACGTCCGGTAGGGTTGGTATATAATGCAAAAAACAACAGTATCAGAAATTGTCCCAGCAATACTGTAATAACGATCCTCTAAGGCTACGTTCACATTTGCGTTGTGCGCCGCTGCGTCGGCGACGCAACGCACAACGCAAACAAAAACGCAACAAAACGCATGCTAATACGCTGCGTTTTGCGACGCATGTGTCCTTTTTCGCCGAAAGTTGGACGCAAAAAAAATGCAACTTGTTGCGATCTCTGCGCCCAACGCTTGCGGCCATGCGTCGCAAAACGCAGCACAACGCATGTCCATGCGCCCCCATGTTAAATATAGGGGCGCATGACGCATGCAGCGACGCTGCGGCGCCCGACGCTGCGGCGCCGAACGCTAATGTGAACGTAGACTAATTGCTGAAGCAGAGGTGACTAGACAATAAATAATTAAATGGCAAGGTTTAAAGCTGAATAAAGGCTCACAAAAACATGCAAGTGAGTCGCCCCACGGGCTAGGGGTACTCGGTACTGGGTCCTGCGGTTCACAGGGGGATGTCACGGTGGCTGCGACCCGGTCCGTGGCCCTGGGCGCCCATGTAAAAGGGAAAGGTCTTTAAAGTGATAAAGTTTATGTTCGTGACACCACCTGTGGTATTCGGTCAGGGTGACCGACGCTGCTTTAAGGGGTCCGCTGGGGTGATGTTATGGCAGCTAGATGGTATACCTTTCCACAGGTGAAGTATATCCCCAGGGCTCCCGGTGTGTAGATGGTGGTATGGTGAGAGGTGCAGAGAAGAATGATGACACAGGTTTGCAGTCTCTTTACCTCGTTTACTGAAGTCTTCAGCAGCCACAGTCCAGAGCACCAGATCACAGGGCAGGCAGGGTCCGGCCGGTTTGGAGGCAAGTCCAGAGTCCCCTTGTCTAGGTGGAAATGAGTAGCCTTCCCTTGCGCTGTAGTGGTGTAGTCCCTTACTGCTAAGCCTCTCGTAAGGTCCTCACAAATGTGGTGTTTCTCTCTCTCTCTCTGTCCCCCGTATAGGATAGGACAAAACCCGTATGACTGGTGACTTGAGCCTGTTTATAGGGTCTCTTAGATAACCCGGCTCTGTGGGGTGTCACTGTGCCTCCTGGGTGTCGGTGCAGACAGGTAACGTGCAATTAGCTGTCTTGCCGGTCTCTCAAGTAAGGCGTAGAGGTCCTTACTACCTCGGTGTTCCGGTTATCGGTGTTCTGCGCCTCAGAAGGAGGCAGCCTGCTCGGGGCTGGTCCTCTTCTGGTATCCTCTCCCGTGCTTTGCTTTCCTTCACACTCACTACAACGTATTCTGCTTTCTGAAATGTCTCTTTCTGGGAGCTGCAGCTCTTAGGGCATTCACAGCTCCGTGAACCCTCTGTCCTCCTCAGACGGATGTCTGGAACTATCTAACCCTCCCTACAGACTACCAGTTATATATATGGGGAGTCACCTAATAAATAGGATCAAAAGCTCTCCCTGGTGGCCTGGAGTATGAATGTGTTGCATGTTTGTGGTACCTGGATGCAGTTATCCTTCCTTGCCTCCGAACGTAGCATCACTCTCCCCGGGAGGAAAGCAATGCCACTGTGATGCCCAGGACCCTGGGGCGCCACACTAGTGCAATGAAAGATTATATAAATAGGTAAATGCAGGCCCCGTCAGTACAGTAGAATATAAAGAGCCACAGCCAAATTGTCCAATTCCTATAGAGAATCAATTGTTCTGAGTTGCCACCTCTGACACAAAACCATATGCAAACAAAGTGAATAGAGAAAAAGGGACAATAATTCAAAGGTAACAGCAATACCAACCTGAGAGCCAGACGTGGGAAGGGACCCTGACGCGCGTTTCGTTATAGTGCTTTTTCGGGGCCTGGTCATTAATGTGCAAACCACCCTCAGGGGTGGGGTTAATATCCTCACTGAGGCACGTAACTGTGGCACTCATACTCCATACTGAATAAATCGGGATGTTTTGAAAATTTTCTTTCCATTTTTGTTTCCATTTGCATATTATTGACATGTTTAGCAAGTGTCGGACTGGGGTGACAAGGGCCCAGCAGTAACATTGACTTTGGGGGGCCCACTTTTCACCTGTATGCAAATATTATACTACCTTCGTTCACAAATTTACCTATATCTCTATATAATAATAAACTGGGTAGTTTGGTTAATGAATGATGAGATGCTGTTTTTTTCTGTACAGAGTGAATCAAGTGAATTATGCCAAGTACTGCCCATACAGTGGGGTTGGGGCCCAGATCTGCACAGGGGCCCACTGAGGGATTCCCCAGTTACTCTGTGGGCCAGTCCGAGCCTGTTTGTTACACATGGAGGAAAGACAATTATGGCAGCTAAATAGGAAAGGGTTCTATACAATAAGAGCAATCAGACTGGAATGCCGACCACAAGAGCTAGTAATGGCAGTTACTGTAACAACATTTAAAAAAGCTCTGGATGCTTTTTTAACAAAACATGACATTGTGAGCTATAAACAATCTAGCAATATAAAATATATAACTTTGAAGATAGGTTGAACTTGATGGTGCTAGGTCTTTTTTCAACCTATGTAATATGGTGCCTAAGGGAAGCCATAATGATAGGCGCCTGCTTAGTAACAAGTGCAGTTATTTTCCTCTATAATGAAGTGAATTACCAATGATGAAAGGGTTAATACTTGGGTCCTGCATCAGTAATAGCCCCTGCAGTAACCATGACAAATGTTATGAGGTCATAAACAAGTGTGATAAAGAAGATTCCATAATAGAAGGCCGCAATGCCACAATCAGCACCATTACTGATGCGCTTGAGGACGTTGAGCTTGACCACCCCACGTAATGTGCCGACCTTGGTGAAATTTGGATGTTCTAGCAGGGAAAGGGTTTGTCCGCTTTAGACACCCCCAGGGCATGGGAAGGTAACCGAGGGGGGTCCCCAGCACAGGATCCCCTTCTGTTAAGGTACCGTTACACTAAACGACTTACTAACGATCACGACCAGCGATATGACCTGGCCAAGATCGTTGGTAAGTCGTTGTGTGGTCGCTGGGGAGCTGTCACACAGACAGCTCTCTCCAGCGACCAACGATCAGGGGAACGATTTCGGCATCGTTGAAACTGTCTTCAATGATGCCGAAGTCCCCCTGCAGCACCCGGGTAACCAGGGTAAACATCGGGTTACTAAGTGCAGGGCCGCGCTTAGTAACCCGATATTTACCCTGGTTACCATTGTAAAAGTTAAAAAAAAAACAGTACATACTCACATTCTGATGTCTGTCACGTCCCCCGGCGTCCACAGGGTAAAAACTGCTTTCGGCAGGAGCGCTGGTAATGCACGCGCTGCTGCCAAGAGCTTCCATGCACTGAATGTGTCAGCGCCGGCAGTAACAGCGGTGACGTCACCGCTGTGCTCTGCTTTATGGCCGGCGCTGACACAGTCAACCCTGTGGACGCCGGGGGACGTGACAGACATCAGAATGTGAGTATGTAGTGGTTTTTTTTTTTACTTTTACAATGGTAACCAGGGTAAATATCGGGTTACTAAGCGCGGCCCTGCACTTTGTAACCCGATATTTACCCTGGTTACAAGTGAACACTTCGCTGGATCGGCGTCACACACGCCGATCCAGCGATGACAGCGGGTGATCAGCAACCAAAAAAAGGTCCTGATCATTCCCATCGACCAACGATCTCCCAGCAGGGGCCTGATCGTTGGTCGCTGTCACACATAACGAGATCGTTAGCGGGATCGTTGCTTACGTCACCAAAAGCGTGACGTTGCAACGATATCGTTAACGATATCGTTATGTGTGACTCAGCCTTTACTCTCTACAAACAGCTGCTCTCCTTTGGGAGTTCATGGAAGCACCTATGACTTTAATGGGTGATAAATTGGGATGGGAGAAGGGGGGTGGAGGTATTTCTCCTATTAGGGGTTATCCATTATGAACAATCCCTGTAACCAAAAGTCTAAATTCATGAGAGGTGGACCTGGATCTGTAAGGAAGAAATGGGTCATCCATCTGGGCAATCAGATCAACTAAATTGGGTCTAACAACCAATGTGGTGACTGATATCGCAGCCAGATCTCTCCCACATCCGGTTTATCACATTTATAGTCTATATTTGTTATGTCGTTCTCTGTAAATCTGGTAAAATGTGCAAATGTTAAACCATGTAACATCTGTTATATATCGGCACTGACTCTCTAAGCCCAAGGGAAGGGCGATCCTCCAGCCATGGTTTCCTAGAGGTTTCCACCATGGGGTTTTTCCTCTCCTGAGTGCTGGAGGATGACTCTTCGTGAGTCGGGGGTTGTGCCATTTTTGGTGTCATGTGAATGTAAATAAAATTGAGAACATTTGACACCTAATTACAATGCTTTATGTATTTATTTTGTGTGTGTCTGTGTGATTTATTTTGTTTGGGAGTCGGGATCCATCACATGTCACTGTGTCATAGGGCCGGACATCTGCCGGCCACAGTTTTGCCCCAGGTGTTGCTCCTGCTCTGCTGAATATCATGGAGCAGAGAGGACAAGCAAGTGTGCACCCATCATTGGAATAAGGACTTATATTACAGCAGGATTAGAAGCAGCTTCCTCGCCTCATTCACACAGTGAGTATTTTGGCCAGAATTTTACATCATTATTTGTCAGCTAAAAAACAGACAGGAGCAAACACAGAAAAATAATAACTGAATGACTTTCACCTCTTTTGTGTTTTGGATCCACTCCTGGAGTCTGTTAACAAATACTGGTGCAAAATATTGCCATGTAAAAGTGCTGTGAATCCTTACTGGCTTCATCATTACATCGATGACAGCACTGCAGTCAGTAACTTAGCTCAGTGACTCTGCTTGAGCCGACATCATAAGCTGCTGAGCTCACTAATTGTCTGCAGCGCTGTCGCTGTGAAGTCAGCGCTGCAGACAATAACAGATACCATGGGTGACACCAGAGATTCAGCCCTGGAGCAGGGGAGAGTGTGTAAAGTACAGGGGAAAAGAGATTTCACTTTCTGAATACCCTTCATAAAAAACAACACATTTCGAAACAGGACTAAGAACATTGTAACGTTTGAAACACGTTGGTTCTTATAGAAAGTGTTCACTTTAACCTTTTGAAAAGTTTGTAGATTTTTTCACTTTTTTAATGGTTTAAATTAAAAAATTATGTTCTGGAAGCTGGATCCTTTACCGTTCTTGGACTTGTTTACTTTTTTTAATACTACAAAAATTGAGGTGTGTTGAATTTTTTAAATCTTGTGAATTATATTTGTTTAGTTTGCAGGATTTCCTCATACACTTTAATGAGATGCCGAATATTCGCATATAAAAAGTTCATATGGGTTTTTATTACATTTCAGCAGCAAAAAAAATGGATGTAATCCACATGCACACATAACATTATCAATAAAGCATTATCGAAGCTCACAGCAACCAGGAAGTTTACAAAACAAAGCAATTTTAATTAAAAAATTATATTATAAAAGAAGCAAGAGTGAAGCTGAAAAAATGCAATAAAAACATGTAAAAAAAACACTCAAAAGGCAACAAAGAAACACAAATAACCTAATCTTGCAAGTTGAAGAATGAAATTCTGCAGGAAATCTACAGCGTCAAAATCTCACCAAATACTCATTATAGAAACATAGCCTTAGAGCAATGGTCCCCAACCTTTCTGACCTTGAGAGCCACATTCAGTTCTGAGAGAGGGTCGCGAGCCACATTCAGCTCTGAGAGAGGGTCACGAGCCACATCCAAGTCTCGACTCCCTTACAATAATGGCAACCAAAGCCCCCATTATGGGTATGATGAGAATCAAAGCTTTTCCACATAAATCACCCCAAAGCATAATACCAAGATCCAGGGGTTATCACAATACCCCTTCAGTATTCTCCCATCAATCACTCCCAAAACATGGTTGCATATAGCTTCAAGCACCTCCTCTCCCAGGTAGTATCATCCAGTTCTCAGCTTACCATACTTAAACTATATCTAAACGAAAGACCAGTATATGTGCATCCACATCTGCTCTTCTGTGCAGCGCTGCTCACAACATTCATAATTTTAAAATGTGATCTTCATACCTGTTTGTTAGATCTGGAGCTAATGCACCAAGTTGGCAGACAGCCGCGAGCCACAATTCATGGGACCGCGAGCCACATGTGGCTCCCGAGCTACAGGTTGGGGATCCCTGCCATACAGTCTAGCAGGCTCACTACTGAAGATGGCAGCTTCTCTTCCTGCCTTTGCTAAGTCAGAACACGCCCCCCCAGTATGACACACGCTCCCGAAAATGACATCCTACCTGGAGGGAGCCCATACAATCTAGCATTTACCCTGGAGGCAGAGCCGCGCTGCTGTGGAGCAACTGTGAGGTAAGTATACAAAACTTTTTTGTTTTCTGTACAAAATGAATTAAATGGGTGAGCGGGGAGGAGGAGAAATTGCACATGACAGGGGAAGGAGTAAGGGGGACTGCACATGATGATGTGGGGAGGGGGGTTAAAAAGGGACTGCACATGATGATGTGGGGGGATAAAGGGGTACTGCATATGTTGATGTTGGGGAATAAAGGGGATAGCACATGATGTGGGGAGGTGGGTTAAAGGGGACTGCACATGATGTGGGGGGATAAAGGGGTACTGCACATGATGATGTGGGGAGGGGGTTAAATTGGACTGCACATGATGTGGGGAGGGGGCTTAAAAGGGGAGTGCACATTATGTGGGGAAGGGGTTAAAGGGGGACTGCACATGATGATGTGGGGGATAAAGGGGGACTGCAAATGATGATGTGGGGAGGGGGGTTAAAGGGGGACTGCACATGATGTTGGGAGGGGGTTAAAGGGGGACTGCACATGATGATGTGGGGGGGTAAAGGAGGACTGCACATGATGATGTGGAGGGTTAAAGGGGTACTGCACATGATGTGGGGAGGGGTCAAAGGGGGACTGCACATGAAGTGGGAGGTTAAAAGGAACTGCAAAGGATGACATGGGGTAAAAAAGGGGACTGCACATAATTATGTGGGGGGATAAAGGGGGACTGCAGATGATGTGGGGGAGGTGATTAAAGGGGGACTGCACATGATGATGTGTGGGGATAAAGGGGGACTGCACATGATGTGGGGGGGATAAAGGGGGACTGCACATGATGATGTGGGGAGGAAGGTTAAAGGGAACTGCACATGATGTGGGGAGGGGGCAAAAAGGGGGACTGCACATGATGATGTGGGGAGGGGGGTTAAATAGGGACTGCACATGATGATGTGGGGGGATAAAGGGGGATTGCACAAGATGATGTGGGGGAGTTAAAAGAGGACTGCACATGATGATGTGGGAAGGGGGTTAAAGGGGGACTGCACATGATGTGGGAGGGGGTTAAAGGACTGCACATGAAGTGGGGAGTTAAAAGGAACTGCAAAGGTTGACATGGGGGTAAAGGGGACTGCACATGATGAAGTGGGGGGAGGGGGACTGCACATGATGAAGTGAGTGAGGGGACGGGAGACTGCAAATGATGAATTGAGAGTGAGGGAAGAGGGACAGCAATTGATTTGAAGGTGAGATGGGGAGAGCAAATGATGACTGGGAGAGAGCAAATAGTGATGAATTTTGAGGGTGGGGGAGTAAATGATGTATTGAATGTGGAGGTAGAGCTGTTGATAATGAATAGAGTGTGGGAGAGAGAAGACATAATGAATTGGGGCGGAAGGGGCATGTAAATATAATGAGTCAGGGGAGAGGGAGGTACATAGTGGGGGGCGCTGTCATGATCTCAATGGCAAGAGAACATAGCATAAGCATATATAGGAACTAGCTCTTGGAAGATGGGAACTGAGCTGACCATGAACTAAACCTAACGCACAACTAGCAGTGGCCGGGTAGCATGCCTACGTTGATTCTAGATGCCCAGCCCAGCCGGAGGACTAAATAAAGCTAGCAGAGGAAAATATTAGTCCTAGCTCACCTCTAGAGAAATACCCCGAAAGGAGACAGAGGCCCCCCACATGTATTGGCGGAGAGTTGAGATGAAATAACAAACGTAGTATGAAAATAGGTTTAGCAAATTTGAGGTCCACTTACTACATAGCAGAAGACAGAAAGGGCACTTTCATGGTCAGCTGAAAAGCCTATCAAAAACACCATCCAGAAATTACTTTAAAACTCTGGCATTAACTCATAACACCAGAGTGGCAATTCCCGTTCACAAGAGCTTTCCAGACACAGTAACGAAACTACAGCTGTGAACTGGAACAAAATGCAAAAACAAACATGGACAAGAGTCCAACTTATCTAGTAGTTGTCTAGGAGCAGGAACAAGCACAGAGAGGCTTCTGATAACATTGTTGACCGGCAAGCAACTAACAGAGCAGCAAGGATATATAGCGACTCCCACATCTTGATGGGAACAGGTGAACAGAGAAGATGAAGACACCAGTTCAATTCCACCAGTAGCCACCGGGGGAGCCCAGAATCCAAATTCACAACAGGGCGCTGAGTATGCAGTGACTGGTATTGAATTGGGGGAAAGAGTACAGGTGCTAATTAATTTATATATTAGGTGGGGAAAGTGGCTATGTATAGCTAGAAGGGGCTCAGTGGTGGATTATAATTTATATTTGTAATGATGGGTTGCATAATAACCAATTATATATTGATTGTGGGTGCACCTCTGTATTCAGATGTGCAGTGTAGAAGAAAGGGAAAAAGAGGGGAATGTGCTCTGGAAGTGGTGCTCTAGATAACTGTGTTATTTTATGCAGAGATGAGTCCTGGCTGGAAGAAGTGATGGCAGTCTGCGCTGCATGAAAAAGAAAAGCAAAGATGAAGGACTTCAGCTAGAGACGTCACTTGTGAGTCAGTGTGTTAACTGTACACTGACACTATACACTGTATACTCTGTACAGAGCTCATGTGTATAATGTCACCAGTGATCACTATATTATCTGTACACAGACACTGTATACAGAGGTCCTGTGTATAATGTTAATGGTGATCACTGTATTTCCTGTACACTATATACAGAGCTCCTGTGTATAATGTCACCAGTGATCACTGTATTACCTGTATACTGACACTATATACAGAGCTCCTGTGTATAATGTCACCAGTGATCACTGTATTACATGTACACTGACACTGTATACTATGTACAGAGCTTTTGTGTATAATGTTACTGGTGATCACTGCATTATCTGTACACTGACAGTAAATACAGAGTCCCTGTGTATAATGCCACTTGGTATTGTGTTTTTTGTTTTTTTTTTTTAGTAATGATCAGTATGTTAGTGTTCAGTCACTATGTGATGGTAATATGTGGTCTGGCCATGGTGTGGTGGTATTTGTTCCTTCTATGTGATATTATTTGGTCACTATGTGGTGGTAATATGTGGTCTGGTCATGGTGTGACGGCATTTGTCTCTTGTATGTTGTATTAATGGTCATTTAAAAAAAAATGTATGTGACTCATTACCTTAAAGAAAAATACTTAGAAATATATTTATATTTAATAGGTTAGAGTAGAGTAGGGTCCAGCCAAAGGAGTCTACCATGTCATGGTGGCGGCTTAAAAATTCTTTTGGCCAGAACAAAAGCTGCTGGCTATGTATGTGATCTGGTGTTTGATGGGAACTGTTAATTTCTGATTGATGAGGACGTGGTGAAGTTGAGTTTTTCCAAGAGTGGGCAATGGGATGGTGGAGGCGGAGCTGGGGTGGAGCCTGGGCGGAGTCTCAAGGTGGCCCGAAAATTTTGCCAGTATGAGGCCTCAAAATTCCTAGTGGCAGCCCTGTCTGTAGGGATCAGGCAGACCTAGCTAAGAATCAAAAGCTGAAAATGAATATAAATGTTTATATGGTGCCTTTGATATCAAACTTGGAAGCATAAAGGAAACGTGTGAATGTGGTTTTCTTAAAAAAAAATAAAAAATAACACAATTGTAGTATAATTTCTCTCAGTATCTGAAATTATCACTAATTTTACCCTACATCCGTACTTAAATTATTACTAACTAGTTGTAAGATCACAATGTCTAAAGGTGTTACTCCAGAAAGAAAGTAAACTAACACAAACAAACTGAAATAAATGTGCAGGAACAGCTGCTGTAGTTGCAATGCGAAAGCAAGAAAGGAAAGAGGCAACAAAATGCTGCCAGCGCAAATATGTAAACGGCCATATTTATTACACAGCTCCTAGAAATGTGAGGTTCTTAGCGCACATTTTGATCAAATTGTGCGAGCCCATCTGCCAACGACAAGGCGACCTCTTCAGATGGGACCTACACTAACACTACACTAACCGGTATAAATAAAGCTCCTATGTCTAAAGTTGTTGATCCAGAAGAAGGCAAAAAACCCTGGACACACTCAGCCAATTTGTGACTCAGGGAAAAAATTCCTTCTTGACCCCGGGAAAAGGCGATCAGTCCTAGAACCCTGGATCAAACCCTACTACTAATACTATGGTTATTATTATCCTCCCACATTATCTATTGTTATTTATGTATTATTATTATTTTTGTTTCTATTCTAAGTAATGTTTATTCTAATATTAAAACTAAAATCATTACTATATGCTTATTATTAAAATACTAATTTAATAACTGCTTTTTGTCCTTTTTCTTCCTTATTATAAATATTCTACCATTGCAGCTTTAATCATTGTTTTGTTATAACTATAAAAAGACTATTGTACCTTTTCTACTATAAATATTACTACTATACTATGTATATGCTTTTGATCCAGAAGAAGGCAAAAACCCTTAGACACTTTCAGCCAATCTGTGTCTGAAAGGAAAAATTCCTTCTTGACCCCGGGAAAAGGCGATCAGTCCTAGAACCCTGGATCAAGCCGCCTAATTCTATTAAAATGTGTACAGCTGGCTACCTTGTTATGACAACTACTTCTCTATGTCTTATTTATACTACTGTAACTAATTGTTTATATTGTTATTAATTATTATGAATGCTACGCCGCTACCAATAATAAGGTCCCTATGTTACTTACTGCTAGATCAAACCTGCTGTTATAACTACTATTATTACTTTTACATTTTTATTCCTACTATTTTTTACTATTTTTAACTACTTTTTGTTACTTCTGTGAATAGCTAATATTAAAGTTTTGCCTACTACTATTAATATACTGCTGCTCTAATATTTTACCGCTCTTATTACTATTCTTTTTTTATACTTACCTCCCAGTATTTGCCGTATATGATGTTATCGGCTGAGAGGTCCTAGCAGGATTGTCCAGATGATGTTCTTCTTTCCTCTCAAATACTGGTTAACATATTGGAGGATGTGGCACTGCGTGGTCCTGCTGCTTCTTCTGGCCTCTGTCCTGCTGCTTCTTCTGGCCTCTGTCCTGCTGCTTCTTCTGGCCTCTGTTGTGGTCTTTCTTCCGGCGCCGATTTTAATTGTGATTTTGACCTTTTTTTTCTTCCTTTCTTCTTTTGGGGTTCTCTGCTCTTCATCCAGGTCCATACACAGTATTTTAGCCCGCATTGCCCTTGCTTCTTGTTCTGTGATCTGGGTCTTCATGGATGGTGCAGGCTGTTCTTCATATTCATGCTTTGCTGTAAATTTCTTCTGGGCTTCTGGACTGGTCGGCATGAGGCGCTAAGAAGACAGCAGATTAAGTTACTCAGGTACAGTAATAAGACATTCCTATACACCCTTGTAAAATTAAAGACAGCGGTATAGTCGTCTTCTCACTAACCTCCATCTTGTAGAGGGGTGACGGCAGAAACTTCATACAGAAGGCCAGTCTTCTGAATGCCTCCTCCGGTGTGATATCAACTGAAGAGAAAAGAACCAAATATTAGGATCACCCATACCCATACAGAGAGGATGTGACAGAGCGGCACTACTGATCGCCATATTGCTAACCATCCTGCTAAATTCTAGGAACAGAATTGTCAGTAAGAAGAAGATAGAAAAATGTGTATTGTACATGGAAGATGCAATCATTCTGTAGCCTTCATGGCCAGTGATAGGATTCCCCTGTCTACCTATGAAGCTCACGTTCTACTCAGACCGGCGATGTGTACCTCTGTTGGGAATCAGTTTAGCTTTCTGGTATTTTTTACAGCAAATATCTGCAGATCTATAGTTACCCCCCAAATTACTGGAAACCTGACACCTCCCAAAGATAAAGAAAGGTGAAGCCGTTGGGAGCCGTCTGACCACAGGACAGAGAATGTTCGCCTAACAGTATGAGGAATCTCACCTGATCCAGCGCAGGATGAAGGTCCGGTCCACATGGTCTCGCTGTGGTCTTCACTCGTGTCGAAATCTATCAAAATCCTGTAAAATAGCAGAACAGTCAGAATAGGTTTTGGCCATTTGGGCAGATGCCATTGACTAGGGTGTGCGGTTACTGGAAACTTTGGGAAACACCGTCTGTGTGTTTAGGAGGCATTGCCGGGGCAAAGGCAACATTGGGCAATGTGCAGGATATGACTGTTATACATCCAATATCTGCCCATCCCCATTATTCTGTGCTGTATATGGAGCACTTTATTTAATGGAGGAATATTCGGAATAAACGACTTCGGTCCGTTCTCCGCTCTGCAGGCGCCGTTCTCTATGGAGGACGGAGCTGATGTTAAATATTGGACCCATCCAATAAGATGCGAGAAGTGGAGACAGCGGAGTATCAGCCGCCGGCTCCTCATCATGTACATGTCTGTATGTGAAGTGTTGGGGTAAATATGAACAATTAGTAACAGAACATCTCGGGTTATTCTGTATGAATATGTGATGAGATAAATCAGCCATCACTTATATTATATTACAGGTTTATACCTGAAATGTCGCAGTGGCTGCAGGTGTCCGTCTTCACTCTCCGCTGAGATAGAACAGACTGAGAATAACTGACGTTTGTGCTTTTTCAAATTTAAATCTAACAATCCTACTGGTTGTTTATTGCCATGGTGACAGAAGTCACTGATAATTTAAAGGGACATGACGGTATTATTGCACTATAGTGAATTTTACTATATGTAACTCCCCTTTGACACCATTTAAGCACATGGAGATGTGTTGTAATTCCCTGCACAGATGATAGGCGCAATAATATGCAGGTAAATGATATGAAGGACCAGTGTCCCATTTGTTCTAAGGATTGGTGCGGGTCCCAGGAATTGGGTCCTAGCAATATGTCATCGTTTACCAAAAACCCTGTAATTGCTTCTACTCCACTGTATTTTGTGAGGTCATGATATCTTATTATCTAGTTGGATTGCTCAAGGGAGTTTTTATTGTGTAATTTACAATAAGAATAGAAGTGTTGTCACCTAGGAGAGGCATGTTCAATAAATATTAGGCTTAGGCAGAGCTACCATCAGGGCATTACTGCCTTGACTGGAGAATGGGGCCCGATGAGCAGAAGGGGCCCACAATGGGTCCCGTCTCTTCTGTTCATCGGGCCTCAGCGGCGCGCTTCTGCCAGTGCAGTAACTGAACCTGAGACCGAGATGCAGGTTCAGTTAAACTCTATAGCCGTGCGGGCCTGCACAACAATAGTGAAAAGCCGCTAGCCAATAGGAAGAGAGTGGGAAGAGAGAGGCTAAGTGCCAGAATAGGCGCATACAGATGTGCCTTTTCTGGGGTGGCTGGGGGCAGATGTGTTTAGCTGGGGGGGGGGGGGTCCTATAACCATGGTCCCTCTCTAGGCTATTAATATCTGCCCTCAGTCACTGGCTATCCCACTCTGACGGAGAAAATTGCACGAGAGCTCCCAAATTCTGCACACACACACTACTAACATTATTAGTGAGGACTATGTAAAAATATAACGGATATGAAATGGTTTAATGTATGTAAACCATGTCTCATATGTCTCATATCCTGTCGGGTTTGGTAAAGAGATGGCAAAAGCCAGCAATTGAATTACCGGCTTTTCTGCTATCTAGCTCTGTATGAAATATAAATATGTATATATATATATATATATATATATATATATATATATATACTGTACTTTCTGGCGTGTAAGACGACCTTTTAACCCCTGAAAATCTTCTTAAAAGTCGAGCGTCGTCTTATACACCGGGTGCAGACCAATGTGCATATGGTGGGTGGGGGGAGAGTGGTCCCTATGACGAAGAGAGGGGGTGTCTCACAGGAAAGTGTGAGTGGAGTATCCCCCTATTACCTCATTGTGGCAGCGTGGGGTTTCTGTGCTGGTGAGCGGCATCGGATCCTCTTTGTGCCGCGTGGGTGCTCTGTGCTGTGAGGCGGCGGCGGCGTATATTCGTGCAGCGTCGGGGCTCCACCGGCATTTCCTTACAGCCTGGAGGCACCGGCAGCTCCATTGCTGCGATGCGGTGGCCTCCGGGAAAATGGCCGCTGGGGGCGGCACATGCTCAGATTCAGATCTCGTCCCGAGCTATCGAGATATCATTTTATTCAACTTTCTATGGCCTACATGTTCATATAGACGGCTTAGGAGGGTTGATCCTACGGACAGATTGTGCTGACATAAACATTCAATCATCAACAGACCTGTGCCCAGTGAATCTGTAATAAGTCATACAGATTGACAGATTGATGACAAAACCAGGCAACATATCAGATACACAGAGGGGAGTGAAAGCACAGGAAAGTGCAAAACTACCCCCTGCCTAAAGCAGAACCAACTCCATAAACAACATGCAAGAAGGAGGAAACTAGGAGCAGATAGGTATAAATATGATACAAAGTACTTTATTAAATAACACACAAGTTACATGCTTAATAGCAAAATACATAAAAACATATTAACAACACATAGAATGCCCAAGGATGGGAATAAAAGGAGGGAGACACCCCCGGTGTGCGCTGTTAGAGGAGATCACCACATGCTGATAAACAGTGTCTACAGGGTCTGCTGCTGTGTACCTAAAACTGTCTATAGTAGCATAAAAACGCCATGTGGCGGTTGGAAAGGTATTTAGCTGGCAGCACTTACCCAAAAAGGAATCTCCAATGCAGGGCACACCGGGTGGGATCCACAGGAAGCAACCCGGCGTTTTTATGCTACTATAGACAGTTTTAGGTACACAGCAGCAGACCCTGTAGACACTGTTTATCAGCATGTGGTGATCTCCTCTAACAGCGCACACCGGGGGTGTCTCCCTCCTTTTATTCCCATCCTTGGGCATTCTATGTGTTGTTTATATGTTTTTATGTATTTTGCTATTAAGCATGTAACTTGTGTGTTATTTAATAAAGTACTTTGTATCATATTTATACCTATCTGCTCCTAGTTTCCTCCTTCTTGCAGATTGACAGATTGTTGGTCTTTCTTTGTCCTTCAATGTGTAACTGCGCATATCTTAGAGGACCTGGTGTGGAATTCTGCTGCTGTAGTCCATTCACTTCATTGGTCGATGTGCCGTGTATTAAGAGATGCTCCTCTGTATTCCACAGATGTAACACATGGTTTTATCACCATGAGCCATTCTCATCTGACTTCCATCATTAATGTGGCATCTTACACCCACATAGCAGGCGTTGAATAATACATTTTGCACACCACACTGTAAGCTTAGTTATGAATGAGATTCCTAGGACGTCAGCCAGGGGCGGACACAGACTGCAGAGGGCCCCTGTGCAAGAAATCTTCCTGCCCCCCCCCCCCATACCGCAACAAAGTTATGTAAACATATAGGTTGTAATATTTATTATCTGTTTAGAACACAACTATCAACTCTAAATAATAAATTTAAGTTCAATATTTAACAACTGAATATAACACAAAGCAGTCATGCAATTGATGTCATATCTGGCAAATCTGGATGTGCTTATTGTGGCCTATGACTTATCAAGCAGCACAGACTGTTATTACTTTATAAACTGGAGGAAATAATACTGTAGTGAGGAGGATTTGATTTTTTTCAAAACGTAAATGGGTTGTCCAGGACTGTTTTATTATTTAACTATGAACCTATGAACTGATAGGCAGGTAGTTGCTAACTACCCACCTGTTCTGTGCTGGCCTAGAGCGGTCAAGGACTGCTCCTGCCACAGATCCTGCTGCTTCATGTCAATAGAGCAGCTTTTCATGTTCTGGGCTGCTCTGTTTATGGGGCATGACTGCCGACCTCATGCTGTTCAATAGCCGGCTCCCTGTAGTGATGCAATGGGGAGATGGCTGTCAATCCGCATAAAGCTGGCAGTTACAGCCCTTCAACAGACTAGAAGAGAAGCTGCTGTTCTGTTGATGTGATGGCAGAGGAAGCAGCAGTAGTGGTCTGTGACTACCCTGAGCTGGCACAGGTCTGCACTGGGCAGGACAGGCTGTTAGTTAGTAACTACCTGCCTGTTAGAGCTTAGGCCTATAGTAAAAAAATAGAATGGTTTTAGACAACCCATTTAATAATAATTAGTAAACAACTGTACCCTTTATTGCTAAACACTAAAAACCATTTTACTAAATTTACTAAATCAAATCAAGATAACTAGGCTTTAGTCAGCCATTCAAATGTTTAAATTTAGAAATGTTCACTGAAAAATGTATTTCAAACAGTAAAACTGTGTGGAGGTGTGAACAATTTACTTAAAACTCATTCTCCTGGCCTTCTTTTCAACAAATTCATCAATAATTTTATTTAAGTTAATCTTTCTAGCACGGTCATTTTCAATTGACAGCATAGAAATAATTTTGGGTAATGTAGCTGTTGTGAATTCCGCTCTTGGGCTCCCTCCGGTGGTTGTAAGTGGCATTTTTGCGAGTTCTGCTCTTGGGCTCCCTCCGGTGGTTTTAAGTGGTACTGCTGCTCCTTGGATTTAGTAGTCAGCAGCTGCTTCCACTGATTGTCTTTCTGGCTCGACTATTTAGCCTGGTTCTATCCTTCAGCCTGTGCAAGTTGTCAATGGTTCCTGGTTGGATTCACATCTCTGCTTGGATTTCCCTGATATTCTGACCAGTTCAGCAAAGATAAGTCCTTGCTTTGTTCTTTTGCAGTCCACTTGTTGTGGACTTAATCTTTCTGCACTTTCTATGTTTTTTCTAGTCCAGCTTGTCAGTATGGATTTATTCAGTTAAGCTGGAAGCTCTGGGAAGCAGATTTACCCTCCACACCTTTAGTCAGGTGTGGAGATTTTTGTAAACTCTGTGGTGGATTTTTCTAGTTTTTAATACTGACCGCTGTTATGATTTTCCCAATGGCAGGGAAATCAAAATAACAACGGACTAGCTCTCGGGTGATGGGAACTAAAGTGACCGTGACCTGAACCTGACACGACACTGGAAGTAGCCGGGGAGTGTTTCCTACGATGCCCTAGACACCACGCGCCAGCCGGAGATCTAACTACCCCTATCAGAGGAATCTACAGGCCTGCCTTACCTCCAGAGATGAACCCCAAAAGGAGATAGCAGCCCCCCACAGATATTGACGGTGAGTCAAGAGGAAAAGACATACGTAGGATGAACAGCAGATTTAGCACAGTGAGGTCCGCTTACTAGATAGCAGAAATACAGGAAAGAGTCACTTCACGGTCAACTTCAAAACACTACTCAAAAACACCATCCTGAAATTACTTTAAAACTCCAGTGACAACTCATGCCACTGGAGTGGCAATTCCAGTCCACGAGAGCTTCCAGCTACAGAGAGTCACATTGCAAATAGCTGGACAAAAATAGAATAAACTAGAAACAAAATTCAACTTAGCTGAACAGGATCTTGAGGCAGGAGAATGCAACAGAATGCTACTGATACATTGTTGGCCGGCATCAGACCAGCAGCCAAGCAGCCTTAAATAGGAAACTCCCCTAATGGGTGTCAACAGGTGATCAAGGATAGAAGAAGGCAAATAAGTGGCACTACCATAAAACACCACCGGGGGAGCCCACAAACAGAATTCACAACAGTACCCCCCCCTTAAGGAGGGGGCACCGAACCCTCACCAGAACCACCAGGGCGATCTGGATGAGCACTATGAAATGCACGAACCAAATCAGGAGCATGAACATCAGATGCTGTCACCCAAGAATTATCCTCCTGACCATAGCCTTTCCACTTAACCAGATACTGAAGTTTCCGTCTGGAAACACGGGAGTCCAAGATCTTTTCCACCACATACTCCAACTCACCCTCAACCAGCACAGGAGCAGGAGGATCAGCAGACGGAACAACCGGCACCTCATACCTCCGCAACAATGACCGATGAAAAACATTATGAATAGTAAAAGATGCCGGGAGGTCCAAACGAAAGGACACAGGATTGAGAACCTCCAGAATCCTATAAGGGCCGATAAACCGAGGCTTAAACTTAGGAGACGAGACCTTCATAGGAACAAATCGAGAAGACAACCAAACCAGGTCCCCAACACAAAGACGAGGACCGACACGCCGATGACGATTAGTGAACTGTTGAGTCTTCTCCTGGGACAACTTCAGATTGTCCACAACCTGTCCCCAAATCTGATGCATTCTATCAACCACAGCATCTACTCCAGGACAATCCGAAGACTCCAATTGACCGGACGAAAAGCGAGGGTGAAACCCTGAATTACAAAAAAAAGGAGAAACCAAAGTGGCAGAACTGGCCAGATTGTTAAGGGCAAACTCTGCCAATGGCAAAAAATCAAGCCAATCGTCCTGATCAGCGGACACAAAACACCTCAAGTAAGTCTCCAAGGTCTGATTAGTACGCTCAGTCTGGCCATTAGTCTGAGGATGGAATGCAGACGAAAAAGACAAGTCGATGCCCATCCTGGCACAGAACGCCCGCCAAAATCTAGACACAAACTGAGTACCCCTGTCAGACACTATATTCTCAGGAATACCATGCAAACGCACAACATTCTGAAAAAATAGAGGGACCAGCTCAGAGGAGGAGGGCAATTTGGGCAAAGGTACCAAGTGAACCATCTTGGAAAAACGGTCACACACCACCCAGATGACGGACATCCTACGAGAAACAGGAAGGTCAGAAATAAAGTCCATAGAGATGTGCGTCCAAGGCCTCTTAGGAATAGGCAAGGGCAACAACAACCCGCTGGCCCGGGAACAGCAGGGCTTAGCCCGAGCACAAACATCACAAGACTGCACAAAAATACGTACATCTCGAGACAAGGAAGGCCACCAGAAGGACCTAGACACCAGATCCCTGGTGCCAAAAATTCCAGGATGACCTGCCAACGCGGAAGAGTGAACCTCCGAAATAACTCTACTGGTCCAGTCATCAGGGACAAACAATCTACCAGGCGGACAGCGATCAGGCCTATCCACCTGAAACTCCTGCAAAGAGCGCCGCAGGTCTGGGGAGACAGCTGACAATATCACCCCATCCTTCAGGATGCCAGTAGGTTCGGAATCACCAGGCGAGTCAGGCTCAAAACTCCTAGAGAGGGCATCCGCCCTCACATTCTTAGACCCAGGCAGATATGAAACCACAAAGTTAAATCGAGAGAAAAACAACGACCAGCGCGCCTGTCTAGGATTCAGACGCCTGGCTGACTCAAGATAAATTAGATTTTTGTGGTCAGTCAAGACCACCACCTGGTGTCTAGCACCCTCAAGCCAATGACGCCACTCCTCAAATGCCCACTTCATGGCCAAGAGCTCCCGATTTCCAACATCATAATTTCGCTCAGCGGGCGAAAACTTTCGAGAGAAAAACGCACATGGTCTCATCACTGAGCAGTCAGGACCTTTCTGCGACAAAACTGCACCTGCTCCGATCTCGGAAGCATCTACTTCAACCTGGAACGGGAGCGAAACATCAGGCTGGCGCAACACAGGAGCAGAAGAAAAGCGGCGCTTAAGCTCCCGAAAGGCCTCCACAGCCGCAGAGGACCAATTAGCAACATCAGCACCCTTCTTGGTCAAATCAGTCAAAGGTTTAGCAATGGCAGAAAAACCCGCTATGAATCGGCGATAGAAATTAGCAAATCCCAAGAATTTCTGAAGACTCTTTAGAGAAGTAGGTTGTACCCAATCACAAATAGCCTGAACCTTAACAGGGTCCATCTCCATAGATGAAGGGGAAAAAATATATCCCAAAAAGGAAATTCTCTGAACCCCAAAAATACACTTTGAGCCCTTCACAAATAGAGAATTAGCTCGTAAAACCTGAAAAACTCTCCTGACCTGTTGAACATGAGATTCCCAGTCCTCCGAAAAAATCAAAATATCATCCAAATACACAATCATAAATTTATCCAGATATTCACGGAAAATATCGTGCATAAAGGACTGAAAAACGGAAGGGGCATTCGCGAGACCGAAAGGCATTACCAAATACTCAAAATGGCCTTCAGGCGTATTAAATGCGGTCTTCCACTCATCCCCCTGCTTAATCCGCACCAAATTATACGCACCAAGTAGATCGATCTTAGTGAACCACTTCGCCCCCTTTATGCGAGCAAAAAGATCAGTCAGTAAAGGTAACGGATACTGGTATTTAACTGTAATCTTATTCAGAAGTCGATAGTCGATACAAGGTCTCAATGAACCATCCTTTTTACCCACAAAGAAAAACCCTGCCCCCAGTGGAGACAAAGAGGGGCGAATATGACCCTTTTCCAAAGATTCTCTGATATACTCCCGCATAGCAGTATGTTCAGGTACAGACAAATTAAACAAGCGACCCTTAGGAAATTTACTACCGGGAATCAACTCAATAGCGCAGTCACACTCTCTGTGAGGAGGGAGAGAATCAGTTTTAGGCTCCTGAAAGACATCATAAAAATCTGACAGAAATGCTGGGATCTCAGAGGGAGTAGAGGAAGAAATGGGAACCAAAGGTGCATCCCCATGAATCCCCTGACATCCCCAGCTCAGCACAGACATTGATCTCCAGTCCAAGACTGGATTATGAATTTGTAACCATGGCAATCCAAGTACTAATACGTCATGTAGATTATATAACACAAGGAAACGAATAATCTCCTGATGGTCTGGGGACAGATGCATAGTCACTTGTGTCCAATATTGTGGTTTATTGCTAGCCAAAGGTGTAGAATCAATACCCTTTAAGGGAATAGAAACCTCCAGAGGCTCTAAATCAAACCCACAACGCTTGGCAAAGGACCAATCCATGAGACTCAGAGCGGCGCCAGAATCCACATAAGCATCCACAGTAACAGATGATAAAGTACAAATCAATGTCACGGACAAAAGAAATTTAGACTGCAAGGTACTCATAGAAAAAGATTTATCAACCTTTTTATCAACCTTCTTTATGCGTTTAGAGCATGCTGATATAACATGAGCTGGATCTCCACAATAGAAGCACAACCCATTTTTGCGCCTGTAATTCTGTCGTTCGCCTCTAGACAATACACTATCGCATTGCATATGCTCTGGTGCCTTTTCAGAGGTCACCGCCAAATGATGCACAGGTTTTTGCTCAGAAGATACCGCCATATGGTGCACAGGTTTTTGCTCAGAAGATACCGCCATATGGTGCACAGGTTTTTGCTCAAAAGATACCGCCATATGGTGCACAGATTTTTGCTCAGAAGATACCGCCATATGGTGCACAGATTTGCGCTCCCGTAAACGCCGATCAATCTGGATAGCCAATTTCATGGCATCATTCAGACCTGTAGGCACAGGGAACCCCACCATGACATCCTTCACAGCATCAGAGAGACCTTCTCTGAAATTAGCTGCTAGAGCGCACTCATTCCATTTAGTAAGCACCGACCATTTACGAAATTTTTGGCAGTATATCTCAGCTTCATCTTGCCCTTGAGAAAGAGCTATCAAGGCTTTCTCAGCCAAAATCTCTAAATTAGGTTCTTCATAAAGCAACCCCAAAGCCAGAAAAAACGCATCTACATTTAATAACGCAGGATCCCCTGGCGACAATGCAAATGCCCAACTTTGTGGGTCACCCCGCAATAGAGAAATAACAATTTTAACCTGTTGCGCAGGATCACCAGCAGAGTGAGATTTCAGAGACAAAAACAATTTACAATTCTCTCTGAAATTCAAAAAACGGGATCTGTCTCCGGTAAAAAATTCAGGCATAGGGATCTTAGGTTCAGACATTGGAGCACGTATAACAAAATCTTGTAAGTTCTGGACCTTTGTAGCCAGGTTATTCAAACCTGCAACCAAACTCTGTGGATCCATGATTCAAACAGGTGTAACCAAAGCCATTCAGAGATTAAGAGGAGAGGAAAAAAAAAAAAGGCTGAAGACTGCAGTTTAAGCAAGGAGTACAAATAAGCACTAAGGTGCACTTTCCAAACACAGAAGGAAAAAAAACCTTTTCATATCCTTTCCTGCTTTAGTGCATAGTTTTAACACAACTGTGGGCCGGCCAAACTGTTATGATTTTCCCAATGGCAGGGAAATCAAAATAACAACGGACTAGCTCTCGGGTGATGGGAACTAAAGTGACCGTGACCTGAACCTGACACGACACTGGAAGTAGCCGGGGAGTGTTTCCTACGATGCCCTAGACACCACGCGCCAGCCGGAGATCTAACTACCCCTATCAGAGGAATATACAGGCCTGCCTTACCTCCAGAGATGAACCCCAAAAGGAGATAGCAGCCCCCCACAGATATTGACGGTGAGTCAAGAGGAAAAGACATACGTAGGATGAACAGCAGATTTAGCACAGTGAGGTCTGCTTACTAGATAGCAGAAGTACAGGAAAGAGTCACTTCACGGTCAACTTCAAAACACTACTCAAAAACACCATCCTGAAATTACTTTAAAACTCCAGTGACAACTCATGCCACTGGAGTGGCAATTCCAGTCCACGAGAGCTTCCAGCTACAGAGAGTCACATTGCAAATAGCTGGACAAAAATAGAATAAACTAGAAACAAAATTCAACTTAGCTGAACAGGATCTTGAGGCAGGAGAATGCAACAGAATGCTACTGATACATTGTTGGCCGGCATCAGACCAGCAGCCAAGCAGCCTTAAATAGGAAACTCCCCTAATGGGTGTCAACAGGTGATCAAGGATAGAAGAAGGCAAATAAGTGGCACTACCATAAAACACCACCGGGGGAGCCCACAAACAGAATTCACAACAGTACCCCCCCTTAAGGAGGGGGCACCGAACCCTCACCAGAACCACCAGGGCGATCTGGATGAGCACTATGAAATGCACGAACCAAATCAGGAGCATGAACATCAGATGCTGTCACCCAAGAATTATCCTCCTGACCATAGCCTTTCCACTTAACCAGATACTGAAGTTTCCGTCTGGAAACACGGGAGTCCAAGATCTTTTCCACCACATACTCCAACTCACCCTCAACCAGCACAGGAGCAGGAGGATCAGCAGACGGAACAACCGGCACCTCATACCTCCGCAACAATGACCGATGAAAAACATTATGAATAGTAAAAGATGCCGGGAGGTCCAAACGAAAGGACACAGGATTGAGAACCTCCAGAATCCTATAAGGGCCGATAAACCGAGGCTTAAACTTAGGAGACGAGACCTTCATAGGAACAAATCGAGAAGACAACCAAACCAGGTCCCCAACACAAAGACGAGGACCGACACGCCGATGACGATTAGTGAACTGTTGAGTCTTCTCCTGGGACAACTTCAGATTGTCCACAACCTGTCCCCAAATCTGATGCATTCTATCAACCACAGCATCTACTCCAGGACAATCCGAAGACTCCAATTGACCGGACGAAAAGCGAGGGTGAAACCCTGAATTACAAAAAAAAGGAGAAACCAAAGTGGCAGAACTGGCCAGATTGTTAAGGGCAAACTCTGCCAATGGCAAAAAATCAAGCCAATCGTCCTGATCAGCGGACACAAAACACCTCAAGTAAGTCTCCAAGGTCTGATTAGTACGCTCAGTCTGGCCATTAGTCTGAGGATGGAATGCAGACGAAAAAGACAAGTCGATGCCCATCCTGGCACAGAACGCCCGCCAAAATCTAGACACAAACTGAGTACCCCTGTCAGACACTATATTCTCAGGAATACCATGCAAACGCACAACATTCTGAAAAAATAGAGGGACCAGCTCAGAGGAGGAGGGCAATTTGGGCAAAGGTACCAAGTGAACCATCTTGGAAAAACGGTCACACACCACCCAGATGACGGACATCCTACGAGAAACAGGAAGGTCAGAAATAAAGTCCATAGAGATGTGCGTCCAAGGCCTCTTAGGAATAGGCAAGGGCAACAACAACCCGCTGGCCCGGGAACAGCAGGGCTTAGCCCGAGCACAAACATCACAAGACTGCACAAAAATACGTACATCTCGAGACAAGGAAGGCCACCAGAAGGACCTAGACACCAGATCCCTGGTGCCAAAAATTCCAGGATGACCTGCCAACGCGGAAGAGTGAACCTCCGAAATAACTCTACTGGTCCAGTCATCAGGGACAAACAATCTACCAGGCGGACAGCGATCAGGCCTATCCACCTGAAACTCCTGCAAAGAGCGCCGCAGGTCTGGGGAGACAGCTGACAATATCACCCCATCCTTCAGGATGCCAGTAGGTTCGGAATCACCAGGCGAGTCAGGCTCAAAACTCCTAGAGAGGGCATCCGCCCTCACATTCTTAGACCCAGGCAGATATGAAACCACAAAGTTAAATCGAGAGAAAAACAACGACCAGCGCGCCTGTCTAGGATTCAGACGCCTGGCTGACTCAAGATAAATTAGATTTTTGTGGTCAGTCAAGACCACCACCTGGTGTCTAGCACCCTCAAGCCAATGACGCCACTCCTCAAATGCCCACTTCATGGCCAAGAGCTCCCGATTTCCAACATCATAATTTCGCTCAGCGGGCGAAAACTTTCGAGAGAAAAACGCACATGGTCTCATCACTGAGCAGTCAGGACCTTTCTGCGACAAAACTGCACCTGCTCCGATCTCGGAAGCATCTACTTCAACCTGGAACGGGAGCGAAACATCAGGCTGGCGCAACACAGGAGCAGAAGAAAAGCGGCGCTTAAGCTCCCGAAAGGCCTCCACAGCCGCAGAGGACCAATTAGCAACATCAGCACCCTTCTTGGTCAAATCAGTCAAAGGTTTAGCAATGGCAGAAAAACCCGCTATGAATCGGCGATAGAAATTAGCAAATCCCAAGAATTTCTGAAGACTCTTTAGAGAAGTAGGTTGTACCCAATCACAAATAGCCTGAACCTTAACAGGGTCCATCTCCATAGATGAAGGGGAAAAAATATATCCCAAAAAGGAAATTCTCTGAACCCCAAAAATACACTTTGAGCCCTTCACAAATAGAGAATTAGCTCGTAAAACCTGAAAAACTCTCCTGACCTGTTGAACATGAGATTCCCAGTCCTCCGAAAAAATCAAAATATCATCCAAATACACAATCATAAATTTATCCAGATATTCACGGAAAATATCGTGCATAAAGGACTGAAAAACGGAAGGGGCATTCGCGAGACCGAAAGGCATTACCAAATACTCAAAATGGCCTTCAGGCGTATTAAATGCGGTCTTCCACTCATCCCCCTGCTTAATCCGCACCAAATTATACGCACCACGTAGATCGATCTTAGTGAACCACTTCGCCCCCTTTATGCGAGCAAAAAGATCAGTCAGTAAAGGTAACGGATACTGGTATTTAACTGTAATCTTATTCAGAAGTCGATAGTCGATACAAGGTCTCAATGAACCATCCTTTTTACCCACAAAGAAAAACCCTGCCCCCAGTGGAGACAAAGAGGGGCGAATATGACCCTTTTCCAAAGATTCTCTGATATACTCCCGCATAGCAGTATGTTCAGGTACAGACAAATTAAACAAGCGACCCTTAGGAAATTTACTACCGGGAATCAACTCAATAGCGCAGTCACACTCTCTGTGAGGAGGGAGAGAATCAGTTTTAGGCTCCTGAAAGACATCATAAAAATCTGACAGAAATGCTGGGATCTCAGAGGGAGTAGAGGAAGAAATGGGAACCAAAGGTGCATCCCCATGAATCCCCTGACATCCCCAGCTCAGCACAGACATTGATCTCCAGTCCAAGACTGGATTATGAATTTGTAACCATGGCAATCCAAGTACTAATACGTCATGTAGATTATATAACACAAGGAAACGAATAATCTCCTGATGGTCTGGGGACAGATGCATAGTCACTTGTGTCCAATATTGTGGTTTATTGCTAGCCAAAGGTGTAGAATCAAT
The DNA here is from genome assembly GCF_051348905.1 of Ranitomeya variabilis. Lineage (NCBI taxonomy): Eukaryota > Metazoa > Chordata > Amphibia > Anura > Dendrobatidae > Ranitomeya > Ranitomeya variabilis. Next base: position 68,968,534 of record NC_135235.1, on the reverse strand, counting down.
ACCCTTTAAGGGAATAGAAACCTCCAGAGGCTCTAAATCAAACCCACAACGCTTGGCAAAGGACCAATCCATGAGACTCAGAGCGGCGCCAGAATCCACATAAGCATCCACAGTAACAGATGATAAAGTACAAATCAATGTCACGGACAAAAGAAATTTAGACTGCAAGGTACCCATAGAAAAAGATTTATCAACCTTTTTATCAACCTTCTTTATGCGTTTAGAGCATGCTGATATAACATGAGCTGGATCTCCACAATAGAAGCACAACCCATTTTTGCGCCTGTAATTCTGTCGTTCGCCTCTAGACAATACACTATCGCATTGCATATGCTCTGGTGCCTTTTCAGAGGTCACCGCCAAATGATGCACAGGTTTTTGCTCAGAAGATACCGCCATATGGTGCACAGGTTTTTGCTCAGAAGATACCGCCATATGGTGCACAGGTTTTTGCTCAAAAGATACCGCCATATGGTGCACAGATTTTTGCTCAGAAGATACCGCCATATGGTGCACAGATTTGCGCTCCCGTAAACGCCGATCAATCTGGATAGCCAATTTCATGGCATCATTCAGACCTGTAGGCACAGGGAACCCCACCATGACATCCTTCACAGCATCAGAGAGACCTTCTCTGAAATTAGCTGCTAGAGCGCACTCATTCCATTTAGTAAGCACCGACCATTTACGAAATTTTTGGCAGTATATCTCAGCTTCATCTTGCCCTTGAGAAAGAGCTATCAAGGCTTTCTCAGCCAAAATCTCTAAATTAGGTTCTTCATAAAGCAACCCCAAAGCCAGAAAAAACGCATCTACATTTAATAACGCAGGATCCCCTGGCGACAATGCAAATGCCCAACTTTGTGGGTCACCGCGCAATAGAGAAATAACAATTTTAACCTGTTGCGCAGGATCACCAGCAGAGTGAGATTTCAGAGACAAAAACAATTTACAATTCTCTCTGAAATTCAAAAAACGGGATCTGTCTCCGGTAAAAAATTCAGGCATAGGGATCTTAGGTTCAGACATTGGAGCACGTATAACAAAATCTTGTAAGTTCTGGACCTTTGTAGCCAGGTTATTCAAACCTGCAACCAAACTCTGTGGATCCATGATTCAAACAGGTGTAACCAAAGCCATTCAGAGATTAAGAGGAGAGGAAAAAAAAAAAAGGCTGAAGACTGCAGTTTAAGCAAGGAGTACAAATAAGCACTAAGGTGCACTTTCCAAACACAGAAGGAAAAAAAACCTTTTCATATCCTTTCCTGCTTTAGTGCATAGTTTTAACACAACTGTGGGCCGGCCAAACTGTTATGATTTTCCCAATGGCAGGGAAATCAAAATAACAACGGACTAGCTCTCGGGTGATGGGAACTAAAGTGACCGTGACCTGAACCTGACACGACACTGGAAGTAGCCGGGGAGTGTTTCCTACGATGCCCTAGACACCACGCGCCAGCCGGAGATCTAACTACCCCTATCAGAGGAATATACAGGCCTGCCTTACCTCCAGAGATGAACCCCAAAAGGAGATAGCAGCCCCCCACAGATATTGACGGTGAGTCAAGAGGAAAAGACATACGTAGGATGAACAGCAGATTTAGCACAGTGAGGTCCGCTTACTAGATAGCAGAAGTACAGGAAAGAGTCACTTCACGGTCAACTTCAAAACACTACTCAAAAACACCATCCTGAAATTACTTTAAAACTCCAGTGACAACTCATGCCACTGGAGTGGCAATTCCAGTCCACGAGAGCTTCCAGCTACAGAGAGTCACATTGCAAATAGCTGGACAAAAATAGAATAAACTAGAAACAAAATTCAACTTAGCTGAACAGGATCTTGAGGCAGGAGAATGCAACAGAATGCTACTGATACATTGTTGGCCGGCATCAGACCAGCAGCCAAGCAGCCTTAAATAGGAAACTCCCCTAATGGGTGTCAACAGGTGATCAAGGATAGAAGAAGGCAAATAAGTGGCACTACCATAAAACACCACCGGGGGAGCCCACAAACAGAATTCACAACAGACCGCACAGTATTCTTTCCTGTTCTATTTATCTAGTTAGACTGGCCTCCTTTGCTACATCCTGGTTTCATTCTGCGTATGTCATTTCCCTCTCCACTCACAGTCAATATTTGTGGGGGGCTGTCCTATCCTTTGGGGATTTTCTCTGAGGCAAGATAGCTTTCCTGTTTCTATCTTTAGGGGTAGTTAGTCCTTCGGCTGTGACGAGGTGTCTAGGGAGTGACAGGAACATCCCACGGCTACTTCTAGTGTTGTGTTAAGCTCAGGAACTGCGGTTAGTACAGGTACCACCTCCTCCAGAGCATGTCCCATGTTGCTCCTAAACCAACAGCTCATAACAGTACAACTGGCCAAAAATGAATTAAATACATCTCAAAAGAAGGAAAAGGAAGTTCTGAGCCATTTTTTTTTCTGCAGTCTGTTTTGTCTTTTTTTTCCTCTTAATCTCTGGGTGGTTCAGGATTTTGGCGCTGGCATGGATGTTCAGGGTTTGTTTTCTCGTGTGGATCAACTTGCTGCAAGAGTACAGAGTATCCAAGATTATGTTGTCCAGACTCCGGCTTTAGAGCCTAGAATTCCAACCCCTGATTTGTTTTTTGGGGACAGATCCAAGTTTTTGAACTTTAAAAATAACTGCAAATTGTTTTTTGCCTTGAAACCCCGTTCCTCTGGTGATTCCATTCAGCAGGTTAAAATTGTCATCTCTCTGCTGCGTGGTGACCCTCAGGACTGGGCATTCTCCCTTGAATCAGGGGATCCGGCATTGCTTAATGTAGACGCATTTTTTCAAGCGCTCGGATTATTGTATGACGAACCTAATTCTGTGGATCATGCAGAAAAGACCTTGTTGGCCCTGTGTCAGGGTCAGAAGTATACTGCCAGAAATTTAGAAAATGGTCTGTGCTCACTAAATGGAATGAGGAGGCTCTGGCAGCAATTTTCAGAAAGGGTCTTTCTGAAGCCCTTAAAGATGTTATGGTGGGGTTCCCCACGCCTGCTGGTTTGAGCGAATCCATGTCTCTAGCCATTCAGATTGATCGGCGCCTGCGCGAGCGCAAAGTTGTGCACCATATGGCAGTGTCCTCTGAGCAGAGTCCTGAGCCTATGCAATGTGATAGGATTTTGACTAGAGCAGAACGGCAGGGATTCAGATGCCAGAATAGGCTGTGTTTTTACTGTGGTGATTCTGCTCATGATATTTCTGATTGCCCTAAGCGTACCAAGAGGGTCGCTAGGTCGGTTACCATCAGTACTGTACAGCCTAAATTTCTCTTATCTGTGACCTTGATTTGCTCATTATCGTCCTTTTCTGTCATGGCATTTGTGGATTCAGGCGCTGCCCTGAACTTGATGGACTTGGAATTCGCCAGGCGCTGTGGTTTTTCCTTGCAGCCTTTGCAGAGCCCTATTCCTTTGAGGGGCATTGATGCTACGCCGTTGGCCAAGGATAAACCTCAGTATTGGACTCAGCTGACCATGTGCATGGCTCCAGCACATCAGGAAGATTGACGTTTTCTGGTGTTGCATAATTTGCATGATGTTGTTGTACTGGGTTTTCCATGGTTACAGGGACATAATCCTGTGCTGGATTGGAAATCTATGTCTGTGACTAGTTGGGGTTGTCAAAGGGTGCATAGTGACGTTCCTTTGATGTCAATTTCCTCTTCCCCCTCTTCTGAAGTTCCTGAGTTTTTGTCGGATTTCCAGGATGTATTTGATGAGCCCAAGTCCAGTTCCCTTCCTCCACATAGGGACTGTGATTGTGCTATTGACTTGATTCCTGGCTGTAAGTTCCCTAAGGGAACTGTCTGTGCCAGAGCATGCCGCTATGCGGAGTTATGTTAAGGAGTCTTTAGAGAAGGGGCATATTCGGCCGTCTTCGTCACCATTGGGAGCGGAATTCTTTTTTGTTGCCAAGAAGGATGGCTCCTTGAGACCCTGTATTGATTATCGCCTTCTTAATAAGATCACGGTCAAATTCCAATACCCTTTACCTTTGCTTTCTGATTTGTTTGCTCGGATCAAGGGGGCTAGTTGGTTTACTAAGATTGACCTTCGAGGGGCATATAATCTTGTTCGTATTAAACAGGGTGACGAATGCAAAACTGCATTTAATACGCCCGAAGGCCATTTTGAATACCTTGTGATGCCTTTCGGGCTCTCTAATGCTCCTTCTGTATTTCAGTCCTTCATGCATGATATTTTCCGCAATTATCTTGATAAATTCATGATTGTGTATTTGGATGATATTTTGATTTTTTCCGATGATTGGGAGTCTCATGTGAAGCAGGTCAGGATGGTATTCCAGATCCTTCGTGATAATGCTTTATTTGTGAAGGGGTCTAAGTGCCTATTTGGAGTTCAGAAGGTCTCTTTTTTGGGTTTTATTTTTTCTCCCTCGTCTATAGAAATGGATCCTGTTAAGGTCCAAGCCATTCATGACTGGATTCAACCCACATCTGTGAAGAGTCTTCAGAAATTTTTGGGCTTTGCTAATTTTTATCGCCGTTTCATTGCCAACTTTTCCAGTGTGGTTAAGCCCCTGACCGATTTGACGAAGAAAGGCACTGATGTGACGAATTGGTCCTCTGCGGCTGTTGAGGCCTTTCAGGAGCTTAAACGCCGATTTACTTCTGCCCCTGTGTTGCATCAGCCAGATGTTTCTCTTCCTTTTCAGGTTGAGGTTGATGCTTCTGAGATTGGGGCAGGGGCCGTTTTGTCTCAGAGGAGTTCTGATGGTTCTTTGATGAAACCGTGTGCCTTTTTTTCCAGAAAGTTTTCGCCTGCGGAGCGCAATTATGATGTCGGCAATCGGGAGTTGTTGGCCATGAAGTGGGCATTTGAGGAGTGGTGACATTGGCTTGAGGGAGCCAAGCACCGCGTTGTGGTCTTGACCGATCATAAGAATCTGATTTACCTCGAGTCGGCCAAGCGGCTGAACCCTAGACAGGCTCGATGGTCCCTGTTTTTCTCCCGTTTTGATTTTGTGGTCTCGTATCTTCCGGGATCTAAGAATGTTAAGGCTGATGCCCTCTCTAGGAGTTTTTTGCCTGATTCTCCTGGAGTCCTTGTGCCGGTTGGCATTCTTAAGGAAGGGGTGATTCTTTCTGCCATCTCCCCTGATTTACGGCAGGTGCTTCAGGAATTTCAGGCTGATAAACCTGACCGCTGTCCTGTGGGGAAGCTATTTGTTCCTGATAGATGGACAAGTAAGGTAATTTCTGAGGTTCATTGTTCGGTGTTGGCTGGTCATCCTGGGATTTTTGGTACCAGAGATTTGGTTGCTAGGTCCTTTTTGGTGGCCTTCCTTGTCGCGGGATGTGCGTTCTTTTGTGCAGTCCTGTGGGACTTGTGCCCGGGCCAAGCCTTGCTGTTCCCACGCTAGTGGGTTGCTTTTGCCTTTGCCGGTCCCTGAGAGGCCCTGGACGCATATTTCCATGGATTTTATTTCGGATCTTCCTGCTTCCCAGAAGATGTCTGTTATCTGGGTGGTTTGTGACCGGTTCTCTAAAATGGTCCATTTGGTACCTTTGCCTAAATTGCCTTCCTCCTCTGACTTGGTTCCATTGTTTTTTCAGCATGTGGTTCGTTTGCATGGCATTCCGGAGAATATTGTGTCTGACAGAGGTTCCCAGTTTTTTTCTAGGTTTTGGCGGGCCTTTTGTGCTAGGATGGGCATTGATTTGTCTTTTTCTTCGGCATTTCATCCTCAGACAAATGGCCAAACTGAGCGAACTAATCAGACCTTGGAAACCTATTTGAGATGCTTTGTGTCTGCTGACCAGGATGATTGGGTGGCTTTCTTGCCGTTGGCCGAGTTTGCCCTTAATAATCGGGCTAGTTCGGCTACTTTGGTTTCGCCTTTCTTTTGTAATTTTGTTTTTCATCCTCGTTTTTCTTCGGGGCAAGTTGAGCCGTCTAATTGTCTTGGTGTGGATTCTGTAATGGACAGGTTACAGCAGATTTGGACTCATGTGGTAGACAATTTGACGTTGTCTCAGGAAAAGGCTCAACGTTTTGCTAACTGCCGTCGGTGTGTTGGTCCCCGGCTTCGGGTGGGGGATTTAGTCTGGTTATCTACTCGTCATGTTCCTATGAAGGTTTCTTCCCCTAAGTTCAAGCCTCGGTTTATTGGTCCTTATAAGATTTCTGAGATTATCAATCCGGTATCTTTTCGTTTGGCCCTTCCAGCCTCTTTTGCCATCCATAATGTTTTCCATAGATCTTTGTTGCGGAGATATGTGGTGCCCGTTGTTCCCTCTGTTGAACCTCCTGCCCCGGTGTTGGTTGATGGGGAGTTGGAATATGTGGTGGAGAAAACTTTGGATTCTCGTTTTTCGAGGCGGAGGCTTCAGTATCTTGTCAAGTGGAAGGGTTATGGCCAGGAGGATAATTCTTGGGTTGTTGCCTCTGATGTCCATGCCGCCGATTTGGTTCGTGCTTTTCACTTGGCTCGTCCTGATCGGCCTGGGGGCTCTGGTGAGGGTTCGGTGACCCCTCCTCAAGGGGGGGTACTGTTGTGAATTCTGCTCTTGGGCTCCCTCCGGTGGTTGTAAGTGGCATTTTTGCGAGTTCTGCTCTTGGGCTCCCTTCGGTGGTTTTAAGTGGTACTGCTGCTCCTTGGATTTAGTAGTCAGCAGCTGCTTCCACTGATTGTCTTTCTGGCTCGACTATTTAGCCTGGTTCTATCCTTCAGCCTGTGCCAGTTGTCAATGGTTCCTGGTTGGATTCACATCTCTGCTTGGATTTCCCTGATATTCTGACCAGTTCAGCAAAGATAAGTCCTTGCTTTGTTCTTTTGCAGTCCACTTGTTGTGGACTTAATCTTTCTGCACTTTCTATGTTTTTTCTAGTCCAGCTTGTCAGTATGGATTTATTCAGTTAAGCTGGAAGCTCTGGGAAGCAGATTTACCCTCCACACCTTTAGTCAGGTGTGGAGATTTTTGTAAACTCTGTGGTGGATTTTTCTAGTTTTTAATACTGACCGCACAGTATTCTTTCCTGTTCTATTTATCTAGTTAAACTGGCCTCCTTTGCTACATCCTGGTTTCATTCTGCGTATGTCATTTCCCTCTCCACTCTGTTGTGAATTTGCTTTTTGCTCCCTCTAGTGGTTACTAGTTTTTTGACTCTGGTTTTTCTGTCATTCCTTTTATCCGCACCTGGGTCGTTAGTTAGGGATGTTGCTATATAAGCTCCCCTGGACCTTCAGTTCAATGCCTGGCAACGTAGTTATCAGAGCTAGTCTGCTGTGCTCTTGTCTACTGATCCTGGTTCCAGTTATATCAGCTAAGTCTGCCTTTTGCTTTTTGCTATGTGTTTTGGTTTTGTATTTTTGTCCAGCTTGTTCCAAATCTATATCCTGACCTTTGCTGGAAGCTCTAGGGGGCTGGTGTTCTCCCCCCGGACCGTTAGACGGTTCGGGGGTTCTTGAATTTCCAGTGTGGATTTTGATAGGGTTTTTGTTGACCATATAAGTTACCTTTCTTTATTCTGCTATCAGTAAGCGGGCCTCTCTGTGCTAAACCTGGTTCATTTCTGTGTTTGTCATTTCCTCTTACCTCACCGTCATTATTTGTGGGGGGCTTCTATCCAGCTTTGGGGTCCCCTTCTCTGGAGGCAAGAAAGGTCTTTGTTTTCCTCTACTAGGGGTAGCTAGATTCTCCGGCTGGCGCGTGTCATCTAGAATCAACGTAGGAATGATCCCCGGCTACTTCTAGTGTTGGCGTTAGGAGTAGATATATGGTCAACCCAGTTACCACTGCCCTATGAGCTGGATTTTTGTATTCTGCAGACTTCCACGTTCCTCTGAGACCCTCGCCATTGGGGTCATAACAGTTTGCCAGGCCAGTATTAAATGTTTAATGCATTGCAGAAGAGGGATTATAAGAAAGAAGATTCTGAGTTTTTTTTTTTCTCCTTCCCCTTTACCTCAGAGTGGCTATGCTTGCTGCAGACATGAATGTCCAGACCTTGATTACAAGTGTGGAGCAGCTGGCTACTCGTGTGCAGGGCATACAAGACTATGTTATCAGAAATCCTAGGTCAGAACCTAAAATACCGATTCCTGAACTGTTTTCCGGAGACAGGTTTAAGTTTAGGAATTTCGTGAATAATTGTAAATTGTTTTTGTCCCTGAGACCCTGTTCATCAGGAGATTCTGCTCAGCAAGTAAAAATTGTTATTTCGTTCTTACGGGGCGACCCTCAGGATTGGGCTTTTTCGCTGGCGCCAGGAGATCCGGCATTGGCTGATCTTGATGCGTTTTTTCTGGCGCTCGGTTTACTTTATGAGGAACCCAATCTTGAGATTCAGGCAGAAAAGGCCTTGCTGTCTATGTCTCAGGGGCAGGACGAGGCTGAAGTGTATTGCCAAAAATTTCGGAAATGGTCCGTGCTGACACATTGGAACGAGTGTGCACTGGCCGCTAATTTTAGAAATGGCCTTTCTGAAGCCATTAAGAATGTTATGGTGGGTTTTCCCATTCCCACAGGTCTGAATGATACTATGGCACTGGCTATTCAAATTGACCGGCGGTTGCGGGAGCGCAAAACCGCAAATTCCCTCATGGTGTTGTCTGAACAGACACCTGATTTAATGCAATGTGATAGAATCCTGACTAGAAATGAGCGGAAAATTCATAGACGCCGGAATGGCTTGTGCTACTACTGTGGTGATTCTACACATGTTATCTCAGCATGCTCTAAACGTATAGCTAAGGTTGTTAGTCCTGTCACCGTTGGTAATTTGCAACCTAAATTTATTCTGTCTGTAACTTTGATTTGCTCACTGTCATCTTATCCTGTCATGGCATTTGTAGATTCAGGTGCTGCCCTGAGTCTCATGGATCTCTCATTTGCTAAGCGCTGTGGATTTACTCTTGAACCATTAGAAAATCCTATTCCTCTTAGGGGTATTGATGCTACACCATTGGCAGCAAATAAACCGCAGTATTGGACTCAGGTTACCATGTGCATGACTCCTGAACACCGCGAGGTGATACGTTTCCTGGTTTTACATAAAATGCATGATTTGGTCGTTTTAGGGCTGCCATGGTTACAGACCCATAATCCAGTCCTGGACTGGAAGGCTATGTCAGTCTCAAGTTGGGGCTGTCGTGGTATTCATGAGGATTCCCTGCCTGTGTCTATTGCTTCTTCTACGCCTTCGGAAGTTCCGGAGTATTTGTCTGATTATCAGGATGTCTTCAGTGAGTCTGAGTCCAGTGCACTGCCTCCTCATAGGGACTGTGACTGTGCTATAGATTTGATCCCAGGCAGTAAATTTCCTAAGGGAAGACTGTTTAATCTGTCGGTACCTGAACATACCGCTATGCGTTCATATATCAAGGAGTCTCTGGAAAAAGGACATATTCGTCCGTCTTCTTCCCCTCTTGGTGCGGGATTCTTTTTTGTGGCAAAAAAGGACGGATCTTTGAGACCTTGCATTGATTATCGGCTTTTAAATAAGATCACTGTCAAATTTCAGTATCCTTTACCGCTGTTGTCTGACTTGTTTGCCCGGATTAAGGGTGCCAAGTGGTTCACCAAGATAGACCTTCGTGGTGCGTACAACCTTGTGCGCATTAAGCAAGGTGATGAATGGAAAACCGCATTCAATACGCCCGAAGGTCATTTTGAGTACTTGGTGATGCCTTTTGGGCTCTCCAATGCGCCTTCAGTTTTTCAGTCCTTTATGCATGACATTTTCCGGAAGTATCTGGATAAATTTTTGATTGTTTATCTGGATGATATTTTGGTTTTTTCTGATAATTGGGATTCGCATGTGGAGCAGGTCAGGTTGGTCTTTAAAATTTTGCGTGAAAATTCTTTGTTTGTCAAGGGCTCAAAGTGTCTCTTTGGTGTACAGAAGGTTCCCTTTTTGGGGTTCATTTTTTCCCCTTCTGCTGTGGAGATGGACCCAGTCAAGGTCCGAGCTATTCTTGATTGGACTCAGCCCTCGTCAGTTAAGAGTCTTCAGAAGTTCTTGGGCTTCGCTAACTTCTACCGTCGTTTTATCGCTAATTTTTCTAGCATTGTGAAACCTTTGACGGATATGACCAAGAAGGGCTCCGATGTAGCTAACTGGGCTCCTGCTGCCGTGGAGGCTTTCCAGGAGTTGAAACGCCGGTTTACTTCGGCGCCTGTTTTGTGCCAGCCTGACGTCTCACTTCCCTTTCAGGTTGAGGTGGATGCTTCGGAGATTGGGGCAGGGGCCGTTTTGTCGCAGAGAGGCCCTGGTTGCTCTGTTATGAAGCCTTGTGCCTTTTTCTCTAGGAAATTTTCGCCTGCCGAGCGAAATTATGATGTGGGCAATCGGGAGTTGTTGGCCATGAAATGGGCATTTGAGGAGTGGCGTCATTGGCTCGAGGGTGCTAAGCATCGTGTGGTGGTCTTGACTGATCACAAAAATCTGATGTATCTCGAGTCTGCTAAACGCCTTAATCCGAGACAGGCCCGCTGGTCATTGTTTTTCTCCCGCTTTGATTTTGTTGTCTCGTATTTACCAGGTTCAAAGAATGTGAAGGCCGATGCTCTTTCTAGGAGCTTTGTGCCTGATGCTCCTGGAGTCGCTGATCCTGTTGGTATTCTTAAAGATGGAGTTATCTTGTCAGCTATTTCTCCGGATCTGCGACGTGTGTTGCAGAGATTTCAGGCTGATAGGCCTGAGTCTTGTCCACCTGACAGACTGTTTGTCCCGGATAAGTGGACCAGCAGAGTCATTTCCGAGGTTCATTCCTCGGTGTTGGCAGGTCACCCGGGAATTTTTGGCACCAGAGATCTGGTGGCCAGGTCCTTTTGGTGGCCTTCCTTGTCAAGGGATGTGCGGTCATTTGTGCAGTCCTGTGGGACTTGTGCTCGAGCTAAGCCTTGCTGTTCTCGTGCCAGCGGTTTGCTCTTGCCCTTGCCTGTCCCGAAGAGACCTTGGACACATATCTCCATGGATTTCATTTCTGATCTTCCGCTATCTCAGGGCATGTCCGTTATCTGGGTGATATGTGATCGCTTCTCCAAGATGGTCCATTTGGTTCCTTTGCCTAAGCTGCCTTCCTCTTCCGATCTGGTTCCTGTGTTTTTCCAGAACGTGGTTCGTTTGCACGGCATCCCTGAGAATATTGTGTCAGACAGAGGATCCCAGTTCGTTTCCAGGTTCTGGCGATCCTTTTGTAGTAGGATGGGCATTGATTTGTCGTTTTCGTCTGCTTTCCATCCTCAGACTAATGGACAGACGGAGCGAACCAATCAGACTTTGGAGGCTTATTTGAGGTGTTTTGTCTCTGCTGATCAGGACGATTGGGTGACATTCTTGCCGTTGGCTGAGTTTGCCCTTAATAATCGGGCTAGTTCCGCCACCTTGGTTTCGCCTTTTTTCTGCAACTCTGGTTTCCATCCTCGCTTTTCTTCGGGTCATGTGGAGCCTTCTGACTGTCCTGGGGTGGATTCTGTGGTGGATAGGTTGCAGCAGATCTGGAATCATGTGGTGGACAACTTGAAGTTGTCACAGGAGAAGGCTCAGCGATTTGCCAACCGCCGCCGCGGTGTGGGTCCCCGACTACGCGTTGGGGATTTGGTGTGGCTTTCTTCCCGCTTTGTTCCTATGAAGGTCTCCTCTCCCAAATTTAAACCTCGTTTTATTGGGCCTTACAAGATATTGGAAATCCTTAATCCTGTATCTTTTCGTCTGGATCTTCCTGTGTCGTTTGCTATTCACAATGTATTTCATAGGTCCTTGTTGCGGCGGTACATTGTGCCTGTAGTTCCTTCTGCTGAGCCTCCTGCTCCGGTGTTGGTTGAGGGCGAGTTGGAGTACGTGGTGGAGAAGATCTTGGATTCTCGCCTCTCCAGGCGGAGGCTTCAGTACCTGGTCAAGTGGAAGGGCTATGGTCAGGAGGATAATTCCTGGGTGGTCGCCTCTGATGTTCATGCGGCCGATTTAGTTCGTGCCTTTCATGCCGCTCATCCTGATCGCCCTGGTGGTCGTGGTGAGGGTTCGGTGACCCCTCACTAAGGGGTCGGTACTGTTGTGAATTTGCTTTTTGCTCCCTCTAGTGGTTACTAGTTTTTTGACTCTGGTTTTTCTGTCATTCCTTTTATCCGCACCTGGGTCGTTAGTTAGGGGTGTTGCTATATAAGCTCCCCTGGACCTTCAGTTCAATGCCTGGCAACGTAGTTATCAGAGCTAGTCTGCTGTGCTCTTGTCTACTGATCCTGGTTCCAGTTATATCAGCTAAGTCTGCCTTTTGCTTTTTGCTATGTGTTTTGGTTTTGTATTTTTGTCCAGCTTGTTCCAAATCTATATCCTGACCTTTGCTGGAAGCTCTAGGGGGCTGGTGTTCTCCCCCCGGACCGTTAGACGGTTCGGGGGTTCTTGAATTTCCAGTGTGGATTTTGATAGGGTTTTTGTTGACCATATAAGTTACCTTTCTTTATTCTGCTATCAGTAAGCGGGCCTCTCTGTGCTAAACCTGGTTCATTTCTGTGTTTGTCATTTCCTCTTACCTCACCATCATTATTTGTGGGGGGCTTCTATCCAGCTTTGGGGTCCCCTTCTCTGGAGGCAAGAAAGGTCTTTGTTTTCCTCTACTAGGGGTAGCTAGATTCTCCGGCTGGCGCGTGTCATCTAGAATCAACGTAGGAATGATCCCCGGCTACTTCTAGTGTTGGCGTTAGGAGTAGATATATGGTCAACCCAGTTACCACTGCCCTATGAGCTGGATTTTTGTATTCTGCAGACTTCCACGTTCCTCTGAGACCCTCGCCATTGGGGTCATAACACACTCACAGTCAATATTTGTGGGGGGCTGTCCTATCCTTTGGGGATTTTCTCTGAGGCAAGATAGCTTTCCTGTTTCTATCTTTAGGGGTAGTTAGTCCTCCGGCTGTGACGAGGTGTCTAGGGAGTGACAGGAACATCTCACGGCTACTTCTAGTGTTGTGTTAAGCTCAGGAACTGCGGTCAGTACAGGTACCACCTCCTCCAGAGCACGTCCCATGTTGCTCCTAAACCACCAGCTCATAACATGTAGCTGTCTGTGCTAACTCTTCTTTTCTTAGGCTGCGCTTTTGAGCTCCGCTTTTAGGTTTTTGGCCAGATGCCATTCTAAAAAAAATGAACATAAATGTATGTTCAGTTGTTCACTATGTGTTCAGTTAACATTACAGACTTTTTAACAGATATATTATTGTATTATAAACAATAAAAAGGGGCATAAACACCACAACATATCAACAAGTATGTCAGATGCATGTAGGTGCTTAAAAGGGTTGTCCTCTACTAGACAACCCCTTCTTAAACTACTGTATATACTCGAGTATAAGCCGACCCGAGTATAAGCTGACCCCCCCTAATTTTGCAACAAAAAACTGGGAAAACTTATTGACTCGAGTATAAGTCTAGGGTGGAAAATACAGCAGCTACCGGTAAATGTCAAAAATAAAAATAGATACCAATAAAAGTAAAATTAATTGAGACATCAGAAGGTTAAGTGTTTTTGAATATCCATATTGAATCAGGAGCCCCATATAATGCTCCATACTGTTCATTATGGCCCCATAAATGCTCCATATAAAGCTGTGCCACATGTAATGCTCCATACAATTCATTATTGCCCCATAGTTGCTCTATATAAAGCTGTGCCACATATAATGCTCTATACAATTCATTATTGCCCCATAGTTGCTCCATATTAAGCTGTGCCACATATAATGCTCCATACAGTTTATTATTGAATATTGCCCCATAGATGCTCCATATAAAGCTGTGCCGCCACATATAATGCTCCATACAATTCATTATGGCCCCATAGATGCTCCATATAACGCTGTGCCACATATAAATGCTGCTGCTGCAATAAAAAAAAAAATGATGCAGCGCCCCAGAGTCCTGGTCGTTGCAGTACTGATGCTCCGCCGCTAAGGGGGGTGTTGGTACGTCTGATGGCACTGAAGGAGTTCACCTGACCAGGTATCACAGACACCAATACACTTCACAGTCTGGCCTCCAGGGGGAGCTAAGGGTGCTATGTATTAGGCTACTCCTCACAATCTGGGGGTTAGATAGGAAGTTAGACAGAAAGCTGACTGGGTTGGAACCAGGCAACATCCTGTGGCAGAGGGTGTTGCAGGGGAAGATTCAGGGGGGTCCCTGTCAGGGGTGGGATCCTGACAGAGGCCTAGCGAACAGAAAGAACGTTACGGGACCGCGCCTGCACTTCATTGCGGTGGTACCCCAAGAAAGGACAAGAAGCGAGGTTTATTGTGAAGAGTGAGAAACGAGATCAACGCAACAAGGAGAAAGCAACAGTAGGAGTCGTGCTGTAAGACCGAGGCAACATCCTACTGAGGCGCGTAGCCGGTGGCCGGAAACGCCGAGGAAGTATTGAGCTCCAGGCCTTAATTCAAACCTACAATAGAGAAACAGGACGTGCACTCTGGAAATCGTGTGGTAGGTGCTGGTTGAACCCGGAGAAATCCAGATAATACGAACTTTAGAAGAAAACAACCGCACTCAAACTGTAGATTTGCGTCATAAATGTAAGGAATTTAATAGGGACACCACAGTGATACAATCAATTCTTCAGGTATTGCAGAGGTAACGTTTCGACCCTTACGTGGGCCTTTGTCAAACCTCACTTCAAGAAGGAAGAGAAGAGAGCAACGCGGAACGCAATGGCTCCACTGAGACAGGAGAACTTGGAGATCCGGAACGGCACGGATAAGGGGTTAAGTCCCTGGAAGAGCTGTGGGTCCAACGTCCAGGAGTGACGGCTAAGCCATTGCGTTCCGCGTTGCTCTCTTCTCTTCCTTCTTGAAGTGAGGTTTGACAAAGGCCCACGTAAGGGTCGAAACGTTACCTCTGCAATACCTGAACAATTGATTGTATCACTGTGGTGTCCCTATTAAATCCCTTACATTTATGACGCAAATCTACAGTTTGAGTGCGGTTGTTTAATTCAAACCTACGGCAGGACAGTCAGTTATAGGTGGGCTGTCTCACCCAAAATCACCTAAGCAGACATAGGGGGCAACAGTTGGAGAGGGGCGACTCTAGGGTCCCGGAAGACCTCCAGGCCTACCCGTCATACGGGTGCGTCCTAGCCATATCATCTGGGGGGACGGAGAAGAACATCAGAATCAGTTGTGAGGGAACTTCAGAAACAGACACAACAGTTGTGAGGAGTATCCCGTGGTGCTAAGCAGGGAAGGACTACAACACACAAGCGCTAGAAGGTAGGCACAGATTTCCACCTGCAAAGGGAACTCTGGAGGTGCCATCGGACCGGCCAGTCTCAGCCAGCCCTGTTAACCGTACTTCGGATTGAGGATCCTGAAGCCTTTAGTAAAGAGGTAAAGAGACTGCAACCTGGTGTCCTCGTTATTCATCGCGATCTGCACCACACCATCATCACTCTCCACTTTCACTGGACGCCCCTCAGCAGGGTCACGGACCGGTCTAGCCACCGTGACAATCCCAGAACCGAGACAGAGAGGCCCGGTACCGGGTAACCTTCGGCCCTGCGGCAGTGGGGGCGCTCCAATGACATACTCACCTCTCGTCTCTGCCCGCTGGTCCTCACCGTCCCGGTCTCTCCCCACTGACTGTTCAGGCAGAGGGCGACGCGTACACTATACGTCATCGAGCCCTCTGACCTGCACAGTCACAGCAGAGGACGCGGAAGACTGAGCGGCGCCCGGCGGGTGGATCGTGGACAGGTAAATATGATACTCACCTGCTCCAACTAGCAGAAGGTAAGACTGTAAGTATCTACACTGATTCCAGGTATGCCTTTGGCATTGCACACGATTATGGGCCTATCTGGAGAGCCAGGGCTTTCCTGACAGCAAATGGCCACCCCATTAAACATGCTGAGGCAGTCCAGCAACTTATGAATGCACTACAGCTTCCCACCCAAGCAGGCATCATAAAGGTAAAGGCACATACCAAAGGCACTGATGGACGGACAAAGGGTAACGCACTGGCAGACCAGGCTGCCAAGAAAGCAGCAAGCACTCCTGTAGCCTCTAAAGTACATCACCTAGACACCCCACCATCTCCACTTGTGTTGAAAGACATCTTAGCCCGGTTACAAGAACAGGCAAGTAAGGAGGAGAAAAATAGGTGGCAAAAGATAGGGGCTTGCTCTGATACCGTCACTGGACTATGGGGGAGGGGTGAAAAGGTCTGCCTACCACAGGTACTGTACCCAATGATGGCACAGGCTCTGCACGGGAATGTGCCCCACTCGAAGACGGCCATGTGTGACACCCTACAGAAACAATGGATTGCCCCCGGGTTTTCCACCTGCGCAGAAAGGCAGGTACAGAGCTGCATGATATGTGCCACACATAATCAGAGTAGGACAGTGAAAACTCCATTCAAACACACTCCCCGGCCCCTTTACCCATTCCAGAGACTGCAGATTGATTATTTTCAGTTACCCAGGGTAGGGACGTATGAGTATGTGTTGGTCTGCATTGATTTATTTTCAGGTTGGCCAGAAGCCTACCCAGTTGCCAAAGCTACGGCTAAGACAACGGCGAAGAAACTGATGGCTGAGATCATATGCAGGTATGGAGTTCCTGAAGTCATTGAAAGCGATCGGGGTTCCCATTTTACTGGAGAGATCATGTCAGAGGTAATGGCAGCACTGGGGGTAAGTCAAGCATTGCATACTCCATCCACAGAGTAGTGGAAGAGTAGAGAGACTAAATGGAACTCTTAAGCTTAAAAATCCAGAAGGCAATGACAGAGACTGGTAAACCATGGACAGAATGCCTTCCTCTAGCTTTGTTTTCAGTACGATATACCCCAAACAGGAAGACAGGACTGTCAATGTATGAGATTCTGTTTGGCAGGAGCCCCAATCTTGAATGTTTCTTTCCACAACAGTTGCAGCTCAAGTACCAGGACATGACTAGCTATGTGCAGGCCTTACATGGACACCTTGCCAAAGTGCATTTAACTGTTTTCAGTTCTCTTCCAGACCCAGATAAGGTTCCTGGACACCATCCCTTGGAGCCAGGAGACTGGGTAGTGATAAAGCGGCACGTCCGAAAGAGCCTGGAACCGAGATTTGACGGACCATACCAAGTGCTCATGACCACAGCCACAGCTGTCAAGCTCGAAGGAAAACCTAGCTGGATCCACGCCTCACACTGTAAAAGAGACCGAACCAGTGTTTAGTCACAGTAGTGACTGAAGGGAAATGTTGCTGTTGTTTTTGATCTTGGGGCTGGGGGCCATCCTCGCCCCTACCTCTTCGGCCCCTATTGTAAATAAGAATTCTGGTCCCACTATTCTCTGGGTAAACCTGACAGCCCCAGTAAATATCTGGCGATTTGATTTCTGCGATGTAGTCAAGTGCCCCGAGACTGGACGGGTGGTAGAGGGAACCATCCAGTTTTATATGTGTGTTACCAGACATGACAACAATAATTGTCATTATTGGACAGATGCTGCCTGGAATACGGGGGATGATTGGGGATATAAACCTAGCGAAGCCACGTTCCCTAAGGATGGGACGGGTAGGAGTCTTCGTGAAAGAATGCATCTAACAGCCCTTCTGCAACCACTTAGGAGCTGTAAATGGGGTAGAAGCTGTCACCCCCTCCTCCTAAATCTTGAAAACCCCCAATCTGCTGATCTGCAGACGTTTGTACTAGGAAGACAT
Organism: Ranitomeya variabilis; assembly: GCF_051348905.1. NCBI lineage: Eukaryota > Metazoa > Chordata > Amphibia > Anura > Dendrobatidae > Ranitomeya > Ranitomeya variabilis. The sequence continues at coordinate 68,950,834 of NC_135235.1, read as the reverse complement.
TATAATTATGTATTTAGTAGTGGATATTATGGGAATTTAGGCCACATACAGCTCTGGGATATTAACTCCAAACCAACCAAGGCCCCTGTTACCAGTACAGCTAAAATAGGCCCAGGTGAGCGTTTGCAAAATGTAGTTAATGAAGTAATCCCCATTCCAGGTCTCAGTTGGCAAGAAGTTTTCTCCATAGAAACACAAACAGCCCCAAGGAAAAACCTATGGTTAGAATGGGTGAGATACAATGTAAGAGTCCAGAACATCTCTGTAGGATGTATTGCTTGTGCTGCTGTGAATACACATCTCTACACACATGCATTGCTTTTTCCTGATGACAACACCACTGCCTGTGTCATGAATCTGTTGAAAGGTCTGAAACCCACTGATTGCCTAGATTACGTTCCACTAATTCATGAGAAACCCAGACTAAAGGTCCCAGGAGAAGTAACCGTATTAGCTGACAATTACACCTGCTATAATTCCCACGACACCACAGGTACACCAGTAGGGATCTTCGAGACAGGTTTCTGCAAAGAGAACAGTTCTCTAGATACCGATTTGCTAATTAAACATACACAATACATGTATGATATTTATTGGTTATGTGGAGATGGTAAGCTCCGTCCCAGGTTGCCTAATGCCTGGACAGGTCAATGCACCCTTGTTAAACTAGCCATGCAGTTCAAGATTCTACCTTGGGATCCAGAGACACCTGATGAACCTACCAGAAAGAGGAGAAGCCTTGATCAGCTCCACATGAGTTATGAAGAAGATCCACTAGTATATATTGATGCCATTGGAGTGCCAAGGGGGGTGCCTGACCAGTTTAAAGCTCAGAACCAGATTTATGCCAGCTTTGCTTCTATAATCCCACAGGTGCAGATTAATAAAAATGTTGATTGGATCAATTACATATATTACAGTGAACAAAGATTTGTCAATTTTAGCCAAGATGCCTTTCAGGGTATAGTTGAGGAATTGGGCCCTAACACTAGAATGACTCTCCAAAACCGACTAGCCCTTGATATGATCTTAGCTGAGAAAGGAGGAGTTTGTGGGATGGTAGGAGAAGAATGTTGTACCTATATCCCTCAGAACTCTGGAGTAAATGGAAAAACCATGATAGCCCTTAAAAAGATAACTGGGTTAGCAACAAAATTGAAAACTAATGCTGGAGTAGACACATCTTTCTTTTCCGGCTGGTTGGGTGGGCTCAAGGGATTCCTTCAACAAGCTTGTCTGGTACTGATTGCCCTCCTTATAATTGGATCGATAATTCTCTGTTGTGTTATTCCCTTGTATAAAAAGGTTATTGCCAAAGCAATTCCGACTGGCACCTTTCTCAATCAAGAAGTAGATCTACCAGAGTATGATGGTACTGATCCAGGGGAGATCCCTAAGTATGTCCCCCTCAAGAGAGTAGACAAAACCCCCTATTCTCAGGTGATGCTAAGAGACCTAGTTTAGGGACAGTGGGAGAACTCCATGTGAGGTTAGTGAAGGGTTCAGCTGCCTGGAGGCCTCTCGCTAGGGGAGAGCTTCTGAGGTGTCTGGATGAAGAAATCCACCTCCCCTTTTCCCATCACATGGACAGTCTCGAATGATCTTTTTTTAAGGGAAAAACTTAGTGTTTAGGGGGGATTGTCAAGGTGAAAATATATATCTTTATACTCTTTTTGTACTGCTATACTTTTATACTGTGAAACAATAAGTTATTCCTTTGCTTGCAGATATAATTATTTAAGATGGCCACCAATATTCACCTTTACCCTAGTTTTCGTTTCTGAGGGAAGAAGTATCGTTTCTTCTGAAATTGAAACTTCTGGAATGCGAGGAAAGGAGGATTCGCAAGGACACATCAAGACAAATCAGAAAGGACTGAATATTAGACATATACTGCTTAAACCCCGCCTATTGCATTCCTTCTTGTAGAACAATAGTACTGTGTTTTTGGAAATAAACGTAGTTGCTGTACCGCTGTTGACATAAGTGGACGCACGGACATCAGCTAAGATTGAATCAGCTGCGTGTCTGACTCATTTTTACTCGGTACCAGATGCCCTGCACACACTTTGATTTGGAATGACTGGTGAATGAGGGTTATTGTCGTGACGACCCCGACAGTGATAGGGAGTACAAGTTTCACCATTGCACAATGTTTAAAAGTTTCCAAAAATTAAAAAATATTACCCACGTGAGGTATACATATATGACCACTAAGTACTTGTTGCAGAAGCAGGAGGAGTAGGATGTGATTCCCTGAACAAAATGGGTTTGGATGGTAAGGCATGGACGTTAAGAAAACTTCCAAAAAAGAAAAGATTTGGGCTGCATTTACGTTACGTTGTTGTCATCCATAGGGCTTACAAATTTGGAGGAAATCCAGCCCTTGTTCAATTTTAAAAGAGTCAGCCTGTCTGCATTTTCCATTGACAGTCATGTGCGCCTATCCATTATGATTGCACCTGCCGAACTAAAAATCCGGTCAGACAACACACTCACGTCAGGGCATGACAGCACCTCCAAGGTGTACAAGGAGAGGTCGGGCCAAGTGTGCAGCTTGGACAAACGATAGTTAAAGGGCACTAAATAATCAGGAAGGACACTGGTTTGGTCACTGAAGTACTCCTTCACCATTTTGGTCAACATCTCCCTCCTTGTCAAAGTTACACCCACAGATAGCCCTTGCTGATTGGACGGTCTCAAGAAAATGTCCCAGTTGGTGGACATCCCCCCCTAATTTGCACCTGGTGTGCGTGGCCCTCCCCTGTAGTCCTTGTGCGTGAAAAGAGCCGGGACCTCTGTCAGCAGCATTGTCTGAGGGTAATCTTTTCAGCAAGTCTTCCACAAAGGCCTTCTGGCATGCATGCGCTGAAAATGGCACGTCTGCCGCCGACATGAGAGAAGGTCATTTCTCCTTCTACCATGGGTCAAGATAGGTGCACTGGCAGTATTTCATGGTGGACAAAATGTCTTTAACGCAAGGGTTTTGGGAAAGGCATCCGGACATGAACTGTGCCATGTGTGGCAGACTACAAAGAGTCAAACGTTCAATTTTTTTTCTATCGCCTTAATGACACACGCCAATAGCAGACTCAGGGAAATTACTGGCAAATAGTGACATTTTCTTATCTCAGCAGGTTTTGCGGTAGTCGCATAATTGTTAGATAAATATTAGCTATTTCAGCAATAGTCGAGGAATATTATGTAGAAATTAGCTTTTAAAAAAGAAAGATGTTTAGTATATGCTGGTACTGAGGAATATTGTTTAGCTGTAAAAAAAAAAACTGGTTTAATATATGCTGGTATGCAGGAATATTATGTAGCTCCAAAATTTGTTTAGTATATGCTGGTACTGGGTAATATTATTTGGCTCTAAAAAGAGCTGTTTTGTATATTATGGTACTGGATGAAACCTTGCCTATCTCCCTAGTCCCACAGTCTGTTCCTATACTATACAAGAAAATGCAAACTAGCAGAGATCTGCAGCATGTACTTGCAATGATAAGACCCAGGTGTCTGCCTTTCCCTCTCCCTCATGTTAAATCTCTCCAGGCGCTATCTCCACCTAGCAGAGAACTAATTTTTACTCTCAGTAGCTCTTAAAAGAGCTTTTTGGAATCACAAACTCTCCCTATACTCTGCTGTCACTCTCCTTACGCTCTCACTATGCTGTTTCCGGCTGTAATGTGCGCAAGATGGCGCCGGCAGGGATTAAATATTCCCTATGATGCTGTAAGGCCAGCCAATCATAGTAATGCCACACCAAAGATGGCGAGCGGCATTACTGTGATTGGCAAGTAAGCCCAGCATGTTCATTGGCTGCAAATAAAGCGCCAAACATGCTGGGCGGGTCACTCAAATATACCGAGGTGAATAGCAAATGACTCGCCGAGTGACAAATAGTGCCGAATGTATTCGCTCATCACTAATTATTACCCCTTGTAAGGCTGCATCTTGGATATGGGATCCAGTTCTCAGCTCCACATTTTAAAACAGATATTTGGAATACAGAGTCAGTTCAAAGGCGGAAACTACATTATTACAAGATCTCATTTAAATGTATAAATACGTATGTGGTCAATGCATAGTACTGACACATGACATCACTTTTAAGGACTTACAAAGGATAATGGAACATTTGTTACCAGTGTCAGACTGGGGTGACAAGGGACCACCAGTCACATTGACTATGGGGGGGGGGGGCACTTTTCACCTGCATGCAAATATTATACTACCTTTGTTCACAAATTTACCTATATTTCTATATAATAATAATAAACTGGGTAGCGTGATTAATGAATGATGAGACGCTGCTTTTTTCTGTACAGAGTGAATCAAGTGAATTATGCCAAGTACTGCCCATACAGTGGGGTTGGGGGCCCAGATCTACACAGAGGCCCTCCGGGGGGATTCTCCTGTTATCCTGTGGGCCAGTCCGAGCCTGTTATCGATCCTATAATTTACAAGATTCCATGACTATATATAACAGTCGTGGAATAGCGGGACAAGAGGTCATGAAATCACATTCTTGCATCCAGCATTACAATCCTGCTCTGGAGCACATAGCAAGAGGAGCAGGGAAATATTCACATTTCTGCTAGAGTTTTGGGCTGGATCCCCCCTTTTAGCGACGTCATGTGACGTTTCCTCTGCACACACCCTGGGTAGACTCCTGGACAGAGAAGTCTGTGCTCCTCAGCAGTGTTGGGTTGTCCCTCCCCGGCTGTGAGGACCCAGACTCCCTGGAAGGCTGACTGCAGAAAGCTGAAGACCCTCTGAAGGAGCTGTAAGTTGTCACCTTATTATTACAGACCACGGCACATATGCAGAATCCTACAAGACCCTGTGTCTCCACCATAACAAGGAGCTGGAATAAATGATTCATTCTCCTGGCTTTCCTAGTACTTTCTCTTGATGTGTCAGCTGGTTGATCTCAAGCACCTACAGCAGGACTGGATTACTGGTTTATATGACTTTATTTTCTATTGTCGTCATCTGGAACATTTCGGAGATGATCTTGTGGTTGTTGGTCAATATCTGAAGTTACTGTAACGGTGATGTGATATTTACCACCCTACAGATTACATGGGATCACTCATGGGGGTCAATATATCCCACATCATCGACTTTTTGTAAATTATGGCCCTTATTATTTTTATTGCCAATAAGAGGTAAAATCTGTAACACTGCCTGGTCTTCCTCACATATTGTATTAGGTACTGAATGATGATTTTCAGCACTTCAGGGTCTGCCGTATGTAGTTACGCCACCAAGACTGATCTATAGCACTGCTTTAGTTGCATGCATGTGCTATGTGGAATAGCTGTATATTTCTTACCGTTATTTCATGTATTATTGTGGCTATTGGCTGCACCGTTTTACAGGTTTATAGGAATGCATTCAATAACTAATTTGTCAAAGCGTAGCAATTCACGGTAAAACTTAAAACATTTTTTGCCAAGTAGTTGTCAGCTGTGCAACTTTGGCAAAGTTGCTTTATTTAAATATACCCTAAATAAATCTGTTTTACAAGGTGCTCCTGGAAGGACACACGCGTCTTTTGGACACTTTTTTTTATTGTTCTCTTTAGGCTGGAGTCATAAGACTATATTTACTTTCATCGGATAAAATCGGTATAACAATGCTAATCACACTCTGATCAGACTCAGATTATGATCAAAGTGTGATCTGATTTTCTCGGATGAGAAGAAGATGGGGGGGGGGAAAGTCCCCATTCTGTCAATCCATGGAAATCGGACTGCACTCAGATGTCATCCAAGTGCAGTCTGATTTTTTTTCCATTGACTGGCATGGCGCGATACGAATATCAGATCCAAATCGTGCAGCATGTGATTTTTTTTTCCTTGGACAAATGCTGTCCTAGGAAAAAAAAAATAGACATGTGCATGACCCATAGAGTAACATTGGTCCAAGGGCAATCGGATAATTTGTCGGGTCGCACTCAGACCGAAAATGCCATCAGCTGCATGAGCCCTTACACTGTTGTCATTCATTACTTTTGTGCACTTGCCGCGATGCGTACTACTGCAGTTTCATTTGTGCATATGGTTGGATTAAGCCGCACATTTCCCTCTTTGCATTTTAGAATTGAAATGTACACGGGACATCAGAAGAAATTTCTAATAGACGTAACAGAAAAAATTACAAATATTGCTAGTTTTGCATCAAAATGTTAGATTTTTTTATGCTTTTATGCAGCTCTCATGTGTTTAAAAAAAAAAAAATTGGGCTGATCTATACACAGCAGCCTGTTCATTACTGCCCTGAGGGTGGGGAGATGTGCGCCCCACATGAATACACATTTGCACATTTTTGTTGTGTTTTCCCGGACATTTAAACATGTATGCATTTCCCTACAATGTGGTTAATCTGTGCATTACCTGCAGTGACTTAACTTCTACCGGCTGGAAACCCAAGACCCAGCCAAATCCTGTGGAAATACTTTAAATTCTTTATTTTTCAATCTGTCAAAATGTAAGAAATGCAAAAATTAACCAGCATAAAAATAATGTGCATCAAAAACGTGTGAAAAGAAACATTCACACAGTAGAAAAGTGTGTCAGCTGCTCGCCAAACTCTTTCTCTGGCTTCAGCCTTTAGTGTGCAGTTTATAAGGTAAGAGAATAATCCCACAGGACTGATCCACAACCCTTTCAAAGTGTGTACTTGGTATTATTTTTTTATTTTTATTTTATTTTACTCATTTATATAGCACTTTCATATTCCGCAGCGCTTTACAGACATCATCATCATCATCATCATCAACATCATTGTTCCCATTGGGGCTCACAATCTAAATTCCCTATCAGTATGTCTTTGGAATGTGGGAGGAAACCGGAGGAAACCCATGCAAACACATAACATTTATTATACACAGCATTTTTCTCCCTTTTTTTTCTTTCACCTGTTATATCACCCCCACCCTTCTTTAGTTTTTTCTCCTTTCTAGGTGACATCCTGGATAGTATTACAAACAGGTCTGTACTAGTTTCTGTAGGGTAACGTTACGTGTTAACATACACAGGGGAATTCTTGGCCGTGGGCGTTGATCTAATATTCCCTCACTTGGGACACTTTCACATACATCAGTATCATTTTTCTTTTGAAAAAAACCCAAAAACTAATTATTACATCATACATACATACATACATGTGTCCCCTCCCTTCTTATTGACTTACACAATTATTTAAACAAGTGTTTGGTTAAATGTTTTTAATGGAACAAAAATGCAGTCAGATATAGATGCAAGTACGTTCAGACCACCACTGATTGCATATCGATCGCCTACCCTAAGGATAAAACATCAGTATATATTCCTGGAAAACCTCTAATGTGTTTCCGCATTGTGCTCTATCATTTTCCTGCAGTCTTTTTTTTCATACATGGTATTTTAAGGTTTATTCACAAATTCCAGGTGCGCACCAGACTGTGGCTGTACTGTATCACCTGGGACTGACCTCTCCTGCAGTACAGAGCCACGCGGGTTCCATGCACATGGTCCTGCACATATTTTACGCTGCGTTTTTCCTGCCAAGAGATGCAGAAACTGTAAAAATTTTTGCCCCAAATACTTAACGTGAGCACATACCCAAAGTTTTGGTTCCTACATTGTCACATAGAGGATATATGTTGTGTTTTTTTCATTATATGATTCACATTATAGCCTTTTATCCATAATTTTTATATTGTAGAAATTGACATTTCGCATTTAGAAGAGCGTTTTGCATGAAATGATCAATGAACACAAAGTAGTTTGGAACTTTACTTTGCGCTGAGCTCACATAATTTGCTATCTCGCCACAATATTATCTCTAGACTGCCAAGTCTGAAAAGGAAATGGAAACAGGAAGAGGCAGCGAAAACATTAAAATAAGATCACATTATCATTTTTATTTTGTTTTCTTCTATTGAGTTTCTTTCTTTTTTCTCTGCAGAATAAAGTTTGCACACTTTTCTGGACCTTGAAACCACAAAAGAATGGCTTCTTTAATATCTGAAAACTTGAAGTTCTTTTCTCTGTTCTTCAAGAGCAGAGATGTGATGATATTCAATGGACTGGTTGCGTTGGGGACGGTGGGCAGCCAAGAGTTGTTCTCTGTAGTAGCGTTTCACTGCCCTTGTTCTCCAGAGAGAAACTATATGTACGGACTGGCAGCTATCGGAGTGCCCGCCCTCGTCTTGTTTCTCGTTGGCATCATATTAAATAACCACACTTGGAATCTAGTAGCAGAATGTCGGAAAAGGGCGATGAGGAACTGTTCGATCCCTGCTACTTTCTTATTATTTGGATCCATAGCAGGAAGGGCAGCTGTAGCCCCCGTGACTTGGTCGGTTATTTCCCTGCTCCGGGGAGAGGCTTATGTGTGCGCCCGCAGCGAGTTCTTAAACCGCAACACATTTCTCGACTTTCCTATTGGCAGAGGACAAGACGACATGGCTAAATTTCCATGCAAAGACACCCCAACTGAGCTTCTGGTCTTCAAAGAGGAAGTTATACGGAGATTAAAGTATGAATCACAGGTAAGTTCTACAGTCCTGAAATCTGGCTGATAAATACACCTTACATAGAATGTAAATGTCATGTATGCGAAAAGATTTTCCAAGTCTCCCATCACATCACAATAAACGTTAATTGTTTTTTTGTCCCATTAATGACCATTGGAGGTAGGTATCTATGATCTATCAACCTGTGGCTCGGGGGCCCATACTGTGTGGCTCATGGCTATCTGCCAGCTTGGTGCATTAGTGCCAGGTATAAGTAAAACGTTATGGACAGTAGGTCTCCGGATGGTGACTTTTTTTGAGTTATTCTGCACAGAAGAGCAGATCTGGACGCACATATAGTGGTGGTGGGGAAGCTGGAGATACTATCATCCTATTACTTAGAGGGTTTTAGAAGCTGCATGCGATAGTATTGTGGGAATGCTTCATGCGAGAATTCTGAATGTGGGACCCCTGGTATGTCAGTATGCCGCCTTTTAAAGGGAACCTGTCATGTTGTATTTAGCTATTCAACAAGCCCCCAATGTGTTGTTAGTGAAGCATTATGCATCACTAAGGCTACTTTCACACTAGCGTCGGGCTCGGCCCGTCGCTGTGCGTCGGGTCGACGTTCCCGACGCTAGCGTTGTCTCCGCCGCACAACGGGGGCAGCGGATGCATTTTTCCAGCGCATCCGCTGCCCCATTGTGAGGTGCGGGGAGGTGGGGGCGGAGTTCCGGCCGCGCATGCGCGGTCGGAAAAAGCGGACCGTCGTGAGCAAAAAACGTTACATATAGCGTTTTTTGCTCCCGACGGTCCGCCACTGCACGACGCATCCGTCGCACGACGGGTGCGACGTGTGGCAATCCGTCACAATGCGTCGCTTAATGTTAATCAATGGTGAAAAAACGCATCCTGCAAACACTTTTGCAGGATGCGTTTTTTCGGCAAAACGACGCATTGTGACGGAATGCAGTTAACGCTAGTGTGAAAGTAGCCTAACATGTTTTTGTCAAATAAAAGCTCCAAGTATTATGTTTTAAAAAATCACGTTATATCATTAGGGGACTCCCTCATATACCTTTTGTTTCAGTTATAGGGGTGGCGATTTTATCATTTCAGTCACGGATCAGTCAGTGCCAACTGCATTGTGATTGATTGCCATGACTGGACCGACATCACGGCAACCACATAGCAAATCCCGCACAGGCGCACTGCCCACCCACACCCCGGGCATGCTCACTGACTCTGGGTGTACAGCCCCAGCTTCATATCAGATGTGCGCATGCTCCGGAGCCGTTCCGTGGCTATATGAAGTGTGAGCGCGCCACCGAGTCCACTCTGCGCTCTGGCGCATGCGCACATCTGATATGACTCTGGGGCTGTACACTCAGTCAGTGCGCATGCTCAGGGAGCAGATGGGCAGTGCGCCAGCACGGGATTTGCTAGGTGGTTGCCATGACATTGGGCCAGTCATGGCAATCAATCGCAATGCTGTGGACGTGCATAATCTCAAAACCACACTGACTGATCCGTGACTGAAATGATAAAATTGCCATCCCTATGACTGAAAGCACCTCACATACCTTTTCTTTCTGTGAGGAAACTTTGGCTGTAATTGGGGCTGAGGATCACAGAATGAACTAGCTAAGTTACTGAACATAGAACGAGCTCTAGGGAGGTGGTAACTGGACTGACCGCAAATCTGATCCTGACCAAACACACTGAAGGTAGCCGGTGAACGTGCCTAAATTCCTGGACGTCTCGACGCAGCCTGAGAAACTGGCTACCCCTATAGAGAAAGTAAGACCTCACTTGCCTCAGAGAAATGACCCCAAAGATATAGGAAGCCCCCAACAAATAATAACGGTGAGGTAAGGGGAAAATACAAAACGTAGAAATGAAAACAGATTCAGCAAATGAGGCCCGCTAATACTAGATAGCAGAAGACAGGCAGGGAACTGTGCGGTCAGTAAAAAACCCTATACAAAATATCCACGCTGAGAATTCAAGAACCCCCACACCAACTAACGGTGTGAGGGGAGAAACTCAGCCCCCTAGAGCTACCAGCAAGCAAGGAAATCACATATTAGCAAGCTGGACAAGGACAAATAAATAACCAAGGAACATATTGAACACTGATGATCAAAAAATGAACAAACAGAAAACTTAGCTTCTCTTGGAGAGACTGGTAACCAAGGTAGGCAGGAGAGATCAAAATAGCACTGAATACATTGACAGTAGGCAACAACTGATAGTCCAGGTGAGCTAAATAGGAAACCAGCTAACATAACGAGACAGCTGATCCAGCCTCAGACCTGCAGAATGACACAAAGAGCCACCAGAGGGAGCCCAAAGACCGCACTCACACAGTACCACTTGTGACCACAAGAGGGAGCCCAAAAACAGAGTTCACAACACCACGCTGTAAATCCATCTGAAGGGGTTAAATCATTTTACACCCAGGAGCTCTGCTAATGCAGCTGTGCTCCTGACTGTAAAACTTGGTGAATGAATGGAATGAAGAAGAATGTACTGTAGTTACCTCGAGTCGCGGTGATGCGCCCTCTGCTGGATGAACTCATATGAACTCGAGCCTGGGAAAATATTCTGAAAAGTTCTGAATAAAATATTCATTACCCCTTATCCCACCTCTACAGGGGAGTGGGAAGAGAGAGGCTAAGTGCCAGAATAGGCCCATCTTCCAGATGTGCCTTTTCTGGGGTGGCTGGGGGCAGATGTTTTTAGCCAGGAGGGGGCCAATATCCATGGTCCCTCTCTAGGTTATTAATATCTGCCCTCAGTCACTGGCTTTCCCACTCTGGCGGAGAAAATTGCGCGGGAGCCCACGCCAATTTTTTCTGGGATTTAACCCTTTAATTTAATAATAATAGCAAAAATTGGAACAGCACAAATCCTTTACAGACAGCCCGTCCTCCGGTTGTTACCAGTCCATACACTTCAAAAAAGCAGGCAGCACTCCATTTTCTTATAAATAATATGCAGGATTTATTTAAACCCACATCTCTGTGTGACATTTCGGCTCTGAATGAGCCTTTCTCAAGCCCTTTAATTTAATAGCTAGAGCCACAAAATTTGACACAAAGACACTTCTTACATTAGTAAAGAGGAATATGTAATAAAAGAAGGGATATGAGATGGTTTACTGTATGTAAACCATGTCTCATATCCTGGGAAAAAAAAAAGGGAGGTGAGACCGCGCATGAGGGAATAGGTGAGCAACAACAATGATGGTGTACAGTGCCACAAAGGATGTTGGCAGGAGGAGCCCCTGCTGAAAAAATCGCGCAATGCTATGTGCAAAGAAACAGCTCAAATGAGGATATACCAGTCCTCAGACAGCCTGGGCAGAAGTGTAATGAACACTGATGTGTGAGTAATATCGTCACCAAATTAGATGGTGAACATACCTGTGGATACCACCAGTTCTGTGGAAGGGCTGTGGGTATGCCGGTGAGTATGACGATCTACCCAGCCAGGATTTCCAGGTACCGAGATGACAGATGCAGGGCTGAGCGTTGAGCAGTGAAATGAAGACTCCGGCGTCCGGTCAATAACTGGGGTACGGGGTCGGCAAATGTGGAAGCGCTGCTGCACACAAGTGCTGAGCGAAGGCTACGTAGAGCCAGGGAAAGCCCCGGCCGGTAGCGTCCCTGGATACGAGCGCGAGGAGAATGGCCGACAAGGAGCTGAGCGTGTGACGTCAAGAGTGGGATAGTATGTTCCAGTTCTTCTCACTCAGAGCATTACAGTTCATAATAGATAAGCGACTGGAGAACATCACCAAAACTAGTTGCCTTATTGAACAATTATTTGCACAGCTTCATGAATATAATCTCATCAAGGACATACAAGATCTAGCTGATAATATCTTATATAGACTCAAGGTGAAAGAGAAAGACATTATAAATAAGAAAATTAGAAAATTTCAAAGAGACCACATACCGGAGGAAGCATATATGAATTACTCTACGCCAAATATATCAGGTGACACATCTAGTAGCAATATGGAGCAAAAAACAGAAGATTTATTAATACTGGATGAATACAACATGACACCTACACCCAATGAAACAGAATTTTCTGCAGTATTTTCGACATATGCTGAATCCAATTCTACACAATATACGCCGGTGGTCACCCGTAATAGAACTTATTCAGGATCACCAGTTACTGATAATAGGAATTCAAATCGGGATAACATCTTGGAAATTTCTATATATCCCAGTACTCCCCTCGACGAGCATGAGGATAATCACCCATGCCTCGGAGGTTCCATCCATATATCTAATAGCTTTTCCCCTTTATTTGTGGGTGATGGCGACATGGGTTCCACCACACCACAGGGGTTTCATGAACAACCTCTTAGTCAACGGGTGATATCCCCCCAAAAGAAATCTGCATATCCATGCATAAGCGGGACCCACACCATATCTGGGGGAAATACTAAGAATGCCTCAGCCCCCGTACTCCGTAAGACTCAATTACCCACTAGTAAACCTAGGGTCAATATACCCGATAGGAGCAAGAAGCCAGGTGCCAAGAGCACTATGGCACCAAAGGCGTGCTTGCCGATCAACCGGGATTTTTTTCGGGTAAAACCCACAAAACCAAGAGAGGTAGGAGGGGGAGGAAACTCACCAAAGCGAAAGTGAACACAGCACCTGGCAATTCACAACAACAAAAAATATTCAACCTAAGCTCACATGAATTGACATCTAGTGAAGTTTCACTCCTCCAAAAAGGGCTTAAATTCGCACCCACCACCAGTGGGAATCCATTCCATTTATACATATGTATGAAGAAATACCTGAGAAACCTGTCTGTTAAAAAATATTTTTATAAAAAGAGCAAAACCACGATGGGGCCTGCTAACCAAGATCCTGGGGAGTACATTCATACTTCTCTGGCAAACCCATCTACCTTTAATCCCATCCAGGAACAATCAGAGGCGTTTTCAACATTTGACAGGCTGGTCACTAATGACATCAGGAAACTACACAACAAGAAAAAACCTAGATTTATACCCCAGAATTTGAACCGTCAAGAAAAGAAGGCTATTAAAGACATACAGGAAAATAACGACATTATTATCCGCCCCGCGGATAAAGGAGGGGGGATCGTCGTTATGGATCGTACAATGTACCATCAGGAATCGGTCAGACTCCTTGGGGATGAAGTCACTTATAGGAAACTAAAAGTGACCCTACACTATATTACATTAGAAAATTACACAAGAGTACCACATGCCCTCCGGGCAGGCCTATTATTTCAGGCATCAATAGCCTCACAGCCAACCTGTCACAATATGTTGACACACATTTGCAGAAATGTATGCAGCTTATACCAGCTTACCTGAAGGATACGGGCCATATTCTGCAAATCCTGGACCAGGTGGAATGGAAATCTAACTACATCTTGGGAACTTTGGATATAAAATCCTTGTACACGGTCATTGACCAAAAGATGGGTTGCCATATTGCAGGCAACTTTCTTCAGAAATTGGGCACATATCCTGAAACACAGGTATCATTTATTAGGGAATGTATTGACTTTATCCTACATCACAACTATTTCTGGTACGAGGGGGAGTTCTTCTTGCAGGTGTGGGGCACTGCGATGGGTACATGCTTTGCCCCCAGCTACGCTAACCTCTTTGTAGCCCAGTGGGAGGAGTCCTATATTTACACCTCTGGATGTCTGCGTCCGGGGTTAATTCTCTGGCGCAGATTCATTGATGATGTGTTGTTTATTTGGGAGGGCCCAAGAAGTGACCTGGATCTGTTTATTTCCAGCCTCAATGATAACAACTTTGGGCTGGAATTCACACCAACGATCAGTGCCACAAACGTTAATTTTCTGGACCTTAATGTATATGTAGAAAACTCACAGCTGTACACCAAATGCTACAGGAAAAAAGTGGATACTAACAGTTTTATCAATATTCTCAGTTGCCACTTGCCCGTGTGGCTTACTAATATCCCTAAGGGTCAATTTACAAGACTTAGAAGAAACTGTACGACCCTGGAAGACTATAATATGGAGGCAGAGGTGTTGACTCAACAATTTCTCGACAAGGGCTATCCATGTTCAGTATTGGCACAAGCTAAACAGGAGGTGAGGAACACATCAAGGTATTCCCTGCTGTACAAAGAAGAAAAAAGCACGAGTTCAATTACTACGAATGTGCGTGACCAGATTCAGGGATTACCTTTCATTACCCAATATCATGCCGACCACTCTAAATTTAAATCCATCATCCGTAAACATTGGTCCATTCTGCAAGGGGATAAAATTATAGGGGACCATTTACTGAGTAAACCCAGATTTATATTCAGGAAGGCCCGTTCTTTGGGCAGTTTTATAGCCCCCACAATCAATTCACAGGCCAAACAGGAACCATGTCCTGGCATTCGTAATGATGTTAGGCCTGGATTTACGCCCTGCGGCATGTGTTATGGATGTAGGAATACTTCTTTTAGTAAGGTCCATTGCACGTCATTCAAAGATTCGGACTCTGTTAAGGAGTTCAGAATCAAAGAAAGTCTCACATGCTCCACCTCAAGAGTGATTTATCTTATTGAGTGCCCGTGCAAAAAATTATATGTTGGCCGTACCAAGAGGCCCCTTATGGTACGAATAAAGGAACACCTTATGAATATTCAGAAAGGTTTTGCAGGCCACCCCCTCTCGCGGCATTTTTGTGAGAAACACGACAAATCCACTAAAAATGTGCGTTTCCTTGGGATCCAAAAAATCCAACAGAACGTTAGAGGGGGCAATCTAATACAGGTCATGTCAAGAACTGAGTCCAAATGGATTTTTTCCTTGGACTGTCTTGCACCCAAAGGCCTCAATTATGGGCTAGAATTATATGCTTTTTAATATAGGGCCACATGGTGGTTTCCCATTTTTATTGTTCCATTTTATTGTATCTTATTTCAGAGTCATGTTTTATTGGTATTACCAGTCTTTTAGGATCACGTATATTAGGAGTTGTCATTTTTATTGCTTAAATTATTAAAATTGCTTTTAGTTATTCATATATTTATGTACTCCTATTACAGCTAGTTTCTTTCACCGTATTGTTTATGTATTTGATGATTTTTCTCCTATAATTATATATTTTTCCATTACGCTTTATAAATCACGTTCCAGCGCATGCTTATCGTATGCAAACCATCTCTTGGTAGTCACTATTTTATATGCTTACAGCCGCATTGTAGGACACTAGGGTTCCATTCACTGACTGGGCGGATGGGTGGGGTTTTCTATGAGGTGATCGACAGGGATCTAGTTTATAAGCGGTGACGTCACACGCTCAGCTCCTTGTCGGCCATTCTCCTCGCGCTCGTATCCAGGGACGCTACCGGCCGGGGCTTTCCCTGGCTCTACGTAGCCTTCGCTCAGCACTTGTGTGCAGCAGCGCTTCCACATTTGCCGACCCCGTACCCCAGTTATTGACCGGACGCCGGAGTTTTCATTTCACTGCTCAACGCTCAGCCCTGCACCTGTCATCTCGGTACCTGGAAATCCTGGCTGGGTAGATCGTCATACTCACCGGCATACCCACAGCCCTTCCACAGAACTGGTGGTATCCACAGGTATGTTCACCATCTAATTTGGTGACGATATTACTCACACATCAGTGTTCATTACACTTCTGCCCGGGCTGTCTGAGGACTGGTATATCCTCATTTGAGCTGTTTCTTTGCACATAGCATTGCGCAATTTTTTCAGCAGGGGCTCCTCCTGCCAACATCCTTTGTGGCACTGTACACCATCATTGTTGTTGCTCACCTATTCCCTCATGCGCGGTCTCACCTCCCTTTTTTTTTCCCATTTATATTTGTGTCAGGGCTAGCGTCAACCTGATTCTGATTCCAGCTGCTGAGGGTTCTGTTCGTTCACGTGATTTTACGCTGGTGTATTTGTTATACAGCATGTCTCATATCCTGTCGGGTTTGTGAAGGAGATAGCAAAAGCCGGCAATTGAATTACCGGCTTTTCTGCTATCTAGCGCTGAATTAAATAAATATATATATATATATATATTAACCAAAATTCTAAAATCATCTCAAGAAATCTGGGTAGAGATATCAGTATATCTAGTAAATACCCAGACAATTTTTATCCGCTCCATAAACTACATGCAGAAGAAGGAGAACCAGGAGCATATGATAAAGATGTATACAAAAAAATCTTTATTGATACAAAACATTAAAAACGGACATCAGTAATAATAATACGTATTCCAAGACATCACAAGAACAAGGGGGAAAAAAAAAACCAACTCACTCCAACCTTAGTCCAAAATCATGATTGCATAAAGAGCTAAAAACAAAAGCTCCATGTGACCAGTATTAGTAGCGCGGGAAGCTAGGAGAATCGCTGCTGTGCCTGGTGTTTCTAATAAATCTCGAGCAAGTACATCATGTTAACCCAATAAATAACCCATGCCACAGCAGCAACTGAAAAATATAAGCTTACCAATGCAGAGGGGAGGAGATGGAAGGGAATCCCGCTGGTGAGATGGCCCCGACGCGCGTTTCGCAGCGCTAACACGCCGCTTCCCTTGCTGTAAAGATAAACCTGACACCATGCTATAAGGATTACAGCGCTAGACAGGAGCGTCTGGCTTTATATGTGGTATTGTGTGTGGTTTTTGTTTGTGTCAATGTTCCTGGTGTTGATTGGGACTATAGTCCTTTTTAAAATATTTATTAAAAGTTAAATTTTATTTAACACTACTACCTTGCTGCTAATTAGTAACCATTTGATTGGTAGTCATTTGAGATATTATTTCTTGTTTATTGGGACATGGCAGGCTTTCTGACAAGAGGCATCAATACGGATACGTGGGTGGCGGAGGCCAAGGAGGTTTTTTCGGATAAAACATTTGTTCAACCCAAATATACCCCTTTTTACAGCAATGCCTTTAATGAATTAACCAAAATATACAAAAATCAGATTTCTAGCTGGTGGGAGGTGCAAAGCCTTGAGAACTATCTAAAAGCAGGCATTGTTCCGAGACACCTGAGAATTACATTACAACCAGGTTTTAGATACAGAGGTTGTTCACTAAGTGACAGGTGGGAGAAGGAAGCCACCTCAAGTTCTTTAAGGTTTATGAACATCCTCCTGGAAGAGGAGAAAAAAACTCTTGCAACTACCAGTGATCTCCTTCGAGAACAGATAGAGATTACAAAGAAATTTCACGCTGAACCTGATTTTTCTTCTAAAGAGACAACACTCCAAAATACCATAGAAAGGTATCAGTATAACTTGAAAGAACGCAAACACCGCAATTTTGTGCGGGATTTGCAGGAATTCAAGGAGAACAAGGCGTACCACCTTCCCACTGGCAGAAATTATTTGGGTAATTCTAGGAATTTGGAGACAGATATTTCTTCAACTGATACAGACATTTCGGATTCTGAAACACGCCCTAAGGGCTCTAAGGGCAGACAGAGGGGTAGAGGTAACCAGAGAGGCAGACCTGGGGATAGGACGGGCATTACCCGTTTTTTAGACCAGGGGTACTTCCTGAGGAACAAAGGAGGGACGAACAACTAACAGAGAATAGTCTGAATCAGATTGTGAACTTGTCATCAAGAGTTTTGAATGATATAGAGCTTCGTGTCCTAAATAGAGGTTTAAATTTTGTGCCAACATCTGATTTCCAACTGTTTGAGGGTGTCAAAGACTTACATCTCTTCGTGAGAAAACTCAAGTGGAGAAAACATTTTATTAGACAGGATAAACGCACATGTATGGAAATGAATATCCCTGATACCTTACTCCCTGATATTAGACTATTATATGGCCTATCAGATCCAACACCAGAATTTTCGGGGGAGGGCCCTTTCACAAATTGTAAGCTTAAAAGTTGCAAAATGCCCCCGAGTCTAGGTGATCAATCTACCTTGGATGTTTTCCTAGAATTAGTAACAAAGGATTTAGAAACCCTAGCTATTAAAAGAAATAAGGGGACTAAATTTAATCTTTCTAAGGAGGAAATGGGGGCATTATTAGATCTTGAAAGGGATTGCAATATCATAATCAAGCCCTCAGACAAGGGTGGGAACACGGTGGTGATGAATAGCAGTGACTACCAGTCCATGTGTGACAACATCCTAAGAAATTGTGAGTCATATGAACAGCTTAGGGATAATCCTATTCCCATTTTCTCCAGGACTCTGAAAGAAATCTTGAATGGAGGAATTAGGAACAATTTGATTGATAAAAATGAGTACAGCTTCCTATACCCCACACATCCAGTAATGGCTACTTTTTACTGTCTCCCGAAGGTACACAAAGGTTTGGTACCTTTAAAAGGGAGACCTATAGTCTCGGGAATTGGGAGCATAGGCCATCATGTGGGAATATATCTGGATAGGATTCTTAAACCGTTTGTCCTGTCTCTAAACTCTTATACCAGGGACTCATCGGACCTCTTGCGCAAATTGGATGGGATGACTCTAGAGCCCCATTCTATTTTGTGCAGTATTGATGTGGAGGCTTTGTACTCGTCCATCAATCATTCTGATGGGATGAGAGCAGTGGAATATTTCTTGAAGGGAAGGGGGCAGCAGTGCTATAGCCACAATTCTTTCGTTTTGAAACTCCTCGATTTTTGTTTAACCAGAAACGTTTTTGTATTCAACGGTCAAATCTTCCACCAGCTCAGGGGCACTGCAATGGGTAATTCCTGTGCGCCATCTTATGCAAATTTGCTCCTGGGCTGGTGGGAGGAGTCCATTGTTTTTGGTGATCAATATGAGGAAGAGTGCTCAAAGATTAGTTTTTGGGCACGTTATATAGATGATGTTCTATTGATTTGGAATGGCGAAATATCTGAATTGACCAACTTTGTGGCGAGACTTAACGTCAATCCCTTAGGTCTGACCTTCACTTACGAGTATCACAGAGAGAAATTACCTTTCTTGGACATTTTCATTCAAAAAACCCCAGAGGGTCTGATTAGCACAAAAACGTACCGCAAACCTACATCAACTAATGCCCTCTTGAGATGGGATAGTCATCATCCAATCCCACTCAAGAGGGGTATTCCTAAGGGGCAGTATATTAGGATTCGTCGGAATTGTTCATCGGAGGCAGATTATCGGGAACAAACCACTGACTTAAGACAACGCTTCCAAAATAGGGGATACCCGGATGGGATCCTCAAAAAAGCCTTTAGAGAAACTAAGGACATGAGTAGGGCTCTACTCTTGAATCCGGTCCCTCATCAAGAGGAATCGCCTGTCTGTCGCTATATTACTACCTACAATACGGGAGCCAATCAGGTGAGGTCGATTCTAAATAAGCACTGGCCAATCCTACGGATGGATGGTGACATTGGAGATCTAGTGGGAACCCATCCTTCGATCACCTTTCAAAAAGGTAGATCGATAGGAGACAGAGTGGTACATAGCCATTTTTGTCCTCCTAGAAGTGATACTTGGCTTACCAACAAGACCAAGGGATGTTATCGCTGTAGTGGCTGTGTGGGGTGCCCAGTTATGGAAACCGGACAGGTGTTTATAAGTAATGTAACAAAACAGGAATACGAGATCCGTCACTTCATCAACTGCCGGTCAAAGGGGGTTATTTATAAAGCAACTTGCCCCTGCAACATGGAGTATGTGGGAAAAACAAGACGGCAGCTAAGGAGAAGGGTGGGTGAACACCTGAGAGATATTGCTCTAAAGAGAGATACACCCCTGGCGAGACATATGGCCACAATACATGATGGGGACACAATGGGTCTTAAATTCATGGGGATCGACAAGATAGAGGCACCAAAAAGGGGCAGTAATTGGGACAGGAGGATTTTGCAGTGTGAGACCAAATGGATCTTCCGTCTTAAAACTCAACAACCTTTGGGTCTAAATGAGACCCTTACTTTTGGTTGTTTTCTATAAGCAATATTCCTTCTGTCCCGAAATAGCCCCTATCTGTGGGTCTTTACTATTTTAATGGAGTTCCTCTTTCCTGCACTTAGTGAGGCTCGGTGGTTAGGATGAAATAGGGCCTGTAGGGACAGCCTCCGTGGAGTGGGGGCGCCAATTTCTCGTTTCTAGTAGGGCGCCAACCCCCACAGGACAGGTAGGATCTCCATTTAGGGCTTGTTTAAGGAAAACCTAATTCATATTTTGGCCCATATCCCACTGATCTCTGATGTCACCACCATCATTGTTGCTCCGCATGTCATCAACTGTATGAAGAAGTCGATATCTATGACCTCAGTTTGTTTTTGGTTTTCCTTTGTTGTTTTTTCTGATTTTTTCCATTTTGTTCCTTTTTTATGGAGGAAGTGTCATCTAAGCATGCTCTGTTTGAGCGGGGTATTCACATTTTTGAATGCAAGATGGATTTATAATTAGTGCATATGCACCGTACCATTTATAGCCTATATAGGTATTTTGATGCCCTTGTTGGAAAGCTGCCAATGTCCCATTTTTTCATTTATATCCTCCTTCCATTAATGGAGGTAGTAGGATTTTTTGGTAAATGTCCCCCCCAAAAAAGAGGTTTGAAACATTTCACCATGTTACTCTGGGGGTTTAAGTATTATATTTGTTTTCAGAGCCTGGTTAGGCTCATTATGATATCAGGCATTAATCATTTACGTGTACACGCCTCCGGGGCATAGTTTTTTACCCCGGATACCTCCGATAATATGGTCGTGCGTGTCAGAATGCGTTTCACGCAATCCTTTGGAGGTGTGACCAGGATTGGTCATGTGACGCCCTGCATACCCGGAAACCGCGCTTGAAAGCGGAAGAGAAGCATAGGAGAGGCGTACATCTACAAGACGGCGCCTTATATAAAATGAAGTACCCGCGCGCGGTGAGTCAGGTCCTCCTGTGTGACGTGCTATGACTGGCACACACACATACATTTTTTATACTGGGCATCTCCCCTGATGATAGAGCCCAAGGAAACGCGTCGGGAGATTGAATACCAAGGAGGCTTCCCATAGGGTCCGTTTACCTTGGAGAGAAAAGGGGTAGTAAGTAGGATTTGTGGAAAATCCTCCCCCGGTCTATATGTATCGGACGCATGGGATGACGCTGTTAAGGAAGGTCCCTGGAGCCTGGTGAGACCGTTCCTTTTTATACCCCTGAATGCTATAAACATGCTGGTTTTTGCGCACAGATAGTAGGCTGGGCACTAACAAATTGTGTAGCATTGTGATAGGGTATTGCTATTTATGGTGTAGTAAAGATAAACCTGACACCATGCTATAAGGATTACAGCGCTAGACAGGAGCGTCTGGCTTTATATGTGGTATTGTGTGTGGTTTTTGTTTGTGTCAATGTTCCTGGTGTTGATTGGGACTATAGTCCTTTTTAAAATATTTATTAAAAGTTAAATTTTATTTAACACTACTACCTTGCTGCTAATTAATACTGGTCACATGGAGCTTTTGTTTTTAGCTCTTTATGCAATCATGCTTTTGGACTAAGGTTGGAGTGGGTTGGGTTTTTTTTTCCCCCTTGTTCTTGTGATGTCTTGGAATACGTATTATTATTACTGATGTCCGTTTTTAATGTTGTGTATCAATAAAGATTTTTTTGTATACATCTTTATCATATGCTCCTGGTTCTCCTTCTTCTGTGTGTATGTATGTATATATATATATATATATATATATATATATATATATATATATATATATATATATATATATATATATTTTATACCTATTCTATGTGTAGACATTTATTCTAGCTATTCTATTCTATTCTGTCAGTGTGATTTTACTGTACACCGCACTGAATTACCAGCTTTTCTCTATAACACCGATGCGTATTTCTCACAAGTCACACGCATGGTCCGTGTGTAATCCGTATTTTTCTCGCCCCCATACTTTCATTGGCGTATTTTTTGCGCAATATGCTGACAAACGCAGCATGCTGCGATTTTCTACGCCCGTAACATACCGTATATTACGGATGCGTAATATATGGCAGATAGGAGCTGCCCCATAGAGAATCATTGAGCCGTGTAGAATGCGTACTTTCTGGACGTATTTTCTGCGCTCATACGTCCGTAAAATTCGCTAGTGTGACGCTGGCCTCAGTCATGTTTCCCACTTAGGACTCGGCTGGTCCATACCTTACATGATCGGCCAATAATCTCATCTTTTCCCACTCTGTATGCCTCATAGAGGAATTGTTTCACTGATCGTGCACAAGGACTTTCCTTCTGATATTCCCCACTAGCTGGAAATAATCCAATCTCAATTAGCTAAGATTTTCTGAACTACTGAGAGGCTTTGCTTTGAATTTCTATATCCACCTTTTTTCTTGACTTTTGTTATATTTTATATGGCATTACCTTTTTTTTTTTTTTTTTTCCAATGTTCTAACTTAGATGAACCGGTGAGGGGGGAACAGGGTGAGCTTGAGTATTGTTAGATAAGCAGAAAATTATATTTTACATTTTCATTATAGTGCAGATATGCGCCCCTGTTGTTGGGGGTCAGCATCCGCCTTACTCGCTGTTATGTCAAGTGATCAAATAAAGAGATTTCATTTAAAATAATAAATATTCTGCACTAGTAAATTCCTGCCTTTGGGATCTGACAGGTGTTTCCTGTGACCTATCATAAATGCCAGCCACATACTGGAAACATGCTCAAGAGGGAAAGCTGTGCTATTTCTGTTCACCCTGTGATATGTTTCCCAGTGTGAATATATCTTATAAAGGTTTCAATAGTGTAAATCACCAATAATATTGTGTATATGTGTAAGCAGGTTGCGGGATGTAGTGACAGACAGGAGGCAGAGAAAGGGTTAACAAACTTAGCAATTTACTTAAACAGGGTATTAACTCCTAGCAGGGAGATAAATGGTTAAAGAATAGGCAGAAGAAACAACAAGCACGAAATATTAGCAGTCCAGTTATTAAACTTAGTGACTTTGATGCTCCTCCACCGCAGATGATCCCGCATGGGTTGTAGTGTAGCGCCCCCCACTGCCGCAGGGCCGAGGGGTACCCGGTACCGGGCCTCTGAGTCTCTGATCTGGGGTTGTCACGGTGGCTAGACCCGGTCCGTGACCCTGCTGAGGGGCGTACAATAATAGATGTGGATGGTGGTGGAGGTGTGGTGTAGTAAATAACGAGGACACCAGGTTGCAGTCTCTTTACCTCTTTACTGAAGGCTTCTGAGTCCTCAATCCGGAATACGGTTAACAGGGCTGCGCAAGTCCGGCCGGTCCGATGGCACCTCCAGAGTTCCCTTTGCAGGTGGAAATCTGTGTCTACCTTCCTGCGCTTGTGTTGTGGTCCTCCCCTGCTGTGCTTACGGGATAGTACCCCACAACTGTTGTGTCTGTTTCTCGTGTTCCCTCACAACTCGATTCTGATTTCTCCCTCTACGTCCCCCTGATCTTACGGTTAGGACGCACCCGTATGACGGGAGGCTCGGAGCTCTTCCGGGACTCTTGCATCGCCCCACTCCTGTTGTTACCCCCCTGTGTCTTCCTGGGTCTGGGTGAGACAGCCCGCCTGTAACTGACTGTCCTGCCGTAAGTTTGAACTTTGGCTTGGAGCTCTATACTTCCTCGGCGTTCCGGCCACCGGTTATGCGCCGCAATAGGATGTTGCCTCGTCTTACAGCACGACTCCTACTGGTATTCTCCTTGTTGCATTGATCTCGTTTCTCACTCAGCACAATAAATCTCGCTTCTTATCCTTTCTTGGGGTACCGCCGTTATATCGTGCAGGCGCGGTCCCGTAACGTTCTCTCTGTTCGCTAGGCCTCTGTCAGGATCCCACCCCTGACAGGGACCCCTCTGAATCTTCCCCTACAACACCCTCTGCCACAAGGTGTTGCCTGGTTCCAACCCAGTCAGCTTTCTGTCGAACTTCCTGCCTAACCCCCAGTTTTACCAGACTGTGAGGAGTGGCCTAATAAATAGAACCCTTAGCTCCCCCTGGAGGCAAGACTGTGAAATGTATTGGTGTCTGTGATACCTGGTCAGATGAACTCCTTCAGTGCCATCAGACGTACCATAGCCCCCCTTAGCGGCGGAGCCACAGTACTGCAACGACCAGGACTCTGGGGCGCTGCATGTAGCACCGGCAACAGCCGGGAAGAGGTCCACAAAGAGGGTCCTTTGAACAATGATCCGTCTTCTGGCAGCAGTGATCGGTCTCCGGTACCTTCTGCTGAGCCAATAGTCCATCAACTTGTGCGGGCAGAGCAAACCAGGCTGCAGCACTCTCGGGGTGGAACGTGGATTGTCGTCCAGCAAATGGCAGGGTAGGCCGCAAACGAATGTCCGATACTAGGCCGTCTCTCCTCCGCACGTGCGCAGTACTCGGGCTCTGAGTGGGCGACACCTCTCTCCTTCTCGGCCCTGCTGGTCACGACGGGAGCCGACAGCCACAGCTTATCGCAGCGCCGGTGCTCAGCAGGCACACTCCGTCTGGAGAAACAAAGGATCCGTGTCTATAGGAGACAGGTCTACTTTGCCATGTAAACTATAAATCCGGTCACAGATTATTTTTTAAAAAAATATATAAAATGTAAATACTGTACTTGAGTAAAATTCTAAATGTTGATACAGTCAATCAACACTCAGGATCAAGAGGGGAAAAACATACTTTTTAGGACAGAGTGGCTTATGTATTGTGGATGTACAGTGGGTACAGAAAGGATTCAGACCCCTTTAAATTTTTCACTCTTTGTTTCATTGCAGCCATTTGGTAAATTCAAAAAAGTTCATTTTTTTTCTCATTAATGTACACTCTGCACCCCATCTTGACTGTAAAAAAACCCAAATGTAGACATTTTTGCAAACTTTATTAAGAAAAGAAAAACTGAAATATCACATGGTCATAAGTAGGGTTGAGCGAAACGGATCGTTCATTTTCATAAGTCGCCGACTTTTGGCAAAGTCGGCGTCTCATGAAACCCGACCCGATCCCTGTGTGGGGTCGGCCATGAGGTACGCGATTTTGGCGCCAAAGTCGCGTTTCGTATGATGCGTTTAGCGCCATTTTTTCAGCCAATGAAGGAGTGTGGGCAGAGTGATGACATAGGGGTTAGGGGCGTGCACGCCTATGATCATTTTAGCGCTTGTGCGCAGCAGGGATTTGCAATGTGTAAAACGAAATTTTCGGGGCTGGGACGGAGAGAGAGAGAGAGAGAGAGAGAGAGAGAGAATATGAATGAGAATCCCCATTGACGTGCATAGGGTTTCGTGTTCCGGCCGATCCTCGACTTTTCGCAGTAATCAGCCGATTTCGCCCGACTCGACTTTTCAAAAAGTCGGGTTTCGCAAAACATGACTCTACCCTAAAAAGGTCAAGGTCGCTCAACCCTAGTCATAAGTATTCAGACCCTTTGCTCAGACACAGATATTTAAGTCACATGTTGTCCATTTCCTTGTGATCCTCCTTGAGATGGTTCTACTCCTTCATTGGAGTCCAGCTGTGTTTAATTAAACTTATAGGACTTGATTTGGAAAGGCACACACCTGTCTATATAAGACCTCACAGCTCACAGTGCATGCCGGACCAAATGAGAATCATGAGGTCAAAGGAACTGGCCAAGGAGCTCAGAGACAGAATTGTGGCAAGGCACAGATCTGACCAAGGTTACAGCAGAATTCCTGCAGTACTCAAGTTTCATTAGTGGCCTCCATAATCATTAAATGGAAGAAGTTTGGGACCACCAGAAGTCTTCCTAGACCTTGCCATCCAGCCAAACTGAGCAATCGTGGGAGAAGAGCCTTCATGAGAGAGGTAAAGAAGAACTCCAAGATCACTGTGGTTGAGCTCCAGAGATGCAGTAGGGAGATGGAAGAAAGTTCCACAAAGTCAACTATCACTGCAGCCCTCCACCAGTTAGGCCTTTATAGTAGAATGGCCCAACGGAAGCCTCTCCTCAGTGCAAGACATATGAAATCCCGCATAGAGTTTGCTAAAAAAAAGATGAAGGACTCCCAGACTATGAGAGATAAGATTCTCTGCTCTGATGAGATGATGATAGATCTTTTTGGTGATAATTCTAAGCGGTATGTGTGGAGATAACCAGGCACTGCTCATCACTTGCCCAATACAATCCCAACAGTGAAACATGGTGGTGGCAGCTTCATGCTATTGGGGTGTTTTTCAGCTACAGGGACAAGATGACTGGTTGTCATTGAAGGAAACATGAATGCGTCCAAGTACAGAGATATCCTGGATGAAAACCTCTTCTAGAGTGCTCTGGACCTCAGACTTGGCTGAAGGTTCACTTTCCAACAAGACAATGACCCTAAGCACACAGCTAAAATAACAAAGGAGCGGCTTCAGTACAACTCTGTGACCATTCTTGACCGGCCCAGCCAGAGCCCTGACCTAAACCCAATTGAGCATCTCTGGAGAGACCTGAAAATGGCTGTCCACCAACGTTCACCATCCAACCTGACGGAACTGGAGAGGATCTGCAAGGAAGAATGGCAGAGGATCCCTGAATACAGGTGTGAGAAACGTGTTGCATCATTCCCAAGACTCATGGCTGCACTAGCTCAAAAGGTGCTTCTACTCAATACTGAGCAAAGGGTCTGAATACTTATGACCATGTGATATTTGTTTTTCTTTGTAGAAATTTTTGTATATTTATTAACATATTTCTGTTTTTCTCAGTCAAGATGGGGTGCAGAGTGTACATGAATGAGAAAAAAATGAACTTTTTTGAATTTACCAAATGGCTGCAATGAAACAAAGAGTGAAAAATTTAAAGGGGTCTGAATACTTTCCATACCCACTGTACATATACCAAACTAGACTGTGGCCCGATTCTAATGCATCGGGTATTCTAGAATATGCATGTCCCCGTAGTATATGGACAATGATGATTCCAGAATTCGCGGCAGACTGTGCCCGTCGCTGATTGGTCGAGGCAACCTTTATGACATCATCGTCGCCATGGCAACCATTATGACATCTACATCGATACTGTGCCCGTCGCTGATTGGTCGAGGCGAATTCGCGGCAGACTGTGCCCGTCGCTGATTGGTCGAGGCAACCTTTATGACATCATCGTCGCCATGCTGTGCCCGTCGCTGATTGGTCGAGGCCTGGCGGCCTCGACCAATCTGAGACGCGGGATTTCCAGGACAGACAGACAGACAGAAAAACCCTTAGACAATTATATATATAGATTTCCCTTATCCTTTCACATCCTTGGGCTGAATTTGATGGACATGTCTTTTCAACAATGTAACTACTGTATGTGCAGGCTGCTGAAATTGGTTTCCTGTTGCACAATTAATCTCCTCTAACAGAACAATGAAAAAGCTAAAGATCGCGCTATCATAATCTAACAACTGCGGTGTGATCCCAAGTCCCTCATACACAGGAACAGTTTCTTGGCCAAGCACTCCGGTGTTTTTATGAGAAAGCTGCCGCAAATTACTCTAGCAATGGCTAATCTCCATCTTTAACTAAAGCATTGGTCTCTGAAATTCAGGAGAGAGAAGATATTGGCAGGTTCGGCTGACTTTATATTAATGTGTACAGTATGGAGACCTTTAATTAAATTTGATAAGTAGGCTTATACCCGCTCAGTGGGGGAGGTATGAGTGGTTGTCTTTTGAAAAGTCTCCCATTAAGGGCGCCGACAGACAGCAAATTTCTTGTCTCGATCGCATCACACTGCACAGACTAGCCCCGCACTTCTCCAGAGCTGAGCATGATGGCGTGATGTATTTCTATGCAGCTGTCACGCTCAGGTCAGGGGAGCCAATGGTCAGTCCGAGGATTGCAATGCGATCCTCACACAAGAAATTCGGATGTCTGTCTGCCCCCATACATATAGTCTTATCTTCACCTAGCTGGAATATTAATGAGGTTGTCTCATTAGAAGCAACCAACGTCTTGAAAAATTTGTCCTCTCAGACATGGGCGATCAGCCGATTTCCTGTCTCCTCTCATTCCTGGCTAATGGCTAATTTTGCCAGGGAAAGTCATGACCAAGCAAACAATTTCTATATGGATGGATGGCCATACATATCTCACTTTTGGCTTTCGGGGAGGCTCGTAATAGTACATCTGCACATGGGTTGTTTTTGTGCGGAAACTTAGCAATTGGTGTGTTAAACTGCCACTATATGCTTCATTTTTTTTCTACACGATCAGCATGTGTGTCCTTTTGTACGTGCACAATAAGGGTCATTATACTCTCACTTTTGCTTTTCTTCATCCAGCATCACTAACCAAGTGAATTCATCTAGATAGGAAGGAAAACTTGAGCTTGATACAAGCAAAAATGTATATACGATATATAATTTCATCATGTACTATCACTTTAGTCCAGCAGGTTTAAGTAACAGTGAAGTAACATTTTGTTAATAGGTTGGACTCACGCGTTCTTTTCTATTCTCTTGCAGTTTCTCGGCTGGATTCTAATCGGTGTGGTTGCTTCAACTATATTCCTTCTTAAGTGCTTACACCATTGTTGTTCTCCTTTGAGTTACCACCAGGAATCCTACTGGCACCAGTATCGTTTCTCTGAGAAGGAGCTATTTAACCGCACTGCCGAAGTCCATGCCAAGATCTTAGCCGCTGGTAATGTCAAGCAATTTTTTGGTTTTGTTGCTTTGAGTAAAGAAGAAAAAGAAATGGTAGCGGAATATCCAGTGGATGAAGTTCAGCCAAGTCCTCAGTGGAATGAAATAACAGGATTATACCTGTATCGGGAAAACAAAGGCTTACCATTGTACAGTCGCCTTCATAAATGGGCTAAAAAGGTCATTGGAAATGGCACGGATGGTGGAGGCACAGAAATGGCGCTGCTGGCAGTGTGAAGTAATGATCATTACACAAACTGTATACAATTGATATCAATACGAGAACTAAAAGGTACTAAAATAACTTAACGAGCACCTTCCTAAAAGGCAAAACAGGTCAATACAAGAGGTCAATCCATTTCTAATTGTGTACGGTGCTCTGGCTACATATCTATCTTGGACGGGGATTCAATTTTATAGAAAAGTGGTATATGCAACTTGACAATGGTTCAGGGAAGGAGTTTATGTATTCGTCTGTCTGCAATCACTTTCTTAAATCTGTTGTGTGCCATTTTATACATTCTGCACTGCCAATAATCTTCAAAGCATAAGGGATCCCATCTTGCTGGTGTCTTTATCCATGACTCCATCTGTGGCTTTTGTCTGAATTCCAAACAAAGAAGTTCAGACGTTCATCAAATGGAGCTTCTATGATGCAAATGCCTCAGTTTTACCTACTTTCTTTTTTTAGCCAGACTGGTGTAGTCTACTTCTTCTCATTTGATGACTCATCTGAATACTGCTTTTTGGGGATTCAGGTGGAAGCCCCAGATGAAGCTATGAACTGCGAAACAGAAGTGATGTGAGCTCAGCCTACACCGGTGCCTAGTGTAGACAGTTCCCCACATGATGAGTGGTCGATTGGGGCATTATCAGTTTCTCTTTGTATTTCCGTCTCCTCTTTTCTCTAGAAGACTTTTGAAAACCACGGATGCCCACTAATCCCAGGAAGACTAGGTCAATTAAATATCCGCTTCCATTCTATAGGAGCCGATCACAGATGCTCATAGTGCTGTGAGCCCCACAAGTTTTGCATCTTCGGTAGCACAACGACTCTAAAGGGCTTGTAGAAAGTGTAGAGCTTTTAAAGGAAACCTGTCAGCAGATTTTTGCTAGGTAATCTGAAAGCCGCATGATGTAAGGGCAGAGACCCTGATTCCAGTGATCTATCACTTAGTTTACTGGGTGCAGCAATTGTGATACAATCAGTTTTCTCTGCTGCAGATCTAGCAGAGCTCTGAATGCTGAGCCCTGTATAACCCCGCCACACCTCTAATTGGCAGCTTTCTGTCAATATATAGTTTACATCGAAAGCTGCCAATCCATAGTAGGTTCAACCGTGGTTCAACAAGGAAGCATGAGACACCCAGTCCTGCAGTGATAATCCCCTGCTAATGAAACACTAATTGTAGTGAAACAGCTGGACGAGCACGTGACACATGGCTTGAATCAGTGTTTCTGTCCCTGCATCATACTGTTCTTATGTTACATAAAAAAACATGCTACCAGAGTCTTTAAAAAAAAAAAAACATTCTGAGGACTCTTGTATACTATAGTATGTCTAGTGCAGGATGCAGGACCCCATGGGGTGATGTTTACTCGTTCTTTTGGAGGCCTACGTTGGACACAAATGGATCAGTTTTTCTGGGGAAGATTCTTTTGAAAAGTAAAGATGTTGTTTATTTTTACTTCAACTGTTGCTGCTGGGACCTCGGACAATCTTGTAAATCTTATTGATTAGCCACTGGTATTAAATGCACTTGTATAATGCTCCAAATCTTTGATACCATGACAAATCGGTGCTTTGGTGAGACCAGCGGATTACAGCTGAACATATCTTGGTGGAAGAACAGGAATGTGTATATTGTGCCATTTATATTGGAATCTCTGCTGCAGAATTGGCGCTAAATAAAACAAACGATTTGGATCTTTATAAGTGCTAGAATCTCTGATTAATTTTTAATTGAATGGAGTATGGTCCCACCTGGGTACTGGCTTCTAAAAAAATTAATCTGTTTTGGATATGTAATAAATGCTTTGCAACTGGGACTGACATCCTGAGACCGCCATGGTGGTATGGGTGGTCTCCTCGATGAATGAATGTTGATTACAGAATCATTCGGCATATTGTTACCTCTTGAATATGCGTTTATGTATAAGACTCAGGAACTCTTTTATTGGGGCATCTTTTCATAATTAAACTTTACAAATTTTCACATAAAAACTGTTGTAGATTATTTGATTTTATCAAGAAGGAAAACATTCAGCAGAAAGGTCATCTTGTAAGCCTACATAGGCCCACAATCCTGCCCTATGCCACAACACTGAGTGTGTAATAAATATATATAATAAAATATGAAAAGAATGAATATATATAATTTTTTTTCCCTATTTTTATTGCTTTATGCCTGCCCATACATTTGTGGTCCTCATGTAATTTCTTCACATTTGAGTTCCAGGTTACTTGGGTTCTAGGTGAAAAAGTTCTGTAAAATTGCAGAATAAGCAAAAAAGATTGTTATCCCTCACAAGAAACCTTTTCAATGGCCGATAAGGTTTATTCTTTGCAGTAGAAATTTGTCCTAAGAAATCAAACCAAGTTGAAAGAAGGAAATTGCAAAATTACAAATTCTACAATATTTTTTTTTTTTTTCATTGCCCTGTCTGAGTCTTATCCCAAAACATTTTCTTTCTCTTTCCTGTAGGGGGGACCAAGAAAAAAAGAAAAACTTTGTTCTGAAAATACAAGAGTAAATATGGAATCTCACATTTCTTGGCTCAGGTTTTTTTTTTGTGAGCCTGTGAAGCAACATAATGATTTTCCATGAATTACAGTGAAAACAGCGCTGCAGTTTTGGTCTGGTTCTTATATGGCAGACATGAGGAGCTTATTCAGTTTTAATAGACATCTTGTACTATTTTATTTTCCAGGAATAATTTTTAATTTAATTCTCCATAACAACAGTGAAGTTGTGTCTGAGTCATGAACTAAAAATAAGCTGACAAGGGGAGGACTGTACGGAGCAGCCTACATTGTGTCATGGCCCAGAAGGGGCTTTTCTTGCCATTAATCTGATGTTTTAGATTGATTTAGCTTTTTGCATTGTGCGAGAGTTTTGATCTTCTGTAGGTATGGTTGTGTCAATCTGATTTCCTCTTTAACAACTAACGTCATCTAGTCCTAAACAACTTTTCTGGATTATTTGCAGGTCTGGACAGACCATCTGTTTGTCAGTTTCCAGAAGAGCTGCTTTAAGAGGAATCTGCCAATAGGATTCCCCCACCCCCAACTATTTATATACATATGTACCCAGTGTCAGACTGGGGTGACAAGGGCCCACCAGTAACATTGATTTTGGGGGCACACTTTTCACCTGCATGCAAATATACTACCTTCGTTTACAAATTTACCTATATCTCCATATAATAATAAACTGGGTAGCGTGGTTAATGAATGATGAGCTGCTGCTTTTTTTCTGTACAGAGTGAATCAAGTGAATTATGCCAAGTACTGCCCATACAGTGGGGTTGGGGGCCCAGATCTACACAGGGGCCCACCGGGGGGTTTCCCCTGTTATCCTGTGAGCCAGTCCGAGCCTGCATGTACCTCTTTCAAAGACAAGTCCAGTAATACCTTTACATGGTAAGTCTTTTCCTCTTGTTAGTGAGAAATCTGCATCTACATTTATATGCAAATGAGGCTGAAGAGCTGTGGTAGATCTGAAGCCTCGGTCACTCCAGCTCTATTTCCAACCCAGTGCCGCCTCATCCTACTTGACTGACTACTCCTCTTGCAGGTGAACTCAATTACTAAATGCTGTCAAAACACTAGCTGGAGGTTCTTTACTACAGTATTTGCGTATGCTGCCCTTTTTAAGAACAGGGGGCACGCGTGCACTAGGTGTGCAGCCGGGACTCACAAAAACAGGAATGAGACAGGGAGCATGCTGGGGACGACGCTGTGCCGAGGACGCAAGTATACCGGCATCCCTGCATGATGGGGGAAGGGGAGCCATGCAGGGATGCCAGCAGCAGCGTTGCACTTATCTCTCTGATGCCATCAATTCAATAAAATAAAAAATACATATAGTAATAATAGTATATGAACAGCTAGTAAACGTACAGCCTCTCCATTTGTACCCAAATTATATGTCTCCTTATGGGAAGGTATAGGACAGCAGCAGCAGTCAGAGATCATGTAATGTAATAATCCTTCAATGCTAATGTGCCAAACCAATAGTCTGTAAATCTAGTTCTTTATACCAGAGGACCAAAAACAATGAGGTCCTGTGCAAGAACACTTTAATTGTTAACTGCCAGTTATATGGTATGTACACATCCAAGCTTATCTAACTAAAACATCGACTTTGTTTGATGCTGTAAGTACGAAGGGCAGCGCAACTGCGCATGCCCGAAAAAAAACCTTAATGCGCAGGCGCCCAGAGGAGGCGGCGCCCGGCGCGCACAGGCCCAAAGTGACGGCTGTGCTGCGTCTGATAAGGAAGGAAAGTCCCGCCTCCGGGACGGTTTCACGGTATGAGGGGGCACTTTTTATAAACGTTTATATCAGCGTTTGCAGGCATCATAACTAAAAGAGCCACCTTGTCAGATTGCAGCATTTGTGCTGCACAAGGTGGCTCTTTTAGTTACAAATGCCTGAGGGGGGTGACAGGTTCCCTTTAACACATGTGGAATTATATACTTAACAAAAAAGTGTGAAATAGATGAAAATATGTCTTATATTCTAGGTTCTTCAAAGTAGCCACCTTTTGCTTTGATGACTGCTTTGCACACTCTTGGCATTCTCTTGATGAGCTTCAAGAAGTAGTCACCGAGAATAGTTTTCACTTCACAGGTGTGCCCTGTCAAGTTTAATAAGTGGAATTTCTTGCCTTATAAATGGGGTTGGGACCATCAGTTGTGTTGTGCATAAGTCTGGTGGATACACAGCTGATAGTCCTGCTGAATAGACTGTTAGCTGCTTTTTTCTTGCCATAATACAAATTCTAAGTAAAGAAAAACGAGTGGCCATCATTACTTTAAGAAATGAAGGTCTGTCAGTCCGAAAAATTGGGAAAATTTTGAAAGTGTCCCCAAGTGCAGTGGCAAAAACCATCAAGCGCTACAAAGAAACTGGCTCACATGAGGACCGCCCCAGGAAAGGAAGACCAAGAGTCACCTCTGCTTCTGAGGATAAGTTTATCCGAGTCACCAGCCTCAGAAATCGCAGGTTAACAGCAGCTCAGATTAGAGACCAGGTCAATGCCACACAGAGTTCTAGCAGCAGACACATCTCTACAACAACTGCAGACACATCTCTACAACAACTGTTAAGAGGAGACTTTGTGCAGCAGGCCTTCATGGTAAAATAGCAGCTAGGAAACCACTGCTAAGGACAGGCAACAAGTAGAAGAGACTTGTTTGGGCTAAAGAACACAAGGAATGGACATTAGACCAGTGGAAATCTGTGCTTTGGTCTGATGAGTCCAAATTTGAGATCGTTGGTTCCAACCACCGTGTCTCTGTGCGACGCAGAAAAGGTGACCGGATGGACTCTACATGCCTGATTCCCACCGTGAAGCATGGAGGATGAGGTCTGATGGTGTGGGGGTGCTTAGCTGGTGACACTGTTGGGGATTTATTCAAAATTGAAGGCATACTGGAACCAGCATGGCTACCACAGCATCTTGCAGCGGCATGCTATTCCATCCGGTTTGCGTTTAGTTGGACCATCATTTATTTTTCAACAGGACAATGACCCCAAACACACCTCCAGGCTGTGTAAGGGCTATTTGACCAAGAAGGAGAGAGATGGGGTGCTGCGCCAGATGACCTGGGCTCCACAGTCACCAGACCTGAACCCAATTGAGATGGTTTGGGGTGAGCTGGACCGCAGAGTGAAGGCAAAAGGGCCAACAAGTGCTAAGCATCTCTGGGAACTCCTTCAAGATTGTTGGAAGACCATTCCCGGTGACTACCTCTTGAAGCTCATCAAGAGAATGCCAAGAGTGTGCAAAGCAGTTATCAAAGCAAAAGGTGGCTACTTTGAAGAACCTACAATATAAGACATATTTTCAGTTGTTTCACACTTTTCTGTTAAGTATATAATTCCACATGTGTTAATTCATAGTTTTTATGCCTTCAGTGTGAATTTACAATTTTCATAGTCATGAAAATACAGAAAAATCTTTAAATGAGGCGTGTCCAAACTTTTGCTCTGTACTGTGTATATATGTATATGTGTGCGTGTGTGCGTGTGTGTATGTATATATATATATATATATATATATATATATATATATATATATATATACATACATACATACATATAGTTGAAAATAGGTCGAACTTGCCAATTGAGGCATAACCTGCCAAAAATTGTTTGTCTTTGTCTTTTGACTCTCCCCCCAACAGGTGAGGTTGAGGAGGAGAAGGATCGGATAGTTGGATTTGTGTGACCAGCCGATCCTTTTGGTTTCAGGAGAGATAAGGCAATGGTAGCGGTATTTGGCAGCGGCTTTCTCCTCTCTCCCTGTAGAAAACATATGAACGCTTTATCAAGATTTCATTGGATGGGTGAGTCGGGAGAGAGCTACACAGCTATCTCGTGTGTATGGCCATGTTTAGTAGCTTTGGCTGAAATAGTGGAGATGTCAGAGCAGGTTACCTTACAAAGTCAGAATAGCACAAGAAATTGAAGATGGTGTGTACATGCTCTGTATAAAGTCTATGGGCCCATATTCTTGATTTTTCTAGGAAAGAACAAAAATACTAATCGCTCATCTTCCAGGGAGGACAATTCAGTGTGAAAACCACTTGCACTCACATAGGAACCATGGTAGATCTTTGTAATAGTATGCAGGTACTGAGTGCGTCACCACGGAACAGACACCAACAGTTGAGGGGTTTAATAACAGGAATCAGGTTCTCCTCGCAGGGAGGAAGCAATGGAAAATAACTAGCAATAAAACAGTGCAAAAATATGGGAGTCAAACAATGTAACAGAATTAAGCAGGGTTTTCTTGAGAAAAGAACACTTATCAGTCTGATGAGGACTTGCTTGAAGGGTCGTCTTCTCCAACGTAGGCGCCGAGAAACTGCGGCACTTGTCGTTCCTCTGTTGTCCGTGGGCTGAGTAGTCTCTAGGAGCCCGCTGCCTGGGGTTTCGGGAGTTAATGTGATAGGCACAGGCTCTGAGTCTTTAGCTTTTACAGCACAGCCAGGAATTAGGGGCTCTGCACTGTTAAGTCTCTCACCAAGAATCACAGTCTCTGTACTGTTACCGCGGGAACCAGAGGGTAGAAGTCTCTGCACGGGCCAATGTCTCTACACAGGTCTCAAAGCGCCCCTCTCCAGTCACAGCAGAGTCTGCTTTATGTACTCACAAGATACAGTCTTTCTGGGCAGTCTCCCTGTATTTGTCCTCAGACCGGGATCTCTCTCTCCCGGAGCGCAGCTGCACCCTGCTCTGACCGCTGCTCACGCTGCTCTGCCTCTTGCGCGCGTCCCTTTCCCGCTCTCTGCCCGGCTTTCTTCCTGTCCCAGTCTCTAAGTCTGCCCCCTTGGGAACCTGCAGCACAGCTCAATGGTTCCAGGCACAGAGCCGAGAAGGTAACCGCCCCCAGACTCTTCTTGTGTTTCACCTCCTTACATTCCCCCCCCCCTTTCTGCTCGCCATTCCACGGGCAAGATTTTCAGGAGTTCCTGTTGACAATCTTCCAATCCTTGCACAATCTACTGCCAGATGAACTCGTCCTGATTGTAGCGAACAGGGGGTACACCAGCCGTTGAACGTTCAGAGCGTCTCAAATCACCAGGGGCGGTGGTGTCAACTGCTGTGGGAGGAGTCGAGGCTTCCTCCAATACGTTGGTAGTTTCAGGAACCAGCCCTGTTTCTGGGTTCCCTGGGAGAGATTGGGAGTCTTCCTCATCTTCCACATCTACATTGATCACTGGCGCAGCCGGTGGGGGCGCTGGAGCCAATTGGACTGATTCAGGATCTCGAGACAAACATGGACGCAACATATTCCTGTGCAGTGTGCGGGTGGGAGTCCCCTCTTCCATTTCGGGCTGGACTTCATAAACGGGACCCCCATTGCCGAGCCGCCGCTTGACTCGGTACGGTTTTTTCTCCCACCGGTACTCTAATTTGTTGAGTGGGCGCTTTTCCCTCACTAAGACTCGGTCTCCAGGCCGCAGGGCTGTCCCCTTTTGAGGGGCTACCTGGGGATGCTCCAATTCTTGCAGCCAGTTCTGCAGTGGACGTTGAATTGTCCGCAGCCGACGACGATGTTCTTGAACCCAGGAGTACACCCCCGTCCGTGGGTAGTCCTCCTCGGGTTCCAGCTCCAGCTCTGCCAGCCCCTTCCTGGGTCGGCCAAAGAACAAAGAGGGGGTGAATCCGGTGGTGCTGTGTTTCCGATTGTTATATGCCCACACCAATTCAGGGACGGACTCAGTCCACTTCGCCTTCTGGTCTTCTTCCAGGGTCCTCAGCATTTGAATCAGAGTGCGGTTAAATCTTTCACAAGCCCCATTCCCCTGTGGATGATAAGGGGTGGTCCGGGATTTATCGATTTTGTACAGCTGGTGCAGCTCCTCCATCACTCTTCTGAGGAAGCAGGCCCCTTGATCAGAATGGATGCACTTGGGACACCCGTACACCTGTATGAAGTGTTTGCAAATTGCGTGAGCAGCAGACTCGGCAGTCTGGTCCCACGTGGGCGTCACTACGGCAAATTTAGTAAAGTGGTCTATCATCACTAAACAATGCTCATAGCCTTGGTGTGCTGGTCCAATCGTCAAGTAATCTATTGCCAGTAGGTCCATGGGGCCAGAAGACCTCACCGTCTCTGTGGGAGCTCGTTGTTCTGGTGGTTTGACCAGCTCACAACTTCAGCATTGCTGACATACTTTCTCCACAATGTTCCTTAAGTGGGGATGATAAAATAGGCGCTGTAACCACTGGAAAGTTTTTTCTGGCCCAAAGTGTGCTCCTTTCTCATGTGCTTCCTTAGCCACCTGGTCTATCAAGGACGAGGGAATCACCGTCTGCCATACAAGACTGAGTTTTGTTTGCAGGAATACCTTCCGGTACAGGATACCATCCCGCAACTGGAGCCTCTCCCACTGGCGTAGCATCTTCAGTACTTCAGGTGACATGGACCTCCTCTCGTGCCGATTGGGCATTTGTTCAGACACAACCCACCTTCTCAACTGAGCTAGCTCCGGATCTTCCTGCTGCACTCGGACCCACTCATCGCGGGGCTGCTCCAGCAAATTCGCACAGGCCTCTTCCTGTTCAATTTCCTGCTCCGCTGCCACCGTCCTGGTAGTCTCTCCAAAACCTGGAACCTCCATATCTTCCAGTTCTTCATCCTGGCTGGGTGCTGGTTTGTGATTGTTCATGCGGATGCCCTCTCCCGAGTAAACTTTCTCAGCTCCTCTTTTATACGAAATTCTGTATTGGAACTTGGCCATTCGGGCTACCCAACGTTGTTCTAGGGCACCTAACTTGGCATTCTCGAGATGGGCCAACGGATTGTTATCGGTGCGTACATGTACTTCTGAGCCAGCCAGATAGTCCGCAAACTTCTCAGTCATTGCGCACACCAGTGCCAACAACTCTAGCTTAAATGAACTGTAGTTTTCTGGATTCCTTTCCGAGTCATGCAAAGACCGACTGGCGTATGCAATGACGCTCTCTTTCTCGTCCTGCATCTGTGATAGTACGGCCCCGAGGCCCTGCAGGCTCCCATCAGTGTGCAATATGAACGGTTGTGTGAAGTCAGCGTAGGCCAGCACGGGGGCCTCCGTCACAGCCTTCTTCAAAGCCAAGAATGCCTCCTCCTGATGCTTCCCCCACTGTATGTTCCTGTTTTTGGCGCAAGAGGACACTCCCCTCAACAACTCCTGGAGTGGATTAGCAAGGCGGGTAAAGTCTTTTACAAAGCGTCTCAAGTATCCTGTGAGTCCCAGGAATGCACGCACATCTTTCACAGTTTTTGGAGTTGACCACTCTTGTACCGCAGCAATCTTCTCCTGGGAAGGCCTCGCCCGCTCAGCGGAGACAACGTGTCCCAAGTATTCAATCTTGGTACGGAAGAGGTGACATTTGTGGGGTTTCACTTTCAAGCCATACTTCTGTAGCCGACTCAGAACTTGCTCTAGTCTCTGCAGATGCTCCTCAAAGGTGGGGGCAAAGACGATGATATCATCCAAGTAGATTAAAGTGGCTTCAAAGTTCAGGTCTCCCAGACATCTCTCCATGGGTCGCTGAAATGTTCCTGGGGCATTTGCTAGGCCGAAGGGCATCCGGTCGAACTCATACAGTACCATCGGAAGGATGAAAGCCATCTTGGCTCGGTCTTGCTCAGACATGGGCACCTGCCAGTAGCCGCTGGCCAAGTCTAACGTGGAGAAATATCTGGCATTCCCTATTGCCGTCAGGGACTCCTCTATCCTGGGTAGTGGGTATGAGTCCCGCACTGTGCAAGCGTTGAGCCGGCGATAGTCCACACAGAACCGCAAGGACCCATCTTTCTTTCTCACCAAGACTATAGGGGCAGCCCACGGGCTCTGACTCTCGCGTATAACTCTCTTCTTCAGCATGTGTGACAGCATCCCCTTCACCTCCTGGTACATCTGTGGGGGTATTTGGCGGTACTGTTCCCGGATTGGTGCCGCATCCCCGGTGGGTATCTCGTGGGTGATGGCCGTGGTACGTCCAAAGTCATCTTCATCTTTGGCGAATGCTTCCTGAAATTTCCCCAATACGGCTTCCACCTGAGGTACCTGCTGCGGAGTAAGTTCTGAGAGCTCCACCCTCATGCGTTCCAGTATCTGACGCCCTTCTTGCAGTAATCTGGGGTCCGGAGCTGCCTCCACTCTGACGGTCACCAGCCACGGATCTTCTGGCCTTGCTGTCAACTGTACCGCCTCAGTTGGGACCAACTCGTCTGGGAGGCCCAGGACTTGAGCGACTTCGCTTCTAGGGGGCAAAGTTGTATCTGTCTCCCCCAAATTTATGCAGCACACAAGGACAATTCCATCCCGCACGGTAGCCAGGGACCGTGCGACCAATATTCCTGACGGCAGTTGGTCGGCTCTGCTGGGCTCAATTTGGACTTCGACCCCTTCCAGCGGGATGCCAGCTCGTATAGGCAGGGGAAGCACCGTCTGCCTAGGGGGTAACACTCGACTGACTGAGGCGGGGGCGACGACTTTGCCGAGTTCCTTTTCGTCGCTGTATGCTTCCCGGACCTGGGCGGTCCGTATCAGTTGTTGAAAGACTCTTCTCTGGGGGGGTTTGGTCGCTCCATTGTTGGAGGAACTGTTCCGGGGACT
Source organism: Ranitomeya variabilis (assembly GCF_051348905.1). Taxonomy (NCBI): domain Eukaryota; kingdom Metazoa; phylum Chordata; class Amphibia; order Anura; family Dendrobatidae; genus Ranitomeya; species Ranitomeya variabilis. The sequence goes on along the minus strand of NC_135235.1, from coordinate 68,910,388 downwards.
CGTTGAAAACCAGGTTTCCCAGGTCTTTTAACACATTCATGCCCAGGGTCACAGTATGGTCTTTAGCTACCTCTCCATCCACCAGTGCCACTCCTCTTCTCCCGAGGTCTTTTCCACAGACCTCTATGTTCATCCATACCACCCCTGTGACCGGGATGGGCAAGTGATTGGCCGCCATAAGTTTGATTACAGGGCCCCATTCGGGCCGTAGCGCCTCTGTGAAGTGACGGCGGAAATATCTCAGACACCGGCTCACAAGTGACCACCATGCCTATCAAGCACCGCACTGCTCTTCCATTGATTTCTGCCCAGACCAGAGGGCACGTGGAAACAAGGCTGTGGGGACTTTTACTACTCCTCCTCTGTTCTTCACGCTTTGAGCAGTGCCCCTCAAGCTCAGAGCCACCTAGTTTAAAGGAGGACGCGGGGATGGTCGGCTCCGCCGGGGACACCATCGAGCAATGTGGCCGGATTCTCCACAAGTGTAGCATGTAAGAGGGCTTCTCCTCCTGGTAGTTTCACCCTCCCTTCAGGGGGCAGCTTCTCTGTCTCGCACCAGAGGGCCGGGCCCTTCTGCCAGAGTTCTTCTGGAGGCCGCCATTTCTTCATGGACCTGTCTAATCTCCATTCTCAGGTCCTCCACCCACTGGGGGATATTGCCTGTGGTGGTGGTGACCTCCCTGCTCTGTACCCTTCCCACCAGCCCCGTCACTCCCTGTTCTTGTTCTCGCACATGCGCCTCACTGCCAACCTCAGAGAAAGTCATGTCTGGCTTTACTCGCATGCGCTCTCGCAGTGCCTGTTTCATCATTGCATCACGCAGTCCCATCACCAGCTAATCTCTGAGCACCACATCAACTGACCCAACCCCTACACCGTCCTTTCGTCTGATAGCAGTGTGAAGCTCTTGTAGGGCGTTCATGAATTGGGTCACAGTCTCCCCCTCCCGTTGTACCCGGTGAAACAGTCGCATGCGAAGTTCCCCTACGTCAGTGGGGTCCCCATGCGTCTCCTCAAGTATGCACAGCACTTTGTCCAGGGTATCTCTCTCCCGGGGGAATCTATGCATGACAGAATCCCGCACCTCCCCCTCCAGGGCCATCAATGCAATTTCTGCCTCCAGGGCTGGTGTCATGGGATGCATCCGCGTCATTCCCCGGATACGCTCCGTCCAACTCCACAGCATTACATTGTTCACAGTGAACCTTGGCAAATTATTCAACATGGCTCCCAGGGAAATGCTAGACCTGGGAACTTCCCCAGCTGCTTGGTCTGCCCTGTCCGCGCTACCGTGTGACATCCTGCCGATTACGCCAAATGTAATAGTATGCAGGTACTGAGTGTGTCACCACGGAACAGACAGACCAAGAGTTGAGGGGTTTAATAACAGGAATCAGGTTCTCCTCGCAGGAAGGAAGCAAAGGAAAATAACTAGCAATAAAACAGTGCAAAAATATGGGAGTCAAACAATGTAACAGAATTAAGCAGGGTTTTCTTGAGAAAAGAACACTTATCAGTCTGATGAGGACTTGCTTGAAGGGTCGTCTTCTCCAACGTAGGCGCTGAGAAACAGCGGCACTTGTCGTCCCTCTGTTGTCCGTGGGCTGAGTAGTCTCTAGGAGCCCGCTGCCTGGGGTTTTGGGAGTTAATGTGATATGCACAGGCTCTGAGTCTTTAGCTTTTACAGCACAGCCAGGAATCAGGGCTCTGCACTGTTAAGTCTCTGTACCAGGAGAATCACAGTCTCTGTACTGTTACCGCGGGAACCAGGGGGTAGAAGTCTCTGCACGGGCCAATGTCTCTACACGGGTCTCAAAGCGCCCCTCTCCAGTCACAGCAGAGTCCGCTTTATGTACTCACGAGATGCAGTCTTTCTGGGCAATCTCCCTGTATTTGTCCTCAGACCGGGAGCTCTCTCTCTCTCTCTCCCGGAGCGCAGCTGCACCCTGCTCTGACTGCTGCTCACGCTGCTCTGCCTCTTGCAACCGTCCCTTTCCCGTTCTCTGCCCAGCTTTCTTCCTGTCCCAGTCTCTAAGTCTGCCCCCTCGGGAACCTGCAGTACAGCTCAATGGTTCCAGGCACAGAGCCGAGAAGGTAACCGCCCCGGACTCTTCTTGTGTTTCACCTCCTTACATCTTGTTTGGTCAGGGTTTGGTGCATAGAGTGCAGAAACACGTCAGGCTGGTAGCCAGGTCAGTAATGGAAGAAGGGTCCATGAGGACCGAGCTCCAGCACCAATGAGAAAATGAAAAAACAGAACTTTTACTGTGCAACTAAAAACATGGTGAGAAAAAAAACCAAAAATATAAAGATTAAAACAGCTAAGAATAAGAGTTGCTAACCCAAAGCAAGATAGCCTTTGGATCCTTAATATTTATCTTTTTTTTATCTTTTTGAGGTTTTTTTTCTCACATTTTAATTATATAGAATAGTATAAACTCTGTAGACACAAAGAAGCCATGCACACGAGACCTAAAGTGGAGTTTACATGCTTTATGTTATGTCATATTATTAAAGCATTTAATGCTTAATAAGAACATTTTAACATAATATAAAGTACATTTTCTAGCCAATTTTATTTTTAATCTCTCTAAAATTCCTTTTCTAAATATTAGTGCCCCAACATTCGATAATATTGTGATTTGTGGATGTTTTCTGTAATTTCACTGCCTATAAATAAAGTGTGTCACACTACAGAGTATGAACAAAAGCTTGGCCCATGGTGACTGACATGTGACCCATACCAAACACCCCATTGTCCATAAACAAAGGACAGGATTTCCTCTACAATTCTGGGTCACCTTCACGTGCTCATCTGATCCCGAATGACTGCTCATTTACCCTGGTGCTACTGAAGGGAATGAAACAGAAAGTGACGACCTTATAAACAAGGCTGTCCACCATGTCCTGGTGAGTACATTACATAAGAATGTGCCAGCTTCATATAGGCTTCTTGCTATTTTGTGGGGGAATGTGGAGAAGACGACATTTAAAACCGGTGTGTGTGAGATGAATACTGTATATTGTGATGCATCTGGGTTTACCATCACCTGGTCAAATTCAGAATTGGCAGATTCCATCCTTTCCTAGATATGAAGGTTTAATGAACGGATTGAGACTTTATGCCACACCTGGAAAGTGTTAAGGTATGCTCACATCACACTCATTGTGATTCTGTTGGTTCTATCTAAACCTCCTGAAAAATGTCATTTTAGATGTGCTCCTGATGGAGCCATAGGCTATTATCATCGAACAGTCGAAACATGCAACATTTAACTTTAGATTTTCCTTCAGCCATGTCCATCTCTGAAGTTGGAAACGGTAGCGCCATAGCCTAAACTATTGTTTCCAACTTCAAAGACCGATATGGTGGAAGGAAGCTCAAACAGAATCCAAAGTTTTGTGTTTTGGTCTTTGTTTGATAATTGAAGTCTATGGCTCCATCAGGAATCCTATTTTTAGATAAAGCCCCTGAGGGCTCACAAGTTTATGGCAGACACATGATGTGAACTCAATTTAACATTGCTTCATCTATGCTTATCTTTGAGGTACATTTATATGTACTGCATAAAAATTGCATGTGAATTGTTGTGGTCTTCAAATGTGTGGGTTTTTATAAAGGTGATAATGAATAATACCGTAAACATTTCACCCATAAGGGCCTCGTCACTACAAGTGCATGTGGGGGTTGCCTGGTTGCTAGGGAATCCCCACATGTACTTATGCTGGATAACAGATGTAAATCATTCAGCTGCGGCAAGAAAAACTAAATCTCCGAGCACTAAAAAACACTCGGAGGACCCCCAAGCATGCTCAAGAAATCTCGAGTAACGAGTATATTCGCTCATCACTAGTAGTTATATACATGGGGTTCTGAGGAACAATTGCAGTCATAGTAGTTATATAGTGAACATCTGGCCACCTTCACATTATGATGCTACTTTTCACATCCTGCTTTTACGAGGAAGTAAATTACAGACAACGAAAGACAAAAGCAGTAGAGGAAAACTGCAAACCATGCACATATAGTACCACCGACATGTGGCAACTCCAGTCTCTTCTGGGTGTTCACTGTGAAAGAAGCACAAGTCACTTGATGCTATTTATTAGAATAGTTGTGTATGAATACATTTATCCAGGGACTCATATTGGACTTTTTTTTTCTATGGGGAAGCCTATGGAAAACATCGCCAAAACTAGGAAATATGGTATTTGGGAGGAAAAAGCTCCAGGGACCTAAAAAAAATAAAAAATAAAAATTTTGTGAAGAAACACCACAAAACTGCATAATTTCCTATTGAATCAAAAAGAACACTGCAAAAACTTTGTTGTGTGAAAGCACTCACAATCACATCGTGGAGCAGAGTCTGATGTGCTGCCTATTCTCTGTATTTAGTGCTGCTGAGGACATTTTGGATATATAATTTCTACTCTAATACAGAATATCCACAGATCATCCAACGCAAAGGACTAATATGACAAAGGAAAATGTTCAGGCAACACCTCTGAATTTCTTCATTTTCGTTTTTGGCGCTGGGATTTTGCTACTTATATTCTGCCTTGTCTTTTGCTGCTACATCTTCAGGTAAGAATTTGGTTGATTATACGTGTGTCTATTTTATAGTGTTATTACCATCTTTTACATTTACGGGATATCACAAGATGTTTGATAGCTGTAGGTCCCACAGCGGGGCCTCCATAGTAATGAATTGGGAGAACTGTGCATGGCCAACGACCACCCTTCCTAAGGCCTCTTTCACACGTCAGTGTCTCCGGTACGTGTACTGACAGTTTTCTCACGTACCGGAGACACTGACACACGTAGACCCATTCAAATGAATGGGTCTATGCACATGTCTCGGTGTTTTCACGGACCGTGTGTCCGTGTTGAAAACACAGAGACATGTCCTTCTTTCTCCGGCAGCACGTACAGCAATACGTCCTGCACACGTGCACACGGAGAACAGTGTGTGCTCTCCTCCGTGCGCACGTACCGCCCGCAGGAGAGACAGCGCTACAGTAAGCGCTGTCCCCCCAGCGTGTGGTGCTGAAGGCAGCATTCATCTCACCCAGCTCCCGCGATGTCTCATCTCAGCGCCGGCAGCCTGTCCTGTGTGAGCGGTCACGTGGGACCGCTCATTACAGTGATGAATATGCGCATATTCACCACTGTAATGAGCGGTCCCATGTGACCGCTTACACAGGACAAGCTGCCAGCGCTGAGAGGAGAGTGGAGACATTGCGGGAGCTGGGTGAGTATTTCTCTGCAAGCGGCCGGGCGGTGCACTGGGGATGGGAGGCAGGAGGTCACCAGCAAACTTTATTTTGAACAAAAAAGAACAAAAACTTGATCTTTCATCTCTTCTCTCCTGCAGGGGAGAAGAGATGAATGCTGCCTTCAGCACCACACGCTGGGGGGACAGCGCTTACTGTAGCGCTGTCTCTCCTGCATGGTCCGTGTGGTCCTCAGGCGGCACACGGCTGCCGCACGTGTGCCACACGGATGTGCCACGTGAGCACACGGACACGGATAACTCCGGTACCGATTTCTCCGGTACCGGAATTATCTGGACGTGTGAAACCGGCCTAAGATAGCAGCATGTAACACAGCCATATTCTTGAAAAATATGTAGGTCACTATGGTGGGACCAGAGTCTACCATTCCTTGTGGATATGCTATTAATGCACAAGATGGGCCAACTCTAAGAATAGGTTATCAGTATTAAAGTCCAGGACATTTCCCTTCATTGCAATGGCACATACATATATAGCTTTAAATAAAAAAAAAACAAAAAAAAAACAGATCTTGAACAGTTGGAGGCCTTCATTTTAGGTTGGTTTCACATGCCCTAGATTTACAGTCTGTTTATGAACCATGATTTCTGGACCAGCCACAGGTCTTCTCACCCAAACTTGGCGGCTTCCTAGGTATACATCAAGCTGTTGAGTTTGGGTCAGGAGACCGGCGGCTGGTCCGTGTTTGGACTGTAATGCTGTGTACCCATGATGAGTTTTCGGTGAGTTTTTGACACTGCATATTTTCCCTGTGTCAAAAACGCAGCATCTTACAGTTCCTGCAAAGTGGAGGCATTTATAGAAATTTCCTGCCCACTGTTTTGGGTCTTTTTTACTCGGCATAAACTGACCTGCGGTTTTTGTTTCAAATCTGCAATATGTCAATTTTTCGAGAGGGTACGCAGTTTTCGGTGCAGATTTTTTCCCATAGACTAACCTTTGGTGAGGAGAATCTACAGGTAAAAAAACTCACATGCATTTTTTTAAAAAACCGCGATAAATATGCATGTAGGAAAACGCAATTAAAAAAAACTGCAAGCAACCTAATTGACATAATAGGTGCAGAAAATGTGTAACATCAGAAACTCATCATGGGAACCTGGCCTGAACGCCGGATGTGAGAAAGCTGCCTTAATGATGGATCATTTTCTTTATTTTAGACTCAAACAACAGGATCAGTACAGGAGACGTGGCTATAAGAAGGTACGTTCATCTATTGTGACTTCACCACCATTGGGTCAATAAATCTATACATGGACTAATTTTTCCAATAGATTACCGTAATATACAAAAGTGTGTGTTTTTTTTTTTTTTTTTAGAGCTCGTTACCTGAAACATTAGGTCATATTTAAAACGGACTTGTTACCAGGTTCAACTTTGCCAGTCTCAGACCATCTTATGCAAACTTACTTAGGAAGTTTGTAATATGTCTCCCTCCCTCGAGGGGCTATCTGATCTGTGTCTTCCATGTTTTATCATACGTGGTGGAAGAAGGTATCATAGAGTAAATGAGAGCAAGCAATCAATGAAGAGTATTACAGTGTGCACAGATCTTTATTTGCTAAATTCAGAATATCCCTTTAAGGTTTTGATAACGATCAAGTTTCCTCTCCTCTGTGTCTGATCATATAACTGAGAAATACTGGCTGTTCATGAGATCAGATGTTAATTTGCTCACGCTGCCATTAAAACCTATTTATAGGGCCCAGCTGCTGGCTAATGCCACAGAGCTGGTCCGCCTGCATGGATGGAGTCTCTATTTCTAAAATATCAACTCTTCAGATCCATCTTGCTGTACTTACAGGAAATCTGTCACCCCTGGGACGTATATGACCTAATAATATGGGCATACAGGTAATAGAAATGTTACACTTGTCCTACCTGTATGCCTCATATTAATGGTCTTGTTGCTGAGAAATGTTAGATTCTGTCTTTATGCTAATGATTTCTTCCAGGTTCCGGGGCGTGCGATGCCCGGAAAAAATCCCTGCCTACTGTCCTTATGTTAATACTTCCCCTGTCCCATCCGCGTCAGTGACAGTCCTGGAATCCTGCGCCTGCGCCCTGCACTTACTCAGAAATACATACCTCTTCCTCCAATGAGGATGTCACCCCCGGGACGTATGTGACCTATTAATATGGGCATACAGGTAATAGAAATGTTACACTAGTCCTACCTGTCTGTCTCATATTAATGGTCTTATTGTTATATACTTTCTTTATGCTAATGATTTCTTTGAGTCTCCAGGGGGTGCGGTGCCTGGAAGAAATCCCTGCCTCCTCTCTTCATTGTAATACTACCCCCTCCCATCAGCGTCAGGATCCTGAGCCTGCGCCCTGCCCTCCCTCAGAAATACATACCTCATCCTCCATTCTGTGGGCGCTGCATTCAGGGATCTTCTGCGCAGGCGCCGCCGACTTCTGCTCCAGGGACCTCCAGTGTGCGTGAGATAATAAGCTCTCCCCACTTCCTCCCTGCACAGTCATCACTAGGAAACACCATGTACACGTTTCCTAGTGATGACTGTGCAGGGAGGAAGTGGGGAGAGCATACTATCGGCACGCACACCAGAAGTCACTGGAGCAGAAGTCGCCGGCGCCTGTGCAGAAGATCCCTGAATGCAGCGCCCACAGAATGGAGGATGAGGTATGTATTTCTGAGGGAGGGCAGGGCGCAGGATTATGGGGCCGTAACTGACGCTGATGGGAGGGGGTAGTATTACAATGAAGACAGGAGGCAGGGATTTCTTCCAGGCACTGCACCCCCTGGAGTCTCAAAGAAATCATTACCATAAAGAAAGTATATAACAATAAGACCATTAATGTGAGGCAGACAGGTAGGACTAGTGTAAAATTTCTATTACCTGTATGCCCACATTAATAGGTCACATACCTCCCGGGGGTGACAGATTCCTTTAAAGCGAACCTGACAGCTGATTCCTGCTGCCCGATCCATGTGTCAGACATTGGCTATATGATTTGAGCCATGCATGTTTGACTCTGAAACACCGCAGTGTACATACTGAAAACATACTGTAAAAGCAGCCGGTAATAAAAGCCACATAGGAGACTAGTTGGACAGGTGGGTAGAGCTGAGCAGACCCGTGGAAGTTCGGGTTCTGATACCCGACCAAACTTTAGTCCAAAGTTCGGATCGGGTACCAGAACTGAACCAGAACCCAAACCCCATTGAAAATAATGGGGACCTGAACTTTGGAGCTGGAAAAAAATCTCTCTCTCTTCCCCCGCAGAGCTCTGAACATTAAAACGGACTTCCGGGAGAAGTGCGTGTTCGGAGTTTAGCGCTGGACACTTATATGAATCTCTCCACCCGCTCCTTTGGAGTGGCAGGTCTCTGCCTGCGTGCATGTATAGGGAGAGACCTGTCACTCCAGGAAAGTGGGTGGGGAGAAGTTGCCAGGGAACCGCCTGTGCGACCAGTCTTCCATGCAGTTTGGTCTGTTTCAGCTTTTTAAAGTATTTTTCGCTCTGAAATGCTGCATACCTGGCTAAGATCATACAGTCACATTTCTAATTGGAGGTATTTGCTAATATTATTATACCTATTACATATTGGGATAGCATCTTAAAGATGGGAATACTTCCTTAAATCATTGATATATTTAATATTACAATATACACTTGATACAGGAATCAGTGACAACAGCACAGCATTACGATATATCAATGATATTACAAAGCATTGTGTAACAAATTTTCATCAGAGAAACTGCTAAAAATGTTTGCTTTCGAACCAAATTGTAGATTAAAAAAACAGATATCACTTGGTTGCCATCAGTGTTCCATCTGCACTATTCACTTATTACCGGCTAATGGGTAGAAGAATATATTGTTTTTTTGTTTTTTTTGTACATGTGAAAAAATTATACATTGACCAAAAGTGGATGAAAATTGTTTAAAAATCAATCAATTTTTTCTTGCTTGCTAAAAAATGGACATCTAAAAGAGATTACAAGATCATGTGAGAGTATAAAAAATCATCCACATGCTTGTTTTTGTTAATATGTAAATGAGCTGTTAAGTTCTATCGGCCGGACATAGATCTCCCCGAGTGTTACCAATGTGAGAAATGTAATGACTGACAGTCTGCTCTCCTGATCTACAAGGCTCACACTGGTAACTCTCCTGCCATGTAAAGTAAGCTCTGGAGGTAGATTCTCAGGGAGATCTATGTCCGGCCCAGAAAAATGTGAATTTCACTGGAATAAGACATCGGTTTGTAGATATCATAGTGTCATTTTATTTAACTTCCTATGACCTAGATGCATAAATGGCTTATGGGGGTTGCTCCTACTGACAGATACCCTTTAAGTTACCTTTCTCCAAAATTGAGCTCACCTGTGTTACTGCACAATGTTGAGGCCAGGCACCAGAACCAGAAGCCTAAACAACGACCCTCTAAAATCTCTATGAATATTACTTTGTCATGAATTCAGCAACTTGATATTTTTTTTTAGATAATTTGTTAGAGTTGATAACAGGTGGCTCCATATATCTTTTCTAGGTGGTGTTAAAGAAGAAATCCAAGAAAACCAGCCTGATCGGAGTAAGCCTCATATTAATATTTCCTTTGACAAATTATTCATACACCATTCATATAATTTAGTCTACAATGTGAGGCTCACATCCAGCGAGAAAAATCTAAGGGCTTGATGAGTCAAGTGACTGTGCGGAAACTGCACGTTTTGAAGAGGATCTTGGAAAGTTTTTGCTCCATAAATTCCTAAAACATATCAGTGTGATACCTTAAGGCCTCATTCACACATTTCCCATTATAGTACCCATTATAATATATGGGCTTGTTCGCATGCACATTTTTTTTTCTTTGAGGAGTGAAAAGCACAAGAGAAATGTGTCCAATTTTGATCCAATTTGCTAATTAAAATTTCTCAATTGATCATGTAATGAATCCGTGGAAAAAAAGGGAAAAATTGCCATCTGTTTGCATCCTAGATCTCTCCATTTTTCATTCTGTAATAAGTAGAAGCTTGGGAATTTTTTTTTCTGTACATACAAGAAAAACTGATACCTCAGGGATGGTAAATCTAGACACACGGAGCAAAGAAAAGGATAAAAATCAATTCAAAATAAAATAAACACTGGATCGTAGCATTGCTACTATAGGAAAATTCTTGTTAATTATGGCCTGTATGGATAACTCTATGGTGATACATTGATTGGACCACCGTACAGACCGTTTTGCGCTGGGTATGAGGCCTTACTATGTTTCCAAAATTTTAAAATGGCGAAACGACTAAATTTTTTTTTACTAGCATATAAAAACAATAGATATTTGTATTTCCCTATGAATCAAAGTTTCTGTGTTGCAGAATGATGGGTGATGATTCCTATCTTGACGCAGAATATACATTATGGGTGTTTTTTTCTATTTGTATTGTAAAATTGTCCTTGGGAGTGTTTCCATAAATCTAATTTCTAGGTCTTTTATCATAGCGGGCTGATATAGTAGACGTGTAACTTCTATATCTACAGCAAATGTGTGCGGTGTGTCTGGACGAGTTTAAACTGGAGGAAGAAGTTGGCGTGTGTCCGTGTACTCACGCGTTCCACACAAAGTAAGTGCCAGCTGACGAGGGAGATGAAGAGTCATTGACCGGGTCACGCGAACATCTGCTCAGAATTATACAACTGCTGACAAGTTAGATATTTAGATTCCGGGGGTAGATATGATAAATGTTACTCCACGGATGTCCAGAATGGGGTTTTACACTCATTAAAGTCCATGCAATAGACAGTAAAGGTACCGTCACACTCAGCGACGCTGCGGCGATATAGACAACGAGCCGACCTAAACTAGATCGCTGGAGCGTCGCTGTTTAGGTCGCTGTAGAGACGTCAAACACAGCAACTCCAGAACGATGCAGGAGCGATCCTGTGATGTAACGGCGACTCACTTATCGTTCTCACTGGTTGTTAGCTCCATGTCAAACAGCCGGAGTGTACCGACTGGCTAGAAGGAGACGCTGCGACGCCCCCTATGCTCGTTGCTGGCGTCGTTGCTTTTGATGTCAAACATGACGATACACGCCGACCTGGCGACTAAATAAAGTTCTGGACTTCTAGCTCCGACCAGCGATATCACAGCGGGATCCAGATCACTGCTCCGTGTCAAACACAACGAGATCGCTATCCAGGACGCTGCAACGTCACGGATTGTTGTCGTTCTCTTTGCAAAGTTGCTGAGTGTGACAGTACCTTAAGGTCGGCACCACTCCCGGAAACAGGATAACCACGTTGAGACAGTGGCGGTATTCACACGTGTGACACACGATATCTGACATAGTGTGATAACACCACTGTTCATTTTCTGTGCATGGTCGAAAGGTATACAAAAAGAGTGCGACTGACCTGGTGAATAATTTTTTTCTTAATAAACCTTACGAAGGGGCAAAGAAAATAAACATCACACCACGTGATGAGCAACAATCTGCTTTTTGATGTTAAAATTGAAGATAAGCTAATACATTTGAGTGGAATTTTTTTAAAAATCTGCATTTGCCAAAATTCAGATTTTTTTGTAATTCACTTCCATGCGGAAGGCCATCAAAAGTGAAAAAAAAAAAAAGATTTACCTCACTGCTCACCTTTCCAGCCTTTCAGCGTTACTTGTCTGATCTTCCCCACCTCTTAAAGAAGTTGTCCACTACTATAAAGTTTTTTTATTTTTTTCATAAATCTTGCTATTATGTGCCACTGAAAACATCTACTGTGTTTATTTTAACAATATTACCTGTTATCATGCTGTAGCAGCACATCTTCAGTGCTGGATTCAGCTCTCATGGGGTTAATCGACTACTTCCTTATTGTGCCCTAATACTACAAGTTCCATGATGCTTTGCACTGTCCTCTAAGCCCGAACTTAGCACACCCTCTCCAAAACACACCCAAACCCCTCCCTCCTCTCCCTCCTCTCTCTTCAGGCTGATGAGGAGAGGTCACATCTTGGTCACAAGCTGTAAAGCAGCACCAAGCACTGCACAACCATGGTGATCAAGCTTTTAGCTTTTTTTCTTTCTCATCTATTTCATAGTATATATAGTTTAGTATACATATGATATACTGTAAAGAGATCCTACTGCGTATATGTCTTAGATATGTAAATTACACAGTACATGTGTGGTTATATGTGTCCATCTACATACGCTTGTGTGCATGTATATATGTTATGTGTGTTCTTATTTTACACTATTTGTGCTCATATACAGGAGAGGCCCCAGTTTCAGAAACAATATATGGGCCATTTGCAGTATAACAGCTCATCCTAAGTCACAATTCCACCTGCTTTCGAGGTAGAAATGGCCCCCATTGCATTTTAGCTGCACAAATATGTGATCACACCTTTTATATACACACCAATATATACTTCTATGTGTATGTATGGAATAAATTATTTATTCATATACATACACTTTAATATTTTGTGGCAGTGATATATACATACATATAGAACTTTGAAGGGTTTGTCCACTATTCTAACAACCCCCTCTCAGTCTGTATGTTTACTAGATTCCAGTGCCTGCACGTTCCAATAGTGTCGGCGCGGTGTCTCGCAGCGATTGTACCTGTGGTCAATCAGTGGCCGCATCACTCTCACCACCTTCTAAGCAAACTCATATCTGTAGGAAGTGAGTGTTGCTGCATTTTTATTAAGAATTACCAAATGTAAGCCACTTCTTCCTAAGGCGAAGACAGTGAAGCAGCCACTGATTGTCCACAGGGTTCACATAATGACACTGACACAAATTCTCCGTGAGAGAAACCGTGGTGACAACATTGGGAGTATTCAAATCACATCCTTGTATTCACTCTCTGAGTGTAATATGAGTAACCAAAAATCTGCATTCACACTGAGAAATTACAGATTTGTAGACTGTAGTCTACACTGTGCATTTTATAGATTCAAAACAGTTTTAGTATCATATATTAAAGGGATTGTTCAGTACTTGTTCATTACTTTATATTTATGGTCTTTACTTTGGTTATGTCATCACTGGGATTGCGATAACCATATCTTCCACCCTCACCGATGATGCGTTTTTATAGAAAAAAAACTGAAAAAACACCCACCACCATCAGGGTGATAAAGGGATCCAAACCCTAACCCTACCCCTAACCTCACCCCTAACCGTTTAATGAACATTTTCTGACATAGTGCCACGATATTTCAGTGCCACGTATTTCAGTGCCACGTATTTCAGTGCCACGTATATAAGTGCCACGTATATAAGTGCCACGTGCCACGTATGTAAGTGCTACGTGCCACGTGCCACGTATGTAAGTGCCACGTATGTAAGTGCCACGGATTTAAGTGCCACGGATTTAAGTGCCACGGATTTAAGTGCCACGGATTTAAGTGCCACGGATTTAAGTGCCACGGATTTAAGTGCCACGGATTTAAGTGCCACGTGCCACGTATGTAAGTGCCACGTATGTAAGTGCCACGGATTTAAGTGCCACGTATGTAAGTGCCACGTATGTAAGTGCCACGGATTTAAGTGCCACGTGCCACGTATGTAAGTGCCACGTATGTAAGTGCCACGTATGTAAGTGCCACGTATGTAAGTGCCACGTATGTAAGTGCCACGTATGTAAGTGCCACGGATTTAAGTGCCACGTGCCACGTATGTAAGTGCCACGTATGTAAGTGCCACGTATGTAAGTGCCACGTATGTGCCACGTGACACGTATTTCAGTGCCACGGATTTAAGTGCCACCTATTTCAGTGCCACGTATATAAGTGCCACGTGCCACGTATATAAGTGCCACGTATGTAAGTGCCACGTGCCACGTATTTAAGTGCCATGTATGCAAGTGCGATGTATGTAAGTGCCACGGATTTAAGTGCCACGGATTTAAATGCCACCTATGTAAGTGCCACGTATTTCAGTGCCACGTGCCACATATTTCAGTGCCACGTGCCACATATTTCAGTGCCACGTGCCACATATTTCAGTGCCACGTACGTAAGTGCCACGTGCCACGTATTTCAGTGCCACGTATTAAAGTGCCATGTATTTCAGTCCCACTCCCGTGTAGCGGTGGGATATGGGGTAATAAGGGGTTAATGTCACCTTGCTATTGTAAGGTGACATTAAGCCGGGTTAATAACGGAGAGGCGTCAATAAGACGCCTATCCATTATTAATCCAATACTAAAAAAGGGTTAATGAAACACACACACATTAGGAAAAAGTATTTTAATATTCTTCATTTAACCATACTTACCATACTCCAGCACCTGCAAAAAAGTAAAATAATAAACCGTATACTACCTGTCCGCTGTAGTCCAATTAATAACGAGTGTCCCACGACGATCTCCCCTATAGAACAGTGACATTGGGTGGTGTCACTGCTCTATAGGACCCTCAGTGACACACTGACAGAAGACAATGGCTCCTGTAGTGCATCACTGAGGTTACTAAAGTTCACTGGTCTCACTTTATGGCAAAAAGCTGCGTGGGAACTTTCTCATACAGCATGCCATAAAGTGAGACTAGGGACTATTTTCTCACAGGGGTGTAGGAATACATTGTGGGGAATACATTGTGGAAGGATACCTTCCTCCCCTCATTGTGTTCCTGGAGCCCCTGGAGAGTGGTTGCATCAGCAGAGGCTCCTGCTCTCCACGGGAGATCGTCGTGGGACACTTGTTTTAATTGGATTTCTGCGGATCAGGGAGTATATTGGTTGTTTATTATTTTAATATTTTTTACAGATGACAATGGCTTCGGGGATCAAAGTGACAAGTGATAGTGAGTATGTAATCTATGTTATATGTACTGTATGTCTGTTGTATGTACGTACTGTATGTGGCATGTTTCATGTCGCATGTCACATGTTGCATGTCGTCGCATGGTGCATGTCGCATGTTGTCGCATGGTGCATGTTGACGCATGGTGCATGTTGACGCATGGTGCATGTCGACGCATGGTGCATGTCGTCGCATGGTGCGTGTTGCATGTCGTCGCATGGTGCATGTCTCATGTTGACGCATGGTGCATGTCGACGCATGGTGCATGTCGCATGTTGACGCATGTGCATGTCGTCGCATGGTGCATGTCGTCGCATGGTGCATGTCGCCGCATGGTGCATGTTGTTGCATGTTGTCGCATGGTGCATGTTGTCGCATGGTGCATGTTGTCGCATGGTGCATGTTGTCGCATGGTGCATGTCGTCGCATGGCGCATGTCGTCGCATGGCATCACATGGCGCAGGTCGCCGCATGGTGCATGTCGCCGCATGGCGCATGTCGCCGCATGGCGCATGTCGTCGCATGGCGCATGTCGTTGCATGCCGCATGTCGTTGCATGCCGCATGTCGTCGCATGGTGCATGTTGCCGCATGGTGCATGTCGTCGAATGGTGCATGTCGCCGCATGGTGCATGTCATCGCATGTCGTCGCATGGTGCATGTCGCCGCATGGTGCATGTCATCGCATGTCGCCGCATGGTGCATGTCGTCGCATGGTGCATGTTGCCGCATGGTGCATGTTGTCGCATGTCGTCGCATGGTGTTGTATGTATGTATGTATGTACTGTGTTTTTGTTTTTTTTTACATTCAACACATTAGCCGGATGATGGGACTACTACTGTCCCATCATTGGCTAATGTGTCACTCACTGTCAGTGTAGCAGGCAGAGCCCGATGGGACTTGTAGTCCCATCGGACGATGCCTGCACACACACGCACAGCGCCGACACACACACACACGCACAGCGTCGGCACACGCACACACAGCGCCGGCACACACACGCACACACAGCGCCGGCACACACACACACACAGCGCCGGCAGGCAGTAGCACCGGCGGTCACAAGCACCGGCGCCGGCGGGCACAAGCACCGGCGCCGGCGGGCACAAGCACCGGCGCCGGCGGGCACATGCACCGGCGGGCAGAAACACCGGCAGACCCCCGGCGACCGAAGCACAGCCCAGCCACACATCATGATCCCAGCACTGAGCAGTGAGCACACACAGCCCCGCCCGCCCCCAGCACAGCCCTGCAGGCAGCCCCCAGCACCGCCCACAGCCCAGTCACTCTTGCTGAGTGACTGCTGACTGTGGGGGCTGGTCACGCCTGCTGCTGACGTCACGTCAATTTTCAGAGCCTGGAAATTGACGTGACGTCGGCGGAAATGAGCGGCGGCTGCAGTCTGGGGGTCATGTGACCCGGACTCAGCAGGAGGAATAGCGCCGCTCACAGGCGAAAACGTCAACAGAAGGTAATGGCACAATTCATTAGGGGCCCCGGGGGGGTACATTGGGGGGTTAATTGAAAGTAGTGGACAACCCCTTTAAGATCACCACCATTCTGAAATCTACAAGATGATTTTAGGTCACGGTGTCATGAAGTCACGGCATGCTCTGTGACTTTGCGTGTGCATGCGCAAACCCTCCCAGACCTCATGAAAGTTTGACGTTCTGGCCCAGCAAAAAAAGCTCAGGGATGTCCGCACAAGCGGTGGTGATCTGAAGATGCAAGGAGGGCAGGACAGGTGACACAGAGGGGCCAGAGACATGAGCGGTGAGATAAGTATAATTTATTTTATTAACATCTTACATTTATTATGCTTTTGAGTCTAGAGAGATCCCAAAGAATTATCAAATATGCAGAGAATATCTTCTCCACAAATCAAATTTCCCAGGAAAATCACTGGTTTGCAAGATTTAAATCCTTGCTGGGTCCTACCTGCCCTATACATTTGTAGGCTTATAGCCTGGAAGAAGCATGTCTGATAAATATTAGGTCTAGTGTCCCATCAGAGAGAGGTCACCTTGTTGTGGATGGTGGGCTCACACGAATTGACCAACTTATACACTGTGTACCTGCATTTGATCAATACCTTCTATAGAGCAATAATGCAGTTTAAATTTTGGCCATGATTCATGAAAGTCTTTTTGCTAGAATTCTGCTATAAAACACTTTTGACAAGTCACAAAATTTTCACACAACTGGATGTTGGGCAAAAATTTGCGACTTATGGCATTTTCATACCAGTGTTGCCCAATTACAACAAAATGGGCAAAGCAGAGGTAGGATGTGGGAGGAGCGGAGGGTGACACCACAGCTTGTCTAATTGATGTGCCATACTTTATGCCAGAAATCTTACTCCAGTTTCATGACAGTCTTGATTGACAGGGGCTTTAATGCTTGCATACACAGTAGCTTAGTGCATACAGTGTACTGCTGCACTCTTTGGTTTGTATGTAATGCAGTCATAGCAGCTTGCACCTGTTCACACATGCTTATTTGCTAGGAGGTGTTTGGTTCAATTATTAAATCTTGTATATTGGGGTTTTCTAATAATAATAATAATAGTCATATAATGTTAGGAAGTATCAATCTTGAACTGTAAATTTTTTTCCATGTGGCTTTATACTGTACCCATGATGGAGATGAGTTGTGAATGTGCCACCGTTGTTATGGTAAGGGACATAACTACAGGTTATTGGGGACAGTACTGTAAAAAAAATTGATCAGGATTTTCATAAAACTTCAATATTTTTGGAAATTTATACATAAAAAAGGCACTAAAAGTGACTTGTCAGTATCATTTCTCTAATGCATACCAATGGGTAGTGAACTGGGCAAATTTTTTCTTTATCTGCTGCCAGGAGCCAGAACTTCACACATAATATTTTTTTAAAACGTAAACAGTGTCTCTGTGTATTAAGCCTCCCAGGAATAGTTGGCGGACACAGCTGCTTCTAATAGGTTGATCTCTAAGGAAACATTGCTGCTTGTAAAGGGTTAATCTGAGTCTAGATTTTTGTCTCTTGTAATGTCATGAAGTTTTCTAGGTGATCGGTACTAACCACATTATGGAGGAATAAACCAAAAGCGGAGTAATTTTTTTTTTTACTTGATCATGGTCCCATCATTTTGTACCCTGTGATGAGAGGGTCTAGTGAATAAACAGATATGTGTATAGCCTGTATACTTCCATGTGTTGGAGCCATTAAGAGGATTTGCAAAACTGTATCAATCAAAAGGAAAGCAAAGAAAGCGGTCACATTGGTAAAACAGGGGACACCACCATTTTGCTTCCTTTGGGAGCCGAGACTGCTGTTGTCTATTGTTTTCCTGTCAGGCCCATGGGCAGTGAGGGCCTCGTATTAAAGCACTGCCGAAATGAATGGGCACAGTAATATTCCTGTACATACATAACCTGATGAAATTTCATAAATTTTACTATGAAGTAGACCTCCCTGTCAAAGCCCTCAACATTGTGTACGAATAAACAAGATTCTTGACGAACAATGGTTATTTTAACCTTTTTTTTTCTTACATAAGCATTTAGAACGGAGTCCTCCTCAAAACGGAGACAAAACTATAGTTCTGGCAACATATGCCTGACTCTCTTCTCGCTCTCTCTAGGTGCTTGACGAAATGGCTAGAAGTGCGGAACTCATGCCCTATGTGTAATAAAACCATTTCAGTGGCATTGCCCAGACCTTCCTTGGAGCACATGTGACAACGTCAAGTCTATGTTTAGCCTCCAGCAATGCGTGAGAAAACCTGGAAATGTGCAAAGTATCATACACGTGTCATGGAGGCTCCACTTTCACCACTTATGGTATATAAATATATTCGGTGGGATGATCTGGTCTGAGGTCATGTGAGGGAACCGAGGAGGGATCAATCGTCAAGGATCATCAGTCAGCGAGTGGTATCTGATCTATTTCTGGTGATGGGCTACGTCAAAAAAGAGAAGACTGGTTGTATTGTATAGAATGTGCTGTAGTCAGGCGGAAGGAGCAGGACGGTGAGGGATAAGGAAGTGTAAATCCATGGCATAGCTCTGTCCCAGATAATGGAGGCTCGCACTATGGCTGCTAAATCCAGATCATTTTGCAAATATACTAACCTAAATTTAAAAAGTGTTTTCAAGGATTATGCACAAGGAATATGCACTTTTTTTTGTGAGGTGGCCAAAAATGGCAAATTTTCAACTGAAAACCTTTCAGGAAACACTCCTTCATTGAGGAGATCTTGGAGATTTCTGAAGCAGTTTTAGAGAACATTCCATCAGGAACCGCGCTTCACAGTAGGATCATGCACTTTTTTCAACTTCAGATTTTGAAAAACACCCGGTGAGAAAAGACAAAACATGTAAAAAGCAAAGTGATTTGTTTGTGGTTTTTTTTAGTGAACAGACTACGAAAAAAACAATCAAAACACTTTCATGGACATAGCCTAATGATTTCTAATACCACACAAAGGCCCAGGACAGGACTGGCGCTGTTTTTGGAATGGCTTTTTTTTTTCTTCAATCTTTAAAGCCCAGTAACTGGTGCTACATGATATGGGAGTGAAAAAAAAAATGGTGCACGGAGCTGGATGTTTTGTTTTTAATTAATAAAAATAAATTTGGAAATGATTCGGGCTTAGTTGCAGTCAGGTGTCTATCCCTCTAATGCATGCTCGCTTATCAAAAGTTATGTTAGCCAAAAGTAGAGATTAAAATATGATCTAAATAAGGGCTTCTCAAACAGTGAGGCAGTTATCATAGAAGTGATCGTGTTTTGCACAGACCTTGCTACAAATATTGCAGCAACATATTTGCCACATTTATTTTAAGATTATACAGGCTGCACAAGATAAAGATTCTTAATCTGAACATGGACTTCTACTACAGCTGATGAGACCTAGAAAGTTTCTTGGGTTTTCTGGAGAAGCCCAGATATAAATATTGAGCAATAAATGGACCCTTTATTCCACATAGTATATTTACATGTTAGAACGGTGAAACCTTGTCTTGATTCTCAGGTTACACTACAGAACAACCTCTGATTAAGGTTGTTGTCCAGGCTTATCACAAATGTCTGCGGTCACTATGTCTTGTGTATCCATGTGTCGACTGTGATACCCAGGGGTCATGTGACAGCAAGTAAGAGAAATACATTCTCCTGGTCACATTCCAACTAGATGTGTGTGGCCTTGCTCAGTTCACTGCACGTCTAGTAGGAATGTGGTCGGGAGTATGCTCATTACATACTTGCGGATACATGACCGCTCTGTCTCGCCGTCGGCACTGGAGAATCCTCACTGCGCACTGTGCGAGGGTTTCACAAGACTGACTGCAGCCTTCCGTGAAAGGCCTGGACAACCGCTTTAATCAACTCAAAATTCCAAAAGAAAAGAAAATCTATGTATACTCACCTCCCACAGTGCTGCCATTCCAGCACTACTATTCCCAGAGGGGTAAGTGTGTGACAATTCTTCAATATTCAATTAGAGGAGACGTGCACTCTGACAAAATAGTGGAAGGCAGTCGCCGGCCAGTGGTCACGTGGAATAACAATGTCACAACTGGGGACAGCAGCATTGGACTGGCAGCACTGTGACAGAATAGTATACATTATTTTTATTCTCTATGGCGACCTGAATTGAATAAAGGGGAATTCGGGACTTAGTGCAGGTAATTGCAACGTACCTGCATGTTATGCACAGCGCCGTTCTTCCCCGGCACAGACGCTCCTGCAGGGAATTCAGCTACCTCTGCTGACGTCATGTCTACACAGCAGAGGCTTTTTTCCGCTTAGCTATGTTGATAGGGCAGGACTTCCGAGGTTATTCTGATTGACAGCTGGATCCCTACTGCCTAAATGGGGGAGCCAGCTGTCAAAGTGATGTGGGAAGTCCCGTCGGGTCAGCAGAGGAAGCTGAATCCCCAGCAGGAGCGGACTGTGACAGGGAAGAACGGCGCCGGGCACAACAGGCAGGCAGGGTTGCAATTACCTGCCTGTTAGTGCTTAGGCACATTTTTTGTTTTTCCATAAAGTCCCGGATATCCCTTTTAATTCTGGGTTGTCCAGAAACGGAGAGCCCCATTAAATAAGTTCATGAAGTAAGCTGCATGCTAGAAGTTATAATATCACAATAATTGTATGGTCAGAGCCTGATGATCATTGCTCAGCTGTAGTAAATGTGCCACCAGAAGTTGTGAAACTGCCTCCATAGGTAGGCTGAAAATAGGGATCCATCCCTGAAAAATAAGCAAAACACCTACATAGAAAAGAAATACCAAAAATATATTGTTTGTAAAAAACAAAGAATACCAAACCTAATATATTACCCAAGAGAAGTATTCAAAGATAACCAAGTAAAAATATATTATCATTTATTAAAAGTACATGATTATACACAAGAATACCAAAGAACAAAATCTTTGACTACAAGGAAATTGACATAAGAGAATCTTTATTAAAAATAAAAAAAAGCATTAAAATTGATAGTAATAACCACCTATGTGTACCAGGGGGTAAAGAATGTCAGGCAGACCACTTTGGAGTGGTGTGCGCAGGGGGCAGATGAGAGTCAGGCAGCCTGGTATGTGACCTTCTATGGATTTTTATCATTATCTTCACTGCAGGTAGTCTTGTCCTAGTGCCGGCCACTTGGGTTTTTATAATGTGTATTATGGCTATCTCCCTTTAATGTGCACCATTCACACTTGGTGTTATTGACTTTTTGATATCATAAATTTATTTGCTAACTGATATATTGAGTTGTATTAATTTCTCGATGCACTTTCCCTGATTGTTTGGTTACCACTGGGTAATTATTTATTTTCATTTTATTTATCATTATTTATTTTCATTTTATTTATCATTTTTTATGCATTATCTTTCAGTTTTTTTGGAGTAGCATTCTGTTCACAAATTTTATTATTATTTGAATGTTACCAGCAAGGCTATCTGTTTGTATATTTTTATGGCCTGCCTGACATTCTTTACTCCCTGGTACACATAGGTGGTTATTACTATCAATTTTAATGCTTTTTTTTAATTATATTTAATAAAGATTCTCTTATGTCAATTTCCTTGTAGTCAAATATTTTGTTCTTTGGTATTCTTGTGTATAATGTATTTTTAATAAATGATATTATATTTTTACTTGGTTATCTTTGAATACTTCTTTTGGGTAATACGTCCCTGAAAAATACCTAGTAAAAGTGGGATCTTTGGTAACAACTTAGCAATATACGTCCCTTGTGTCATCACGTGACTGCATCAACAATGGCAGAAGGGGGCTGGCTTAGCTAATGAAAGTGAACCACTTAACCAGCTCCTTTCACGACTTTCAGAATTGCAGCGATGAATAGTGACACCCGGCTGAATTAAAAGTATATTTGTAAGTAAACAATTTGCATTATAAAACAATGATTATTTATTTAATCGTTGGACAATCTCTTTACAGAGCAGCATTTATTTCATCACCTGTGTACAAAACGCCTCTGTATTCAATAAAATATATACTGAATATAGACTTTAATGTTTGGTCTCCGTCTTCTCCGTGCCAAACTTCTGCATCTAATTAGCTTCCCAGAGGAAAGTAGTCACATAAGCGACCATGTGATTTCCACAAGTACAAGTCACAGGGACGACCGAGATTTGGAGCTTTCACACTTCTGTACAGAGTCAGCAACACAAGTCCCATCGCGGAGGCGCCGGCTTCATGTTGTGGTCACAGACCCTTTGGATTCTACATAGTTCAGAGCCTTCTCCTTTACCGCCTGAACGGTCTTCGCGTTGCCTTGCGTCTTCTCATACTCCAGGTAGCGCTTGAAGAAAAACTTTATTTTCTTTGGTGCCAAACTCAGATGAATGACGCGCTCAAAAATCTCCCTATAGAGAATGATAGGAATATTAATACATGGAAACCCATCAGACGCAATGAAGTGAAAGGGAACCCGAACCCGTTTTATTAACTGAAATCCCTTGTGTATGTATGAGTCCAGTGGGAGGTCCTACTAAGTGATTCCCTGTATGCGTTGTATGAGGATGTGTTCGCATGCGGCGATTTGACGTGTCCGCCGACCGCACGGGAACGCAAACAGTGCTACCGATCCATTACTTCCTGCCTCACCCTTAACTTAAAGGGGTATTCTCAAGATTGAAAGTTATCCCCTTTGCATTGATAATTTCTTTCATTGGGGGTCCGACTGCTGGGGCCTCCACCGATGCGGAGAACCGGCGCTCTGGTCGATGATGCAGACTGCTGCTCCTTTCATTATTAATGGGAGCCAGTGGATGCTGCGCTGGGGTCGGCGCTGCCATAGAGGATGACTGGAGCAGTAGTGCGCATTATTGGCCTCTGATTCACAGCCCCAATCCTTGGGCCTGGTATATGCACCAGAGGTTGGATACCCAGTGATACATTTGGAAGTCATTCCCCCCAAGACAAACCTCTTTAATGCAATGCATAATAAGCCAAACTTTCCCCAATCGCCCTGGGCACAGTCAGTCACCGCTGGATCTACCCTGGCACACAACTATATTCCTTTACATCTGTGTGACACTACACTTCCCAGCATGGCAGACACAATAAGTGTTATAGCTTCACATTGACTATATAAGAACAAAGCTCTGAACATTTAGCAATGGCAACCAACAAAGTAACTGTGCTCACCGGATTTCCTTCTTGCTGCCATATTTCACCATCATGTCGATGTACACAGACCAGATGTCCGTGCGTTTAGGGTAGCTGCTCAATGTGCTCTCGAACAAGGCCTTGGCTCGTACGGTGTCTCCCATGCGGAACTCCAGCTGAGCAAACTTGGAGATCAGATCCACATCTGAGAAGAAAATAACGCTACACATTAGCCTAAAACCTACATCCGCAGCTTCAGCTACTTGGACGTCTGCAAGCCAAGCACAAATTAAACCTTTTGTTTAAAAGATCTGACATCGACACGGCTGGCAGACACCCAGAAATGCTACCACCGCTCGAGCGCCAGATATAGCCCACATCAGATCTGCTACAGCACTTCCAAGAGCCGCACAGCAGGCACACCGCCATTCACCAAGGAAGACTGGGTAAGTCCTTTTTCTCGTTCCGCCACCACTCTGTATACGTTCCCCTTCAAGGACAAGAAACCAACTAATGTGGGGGAGATGTACTGTCCCTTTTATTCTGTAGGTTTCCTGTCTTTGTTGGACAGATCCCTTCTCTCGCGGTGCGGTCATGCGTGCAAGGAAAATCAGAGCTAGACAGACCATTTTCGAAAACTTTCAGAAACTTTTTTTTTGGGGGGGTGGATTGAGTTCTCATGCGCCGATATATTAGAAGCTCCACACAAATATTATATATAAATACATATATACACACAAGCCTAGTATGCGTGGACTCTGCACAGGCCTATAGCTAAAAATCAAGGAAACTTTTTCAGCGGGTTCTCGTCATTCTTCTCACAACTATATGGACACACGAGTGATTCTGTTCCCCAGTGGCCAGAACTTCACGATGGAGTAGATGGGCAGCCGTCTGTTAGTTTGTGCTTCTGCTGTATTGGCTTGGATGCATTAATATATACACCGGAGTGAAGCTAAAAGTACAACTATTCAGTCCTGACAAATCTAAATGACTGCGATTACCATCACACCCCCAGACGCCATTGAACCCGGTGCTTACTATTCAGCAGGTGCATTTTCTTTACCTGGAGGTAGTTTCAGACTGAGTTCTGAAAGAAGTATTCGCTGTTATGTTGCTATTTACCAGGTTGTGCTGAACTAGAGAGAAACGAAGGATGAGAAAATCAACTCTGCCGCTTTGCTTAATCTCCCTTATTCACTGTCCTGTCAGTCTCACCGCTCCATGGCAGCTCATGACCTCACACCTGTCACTCACACTGTGCACTGGTGTACAAGGAGCATGAGCCAGGCCTGCTATGGCCAAACGTATGCCTCAGAATATACTTTCATAGGGTTAGACTCTACAATCCTGTACGCATTCATTACGATCGGCCACTGTAAATATAAGGGCAGGGACAGACGACCGTTTTTTCTCCATCCAACAAAGTTGGTCTGATTATGCTAATCACACTCAGAGTTTGATCAGAGTGGGATCCGATTTTCACAGAGCTGGAGAGAAAAAAAAATCCAGGTTTCTCCACCTTCTCCATTATGACAGTCCATGCACATTGAATCGCATTTAGATGTCATCTGAGTTCAGCCCAATTTTTTTCCCAGACCCAAAGACATGAATGAGTAAATGCCATCTTATCCTAGAAGGCAAATTGTGCGTGCTGCGACTTATTTTTGCTCGGACTGAGTAGAAAAAAGGAGATTTTTGTGTGCTCACTGTAAAATCTCTTTCTCTTAGCCTCTAATTGGGGGACACAGGACCATGGGTGCTATGCTGCTGTCCACTAGGAGGCGACACTATGCATAATCTGAAAAAGATTAACCGTAGCTCCTCCTCTGCAGTATACACCCCTGGACGGCGTCAGCCTTCTCCAGTTTTGTGCAAAAGCAGTAGGAGGAATGTAACATGAATAACATAGACATGCCTATAAGAAGGCCATTATGTACGAGCTCAAAGAACAATATGAGAACTCAACAGTAACAATGGCCCGAAAAAGGCAACAAGGTGGGAGCTGTGTCCCCCAATTAGAGGCTAAGAGAAAGAGATTTTACGGTGAGTACACAAAAATAGGGATTTTTGTGTGTACTCACCGTAAAATCCTTTTCTCCGAGCCACTCATTGGGGGACACAGGACCATGGGTTATGCTGCTGTCACTAGGAGGCTGACACTAAGCTGAGACAAAAAAAGGTTAGCTCCTCCCCTGCAGTATACACCCTCGTACTGGCTTCCAGACACCCAGTTCAGTGCAAAAGCAGTAGGATAGAAACAATATAACCAGTAACATTAGAATATAACATGTCAAACAAACAGTCAAGAACAAAAAACAAGATCACGAGCCGAAAAAGGCTACCAGGGTGGGTGCTGTGTCCCCCAATGAGTGGCTCGGAGAAAAGGATTTTACGGTGAGTACACACAAAAATCCCTATTTCTCCTTCGCCTCATTGGGGGACACAGGACCATGGGACATCCCAAAGCAGTCCCTGGGAGGGAAACAATACAACCAAAAACCTCCATGTACCAACAGACTACAGGTGCGCAACGGCCGCCTGCAGGATACGCCTGCCAAGGGCCGCGTCCGCAGAGGAGTGGATGTGGACATTGTAATGCTTTGTGAAGGTATGCAGGCTAGACCACGTTGCGGCCTTGCAAACCTGCTCCGCTGTTGCCTGGTGCCGGATGGCCCAGGAAGCACCCATCGACCGAGTGGAATGAGCTCTAATCCCCGCCGGGATAGGACTGCCTCTGACTCGATAGGATTCCTGGATAGCAGATCGAATCCATCTGGCTATCGTGGATTTAGACGCAGCCAAACCCTTTCTGTGACCCTCCGGGAGCACGAAAAGGGCGTCCGATTTTCTGAAGTGAGCCGTTCTGGAGATGTACCTCCTGAGGGCCCTAACCACGTCCAGAGTATGGAGAGCCTTCTCGACTCTATGTTTGGGCTGTGGGCAAAAGGAGGGAAGAATGATGTCCTCATTGAGGTGGAAAGAAGAGACCACCTTTGGAAGAAACGCCGGAGAAGGACGAAGGACTACCTTGTCCTGATGAAAGGCAAGGAAAGGAGCCCGGGAGGATAAAGCGGCGAGCTCTGAAACCCTTCTGATGGACGTCACCGCAACCAGGAAGGCAACCTTCCAGGAGAGGACCGAGAGCGGAACGTCTTGCAGGGGTTCGAACGGAGGTTCCTGAAGGACCCCTAGGACCAAGTTGAGATCCCAGGTCTCCAGCGGCATCCTGTAGGGAGGAACCACATGGGAGACTCCCTGGATGAAAGTCTTGACCTGAAGGTTGGTGGCGATCCTACGCTGGAAAAGCACGGATAACGCTGAGATCTGACCCTTGAGGGAACTCAGGGCCAAACCGGAGTCCAGACCAGCCTGAAGGAAATTCAAGATGCAAGGGATGGAGAAAACGAGAGGAGGGAGACCCCGGAGCCTGC
This sequence comes from Ranitomeya variabilis, assembly GCF_051348905.1. Classification (NCBI taxonomy): domain Eukaryota; kingdom Metazoa; phylum Chordata; class Amphibia; order Anura; family Dendrobatidae; genus Ranitomeya; species Ranitomeya variabilis. The sequence continues at coordinate 68,883,242 of NC_135235.1, read as the reverse complement.
ACCATGAGAAGAAGGATTTCCAGACGCGGTGGTAGATGGAGGCGGAAGACGCCTTGCGAGCACTTAACATGGTGGGGATGACCTGCTGAGAGAAACCGGCACGAGTTAGAACCCAGGTTTCAACAGCCACGCCGTTAAACGTAGGGCCCCTGAGCTCTGATGGTAAATCGGTCCTTGGCGAAGCAGGTCTGGGCGGTCTGGCAACCGCAAGGGAACGTCGGCTACGAGCTGAACGAGCTCCGCGTACCAAGCGCGACGAGGCCAGTCTGGGGCGACCAGAATGACTGGAACTCCCTCCATCTTGATCTTTCGGATCACCTTCGGCAGTAAGGGAAGGGGAGGGAACACGTATGGGAGCTGAAAATGATGCCACGGAGAAATCAGCGCGTCCACTCCTATGGCCTGGGGATCCCGAGATCGAGCAATGAAGTTGTGGACCTTGGCGTTCAATCTGGACGCCATCAGATCCACGTCCGGGGTCCCCCAGCGAAGACAGATCTGGTGAAAAACCTCTGGGTGGAGTTCCCACTCCCCCGAGGCAAGGCCCTGGCGGCTCAGGAAGTCCGCCGCCCAATTCTCGACTCCCGGAATGTACACCGCGGAGATGATGGAATGGTTGGTTTCGGCCCAACGAAGGATGAGGGAGACTTCCTGCATCGCGGCCCTGCTGCGGGTACCCCCCTGGTGGTTGATGTAAGCCACCGCCGTGACGTTGTCGGATTGGACTCGTACAGGGTGACCCGCGAGCAGGGGGTGAAAGCGACTCAGAGCAAGTCTGATAGCACGAATCTCCAGGATGTTGATGGGAAGTTTGGATTCCCGAACTGTCCAGAGGCCCTGGGCAGAGTGGTGGAGGAACACCGCCCCCCAGCCAAGAAGACTGGCGTCGGTAGTCACCACTAACCAGCGGATCGGGAGGAAGGACTTCCCCCGGAGGAGAGATGGGCCCAGGGTCCACCATACGAGAGATTGTCTGACCCGCGGGGACAGGGGACAAGGGCGGTCGAGAGAAGAGATGCTCCTGTCCCAGTTGTCTAGCAAAGCCTGTTGCAAGGGACGGAGATGGAGTTGAGCAAAAGGAACTGCTTCGATTGCTGCAACCATCTTTCCCAGGATCCTCATGGCGAACCGAATGGTTCGCAGGCGAGGATGACAGAGCGTTTGGGCTCCTTGCTGAAGTGCTTGGGCCTTGGACCGAGGAAGCAAGACCAGCCCCCTCGAAGTGTCCAGGATCATTCCCAGAAAGGAGATCCGACGGGCAGGAACGGGAGAGGACTTGTCCCAGTTGATCAACCAACCTAGGCGCGAAAGAGAATCCAAGGTAATGTGGACGCTTGACTCGCAGGCCTGAAAAGACGGGCCCTTTATGAGGAGATCGTCTAAGTAAGGTAACACGACGACTCCTCGAGAATGAAGGATGGCCATGACAGCCGCCATGACCTTGGTAAATACCCTGGGCGCCGTGGCGAGACCGAAGGGTAAGGCCGTGAACTGGAAGTGATCCTCCAGAATGGCAAAGCGGAGGAACCTCTGATGAGACGGGAAAATCGGGATGTGAAGATAGGCATCCTTGATGTCTATCGAGGCCAGAAATTCCCCTCTTTCCATCGAAGAGATGACCGATCTGAGCGATTCCATCCTGAAGTGCCGGACTCTTACGCACTTGTTCAGGAGCTTCAGATCCAGAATGGGCCGCACTTTTCCGTCTTTCTTTGGCACGACGAAGAGGTTTGAGTAGAAACCTTTGAACCTCTCGTGTTCCGGGACCGGGACAATGACCCCGCTCTGGCGGAGGATGTGAATGGCGCAAAGAAGGGCGCGAGTCTGAGTTGCCGAACTGGGAAGACGAGAGGGGAAAAACCGAGTTGGAGGAGGAGAGGAGAACTCTATCTTGTAGCCGGACGATACCAGATCCCTGACCCATTCGTCGTGCACGACGGAGAGCCAGGCTTGCTGAAAAAAGAGAAGGCGTCCGCCTATTCTGATGGTATCGACTGGCACCGTTCCCGAGTCATTGAGACGGGAATCTGGGAGGTCTGGAACCTCGGGTTCTGGGCTGCCTTGGTTTCCCGCGCCAGGAAGGATTCGGCCTGAAGGAGGGACGAGAGTCTCTGTCATTGCGAGAGGAACGGTCTGATCTGGAAAGCCCGGAGGGATTGGACCAGGCTGGGCTGGTACGAAAAGGCCGAAAACGAAAGAAAGGCTGGCGCTGGAAAGCCGCCTTGGGCCTCTGTTGGGGAAGGAACTTGCTCTTTCCCCCTGTGGCGTCGGAAATAAGCTGGTCAAGCTTTTCGACGAAAAGACGCCCGCTTTGAAAAGGGAGGGAGATGAGAGATTTCTTAGAGGAGGAGTCTGCGCGCCACTCCCTGAGCCAAAGAGCCCTTCTGATAGCAATGGCGTTGGAAGCCGCCGATGCTGCGCAATTCGCCGCGTCGAGGGAAGCGAACATCACGTAATCGCTAGCCATGGCTAACTGCTTGGCTAGGTCTGCCATCTCAGACGGGAGGTCCTGTTCATTAATGGATTTCGCTAGAGCATCCGCCCAGGAAACCATAGCCTTGGTCACCCAAGCCGCGGCGAAGGAGGGGGCCAGGGAAGAGCCAGAGGCTTCATACACTGAACGAGCTAGAGAGTCTAGCTGGCGTTCAGTGGGACTCTTAATTGAAGCGCCCTCCGGAACTGAGAGAAGCGTTTTAGAAGCTAGGCGTGAGACCGGCGGATCTACTAAAGGGGGATCCGTCCAGTCCTTCACGAGATCCGCTGAAAAGGGATACTTGGATGCCAGGTCCTTCTTACCCGTGAAACGCTTATCTGGATGCTCCCTGTGACGCCTGACTATATCCAGAAAAGCTGGATGAGAGGCAAAAGATTTGTGGGAACGTTTGGATCTGGTAAAAGAGACCGCGTGTTCCGGAGCGGAATTAGCGTCATCATCCACCTTAAGAGTGTGATTGACAGCTACAATGAGGGAGTCAACCGTAGCTCTGAACTCCGGAGCCTCCGGGTCCAATGATACCTCGGACTCATGTTCAGAGTCGTGAACGCTGTGAGCCCCCAAAGAGGGTGAGCGAGAGGTGGAGCTGGCAGAGTCTGAGCGGCGAGGAGAGCGCTCAGGAGAGGTAGTGCGGATCCGTTTTCTGGATGACCGAGTCTCTCTAAGTGGAGAGCGGCCCCTGCTGGCCGACGATTCCCCTGCTATGAAGGGATCTCTTAACGCCTGAAGCGGATTACCCTGAACCCCGGGAGGATTTTGAATGGATTTGATGGCGTTGGCTAAAAAATCCACGGACTGTGTGAGTGAAGCGACCCACGGGGGGGGACTAGGTACGCCAGAGTCGGTGGCGGTGGAGGGCTCCTGGGCACCTGGGGCATCGCAGGCAGAGCAGAGGGGAGAACTTTGAGGCTTAGGAAGTGGGGCCTGGCAGGTGGTACATGCAGAAAAAAAGGTTGTATGTACTTTAGGTAGTTTTTTAGACCTTGACTGCGACATGATTCTAATGCAGAAAGAGGCCACAGGGACTATAAACTGGACTGGGAAGCAGAGGGAGACGCTGCAGGGGAGAAGCTGACGATGTCTCCTTACCCCGGTCCTGTGTCCCGCTGTCCTGGGAAGCTGAGAAGCCTGAGAGGAGACTGGCTGCACGTGGGCGCAGTGACACTGAGGTGCTTCCGAGCAGGAGCTGCGGCATGTGGAGTGAAGATGGCCGCCGAGATCAGGAAGGAGATCTCGACGGCTGTGAGAAGCGCCAGGAACCAGGGGCGGCGCCGCCGATGACGCGCAGGAGTGGGCGGAGCCTATCGGCAGCGACCAGCGGCTAGGCCGAAGCCGGGGGCTAAATTTGCGGCCTGGGCCCGGCGCGCGGCCGCAAAGTGCCGACGTTACAGCGCTACAGCCCCTAATGTGCCCTGCTTAAGAAGGAGCCCTCCGGACCGCCGGCGACCCCCCCCATCCACCACGAGACACTTACCCGAGGAGGTGAGAGGAGCCTAAGGATGGCTGGGACGGTGCAGGGGATGGGAAGCCTCCATCCACCAGCCCCAGAGGGGAGTGGAGAGGAACCGTCCACCACCTGAGTCACACAGAGCATTGGTGATGCAGTGTGGTCTGCACGGACGCCACGGGAATAGCGGGCCACTGTACAGCCGAGGGTAAAACCTGGTGGACAGGGCAAATGTCCGGCAATAAAAAGGCCTGGCTGCAGAGGAGGATACTGGAGGTAAAACACCAGTGCTCCTCTGTACAACATGGGGAGATCGGCGTCCCTTTTAGGGAAAAAACCGTCGCCCAAAAATGGTCAGCTCAGGCAGTGGCTCCCACGTCGCAGGAGAGGATACGGAGAGGTGAAACTCCCGTGCTCGCCTGTTGTTGGTTCGGGGGAGATCGGGGGAGATCGGACCACTAAAGAATCCGTCGCCCCCTTCGTCCGGAATGGATTAAAAAATCCGTGAAAATAAAAATCAGTGTGCCTCCTACGGACACTAAGCTTGAACTGGGTGTCTGGAAGCCAGTACGAGGGTGTATACTGCAGGGGAGGAGCTAACCTTTTTTTGTCTCAGCTTAGTGTCAGCCTCCTAGTGACAGCAGCATAACCCATGGTCCTGTGTCCCCCAATGAGGCGAAGGAGAAATCTCCTTTACTCTGTCGCCTCACTGGGGGACACAGGACCATGGGACGTCCCAAAGCAGTCCTTGGGTGGGAAGCAATGGACGAATATTGTGCAGACAGGCCCCTATACTTGGGGCACCGCCGCCTGCAGGACACATCTACCCAGGCTCGCTTCCGCTGAGGACTGGGTATGAACCCTGTAGTGTTCAGTAAACGAGTGTGGGCTAGACCAAGTGGCCGCCTTACACACTTGTTGTGCCGAAGCCTGGAGCCGCATGGCCCAGGAGGCCCCTACCGCCCGTGTAGAGTGTGCCGTAATACCGGCTGGAAGAGGAGAATTCTTAAGGCCTCTTGTATGGTGGATGTGATCTTCCTGGCAAGGGTAGCTTTGGAAGCTGGCAGACCCTTGCGGCCGCCTTCCGGAAGAAGGAAAAGGGATCAGACCTCCGGAAGGACGCAGTCCTAGACACATATATACGCAATGCCCTGACAAGGTCAAGCGCATGCAGAGCCTTCGCCACTCTATGAACCGGGACCGGACAAAGGGAAGGCAGAGAAATTTCCTCATTGAGGTGGAAGTTGGACACAACCTTCGGAAGGAAGGATGGGACCGTACGGAGAACTACCTTGTCCTGGTGAAAAACCAGGAAGGGCCGTCTGCAGGAGAGTGCGGTCAGTTCAGACACCGTGCGCAGCGAGGTGATTGCCACCAGGAAAAAAACACCTTCTGGGAGAGAGAAGGTGGAGCAGGACCTCCTTAAGGGGATCGAAGGGTGGTTCCTGCAATGCTTTCAGGACCAGGTTGAGGTTCCACGTTTCTAGTGGTCGTCTGTAGGGGGGAACCAATCGGGAAACCCCCTGAAGAAAAGTCCTTACTCGCGGCTTGGTAGCAATGCGCCTTTGAAAAAAAAAGCACTGAGAGGGCTGACACCTGGCTCTTAGGCGAGCCCAGGGACAGCCTGGCCTCCAGACCCGATTAGAAAAAAACTAGGTAGTTTGGGGAGGGAAGAAGGGAATGGGGTCTGGCCGCGATATTCGCACCAGGTAAAGAGAACTTTCCAGGTACAGTCATAGATCTTGGCAGAGGCTGGCTTCTGTGCCCTGATCATGGTCCTAATGACATCCGTCGAGAGCCCTGCCTGGGTTAGAACCCAGGTTTCAAGGGTCACGCCGTCAAATTGAGAGCCCCTGAGTTCTGGTGGTAGAACGGGCCTTGTGATAGAAGATCCGGGCGGTCGGGGAGGCGCCAGGGGGCGTCTGCTGAAAGTTGTACGACGTCGGCGTACCATGTACGTCTGGGCCAGACCGGTGCGATTAAGATGGTTGGAACTCCATCTTGCTTGATCTTCCTCACCACTCTGGATAACAGGGGGAGAGGTGGAAAAATGTACAGAAGCTGGAACTGGGTCCAGTCCTGAACCAGAGCATCTGCTCTGAGCGACTGCGGATCGTGTGCTCTGGTCATGAAGTTGGAGACCTTGGCATTGAAGTGGGATGCTATTAGGTCCACATCTGGGGTCCCCCAGCGATGGCAGATCTGGCGAAAAATTTCGGGATGGAGAGACCACTCTCCCGAGTCTATTTCTTGTCGTCTGAGGAAGTCTGCTTCCCAGTTGTCCAAACCCGGAATGTGGACCGCCGAGAGAACCGAGCATGTGTCCTCCACCCAGTGGAGGATGTGTGACACTTCTCGCATCGCCTGGGAACTACGGGTCCCCCCTGGTGATTCACATATGCCACAGTCGTGGCATTGTCCCATTGTATTCTGATGTGAGAGGCTGCCAGTAAGTGATGGAAGGCCCTCAATGCCAGGAGGATGGCACGAATTTCCAGGATGTTGATGGGCATGGTCACTTCCACTGGAGACCACTTGCCCTGTGCCATGTGGTGTAGGTGCACTGCACCCCAACCCGTCAGGCTCACATCGGTGGTCAGAACCTTCCATTGACCTGTGAGAAAGGATTTCCCCTTTGCTAGCGCGGTTGGCTTGAGCCACCATTGCAGGGACCTCCTGGTTGACGACATTAGCTGGAATTCCCTGTCGAGAGGAAAAAGGATTCCTGTCCCAGGACTTGAGAATGGCTAGTTGGAGAGGCCTGAGGTGAAACTGGACCAAATGGGACCGCTTCTATTGCTGCCCCCATCCTGCCGAGGACTCTCATGGCAAACTGGAGAGATCGAGGGGGTTTGCGGAGGAGGATGCGAACTCCTAGGCGGAGAGCCAGTGCCTTGTCCCTGGGAAAGAGCACTAGGCCCCTGGAGGTGTTGTATAGCATTCCCAGGAAGGTCAGAGACTGACTCAGGGTTGGCGATGACCTTTGTAGGTTGACTAACCAGCCCATGCGACTCAGTGTCGGTTGTGATTAAGACGCTGAGCTCGCAGTCCTTGAAGGTAGGAGCCTTGATGAGTAGATCGTTCAGGTATGGAACGACTACTATGCCTCGGGAGTGCAGGACGTCCATGGTGGCCGCCATGACCTTGGTAAACACTCTGGGAGCCGTGGCGAGTTCGAACGGGAGAGCCACGAACTGGTAGTGGTCCTGGTCGATTGCGAACCTGAGAAAAAACTCTGATGAGCAGGTGCAATCTGTATATGCAGGTATGCGTCTTGTATATCTATGAAGGCGAGATATTCTCCCTTCTCCATGGATGCCATGATGGACTGAAGGGACTCCAGCAGAAGTGACGAACCCGTACGTATTTGTTGAGTTGTTTTAGGTCCAGTATGGGCCGTATAATGCCTCCTTTCTTGGGGACTACGAATAGATTGGAGTAGAACCCTCGGAAGCACCCGGCTGTGGGAACTGGTACTATGACTCCTGCTTGAAGAAGTGAGGAAACCGCTTGGTGGAAGGCAGGAGCCTTGGCTGGCGGTTTTGGGGGAACAGAGAGGAAGAATCGGTTCGGTGGGTTGGAAGTTGACTATCTTGTATCCGGAAGACACTAGTTCCCTGACCCACCTGTCTTCTGTAGTAGGCATCCAGACTTGCTGAAAAGAGCAAAGTCGCCTACGGCTGAGATGTCTTCCGGGGTCCGTGAGTCATGAGGAGGAAAAAAGTCTGAGGTTTTCATCCTTTGGGCTTTGACTGGCCTGCTTTTAACTGCCAGGTCTTGTCCGACCTTTGCGTCGACCGTGAGTTGTCCCTGTGTGGGGAACGGTTACGTGCTGGACGCGAGACCGACCAGCCCGAGGAATTCCGAAAGGATCGGAATCGGGTTTGATACACTTCTTGTAAGTGCGTATAGGTTTCAGTTGAGGGAGAGAGGTACTCTTACCCCCGATGGCGTTGGATATCATTGTGTCCAACTCTTCACCGAAAAAGTCACCCACTGAGATACGGGAGGTGCGTGAGGGACTTCTTTGAGGCTGCATCCGCTTTCCATTCCGCAGCCAGAGGATACGCCGAATCGTGATGGCGTTTGATGCTATCCCCGCTACGCCCCTTGCTGAATCCAGAGCTGCATGAAGCATGTAATCTGCTACAACTGCTATTTGGACCGCTTGGTCCGACAGCTCAGGAGCAGATGCTTGGAGGCCAGCTTGTAAATTTTTGGCCCAAGCCAGGATGGCCTTGGCAGCCCAAACTAAAGCGAACACGGGAGCCAGGGAGGCCCCTGCCACCTCAAAAAATTGAACGAGCCATACGTTCTACCTGCCGGTCTGCTGCGTCCCTGAGGGTTGAGCTATCTGGCAGTGAAAAGAGGGTCTGTGCTGCTAGTCTAGAGACTGGGGGGTCCACTTCGGGTGGATCTGTCCATTCCTTGGTGTCCTTCTGTGGGAAAAGGTACTTTGCCTCTAGATATCTGCGATTAGCTAAATTTTTTCTCAGGCTGTGAGAGCTGCTTTTTAAGGCTTTAAACTCTGGGTGGTTAGAGAGAACCTTAGGCGGCTTCAGAGGTCCTTCAAAGGAAATCTTGTTCTGGGGCCTCTGGTGGCAGATTAGAAATGTCCAGCACCCGATGGATGGAAGAGATCATGTCCTCGACTAGCGCTGTATTGCTAGGGGGGATTGGGATCAGGGACCCCTCCGTTTCCCTGTCTGAGTCGGAGTCACAGATGCCTTCCGAATCCTGTGTATCACTGAGGCGTCCCCTGCTGGGTAAGCTGGGGAGGAGGCCTTCTCTGGTCGGGGATTGCGGAGATCTGCATTGTCTGCCCCTGGAAGGGGACGATCTAGATGACCTGGAGCTACGGTGTCTCTCCCTAGAAGGGGATGACCGTGTGCTATGGGATGATGCAGATGGACTTGACCTATGGGTCCGCTTGCGTCCTGACCTAGACGTGGATGTGCCAGGTCGTTCTGTTCCTGAGTCAAGCTCTCTCTTTGCTGGGTAATGGTCATAGCCGAGGCATGACTCTGCAGAGCCTGAAGCAATGTGGAGATTTGTTATCTATAGACTGCGTCATAGATTGCGACCTCTGAGTGACCCATTCCGGCGTGGCATTAGACACCGAGGCATTGGCAGGGGCTTCTTGGGGCTCTGACGCAGTAGTTTGGATGCAGTCCTGGCAGTGCGTACGTGCTGCCACTGGGGAGAGCGGTCCTGCAGGCTGTGCAGAATGCATAATAGCAGTCCTGCCTGGTTCTCCTGGACCTTGAGCCCGGCATAGTGCACAGAGTGCAGAAGGGCCTGCAGAGGACCTTACAGGGGTAGCTGTGCAGAGGACCCCATAGGGGAGCCTTATAGGGCATATGGATTCACAGCCGAGTAAAACAACCCAGCTGTGATCTTACCCCACCAGTTTGCCCCTAGGTCCAGCGCCGAAGATCCACAGTCCTGTACCCCCCGGAGACTGGCTGGCCTGGTCCTGCTGACCGGGAGATGCAGGGTTAATCCTTGTTGCAGTAGAAATGGCTGCCGAGGAGAAGAGGCAGGGGGAGAAGGGGTGAAGAGCTGAGAAAAAAAGGCAGCAAAGCTGTGTAAAAATGCGCCCTTTCTGTCTCGATCCACCCCCTCTATGACACTGTAGAGTGTCATATTTGTCATCCAGGGGGGCGGAGAGGAGGCGGTGGCTTCAGCTAGGCCGAAGCCGGAGCCTAAATTAGATGCCCAGAAAGGCTCCAGGCTGGCGCGGAAAAGTTTGGGGGGGGGGGGGGGGGAGGGAAGTCGGATCTGAACCGGACCCCCCGGATTTAAAGGCAGGATGGCGGTGGGGCTATAAGCGGAAGGGGGGCCCTGTGAGGGGTCCCGAGGCAGTATAGAGCTGGTGCTGCCGCAGAGACAGGGGCGCAGGGAGCCCTGTGTCTGTATGTGCCATGCCTGCCTGCACTCCCCCCGGCCCCAACAGGAGCCCGCAGCTGGGCTGGGGTCCCTGGATGCAGGCGCAGTGTGCTGGCCCATTGCTGGGAGCTGTAGAATGCTGCCTGTACAGGCCCTACCTGAGGCGTCTCAACCTAATGCCCGCAGAGGGGGATAGGGAGGGTGCCTTTGTCACCTTCAGGGGCCTTTATCCTCGCCTCGACCTCAACCCAGAAACCAAAAGGAATTGGGGAAGAAGGGGGGTCTCTACTTCGAACCAGCACCCGAGGGACTGGGGAAGGAGCAACATGGGGAATAGCCATCTCTACTTCAACTGGGCACCCCGTAATAGGGGGCCGAGGAAGGAGCCATGCCGGGAGTCTCACAGGAGACCCACTTTTCTTCATCTGTAATCCGTTGGAAAAAACGGAGTAAAAAATCTTAGGTGTGCCTCCTATGCGACACTAAGCAAAAACTGGAGAAGGCTGAAGCCGTCCAGGGGTGTATACTGCACAGGGGTGTATACTGCACAGGAGGAGCCACAGTTAATCTTTTTCAGATTATGCATAGTGTCGCCTCCTAGTGGACAGCAGCATAACACCCATGGTCCTATGTCCCCAAATGAGGCGACAGAGTAATCAGACATGTACGCGACCCCATAGAATAACATGCGTACGAGTGCTATCCATCAAAACCACAAATGGCACTCATCCAATTCAATCGGTAGTCTGCACAAGCCCTAACAAACAGAACAGGCCTTCATGGAGACAAAAACTGTTCCCAGAGACGGAGGAGTGCGGTACAACGACGCATTCACGTGGATGGCAGCACTGAAAGGAGAAGACTGTATCAACTACCATTGTATAAAAGGGATTCTGGCCATGAGCCGGACAGCGAGGGTCTCTCCTAAACATGGACCTCTTGTCACTTGTGGAAAACTCCCTCTCTGTCCTAGGGCTTATGCACGTTTTCCAACAAAGACAGTCTTTTCCAAGCTCATCAACAGTTTAGTAATTATCGCTACATAACTTGACAGATTTTATTTTTTTGGGTGAGCCTTTTACGTGGTACCAACCTTTCCTCATAATATAAATATACCCATAATTGGACTATTTTAGGCACAATATAAGGACCGCTGTTGTAATGTTATAGTATTTCCCACTGTGTTTACTGTACCGTTTGCATCTAATAAAAGCTTGTGTATTTGTAAACCATCCATAGGTGCCTATTCAGCAGAACTGAGTGTTTTTGGCCTAAGTCTGGCGGGAATTGAGCAGGGTTAGCCTTTCTTTTGCTTAGCACAGCAGATTGCCTCTGAATGAAACCACACATTCAGCCAATACGTGAGGAATAGGACTCGGTTAGATGTATACCTCCAACGTTTCCATCGAGAGGTTGATGAAAGATTTATGCAACATCCAGATTCCTCCAAACTGACAGTGCCCGTGTGCGGCCCTCTGGACGAAGCCTGATCTATTCCCCTAAATGCTCAGGTCCATGAATTTGCTACTCACGTTCTTTATCAGGAACACACTTCAGGGCTTGCTGCAGCAGTCTGTGCGTGGCCTCGGACTGGCCTTGTTTCAGGAGAAATGTGGCGTATTTCCACCATACAGACTTCTCCGTCCGGAATCGCTTCACCATGTTTTTGTACAAATCTTCAGCCTCCTGGAAAGAAAAAAAAAAAAGGGAGATATTTCCTATTAATAATTACACCTTGCATAAAGACGGATTTCTGCATCATGTCCATTTAACACAATGCTGATTGGAAAAAAGAAAAAATCTCCAAGTAAAAGACAGACAATATCGGCCAACTTTCTTGGGTCTGACCGACAATCTAATGAGTATGGCCGTCTCCTGACTCTCCCCTCATACATAAACTTCGGCGGCAGAGAGATCTGGTATGTTGAATATCTAACGGTCTCATAGCCGAACTAAGAAGCAGTCAGATTTGGAGACTGGTTGGTGGTACTTGTAGCAGAGCACGATCTTTACCTTAAACTTTTCAGACTTGATGTAAATGTCGACCAAATTCAGGAAGGCTTTCAGAGGATCATTGTACTGAATGGCTCGTTCAAACACTTTCTGTAGGGTCTCCTCCGTCCCATAGGTATTCTCCATGTTTAGCATAGCCACCCATACACTCAGCTTCTCCTGCTCCTCTCTGAAAGGGTTAAAATAAATCAGAAAATTAATTAAAGTGCTCCATCCTGAGGACATAGAATAGAGGAGCAGTGGATGATCTTCTTACCGGAAGTAAATGGTCTGCAGGGCTCTCTCGGCCACGGCCCGCGCTTGCTCGAGGTCGGTGGCCTGGAGGTGGTAGTCTATATACTGGATCCAGTTGGCGGAGTTGTTTGGAGAACTTATCACAAGCCGCTCAAACTCGTGCACTGACTGTGGCGGCTGGTTTGGATTCGCGACTTGCATCTTTGCTTGTGTTTCTTGCTGATCTTTTTTCGTTTTTTTAATCTGAAAAAAAAAAAAAAAAAAAAATGTATGACAAAAAAAAAAAGGAGATTTTTGTTTACTTACCGTAAAATCTTTTTCTCCGAGCCAATCATTGGGGGACACAGACCGTGGGTGTTATGCTGCTTGCCACTAGGAGGACACTAAGTGATACAAAGAAAGTTAGCTCCTCCCCTGCAGTATACACCCTCCTGCTGGCCCTCAGCTAGCCAGTTCGGTGCAAAAAGCAGTAGGAGATCAGTAACAACATATTAGCTTACAGCATGTCATATTATATATGAGAGTATAGCATATCGGATTGTAAAAACAAGCATAAGCCAATGCCAGGGTGGGAGCTGTGTCCCCCAATGATTGGCTCGGAGAAAAAGATTTTACGGTAAGTAAACAAAAATCTCCTTTTCTCCTACGCCTCATTGGGGGACACAGACCGTGGGACGTACCAAAGCAGTCCCTGGGTGGGGACAACGTCAGATCAGGCTCTGTGTAACTGCTACTTACAAGTGCGCCACCGCAGCCTGCAGAGTCCGCCTGCCCAGAGTCACATCTGTGGAAGTCTGGGAATTATAATGCTTCAAGAATGCATGCGGACTGGACGAATCCGCAAGCTTGCAGTCGTGTCTTGTTGACGCCTGATAGACAGGGAGATAGGCTGTCTTCTAACACGGAAGGACTCCTGGATGGTGAAAGAATACACCAGGCTAAATGGCCGGTGGAAACGGCCAAACCCTTCCTGTAAAAGTCAGGAAGCCTTCCTCTTACCGTTAGGAAACCCAAGATACAGTGTCCAACCTTCGGAAGGACGCCGTCCTCAAGACATACCTACTCAGAGCACTAGCTTTGTCCAGAATATGGGGACCTCATTCCATCTTGTGGAGTGGTGCCAAAAAAGATGAGGGAAGAACTATGCCCTCATGACAGTAGTAATACAATACCACCTTGGTAACTAGGGACAGGGAAGGCTTGAGGACAACCTTGCCTTGAAGGAAATAAGAGAAAAGAGTCTGAAAAGACCCGTTAGGACCGAAGACTCGTCAGGATGAGGATACCGCCGAGAAAAAGGGGGCAACCTTCCCTAATAGAATAGATCCCAATGATCTAACGGTATGCAATAGGGAAGAACTACATGTGAAAACATCCTGCGAGGTGGTCCCAACTTGCAGTTTTGTTGCAGAAAGACGAACTGCAAGCGAACTGACGTGGTCAATGCGGATTTCCGAGGATCACTGGGGCCCTTTCTGCTTCCGAAAAGCTGTCGGAAGTGGAAACTGGTACCACGGAACAACCGGAGCATGCAGTGCGAAGGCTCCTGGATCTCGAGGCCGAACAACAAACTCCAGTACACAGGCGATCAGTCAGGACGCCATCCGAACCACAATTGTAGAGCTCCAGTGAAGGCGGGTCTGATGGAATACTTCCGGTGAAGTTCCCACTCACTTGAGGTGAAACCCTGACGGCTAAATATGTTCGCAGCCCAGAGGTCTACTCCTGGGATATGTACTGCCAAGATCACCGAGTGATAGATCTCGGCCCATGTGAGTTACTTTGGCCATGGTGCTTGAACGTGGGTACTCGCTAGATGATTGACGTATGACACAGCCGTGGCATTGTCCAATTGAATTCGGATGGGTTGACCCGCCATAAGGAGAGGACCTACTATAGGACTACCCTTGAGATCTCCAGAGCAATGATCGGGAGAAGAGAACTGGCATTGGAAGTTACTAGTAACCATGGAACCGGGAGAAAAAACTCCGGATGAAGAAGGAGCTCAGAGACTATCGTCTGAAAGGCTGCTTGACTTGCCGAAAACTAACGGAGCGAAGGAAACTGCTTCCATTGTTGTCTCCGTTTTATTTATTTATTTATTTATTTGGAACCCTCCCAGCAAATCGAATGAAATGAGGGGATGAGTGAGCAAGAGCGCGAGCTCCCTGTTGAAAAACCATGACCTTGTCTGGGGGGAGATTTACCACCCTTCTGGAAGAATACTGGATCATCCTCAAAAAGGATATCTGCTGGGCTGGAAATGAGGAGTTGTCTAAGTCTAGCCACCAGCCCAGGTGAGAGGGTATCGCAAGTGATATAGACGACTTAGCGTAGTCCTGCAAGGGTGGGTAAACAGTCGGCCAAACAGGGTAGGACGACCACGCCTCTAGGTGCAAGATGACAGCCGCCATGACCCTTGCGAACACCCTGGATGGGGTAGCAAGGCCAAAGAACAAGGTCGTGACTTAAATGCTGTTCACGAATGGAAAAGCAAAGGAATTTTTGAAGAGGTTAGGCATCCCGAATGTCGATGGATGCCAGAAACTGCACCTTTTTTGTTGAAGTAATGGCTGAGCGGATGAGACTCCATTCGAAGAAGAAAAAGAACCTTGTGAAAAGATTGTTAGAAGTTTGAGGTCCGGGATGGGTCCTACTTCTCGTTCCCCCTTTTATGAACCAAGATCCCTTAGATCTAGACTGTCCTGGACAACCCTTTTACTGTTGGTCGGGGCTGCGGGAACGTACGATTCTTCGTTAGACTCCCGCTCAAAAATATGATTGACCAGTTGAACTGTCTTCAGGAAAGGGATACTGGTGTGAATCAAAATAGTTAAGGACGCCAAGCAGGAGACCGTTGCTCTAGCAATCCATGCGGCGGATAGGGAGGTTAAAGGGCTGGACCCGTAGCTGCCAAACGGAACAAACCAGATGTGCTATTTGACAGATCGTGGCATTTTTAATTGAGGACATATCGGGCAGGAATACTGGTAGGTAAACCACAGGAGATTGTACCCGGTTAATCTGCCGAGTGGCAGAATGCGCCGCTGCTTCCAGCAGGTCATTGCAGAGTTAAAAATTAGGAGCCTCGATCCACCATCCTCTTAACAAGGAAGTGGAGAGGGAACATTCGCCTACTTGCATCTTCTGTTAAATAGTGGTGATGCAGAGGGGGGTGCTCAGACGCCCGAAAAAAGGATGCCTCTGTACATCCACAGAGTTCAGGTCTCCGGGTGGACAGGACAGGTTGTCTGGCGTTAGGCCTGGACCTTCGTGTGCCCATCTGTTGATGGTGTGGGGAGACCGGCGCCCTTTAAAGTGCCTGTCGCCCTTAAAAATCAGACCAGGCATAGCGTCCCACGTAGAGGCTTCTGTCCAGTGAATCCTGGATGGCAAAAGCTCTACGAGGGAGTTTAGGCTGAGGAACTAGTTACACTGGGATAAACTGGGATCAGCGGCAGAGGGCTCCTCATTTATGACCAGTTTCGGTTTGGTCATGGTGCCCTCAAGACCAGGGAATACTGGTCGTGTGCCTTTAAGACCAGGGAATACTGGTCGTGTGCCTTTAAGACCAGGGAATACTGGTCGTGTGCCTTTAAGACCAGGGAATACTGGTCGTGTGCCCTTAAGACCAGGGAATACTGGTCGTGTGCCTTTAAGACCAGGGAATACTGGTCGTGTGCCTTGAAGACCAGAGAATGCTGGTCGTGTGCCTTTAAGACCAGGGAATACTGGTCGTGTGCCTTTAAGACCAGGGAATGCTGGACGTGTGCGTTTAAGACCCGGGGATACTTACTGGTCCCGTGTCTTTAAAACCCGGGAATTCTGGTCACGCGCCTTTAAGACCAGGGAATACTGGTCACGCGCCTTTAAGACCAGGGAATACTAGTCACGTGCCTTTAAGACCAGGGGATACTGGTCACGTACCCTTAAGACCAGGGAATACTGGTCACGTGCCTTTAAGACCAGGGAATACTGGTCACGTGCCTTTAGACCAGGGAATACTGGTCACGTGCCTTTAAGACCAGGGAATACTGGTCACGTGCCTTTAAGACCAGAGAATACTGGTCGTGTCATGCGGGTTTAGGTAAAATCTCGCAGCGAGCGAGAAGCGCCAATTCAGGGGGCGCAGTCACAGGCACGACGTGGGCGGAGCCTCGAAACTTCCATGAATAGGCCCCAGCCGGGGCGTAAATTTCTGCAGCCGGCGTCAGTGTAGAAGTTAGGGGTGGTCACCCGTTGCTCGAGAAAATTGAGCGCTTCCGCGACAGGAGCTAAGCGCCAGGAAAAAATGCTAAGCCGCCTTGAGGCGACACAGTGCGCTTCTGGTGTGCGGGCCACACATCGGCCGAAGCCGGGAGCTAAATTATTTAGCCGGCTGGAGCGTTACCTCAGGGAGGTGGCCACAGGGAAGCCTGAGACTGCCTGTCAATATCCCGCTGCAGAAGCCCATTACTGGCAGGATCCACTTACCAACGGTGCGCGTCCCGGCATGGAGCCGCCGCGGATGTCAGGTATTGCAGCGTGGACGGTGCAGGGATAGAGAGATAAACCTCAATCCATCATCCCCTTGTTAGGGAGGTGGAGAGGAACCGTCTGCCTCCTTGCGCCATCCGCTTTCACCGTGGTGGGATAGTGGGGGCTGCCCGGACCATGGAGGGGGGCTTCTGTATATCCACGAAGTTCAGCCCATCGGGACCATGAAGGCACCTTCGCCCCTGAAGGGGATTTCAACTGCGGCCTAGTCCGGCTGAAAAAGCCGGGAACTAAATTTATGGAGCCTGCCGGTGGAGCGCGTCGGCGGGCCGCGCGCCGAATGATTGCCGCTGTGTACCGGCCAGTGGCACCCCCAGGACCGCATCTTCCACGCAGTCAGCGTGAGGAAGAATGGCCCCCGAGATCTGCAGGGCGCCTCTCGTCCCAGACGAGAAGCGCCGATATAGGGGGCGGGGTTACGACCGTGGGAGGGATCTGCCCACTGCGGCCTACTCCAGCTGAGAAGCCGGGGACTAAATTTTCGGCCTGCCTGGCGATGCGCGGCGGCCGCAACGGAGCGACGCTAACCGCCGCAGTTTCCCGACTGCCGGCGCCTCTCTTCCAGGGGCTCTGCCGCAAGTACCGCCGGCGCCTGCCCCATAGAGGCCACTGCGGCCTACTCCGGCTGAAAAACCGGGGACTAAATTTCCGGCCTGCCCGGCGGTGTGCAGCGGCGCGGCCGCAAAGCGATCTGGAGCGCAGGAGGGGAACTCCTGATATACTCACAGTCCTGTAATGCAGGTCCCCTTGTACCTGCGCGCTCCATCCTCAACCTCTTCTCTCAATCCATCATCCCCTTGTTAGGTAGGTGGAGAGGTGGGCTCTGCCGCAAGTATGCAACGCCATGTGATGTGGGCCTTGTATGTCGGGCCACCGGAGAGGAACATTAGAGCAGGCTCTATGTGCTCGCCGTCTTGCAGGGGGAAGGGAGATCGGGACCAAAGATGGAAACCCGTCGCCCCAGTAAAAATTGGCGTGCTCCAACGTCGCAGGAGAGGGACGGGGAGGTATACTCGCCGTGCTCGCCTGTTGCTGGTTCGGGGGAGAGCGGGTCCCATAAAAAAGGATCCGTCGCCCCCTTCACTCCGTTGAATAAAAAATAAAAATTTACAGAAAAATAAAAATTAAAATTAAAATAAGAAAGTTGGGGTCTGAAAACAGACCCAAGTGCCTCCTACAGACACTAAGCAAGAACTGGGTAGCTGAGGGCCAGCAGGAGGGTGTATACTGCAGGGGAGGAGCTAACTTTCTTTGTATCACTTAGTGTCCTCCTAGTGGCAAGCAGCATAACACCCACGGTCTGTGTCCCCCAATGAGGCGTAGGAGAAAATTGCATTACAGGGTTGTATTAAAATTGTAATTTAATTTAATAGAGTCAAGAAAGAAAAGGGTTTATGGGACTTGATGTCATTTATATCAGATCCGTGAGAATTCGATTGCTGGCACACTACAATTAGCAGATTAAAGGGACCATTGGCGCTGGAACCGCTGGTTGTCGACCAGTTCTTTTTGTTGTAGTGGAGCTCTCCCCAAGCTCACTGCCCTTAAATTAAAAGGGACCGAGCTGGGAGTCACGTGACTGCAATTTTGCGATTTAAACAGAGGCAATCATGCGCAGACTAGACGTGTGTGGCCCCGCTCAATGCAAGTGGCAGCTCTAATCACAATGTGGTCGGAAGTCTGCCAATCATATACATGCAGTCACGTGCCAGCCCCCTCTCAGCGTCGACACTGGAGAATCCTGACAGTGTGCATTGTGAGGATTCAAAACCTTGCAATCACATATAGTGACTGCAGACTTTAACCTCAAGCCTGGACAAGCCCCTTTAAGGACAGGTTATCAATATTAGTCTGTGAAACCTTTAACACGTGATGTCTCTCTCCATTCTAGTCGGTAGCAGTGCCACAGACAAAAATGGGATCCCATTACATTTCTCCTTGTAGAGAGTGACATGTCAAGCCTGACATGCCAAGGTAAGTAGACTTTTAAGCCTTTCAATTCTCCTCTGCACTGAAGAGGGGCCGTACCCTGAAACACAGTGTCTGCAAATTGAGATTCTGGTTTGTCTTTTATCCTAAGTCAGGTGACCAGGCTCGTTAAAAGGTCGACATTGACTGTTAGGATTGCTACTTCCAATAGGTGACGCTAGAGTTCTAGTCCTCTTCCTCTCTGAAGAGACAATTTGAGTACATAATTTCCCAGAAGAGCATTGAAAGGCTTAAAAGTCTCCTCCATTGGCATGTTAGGCTTGACATGTCACTCTCCTCAAAAAGAAACGTTATTGGATCCCGGTGAGACGCCTCTCATTCAGCCAAACCAGATCTCACACTTTGCACTGACAAGGGGAAGTACCCTGAAACACAGTCTGCAAATTGAGATTCTGGTTTGGCTTTTATGCTAAGTCAGGTGACAAGGCTCGTTAAAGGGTCGACATTGACTGTTAGGATTGGTGCTTCCTATAGGTGCATTAGAGTCCTAGTCCTCTTCATCTGTGAAGAGACAATTTGCAGACAAGAATGGAGAACAGCACACACATGCCCACCCTGAGCAGTTTATAGAGCCATTTGCATTGTAATGGACCCCCAGTCTTCCGATAGGTGGTGATCCAATCTATCTGGTATTTAGGAGTGTCTTACGGACATCTTACATCTCCTATTGGAATTCTTTTTAATTACTTAATATAAAAAATAATACCTGGTCTGTGGGATTATTTGTATTGTATCACGTGTAATGATAAAAAGACAAGTGACCACTAAAATCTGACAAATGTAACATACAAGCTGCCGGTACCTTAGTCTCTTCTTCCCCTTCTTCGTCTTCACTGTCTGTACTGCTCTTCATTTCTCCAGCTACAGAAGTTTTGAGGTTGTATAAAGTAACGTCCCAGGAGAACCCAGAAGAGACCTGGAGCCGGGGGACTTTCTGAGGATCACAGGAAAAAAACAAAACTGGTACCCAATACAAAGCCGAGCTGGAATGACGTCTATACAAAACAGGATTGTGTGCAGATCACCGGCCCAAGATTAGGTGCATCATCCTGGGTGTGATACAAACCCATATTTTACCCTATATACTGCATGTATACAGCCGATATCTTGTGTATGTATATCTACATTGTATGTAGAGTACCCCATAATATGGCATCCGATGGAGCCCACCGCTGTCTAATACCATGGGTTATAGAACGTGCTCTTGCCTCTTCCCCACGGTCACAATCTCGGAGATATCAGCCCTATAATTAGCACTTCAAGGGCTGGACCCCGACCGATGAACGCCCCTTTAGGTTGCTGCATGTATAGCTATGAAGTAAAGTTTTTCTTTCCTTTTGAGATATTTTTTTTTATTATTTCTCCTGTCCCTCCCAGTGACTCACCTCTTGGTTCTTTTTTTCACTCTTTGACTCATTCTCTTGACAGTAAACCTCCACGCCGCTGTCCTCATCATCATCTCTTTTTTTCTTATTCTATTTAGAGACCAAATAATAGAAGAAAAATCATTAATAGCAGCAAAAACTGACGAAGGCAAACCCATTACTCGACACGGCTGGTACCGTCACTTTGTGCTGCTGGTCTGACTCGCTGCACTGGTGTGAACACTGGTTTAGCTTAAACTAAAAAATCATTAAGCCAGAAAATGTATTAAAGGATGAAAAAAAACTATACAGCAAAACTATAACAACATGATAAAGTTATAATTAAATAAAGGGGGGCTTCAGTCATCCACCAGCTTTTATCCAATAAAATGGAGTTTATAGACCCTTACTGGATTGTATTTGTGCACTTTATTGGATACAAATGTTTCTATTTGAAGAATACATTTATCGGGTGTTTCAATTTATAACAATATGCACACCATCAGGATTCTCCTCCTTTGCCTGCTGGAGCAGTTGGTCACATCACCAAACTTAGGTGATTTGCAGAATTGTGGTTACGTGTTTTATTGAGAAACACAGGAAAAGTTGCTAGTTGGCATGAGACAGCCGGTATTACGTGAAAATCGCAACAAAAGGAGAATCCTGACAGCGTGCATAATACACACTACACTGTTCAATTTCAAAAAACCGTGTGTATTATGCACAGTCAGGATTTCCCTTCTGTTGCCGAATATTGGTGATGTGAACAACCACTCCAGCAAGCAAAGAAGGGGGGGGATCATGACAGTGTGCAAAATACACATTTATTAGACTGACTGCTGAAACCCAAATTTAGCCAGAAAAAAACACTTTAAGAAAGGTACTAAAATTCCTAAAAACTGGAAAAAAAAATCTGCAAAATTTCAAAATAAGAGCTTAAAGTTAAAAATTATAAATAATTATAGAATTTTCAATTCACAATTACAGGGGATCAGCCTCCATATACGCGGTATAAAGGATCCTGTTTGTCTGCTTTTTCTATTTATTTTTTTTTAGGCATGAAGGGAAAAAGATCTTTCTATTACTAAACATTAACGCTAAAAATTCTAGATGCAATTGTCTCCCCAGCTAATATTCTGCTCGCCATGGAGCACAGCGTTACCATGAGCCCGGTCTGAAGACTACAGAGGTGTGTGTGAACAGCATCCTAAATCTGTCATGTGCTGTCATGTTCTAGTTTTGAGTGGATTTAAAGGGGTTCTCAATTTGTTTACAAATAAATAAATAGAATTGTGTGCATTACTCACCCTCCACAGGTCCAACACCACATCTGCTCCCGGTGTCTGGTATGGTCTATAGAGCTGACATTAGGTTAACCGGATTGCGGTCAGTAAGTGAGTAGCTTGTTGAGTCAACTTGGACAGAGCCGCTGAGCTCCCCGAATGGCTGCACTGTTATCAAAGTGATAATAACAGGCACCAAGAGCAGAGTAAGAGACTTAGCAATAGACCCGGGGAGGGTGAGCAAGGCACATATTGATTTTTTATGTATTTTTTTTAAACAGCAGCCTGGGGATACAGTTTATCTGAAAGCAGAAAACCCCTTTTAGCGAGATGACGAAGTCTGAAAAGTGAATGAATGTGAGGGATTTCGACAGACAGCACAAGTGTTCATTAGTTCAATTATTCGTAAGTTTCAATCGGTCGCTGCCTGACACCGA
Source organism: Ranitomeya variabilis (assembly GCF_051348905.1). Taxonomy (NCBI): domain Eukaryota; kingdom Metazoa; phylum Chordata; class Amphibia; order Anura; family Dendrobatidae; genus Ranitomeya; species Ranitomeya variabilis. The sequence goes on along the minus strand of NC_135235.1, from coordinate 68,861,556 downwards.
TCACTAATCTATTCATTAAAATCAGAGAGAACGAAGCAGTCGCCAAGACAAAAGTGACAGCGCAGGAACCGCTCGCGGGGACAATGGTCTGGTGAGCAGCTGCTGCACGAGACATCAGTGCACTCAGTGCTGCCATCTGCTGGTCACAGAGGCGACATCAGCGGCAGGAATACCTTGGCTTCACTTTCAGAATCTGTTCTCCTCCTCTTCAAATTACTTTGGACCCTTAAAGGGAAACCTGCAGACTCCGGAACGACATCTGGTTTTCCCGTATCCTTTGAGAGAAGTGAAAGGTCCAGGCGTTTCTCTCGTCTGTCGATACTACAGAAAGGAAAAGCATTCATTCCATGTACATCTTATCCATCTAATATGTCACCTTGCTTTAAAAAGAACAACTTACGTTAGAATTTTGGCAGTAAGCAGGGTTCCTTCAGGGATGTACGAGGAATATTTTTCGGGATCTTTGATAAAGTAATCACTACTGTGCTTAAACTGGATGCGGCCAACAACGGAGGCGGATAACCTGCGATACAAAATAATAACGCATCACCGATCTGCGTCGATATTAAAGGGGTCCTCTCTAGAGATGGCATGAATTAATTCCCAGGTACCGATGCAGTGGCCAAGGTCCATAATCTGTGACTACGGATGAGAGCCGCCTCTATCTCCTGGGATCTGCGGTTCTTCTTTTGATTCACCAGCCTGGCGCAGCGTCATCGTTGCGGTGAGAAGCGATGCCAGAAGGGAGGAGGCAGTTCTCGGATTATAGATCACTGATCTGGCTGATGGATCGGGTCGTGAAAAATTGATTCGCACCTCTCATTCAAATATTAAGGCATATCCACAGAATGTCTGTCTATAGACGCAGATCCAGCCTGGGTTCATAGAATAAGGAGATTTTTGTTTACTTACCGTAAAATCTTTTTCTCCGAGCCATTCATTGGGGGACACAGGACCATGGGTGTATGCTTGCTGCCACTAGGAGGACACTAAGTAGACAGAAAGATTAACTCCTCCTCTGCAGTATACACCCCATCACTGGATACAATTTCAACCAGTTCGGTAGTAAAGCAGTAGGAGCATGAACAAAGACAACTATGTCAAAACCAAGAAGTAACAACAAGCCAAAACAGGCTAACAGGGTGGGTGCTGTGTCCCCCAATGAATGGCTCGGAGAAAAAGATTTTACGGTAAGTAAACAAAAATCTCCTTTTCTCCTACGCCTCATTGGGGGACACAGGACCATGGGACGTACAAAAGCAGTCCCTGGGTGGGGAGCAATATGCTAATACCCCATGTACCACTGGCTTACGGCTTAAGGAACTGCCGCTTGCAGAATACGCCTGCCAAGGGCGGCGTCTGCGGAAGAAATAGAATGAATGTGGTAATGCTTGGTAAAGGTGTGCAAACTGGACCACGTCGCAGCCTTGCAGACCTGTTGTGCCGACGCCTGATGCCGAATGGCCCACGAGGCGCCCACCGACCGAGTAGAATGAGCCTTGATCCCAGCTGGGATAGGCACACCCTTGACACGATAGGATTCTTGAATGGCTGACCGAATCCATTTTGCCAGAGTGGCTTTTGAAGCAGGAGAACCCCTCCTGGGCCCCTCTGGAAGTACGAACAGGACGTCTGACGTACGAAAGGGAGCCGTCCTCGAGACGTACCGACGAAGAGCTCTCACCACATCAAGAGTGTGTAGAGCCTTCTCGATGCGATGGACAGGTGTCGGGCAGAACGAAGGTAAAACAATCTCCTCATTTAGGTGGAAAGAGGAGACGACCTTGGGCAAAAAGGTGGGAGAGGTCCTCAATACCGCCTTGTCCGGATGAAAAATTAGGAAGGGAGGGCGGCAAGAGAGCGCAGCCAACTCCGAGACCCGTCTGATGGACGTGACGGCCACCAGGAAGACTACCTTCCAAGAAAGGAGGGTTAAGGAAACGTCCTGCAGCGGTTCGAAGGGAGCCTCCTGAAGTGCTCCGAGAACTAAGTTGAGATCCCACGGATCTAAGGGTGACCTGTAGGGAGGCGCCACACGGGAGACTCCCTGGAAAAAAGTTTTCACCGGCAACCTATTGGCAATCTTCCGCTGGAAAAGAACTGACAATGCCGAAACCTGACCCTTTAGGGAGCTAAGGGCAAGTCCCGACTCTAGTCCGGACTGAAGAAACTCCAGTATGGAAGGAACAGAAAACACTAGAGGGGACCGTCCCTGTGCCTCGCACCATGAGAAAAAAATTCGCCAGGTACGGTGATAAGCACGCATGGAAACAGGTTTCCTAGCTCTGATCATGGTGGAGGACACCCTGGGAGAGAAACCCGCTTGGCCTAGAATCCAGGACTCAACAGCCAGGCCGTCAAAGACAGGGCCCCTGAGTTCTGATGGTAAATTGGGCCCTGTGAAAGAAGATCCGCGCGATCTGGAAGACGCCAAGGGACGTCGGTTACCAGCTGAACCATTTCGGCGTACCATGCCCGACGCGGCCAGTCTGGCGCGACGAGAATCACTGGTACCCCCTCTGCCCTGATCTTTTTGATGACCCTCGGTAGTAGGGGAAGAGGAGGAAAAATGTACGGGAGTCGGAATTGGCGCCAAGGCAGGACCAGGGCGTCCACTCCGAGGGCCCGTGGGTCGAGGGACCGAGCAAGGAACTGAGGAACCTTGTTGTTCATCCTGGAAGCCATGAGATCCACATCCGGAGTCCCCCAGCGATGGCAAATCTGCTGGAAGACCTCCGGGTGGAGGGACCATTCTCCGGAGGCGATGCCCTGGCGGCTGAGGTAGTCCGCCGCCCAATTTTCCACACCTGGAATGTGGATCGCCGAGATGGTCGAATGGTTCGACTCCGCCCAATGGAGGATGTGAGACACCTCGAGCATGGCCGTCCTGCTGCGGGTTCCGCCCTGACGGTTGATATACGCCACGGCCGTGGCGTTGTCGGACTGGATTCTGACTGGATGACCTGCCAGAAGACGGTGAAACTGGTACAGTGCTAGCCTGATAGCTCGAATCTCGAGGATGTTGATGGCAAGGCGAGACTCTTGAGCGGACCACCGCCCCTGGGCTGTGTGATGGTTGAAGACCGCTCCCCAGCCTATGAGACTGGCATCGGTGGTCACCACCAGCCATCGTACTGGGAGAAAGGACCTTCCCTGAGTTAGGGAGGACTTCAGCGTCCACCACCTTAGGGTCTTCCTGACCCGAGGGGACAGGATAAATCGGCGATCGAGGGAGGACGGTTTGCCGTCCCAAGCCGACAAAAGTGCATGTTGCAGAGGACGGAGGTGAAACTGCGCAAATGGAACCGCTTCCATGGCCGCTACCATCTGTCCGAGAACTCGCATGCTGGCGCGAATGGAGTGGGATACTGGGCGAGAAAGACGCTGGGCTCCCTGCTGCAAGGCCAAAACCTTGTCTTGAGGGAGTATGACCAGACCGCGGGAAGTGTCTAGTATCATCCCCAGGAAGGAGATTTGTTGAGCCGGAATTGGAGAAGATTTTTCGAAATTTATCTTCCATCCCAGACGAGAAAGAGTATCCACCGTGAGAACGACGGACTCTTCGCACGCCGGGTAGGAAGGACCCTTTATTAGGAGGTCGTCCAAGTACGGAATTACCACCACTCCCCTGGAATGAAGAATGGCCATGGCAGCCGCCATGACCTTCGTAAAAACTCTGGGGGCGGTGGCGAGACCGAAGGGCAAGGCCACAAATTGGAAGTGTTCCCCGCAAAAGGCGAAGCGAAGGAACTGCTGATGCGGAGGGAAAATCGGTATGTGCAGGTAGGCATCCTTGATGTCTATGGATGCCAGGAATTCTCCCTTTTCCATAGACGCGACCACAGAACGGAGGGATTCCATCCTGAAGTGTCTGATTTTTATGAATCTGTTTAGTAGCTTCAGGTCTAGGATCGGACGAAGTGATCCGTCCTTCTTTGGGACCACGAACAGATTCGAATAGAAACCCTTGAATCTTTGTTCTAGGGGGACCGGAATGATGACTCCGTCCCTTTGTAGTGCCCGTATTGCCTGGAGAAATGCCGTGGTCTTTGACCTTTGAGGGCAAGATTGGAAGAAGCGTGTAGGGGGGAAGGAGGAAAATTCTATTTTGTATCCGGTGGACACCAGATCTCTGACCCACTCGTCGGAAACGACTGAGAGCCAGGTTTGATGGAACAAAAGTAGACGTCCGCCTACTTTGTCGGAGTCCACCGGATGGTGCAAGGAGTCATTGGGCGGAGGATCCCTGGGATGCTGATCCCTTAGATCCGGGAGGTTTAGGCCTGGGTCTCCAGTTACGATTAGGTCTGTAAGAGACCTGGGTGCCTCGGCCACCGCGCGAACCTCGGCCTGATGCGGGGGTAGGAGATGAGGAAGACCAGTTGGTATTGGGCCGAAACGGCCGAAATGGAGGTTGCTGCTGGTACCGAAAGGGCCGGGTAGGCTTTTGCTGGGGGAGAAATTTACTTTTCCCTCCGGTAGCATCCGAAATCATTTGGTCCAATTTTTCTCCAAATAACCGACCAGCCTGGTAAGGCAGGGCTGTTAGAGAACGTTTAGAAGCCGAATCTGCTCGCCAATCCCTGAGCCACAGGGCTCTCCTGATGGAGATTGCATTGGCGGCTGCCTGTGCAGCGCAATTAGCTGCGTCCATAGAGGCATTGACTATGAAGTCTCCGGCCTGCACTATCTGGTTAACCAGGATGCTGGCTTCTGGAGGTAAATCACTGGCTTGGATGTTAGAGGAAAGAGTCTCAGTCCAAGAGACCATAGCCTTAGCCACCCAGGAGGCGGCGAAGGATGGGAAGAGAGACGCTCCTGTGGCCTCGAAGGCGGAACGAGCCAGATGATCAATCTGGCGATCAGAGGGATTCTTAACTGAGGAACCGTCCGAAAGAGACAGGATGGTCTTGGACGCGAGGTGTGACACAGCAGGGTCCACCGAGGGAGACTGTAGCCAGTCTTTGACTAATTCCCGAGAAAAGGGGTATTTGGCCTCTATGAACTTTTGACCTATGAAGCGTTTATCTGGACGATCCCTATGTTTTTGTACAACCTCCTTGAAGTGAGGGTGAGTGACAAAAACCTTTTTAACCCGTTTAGTTTTTTTGAAAGACACCGCGTATTCGGGTTCCGATGCGGAGTCTTCAGTCACCTTCAGGGTCTGATTTACCGCCTCAATGAGAGAGTCGAGAGACTCCTGGGAGGAGGGGGGTTCCTGAACGTAGGAAATGTCGGACTCATATTCAGAGTCATCCGATTTAGGAGAAGGGGACCGAGAAGCAGAGCTTGCGGGTACTGAAGGGCCCGCTAGCTGATGGTCAGGGGATGAAACGCGAACACGTTTTTTAGAGCCCCGGGTGGAAAGTGACCGGTTACGCCCCCTGCTGGTAGACGAATCCATATCGTCGTCTGAATCCTCCACGGTCCGACCTGGAGGGGGGCCCCGGAGGGAGTCAATTGCCCTGGCTAGGGAAGCCACAGATCGTGACAGAGAGGTTGCCCACTCAGGGGGGCTAGGCTCTACCGGATCAACGGGAGCGGCATCGGCGACGGTACCGGCGTCGGCAGGGGGCGGCTGCACAGAGGGTGAGACGCAGTCTACACACAAAGGGTTAGTGTGGGCTCGGGGCAGGGCCGCATTGCAAGTGGCACATACAGTGAAAAACATTGTATGCTTCTTGTTACCCTTTTTTGTCTCCTTAGATTGAGACATAGTGCCTTGGGGACAGAGCGGGCAGTATGCGCAGGGAAGGGGTTAAGCTTTCTTGAAGCAGCTTACCCACGGTCCTTTCTGTGTCCCCAGAGAGAGATGGCGGTTCTGTTGCAGGAATTCTCCTTTGAGCGCTGCAGAAGCGTGGGCTCCGTACAGAGAGAGAGTGAGAATATGGCCCCCGAGATTTGGAGAGCGCTTCTCGTCCCAGACGAGAAGCGCCGGTGTAGGGGGCGGAGCTACGGCCGTGGGAGGAGATTTTTCCCCTGCGGCCTACTCCGGCTGAAGAAGCCGGGGACTAAATTTTTAGGGCCTGCCGACGAATGTGCGGCGGCGGCCGCGACGTAGCGCCGCCGAGCACCACCGACCCCCGGTCGGCGGTGCCTCTCCCTGGGGACCCGGACCGCAACGCTACCGCTAAGAAGGAGCAGGGGGGGTCCCCTGAAGGTACTTACAGCCCCTTGTCCCGGTTCTCACAGCGGACACCTCTGTGAAGATGTGCACTCAATCCATGCACCCAGGATGGGGATGGAGAGGCCCCTGATGCATCACGCTGCAGTGATGTGCACTCAATCCATGAGCAGAGGGGACTGCGGCACAATATCCCCTCCGGACTGCATTCTTCTTACATTGCTGTAAAGCAGGGTCCTGGAGGGGATTGGGGGAAAGCGGGACCGTATAGGAACCGTTGCCCTGGCGCAAACCTTTTGTGCGCCATACGTCGCAGGAGAGGGACGGGGAGGTATACTCGCCGTGCTCGCCTGTTGTTGGTTCGGGGGAGAGCGGACCTTATGAAAAAAAGGACCCGTCGCCCCCTTCACTCCGTTAAATAAAAAATTAAAAATTTACAGAAAATTCAAAATGAAAAATCAAAATAAATAAAGTTGGGGTCTGGAAAAAAGACCCAAGTGCCTCCTAAGACACTAAGCAAGAACTGGTTGAAATTGTATCCAGTGATGGGGTGTATACTGCAGAGGAGGAGTTAATCTTTCTGTCTACTTAGTGTCCTCCTAGTGGCAGCAAGCATACACCCATGGTCCTGTGTCCCCCAATGAGGCGTAGGAGAAAGAATAGTTGCTAGTCCCATATCTATCAGACATTTATGGTCTACCCTGTGGATAAACCCTAAATGTCCGTGATTAGAGAACCCCTTTAAGAACGTTACCTGCCTATGAAAAACCTCACCGGAAAAAGATCCCTTTTTCTGTAACTGCTCCAACGAAGCCTGCGACTAGCTGTCCTTCCTCCAGGTCGTCAATGGAAGAGATTTCTTTATCTGTCACTTTTTGTGCGGACTCGGGACACGTCCTAGAAAAGAGCAGACAAAAATAACAGAGTGCTTCACTCAAAGGGGTCGTCCCACAAGGTCAACCGTCCACTGCCCACAGCCCCTTTAAAAGGTAAACTGGCACTGAAGTCCTTGGGCAATGGGAACTATCTTCTTTTGGAATATGGCAATCACCCGCTACTATAGAAGCCGGGGCGACACACTGATGCAAAAAAAAAAGAAAAGAAAAAGAACGGGAATAGCCGCTATTGTTGTAGGATTTTACTTACCGGGACTTCCTCAGGGACACCTCGATTGTCTTCTTAACAGAGAGAACGAAGCACCTGAAAAACGAAATGATTAATTCCTCTACAATATCGAATATAATATACAGCAATATACAGCATTATGTGCCCCCCTGCCGCTCCAGCATGGCCTCTCTCCTGCAGTCTTTGTTGACATACCTACAGCGGTGAAGTCTCGCCTACAGCAAGTGACCACTGCTGCCAATCACTGGACTCATTGAGGAAATAAAGTTAATTGGCAGAAGATCACTGAACCGAGTGATTGGCTGCAGCGATCACATTACAGAATGCGTGGCATCGCTGATGCAGCAGTGTCGCCAAAAACCCAGGGTAGCGGTGGGAGGTATTGCTGAAAGTGAGTAAATGCTGCTTTTATTTATTTATTTTCACTGCCGGCGTGCACGATGTGGCCGGCTCACTGCCGGCGTGCACGATGTGGCCGGCTCACTGCCGACGTGCACGATGTGGCCGGCTCACTGCCGGCGTGCACGATGTGGCCGGCTCACTGCCGACGTGTACGAAGTGGCCGGCTCACTGCCGACGTGCACGATGTGGCCGGCTCACTGCCGACGTGCACGATGTGGCCGGCTCACTGCCGACGTGCACGATGTGGCCGGCTCACTGCCGACGTGCACGATGTGGCCGGCTCACTGCCGACGTGCACGATGTGGCCGGCTCACTGCCGACGTGCACGATGTGGCCGGCTCACTGCCGACGTGCACGATGTGGCCGGCTCACTGCCGACGTGCACGATGTGGCCGGCTCACTGCCGACGTGCACGAAGTGGCCGGCTCACTGCCGACGTGCACGAAGTGGCCGGCTCACTGCCGACGTGCACGAAGTGGCCGGCTCACTGCCGGCGTGCACGATGTGGCCGGCTCACTGCCGACGTGTACGAAGTGGCCGGCTCACTGCCGACGTGCACGATGTGGCCGGCTCACTGCCGACGTGCACGATGTGGCCGGCTCACTGCCGACGTGCACGATGTGGCCGGCTCACTGCCGACGTGCACGATGTGGCCGGCTCACTGCCGACGTGCACGATGTGGCCGGCTCACTGCCGACGTGCACGATGTGGCCGGCTCACTGCCGACGTGCACGATGTGGCCGGCTCACTGCCGACGTGCACGATGTGGCCGGCTCACTGCCGACGTGCACGATGTGGCCGGCTCACTGCCGACGTGCACGATGTGGCCGGCTCACTGCCGACGTGCACGATGTGGCCGGCTCACTGCCGACGTGCACGATGTGGCCGGCTCACTGCTGGCATGCACGATGTGGCCGGCTTTAATGTCCCTGTGCGCCTCCAACGCTGCTGTATCCAAGAGTGCACAGTTCAGACTACTGAAGGAACTATGCTGCTGGTAAGAACTGTCAGTGTTCAGGAGTGCACTACATGCAGCAAACAGGGAGCCTGGAGGCTGGGGATTGGTGTGCTCCCGAGGATGACAAGAAAGATTAACCCTTTAAGTATTACTACACCCAGATCCGGAAAGAACATCCATAGAATTGTAACAGCACTTAAAAATAATGATTAATCAAAAATCTCTCTTTTACCTTACAAACATCCCAACGGTAAAGTTTTTCACGGAACTGTCGGCATAGCAGTCACCCAAATGGAAGAGGCTGGCTTTTCCAATTTCTCCAAAGGGCAATGATATTTCTAAGCCAGAGGCTGGAGTGATGCTCTTCACACAGCCAACGGTCACACAGCCTGGTGTCAGATCATATGTGTCTGCAGAGAGAAAGAAACAATAAAAAGAGAATACCAATTATTACAAATAGCTGGCGTGTGCCTGATTTATTTTTTGCATTTTTTTATGGAGGAGGTGTTTTGCTGGAGATGCTGTCGTAGCGGTTCCAGGGTTTTGCATTATGGCGCAGGCGCCTAAAAACCCAATGACGATAATACGCTGTGAGTTATGCAGTCATTACCTGTCAGTGATAGTGAGAGGGTTTTGTGGGAAACTCCAGTGTCCACCACCGTAGCAGACAACGCTTGCCCTTCCTTGAAATGCATTTCTTGACGCTTCACCACCTGCAAAGCAGAATGGACAGACGCTAAGATGGGGGAAGGTATTCAGTCATCGGGGGGCTCACATCGGGGGATCCACAACTTACCTTGCAGGACTTGGATAGAAGGAGTTGTTCAATACGTCCATGGATCTCGCTAGTGATCTCCACCTCCAGATACTGCTTCTCCTTATTGTACTGCAGAGGGGGAGGGGGAAATAAGAAGGATGACAGACCAAGCGTTAAAACCATCGCCATCATTTCCTATCCTATTAACCCGTTATATAAAGATGAACTGAATGGAGAACAAGTTTACAAGAGATTTCTGGGGCTTAAACACTAACGGTGTGATTTTATGTCAGGCAATTAGCATTTAATTGGTGGCAGTCTGACCCCAGGAACCCTGATGAACAGAAAAATGATGGGTACATGGTGCTTTACTGAGCAGCGCTGCCCCATCCTTGTCCACACGGGCACAGCGGCGGTGTCTCCTGCTGCCTACAGATTAGTAAGGGCACCAATGCCCGGCATGGCTGCTCAGTCCCAATGTAGCACCAGGCACGGCCCAATTATATGTGCAGGGCAGAATAATTAATAAGGTTGAAGTTTTAGTCAATGAAGTTTCAATAATGACGGACTAATATAATATTTCATCCCCAATTATTAATTTAGTAGCATCTGTATTACCTTGGCCACATAGCAGGTCACCTTCTCCCCAGGCATGTACATATTTGTAGGTCGGAGTTTGGGAATTTTCTTTTTGGGGTCCAGCAAACTACAAAGCCAAACAAAAGAAAAAAAGAAATGAGATGGAAAAAAAACAAATGCTCCAATGAGTGAACCTGGCATATTTAATCCACAAGCAGTGGTCTCCAAATGTGGGACCCACCGCTAATAGCAGGCAGGGCTCCCTTATGGGTACATTTCACCTTCATGTATGTCTGTGAAGGGAGCATGCAAAAATAAAATAGTTATTCCCACTAATACCTTTATTTTCCTCTATGGCCTCCCCTTCTGTCCCCTGCCCCAATTGGCACCTGTTCTTGCTTTTCTGCAGCACCTCCGCTCCCTGCATCCAGACTACAAATCCCAAGATTGCAATCTCTCTGTCTTATCAGCCAGCTCTTGATCGGGTCCCGTGTGAATGTTGGAGGATCAGGGAATGAGAGCCGCAGCTTGTATACATAGAGCCGGGACCCTCTGTACCCCTTTGTAGAGCGGCAGAAGCGGTGATTGCAGTCCTCTCGGTAATCATGTGCGATCCCTGCAACATCTAGGCAAAGTGGCGGACAAGGAGCAGGGAGCGTACATGTGTGATCCAAATGCTTCTGTACTGCATCCCACCACCTAAAGAGTCACTTTTTTTTCAAATACCTTTCCATTCTAGACAAAATTATGAAAACTTTGCAAATCACTTTATTTAGGAATTTCTCTTCATTACTTTAATTTTTTTTTAAATTATAACTGGATTCCAAACCCCTGCTGTTCTCAATTCTATTTGCTGCCTTCAGCTGCACGGATATCAGAACGTACTCATTTGGAGCACAGATGATGGCAGTGACAGGGTCAGCGCTTGTGTCTTCCACCGAGTGTCCAGTTTATCAGAACAATCAGCTTATCCCCAGAATTAGCTACGTTCACATGTCCAGAAGTGATCGGTTACAACGGATCCAGCAAAAATCTAATCTGTTGTCCAAAAAGTTGTGCAGACTTTTAGTCCCTTTTTAAATAACTGATCTCTGCTGGATCCGCGTTTTTAACATTGAAGTCTATGGAAAACGGATCTGTTAATCAGCTATCCATTTTTCTTTCATTTGTATCGGATCTGTTTTTTTTTTGCTTACTGGAACCAGTAACGGATTTGTTTTTTGCTTACTGGATCTAGACTGTGGGGAAAGCAAGGGTTTAGAAGTCACTTGAAAGCATTTTTTTTAGTTTTCTATTTTTTTACAAAAATGAAGACAAATCCCCTAATAAAGTGATTTGCAAGGTTTCAGAATTTTCCATGCTGGACAAAATGATTAAAAAAAGTTTAATTACACTTAAAACAACACCCGTATACAGATGTCAGCAGTGACAAATACTGGTGTGGACGGTTCAGGCAGAAAACCATGTGGGTGAAACTTGTTTTAAAATGGTGGCATAAGGGGGCACCCCATAGACAGCCTCCTTCACATTCACAAGATTAGCAGTAAATGGCCTGATGTAGGCAGGGTGACCCCAAACATGTCACTCACCTGGGGAGGATACTGAGCTCCAGAATAGATTTCCTCAAGTGTGGGTGAGTGATTGGCAGGAATCTGTCAAAAGGTGAAGCCATAAGTAATAATACAGAACATACATCTATAAATCGCGGTCAGATAGGGTTGTAATAAAAACAATTAACAGCATGGAGGAAGAAGAAATGACTAAGGAGTAAAGAAAACGTTTGTTGGGATGTGAAAAGAACAACACTTAGGAATAAAGATAGCATAAAACGTAAGAAAGATCACCCCATATTGATGAAGGGCAAGGATGCTGCATATGCAATTGAGGCCAGCTAGAATAGATAATCTGCGAATAGCCGTGATGGTGCCTAAAGGGGACTCTCCAGGATTGCAAAAATTCAGCAGAGCGTAAGAATAAGAATTGCAAGCATAAGTGGAATAGGGAGATGCCAACAATCCAGAAGATACAGGAAGGGATGAGCACAGAGCCCCTGAGGAAGCTTAGTCCAGCTTCACAAGGTCAGATGCACTGAAGGGGGGTGTAAAGGATAGAAAACTTTCCCACCAGAGAGACTAGACTTAGATTTAAACTGGAGAAGGACAAGTTCCTAAGGCCATTGTGCACACAGACTTTTTTGAGGTGCGGGTTTGCTCCAAAAGTCGCCTAAAATTAAAAAATATCACTCAAAACACACTTGAAAGACTGTTCCTATTCATTTCTATCGTAAAACTACTTTTCTGTTCATAGGTTTAGCCTTTTGTGGTTGTTCTTCTGCTCTAGATTTTGAAAAAGCCAGGTGGGAGAAAAGAAAGTGCATCTCCTGATTTAAAACGCACCAAATTAGGCACTGTCCAATCAAGACGGCTGTAAAAAAAAAAATTCAGGAAACTTAAAAAAAGGGCCAATAGCTCCCCAAAATGGGAGTTTCCTGAAGGAGTATGAAATAGACAACACATTTTTGACCACCTCAACAACTCTGTGTGCACACACCCTAAGAGAACAACCAGCCTCCACAGCTATGCCTGAAGCCAAGCTGAAGTAAGGAGGGGAGGAATGGAGGACCCTGCATAGGAAGACGATGCAGAAGCGTTGGGTCCCAGGAGAAATGAATGGTTGTGCCTCCATAGTGACCCTAGTAATAAGAAATAAGAGGGAGATCCCGAAAACAAGGGAGGGGGTGGCACCAGGGCTGTGGAGTCGGAGTCGTGGAGTCAGAGTTAGTTTTGGTTGGAGTCGGAGTCGGTAGAAATGCAACGACTCCGACTCCAGCTTTAAAAAAAAGTATTAATATTTCATAATTGAACTTTCATATGAATTTTATAAATGTTACTCAAACATATATGTTCTATCAAACTATGAACAACAGTGATAATCAGTTCTGCTCGAGATAGAGACATTTCTTACTTCTTGTGTGTCAGGCCATGTGCACACGTTAAGTATTTTTCGTGTTTTTTTCGCGTTTTTTCGCTATAAAAACGCGAAAAAAACGCTTACATATGCCTCCTATTATTTTAAGTGTATTCCGCATTTTTTGTGCAAATGTAGCCTTTTTTTCCGCGAAAAAATCGCATCGCGGAAAAAAAAGCAACATGTTCATTAAAATGCGGAATTGCGGGGATTCCGCACACCTAGGGGTCCATTGATCTGCTTACTTCCCGCACGGGGCTGTGCCCACGATGCGGGAAGTAAGCAGATTATGTGCGGTTGGTACCCAGGGTGGAGGAGAGGAGACTCTCCTCCACGGACTGGGCACCATATAAGTGGTCAAAAAATAAGAATTAAAATAAAAAATAGTCCTATACTCACCCTCGATGTCTTCCCGCCTCCACTGCACGCTGTCGCTTCGGTTCCTGTAGCTGGTGTGCGGTGAAAGACCTGCCGATGACGTCACTGTCCTGTGATTGGTCGTGAGCGGTCATGTGACCGCTCACGTGACCGTGACGTCACGGAAGGTCCTGTGCGCACAGACCAGCTATAGGAAGAGGAACGGACGCCGGTGAGGAGATGTCTGGGTGAGTATAAGCATTTTTTTATTTTTGTTATTATTTTTAAACATTCTATCTTTTACTATTGATGCTGCATAAGCTGCATCTATAGTAAAAAGTTGGTCACACTTGTCAAACGCTATGTTTGACAAGTGTGACCAACCTGTCAGTCAGTTTTCCAAGCGATGCTACAGATCGCTTGGAAAACTTTAGCATTCTGCAAGCTAATTACGCTACATGTGCACATACCCTCACTGTTCTCCACTGCCCTTATCTAATCTTATACTTGGTTAACCTCATGCTGCCCCAACCCCCCCACTTACAATGCATGAAACTGAAAGTGAAAATGTGTTGCAAATTCTTAGTAGTAAAGCTCCTCCTCTAGACTAGATGTTTACTAGGTGTGCATCTTCCAAGCATCTCACAGCTGCTACTCAGAAGAGGAAGACTGTAAGAAGTATTATCCTTTCAACAAACTTTGCATCAGTTAACTGTGAGTACATGAGGAATAACAGTATTACTGACCACTATATCAGTTGTACGACCTGGCAATAATTTTGTACAATTGTTTTTAGGAAAAACAATTGTCATTTCGATTGTGAATGAAGAATTAAAAACCTGAGAATGTCAAAGAAGCTTCACATTAAATCAGCTGTATTTGAACATTTCACCATCACTCAAGATAGAAAACATTATGTCTGTCAGTGTATCACAAATGATCCAGACGAAAACAAATGCTGTGAAGCCAAGATCAGTGCATATTCAGACAAAGATAAATATGCTCCTACCAGAGCTTCTAATCTAAAGAGACATTTACAGCGCTTTCATCCAGAAGTACTGAAAGCAGTGGATGAGAAAGACTGCATCCAAACCAATGAACCAGTGCCCAGCTCTTCCAGCCAAACAAAGGAGCAGAGAACTTTGCAGCCATCGGTTGCAAGATATTTTGTCAGTGACAAAGTTACTGTGATAATGACAGTAGATACATGTAAAAAACAGATCATAGAGCTTGTTGTAAAGGATAGTGTGCCTATTTCATTATTTTCACGACCAGCTTTTATGTGTCTGAATGGGGAAATGGCCCGCAAGCTTGGTGTTTCTCTGGAGAGAGAGAGTATTAGAAAATTAGTAAATCGAAGAAGCTTTTAAACAAAAGGAAGAACTTAAAAAAACTCTCAAGGGACGCTTTCTATTTCTTAAAATGGATGCCTGCGCACGTCACAGAGTGAACTATTTTGCCATCAATGTCCAATTTGTTTGTGACAAAAATGAAATATAGTTACCAAGACACTGGCAGTAAAAGACACCAAAGCTCATCACACCAGTGAGTTTCTCCAGGTCTTGGTGGAAAAGGTTCTGCAAGACTATGAACTTAAAAAAAGAGCAAGTTGTTTCTGTCGTAACTGACAATGCTTCACATATGATAAGTACTATTAAGCTAATGAATGAGAGTAATGATGGTGACCAGCAGCTAGAAGAACATTCTGGGTCCACAGACACAGAAATGTTTGAAATAGAGGAATACAGTATTGTAACTGAGGAGCAAACTGAAGTTGCTTCAGATGAACAGCAACATGCTAGTTTAGATGATCTTGTTGAAACTGTCAACACGTTCTTTCATTCATCACATGCGCTGTGTTGTGCATACGCTACAGCTGGCTATAAGAGACAGTCTGCAAGAAGGACATGCTGCTGCACTGATTGGCAAGGTGAGAAAATTGGCTACTGTTGCCAGAACCCCTAAAGTTGACTCAATTTTGAAGAGACGTGCTGGAAAAGGGGCAATTATTGATCAAGCCACACGATGGGGCAGTACTTACTTAATGATTCAGCGCTTGGTTGAACTGAAAACCTTTCTTGTAGACATGGCTAACCCTCAACTGACGCTAAATGAAAGTCAGTGGAATCAGGTGACTGAGCTGGAAAAATTGCTAGAGCACCCATTTACAGTGACTAAAAAATTACAAGCAGAGGACTTAACTCCAGGTATTTTCTTAAAGGAGTGGAAGAACCTGATGTTTCGCCTGTCCCAAAGAGGAGGGTTAATTGCAAGTGGCATTGCTACATCAATGAAACGGAGAGAGGAGCTACTATTACAAAATAACATTCGTTTGGCAGCTGTTTATGTAGACCCAATGCATCGGATTCTTCTAGATGATCAACAGCTAACTAAAGGAAAAGAAGCTCTGTTTGAAATAGGAGTAAGGATGAAAGGGTTGCAGAACGGTCAGGAGGAACAAGAAGAATTTGGTCGTCCTGCCACATCTTCACCCTCATCAACTGATGAATTTAATTTTGAAAAATATTTGGATCACAAGGACCGTGCAAAGCGTTCCCGCATAGAAGAAGAGTCATCCCCATCAAAGAACACAGCCAGTACATTTCAGCAGAATTTTTCATGTGCACTAAAAGAAATTGAGAAATTTGACCGTTCATCAAAAATAACAGTGCAACAAGCGATTCCTCTGTATCCTGACATTGTCAGAGATGTTGCCCGAGTGGTTACTGCTTTGCCACCAACCCAAGTTAGTGTAGAGAAGTTGTCCTCTGCTCTCAAAATAATTAGATCAGATTTGAGGGCATCCATGAAGGAGGATCTGACAGAGGCAATACTTTTTCTGAGGACAAATTTAGAGATTTCTTCTTATTAACTGCATAACAGTGTTTATTGCATATTTACTTACAAGAGTTTAGAAAAGTTTATAAAAGTTATTTGCTATATTCTAATTGTATTCTAATAAATATAGTTTTTGCTCTAAGTGGTCTGATTACTTATATGATGGTGAGAAACTGAATAAGCACGATGTTAATATTTTACAACAGTAAATTTATTGTTACGAATTGGCCATTTATGAAGGAGTCGGAGTCGGAGCCGGAGTCGGAACCTGATAAAATCCAGGAGTCGGAGTCGCAACTGTGGCTTACCGACTCCACAGCCCTGGGTGGCACAATATTTATCTCTCCTTTTTCCACCTAGTGTCAGGCTCCTGGTGGCAGGGAGTATTCCCACAATACTGTACCCCTAGTAATGTTATCGAAGAAAAATGAAGTCCCACCTTCTAGGTATGGTAACACAATGGATGGAATTAGAAAAGTGGTTCATAGATCATTACAATCAATAAAAAAGAGGAGGACACCGAATGGCTGAGCCGTGGTGGAAACATCATCACTTACCGATGCGTCTTGACATCTCGTCCTCCAATTACTCGACAGGTGACTCTTTGTTTAATCTTCAGTGTGAGTGTAGGGAAGACGCCTTCTGCTGCATCTTCCAATATCTGAGAGGCATGGATCGCCCCCACTAGATTATCATCGATAGAAACCATTACATTATTAGGCTTCACGCTTTTCACAGTCCCTGTGACCAGTTCCCCAATCACCGGCTTCTCTTTCACAAGGGGCTTGATTGGCTTCACTGATCTACTGGTACTTAGGACAGCGAGCAGGAGGCCATATTCATCAGGACTCGTACTCTTCATCATCACGTTAATTTTCTGTCCAACACGGAACTTTTCCCAGTCAAACTGAAAGGTGTCATTATAGTGACATGCGAGTGGGACAACGGCAAGATGAGAGGCACCTTCCAAGGAAACGACGGCAAATTCTTCAGCCACGTGGTGCACGACCGCAGAATACACTGAACCGGCAGTAACCTAGGACAAAAAAAGGTGTCAGGTGCACAATTCTGCATAAAGGATTAATGACAGAAAATCTGATCTAACACCTCGCGCCCAGCTAAAAAGTACCCGGTCTTTTCCTAATGAGGGGCAAGAACCCTGAAACAGCTCTCTGTACATGAATTGATATTCCAAATGGAGGAAACGCAATTTGCACATTTTTTTTACCCTACTGAGTGCTGCCTTATAATTTGAAGGGGTATGCCCATCTGAGATGGAATATTACTAGAGTTTAGTAATCACTGAGCAAGTCCAACCTCAATGATCCTGACACTGGAGGGGCCATAGCACTACATTAGCACTGCATGCACAAAACACGGCGGCTTCCAGCACTGCACCTGTGCAAAGGAAAAGAGGACGCAGAACTATGATCTTCTCATTTTTAGGATCAGTTGGAGGTCCTACCAATCGAGCTTATAGCCATCATTAAATGCCGTTATATCCTGGCAATATACAGAGATGGGAATGCTCCCGGCAGTAGACCAATACTCTCCCCCTCCGAGGAACTTCAGTTAATTTGGGAGGGTCTTTTTGCTGAATATTTGCAACTTGGTGTCTAAGAGTGGTCTCTGTCTAGTCCGGAGCCAATCCCCATTCATTGCTAAGTAGGAACAGATGTGAGCATGAAACTTCTACCAGCAGAAGTGGAAGGGGCCATCGGGATTTTGGAAATGTAAACTATAAAGAATGAAAGATCAGTGCAAATCTATGGGGAGATCATAATTGGCGAAGGATACAATAACCAGAACTTGTACAAGCACTTACTGTGCATTTTGTTTTTATCATCAGTGTCTCATCCACAGAGACGTGAAGGTGGGACTTAAGGAGATCAACGTGTAGAACCACAACCTTGGCTTTTTGTCCTACCACCAACCTTTTTGCTGCAATGAAAGACATGACAAAATATAATTGCACTAATGAAATACGTAGAGCTGTACGTCAAGGAAAGAGTCAGGGCAGAATGGACTACCAGTAACAACGACAAGACCACAACATACAAAGCTGGATAGAAGAGTTGTGAAGATGATCTTATTTCTGCCCATAGCATTGACAGGTTGATTCTTCACACCAGCTGGGACGGTCTCCGGGGCGTAAGTCTCACAACCCACAGGTTTTGTGCACATGTCAAAGTCTAGTCAATAGGATAAATGCACAATATCTACTGTGCGTCCTCCTACTGGCATCGCCAAGTGTCTTGCCCAGCGTGCAGTCAAGGAGACAAGATGCAAAAAGCTTCTAAAAGATTCAAGTTCATGCATCTTCCAATAAAAGTGTGAACAATATAAGCCTTCTTATCAAAATGCTTTAGGGCTTTTAAAGGGAACCTGTCACCCCGTTTTTTGAAGATGAGCTAAAAAAAAGCGTTAAATAGGGGCAGAGCTGGGCGTTACATTAGTGTCTTTGGTGCCTTTATTACCCACCTATGCTGCCGAAATACCTTTGCAAAGTCGCCGTTTTCTGCTGTCACTCACGCTGGTCTGGTCCTATGGGCGTGGTGACAGCGCTGTTTCTCCCCCAGAATCCTGCTCATCATTACGTTGGTGGCGTAGTGGTGTGCGCATGTCCAAAAGGCGAATCCACTGCCCAGGTGATGAAAAACAGCGCGATCTGCGCTATTCAGCCGTTTACCAGTGGGCGCGGCCATCTTTCCTGTGGCCGCGCGTGCGCAGATGGAGCGCTCTGCTGCCCGGGGCTTCAGGAAAATGGCCGCCGCGATCTGCATCTGCGCACGCGCGGAATCAAGCGGCCATTTTCCTGAAGCCCCGGGCAGCAGAGCGCTCCATCTGCGCAGGCACGGCCACAGGAAAGATGGCCGCGCCCACTGGTAAACGGCTGAATAGCGCAGATTGCGCTCTTTTTAATCTCCTGGGCAGTGGATATTCTCTGTTGGACATGCGCACACCACTACGCCACCAACGGAATGATGAGCCTGATCTGGGGAGAAACAGCGCTGTCACCACGCCCATAGGACCAGACCAGCGTGAGTGACAGCAGAAAACGGCGACTTTGCAAAGGTATTTCGGCAGCATAGGTGGGTAATAAAGGCACACAAAGACACTAATGTAACGCCCAGCTCCGCCCCTATTTAACGCTATTTTTAGCTCATCTTCAAAAAACGGGGTGACAGGTTCCCTTTAAGGAAGCAGCATTGCAAATGGAAATCCCTATAGACAAAAAAAAACTTCTGGTGTCTGTTATTGCCTGCAGCGCTAATGACATGTCTAAAGCACTGCAGCCAATCAGTGAGCTCAGCGGCTTGTGCCATCAGCTCAGGCAGAGCCACTGAGTTCACAGACTTGTCAGTATTGAAACCACTTGACTTCAGCGGTGTAGACACACAGCGGGAGCAGAGGTGGAGACTCAGCGCAGCATCCATTTCATTATTTAAAACAAACTGCAGCCGGAGTAGAGTTTAAAAAAACCAAAAAAAACCTGGAAAACCCCTTTAAATTTTCATCACATACATTAGGTGAAAGGTTTTACCTTTATTCTTATGTTGAGCTGCTGTTATTTTCTGAGCTCCAGATACTTTGCCGATGCTGAACAGAACTGAACCATCCTCTTCCACGGAGTCAACAACGAGGGTCAGTTTCTCCCCTGGGACTAGGGAGTAAAGAGTCTCACCATCCTCCAGATGCCCTAATACAGCAGGGGTAAGACCAGAAAGTGTTAAAAAGGGGTCACAGAGGCAACAACATTTACCCTTCATGACTTTATAATACAAGGCTATAATGTAATAATATCATAATGGAGCATCTTAAAGGGAATCTGTCACCCCATTTTTCGCCTATAAAGCCTCTTTCACACATCAGTGTTTTAGAATCAGTCACAATCCGTCAAAGTGTTGAAAAGACGGATCCTGTGCTGATTGTAAAAAAACTGATGCACTGGATCCGTTGCACCTGAATGGAAAAATGGGTTAAATTAAAGGAATAGAAATTCTTCCAGGCATGCTCACTTTAAAAAACGGAATCCGTCGCTGGATTCAGTCTTTTGACAGACAACGACGGATCCTGTGCCCATAGGCTTCCATTATAGCCAACGACGGACGGCGCAGGATAAGTCTCTGTTCCGTTTTTTGACGTACACAAAGACGTTATTCTGCCCGTTGTCTCAGGCCGACGGACAAAGACTTTACGACGGATCCGTCAAACGACAGATGAAACGGAAGGCCATCCATCACAATCCGTCGCTAATACAAGTCTATGAGAAAAAACGGATCCAGCAGCAACATTTGCTGGATCCGTTTTTTTCTAAAAAAGACGGATTGTGACAGATGGCAAAAAACTGATGTGTGAAAGAGGCCTAAGCTGCGGCCACCGGCATCAGGAGCTTATCTACAGTATTCTGTAATGCTGTAGATAAGCCACCCGATGTATCCCGAAAGATAAGAAAAACAAGTTAGGCTACTTTCACACTAGCGTCGGGCTCGGCCCATCGCGGTGCGTCGGGCCGAGGTTCCCGACGCTAGCGTTGTCTCCGCCGCACAACGGGTGCAGCGGATGCATTTTTCCAGCGCATCCGCTGCCCCATTGTGAGGTGCGGGGGAGGTGGGGGCGGAGTTCCGGCCGCGCATGCGCGGTCGGAAAAAGCGGACCGTCGTGAGCAAAAAACGTTACATGTAGCGTTTTTTGCTCCCGACGGTCCGCCACAGCACGGCGCAACCGTCGCACGACGGGTGCGACGTGTGGCAATCCGTCACAATGCGTCGCTTAATGTTAATCAATGGTAAAAAAACGCATCCTGCAAACACTTTTGCAGGATGCGTTTTTTCGGCAAAACGACGCATTGTGACGGAATGCAGTTAACGCTAGTGTGAAAGTAGCCTTAGATTATACTCACCCGGGGGGGGAAGGACGGTCCGGTGGGTGTCGTGATCTGGGTCCGGCGCCTCCCATCTTCATACAATGACATCCTCTTCTTGTCTTCTTGTCGCGGCTCCTGCGCAGGCGTACTTTATCTGTCCTGTTGAGGGCAGAGAAAAGTACTGCAGTGCGCAGGTGCCGGGAAATGTCAGAGAGGCCCAGCGCCTGCGCACTGCAGTACTTTGCTCTCCCCTCAACAAGGCAGATAAAGTACGCCTGCGCAGGAGCCACGACAAGAAGCAAAGAAGAGGACGTCATTGTATGAAGATGGGAGGCGCTGGGCCCGGACCTGCGACGCTCATCGGACCGGACCACATCGGGACCTCGCCTGAGTGAGTATAATCTAACCTGTTTTTCTTATCTTGCAGGTTACATCGGGGGCTTATCTACAGCATTACAGAATGCTTTAGATAAGCCCCTGATGCTGGTGGCCACAGCTTATAGGCAAATTTTGGGGTGACAGATTCCCTTTAACTTAGAACGGTGTGCCGTACCTCTTTTATTCATTCCGGAAAATTACAGAAAACAAACAATGTGCACAGTATGTCACCATTCAAATCAGTGCCGAAATGTCAGACTGTAAGGACGAAGCATATGGACTAGGTTAATTGCACGTATATACATTTGCAGAAGGAGCAAGAGAGGAACAATAATGTAGGGTTCTAGACGATGCTTCAACACCATTATTTTCTTGGGAAGACAACTTTTTGCATGAGTTATAACAGCTGCTACATACAGTGGCATGTAAAAGTTTGAACTGTTATTGTGAACAGTTAAGCAAGTTGAAGATCAAATGATCTCTAAGAGGCCTAAAGTTAAAGATAACACATTTCCTTTGTATTTTAGTAAACAAAAAAAAAAAAAAACAAACAAAAAAAAAATATTATATTTTCATCTTTTACATTTGAAAAGTTACAGAAAGGAAAATGGGCCGATGCAAAAGGCAAAAGTTTGGTCACCTTGCATGGTTAGCACTAGTGATGAGCGAATATACTCATTATTTCCCGAGCCTGCTCGGGTGTCCTCCGAGTATTTTTTAGTGCTCTGAGTTTTAGTTTTTCTTGCCGCAGCTGAATGATTTACATCTGATAGCCAGCATAAGTACATGTGGGGGTTGCCTGGTTGCTTGGGAATCACCACATGTAATCAAGCAGGCTAGTAGCTGTAAATCATCCAGCTGCGGCGAAGAAAACTAAATCTCGAGCACTAAAAAATACTCGGGAGGACCCCAGAGCATGCTCGGGAAATCTCGAGTAAAGAGTATATTCGCTCATCACTAGTTAGCACCTAGTAGCTCCCACTTTTGAAAGTATCACAGCTGGTAAACACTTTTCTCTATCGCTTCATTGGGAGACACAGGAAACCATGGGGTATATGATGCTGCCACTTGGAGGCTGACACTATGCACAAAAAAAGTTAGCTCCTCCTCCGCAGTGAACACCCCACTGACCGGCACCAGGATAATCAGTTTAGCTTAGTGTCAGTAGGAGGTGGACACAGGTTTTTCACTAGACCCATATCTACCTCGGTTTTCGTCGTTTTCCAGTAACGTTTCTTCTTTTTCAGATGGATCTTCTCCTACCTCTGGAGGAATACAGTGTGAACAGTCACAACTGTACTCCCACGTAGAGACTATGAATATGGCATGTACTGCCACCCCGTATCCTCATATGTCTATGCCACAGAAGGGTGTTTAGGTGATCCGTATTTGGTCCTAGCCCCCGTCTCCTACCCACTCGCCCAACAGAGCCTGTCGGTTTCAGGACGCATGGACGTCCCTTAGACTCAAATTCTCGGACGCCCTCAGGATGGAGAGGTACATCTCCCTTTCTCTCTCTCTCTCTGTCAGGTTCCAGTCCAGAGGTGTCAGTGGAGAAGATTCGGGTATTGAAGAAAGAAAAGGATAAAGAAAGATGAAGATAAGAAGACTTAGAGGAAGATGGAGGAAAAAGACAAAAGAGAATGGATGAGTCTCTCCCTAAGATTCTTTATTCAGGGGTTTTTACTTCACGTGGGGTCTGCTTTCCGCCTTATTCGGTCGGTTACCTAATAGTAGGATCAGAATATTCGGTCCCGGCGTGGGCTCTTATTTTTGGAGCGGTCACTGACAGCTGGGTTAATTATTCTGTGTGCTTCCCTGTTCCCGAGGCCTCTGCCACTAATTTTGGCCCCGGCTTCAGTGTGGCCTAGTCCTGGCGTTTGGCCCTGCCCCCTTCTCTTCAGTGTCTTCAGGCGGGCTTTTCTCCCGCCCATTGATGACACACCACCTCTTCTTGGCCCCAGCGTCTAGTTCGGCCCTCCTTCCGGCCCCAGTAAGCGGGCTTTTCAGCCCACTCCCCTCTCTTTTTCTGGAGCCCGGCTCTGCGCGCCTTTCTTACAACTCCCAGCCCTCCTCTTCCTCCTGCGGCCGCCATTTCCCGGCAGCTGAACCCAGAAGATGGCTCAACTCTGTAGGACCTGCTTTCCTCCATACTGCAATCGTCCTGCAGCCTCACTTGTTCTCTGGGACAAAGGCCTGGGAGCAGTTCTTCAGGGCCTGTGAGTATCTCTGCCCTGCAGACTGACACTCTCCTCAGCTCTCTGTCCCCTAACCTTCTGGCAGCATCAGTTAGTGGGTCTGCTTCTTAGCATGCCTAACTCTAAAGGAGAGCGCGCTGGCCCTCCTGCTTCCTCTTCTTCTGCTCTTGTCAGACACTTTGTCTGCTCTTAATGCAAATGCAAACTCTCTTCAGACCAGTCCTCTCCCCTCTGTCAGGACTGCAGCAGCCCCCCTGTGCCCGCTACCCAGGAACCGCCAACTGCCCCAGGAGAGAATGGTGCCCCGATACCAGTGTGGGCTACCTCTCTGTCGCAATCTCTCACGGACCTCACCAGGGTGTCCCAGATCCTGGTGTATGTCCTTGACGGATTGTATCTTCCTACTTCCGGCGTTACTGGCGGATCGCAGGACTCTCCGGCTGTGCCTACCAGCAAGGGTCGTAGTAGGTCTAGGCAGAATTGTCAATGTAATTCTTCCTCCCACTCCCTTTCTCCCCCTGACCTCTGCTGGAGAACATCCTTTTCCCAGTCCTTTTCCCCAGATTCAGAGGTGGCGGATGTACTGTGAGGACTTCTCGGACCCGGGTTCTCACTGCGCCTCTAATAAGAGGGACTTGTTCCAGAGCCTCATCGTGGCGGTCAACCAGACCTCTAACATTAAAGATACTGATACGGAACCCACAGAACAGGCGGTTTCGTTTAGGATGGTCCAGGCCAGCTCCTAAGGTCTTTGCCACTCAGAGAATTTGAGGAGGTACTTTCCAAGGAACGGGACAACCCAACCAGCCGCTTCCAAAGAAGGAAGTGCCTCGGCATCCTATATCCCTTCTCACCTGAGCTCACCGAGAACTGGACCACTTCAACTGTGAACCCCCCGGTTTCCAGACTGTCCACCAATACAGTCCTTCCTCTTCCAGACGGAGCTTCCCTCAATGTCAGCAGTTGAAGCGGCTGCCTGTACATTGTGCCCTGCCTTTTCCTCCACCTGGGTGGCAAAGTCCATAGCCGCATGGGCTAAGCTGCTCAGTCAAAACATGCTTTCTGTAGCATGACTGTAGAAATTGGCCAAACTCACGAACCAAATTTCTCATGCAGGGAAGTACATGGTATCCGTCTCTCTAGATGACGCCGCATGTGCTGCTCGGGCGTCCAGCAACATAGTGGCCATAAGTAGGACCATTTGATTTAAGGCGTGTCAGGTGTACTTATTCTCAAAGAAGTCCCTTACCAACTTGCCTTTCCAGGGTTCCCGTCTGTTTTGATCCACGCTGGATCAAATTATTAGGGATGCTACCGAAGGGACGAGCTCTCTCCTTTTCTCAGGCCAAACCTCGTTCTCTTTTGAAGCGCGAGATTCGGTACTCTCAGCCACTTCGCCGTTTTCCTTCAACGAAGCAGTCCTCCCAGCAGGTGAATCCATGGGCTCACCGGATTAGTAAACAGGTTTCCTTTAAATACTCTTCTGGGCATTTCCCCTCCCCCGGGAATTCCCATAATGTGCCGGAAAGATCTCCCAGGACCAGTCCTGGTAGATTTTCCTCTGCATAACCCATCCTTGTTCTATGATTCCTGAATCTAAGGAGTCCTTTCTAGTCATTTCAGGATAGAATTTCTTTGTTCAGTTATTGCTTCCCGGAAACCACAAATCATTGTTCTCCATGGAAGCCTATATCCACATTCCTTTTTCAGTTTGTCGCCCTCCCCTCCGGGTTCACATCTGCTCCCAGGACCTTCTCAGAGCTCGTGGCAGTGGTCCTGCCCATTCTGCGGATCAGTGGTCCAGTGCTCTTCCCGTACCGATGTGACATTCTCATCATGACTCAGGAAGGCTCTCCATCATTCTCGAATTCCTGTTTTCAGGGGGAGACAGTTTTTCTCTTTTAAACAATGGATTGGCCCACAGGGTTTTATTTTGCAGAAGTTGTCTGCCTTCTCGCGGACGCCCCCTGTAGGCATCCAGACAGATTGGTCACCAGAATTGTTCGGCAGAGCATGCAGCGCCCTTGTATTGGACTCCTGGGACTTCCAACTAGTTCTGGAGGCCCTTGAGAGTTCGCACTTGGAACCACTTCGAGAGGGCTCGCTGTTTGGGCGGTGATTTTTTTTCTTGTGGTTCTCCCCCATTAAGCGCGTCTCGGAGTTGGCGGCTCTTTCCTATCGCCTTCCTTTTTTTTTTTTTTTTTTAACCCCTTCACCCCCAAGGGTGGTTTGCACGTTAATGACCGGGCCAATTTTTACAATTCTGACCACTGTCCCTTTATGAGGTTATAACTCTGGAACGCTTCAACGGATCTTGGCGATTCAGACATTGTTTTCTCGTGACATATTGTACTTCATGATAGTGGTAAAATTTCTTCGATATAACTTGCGTTTATTTGTGAAAAAAACGAATATTTGGCGAAAATTTTGAAAATTTCGCAATTTTCCAACTTTGAATTTTTATGCCCTTAAATCACAGACATATGTCACGCAAAATACTTAATAAGTAACATTTCCCACATGTCTACTTTACATCAGCACAATTTTGGAACCAAAATTTTTTTTTGTGACGGAGTTATAAGGGTTAAAAGTTGACCAGCAATTTCTCATTTTTACAACACCATTTTTTTTTAGGGACCACATCTCATTTGAAGTAATTTTGAGGGGTCTATATGGTAGAAAATACCCAAGTGTGACACCATTCTAAAAACTGCACCCCTCAAGGTACTCAAAACCATTTTCAAAAAGTTTATTAACCCTTCAGGTGTTTCACAGGAATTTTTGGAATGTTTAAATAAAAATAAACATTTAACTTTTTTTCACACAAAATTTATTTCAGCTCCAATTTGTTTTATTTTACCAAGGGTAACAGGAGAAAATAAACCCCAAAATTTGTTGTACAATTTGTCCTGAGTACGCCGATACCCCATATGTGGGGGTAAACCACTGTTTGGAGAGCCCCTGATGTGCCTAAACATTGAAACCCCCCACAAGTGACACCATTTTGGAAAGTAGACCCCCTAAGGATCTTATCTAGATGTGTGGTGAGCACTTTGACCCAACAAGTGCTTCACAGAAGTTTATAATGCAGAGCCGTAAAAATAAAAAATCATATTTTTTCACAAAAATGATCTTTTCGCCCCCAATTTTTTATTTTCCCAAGGGTAAGAGAAGAAATTGGACCCGAAAAATTGTTGTGCAATTTGTCCTGAGTACGCTGATACCCCATATGTGGGTGTAAACCATTGTTTGGGCGCAGGGCAGAGCTCGGAAGGGAAGGAGCGCCATTTGACTTTTCAATGCAAAATTGACTGGAATTGAGATGGGACGCCATGTTGCGTTTGGAGAGCCCCTGATGTGCCTAAACATTGAAACCCTGTACAAGTGACACCATTTTGGAAAGTAGACCCCTTAAGGAACTTATCTAGATGTGTGTTGAGCACTTTGACCCAACAAGTGCTTCACAGAAGTTTATAATGCAGAGCCGTAAAAATAAAAAATCATATTTTTTCACAAAAATGATCTTTTCGCCCCCATTTTTTCATTTCCCCAAGGGTAAGAGAAGAAATTACACCACAAAAGTTGTTGTGCAATTTGTCCTGAGTACGACGATACCCCATACATTGAGGGGAACCACTGTTTGGGAACACGGCAGAGCTCGGAAGGGAAGGAGCGCCGTTTGAAATGCAGACTTAGATGGATTGGTCTGCAGGTGTCATGTTGCATTTGCAGAGCCCCTGATGCACCTAAACAGTAGAAACCCCCCACAAGTGACCCCATATTGGAAACTAGACCCCCCACGGAACTTATCTAGATGTGTTGTGAGAACTTTGAACCAACAAGTGTTTCACTACAGTTTATCACGCAGAGCCGTGATATGTGGGGGTAAACCACTGTTTGGGCGCATAGCAGAGCTCGGAAGGGAAGGAGCGCTATTTTACTTTTCAATGCAAAATTGACTGGAATTAAGATGGGATGCCATGTTGCGTTTGGAGAGCCCCTGATGTGCCTAAACATTAAAAACCCCCACAAGTGACACCATTTTGGAAAGTAGACCCCCTAAGGAACTTATCTAGATGTGTTTTGAGAGCTTTGAACCCCCAAGTGTTTCACTACAGTTTATAACGCAGAGCCGTGAAAATAAAAATTCTTTTTTTTTCACAAAAATGATTTTTAGCCCCCAGGTTTTGTATTTTCACAAGGGTATCAGGATAAATTGGACCCCAAAAGTTGTTGTCCAGTTTGTCCTGAGTACGCTGATACCCCATATGTGGGGGGGAACCACTGTTTGGGCGCATGACAGAGCTCGGAAGGGAAGGAGCGCCATTTGGAATGCAGACTTAAATGGATTGGTCTGCAGGCGTCACGTTGCATTTGCAGAGCCCCTGATGTACCCAAACAGTACAAACCCCTCACAAGTGACCCCATATCGGAAACTAGACCCCCCAAGGAAATTATCTAGATGTGTTGTGAGAACTTTGAACCCCCAAGTGTTTCACTACAGTTTACAACGCAGAGCCGTGAAAATAAAAAATCTTTTTTTTCCCACAAAACTTATTTTTGGGCCCCCAGTTTTGTATTTTCCCAAGGGTAGCAGGAGAACTTGGACCCCAAAAGATGATGTCCAATTTGTCCTGAGTACGCTGATACCCCATATGTTGGGGTAAACCCCTGTTTGGGCACACGGGAGAGCTCTGAAGGGAAGGAGCACTGTTTTCCTTTTTCAACGCAGAATTGGCTGGAATTCAGATCGGATGCCATGTCCCGTTTGGAGAGCCCCTGATGTGCCTAAACAGTGGAAACCCCCCAATTATAACTGAAACCCTAATCCAAACACACCCCTTACCCTAATCCCAACAGTAACCCTAACCACTCCTCTAACCCAGACACACCCAACCCTATTCCCAACCGTAAATGTAATCCAAACCCTAACCCTATCTTTAGCCCCAACCCTAACTGTAGCCCCAACCCTAGCCCTAACCCTAGCCCTAACCCGAGCAATAACCCTAGCCCTATCACTAGCCCTAACACTAGCCATAACACTAGCCCTAACCCTAGCCCTAGCCCCAACCCTAGCCCAACCCTAGCCCTAACCCTAGCCCTAACCCTAGCCCCAACCCTAACCCTAGCCCTAACCCTTGCCCTAACTCTAGTCCTAACTCTAGTCCTAACTCTAGCCCTAACTCTAGCCCTAACCCTAATGGGAAAATGGAAATAAATACATTTTTTTATTTTTTTATTTTTCCCTAACTAAGGGGGTGATGAAGGGGGGTTTGATTTACTTTTATTGCGGGTTTTTTAGCGGATTTTTATGATTGGCAGCCGTCACACACTGAAAGATGCTTTTCATTGCAAAAAATATTTTTTGCGTTACCACATTTTGAGAGCTGTAATTTTTCCATATTTGAGTCCACAGAGTCATGTGAGATCTTGTTTTTTGTGGGACGAGTTGACATTTTTATTGGTAACATTTTCGGACACGTGACATTTTTTGATCGCTTTTTATTCCGATTTTTGTGAGGCAGAGTGATCAAAAACCAGCTATTCATGAATTTCTTTTGGGGGAGGCGTTTATACCGTTCCGCGTTTGGTAAAATTGATAAAGCAGCATTCGTCGGGTCAGTACGATTACAGCGATATCTCATTTATATCATTTTTTTTATGTTTTGGCTCTTTTATACAATAAAAACTATTTTATAGAAAAAATAATTATTTTGGTATCGCTTTATTCTCAGGACTATAACTTTTTTATTTTTTTGCTGATGATGCTGTATGGCGGCTCGTTTTTTGCGGGACAAGATGACGTTTTCAGCGGTACCATGGTTATTTATATCAGTCTTTTTGATCGCGTGTTAGTCCACTTTTTGTTCAGCGGTATGATAATAAAGCGTTGTTTTTTGCCTCGTTTTTTTTTTTTTCTCTTACGGTATTTACTGAAGGGGTTAACTAGTGGGGCAGTTTTATAGGTTGGGTCGTTACGGACGCGGTGATACTAAATATGTGTACTTTTATTGTTTTTTTAATTTTATTTAGCAAAAGAAATGTATTTATGGGAATAATATTTTTTTTTTTTTTTCTTTATTTAGGATATTTTTTTATTTATTTTTTTACACATGTGGGGAATTTTTTTTTTACTTTTTTACTTTGTCCCAGGGGGGGACATCACAGATCATTGATCTGGCAGTGTGCACAGCACTCTGCCAGATCTGCGATCTGCTGTGCAGGGCTGCAGGCTTACCAGCGCCTGCTCTGAGCAGGCGCTCGGTAAGCCACCTCCCTCCCTGCAGGACCCGGATGCCGCGGCCATCTTGGATCCGGGACCTGCGGAGAGGAGGGAGGTCGGAGACCCTCAGAGCAACGCGATCACATCGCGTTGCTCCGGGGGTCTCAGGGAAGCCCGCAGGGAGCCCCCTCCCTGCGCGATGCTTCCCTATACCGCCGGTACACCGCGATCATGTTTGATCGCGGTGTGCCGGGGGTTAATGTGCCGGGGGCGGTCCGTGACCGTTCCTGGCACATAGTGCCGGATGTCAGCTGCGATATGCAGCTGACACCCGGCCGCGATCGGCCGCGCTCCCCCCGTGAGCGCGGCCGATCGCGTATGACGTACTATCCCGTCGGTGGTCATACGGGCCCACCCCACCTCGACGGGATAGTACGTCAGATGTCAGGAAGGGGTTAAACAGGGTAAGGTGACTTTGCAACCTAAATGAGGGTTTATCCTTTCTTTCGTTCGGCTCTGTTTCATTCCCGATAGCTTCTCTTATCAGGTTAGACCTGATCTGAGCATCGTGCGTCTATCTGGGTGAGGTCACACTCCTTTTGGATGACAGATTCCTTATAGTGTGCACTGAGGCCTTCCGGACTCCAGGGCAAATATTTGCTCGCTGGATCCAGACGGCAATTGTAGGCTTACCGGGTCAGAGCAGAGCGCCTTCTCCTGGGATTAAGGCACACTCTACTCGGGCAGTGGGCACCTCCTGGAAGTACACATAGGGCCTCTGCCATGCAGCTCTGCAGAGTGATAATCAGTCCTCCATCCACATGTTCGCAAATTTTCCATTGTCTATGCCTACACTTCGGCAGATGCCAGCTTAGGTAAAAAGACCTTGCAGGCGGCAGAGGTGAGTTCTCCGACCTGAATGGAGTTTTCCATGGTTCCCGCCCCAGGGACTGCTTTGGGACGTCCCATGGTTTCCTGTGTCCCCCCAATGAAGCGATAGAGAAAACAGGATTTTTGGTTGCTTACCATAAAATCTGTTTCTTGGAGTCGTCATTGGGGGGACACAGCACCCTCCCAAGTTTAACAGCTCTTTTTACTGTATTATATTGTTACTGATTGAGTTCGTGTATTTTTCTTTTTCTTTTTGCTTCTCCTACTGCTTTCTCACTAACTGATTATCCTAGTGCCGGTCGGTGGGGTGTACACTGTGGAGGAGGAGCTAACTTTTTTTTTTGTTCATAGTGTAAGCCTCCTACTGGCAGCAGCATATACCCATGGTTTCCTGTGTCCCCCAATGAGGGCTCTGAGAAACAGATTTTACGGTAAGCAACCAAAAATCCTGTTTTTGTGTAGTCAGCCACAAATCGTTCAATTCTTGTTTGAGGGATTTTCATCTATTCTTCCTTGGAAAATTCTTCCGGTTCTGTGAGATTCCTGGGTCATCTTGCATGCACTTCTATTTTGAGGTCTAGCCACAGATTTTCAATAAGGTTCAGATCAGGGGACTGTGAGGGCCATTGTAAAACCTTCAGCTTGCGCCTTTTGAGGTAGTCTATTGTGGATTTTGACAGGTGTTTAGGATCATTATTTATTTGTAGAAGCCATCCTCTTTTCAGCTTTTTTACAGATTGTATTATGCTTGCATTCAGAATTTGTTGAAATTTCACTGAATCCATTCTTCTACTCGTGATATATTACCGATGCCATTGGTTGCAGCACAACCCGAAAGCATGATTGATTTCCCCCATACTTAATGGTTGGTGAGATGCTCTTTTCCTGCAATTCTGTGCCCTTTTTCTCCACACATACCTTTGATCATTGTGAGGAAAGAGTTCTATTTTAGCCTCATCGGTCCACAGGACGTGTTTCCAAAATGCATCAGGCTTGTTTAGAGGTTCCTTTGCATACTTCTGACGCTGAATTTTATGATGAGAACGCAGAAGAGGTTTTCTTCTGATGACTTCCATAAAGGCCATATGTGTGCTTATGTCTCTGAACAGTAGAACAATGTACAACTCAAGTCTGCTAAATCTTTCTGAAGGTCTTTTGCAGTCGGGGGTTCTGATTTGCCTGTCTAGCAATCCTACAAGCAGCTCTAGCTCTCACTGAAATTTTGCTTGGTCTTCCAGATCCTATTCTTGACCTCCACTGTTCCTGATAACTGCCATTTCATAATTACATTTCGAACTGAGGAAACGGCAACTTGAAAACGCTTTGCTATCTTCTTATAGACTTCTCCTGCTTTGTATGCCTCCACCATTTTCATTTTCAGGGTGCTAGGCAGCTGCTTAGAAGAACCCATGGCTGCTGTTTTTTGGCACAAGGTTAGAGGAGGCTGGGTTTTTATAAAGCTGGGAAATTTGCATCACCTGGCCGTCCCTAACAACGATAATGAACAAGCCATAACCGGGTACTTAAGGTCAAAACCTTGGTCAAAGTTATCTGAGAACGCAAATCTCCAAGGGTGCCAAAACTTTTGCATTGTCCCATTATCGCTTGCAATTTTAAAATGAAAAAAAATAAAAAATTTTTGTAAACTAAAATACAAAGGAAATGTGTCATCTTGAACTTTAGCCCTTTTAGAGATCATTTCATCTTCAACTTGCTTAACTGTTCACAATAACAGTAATTTTGACAAAGGCGTGCACAAACTTTTACATGCCACTGTATCCACCATGCATGTACCTAATCCTAGGAATTATATTTATGCTGTACAATCACAAGTCTTAGGATCAATCAGTAAAGAGTCTAAAATATTAACCAGCAAATCCATGATCATTCGCAAAGAATCGTACCATGTCTGGCAAGAAGACTCCTCGAGAGCTGAATCTCCTTCATACACTGGCTCAGACGTGCAAAGCTCTCGGCCGAGCGGTCATCGAGGGCACATCTAGACATCTTCAGGGTCAGCAGGAAACGTTTCTTCTCCTCATCGATGTTTGTCACCTCGGCCACCACCGTCTGGCCCACAGTAAAATGGTCGTTGACGTTCGTCACAAACTTGTCGCTCATTTTCTATTGCCACAAGTTATTGAAAAAGAAAAAAAATTAAAAATGCAGGAAAACAAAATATCTTTTCAGGCCCATCTTGTCTTCACAGGTTGCTGCTTGCTACATTGCCTCCCTTTCTCTCAAAACCTCAGAAAATATTGCAAAAAAACTGCAATGTGTTCGTAATGTGTGAACACAGCCTGAATCTAAAAAATGTGAAAAAAATCTAAGAAAAATCCTAAACAATAAAACACCAAAAAATGTTACAGAGTATATAGCAAAAACCGCAGTCGATGTTAAAAGGGTTGACCTTAATGCATTCAATCCAAATACATAACAACCAATATGGCTGCCATGTTGCAATAACCATGTGACGTACCGATAATGGGACCAGACCGACGAGTCCACACGGGAGCTCCACAAAGACTCCATACGGCATTATATTCTTCACAAATCCAGTGAGCAGCATCCCAATCTGCAAGTCAGAAAACTCCTCGGCGCCCGGCTCCTTTTCCATGAACGAGATGAGGGCAGGTTTCCTGGTCAGTATCTGAAGCTTTTAGTAAAGGATCCACCAAGATCAAGAGGTATCAATAAAGACATGGTGGAGGGCCGTATTTAAAGGGAACCTTTCACATTGCACATGGAGTCCAGTCTGTGGACACCATGGTATAGAGAAGCTGAACAGAATGATATGTAGGTTTGTTGTAAAAGATTTTTTTATTCAGTGATAACCCTGGTATTTGTATGTATGCGTGTCCAGTGGGCGGTCCTACTAGTGATTGACAGCCCTCTCTACACGCAGTCATACAGGGAAGACTGTCAATCACTAGTAGCGCCGCCCACTGGACTCATATCCTTACAAGAACCGGGGATTTCAATGAATGAAAAACAAGTTTTACTGAAACCTTTGCCACAAAAATGTATATCAAAACTAATTTTAAAAATGTATTAAACAGAATGACAGCTCAAACCAAGCACAGGCGCACGGTGCACTTTTGGCGTGGCCAAACAGATCACTGCAACCTTCCCACCTGTTTTCCATTCAACCAGAGAAGTGTGGAGATAGATGGAATACAAGCAGGTGGGAAGGTGCTCCTTTGGAAAGACGCCAAAGGAGCAAGCAGATCATGTGCTTGGTTTGAACAGTCATGCACGGACTCGCTTTTAGAAATCATTGATCAGAAATCTGGTCATATGTCATTGATCGCGGTGAACCGACCATGCCTGAGAATGGCACTTTGTTGAATCCCACCGAACAGAGTCATGGTCCCGCTTGTGCGCCACAACCTGCATCATTGTCCGCTGTACCTAGCTGTATCCACTAGTCTCATAGACAACAAAGAGCGCAATGGCAAGCATGTGGGATTGTTGCTCCATTTAAACCAGGCACCCCAGAGTCACTTTCATGGGCTCAAGAGATTTACCCCTTTAAAGGGAATCTGTCAACAGGTTTTGCTATGTAATCTGAAGACAGCAAGAGACAGAGGTTGAGGCACAGAATTCAGGGATTTGTCACTTGTCAAAGTGCATGAGATTGTTTACTAATAAGTAAGCACCTCACTGTCTATGGACTTTCTACATGGAGTCTGGTGTGGGCGGGGTTAGCTGTGCTCTGGGCGGGCTTAGCTTTCTCAGCTCTGCTTCATTCCAAATCTAAAAGCTCAGATTGTGTCAGAACGGTGGCACCCAGTAATCTAAGTGACACATCGTTGGATTCAGCCTCTCTTTGCCTACATCATGCTGCACTCAGAGGAAGTAGCAAAAACCCGCTGTCAGATTCCCTTTAAGCTGCGCTGCCTGTTCACATCTACTCCATACAGGAGACTGCAGCGACACCTAGGATTGCCAATTCAGTGACCCTAAAGATGGGAAAATATTGAGGCTGAAAATAAAAACCTTAGGACATAAAGACTGAAAAGGATACAGTTTTGCCTTTTAAGGTGCTGAGACCCATTAGTCCGGTGAGCTCATCACCCTCCTGCGAACATTGCCACAAGAGCTCACAATTGGAGACGTGATCAGACAGATGAGTCTTCGGAAGAAATGCAGGACTTTCCTCGGGCAGAATCAGCACATTCAGCCCGTCATCTGCCTTACTCGCGATTTTCACATTAATAGTCTGACAAAAAGAAAAACAAAACATAGAATTACACGTAATACAGTGACCCGAGCCTACAGATAACATTTTACACAATGGAAAACTAAAAACATTGAAAAGACCCCAAATTTTATATCCCTGCTAAAGGCAGGTATTATGGGCAAACTGCAAGAGGTGCAAGAGTTAATAACAAAAAAGCTATGAAAGACCACAAGGGTCTGCTGTTAGGGCCACTACAATTACAGGTCTCCATTTCTTCGTATGCTCTCTGTATTATACAGGACACCAGCACTTTGAACTCGATGCTAGAGGCGTTTTCCCATGTTAGTAAATATGGTAGGTAAAATTACAAAGTGCCTGTAAAAAAAAAAATACACTTCATTCTCAGAAACAGAAGGATTTTTAATTCTATAGCTTATAGTCTAGCTTACCGGCCACCTCTGGAGTCTATGAGGTGGCCGAATTCACAAACAAGGAGCGTGCGCTGACAAGCTTTTTGCTCTAGAGCACGTCAAACTCTGACCCGCGGACCAAATCTGGCTCACAGGGCGAGTATATTTGGCCTCCTAAAGTGCCAGGCGGATCTCCAGGCCAGCATCGCACTTTTAACTATATCGGCATCCAAGATGCCATGCCAATAGAGTGGAAGGCAACGCGTCATTACAACTCGCCCGTTGTACCAAGATGTGCAGAGGAACTAAAGACACCATGAAGAGACTAGAGCCGCAGGAAAACAGGCAGAGGTATTTATTTTTTAAACGTGGGGAGTATAATACTGTATGGGGAACTATATGGGGCCCATTACACTGTATGGAGTACTATTTAGGGCCATTATGCAGTATAGAGCATTATGTGGGGCCCATTAAACTGTATGGAGCACTATGTGAGGCCCACTATACTGTATGGAGCACTATGTGGGGCCATTATACTGCATGGAGCACTATGTAGGGTCTATAACACTGTATGGAGTACTATGTGAGGCCTATTATACTGTGTGGAGCACTATTGGGGCCTATTATACTGTATAGAGCACTATGTGGGGCCCATTACACTGTATGGATCACTGTGTGGGGCCTATTATACTGTATAGAGCACTATGTGGGGCCATTATACTGCATGGAGCACTATGTAGGGTCTATTACACTGTATGGAGTACTATGTGAGGCCTATTATACTGTGTGGAGCACTATTGGGGCCTATTATACTATATAGAGCACTATGTGGGGCCATTATACTGTATGGAGCACTATGTGAGGCCTATTATACTGTATGGAGCACTATGTGGGGCCATTATACTGTATGGAGCACTATGTGGGGTCTATTACACTGTATGGAGCACTATGTGGGGCTCATTATATTGTATAGAGCACTATGTGGGGCCATTATACTGTATGGAGCACTATGTGGGGCCATTATACTGCATGGAGCACTATGTGGGGCCCATTACACTGTATGGAGTACTGTGTTGGGCCCATTATACTGTATGGAGCACCATGTGGGGCCATTACACAGTATGGAGCAGTATGTTGGGCCCATTACACTGTATGGAGCACAATGTGGGGCCTATTATATTGTATAGAGCACTATGTGGGGCCATTATACTGTATGGAGCACTATGTGAGGCTACTGTACTGTATGGCACACTTCTGCTTCATTCTAAATCTAAAAACTCTGTGTCCAGTAATTTGTGTGACACATTGTTGGATTCAGGGTCTCTTTGCCTACATCATGCTGTTCTCAGATGAGAGCGCAGCATACTTATGTGATCACAGCTCTATTGATTGCTATAGGTTTTTGGGAGAATTTTTTCACATGAGTGAACACAGCCTAAACATGGAGTATCATTATAGAACAGAAGTCATGCATGCTCACTATCACTGCATTTATACAAGACCCCTTTTTTCGGTTGATGCCCCATAATCCTACACTTATCGGTGGGATAACCCTGTTAAAATACACGGGCCTTCAGAACCTGTCCATTATCTATATTCCAAAAGATGGAAAACATACACGTGGCCATTCACCTTAAACGAAGTGGGCATGAACCCGTAGATTTGGGTGGGACAGGCTGACCATCCGATTTGGCTGGAGAGATCCTGACTCTCACCTGAAGGCAGATGTCAGAACAAGAGAGATCGGGCAATTGGATTTCTAACACACCCAATCATTTTGTTCTTTTTTCAAGGAAGAAAACCCACCAGACCTGTCTGGCAGCGACATTCAGCCCTCATTCGGTGATGCACTGAGAGTGCATGTGTATAGGGGGGTACTGAGCATTGGCTATGGGAGTGTGACCCCATAACATTTCTGCAAATAAAATCCCATTCTTTCCTTACCACACTGAAGGAATGGCCAGTTATGTGCAGAGACTTAACTGAACTGTCCCCATCACAGACACGGAGCAAAAATAAGAGAAACTATCAGACAGCGATGATACTGGGCCAGAAATACCTTTCCATCTGTACAGACTTGTGTAACCTCTTTTACAGGCTTAGATTTCTTCACTCCTTTCTCCTCCTCATCAAGCATCTTGAAGGACAGCCGTAGTTTCCCCATCTCAGGATTACAATCCAAAATTCTTACTTTAACCACCTGAAAATGAAGCAAAGCCACATACATATCACTAATATAAAATACACTATATGGCAAAAAGTGTCAGGACAAGAGTCTCATTCATTCAATTCAGATATTTTGCTCAGTCCAATCGTTATAGTGAGACTATGGGACTCTGCCACATGATGTCGTAATGGTTGATTCACTACACAAAGTACAAGGAGGCGTCTGGATGCATTTTTTAAAAATATAATAATATTACAGGTTACGGCCCGGGCACTAGATTGTGTGATTGGACACTAATCAGGGGAACTAGTCCGATTGCCGTACGTGGAGGCAATATGGGGCAATTAGCATCTGCCTTGTGGGTTTTTTTTACTTCTTCTGGATCAACAAGTTAGTCTATAGGTTAAACTTAACGCACGTATGTCTACCTTCAACCTTAGAAACTATTAAAACTATTACCTGTCCCTGATAGAAAACTTCTTCTGGTGATGTTATATATTCAGTGCTCAACTCCATGATTGGTGCCAGCCCTTGGACATTGTTATAAAACCGGACGATGCAGCCGTAACTTCTCACGGATCGGATAAAGCCGTGAGTGACCAGGCCAGGGGTAGCATCGTGGTAGGTGGTGATGATTGGCAACTTCGAATTTATCAGAATTTTCTTCCTGGTCAAGATCAACTTCTTGGCTGCTGGGTCCACACTTAGGACCTGTGCAATATTCGGAGACAAGGATAAAATCAGTGACACAGAAGTTCCAGAATTCTCAAAGACCAAAGTGCGATTTCCTCACCCTGCACTTGATCTTGGTCCCAGGCTTGTATTTCTTCTCCGGGTGCTGCAGAGTGACGTCTGCCAGGTGCAGGGTGGGCACAATACCATTCAGGCGTTTCGTGATATCCACTATCATTCCTATTGGCGTTATACTGTTTACCATTCCCTGTGTAAGAAAAAGGCAGATGTGTGGGCAACTCAAGCATAGAGAGTATATAGATCTTACCAATGAGGGATCACGCCAAAAGGAGCCACCTTACAACAATAACCCTTGTACATATTTCTTATTGGAGCATATGGACCTCACAGACAAACCCCGGGACTTCCCTAGCACAAACATATCCTCAGCAGCCATCACTGCAGGGAAAATGTACATCCACCCTTACTGATCCTCCGATCCATTCTTGCCCAGATCACCACAACTAACTACTACTGATGAGCGAACGCTCTCGGTTAAGGCGTTATCTGAGCATGCTCGTGTGCTAACCAAGTGTTTTCGGGTTCGAGTCCCCGCGGCTATTAGACAATCCCTGCATGTGATGTGACCAGGGCTGTGAAGTCAGAGTCGGAGCCCATTTTGGTGGAGTCGGTGTCATGGAAATTGAGGAGTCGGAGGTTTGGCTTACCGACTCCAGAGCCCTGGTAGTGACTGTCAAACAGACGCGAAACATGCAGCCGTGGGGACTCAAACATATTTTTTGAGCACGCCGAAAACACTCGGTTAGCACCCGAGCATGCTCAGATAATACCTTATCTGACCACGTTCACTCATCACTAGTAACTACACCCTTGAGTTTCCGGCTCCTTTCCCATCGATATCCTGAATGCAGCAGTAGAGCCAATCCTTACTGACCAGCAAAGACATCGATGACTACTCTGGTTTATTTCAACAGCTTAGCCAGCCCCCTTCTATACCACATATAGGACGTGACAGAAAAGAGGGCTGACAACTACTGAAATGAGAAGTCAGAGATCCCCCTTTACACATCTGACACACAAGGGTCTCTTCTATGTCAAACCCAAACTCAATGTGGAGCTGTCGAATCTGGTGCCAATATACTAGAATTAAGTAAGGCGCCCCCCTCCATCTCAAGATGTTGGCAAGCTGCTAACCCTCTACTACCTGCAACATCCCTGGTGTCTCTTCTAAATAGCAAGGGAAAGGACAAGAGGTCGGCACTCCATGTTCTGGCGTGGTGCTCGTGGAGGAAGTATAAATGGAAAGACAAAAAATCCTGACACTCAAGTATCGAGTAGTAGAGGTTTTCTTGCACTCATGAGTGCCAGGATTCTTTGCCTCTTCTAAGTAGGAGGCCTGTGAGACATAATGAGTATGTCACAATGTAAAGATGTCACCAGAGATGTTACAGGTAGCACAAGGTTCGTAGTGTTCTGGTCAGGCACAAACGAACTACTGACTTGGACGCTGGACCAGGGTCTTGCAAATCTTTTTTAACACCTACATACTTTACTACTGCACATCGGTGAACACTGGATTTAGATTTACCTCCAGAACTTGTCCAACCTGCACATCTTCAAGTCTCAAGTAAACGCCTTCCAGAACCCCTCTGTAAGGAAAAATAATAATTTAAAAGGTAAGAGAGGAAAATATATCAGCATCAGACAAATATACAGTATATACTCCACGATCACACTATGGCCAAACTAGAATCACCACTTTCACCTAGGACAATACTCTGTAGGGGAGTTCTTGTGTACCCTTGGACTTGGCTATTAAAAGGGGTTTTCCACTGTGTGTGACTGCAGACTTGCAGTGCAAGTGCTGTGAAGATTCACTGGTGCCAGGAGCATGATCGCAAGTATGTGATTTGCATAATGTGGTCACATGACAACTAGATGGGTGCAATGTATTGGGCGGGGCCAGACACAGACTAGTCAGAATGTGACCGGAAGTATGCAAACTATGTGCGCCGGAGAATCCTCACAGCATGTACACTGCACACTGTGAAGATTCACAAGTCTGCTGTCACAGAGTGACTGCAGACTTGTAGCCTAAGGCTGGACGATCCCTTTAAAGTCGCTTTTAGCATTTAGCGGAACTCTGTAGGGTTTCTTGAGCTAAACTACTACATAATAGCATTCTGGACACTGCTGTTATTGCAATATGTGGAAGATAAAAAAAACAACAACACTAAAAATCCTGTAAGGAGGCTTCTTGGTATGTGACTTAGGAAAGTCTGTATGGGTTTTGTTATGGAAAAGATGCAAATATGCAGCAAATTCTCTGTTTGGAACCTGCGGTGAATATTTGTAGGATAAATTAACAAACTGCAGACTTGTAGTCTGAAGTGCAGATAGAAGCCATGTATTTTCTCAGCAGCGTGTGGATGGGATTTTGGGACATTTCATCCACAATGCCGGTTCTCTACTATGCAGGTGATTTTCCGTCTGGGAAATCAAGAGAAAAAAGTAAGCTTTTTTTTGGTCTTATTATGGGATAGGATGCAGCAAATCCGGTTTTTGTTTTTTCTTGTACAATAGAAGTTTCAAGGTGTCTTTATTTTCTTATCTTGAAAAAAAAATAAAACCACACCCACAGTACCCATACCTTACTAAACGATGCAAGAATGCGATAGGAAAAAGGCGCAACATGTATGAGGACATGAGGTCAGACGGAGTCCAAAGCATCATCTTGTAGGCTCCATTTGATTCCCTGAAGCGGCTATATTGGATGTAAAGTCTGAATACAGTCCGACGTGGACACTAAAAACCTGACAAGGTGTCTACAAAAAATAACAACTTACTTTTTAAAGGACAGCAGGAGTGTCTGATCCATAGGACTA
The DNA here is from genome assembly GCF_051348905.1 of Ranitomeya variabilis. NCBI lineage: Eukaryota > Metazoa > Chordata > Amphibia > Anura > Dendrobatidae > Ranitomeya > Ranitomeya variabilis. The sequence continues at coordinate 68,820,554 of NC_135235.1, read as the reverse complement.
AACTCTATAACTCGCCCCTTATGGACTGTTCCTTCTTTGAACTTTTGCACAGTTTTTAACTTTGTTAAAGCAAGATCTTTTTTCTGTAAGACAAAAAATTGAAAAAAGCAAAAAAGTGCCATAAGAGATAATGGAATCATTAAAGTAACAGTGAGTTTACAAGTAAGACGCAGGGATCACACCGATGCATAACGAGAAACATGTCTGAAAAGCGGAGCTCGTGATTCAAGACTTGGAGTAAAAGAGTATTACGGTAAGAATGGGGTGGGCCGAAGACACTCAGTTAGCATACGAGCATGCTCGGATAATACCTTATCTGAGTACGTTTGCTCATCACTAGTTTTTACTGAAATAAGTAACCAGTATACAATGAGAGACACTTTGCCGCTACTTACCATTAGGATGCGTTCACACAAGCGGATACAGACCGCAATGCCCAGACGGGTTTCCTGACTCAAACTCAAAGGCACATGTGAGGCTGTCAGTTCAGGGACAGGAGACCACCGCCAGCCTGGGCTTTCAGTCCGTATATGCTCATATGACTCAGGACTTATCTAAAGCTAGTGTGTAGTTCCTGTCAGTGGGCGCTATGAATAGGACCATGCGCTGTTTGCTATGCCCTTTCCATAACATACCACTTTAACCAAAAACAACAAAAAGGGGTTCACTGGATGTTTTTTTTCCATTAGCATACATAGGTCAGGACCCGCATCCATCAGGCATACAGGCGGTATATGTCTTATGCCATAAATATCTCATAAATGCTCGAGATGGTGATACGCCTTCATACCGAGCATCCCTGCCCCCACCGATAAAGTGTCATTAATTTTTAGTTATTGCTCAGAACTTACAAGTGAAAATCCGGAGGTTACTCCATCCAAGTGAAACACAGCCCCCGCACGCTTGTGCAATGCAGTCACTGTGCAGCGCTCGTGCAACGTGCCGATCCGGTCACTGCTCAGCTGCATGACGGAGCTCCCGGGCTGCAGGAAGCACTTCTGAAGGGTCAGACGAATGGCCTTAGAAGACCGGTCAATCCACAAGATGCAAGCTTTCATCTGGAGGAAGAAAAGAGACTTCAGATCTCATTAAATCGCAGTGAAATCTAACTAAACACGACCCGTCGGATCTCTGACATGACCGGTGTTCATTAGCCATACACAATTCTTGAGCACCTGGAACGGAGTGTAGCTCCTCTGTTATTCTTCCCAAAAAATGCATAAATAGATTGACAACAGTTGTCACAATCCCTCATCAATAAGGTTTGTCCCAACACTAATATTTCCAGAAGGAATAAGCAAGTATGAAATTCTACAAAAAAAAAGCTGTACTAAGGATATGCAGGTATATCCAAAACCAAACATGCTCTGTGCACATCTAGAAGGAGAAATTTAGTGAAAATGTCATTAGGAGGATTGCAGTGCCATTTACCCTGCAGATTAACACTGTATCTGCAAGTGAATAACATTTCTGGACATGACAGGTTTCCTTTCCTTGAAATGGTTGGTTTCTCTACATCGACATTCCACCAGCACTATAGGTGCATGAACTTCCTTTCCCTCACTTACACACTTGCATTGCATCTGCCATTGTCCAATGGTTGCCTGTCCTTAAAAGAAAGTTCACCCACTGCTACGACTGTATACAGCTTGAAAGACAGGAGAGCGGCGACACCGAAATCCTGTAACTCACCTTGGTGTCCCTGCTCCTAGAGACGGAAAGGACTATTTGCAGATTGTATATATAGTCTACGAAATAAGCAATGAGCCATATACAGACCAGACAGAGGTCAGCAGGAGACTCTTCTGGCCTCCACCTAGTGAATGGAGACCTATGGCTTAATTCAGCGCAGCTGCTGAACGTTCTCCCGACACATACGGCAATGGTACCATACTGGGTGGAAAGAGCCCACAGAGCAACAATCCAAAAGGAAAAGCAAGAGGAACTCCTGTGCAAAATGGTGAACCGAAAACTGCCCAACATTCATTAGATCGTGGATTTCTTCAGGAGTGGAAAAGCAAACAATTATATTAACAGGTATGGACACATACCGTCTGATCTTTCTTGTAAGAGTTGACTTTCTTGGACTCCAAGTGCAGGAAATCCACAACCCCAGTGTAGCATGACAGGAAGGATAGCATGACACGATCAGAGGAGACCTAGGGGGAAGACAAAAACAACTCAGTTACCATTGCATCCCATTGGAACCAAAACCCAACTATTCCCCGCTGCAGAGTGTGGAGTCTGTGAGGTCAGTACCTTCTGAACCTGCGCTTTTACCACCAGACCAGGCACAAGATTATTCAGGGTCCATTTCTGCTCCTCTGTAGCGATGGCTGTAGCCACATCAGACTGTGTGATGGACAGGCGAACAATTCGGCCACTATTCTTTACTTCATCAATCACACAGTTGAGGTACTGTCCGACCTGCAGAGAAGTCACTGTACACATAAAGCAGAAAAAAAAAGGTCATCTCATTTTCATTTGCCGGGCAGTTTAATGGCATCTATTGTCCCGTTATCACAAATGTCCATTATAATGAACCTCCTTACATTATGTACAGCATGACGCCGATTTCTAGTTCTCCTTTAAAGTAGCACTCAAGAATATATAATGCCAACTGGCACTATTCTATCTATAGATTTTGTTGCATTCGATTCTATACATTTGGAAACAGTCTACTAGTCCTTTACATGCTCTTCTGAATAGACACGAGGATAAACTTGTACTAAATTTTTTCTATAAGATGTCATCATTACATATCAAAGTTCTGCTGACAGCTATCGGATTTTTCCCTCTTATACCTCTGTATGTCATTTATACAGCTTAAGATACATTTTCTGCTTTATGTTGGAGCAGTAATATAGTAGGAGTCTATACAGTTAGTAACTGCAGCTAACCACAGCTTCAGCTTATCGCTCGGTCTTCTGCTTGTGATAGGTTACTCCCAGCTTTTACTGATTGTGTAAATTTCGCCTCAGTTCTATGTTCAGACTCTGCAGTGTATCTTACATGATGCAGCCTTAGGCCTCTTTCACACTTGCGTCGTGTGACGTCCGTCGCAATGCGTCGTTTCGGGGAAAAAAAAACCGGATACTGCAAATGTGCCTGCAGGATGCGATTTTTTCCCATAGACTTGTATTGCCGACGGATCGCGACGTATGTCCATACGTCGCGCCCGTCGTGCACTGGATGAGTCGTGTTTTGGCGGACCATCGTCACGAAAATACGTTCAAGGGAACGTTTTTTCGTACTTCGGGTCCGCTATTTCCTACCGCGCATGCGCGGTCGAAACTTTGCACCCTCCTCCCCGGGACTTTACAATGGGCAGCGGATGCGTTGAAAAACTGCATCTGCTGCCCACGTTGTGCCGAATTTTCACAACGTGCATCGGTACGTCGCACCGACGCTTAGCGATGGGCCCATGACGACGCAAGTGTGAAAGAGGCCTTTCACTGTTATTCTTGCCTCCTGCTTAGATGCAGCATAAGTGTATCTATGTAATCACCTACTACTTGTGATAAGGGGAAACCTAAAACAAGCAGGAGGCAGGGAAGATTGTCTCATGTGATGCAGCATCAGTCTCACTAAACCTCTTCCTATGAGTCAGGAATCAGCAATTCTGTCAATTACTTCTGTAGTCAGATAGAAGACAACACAGAGCTCCTGCTCACATGCAAAGCCAGAAGCATTAAAGGAAGAAGTTTGGAGGCCACAAACGAACAAACATAGCCCACAAATGGCACATTAACTAAAACAGATATATATATATATATAAGGCATGATAAAAAAATATCCTGTGAAACACTAAGCCATTGCAACTAATTTTCTACAAAGCCTCCTCATTTCAAGGGCTCAAAAGTAATTAGACAAATTAACTGTATCATAAATAAAATGTTCATTTTGAATACTTCGTAGAGAATCCTTTGCAGGCAATGACTGCCTGTAGTCTGGAAGCCATGGACGTCACCAAACACTGGGTTTCCTCCTCTGCGATGCTTTGCCGGCCTTTCCTGCAGCTGACTTCAGTTGTTGCCCGTTTGTGGGTCTTTCTACTGTAAGTTTTGTCTTCCGCATGTGAAATGCTGCTCGATGGGCCCGAGATCTGGTGACTGACTCGGCCATCGCAGAATATTTCACTTCTTTGCCTTAAACTCCTGTGTTGCTTTCACAGTATGTTTTGGGTCATGGTCCATCTGTACTGTGAAGAACTGTAAACCTTGCTGCATTTGGTTGAATCTGAGCAGAAAGTATCGCCCTGTACACACAGGATTCAGCCGGCTGCTTCTGACTTCAGTCACATCATCAATAAACATTAGTGACCCAGGGACATTGGAAGCCATGCATGGCCAATTCTCACGCCATCACGTTGCCTCCGCCATGTTTTACAGAGGATGTGGTGTACACTGGATCATGAGCCGTTCCAAGCTTTATCAAAACTTTCTTCTTCCCATCATTCAGGTACTGGTTGATCTTAGTTTCATCTGTCCAATGAATGCTTTCCCAGAACAGCGATGACTTCTTTAGAGTTTTTTTGGCAATGTCTAATCTGGCCTATTTTTAAGGCTAATTAATTGTTTGCACCTTATAGTGAACCCTCTGTATGTGTCCTCATTAAGTATTTTTATGATAGACTTCCTTTCTGGAGAGTATTTTTCACTTGGGTAGATGTTGTGAAGGTTTTTTTCTTCACCATGGAAAGGATTCTATGATCATCCACCATTGTTGTCTTCCATGGACATCCAGGCCTTTTTCAGTTCCCAAGCTCACCAGAGCATTCTTTTTTGCTGAATATATTAAACTGTTGATTTGGCCACTCCTAACATTTTTGCTGTCTCTCTGATGGATTTCTTCTTTTTTTTTTTTTTTTTCAGCCTAAGGATGTTCCGCTTCTCTTCCATTGAGAGCTTGTTTGACCACATGCTGTGGGTTCACAGCAATAGCTGCCAAATGCCACTCCTGGAATCAGCTCTAGACCTTTTTCCTGCTTAATTGACGATGGATTAACGAAGGAAAATCCCGTCCAGCCCATTAAAAAGCTTTTTAGATAATGGTCCAATTACCTTTGATCCCTTCAAAAAGAGGCAGCTACATATTAAAAAGCTGTAATTCCTAAACCCTTACTCCAATTAGAATTTGAATATCCTCAAATTAAAGCTGAGAATCTGTACTTTAAACCCATATTGATTATATAACTGTATCTGAATATGTTTTGGTAAGCAGCCAAAATGCCAAAACTTGTGTCACTGTGTCCAAATATTTCAGGACCTTACTGTATAAGTCTCTATGCATTTATTTAAGTGCTTATTCTGTACCATGACAGCATCACATATAGTCGCTGCCTACAAGTCTATGAGAACTTCATCACCTTAGCGAATATTATATACATCTATTTAATACATCCTTACATATACTTGTCTGGTTTAGATACACTTGAGCCTTTTGACGAGGCAAGAAAGCTTTAGTTCCCCCAATTCCTAGGTCAACGAGATATCCATGGTCTTCAACACTGGAAACACAACCGCAGAGAAACTGGGGAGGACAGATAAAATGTCACCACATCAGCAGGGACAGAAGTACCAGGGATTTATCATTCTGCCATTAGAGAAGAAATAGGCAGAAGAGCAACAAGGCAACCGGACGGAGCTACTAGAAAAGTGTGACATCAGAACTAGATACGATAGGAGGTAATTAACAGAGCAGTAGGGAGCGCTGCCACAAATACTGTATGTAACAGCGATATCCGCACTCTGGCAATTTCTTTGCAAGTGATCTAAGATAGCAATGCGATATCCAATTATGGGACAATCCTTTTTACAGTGGCGTCTTAAAGTTGCTCACACACGTAGGACAGCCGTCAGCAAAATCAGTATTCATCCAACGGTTATCTCTCTACAAACCCTTATCTACACGAATGCTTGGAACAGGCATGTGTGTTTATTTTACAACTCTGGCAATATCTAATATTACTAAAGGGGGTGTCCAGAGAAATCAAGTTATCACCTATTTGAGACCTGCACTGATCAACAGAACAGGGAACTTTAATCAAAGCTAGAATGAGGTGACATTGCACTTGCTTGACCGCCACTCCATTCATTCCCTATGGGACTGCTCTAGTCTTTTCCAGCAGCCTCAGAGAATGAGTCGGAAGTCTCATTTTGTAACTGGAAGAAAAGTGCTCAATCAGGGATAAAAATTTCCCATTCTGCTGATTAATGCGGGTCTCAGCGCTTGGACCCCTATTGATCAGCAAGTTATTACCTATCCCGTGGAAAGGCAAGATAACTTGTTATAACTGAACAACCCCTTACATGTATGATGAAATCTATTAAATGCCCACAGAATGAGGTTTTCAGCACCATCGTCAGTGAGGAAAGCAGATGTGCGTGAAGCCTTGCAGAGATGTACATCAGGGTGAGCTAATGGCCGGCAAGTTAGCCTTTAAATATGGAACTACTATTTTGTATCTCCAAAAATTGTTTGAACTGTTGCTTTACCAGTTTATTTGTAGAATAGGTCACAGAATATACATGCGATCTAGAAAGATTGAAATGCTGACAAGACCTACCATGCCCATGTGCAACGAAGAAGGCGTCAGATCCGCATTGACCAGCTTGGGGTTCAGAGACAGTTTGATACTTGGGTACCCACCAGACGTGGTCTCCAGGCGGCTCACTGCACATCTAACCAGCATCCCTGGTGAGTACAGGGCAGACAGCGGTAACAGAGCCTACAACAAAGAGACAACTCAGGGGGAGCCCAATACAAGCAACACAGGTTATTACATGTATCGAGTCAATGCGACATCTTTGATGGGAAGTGTAGGTGCAATGAATGCCTGGTTGAGGGCAAGAGATGGGGGGACGGGGAGGCGAGAGACGGGGAAGCGAGACGAGAGACGGGGAGGCGAGGCGAGAGACGGGGAGGCGAGGCGAGAGACGGGGAGGCGAGGCGAGAGACGGCGTGTATAACTTATGAAAAGTTTCGGTTGCAGACATGCTCATCTGAACGTTGTGCTCCTTTGTGTCTGATTTGCTCGGCACACTCCTGCTTTGATAGCCGAACCAATAGTACAAATTACATTGCAAGCATTTCTTTTCAAACAATTGCATTGGACATCATTTTTCTTGATTTCTTTACAGCAAGACAATGCATTTAAATCAGTCTGGTAAGGTGTTTGACATTTCCAGCTGGTCTTTAGAGTTTGCAATTTACATTCCATGGAAGAAGGCCCGCACCTCTAAATCTCTTGGGCGTTGCTTGCACCCAAAGTGGAAGAAGCAGCTTCCACGCTGCAGACGTCAGAAACGAATGAGGGCGCTCTAGATCACTTTCCTTTACCATTTTCATAAAGGAAGCTCGAATCCTTACCTCCAGTGGTTCATCAGTTTCCACTTGCTCACTAAGCAATTTGGTGTAGGCCTCACAAACATTTATTGCTTGAACGTAGCCAATGAGCCCATAAGGTAAATTAATGGACAACTCAAAATCTTTTGCTTCTTTCACACATCCCAGGAGCAGCATGCCATCATGGAGGTTCTGCAATTGAGTAAGAAGTCGTCATGATCCAAAAGTGATTAATAATACAATATACTTAAAAAAATAGAATGTTGTTCCTCCGTTATTTCTCCTGGTAATTTAGATATAGACAACTGAACTTTACTTTCTACAGAAGGATTTAGCTCTATGCACCTGCCTACATTAAAATTAAATGTATGGATACCCTCTAATGTGACATGTGCGATGGTAAAGCTCAGTTGTCAAATTACTCACACATTTCCAGGAAGGATGAAAGAATGGGTGATGAAGAATAGACATGTCATTTTTAGAAAAGTCTACCAACCTTAAAATTCAGTAATTCAATGCCTCTGTCTTTTTTTTCTGTGCTCTTATCCGGCTTGAAAATCTCTGATTTGTCCCTTAAAATCTTCTTCTTTTTCTTCTTTATCTCTTCTATTTCTTCATGGTGTGTCTAAATAGGAATATTAATGTACTATTTGTACTGCAATCGACTAAAGTAGCAATGATTATAAGGGCTGTAATACATAGAATAATCTTAGAATAACAATAGGAGTGCTGATTTCAAAAAATGTGGCATCTTTAAACAGATTGTCCACAAGACCCTCACCGATCAGCTGTACTCCGCTCCAGCTTGATAGACACGGTGCACGGAGCTGTACTCCATAGTGGTGTACGGACTTTAACCCCTTCCCGACCTGTGACACAGCGTATGCGTCATGAAAGTCGGTGCCAATCCGACCTGTGACGCATATGCTGTGTCACAGAATGATCGCGTCCCTGCAGGCTGGGTGAAAGGGTTAACTCCAATTTCACCCGACATGCAGGGACAGGGGGAGTGGTACTTCAGCCCAGGGGGGGTGGCTTCGCCCCCCCGTGGCTACGATCGCTCTGATTGGCTGTTGAAAGTGAAACAGCCAATTAGAGCAATCTCTAATATTTCACCTATGAAAATTGGTGAAATATTACAATCCAGCCATGGCCGATGATGCAATAGCATCTGCCACGGCTGGAGACCCCGATCTGCCCCCCCCACCGCCACCGATCTCCTCCTCTCCGTCCTGTCATGTCCCATGCTCCCCTCCGTCCTCCTGTCCGCTCCCCCGTCCTCCTGTCTGCTCCCCCCGTGCTCCGATCCCCCCTCCCCGTGCTCGGATCGCACCCCCCCCATACTTACCGAGCTCCGATGTCTCTCCCGGTGTCCTCGGTCTTCTCCATGGGTGCCGCCATCTTCCAAAATGGCGGGCGCATGCGCAGTGCGCCCTCCGAATCTGCCGGACGGCAGATTCTTTCCAGGTACATTTTGATCGCTGTGATAGGTTCTATCACAGCGATCAAAATAAAAAAAATAGTAAATAACCCCCCCCCCCTTATCACCCCCATAGGTAGGGACAATAATAAAATACAGAAATTATATTTATTTTTGTTTTTCCATTAGGGTTAGGGGTAGGGTTGCACTTAGGGATAGGGTTGCACTTAGGGATAGGGTTGCACTTAGGGATAGGGTTGCACTTAGGGATAGGGTTGCACTTAGGGATAGGGTTGCACTTAGGGATAGGGTTGCACTTAGGGATAGGGTTGCACTTAGGGATAGGGTTGCACTTAGGGATAGGGTTAGAATTAGGCTATGTGCACACGGGTGCAGATTTGGCTGCGGATCCACAGCGGATTGGTCGCTGCGGATTCGTAGCAGTTTTCCAGCACATTTACAGTACCACGTAAACCTATGGAAAACCAAATCCGCTGTGCCCATGGTGCAGAAAATACAGCGCGAAACGTTGCGTTGTATTTTCCGCAGCATGTCAATTCTTTGTGCGGATTCCGCAGCGTTTTACATCTGCTCTATAATAGGAATTTGCAGGTGAAATCCACACAAAAAACACTGGAAATCCACGGTAAATCCGCAGGTAAAGCGCAGTGCGTTTTACCTGCAGATTTTTCAAAAACGGTGCGAAAAATCCGCACACAAATTCGCAACGTGGCCACATAGCCTTAGGGTTAGGATTGGAATTAGAGTTAGGGTTGGAATTAGGGTTAAGACTAGGGTTAGGGGTGTGTTGGGGTTAGTGTTGGGAGTTAGAATTGAGGGGTTTCCACTGTTTAGGCACATCAGGGGGTCTCCAAACGCGACATGGCGCCACCATTAATTCCAGCCAATCTTGCGTTGAAAAAGTCAAATGGTGCTCTCTCCCTTCCGAGTCCCGACGTGTGCCCAAACAGTGGTTTACCCCCACATATGGGGTACCAGCGTACTCAGGAGAAACTGGACAACAACTTTTGGGGTCCAATTTCTCCTGTAACCCTTGAGAAAATAAAAAATTGCGGGCTAAAAAATTATTTTTGAGGAAAGAAAAATTATTTTTTATTTTCACAGCTCTGCGTTATTAACTTTTGTGAAGCACTTTGTAGTTCAAAGTGCTCACCACACATCTAGATAAGTTCCTTTGGGGGTCTAGTTTCCAAAATGGGGTCACTTGTTGGGGGTTTCTACTGTTTAGGCACATCAGGGGCTCTGCAAACACAACGTGACGCTCGCAGAGCATTCCATCAAAGTCTGCATTTCATAACGTCACTACTTCACTTCCGAGCCCCGGCATGTGCCCAAACAGTGGTTTACCCTCACATATGGGGTATCAGCGTACTCAGGAGAAACTGGACAAGAACTTTAGGGGTCAAATTTCTCCTGTTACCCTTGGGAAAATTAAACCATTCTGGGCTAAAAAATTATTTTTGAGGAAAGAAAACGTATTTATTATTTTCACAGCTCTGCGTTATAAACTTCTGTGAAGCACTTGGGGGTTCAAAGTGCTCACCACACATCTATATTAGTTCCTTGGGAGGTCTAGTTTCCAAAATGGGGTCACTTGTGGGGGAGCTCCAATGTTTAGGCACACAGGGGCTCTCCAAACGCGACATGGTGTCCGCTAACGATTGGAGCTAATTTTCCATTCAAAAAGTCAAATGGCGCGCCTTCCCTTCCGAGCCTTGCCGTGCGCCCAAACAGTGGTTTACCCCCACATGTGAGGTTAAAAAAAATGGTTTTGTAAATTTTGTTGTAAAAATGAGAAATCAGTGGTCAAATTTTAACCCTTATAACTTCCTAGCAAAAAAAAAAATTTGTTTCCAAAATTGTGCTGATGTAAAGTAGACATGTGGGAAATGTTATTTATTAACTATTTTGTGTCACATAACTCTCTGGTTTAACAGAATAAAAATTCAAAATGTGAAAATTGCGAAATTTTCAAAATTTTCGCCAAATTTAAGTTTTATTTCACAAATTAACGCAGAAATTATCGACCTAAATTTACCACTAACATGAAGCCCAGTATGTCACGAAAAAACAATCTCAGAACCGCTAGGATCCGTTGAAGCGTTCCTGAGTTATTACCTCATAAAGGGACACTGGTCAGAATTGCAAAAAATGGCCAGGTCATTAAGGTCAAAATAGGCTGGGTCATGAAGGGGTTAAAGGGACCCACCATGTCCCCAAATGACCTGCTGGTTCATAGCATTACTATTACATTACAATGATGTCGAGCCGCCGTGCCGAAGGTGCAGCTACTGGGAGAGAGTGAATTTATTTCTCCCAGCAGCCGCCAGCTTTCAATCACCGCATTGTGAGTAAATAAATATATTTTTAAAGTTATATTAAAAATATTTCCTTTTGAACCTAAGGCAAAATGGCTCATTGACATACAGAAAAGAGGTTGTCATCTTCTCGCGGCCTCTTCTTAATGCCAGTTACTTCGGATTTCTTCTGTACGCCCCCTCGGGGGAAACTCTCTTCCATTTTGGTGTATGTCTGATAAAGAAAAAAAACAAATAAAACATTACAAAACTATTAAGAGAATTGTACTTTTTCACTCTACGATGAAAATCGCAAGCAAGTCGGCTGCTATTGCCTGCACACCATTAAACTATTCCATCAGTCGTGCTTCAGCACATTTTTACATATGGAATTCATGGTATGGACGTGTAGATGCTCTTCCCTCAACAGAAAGAATATCTTTTCTTTTTGTAGAGATTCGATATTGCAGCCCTGAGAAATCTAGTGTAGAAGTCATATGCAAATCGGGCTGGAAGTGCACAGGGGGCGTGTCAATGTTCTTGGGAAAGGAAGTCCAGCTGCATTGACACGCCCTCAGTGCACTTCCAGCCTGATCTGCATATGACTTCTATCCTAGATTTCTCAGGCCTGGAACATTGAATCTCTACAAAAAAAAACAAAACACGAAAAATGTAAGATTCTTATTGGGGGACAAGCACCTATATAGCCATACCACTACTTCTATATGTAAAAACGTGCAGGCAGCTTCTCTTTTAAGTGTACCATTACTTCATGATGAATGTGGTGTCCGGCAAATTTTACACTGCATATTTTGCAGTTTATTCATATTAAATCCACACCATAATCTGGTGGATTTGGTGAGAATTCTGGTGCAGATTTCACCTTTTATACTGTAAATTGGTGAAATCCGAGAGAATAAAGCACAGTATAAAGTGACAAAATGCAGCTTCACAAAATGAACTACAGTTTAATCCACTGAATATGATTTTTTCGCATGGATGAGGCTTGGTATAATTTCATTCACTTTGCTGCCTCTGTAATGCGCTGAGGATTCCCTGCTGCAAATCTACACAGACGGACATACAACATTGTGACCAGCTTTATTAAAGGGGTTAGTCTTGCTCCGCTTAACGTCCATTTACACGGACTAAGCGGCAGCACAATGTGACCACCGATTGGTAAACTATTACCGATCGGCGGTCATTTAAAAATAAATGGTGTGCGCTGAACGATCTTCAATAGATCACTCAATGCACAAAGGCTGCCATGATTCTCTGCAGTGCAAGTCCTGATTACATAAGAATGAATTGGCAAAAAAGATGATCTTTTGTGCTGAGTAAAAGTCAACCTTTTTAACCCCTTAATGACCGCCAATACGTCTTTTACTGACCTGAGATATAAGAGAATAGCCTCCCCATACAGCTGACAATCCAGCAGCTGTCGGCTGTACAATATAGCTGACAGCTTGCCGCATCAGCCACGATCAGTGTTTGCACCTAAATCTGTTTAACCCCTTAGATGCTGCTGTCAATAGTGACTACATCATATAAATGGTTAACAGTATGTGGGGGCTTCATCTTTATCCCAGTCGGTGTCCGCAGATCAGGATTGTGTGGCCCTGATGTTTGCCATGGCAGTTCATCACGAAATAGCGGCCTTACAGTCTGACGGCTGTTGTAACCTGTACAGAAGTTAGCGGCATTTAGGTAGTAAAAAAAAAAAAACACTTTCTCATTCCTATCATGTCACTTTGCATTAATTCCTAAAAATCACCTGAAGGGGTAATAAACTACCTGATAGCAGTTTTCAATATGTTGAGGGGTGATGTTTTTAAAATGGTATAACTTTTGGGGGTATATATATATATACCCCCAATATATACCCCCAATATATATATAAGCCCCAAAGTCACTTCAAACATGGATGAAGCGTTCCAGAGTTATTACCACATAAATTGACATTGGTAAGATTTCAAAAATTTGGCTCCGTCACTAAGGGGTTAAAAGGCAATATAGTCACAACGCCAGAGTTTTTATCAACATTCATGCAAAGCCTCTGTACATGTATGATTATTATCCAAGTAAAGGCGCAATAGTAGACAGGGGCGGGGTAGAGCAGAGTAAAGGCCCCGTCTCACATAGCGATTTACCAACGATCACGACCAGCGATACGACCTGGCCGTGATCGTTGGTAAGTCGCTGTGTGGTCGCTGGGGAGCTGTCACACAGACAGCTCTCTCCAGCGACCAACGATCAGGGGAACGACTTCGGCATCGTTGAAACTGTCTTCAACGATGCCGAAGTCCCCCTGCAGCACCCGGGTAACCAGGGTAAACATCGGGTTACTAAGCGCAGGGCCGCGCTTAGTAACCCGATGTTTACCCTGGTTACCAAAAAAAACAAACAGTACATACTTACCATCTGATGTCCGTCAGGTCCCTTGCCGTCTGCTTCCTGCTCTGACTGAGTGCCGCCGTACAGTGAGAGCAGAGCGCAGCGGTGACGTCACCGCTGTGCTGTACTTTCACTTTCACTTTGCGGCGCTCAGTCAGTGTGGGAAGCAGACGGCAAGGGACCTGACGGACATCAGATGGTAAGTATGTACTGTTTTTTTTTTTTTACATTTACGCTGGTAACCAGGGTAAACATCGGGTTACTAAGCGCGGCCCTGCGCTTAGTAACCCGATGTTTACCCTGGTTACCAGTGAAGACATCGCTGGATTGGTGTCACACACACCGATTCAGCGATGTCAGCGGGACCTCAACGACCAAAAAACGGCCCAGGCCATTCCGACACGACCAGCGATCTCACAGCAGGGGCCTGATCGCTGGTACGTGTCACACATAGCGAGATCGCTACTGAGGTCGCTGTTGCGTCACAAAACTTGTGACTCAGCAGCGATCTCGCTATGTGAGACGGGGCCTTAAGACTGGTGACAGAGTAATTATGTTTTTTGTAATGTCCATTCTGAATAACAAGAGAGCATAACCATAGTTCTCTGTTTTCACATCGCTCATTCATTAGCAACCTGATTAAAAGGCAAAATATAGTCACAAAACAAGAGTTTTTTTATCAACGTTCATTCGTGATTAACTTGCCCCATTACATTGGCATCGAGAGGAAAGCAGAGCAGGCGACGCCACATCCACTGATACCAGCAAGTAAGCCTAGCGTGATCGTGCACCATTGATCAGAGCTACACTGATTATAGGGGTTGTCTCTCATTCTTTGGCAAGAGCACGCCACTCCCCAGCCTCCCGAAACCTGGGTAATGGTGGACATATCAATAATGCAACCCTGCACAGGGGCCCAAGAAGTAAAGGGCAACTACCACCAAAGCAGATGGGATTGTGCATTATGATGGACTATTGGGCTGCAAAGGGCCCATATATTGTCCTCGTATGTGCTGACAGTGAGTGCTCCTTCACCAACATGCAGATTGGGCATTACCGATGCCGCTATATGGGACAGCATGGGAGGAGCGCAGGACACGGAGGATGCCTGACCATGGCAGACTTCACAGCAGTGCTCTACTATTGGAAAGAGCTTGTAAGCGCTGCGCTCCTCGTCTAGGCCACGGCAAATAAGACTGCAAAGGTGGTCAGTAACCTAGGCAACAAGATGTAAACAATAACATTAAATATTAAATATCTCTTGAAAACCTGAGAGGCTCTTTGATAAGATGTAAACTGCACAGTTCATGATTTTACAGGAACTTTGCAGCTTTCTCCCATTTAACACAACGAGACAACCCCTTTAAGGGGTGAGGATGGAAAGACCGCAGTACGAGCATCAGGAGCAGGAGGCAGCCTCACACGCCATCACTCCTGTCTGTGAAGCTTGGGATGGTCACATGCCTCACAGCCCAGCTTTACAACCAGCCCCTTATTCTAGCTCTGATCAGGCGGTCACTTACCGGCTGCACACAGCTCACACACACACGGGGGGCTCCGCTGCTCACAGCCGGGCTCCTCGGCAGAAACATGCAGCGATCACACACGTGGGTTACCCGTGCTGTTAACCCGGAAGTAGAAAGTTCCAGCCACATAGTCACGTGACACACTACTTCCTGTTCCTGGTCTGAGAAACGCGTCACCGGGGTCACCTTCTGGGTCTCGGAGAGCGAGAGATTTTAGCGGCCAATAGGAAGGCAGAAATCTTTGACGAGCAGTTGGAGCAGCCAATGAGGTGAGCCGGTTGTTAGAAAGCCGCAGACGGCGGGCGCAGCAGTCGGCAGTGAAGGGCATTGGCACGTTGCTGCAGGCACGGACTGGTGAGCGCTGCGGCGGGTCACAGCTCTATGGCTGGGTTTGGTCTTTGATGTGATTTGTTGCTTATTATTCGGGCCGGTTGTCAGTGCAGTTACCCGGCGGCCTCCAATGCAGGACTGGCCGGATGCGGGGCTGTCACTCTTCATGTTCTATAACTTCGCATTACTCACCTTCCCCGGGTCCAACTGATTCTACCCCATTGCTCCCAGTGTCTATTGTCTGCAGCGTTGATGTCACAGCGCTGCAGCCGATCATTGAGCTCAGAGCCACTGAGCTTGCTGATTGGCTGCAGACAATAACTGGCATCATGACAGGATTAGCGAAGAGTCAGTGATGGACCTGGGGAGGGTAATTGATGCATGGTTTTTTTTTTTTAAATCAACCTGCATCCGAATGATCCCTTTAAATCCTCTGCAGCTTCGGCCCTGCTGGTCTGTTGGCCGGTAACCTCCACCCAATCCCTGGCCTATGTGGTGATGCTGGCATTTGTTTCAAGAGACTGCTGTAGGCCCTTAATCCCCCTCTCCCAGACTGGGGACTATAGGGACTAGTCTGATGGGGTCCCTGCCTGGTGGCCCCTCACCCCACTCCAGTTGTTTGACAGATCTGTCCCATGTGTGTGCAGAGTCATGTCACTCAAGAAGGGCGGAGGAATCATCTGGGGTCTGCACTGGACTAGTCATTGCTCCCTGTAATCCCCGGCTTTTAAGGTACTGGCCGTAATCTCATTTATCTGCCCGTGTTTCGGCAGCATCTACCAGATTCCCATAAACTTTGGTTCTGAGTGACATAATGGGAATATATAAAGTTTTGTTTAAAAGGGTCGTGTCATGACCTTTTGGAATATGGACCCGACAAACAGCTAAGGTCATGATCACCAAGTCATTCCCCCCCCCCTGCAGCAGACCCCTAACGTTTGATACCTACAAGCCCACCTCCACCCTCGCTGGCTGGGAAAATGGAGTCCAAAATATGAAATTTAAATAAATCGGGAACTATAGCGATATGTTTCATAATAGTAAGGGACTTGCCCTGTTCTCTTGGTTGTGGTCCTGTATACTACAGTCTGAGGCCTTGTTCACATGTACGTGTCTCCGGTATGTGTGGCATCAGGTTTTGTTTTGCTTTTTTTTCCACGGATGCTACATGTACCCATTATAATCTATGGTGCTGCCCACATTAAGGCTGTGTGCACACGTTCAGGATTTTTTGCGTTTTTTCGCTATGAAAACGTGATAAAACGCATACATTAAGCATCCTATTATTAGAATGAAATCCGCAATTTTTGTGCACATTTTCCGTTTTTTTCCGCATTCCGGAAAAATACGCATGTTCATTCTTTTTGCGGAATCGCGGGGATTCCGCACACATAAGAATGCATTGATCCGCTTACTTCCCGCATGGGGCTATGCCCACCATGCGGGAAGTAAGCGGATCCTGTGCGGATGGTGCCCAGGGTGGAGGAGAGGAGACTCTCCTCCAGGCCCTGGGAACCATATAATTGTTAAAAAAAAAAAAAAAAAAATTAAAATAAAAAATCGTGATATTCTCACCTTCCGACGTCCTCGGCAGTCTTCACGCTCCTCGTGATGCTTCCGTTCCCAATAATGCCTTGCGAAAATGACCTGTGATGACGTAGCGGTGTCGCGAGACCGCTACGTCATCTGAAGTCATTGCCGCAATGCATTATTGGGACCGGAGCATCGCGAGGAGCGGGAAGACTGCCGAGGACACCGGAAGGTGAGAATATCATGATTTTTATTTTTAACGTTCTTTTTATTATTGATGCTGCATAGGCAGCATCAATAGTAAAAAGTTGGTCACACTTGTCAAACACTGTTTGACAAGTGTGACCAACCTGTCAATCAGTTTTCCAAGCGATGCTACAGATCGCTTGGAAAACGCAAGCATTCTGCAAGCTAAAAACTCTAGTGTTTAGCGGGAAAACGCATGCCCCTTCCGCATGCGATATACCCGCGGCAGGAGTTGCTGAAATTTCCGCTGCAATTCTGCAACGTGTGCACTTAGCCTTAAAGACGTATTATGTTCATTCTTCTGACGGCTTCCACCCATACTCTTAATGGAAGATACAGGAACACAGTCCATGAAAACGGACAGCACGTGGATTGCACCCGAGTCCTGTTTATTTATTTTTTTCTTCCATTGACCAATAGACTTGTATTGGCGAGATTCATCCGAGCCTCAGATCACCCATGGAGAAGTCTGATTTTTGTGCAGTCAGTCAGCAAAAATACACAGATGTGTTAACAGCTACATAGACTATAATAGGTTTGTGTTGTGTGAAAATTATGTATAGAACTCGTATGAGGTGAACGGACGCCTGAATGATTTCTCTAACTTCCATGGAAATTTCTAGGAGTTAGACACTGCCTAAGCTCAGCCGTTCTTGATTGTTTCTTTGACCCCCAACTTCTCGTGGTCTGAGCAAGACGGAGTACAGGAAGCAGAGAGAGGAATCGCCATTAAGGCTATGGTCACACGTTGCCTTTTTGTTTTACTGTGTTTTTTTCAGGGTAAATTTCTCTTGTACATGCTGATAAAAAAATTGAGGGCATAAAAAAAAAAAAAATCTGATGCAACTTCATCAGGTTTAGGCACCAAAAATGCAGCAAAGCCTGATGCCTGTGTTTTTTCCAGCTTTTTTTTTTTTTTTGCACCACCCATTGCTTTCAATGGGTGAAAAACGCTGAAAGTGACATGCTGCATTTTGAAAGTCAGGGAAAAAACAAGGTGTATGCATGAGATTTCTGCATCTCAGACTTTGCTGATGCTTAGCTGAAAATTTGCATAAAAAAAACCACTGCAAAAATGCAACGTGTGAACATAGCCTTACATTTCCCAGCATTACTAGCTAACTTGATACCTGTGGAGTCCTGGTGATTTCTAGTTCAGGTGCTGGCCTGTAATCTGATGTATGTAAAATTCACTACTATGTACTAAGGTGAGCTAGTCTGTAAGAGGCGTGAGCGTCGGCATACTTGTTGATGGTTTCCAATGACAATCAGCAGATTTGTGACAAGCGCCAGACTATATTGCGGCCTGTACTTTTAGATCAGTCTAAGATGAGTAATAAAAAAAGAAAAAAATTTACAAAGTAAAATAAATAAGTGTGAGAGGGTCTCAAAACCGGAGACTGCTATACCGGAGACCTGTCACTGATGGCTCCTAGTGAACACTGCAGGTTTGGGTGATAGAAAGATATCGTAGCCACTTGTGCCCGGTCTTTCAGCAATGTCTCTAAAGCATATACTGCGTACAATCGTCGCAAGGAGTCACGTGTCCCTTATTAATGAGGTTTTCGTGTCTCATGTTTCTTTCAGTAATTCACCATGGGAGGACACGACGCGGGGACACAGTACCACTTCACTGGCATCAAGAAATACTTCAATTCTTATACCATGATTGGCAGGAGGAATGTAGGTGATTGGGCACGGTCCTTCCTGTCCTTAATCCTTATTTCAGCTTTTTCTAAGATTTAACTTTTTTCCCTTTGCAGTGTGTACTGGCCACATACGCAAGCCTCGCCGCCATTGTCCTTTTCTTTAAATTAAAGCCCAAGAAACAAGCAGCGATCAAAGATAAATAACGGTAAGTGACGTAAGTAATGCTCAGCCCTCTTTACATTGGTAAGATCAGATATTGGTTTGTTATAGTGGGCCACGTCTGTTTCCAGTAATGGGAGCTTGTGGTGTAGTGATCTCCAAGCACGGCCGCTCCGATGACATTCAGTTGAATAGGCGCCGAGCTGCAGTTCTTGGCAGCTGCCACACCATCAGCTTAGTGCGACAGTTCACATATAGCTACGAGCGGCATGAATCTGACAAGTTACACCTCCAGTGAACGGATATTGCTGATATCCTAATGAATGTAATTAGCTTGGACAACCCCTTTTAAGTTTAACTTATAGCCAATTATGAAATTGGCTGTAGGTCTTAAGCCAGGTTGCCCACTGAGTCCCATTTATCTAGCAGAGCAACTGGCCTTGTGAAACCTACTAATCTGTGCAGCTTTCATCTTTCTTCCATTGATGACCGGTTGTCTTGTATTGCACCTCATCTGTATTAGGCCTGGGCTACACTGACCACTGATTTTTTGCAGCACAATTTTTGTTTTTTACTCATGTTGTTTTTAAGAAAAATCTATTTATCGGGGTACAATCTTTTCAGAAGACATTCAATTTCAAATATGACACCCCAAATAACCGATAACAAAACTCCCCCCCCCCCCCCCCCCCCCCCCCCAACCCCCCTATAGACAGCTCTTATTATCATCCCAGTATTCCCCATCCCTACTTAATAGAGGGTTATTACAATGTTACATCTCATAAAGGAGTGTAAGAGGGTATATACCTCAGACAGTTTCTCGTGGTCTTTCCCAATGGTTTCAATGACTTTATACATACTCCAGCCATGGCATCCACAACTTTTCATTTAGGGCAGATTTCCCCCTTTTTCTGTAAACTCCCTTCTCCAATTTAAAGGGAATCTGTCACCCCAAGATTGGCCTATATACTAAGGCCACCAGCAACTACTGCAGCGCGCAGGTCAGAGAGGCCCAGCTCCTGCGCACTGCAGTACTTTGCGCTGTCCTCAACAGGTCAGATAAAGTACGCCGGAGCTGCAGCGTGAAGACCAGAAGAGGACGTCATCGTATGAAGATAAGAGGCGCCGGACCGCCCCTGGGTGAGTATAATCTAACGTGTTTTTCTCTTCGCCACGACAGCACCCACTTGAGAGAGGGGATCCGCCCCTTAGGAACAGGAAACCCTATGGAGAGAATAAAAGGGGCGGTCCCCCTCGCTCCCACAGTTGGTTTCCTGTTCCTAAGGGAACCCATGGAGAAGAGGATACCTAGCCTGGATGCCGCCTGTGCGGTTTACCTGTGAGGACGGCAGGGGCTCCAGTGCTGGAAGCAGCGTCGGGGGTCCTGGTGTCAGTTTTCCCCCCTCTGCTGGCAGGCTCCGTGAGGCCAGGGCAGGAGGTCACATGGATCACGGGCAGGAGGACGCATCAGCGGGCCTGCGGCAGATATTCATGCTCCGATGCGCGACGCTGCTGCTAGCGATATGCGCGAGTGTGTAGCTGCCATTTGGCTCCCCTGGAGGTGATATGGAAGCGTCCAGGGCGAGAGCAGAGGAGAGATGACGCCGGGCAGTGCACACAAGATCCAAGATGGCCGCGACCCGGAAGTGGTGAGGACTTCCGGGTTCAACAGGAAGAAGATGGCTGCGCCCAGCATTGAATGACGCCGGCTCTGATTCCTCGGCGTCCAAGCATGGCGACGCCACCTCAGGACTCAGCGGTGCTTTCAGAGGTCACAGCTAACTTCCCTCGCAGCAGCGCATGCAGCGGACGAAATTCCTCCTCAAAGAGCACAAAAGAGAAGAGATCTGACCGATCTTCATCTCAGCCTGTGCTTGCATCTCCTCCTCTACGGCCGGTACCTTGACCATCTGCTTCACTGGGGTGAGTGTGTACCCTCCCTATTAAGCTAATCATGGCCCCTCTTATTTATATACCCTAGACAAAAAGATCGAAATCGAAGCACAGACAATGTGCCTTATGTACCCAGCCCCTCCCGGATAATTACACAAAGAAAATGTGTTATGTCTGTATTGAGAGTAATCAGGGACGAGTTACGAGCGTTCCGTAGTTCAGAAAGTATTCCTGAAACTAAGAGCAGGAAGTATAATTCTCCAAGATCAGATCATTCTTCTGATAAGGAAGATACGGATGTGTCCCTGGAATATAATTCCTCGAAAGGGGAGCAAGATATGTGCTTTCCTACAGACAGTATAGATAATCTTGTCAGGTCTGTATTTAACACCGTGGGTATAAAAGAAAGTAAAGACCTTAGGACACCGCAAGATATAATGATCGCAGGATTGTCAGAAAAGAAAAGGCCTACCTTTCCCGTAATAACACCAATCAAAGATCTGGTTAAGAAAGAATGGGAGAGTCAGGGGCAGAGAGGATTACCATCGTCATCAAAGAGGCGTTATCCCTTTAAGGATGAGGACATGTCTGTGTGGGTTAAAGCCCCGAAGGTAGACGCAGCGGTGGCATCTATGTCCAAAGAATCCTTGCTGCCTGTGGAAGATTCTGGTTCCTTACAAGACCCCCTAGATCGCAAAGCTGACTCTTTGTTAAAACGGGCATGGGAATCATGTACTGGGGCATTCAAACCGGCTATATCAGCTACATGTACGGCAAAGTCCATGTTAGTCTGGCTTAATGACCTGGAGGAAGGTCTAAAAAGGGGGCCTGTCTAGAGAAAAACTGATCTCTTTAACCCTAATCAGAGGCGCTACAGCATTTTTAGCGGACTCATCTGCAGACTCTATCAGGTTGGCTGCCAAGTCAGCAGGCCTCACTAACGCGGCCCGTCGCGCCCTGTGGCTAAAAAGGTTGGAAGGGAGACGCCCAAACAAAAATCAAATTATGTGGCCTTCCATGCCAGGGTGAGTACCTTTTTGGTACAAAGTTAGATGAGATTCTAACTAAGGCGGGTGAAAGAGAAAAGGGATTCCCTAATAGCTTTTTCCATCTTATAGGAGAGCATTCCGAAGACCCATCCTTAATAAAAGGGATTTTAAAAACCAAGACCGCTGGGCCAATAGAGATAACAAACAAAGAGGCACCTTTTTCGGGAAACGTCCATTTAAAATGGAAGACAAACCGCGTTAGTGCAGATTTGCCAGTAGGTGGCAGATTGTCCTTTTTCACCACACAATGGTGTGCAGTTACATATAACTCCTGGGCAACTAGCCTCATAACTTTAGACTTAAAATTAAAGTTTGCCCGAGTCCCTCCGGACTCATTCCTATTGACTTCTTTAAAATCTGAAGCCCAACAACAATTTTTGGAACAGGAAATAATTCATCTCCTATCCAAGAGAGTATTAGTGGAAGTTCCGTTCCATCAGAGGGGAAAAGGTTTTTACTCCCCTTTATTTTTGATCCCAAAGCCTGACGGATCATATAGGGCTATAATAAATCTTAAAAAAAAAAAAAAAAAAAAAAAATTGAATCTTTCTAATAAATCAAACCTCCAAGACGGAATCAATTAGGTCCACAGTAAAACTTCTATTCCCTGGGTGCTTTATGGCAGTCCTCGACCTAAAAGATGCATATTACCATCTACCAATTTATATTGAACATCAGCAATATCTGCGTGTAGCAATCATGATCAAGGGGCAAATACGTCATTTTCAATACACAGCAATGCCCTTCGGACTGTCAATAGTTCCCGGAGTCTTTTCTAATGTCGGAAGTAATGTCGTTTTTAAGATTAAAAGATACCCTCATAGTTCCATATTTAGATGACCTTCTGGTGGTAAGAAACTCCCCCTCACAATGTGAACAGCCCCTATCTGATACGATCTCATCTCTACAGGAAATGGGATGGTTAATTAACTGGGAAAAATCCAGATTATCTCCAACAACCCGTCAGACATTTCTGGGTCTTATCCTAGACTCTGAATGTCAGCGATGCTTCCTCCCAGAATCCAAACAGTTAAAAATAAAAAAGAAAGTACAATCAGTTATTAATAACCCGGTAATTTCCCTTAGAGAAGGTATGTCTCTTTTGGGTTCCTTTACATCATATATTCCGGCGGTTGCATGGGCTCAGTTTCACGCTAGGCGGTTACAATACACAATTTTACGGGAAGATGAAAAATTGCAAGGCCATTTGAGTAGTCGCCTCTGCCTCCCATTAAATGTGTTAGTCTCTCCACTGGTGGTTAGAACCAGACCATCTGATCGGTGGAGTCCCCTGGGTGATTAAACCTTCAAGAATAATTTTTTTCTGACGCCAGTCCTACTGGTTGGGGAGCACATTTGGAAGACCAGATAGTTCAGAGCCAATGGTCTCTTAGTGAGTCGAAGGATTCCTTTAATGAAAGAGAGCTGAAAGCAGTTTATCATGCCATATGTAAATTCCTTCCACAGTTACACGGAACTCACACAAGGATACTGTCAGACAACATATCCGTTGCATATATAAACCATCAAGGAGGAACCCAATCGGGAACTCTCATGTCTAAAACAGACAAGATCCTATCTATGGCCGAGATACATCTCCGGTCTTGGTCGACATTGCATGTCAGAGGAGTGGAAAATTCGAAGGCAGATTTCCTCAGCCGTCACTCTCCACCAAGGAGAGTGGGAACTCAGTTGGCATATCTTCAAGATGATAGCCAAGAGGGGGGGCACCCCCGACATAGACCTGTTTGAAACAAGAGGCAACAGACAGGTCAAAAAGTTCGCTTCATTGTTCCTGTCCGACAACCCAGATATCCTAAATGCTCTCCAAGTTCCATGGACATTCCGACAAGCTTATGCCTTCCCTCCATTAATACTCCTTCCGACCGTAATCAGGAAGATAAGGGAAGACAAAGCGAGCATAATCCTAATAGCACCATTCTGGCCCAAGAGGCCATGTTTTTCGTGCCTCAGGGCCATGTCGCTTGCAGATCCATGGATCCTTCCAGAGACTCAGGACCTTCTCTCTCAGGGTCCCTTCAACCACCATCATGTGAAGGGCCTACGGTTGACAGCCTGGTGTTTGAAAGGCAACTATTAAAACTAAGGGGGTTTTCAGAGAGATTGATTGATTGATACCCTTCTACTTAGTAGAGAGAGGTCTACAACAACCATATATGTGAGAATATGGGGAAAAAATTTCTAACTTTCTACCCTGCAGCTCTATCAGAAGAAATTCCTATTTCTGCAATTTTAGAATTTCTTCAGAAAGGACGTGACTTAGGCTTATCGGTCAGTACACTAAAAGTGCAGGTTTCTGCTCTAGGAGCTCTGTATAGTCACAATATTGCAGGAGACAGATGGGTAGCACGGTTCATCTCAGCATGCCAACGGGCAGAACCAATCCAGATTCCCCACATACCACCATGGGATCTTAATCTAGTTCTAGAGGCCCTAACAGGGGGACCATTCGAGCCTATACACTCAGCCCATATAAAGTATGTTACTCTTAAAACAGCTTTCCTTGTTGCTTTAGTATCAGCCAGAAGAGTAGGCGATATTCAGACGTTATCGATAGATCCTTCCTTTCTGTCAATTTTCCAGGATAGGATTGTCTTAAAAACAGACCCTTCTTACGTACCTAAAGTACGGACCAAGTTTCACAGATCCCAAGAGATCTTCCTTCCTTCCTTCTATAGTAATCCCACAAATCAGGAAGAGGAAAGGTACCATACTTTAGATGTTAAAAGAGCAGTAATAGCTTACCTAGACAGAACTAGCCCCTGGAGGAAGAGCAGGGCTCTCTTTGTTTCATTCCAGGGCCACAAGAAAGGTTCTGGTGTCACGAAGAACACGTTGTCTCGATGGATTTCGGACGCAATTTGTCTGGCCTATTCAGCAAAGGGGAGAATCCGCCCGAGACTGTAAAAGAACACTCTACCCGTGCGATGTCTTCATCCTGGGCTGAGAGAGCGGAGGTTCCAATAGAACTGATATGTAAGGCCGCAACCTGGTCTTCTCCTACTACCTTCTATACTCACTATAGATTGGACTTGTCTTCCTCATCTGACTTGTCTTTCGGTAGATCTGTTCTTAACACGGTGATCCCTCCCAAATGACTATCTCTGTAAGTCTCTCAAGTGGGTGCTGTCGTGGCGAAGAGAAAACACCGGATTACGTACCGGTAATGCTCTTTTATAGAGCCACGACAGCACCCCTTCACTTCCCTCCCTAATAAGTAAATTTTATATATGAGCACTGATAAGGGTGAATGGTTCTTGTAGTTAGCTATACTTATGTTAACTAAAGATAAACGATGATATTGGATTGCCTACTAATACTGGTGGGCGGTTCCTCTCATTCTCTGTAACCCAACTGTGGGAGCGAGGGGGACCGCCCCTTTTATTCTCTCCATAGGGTTTCCTGTTCCTAAGGGGCGGATCCCCTCTCTCAAGTGGGTGCTGTCGTGGCTCTATAAAAGAGCATTACCGGTACGTAATCCGGTGTTTTCTTATCGTTCAGGATACATCGGGGGCTTATCTACAGCAGAGGTGTCAAACTGCATTCCTCGAGGGCCGCCAACAGGTCATGTTTTCAGGATTTCCTTGTATTGCACAGGTGATAATTTAATCACCTGCACAGAACGATTCCAGCACCTTGTGGAATGCTAAGGAAATCCTGAAAACATGACCTGTTGGCGGCCCTCGAGGAATGCAGTTTGACACCTCTGATCTACAGCATTACAGAATGCTGTAGATAAGCCCCTGATGCCGGTGGCCTTAGTTTATAGGCCAATTTTGGGGTGACAGATTCCCTTTAATGACATGTTTCGCTTGATTAATTAACTCTCCTCTAGTCGGTGGCTCCTCCCTTATCCAACATCTTGCGATCACCTTCCGGGCCATGTAATCTGGCAGTTGCCTCCTTCAAGACATTCTCCACCATTGCTTGAAAAAGATCTTTGGGATCGAAACGTCGCCACAGAAGGCAGAATAAATTGTGATCTATTTCACCAACGTGTGAGGCTCTGTCTTTTATATCTTTATACATTCTTTCTACATTCTCCACCATTATCTCCTCCACATACCCCAGAAGGCATACCACCTGCTCCCTTGGAACCATACATCCATATGCCCCCTCAATTCGACTCAGGATCACTATCCAAAAAGAGGCCAGTCTTGGACATGTTCACATCATATGGTATATCTCTGCACCATCATTCCTACATTGGAGACATTCTGAAGAAAGTCTGAGGCTGGCCTTAAATAAGACATCCATAGACTTGTAGACTCTGTGTATTATATACAGCTGAGACAGCCTACTCAGCTCACTCAACGACAATCTTAGTACCCATTCCAGAACGGATTCCCACTTGTCATCCTCCAAGGGGCCCAACTCCCTCACCCACTTAGCCCTGGCTTTACTTGGAAATTTAAGTAGAAATGTATGCATTAAGTCCCCATATAGGGAGAATATTACCCCTCTTGTAGTCCCATTCCCACATATATAATCCAGTACAGTGTCCCCTTGAATAGTGAGACCTAGTGCTATTGGTTTTAACTATTAAGAGTCAGCTGGGGTCCACCACCCACCCAACTGCATACAAATTAATATATTGCTGTTGCTAAATAGTTTAAATCAATCAGCAACGCTCACAAAAAGTGAATGAAGCTGAGCTGTAATAGCAAACATTACCTGTGGACAGATGTGGTGCAGTTTTTGGAATAAAGCAGCCATGTCCCCCTTTTCGTACTGTGGTTAAAGGCAAGAAGCCAGATATAGATATATATATAATATATTTTCACATTTACAACATGTGGCCTAGTCCCGTTAGAATAAGTCATTAGAATCCTTTATCAACACTGATTTGTTATGAGGGAAAGCATTAGGGTATGACTCCACGGTACGGATGGGCGGCGGTATCGCTCGGCGCTAAGCCCCGCCCCCTTAATGGGACGCGATCATGCCGGATGTGTTAACTCTTCACATCCGGGATGATCGCTCTCTCCCATAGGGCCCTGTGATATGCCTTGCGGGGACGCTGCGTCCCCGCAAGGTGTACGGGCATGCTGCGATCTGAAAAGACGCGCAGCATGTCCGTAGTCGCAGGGCCGCCGCGTGCGGGTTTCCACACATAGTGGAGACAGGATTTCATCAAATCCCCTCCACTATGCAGGAACATCTGGACGCTGCTTGTTTGACGCTGCAGCGCTGCGCAGCGTCAAACAAGCAGCGCTTCCTGAACGTGGAAACATACCCTTACTGTGAAGGTTTATCCTGGTGACTAATTCTCATATAACTGATATTTTTTCAATAAATGTATCACTGATTCGCTGAATGACTGAAATTGTAACTTGGACCTCCACTGATCCCATACAGGGGCTCCGATGCCCCTTGTGCTGGTACCACTATTCAGTCTACTTTCAGGCTAGGGTCGGCTGACTATCGCCACAATACAGGTCATACAGCCAAAGATCACTGTGTCACTGCTGTATCGCATTGCAATATGTGAATAGGGTCACATTGCATCTCCAAGGGTACAATGCCAAGCTAGTGACTAAATCAGACATAAGTAACAAAACTACTTGTCCCTGTAGCCTCTGCAAATGGCACTTTTATTGCACTGAGATCCATGGCAATCTTTGGCTGTGAGACCTGTAATGCTGCCTATTTTGCCCCAGCTTAATGGCTCTGTCCCACAGAATCACATGGAACTTAAATTTTGCAAATACGATTTGTAAAACTGACTTTAGGATATGTTCCTGACAGGTCTCGTAAGTTTATCAAAACTTTTATACATAATAAACAAATTGACTTTACTCCATAGATTTGTCTTTTGCTGAGTAAAACCTGCTAGAAAAAATACTGTCCAGATTTTTTTCACAGTGCAACAATGCACTCAAACATGATTTATTCTTCATGAGCCTACAATGACAGGTTTCCTTATACATATGGTGAGTTCTGAGCCACAGAGCTTTGTATTTAGTGGTGATATCTAACAATGAAGGGATTGTAAAGATAGGTTAGTCTCCATTTCACCTCCAGTCCTGATAGATGTTACCTTTTTCTGGGATCTCATACACATTTTTATTTCCACCATAGTCCTAAATTTCTGTCCTGACTTTTGTTTTTGTCGACAGTGTCCTGGATGTAGAGACTGATAGTTGCTGGATCATCTCCTCGTCATGGATTTACTCCCATTTTGACATTAAATACCAGATTATTTGTGTTGTCTTTATTTACAATTTCGGGTAAAAAGTCTGTACAAAACGAGGCAGCTCTCTCCTACCCGGGCAGCCACAAGTTTGTTGGAGCTGTCAGTCAATAAATGATAATTCACAAGTCACTCCTGTGTCGTCTGTAAAAGAACGGTTATTGCTCTAGCATCAAGTGGACCCATCCATGGTTTCTGCCAATCAGCGGGAGTACATACAATGCCTAAAGTGGGACAAGGTGGACTGAAAGAAACCAGTGTTAAGTATAAGAAGTGGAGGAAAACTCCTATTACTCGAGCTGCCCAGTCATAATGGGGAGAGGCATCGCGCTACTAACTGGTCATATTTAGAATTCACGATTCTCACTGCCCTGGTTCAGTCTTCTCCGATGTGGCAGCTGGACCACTTTAATTTCTGCATCTGTTTTTGTGCATAGTAAACTTCCATGATGGCAGAAAAGGGTAGACTGATATGGCTGCTACATTGGAGCAGATTGGACTAGGGCAGTGCAAATCTTTCTACTCAACTCTTGTGACTCAGATTTCCGTTTCAATCCGTGCAGATTTATATTAATTTTGCATTAAAAAAGACAACAAATGCACAAATCGGTGCTTTCTCCATGACCACTTCAAAGGGATCCAATGTATTTAAATGAATACAGTGGTGATAAGCATGTGCCCCATGTATCACCGCTACTAGATTGTTTGTGGGACAATATCTGATTTACTGATTAAGAATGCATGTGGAGCAATGTACAAGTTATTTTGTGGTGTATGCTACTTATCAACCAGATAGTGGAAGACTAAACTGACAATTGGGCAGGTTTCACTTACAGAGCTCATGGGCCAAAGTGCTGAGTACCTGCCCCAACCTCATGACAGCCACAATGTAAAAGCCATATAAAGTGGTTTTAGACCTGAGTAGTTCTTCACATGAATTAAAAAAGGGGGAAGGATACAGGAATCTGTGCACATCACACCCTTCTGTTGTAGTGTTTGACAGCAATGTTAATCCATGACATTTGTTACAGAAAACAGGATTTTTGGTTGCTTACCGTAAAATCTGTTTCTCGGAGCCTTCATGGGGGGGACACAAGATCCATGGGTGTATGCTGCTGACACTATGCATAAAAAGTTAGCTCCTCTGCAGTGTACACCCCACCAACTGGCATTCTGAACCTCAGTGAGAAAGCAGTAGGAGAAGGAAAAACAAGGTTGAAATAACCACAAACATGAGAACAGAACAACAGAAACAATAATATGGGAGGGAGCTGTGTCCCCCCCAATGAAGGCTCCGAGAAACAGATTTTACGGTAAGCAACCAAAAATCCTGTTTCCTCTATTGCCTCATTGGGGGACACAGGAACCATGGGACGTCCCAGGGGCAGGAAAAACAGACTTCCATCAGGTCAGAGGACTCACTACTGCAGCATACAAGATCCTTCTGCCTAGGCTGGTGTCCGCCAAAGCATAGGTATGGACCTTGTAAAGTTTGGCAAACATGTGGATGGAAGACCAGATTGCCGCCTTGCAAAGCTGTAGGGCGGAAGCCCTGTGGTGCACCGCCCAGGAAGCGCCGACTGCCTGGGTAGAGTGAGCACTCTGTTCCTGACCCGGTAAGCCTCCAAAATTGCCATTCTGATCCAGCGCACAATAGTCGCCTTGGAAGGCGGCAGGCCTCTGCGCGTGCCATCGGGATTGACGAAAAGAGAGTCAGTCTTCCGGAAAAAAGGCCGTTCTAGCCAGGTAGATCCTCACCATCCTGACGAGGTTCAGCTTGTTCAACGATCGCTCCAGAGGATGAGTCAGAGCTGGACAAAAGAAGGGTAGGACGATGTCCTCGTGGAAGGTGGAAACCACCTTAGGGAGGAAAGAAGGCGGAGGCCTCAAGACCACCTTTGTCCTGGTGGATAACCAGGAAAGGAGGTAAGCAAGAAAGGGCCGCCAACTCGGAAACACGCTGGATAGAAGTGATGGCCACCTTCCAGGATAGAACTGACGTAAACCTCCCTGAGAGGCTCAAAGGGGGAACCCTTCAGAACCTCCAGCACAAGATTCAAGTCCCATGAATCCACGTGAGCCCTGTACGGAGGGACAGCATGGGCTACTCTCTGAAGGAAGGTCTTGACCTGTGGCCGAGAAGATAGCGTCTTCTGAAAAAGGATGGAGAGCGCAGAAACCTGGCCCTTTAGGCTATGTTCACACTTTGCGGTTTTTGCTGCGGATCCGCAGTGGATTTGACGCTGCGGATCCGCAGCAGTTTTCCATGCAGGGTACAGTACAATGTTACCCTATGGAAAACAAAAACCGCTGTGCCCACATTGCGGAAAATCCCGGAAAAAAACGCGCAGAATTGCTGCGGAAAAAAAAAGAAGGAGCACGTCACTTTCTGCGGATTCCGCAGCGGTTTTCAACATGCACCAATAGGAAAGTGCTGTTGAAAATCTGCAGAAGAAACCGCAGGAAAATCCGCAGTGAAAACCGCAGCGGTTTTGCACTGCGGATTTTCCAATTCCGCAGCGGAAAAATCCGCAGAAGAATCCGCAAAGTGTGAACGAGCCCTTAGGGAACTAAGAGCGAGGCCCGAATCCAGTCCTGCCTAAAGGAAGGCCAAAATGGAAGGAAGTGAAACATCGTAGGTGAAAAGTGGTTGGACACGCACCCAACGGAAGTAAGCCTTCCAGGTACGATAGTTGATCCTGGAAGACGAAGGCTTCCTAGCCTGGATCATAGTATGAATCACTCGATCCAAAAGGCCGGACCCTCTTAGAACTGCGGTCTCAACAGCCCCGCCGTCAAACTGAGCGACCGAGAATTCGGGTGGCAGATCGGACCCTGGGACAGCAGATCGGGTCTGTCTGGAAGCCGCCAAGGGGCGTCCACGAGAAGGTTGACGATCTTCGCAAACCAAGATCTCCTGGGCCAATCCGGAGCGATCAGAATGACCGGCACCCTTTCCGCCTTGATCTTTTTCAACAGCTAGGGGAGCACGAACTGCGACCAAGCAATGGCCAGAGCGTCGACGCCCACTGAGTGGATCGCGGGACCTGGAGACGAACCAAGGGCCCTTCCTGTTCATTTGGGACACCATGAGGTCCACATCCGGAGTCCCCCATCGAAGACAAATCTGATGGAAGACCTCCTGATGCAAGGACCATTCCCCTGCCACGAGGCCCTCGCGGCTGAGGAAGTCGGCGGCCCAATTGTCCACACCGGGGATATGCACCGTGGATATCACCGGAACCGTTGCCTCTGCCCAAATGAGGATCTGAGTACTCTGGCCTTGGCCAAAGTATCCCAGAGTCCCCCCCTGGTGGTTGACATATGCCACTGCTGTGGCACTGTCTGTCTGGATTTGAATTGGCAGACCCCTGAGAATCCTTTCCCAGTGACGAAACGACAGAAAGACGGCCCGAATCTCGAGTACATTGATCGGCAGAGCAGATTCCTGCGCCGACCAATGACCCTGAACAGTCAGGTGGCGAAACACAGCACCCCAGCTGAGCAGGCTGGCGTCCGTCGTCACCACCTGCCAGTGAACTGTAAGGAAGGACCTGCCCTGGGAGATGAGGTGTCATCAGCCACCAGTTGAGGGACCGTTTGACTCTGGGCGAAAGCAGAATCGGGCGGTCCAGAGAAAGGACAGAACTGTCCCACTGTGAGAGAATAGCCTGCTGAAGGGGCATTGAGTGAAATTGGGCGAAGGAAATCGCTTCCAATGTGGCAACCATCCTTCCCAGAACCTTCATGGCCGATTGGAAGGAGGGAAGTCTAGGGCCCTGGAGCAAGTGAACTTCCTGACGAAGGATGGATCTCTTGTCTTCGGGAAGGAAGACTCTGGTCTGATGAGCGTCGAAGAGCATGCCCAGAAAAACGATGCGCTGAGAAGGAATAAGGCAGGACTTCTTCCGGTTGACAAGCCACCCGAAACGGGCTAGGCTGTCAGACGATGGAAAGACTTTCGTGAGCCTGAGAAAAGGATGGAGCCTTGATGAGGATGTCGTCGAGGTATGGAAACAGAACCAGGCCTCTGACCCTCAAGATGGCTATCAGCGCTGCCATGATCTTCATGAAAACCCTGGGGGCGGTTGCAAGACCGAATGGCAAGGCGACAAACTGAAAATGCTCCTGATGTACTGCAAAATGCAGGAATCTGTGAGGTCCCGGGAAGATCGGGACATAGAGGTAGGCATCCTGATGTCTGGAGCACAGGAATTCCTGAACCTCCATGGAAGCAATTACTGAAGGAAGGGATTCCATCCTGAAGTGGCTCAGACGAACCCTCTTGTTCAGCAATTTGAGATCCAGAATGGGATGCACCTTGCCGTCTTTTTTCGGTACCACAAAAAGATTCGAATAGAACCCTGTGAACCGTTCTTTTTTTTTGGGAACGGGAATGATTACCCCGGATTTGAGGAGGGAAGCGATGGCTGCAAAGAAACCCGGAACTAGAGCGGGGTCTCTTGGAGGGCAGGATTCGAAGAAACGATCCCGGGGCCGTGAAATGAACTCTATTTTGTATCCTGAGGATACCACTTCCCTGACCCATGCGTCCTCCACTGAGGTGATCCAGATGTCCCTGAAGAAGAAGAGACTGCCACCCAGCTTGGGAGGTGCGCTGGGGTCTTGCCGTGAGTCATGCTGAGGTGGATCTTCTAGTCCTAGACCTGGAAGATCTACCTTGGGAGTAGCGGGAACTCCAGGAAGGAGTGGGTCTAAAGGATACAGTCTTCTTCTCTTGACGTGCCTGTGGCCTCTGCTGCTGCTGGGAAAAGGAGTTTGATGCCGTGAAGCGACGAAAAGGCTGAAATTGCCGCCTAGGAGGAGGCCGTCGAGGTTTGGACTGGGGAAGAAGGGAGCTTGTGCCCCCGGTAGCATCCTTAATAATTTGGTCCAGCTTGGAACCGGAGAGGAGATCCCAGAAAAGGCAGACTGGTAAAGGACTTTTTTGATGACAAATCCGCCTGCCAGGCCTTGAGCCAAACGGTATGACGGATGGCAACAACATTACTAGACGCCTGAGCGGCACAAGACGCGGCGTCCAGGGAAGCAGAGACCAATTATTCCCCAGCGTGAGAAATCTGGGTGGCAAGTTCCGCCAGCTGTTCTGGTGGGGCTCCGGCCAGAATGCCCGGACGGAGTTGTTTGGCCCATTCAGATATAGACTTCGAAACCCAGGTGGAAGCAAAAGCCGGGCATAGGGCAGACGCGGCCGCTTCGAAGGCCTACTTCGCAAAGGACTCTATGATTCTATCGTTGGAATCTTTCAGAGACGCTCCCCCATACAGCGGGAGGACTGTGTTGGTGGAAAGTCTAGAAACTGGCGGATCCACAGAGGGAGAAGTCCAGTTGGCGATGAGATCCAGGGAAAAAGGATATAAGACACCAAGGCGCTTTCCTCTTTGAAAGCGTCTAGTCAGATTCTCCCTTTCTCTGGTCAGAAGCTGATCGAACTCACGATGAGGAGCGAAAACCTTGGAAGGTGTTTTAGACCGTCTAAACGAAACTGATCTGCGGGTTCCATAGAGGAATCTTTGATGCCACAGGTCTGATTGATTGCTTCAATGAGACTGAACCATATCCCTCATGCTAGCGATTTGATTTGAATCCAGCTCCAAATTATCCTCTGAAGGCACATCAGAGAAAGCTTTGCCTGACTCAGGTGAGGAGGATCGGGGAGAAGCCAATCGCAGAGAAGGACCGTGGGGCGAGATGGAACAGGGAGAGGACTCAGTCCTGCGTTCCTGTCTGGATCTTTTGCGGCCTATAATGGGAGGCTCGGACAGAGGTTCCTGCGACCCGCTGGCTACTGCGAGAGTCTGCAGGGGCAACCTATCAAGCACAGACTCAAGGGTCTGTGACACCGGTGTTAGATCCGCTACCGACTGTGACAGAGCGGAAGCCCAACCTTGGGTGGACGCCTCACTCTCCAGCGAAGCAGCAGGGGGATCCTGGGCGGTGGGCATAATGGGGTTGCTGCAGGTCTGACAGAGGGGAGAGGACTGACCTGAGGGAAGCTTGCAGTTACAAGACGAACACACAGTGTTTGACTAAGGCAGAGGAAGTAGAATAAGAAGTAGGAGGACGAGAGCGACCTCCCTTAGAATTAGACATGATGAACGGGCCTCTGAGGAAAAAATGCCAGGTGGTTAGGGGACAGGAGGGCAGAGGAGAGTCAGTCTGCAGTGCAGAGCTACTTACATCCTGTAGCTTTCCGGTTGTAGGCTGCGAAGATAAAGCAGGTCCTTGCAGAAGAATCAGCGCCAAATCCCACGCCGAAAATGGCGACCGCAAGGAGATGCAGGGTCACACTGTGGGCATGGGGTAGCAAAAAGCCCACGCTCTCCATGGCCGGAAGAGGGGGCGGAGCCAACCATGCGGTAGGGAACCGAAATCGCTGACTCCGGAGTCTTGCAAAGGAGCGGGCAGAGCCAGTCATCAGACCCCCGGGGGACCAAGAAGGCGCCGAGCGCAGCAGGTGAGCTCGCTACTATGTTGGGAGGAGTGGGCAGGGCTAGACATGCAATCCGGGAGGACAAGGATGGCGCCAGTGAGCGGAGCTCGCCGGAGAAACAGGAAAATGAGGTGAAAGACTGACGGGAGAAAAGCCCGCCCGAAGGAGAGGGGAAGGGGTCGGAGTCACGGCGGTGAACTAGGCCCGAACAGAAGCCGGGGACTAAATTAGTAACCGGCAATCGTCTGTGAGGTGGAAGACAGAGCGCCTGCCGGCCGCCGAGGGGGGAAAAAAAGCGGGGCCGCATGCAAAAGGCCTTCCCCAGACGCAGAGGCGACCCCCTGGGAGAGCTGTAGGGCAGATGTGGCACAAGACGCGACGTAAAAGGAAACCGCTGGGAAGAGCCTCCAGGTAACCCTGAAGGAGCCCTGCGCCCCCAGCCAGAACAGTCCCTATCTGAGGAGGGGGGCTAATGAATACTCACCTCATTCATTCCACATCGCTTGGATCACTCATGAAGGTAGTGTCCTGGAAGAGAAAGAGTGGAACCTCAGCCCAGGGAATAAGATTAGACGTCCAGATGCTGATGGATGTCCTCGTCTCCACCAACCGACAGGCTCTGGAGGGCGAGTGTGTGGGAGACGGAGCAAGGACCGGTCTGAATCTCCTCAACACTCTGTGTTAGGGGTCTTGGTCCTGCTGTGGGATCTATGAGGATACGGGGTGGCAGTACACGCTGTACTCATAGTCCACATTGTGGGATTACAGGTGTGACCATTCACACTGTATCCCTCCGGAAACCTGAAAGGGAAAGACGCACATTTGAGGTAGATAAGGGTCTAATAAAAGACCCGTGTCCACCTCCTACTGACACTAAGCTAAACGGAGGTTCATAATGCCAGGCGGTGGGGTGTACACTGCAGATGAGGAGCGATCTTTTTTTTTTTATGCATAGTGACAGCAGCATAGACCCATGGTTCCTGTGTCCCCCAATGAGGCGATAGAGAAATTGAATATTAAATGTGCAATCAATCGAGTCTTCAAAAAAAAAAAACATTCATATGTATGGAACAAATTTTTGGGAGAAACTCTTGTAACACTGCTGTCGCCTTAAAAGAAAATTATGTCAAATCCACAAAATCTGTATAGTTGGGTATGTTAATAAACTATTGGAGTGGATTTGCCACTATAACAAACTACAAATATTCTTTGAATAAGTTTCAATGGGAACACACCATTCACATGGTGTGAAAAAAGTAGCAATGTGTCTGAGTGAAGAAAAGGACTCCAAGCTAGACTAAGAAAAAACCCATACTCAAGTTAAACATTTTTGTGGTTTTTTTTTTTTTTAGCAAGAATAACCCAGAAAATAAAAAAATGCACCATTGAACAAGGTCACATATAGAAAAGATCTGCTACAGACCTTGACATTTATTATAAATGCATCCCTATGCCTGCGCTACTGTGTTACACAGGTCATAGCGACCATTCTTGGTATACATTTTTTTTTTTTAACCTTCCTGGACTACTGCTCCAAAAAGATCCAGAAGTTATGATAACATCCATATAGCCTTAATGTTTTATATATTTTCTCAAAGATGCTAAATAGATAATAAATAGATAAAAACTGTGCAGCTAGTGTACAAAAGTAAACAAGACAATATACAAATTCATGAAAGCAGAGATTATAGTACAGCTTCAATTGATACACAGTATCATGCAAACCTTAAGCAGGTAAATTGCAAACTGAGAATCTTTTAAACAATGTTTTCACAGTTTGTCAATTTGTAAAATTAAATGAAGAAATAATTTTGTGACCATAGTTTGCCTTCAAAAACAGCATAAATTGTACTAGCTCCACTTAGTTTTTGCAGAAACTCTGCAAAGAGGGTGTTCCAAACATCTTGGAGACCTAACCCCAGATCTGCAGATGGCACTTGTGCAAATCCGTTCGTCTTTGGTAAATCTGCAGGTAAACCACACTGGATTTGCTGTGGGTTTTTTTTTGTGGATTTTGTGTGGATTCCACCTGCAGATTGCTATTATGGAGCAGGTGTAAACCGCTGTGGAATCGTGCACATACCCTCAGGAACTAGCGAGTCCTAGCTACTGTCCAGAAGTGGTCTTCATGGGCAAATTGCAGTCAAAACCCATCCATCTGACAAGGAAACAAGACAAAGCAAGGCACAACACAGGAACTAGGAGATCAACATGCTAGAGCGCAATAACATAATGAGCATCTGTAGTCAATAGTGAGGTATTGTGGTTCCTTGCAAGTTTGGGGCTGCAATAGATTTGGTCAGGATAAATGTTGTCCTCAGTGATAAATACAGGCAGATACTTATTCATCATGCAATACCAGCATGGAGGAATCCGATTGGTAGTAGGTTTGGGGTCAGTGACCTGCTGTAGAATAAATTTCGAGCATGTCATTAAGAACTATCAGTGTAAAAAACACCACCTGTCCTGAAGTGATGATGTGGCCCCCACAGAGCCCAGATCACAACATTAAAACTGGGATTGTATGAAGATACAGAAGTATTTACTCAAGCTCCATCCACAGATTATCTTTGGTTAGTTCACCAAGATGTTTGGAACAAACTCCCTGTAAAGTTCCTTTAAAAACTGAGTACCTAGAAGAATTGATGTGGTTATGAAGGCAAAAGGACAGGCACACCAAATATTGAAAAGATTTGTCTTGTTCATTCACTTTGCATTTCGTTAAAAAAAATAAATAAAAAAGGTAAAAAACAGTCTTTCCCCCAACTTAAGATTTGCACAGCACTGTGTTTAATGCCCACCCTTAATATATATTTTTTTACTGATTCACATTCGTTTTAAAAATCTGAGGTTTTCTTTATACAATTTGGAGGACTAAATCCTCTAGTCCACCTCAGTCAGAGGTAAGTGATTGGCTTTTCCATAGGCTATGTTCACATCTCATATTGGCCAACGTGCATTTTCCACAAGAAGCCACAGCCCCGAGATGGACACGTTTATGCTGCTCATGTACCCCCTGAATCGGCACAAGGTTTAGCCTCACTGTCACATCATACAACCTGACGTGTTATTTGAGGATTTCAGCAGCAAGGCCACTACCAATTCCTGATAAACAGGAGGAGCTGGACAAAGTCACTCCACTGAAAATAATAGGATGGCAAAATAGTGAGGCACTTCCACTGATGGACCTTTAATGTACAGGCTTCTCCATGCCCCAGTCTGCAAAAATTGCACTATAGCAGATTTAGTATAGCTCCTGAAATCTGGGACCACCACAGAATCAGCATTTATGATACACAGTTTTACATGTACACAAGCACTCAGTGCTTAATATAACGGTCATTCGATCACAGCACCATTTCCGCATACACTTGAGCTCCATAGCTTTACACATAGCCAGTCCATAAAGCAAACAAGGCAGCGCAGTGAATGCAAGATGATCTTGCAGAAATTGACATCTGAATCGCATTTGGTAACTTCATTGCATAAGTTGGCCTTTGCCCGTGGCTGGACACATCTGGGTTTTTTTCCCTCTGTATTAGTCTTTTAAGTGCATTGGCTTATTGTGGGCCATACGCTCCTGCAGCCATTAGGAGGTTTCGCCTTGTGAAATGAAGATGGATAACAGGGGTGGATTTTGTCAAGTAGGAACCAAGTAATAAGTCTTGGCAATTTTCATGTAAGTTTAAATGACCTGTGGCACTTGTAAAGTCATCAGTCTCCAAATCTTCAAAAGCCTTTACTGCATCCCATAAACAAACTGTATTATCCATGGATCCTATAATGGATAGAGGGGAAAAAAAAAAAATCAGTGATCAGAATGGAATTATAGGGAAAGATTGGCTAGGATTCCAGCCAATTCATTGCAGAGTAAAATGCTCAAAAGCCTGTTTAAGAAAAAAAAAAAAAAAAAAAAAAAAACTCACTTCTAAAGGTACCTTCACACTAAACGACTTTGCAGCGATAACGACAGCGATCCGTGACGTTGCAGCGTCCTGGATAGCGATATCGTTGTGTTTGACACGCAGCAGCGATCTGGATCCTGCTGTGATATCGCTGGTCGTTGCTGAAAGTTCAGAACTTTATTTGGTCGTCAGATCGCCGTGTATCGTCGTGTTTGACAGCAAAAGCAACGATACCAGTGATGTTTTACAATGGTAACCAGGGTAAATATCGGGTTACTAAGCGCAGGGCCGCACTTAGTAACCCGATATTTACCCTGGTTACCATTGTAAAAGTAAAAAAAAAAAACACTACATACTCACCCTCTGATGTCTGTCACGTCCCCGGCGTCCGCGCTGCTGCTCAGAGCTTCCTGCACTGAATGTGTCAGCGCCGGCCGGAAAGCAAAGCACAACGGTGACGTCACCGCTGTGCTTTAGGGCCGGCGCTTACACAGTGCAGAGAAGCGGACGCCGGGGGACGCGACAGACACGGCAATGTAAGTATGTAGTGTTTGTTTTTTTACATTTACACTGGTAACCAGGGTAAACATCAGGTTACTAAGCGCGGCCCTGTGCTTAGCAACCTGATGTTTACCCGGGGACTTCGGCATCGTTGGTCGCTGGAGAGCTGTCTGTGTGACAGCTCTCCAGCGACCACACAGCGACGCTGCAGCGATCGGCATCGTTGTAGATATCGCTGCAGCGTCGCTTAGTGTGAAGGTACCTTAACTAGGTCAGTTGTATTTTGGTTACTCCATGATCTCAATGAGAGCAGAGATTCTGCACAGTATACAAGATCAGCGCTAGGATCCTTCCCAATCAGAAAATGGGTGAAACGTACACAAGAACAAAAGTTCTACAAAGAGGGTAGTGCTGGGGAGAAAAACACAACAAGTGTTTCCAATGCGATTCCTATCGATTTACATACATTTAGCCAGTGTTTGTTTTAGTGACAAAAAATAAATAAATAAAGGCCTCATTCACATGTCTATGTTGCACAAACGTGTGTTCTAATCGGGAAAATACAAACACATACACATTCTAATATATTGTGCTGTTCATGTGTTTTTGCACAAACCTTAGGTCTGTGCAAAACTCAGGGACAAGTCTGATTTTTCCAGTATCACAGACAAAGTGCCAATACAAATCTATGGGTTTGTGAAAAACACGTACAGCACAGAGATGGCAGTGTACCCATCTGTATTTAATCATTGGAAAAGAGAAGCTGTCATTTATATTTCCGTCCTTAAAAACACTGATACACAAAGTAAAAACAGACAAGGACCATAGGCGGATGACGCACTGATTCAAAACACAACAACGTTACCATTTTTCTTTTGACTTATCTGTTTAAAAAAACACAGATGTGTGAATAAGGCCCAAAGCCAGGGTTCTCTTATACTCAAGCCAGTGACATCTGTATGACCAGCTCTGCTGGTGCAGCACCCCAGAGTCCTGGTCGTTGCAGTACTGATGCTCCGCCGCTAAGGGGAGCTATGGTACATCTGATGGCACTGAAGGAGTCCACCTGACCAGGTATCACAGACACCAATGCACTTCACAGTCTGGCCTCCAGGGGGAGCTAAGGGCGCTATGTATTAGGCCACTCCTCACATACTGGTAAAACTAGGGGTTAGATAGGAAGTTAGAGAGAAGCTGACTGGGAATCGAACAGGCAACATCCTGTGGCAGAGGGTGTTGCGGGGAGAGACTCAGGGGGGTCCTTGTCAGGGGTGGGATCCTGGCAGAGACCTAGCGAACCAGAGAGAACATAAAGGGACCGCGCCTGCACTTCCTTGCGGCGGTACCCCAAGAAAGGACAAGAAGCGAGGTTTATTGTGCTGAGTGAGAAACGAGATCAACGCAACAAGGAGAATACCAGTAGGAGTCGTGCTGTAAGACGAGGCAACATCCTACTGAGGCGCGTAGCCGGTGGCCGGAACGCCGAGGAAGTATTGAGCTCCAGGCCTTACTTCAAACCTACGGCAGGACAGTCAGTTATAGGCGGGCTGTCTCACTCAAATCACCTAATAAGACATAGGGGGCAACAACTGGAAAGTGGTGACTCTAGGGTCCCGGAAGAGCTCCGAGCCTACCCGTCATACGGGTGCGTCCTAGCCATATGATCTGGGGGACGAAGAAGAACATCATAATCGAGTTGTGAGGGAACTTCAGAAACAGACAACAGTTGTGGGGACTATCCCGTAAGCACAGCAGGGGAGGACCACAACACACAAGCGCTAGAAGGTAGGCACAGATTTCCACCTGCAAAGGGAACTCTGGAGGTGCCATCGGACCGGCCGGACTTGCGCAGCCTGGTTAACCGTATTCCGGACTGAGGATCCTGAAGCCTTCAGTAAAGAGGTAAAGAGACTGCAACCTGGTGTCCTCGTTATTTACTGCGGCCTGCACCACATCATAACATCACCACTACACCCTCCACCTTCATTGTACGCCCCTCAGCAGGGTCACGGACCGGGTCCAGCCACCGTGACAACCCCAGAGCAGAGACTCAGAG
The DNA here is from genome assembly GCF_051348905.1 of Ranitomeya variabilis. Taxonomy (NCBI): domain Eukaryota; kingdom Metazoa; phylum Chordata; class Amphibia; order Anura; family Dendrobatidae; genus Ranitomeya; species Ranitomeya variabilis. The sequence continues at coordinate 68,779,562 of NC_135235.1, read as the reverse complement.
GCCCGGTACCGGGTACCCCTCGGCCCCGCGGCAGTGGGGGCGCTACACTGGCATGCATACATACATAGAGGATAAGTGCCGGGGCCGCCTGCTGTGGAGATGCACTACCCCGATTCCCAGGCCCAGACTAGTGAACGCTGCTTTTCCCCACATGAACTACTGGTTTGTCGCAAAAAGGGAAACCTATGTGCATAGGCAGCACACTAACTGGGCAGCACACTAACTGAATAAACGCTCATTTTAATTAGAGCTTAAGAAATTCAAACAGATACAAATATTAAATTATCTGGCAACATCTAAGTGTTGAAAAAGTTAAACATACCTGATGCTAAAATTTCTCCATCACGACTAAATTTAAGTGCATAGATTGTGTTTGAGTGACCCTTTAACTCTTCAACCATCAATCCATGGCCAATGTCCCAAAGCAAGACTCTGGCATCTGCTCCCCCGCTGGCTAGAAACTTTCCATTAGGAGAAAAGGTCAAGGAGTGAATAGGTCCCTGCAGAAATATACAAGTCGCATATCAATCGGCATCCAAAGTTTTCAGAGAAATAGAAATCATTGATCAGGTCTCAATCCTACAGCAGAATATATACATATCATATATAAATCAAGATTCAAGCATCTTCCATAGTTTTAATAGGCACTAGGTCTAAATACAACAACCAAAAGCTGGAGGTGTTTGTACGTTACCTTGTGTCCAGTAAAGATCCTTACACAGTTCCCATTGAGAACATCCCATAGCCGGACTGTCCTGTCTGTAGAGCCAGTGGCTATGTAGTTAGCATTTGGATGGAAACGAGTACTTATGACATCTGCCAAATGGCCAGCAAATATACGAAGTGGCTGATAGTGGTCAGTGGCCCATAAGCTGAAAATGGCAACAAGGGTAAAGTTAGGTATATTTACAGAATTCAGTCACACGTTCTGTACAGAAATGTGTAGTTAAGAAGAAATCGTTTCTCTGCAAATTATTTTGCCACTACATGATCACTATGGATTAAATGAATAAATATGACGGCGCCAGATATGGTGTAAGTGTACACAAATTCAGTAACACACACACACTCTTACCGTGCAACTCTATCATGTCCTCCAGAAACAAAGTAATAACCAAATGGAGAGAACTGTGCATCCCATACAGGATAGTTGTGACCTTTGTATGCTACCAGGCAGGTGAAGGTCTGCAGACTCCATAGCCGGACAGTGCCGTCTTCTGAACTGGATAATAAGTAGTTCCTAGAAGACAAGAGTTATATAGATACACATGTATGAACTATGGATGCTTTCCAGTCATCACGTTTCATGCTGACCATATTCCTCTCACCTGTCTGGGCTGAAGCTGGTTGCATATACAGGACCACTGTGACCAAATAAGACTTTAATCTCACTGGCGGTTTTCTCATCCATAATTCGCTCCAATACGTCATCTGATTCCTTGTCAATCAAGTTAAGATCTTGACAGGGGAAAAAAAAATTAAATTAGATACGGTACTTTAGATATTCAGCAACTTAAGACAAATGGGTTCTGCATTTGCAAAAGGTCTTCACTTAGGTTGAGAGGTGGCAAAACTCCACAAAGTATCCACAACCATGCCCAAAGTAGTGGTTTTAGGTTTAGTTTTATGTCCTGCTTTACTTGATCGGCCTGATTAAAGCCTTCAGAAAATAGAGGCCAAACAGTGATCAATAGGAGAGGCTTTAACTAGCCGTGTATTACAGACATGGATCATTGGTCCACACAAATTACAGAGCAGCCCTCATCTGCCTCATGAGAGGACTCCTTGTTTGTCATAACAGGACAACCCCTTTAAAAAGTTACTATAGGCATGAGCCTGTATTATTCAGTAGCTTTTCTCAAGGCTTACTGCTCTACCATTGGCTTAAGTTCTAAAATACAATCCTGTGCTGTACAGAGGTGGAATAAAAGTTTCTTACCAGATGTGCTTTTAACACTACGTAATTTTTTAGGCGTCAAACTCCAGACACGCACGGTGGAATCAGAGAAGCCTCCTGCGATCATGCTGGAATCATCAGTGACATCCACTGCGGTAAGGCCCTGCATGGAAATTAGGAACAGTTTTATACATGGGCAGCGCCATTTTTCCCCACTTTTTTTTTTTTTAAATCTGATTAAAGAAAAAGTAGGTGAGGGGACATTTTCAACATACTTGATATGCATTGAGAAATGTGTAAAAACATATTGACGGTAAAAAGTCTGGACCAAGTCGCACACGCTTCGCTGCTTCCTTCATTATCATGATTTTATCAAGTTTGTCAGAATCTTTCAACTCTGGGAGAGGTATCCTAAGAGTAAAAACAAAATGAAAATGCAATGAAAAAAAATGTATTAACAAATGTAATTCAGAATTCCAACAGGATACAGGTAAAAATACAAAACTGGTGGAGGTGTAACCTTCTGTGATTGGTTTCTCCCATGCAGCTGCATTGTGTGCATGCTAAGGCTACATTCACACATCTGTGAGCTGTAGGGTTTTTTCACAGACCCATATTTCATTAATTCACACACATCAGTTTTGAAAACTCATCCATGTGTCTGATCCGTGAGACTTGGAGCAGGTCCTATTCTCATCCATTTTGAGAATCAGACTCGGCCAATTAAAGTCTATGGAGATCAATTAGATAGATGGAAAATAAAAAAAAAATTTTTAAAAAAAAAACACAACTTGTTAAATCAGAGTTCCATCCAAATTTAACTCATACAAGGTTAAAAGGGGTATTCCAATCCCTACAATTCTACCCCAATATTTAGATATGATATTAGCAAGTACTTCCAATTAGAAATGTAGTATAGTTCTTCTGATTTGCTACGTCATTTACCCCATGCGCAGGGCACAGCAGTAGCTTAGGCATCCATGATTACATCCACTCATAGTTACCGTTAGTTAGCGGTTTGCGGTTGTAATCATGGATACTAAAAGCTACTGAAATGCCCAGCACATGAGGTAAATCAGAAGAACTATACATTTATAACTGGAGGTACTTGCTAATAATCACATCTAAATATTGGGGTATGATCTTGGAGATGGGAATACCCCTTTAAAGCAAATCTGTCAGTAGGATCAACACTCCTAAGCTGTCTACATGGATATGTAGGTCATAGGAAGCTAACTAAGTGATCTGATGTCTTATTCCAAAGAAATCCACATTTTTCTTAATTTATATAGTGAGCTGTTAAGATCTATGGGACCGACATAGATCTCCCTGAGAATCTGCCTCCAGAGCTTATTGTAAATGAAAGGGGTTACCAGTGTGAGACGTGTAGTGACAGACTACTCCCCTAACCTACAAGGCTCACACTGGATTTCTCTGTAAAATGATATCAGATCGCAGGTATCAAGGTGTCATTTTATAGGTCCTACATGCCCATATAGACCGCTTAGTAGGGTTGTTCCTACTGACAGATTGCCTTTAACTTTCACTTCATATGTGGCAAAAAGCTGTAGGTTATAGTGTACGGAACAGAGGCATGGCCACTACAAGACAACTCCCAGTAGCTCAATAGGAAAACACGGCACACTGTAGACTCAGGTCAAACTCTTGATAAGTCTCCATCCCCATCTTAATGGATCAGTCAGAAACATTAAACTTGGATCCTCATAACTTTAATGACAGTTTGTAAAACAGATGAGCGCATGGTACGATCCAAGTGTCATTGATCAGTTTTAAATCGGAGTGTATGGCTCAATGAAACTATGGGTCAGTGATGACCGAGGAGAAACGGAAAAAACAAACAAAAAAAAAAAAACAGTATACAACAAATCACAGGCTCCAATTACGCGTTTTAATCACAGCTCTTCTACACTAAAGACATTGACGTGTGATACCATATTTCAATGTGTATATATATATATATATATATATATATATATAAACAATGGGGTCTAAGAGATAGGGCCCCTAGCAAATGAACATTTATCATCATCTTGTGGCTATACATTAGTTACCCCTTAGAATAAGGTCAACATAACCAATGCCAACACAATAAGATATATATTTTAACCCCTTAGTGACGGAGCCAATTTTTTTTAATCTGACCACTGAATTTATGTGGTAACTCTGGAACGCTTCAACAAATCCCAGTGATTTTGAGAATGTTTTTTCGTGACACATTATACTTTATAATAGTAAATTTAAGGCGATATTTTGTGTTTATTTATAAAAAACAGTCAGAAATTTGAGAAAAATTGAAAATTGCTAATTTTTTAACAACTTTGATTGATTATCCCTTTAAGCCAGATAGTCACACCACAGCAAAACATTAATAAATAACATTTCCCACATGCCTACTTTACATCAGCACCATTTGTAAAATGTTCTTTTATTTTGTTAGCATTTTAGGAGGAGGTTTAAAAATGTAGCAGCAATTTTTCATTTTTTCACGGAAATTTGCAAAATGTATTTTTATAGGGACCTATCCATGTTTGAAGTGCCTTTAGGGGTCCCATATATTGGGAAACCCCCAAAAGTGATACCATTTTAAAAACAGCACCACCCGACATATTGAAAGCTGCAGTTAGGTAGTTTATTAACCCTTCAGGTGATTTTCAGGAATTAATGCAAAGTGGCATGACAAATGAAAATGTGTATTTTCACCACCTAAATGCCGCTAACTTCTGAACAGGTTACAACAGCCATCAGACTCTAAGGCCACTATTTGGTCATGAACTGCCATGGCAAACATCAGGACCACACAATCATGATCTCAGGGCACCAATTGGGATAAATAGGAAGCCCCCACACTCTGTTAACCATTTTTATGATGTAGTCACTTGACAGCAGCATCTAAAGGGTTAAACAGATTTGGAAGGTGCAAACACTGATCGTGGCTGATGCAGCAAGTTGTCAGCTATAGTGTACAGCCGAGAGCTGCTGGATTGTCACCTGTATGGGGATGCTATTCTCTTATATCTCAGTTAAAAGACGTATTGGCTGTCATTAAGGGGTTAAAGTCGACCTTGAAATTAAGTTCTAGGATGCAAAGCAGCATTTCACAACCTAGTAATCAGCCATACATTTGTCTCCTGCAGGAAACCATACTATATTTGCCTGCCATTCAAATAAATTGTTAACTATTAAACAAAATGGATGAGTCCAGTCCACGTGGGGCCAAGCTTTTATAGTGAAAATTAAGCAACGCTGCGCACAAATAGGGAGTTAATTACTACATTATTTGAACAGTTAAGCTAGCCCCCTTTGGTCATGGCCGATGCATAAAAAAATGAAAAGGGTGAGGTGGCTTAGATACGGAAACTCAATAAGCCAGCCCCTGCTTACAGAGCACTGCAATACTATGATTAAGTGATGCCATGGCCAAAGCAGATATCAGGAGATTCTGGCCCCTTCGGTAAATAAAATCTGAGTAAATTGTGTGAAAGTTTATAAGTTATATAACTTGGTATATTACATATTTAAACTTTGCTTCTCAAACTGAGTCCTTTTAAATGTAGTTGTGATCGCTTAGATCCAAGGCGGCATAATTTCTTGTGTTCAGGTTTTTGAGGACAATCTGTATGTTTATAAAGCTGCAATGAAAAGGCTTCTGGATCAGCACTCAAGAACCTCTCTCCTGATGCATAAAACATATATAGGGGTCGTGTTCACTAGATACCCTTCCTTTAGCAGGAATCCAAAGTTTTAAAATCACAAAAAAAATAAAAAATAGCCAGAATCTGAATTGTCAAAATGATAAATACCTAAACCCCCATACCTATTCTGCGGAGGAGCATGAGGGTCCTGCTTCTTACTTTTTGAACCAATACTATCCTTTTTTGGCTTCTTTTTCTTTGGCTTGCCTTCCTCATTTTCCCCTTCTTCATCTTCGTCATCCAAGGGCACCTCAATCTCCGGCTCTTTTAGAAGACCATAAAACACCTATAAAAGGAATAAAAGTTAATAAAGCTCCGTCGACCTAGGATCTTCATCGAACGGACAGGGCTAGGACACACCAGTGCTACATTATAGGGAGCAAAGAAATCTTAACACTTTGCCACTGCTGAAAAAACATGCTGGCGAACAGTAGAGGAAAGATCTCTAGATTGACAGGAGCCAAGGAAAATACCTTCTGTCTAGGAAAGGGATGATTGTTCGCTTCTGCCCAAGGGGGTCACTTTATACAATAGTTTCCTCTTAATAGCACAAACCTTGACTTTATTTGCTTCCCTTCTTGCTTCTCCGGAGAGGCTGCCCACCATTGCATCAATCTGTTGCTTGCTACGTGGCATGCCATCAAAGATATCAATATACAGATGTTCCTGGACTATGCTCCAGATCTGATTGTTCTGCCTCTCCTGTAGATGACGCTTCAGCAGCTGATAAGAGTCCCGGGATATTCGCAAAACAAATTTGCTCGTCCTAAAGTCAAGCATGGTCTCGTTTCCCTTCATGTGCTCTTTTTTAGTGAGGCTGACCAAAATCCGCAGATCATCTTCATAGTAACATTCCTGGTCTCCGTGAAATCTATAAGAAAGCACAGAAAAAAAAAATTGTGGTATATAATAAATAAGCAATATGTTCTTTATACTTGTCATTAGGACATAAGTTGAATGTGAGGAGCTAGAAAAAAGGGGACACAGCCAAGACGCCAGAGATTGGAAGAAAACCACAAGTGCAAAAACTCAATTCAGTTGTATAAAAGCACCATAGTTGCATGCTATTGAGAGGACTGCAGCTTTGCTTTGGACTAACGGTAGATAAATAGTTAAAAATCAGTCAATAACATTATAAAAAGTCACAATGTGGCCTTATCCTTAAGGTATACTCTTCTGAAGGCACCTCCTATCCATATCCCCTATTTTAGCATACAGAGAACAGAGGGATGTCTCCCCCACACACGCATGCGCCCCTAGACGCTTCATTCAATGTCCAAGGTGACAATAGGGACTTATAATTTCAGGATTGTGTCCATCAGCCCGTAGACATTGAACTGAGGAATAATGTACATATGTTGCATTCAAAGACACAACCACAGTGAGAAGTGGAGGTAGCAAAAAGGACTCCAGAATCCTTTTCCATTGATTGATAAGGATCCCAGCAAGAAGGCTATGTGCCCACGCTCAGGAAAGTGTGCAGAATTCTCCTGAGCAAATCTGTACTACTTTCACAGGAAATCCGAACGCGTATTTTTCGCTTTTTTTTTTTTTTTTTTTTTGGCGGATTTTTCACGGAACTTCCCAATGCAATAATATAGCGGGAAATCTGCAAAAAATCCGCAAAATTAATGAACATGCTGCGTTTTTTCCACGATGCGTTTTTATCGTGGAAAAAAATGCAACATGTGCACAAAAATTGCGGAATGCATTAAAAATGATGGGATGCTTAATGTAAGCGTTTAAGCATTTTTGCAGCGGAAAACCGTCGAAAAAATGCGAAAAATCCAGAACATGTGCACATAGCCTTAGACATTCACCCCTATCATGTGTATAGGCAATGAAAGTCTTATTGTGAGAAAACGCTTTTAATTACACAATTTAATGGATACATAACTGCCGACAACTGACCAACCCCGGACTTCCCCCTTATATGGTGAACTATTGTAGAAGTGAAGTATTACCACTCTTCTGTGCGGTTGGTGCAGTTTGAGGGCAAGTAGGTACCATACTAATATACATACTCGATGTGCAGTTAATGCCGTCACACTAGCAGTATTTGGTCAGTATTTTACATCAGTATTTGTAAGCCAAAACCAGGAGTGGAACAATTAGAGGAAAAGTATAGTAGAAACATATGCACCACTTCTGCATTTATCACCCACTCCTGGTTTTGGCTTACAAATACTGATGTAAAATACTGATCAAATACTGCTAGTGTGACGGCAGCCTTAGACCGTCCAATCATTTGCAATGGTTGAAGCAAGGAATGGGCATGAATGTGTTTAACATGCCCAATCCTCTGCTTTGCCATAAGGTACCTTCACACTGAACGATATCGCTAGCGATCCGTGACGTTGCAGCGTCCTGGATAGCGATATCGTTGTGTTTGACAGGCAGCAGCGATCAGGATCCTTCTGTGCCATCGTTGGTCGGAGCAGAAAGGCCAGAACTTTATTTCGTCGCTGGATCTCCCGTAGACATCGCTGAATCGGCGTGTGTGATGCTGATTCAGCGATGTCTTCACTGGTAACCAGGGTAAACATCGGGTTACTAAGTGCAGGGCCGCGCTTAGTAACCCGATGTTTACCCTGGTTACCAGCGCAAACGTAAAAAAACCAAACACTACATACTTACATTCCGGTGTCTGTCCCCCGGCGCTGTGCTTCTCTGCACTGTGTAAGCGCCGGCCGGAAAGCAGAGCACAGCGGTGACGTCACCGCTGTGCTTTCCGGCTGGCGCTTACACAGTGCAGAGAAGCACAGCGCCGGGGGACAGACACCGGAATGTAAGTATGTAGTGTTTGGTTTTTTACGTTTGCGCTGGTAACCAGGGTAAACATCGGGTTACTAAGCGCGGCCCTGCACTTAGTAACCCGATGTTTACCCTTGTTACCAGGGGACTTCGCATAGTTGGTCGCTGGAGAGCTGTCTGTGTGACAGCTCTCCAGCGACCACACAGTGACGCTGCAGCATCGCTAAATGTGACGGTACCTATCCACCAGAGTTAGCAATGCATTCCCTTCCCCCTTTCCAAATAATAACTAAGCTTATAGTAGCCAGGTTGAGTGTCATTGTACTCACTTATCAAAGAAAGATTTGGCTTTATTTTCATGCTGGTTGTATACAAGCTCCAGATACATATGTACAAACAATGGGTAGAATAGCTGAGACAGCTCCGCTCGATGACAGTCCAGGACAGACTCTATGAATCTCTTCAGACTACTGTAATAATCCTCATACAGGGCTGGATCCCCTTGCTGGGTGTAGGCAGACAGAACAGCGCTGACGTCGGGCTGATCTTGGGGGCCGCTATTCAATGGAGCTGAAGAGAGAAAAGAATCCAGATTGTTGGAATGACATGAAAACTATATTTAAATGTACACATGACAAATGGGAAAAAAAACAAATACCAACTATCCATTAAGGCAACAGATCTTTAAAGGGAACCTATCAGCTGATTCATAACTTCCTTGGGTGCGGCATGAATCAAAGCTTGGTTGCTTAATTGCAGCCAGTTATACAGTTCTCCGAAACACTGGCATTTCAGAAAAGTCATACTTTGAAGAGCTGACCAAGAAAGGCTAGATGACTGCTTTGGCTTCTCCCCGCCCCAGTGATTTACACGTCTCTCCCATTGTACATACACTGGAGAAACTTGTCAATCACATGGAGCAGTAAGCAGACTTCTCGTCTCTTCCAACAAGAACTTAAAACTGACTTTTCCGAAGTGCCGCAGTGTTTCAGAGAAACACAGTCCTGGCTGCAATCATGTAGCCAGGTTCTGATTCATCTGGTTAGTGGTCAGGGGCCCCCCATCTTATCACAATGTCATTCTCCTTCTTGCTTCATGAGGAAGATGCGTCCCTATATCATCCACACAGGCTTCCGGCATCACACTCCTGCATAAGCGTACTTCTATGTCCTGCTGAGGAGCCAGGAAAAGTCAAAAAGCCCCAGCGCATATCCACACTGCCGTACTTTACTCTGCACTAGTCAGGGCATGAGCGTGATGCCGGGGAGCCTATGTGGATGATGTAGGATGCATCATCCATGCGAAGCAAGAAGGAGGGTAGTGATCTCAAGAAGATTGGAGGTGCCGGACCAAGCCCAGCGACACCCCTCAGTCCAGACAGACCCACAGGAGTGTACGATAAAAGCTTTTTCCTCTCTTTCAGGTCGGGTTAGGGGCAGATACACAACATTACAGAAATCTTAATATCAGGCCTGAAAGGTGGTGGCTGTATCTCATCAGCCAAATTTGGTGACAGGTTCCCTTTAATGAAAGAAACCGAAGATGTAAGCAATCCAAAAATGCTTGTTATGGGCAAAGTAAATGAACCTGTGATCACTATGGAGATGATGTTGCACATAATTGAGTTACCAGAGATGCGGCTGTATTCAGAAAATATGGAATAAAATGAAAAGCAATGTGAAAAAAAACCTGCATCCAATATAGAGGAACATTACCTTCCTGTAAGGCTGCGTGCCCATGATCGGCAATAGTAGCGTTTTGGACAATACGTATTTTTGCTGTGTTCTACATTACAAGCATTTATAGAAATCCCAGGCCTACTGTGCATCCATTTACCACAGCGTATACTCACCCGCGGTGTGGGTTTCCAAGCCGCAGCATTTCAAGTTCTGTAGTGGGGATGCTAGTCTCCTGTATTTTCCCCAATAAACATTCATTAAATGCTGTAAATCTGCGTATTTCCAAAAACACATGCATTTATGTAGAATGCAGTGAAAGTATGCTACATCCAAAACACTACTACTCCTGATTGTGGGCAGGCAGCATTGTACAATAGCCAGGATTATGCAAAAATTCCCAGACCCAAGAATAAATCACAGCAGACCTGACTATAAAGGGCATGTAACCTTTAAGATGCAAGTGTATCATCTGTGCAGTGTAAATATTTATCCGATACATTGTATACATGGTGTGAGATCTCTGCAGTAGGCATACAGCACACTTACATAAGTTACTACATGTATCTGTGTATACAGTGTATGCAATGTTAGCTAAAATGAGAGCAGTGCAGAATAACTCCAATTGTAAACAGTGTCACACACAGGGAAATAAGAGCTTAGTCTGGGCTGTCAGTGAAGGGAGTAAGTGATAAGGAAGGTGTGAAATGGGATAAGACAATAAAAGGTCTTTATTGTAGACAAGCCTTTAAACTGATGGGATTTTTTCCTCAATTGTATACAAAAGAGGACTGATCCAAGAGAAGGCTGATCGAAGGTGATGAGGACAATCATGGGGTCATAAAAAGTGACAACTTAATTCGGCCCAATAAACTCTAAAATAGGAATTATTCTGAGATTTTCCTCTTTATGGACTAGTAGGGTTTATAACCTGGGTCCTGAGGCTTGTACCCCGATAGTGGAGCACAGCATCTGTTAACTGACTGTAAAATGTATAAGTCAGAAATATGCATTACAGAATAAACCATGTGCACTATTAGAATATATGTACATTAGTCAGAATTATACATGCTGTATAGTGTATAATACATGTATCATGTTACATTACTATACATTTACAAGTAATGTGTGCATTTATACAAGTATAATTCCACATATAGTATCAGGTAAACATTAATTACATGTATATATTTATACTAGTGTAATGTAACTAAGCACATTACATTAGTGCAACCCTAAATGCACATGTAATCTGTACATATTAGCTACATTAGTATATACATCATATATGTAACATTACATTGTGGTGCTACACACGTAATATATGTACACAGCTGATCTGACACTCCTGTGGTGCCACACACACGTAATATATGTACATATTAGCTTAGTACACAGCTGATCTATGACACTCCTGTGATGCTACATACACGTTATATATACACATTATATTAGTACACATTATATAGGACACTCCTACATACATATGTTATATGTACACATTATATAGGACACTCCTGTGATGCTACATACACGTTATATATACACATTATATAGGACACTCCTGTGATGCTACATGCACGTTATATATACACATTATATTAGTACACATTATATAGGACACTCTTGTGATGCTACATGCACGTTATATATACACATTATATTAGTACACATTATATAGGACACTCCTACATACATATGTAATATATGTACACATTATATAGGACACTCCTGTGATGCTACATACACGTTATATATACACATTATATTAGTACACATTATATAGGACACTCCTACATACATATGTAATATATGTACACATTATATAGGACACTCCTGTGATGCTACATACACGTTATATATACACATTATATTAGTACACATTATATAGGACACTCCTGTGATGCTACATACACGTTATATATACACATTATATAGGACACTCCTGTGGTGCCACACACACGTAATATATGTACATATTAGCTTAGTACACAGCTGATCTATGACACTCCTGTGATGCTACATGCACGTTATATATACACATTATATTAGTACACATTACATAGGACACTCCTGTGATGCTACATGCACGTTATATATACACATTATATTAGTACACATTATATAGGACACTCCTGTGATGCTACATGCACGTTATATATACACATTATATTAGTACACATTACATAGGACACTCCTGTGATGCTACATGCACGTTATATATACACATTATATTAGTACACATTATATAGGACACTCCTGTGATGCTACATGCACGTTATATATACACATTATATTAGTACACATTATATAGGACACTCCTGTGATGCTACATACACGTTATATATACACATTATATAGGACACTCCTGTGGTGCCACACACACGTAATATATGTACATATTAGCTTAGTACACAGCTGATCTATGACACTCCTGTGATGCTACATACACGTTATATATACACAATATATTAGTACACAGCTGATCTATGACACACCTGTGATGCTACATGCACGTTATATATACACATTATATTAGTACACATTATATAGGACACTCCTGTGATGCTACATACACGTTATATATACACATTATATTAGTACACATTATATAGGACACTCCTGTGATGCTACATACACGTTATATATACACATTATATAGGACACTCCTGTGATGCTACATACACGTTATATATACACATTATATTAGTACACAGCTGATCTATGACACTCCTGTGATGCTACATACACGTTATATATACACAATATATTAGTACACAGCTGATCTATGACACTCCTGTGATGCTACATGCACGTTATATATACACATTGTATTAGTACACATTATATAGGACACTCCTACATACATATGTAATATATGTACACATTACATAGGACACTCCTGTGATGCTACATACACGTTATATATACACATTATATTAGTACACATTATATAGGACACTCCTGTGATGCTACATACACGTTATATATACACATTATATTAGTACACAGCTGATCTATGACACTCCTGTGATGCTACATACACGTTATATATACACAATATATTAGTACACAGCTGATCTATGACACTCCTGTGATGCTACATGCACGTTATATATACACATTATATTAGTACACATTATATAGGACACTCCTGTGATGCTACATGCACGTTATATATACACATTATATTAGTACACATTATATAGGACACTCCTGTGATGCTACATACACGTTATATATACACATTATATTAGTACACATTATATAGGACACTCCTGTGGTGCCACACACACGTAATATATGTACATATTAGCTTAGTACACAGCTGATCTATGACACTCCTGTGATGCTACATACACGTTATATATACACATTATATTAGTACACATTATATAGGACACTCCTACATACATATGTAATATATGTACACATTATATAGGACACTCCTGTGATGCTACATGCACGTTATATATACACATTATATTAGTACACATTATATAGGACACTCCTGTGATGCTACATGCACGTTATATATACACATTATATTAGTACACATTACATAGGACACTCCTGTGATCCTGCACTAGCTGTATATGATGCCGCACACGTGTGGCCGGTCTGTACCGCCGACTTGTGCCGGCTCGGCGTACACATGCAGGCGCGGTGCCGGTCCTCCCCGGGCGTGCACGGACTCACCTTTCCCCGGCAGGACCCCCGCGCCGGCTCCGCTGTTGGCGGCCGCTCCCCCGCTCCCCGCGGTCACCCGGCTCAGCAGCGTCTGCTCCCCGCCATCCTGCTCGCTGGGCTGCTCGGGGCTGAGGCTCGGCGCGTCCTCCCCGTCCAGGATCCCGGTCTCCCGGAGCAGGATGTCCGCGGACTCCTTCAGGTTACTTTTCTTGAGAAACTGCAGCACAGCCAGCAGCGTCTGCCGGTCCGGAGCATCCGTGCTCCCCGCCTGTGGGGTGACCGCTGCCGGGGCTGCAGCCTGGGGACTCGGAGCCTTTGGAGACGCTCCATTCCCGTTCCCGAGCGCCGGCTCCTCATTGTCGGCACACGCCGGGGTCTCCTGCTTCACGTCGTCCTGGAGCTCGGGCTCCGTCTTCACCGACACACTCGCCTCATCTGGCGCCGCCGCCATCTTGGAGCGGGAGTTTATTCTATACGACGTCGCGTTTTACGTTACCATGGGCGTGGTGAAGGTCACTTCCGGGCTCCTGTGGCTGCTGACAGGAGGACAGGGCTGGAGGAGTAGTCAGGAGGACGGCGGCTGTGTAGTGTGCGGTCTGACTGGCGCCACAACATGCGTTACTGTGCACTGTCATTGCCGTGCGGCTTCTCTGCGGTTTTTATCTATATAAAAATGATTAACCCTTTGAAAACCTGACCACATTTCATGGTTTTTTTCTCCCCTTCTTTCAGGAGCCATAACTGCGCCATTCACGTTACTGTATAATGTACTGAAAAAAAACAAAGAAAAAATTCTAAGTCCCGGGGAATGGAGAAAATAAAGATACGTTTCGGCCGTTGTTTTCCGAGTTTGTTTTTTACTTTGTTCATATTAAATAGTAAATATTGCCGGGTCACGTGATGCTCCAGGACGCGGTAATCTCTCAGACGCCACACTTGTTAGGTTTTTTATTATTATTTTAGCGGCTAATCTGCTGCCCTGTGTAATGTGGACCGGGGCCTGCGCATCAATCCTCTCAGCTCTATTTCTAGTTCTCCTCCTCTTCGATCAAAATACTCCTAAAAATACTTTCAAAACTTTATTTTTTCTATGGGAAATAGATTTTCTGTTCATATAATGATATTTTGTTTCTATTTTTAACTTAATTTTTTTTTTTTTTAAATTGTGTCTATGTTTTTTGGCGTGTGGGAGGATTATAAGTATTGTAGTATTCGGTTACTATATGTGATCTGGTCATGTTGTTGCGGTAATTGTACCTTGTATGGGGTATTATTCGGTCATTATGTGGTCTGGTCATGATGTGGTATTTGTCCCTTGTATATATTATTTGGTCACTATGTGGTGGTAATATGTGGTCTGGCCATGGTGTTGTGGTATTTGTCCCTTGTATGTGATATTACTTTGTCACTATGTGGTGCAGGGGCAGACACTGACAGCTTGGGGCCCACGTGCAAGAAATGTGTCTATATATATATACAGTGCCTAAAAGTAGTATTCAACCCCCTGCAGATTTAGCAGGTTTAATAAGATGCAAATAAGTTAGAGCCTTCAAACTTCAAACAAGAGCAGGATTTATTAACAGATGCATAAATCTTACAAACCAAAAAGTTTTGTTGCTCAGTTAAATTTTTATAAATTTTAAACATAAAAGTGTGGGTCAATTATTATTCAACCCCTAGGTTTAATATTTTGTGGAATAACCTTTGTTTGCAATTACAGCTAATAATCGTCTTTTCTAAGACCTGATCAGGCCGGCACAGGTCTCTGGAGTTATCTTGGCCCACTCCTCCATGCAGATCTTCTCCAAGTTATCTAGGTTCTTTGGGTGTCTCATGTGGACTTTAATCTTGAGCTCCTTCCACAAGTTTTCAATTGGGTTAAGGTCAGGAGACTGACTAGGCCACTGCAACACCTTGATTTTTTGCCTCTTGAACCAGGCCTTGGTTTTCTTGGCTGTGTGCTTTGGGTCGTTGTCTTGTTGGAAGATGAAATGACCCATCTTAAGATCCTTGATGGAGGAGCGGAGGTTCTTGGCCAAAATCTCCAGGTAGGCCGTGATATCCATCTTCCCATGGATGCGGACCAGATGGCCAGGCCCCTTGGCTGAGAAACAGCCCCACAGCATGATGCTGCCACCACCATGCTTGACTGTAGGGATGGTATTCTTGGGGTCGTATGCAGTGCCATCCAGTCTCCAAACGTCTCGTGTGTGGTTGGCACCAAAGATCTCGATCTTGGTCTCATCAGACCAGAGAACCTTGAACCAGTCAGTCTCAGAGTCCTCCAAGTGATCATGAGCAAACTGTAGACGAGCCTTGACATGACGCTTTGAAAGTAAAGGTAACTTACGGGCTCGTCTGGAACGGAGACCATTGCGGTGGAGTACGTTATGGTATTGACTGAAACCAATGTCCCCACTGCCATGAGATCTTCCCGGAGCTCCTTCCTTGTTGTCCTTGGGTTAGCCTTGACTCTTCGGACAAGCCTGGCCTCGGCACGGGAGGAAACTTTCAAAGGCTGTCCAGGCCGTGGAAGGCTAACAGTAGTTCCATAAGCCTTCCACTTCCGGATGATGCTCACAACAGTGGAGACAGGTAGGCCCAACTCCTTGGAAAGGGTTTTGTACCCCTTGCCAGCCTTGTGACCCTCCACGATCTTGTCTCTGATGGCCTTGGAATGCTCCTTTGTCTTTCCCATGTTGACCATGTTTGAGTGCTGTTCACAAGTTTGGGGAGGGTCTTAAATAGTCAGAAAAGGCTGGAAAAAGAGATAATTAATCCAAACATGTGTAGCTCATTGTTCTTTGTGCCTGAACTACTTCTTAACACTTTAGGGGAACCAAACAGAATTCTGGTGGGTTGAGGGGTTGAATAATAAATGACCCTCTGAAAAAACTTTTCCCAATTTAAAAAAAAATAAACAGAGAAATAACATTCTTTTTTGCTGCAGTGCATTTCACACTTCCAGGCTGATCTACTGTCCAAATGTCACAATGCCAAATTAATTCCAAATGTGTAAACCTGCTAAATCTGCAGGGGGTTGAATACTACTTGTAGGCACTGTATATATATATATATATATATATATATATATATATATATATATACATATATATATACTTTGTTTCTCCAGCAATCAGTCTAATGGTAGAGTAAAATATACCTTTTATTTATCCATTAAAAAGTTCCAGATTTCTTTAGTTACAATATTGCATACATTCAATCCCTTATGGACGACATGTTTCGACACCACGTGTCTTCCTCCAAGTCCTGGAGCCACACATATATATATATATATATATAAATATATATATATATATATATATTACATATCTCCTTTATTATATATATATCCGTCCCTTATTACACAGAGCCCTCTCTTGTTATGTGCAGTACCTGCCTTTACATATTGGATTATATAGAGCCCTGTTTTTTTATTATATACTGTCGTCTCTTAGATATATAATGCAATGACGGCTGATGGAGCATGGGAAAGCTTCTTTTTTAATGGAGGAGCTAATGGACTGGTGGTCTGGTCATCGGCTCCTCCATCAGCAGCCATTTTATATCTAACAAGAGAGGACTAAGTAATAAAAGAGGGCGCTGTGAATAACAAAAATAACAAGAATACACTATGTAAGAGACAGCACTGTACATAACAGCAGAGGAAGCTATATAATTAAGGACGGCACCATATATAACTAGAGAGGATGGTTCGTAATAAGGGACAGTATTATATATAATAAAAGGAAACTAACTAAAGATTGTGCTATACATAAGTGAGTACACTATATACTAAGGGATTGTTAGACATAAGAGTGCGCTATATACTAAGGGACTGTGCTGTACATTAGTGAGTACACTATATACTAAGGGACTGAGCTATACATAATAAGTGAGTACACTATATACTAAGGGACCGTGCTATACATAAAAAGTGACTACACTATATACTAAGGAATGGCGCTATACATATTAAGCGAGTACACTGTATACTAGGGGACTGTGCTATGTATAAGTGAGTACACTATATACTAAGGGACTGTGTTAGACATAATAAACTATAATAACGTCTTCCTCCACCTCCCCCTGTTCGTAAGTCCATTATAAATCCCCCTTCCTCCCATCCCAATCCCCCACACCCCTCATTGTCCTCCTCCCCCCGCATCCCATCATTGCCACCTCCATCATTGAACTCTCCACCACACCCCATCATTGCCCTTTCCACCTCCATCATTTCCTCCCCCACCACCCCATCATTGCCCTTTCCACCACCATCATTGCCTTTTCCCCCAACACCCCCATCATTGCCCATTCCACCACCTCCATCATTTCCTACTTCCCCACCACCCCCATTATTGCTCTTTCCACCACCATCATTGTCCTTTCAACCACCACCATCATTTCCTTTTCCCCCACCACCCCAGTCATTGTGCTTTCCACCACCTCCATCATTGCTTTCTGCCCCACCACCCTATCATTGCCCACTCCATCACTGCCATCACCCCCATCATTGCCCTCTCCACCTACACACACAGACACCCACAGCACCATTCACCTCTTTGCACGTTCCCCCGCAGCGCTACATGCACACACAGCACCACTCCCCTCTCCGCACATTTCCCACAACCGCAGCATCTCCGTTGCTGGCAGCGTCCTCTCTGGCAGAGCCGCGTGCTGAATGCTGACATCATCCAGCCACACCACTGTGTCAGTCAGACAGGAAGTGCTGGCAGGACGGATCCCTGCAGCTCCTCTCCGCTGCCATTTTCTCCTGTAGGCAGCGGAGATCGCTCTTTGACCGCCGCACATGAGGGCAATTTTGGCAGCCCCCCCCCCCCCCACGGAGCCTCAGGGCAGGAGAAACAGGCCTGATTGCCCTCATTATTAGCTGCCTTGCGTAGGGGTCCTCCATCTTCAGGCCCCCAGTGCAGCCGCCCCGTCTGCACATGCGGTATGTCTGCCCCGATGTGGTGGTAATATGTGCATCAATCCTCTCAGCTCTATTTCTAGTTCTCCTCCTCCTCTTCAATCAAAATACTCCTAAAAATACTTTCAAAACTTTATTTTTTCTATGGGAAATAGATTTTCTGTTCATATAATGATATTTTTTTTCTATTTTTAACTAAAATTTTTTTTTAAAGTGTGTCAGTATGTTTTTGGCGTGTGGGAGGATTATAAGTATTGTAGTATTCGGTTGCTATATGTGATCTGGTCATGATGTGGCGGTATTTGATCCTTGTATGTGGTATTATTCGGTCACTATGTGGTGGTAATATGTGGTCTGGTCATGATGTGGCGGTATTTGTCTCTTGTATATATTATTCGGTCACTATGTGGTGGTAATATGTGGTCTGGTCATGATGTGGTGGTATTTGTCTCTTGTAAATATTATTCGGTCACTATGTGGTGGTAATGTGTGGTCTGGTCATGATGTGGCGGTATTTGTTTCTTGTATATATTATTCGGTCACTATGTGGTGGTAATATGTGGTCTTGTCATGATGTGGTGGTATGGTATTTGTCTCTTGTAAATATTATTCGGACACTATGTGGTGGTAATATGTGGTCTGGTCATGATGTGGTGGTATTTGTCTCTTGTAAATATTATTCGGTCACTATGTGGTGGTAATGTGTGGTCTGGTCATGATGTGGCGGTATTTGTTTCTTGTATATATTATTCGGTCACTATGTGGTGGTAATATGTGGTCTGGTCACGATGTGGTGGTATTTGTCTCTTGTAAATATTATTCGGTCACTATGTGGTGGTAATATGTGGTCTGGTCATGATGTGGTGGTATTTGTTTCTTGTATATATTATTCGGTCACTATGTCGTGGTAACATGTGGCAATGAGACTGGACATGAAGGTACATGCAGGGCAAGAAGGGGAAAGCTCTGTTACTTTTAAGCGCTTCTTCCTTGTGTTTAGTGGTTTCTTAACAAAAACAGGCAAGCTGTTGGTAATGACTCCCACTCCTGCAGGTGCATATAGCTTCTCAGTCACACATTTAGCAGGATCCTAACATTTTTTTTATATACATTTCTGGCAAATTGGGATCTGAGCAGGAGAGGGGGCACTTTACATCCTGCACATGAGTGGGTGTGGCCAGGACCTGTAAACTCCCTATATGATAGCTACACATGGAGGTGGCGGGTGATCCCTTTAACCCTTCAGGTGCCAGTGGCACAGCAGCACCAGTGTTTCCCGTTGTCAGCGCACGCTTTGCAGCCCTACAGTCCACGCTCATCCTGACACATGAAGTTCTATAGTTTATTAGTTTTGAGACAAAACTACAATCGTAGTAGGTGCAGTAAAAACTACAGTTCCCAGCATGCCTGGCGCAGCCGCACATGCGCAGATCAGTGTCGAAAAGAAAGTAGCGCGCGCTGTTTGTTGAGTTGCTGCTGCAGGGGAGGAATGGAGCTGGAGTTCGTGAAGTGTGAGGAGGAGGAGAGGACGAGGGCGGCCCTGGGCCGTACAGCCGCCAGTATCACACGCTCCTTCACACGCTCCTCGTTTGGGGATGAAGATGGGCGCAGCCGGAGCGGGAGTGAGGAAGCGCTGCGCGAGGTGAGACCGGGCCCACGTGATCAGCGGTGCAGTGACGTCACGCTGCATGTTGTTCTTCTGGTCATGTGACAATAATACGATCTAATGACGTAATCAGACCACAGCACTGTACACGTCATGTGGAGGACAGGTGTAATACCTGAGAACATGTCCGGCGCGGTGCAGATACTATGTCCGATAGTGTGCACGATGAGAAGTTATTGTGTCAGAGCAAGAGGGAGAACTGTGAGGTTTATGTAAAGAGAGGTTTATTGGGAAAGTGCAGATACAGGAAGGATTAGCGGGAAGATCCCGGTCCTAACGGTACAGAGAGGATTAATGGGAAGATCCCGGTCCTAACGGTACAGAGAGGATTAATGGGAAGATCCCGGTCCTAACGGTACAGAGAGGATTAATGGGAAGAGCCCGGTCCTAACGGTACAGAGAGGATTAATGGGAAGATCCCGGTCCTAACGGTACAGAGAGGATTAATGGGAAGATCCCGGTCCTAACGGTACAGAGAGGATTAATGGGAAGATCCCGGTCCTAACGGTACAGAGAGGATTAATGGTAAGATCTCGGTCCTAACGGTACAGAGAGGATTAATGGGAAGATCCCGGTACTAACTGTACAGAGAGGATTAATGGGAAGATCCCGGTACTAACTGTACAGAGAGGATTAATGGGAAGATCCCGGTCCTAACGGTCCAGAGAGGATTAATGGGAAGATCCCGGTACTAATGGTACAGAGAGGGTTAATGGGAAGATCCCGGTCCTAACGGTACAGAGAGGATTAATGGGAAGATCCCGGTCCTAACGGTACAGAGAGGGTTAATGGGAAGATCCCGGTCCTAACGGTACAGAGAGGATTAATGGGAAGATCCCAGTCCTAACGGTACAGAGAGGATTAATGGGAAGATCCCGGTACTAATGGTACAGAGAGGATAAATGGGAAGATCCCGGTATTAACGGTACAGAGAGGGTTAATGGGAAGATCCCGATACTAATGGTGCACAGAGGATTAATGGGAAGATCCCGGTACTAATGGTGCAGAGAGGATTAATGGGAAGATCCCTGTACTAATGGTACAGAGAGGATTAATGGGAAGATCCCGGTCCTAACGGTACAGAGAGGGTTAATGGGAAGATCCCGGTCCTAACGGTACAGAGAGGATTAATGGGAAGATCCCAGTCCTAACGGTACAGAGAGGATTAATAGGAAGATCCCGGTCCTAACGGTACAGAGAGGATTAATGGGAAGATCCTGGTACTAACAGTACAGAGAGGATTAATGGGAAGATCCTGGTACTAACAGTACAGAGAGGATTAATGGGAAGATCCCGGTACTAACGGTACAGAGTGGATTAATAGGAAGATCCCGATACTAATGGTACAGAGAGGATTAATGGGAAGATCCCGGTCCTAACGGTACAGAGAGGATTAATGGGAAGATCCTGGTACTAACAGTACAGAGAGGATTAATGGGAAGATCCTGGTACTAACAGTACAGAGAGGATTAATGGGAAGATCCCGGTACTAACGGTACAGAGTGGATTAATAGGAAGATCCCGATACTAATGGTACAGAGAGGATTAATGGGAAGATCCCGGTCCTAACGGTACAGAGAGGGTTAATGGGAAGATCCCGGTCCTAACGGTACAGAGAGGATTAATGGGAAGATCCCAGTCCTAACGGTACAGAGAGGATTAATAGGAAGATCCCGGTCCTAACGGTACAGAGAGGATTAATGGGAAGATCCTGGTACTAACAGTACAGAGAGGATTAATGGGAAGATCCAGGTACTAACAGTACAGAGAGGATTAATGGGAAGATCCCGGTACTAACGGTACAGAGTGGATTAATAGGAAGATCCCGGTACTAACGGTACAGAGTGGATTAATAGGAAGATCCCGGTACTAACGGTACAGAGAGGATTAATAGGAAGATCCGGTACTAACGGTACAGAGAGGATTAATGAGAAGATCCCGGTACTAACGGTACAGAGAGGATTAATAGGAAGATCCCAGTCCTAACGGTACAGAGAGGATTAATGAGAAGATCCGGTACTAACGGTACAGAGAGGATTAATGAGAAGATCCGGTACTAACGGTACAGAGAGGATTAATGAGAAGATCCGGTACTAACGGTACAGAGAGGATTAATGAGAAGATCCCGATCCTGCCAGTACCAGAAAATGTGGGAATCGGAAGAAACAGACTTGCTGTCATTGCCCCTTGGATAGAGCCAGGCCATGGAGCCCCCTCTCTTCCCCCGAGTCGTGCAGCCAGTAGCCCACCATGGCTGGGTGGAGTTCAGTCCTCGCTTCCCCCTGTGATTTGTTTGTGTAGTGATTAAATTTCTCTGAGATTTTTATTGTAGGAACAGAAAAATAAAAATGACAGAACAGGATTCGTTACTTGGGGGGTCTGCACTGACTGTGATGGGGGAGGAGATCTGTGGGCTTTCTGTCATATGGCGCAGCCAATCACTGGCCTCAGCGGTGATGTTAGCAATGATTGTCTGCAGTGGTCATGTGCACATGATCAGCCCTTATTTTATTCCCAATGCTCCCCTGAGTCATATGGGCCTTTTTAGTTTGTGCCAATCTTATATTTTTTTTACCAATAGGGTGTGGCCCAGAGGTCAGTAATGCAGAGGACACCCCCAAAAAGTCCTGTCAGCCACGGCCCCTTCATAAAGACCACAAAAATTGGCACAGTCTTACTGTATGGGATAGAGCTCACCCATTAGGACAGACCAGCGCATTATATCTTTACTGGTGACTAATGGGCACTTCTTATATTTACTGAACGTATTGTTTATTATTTACCAATAAAGAATAATAGTTAAAAGATTGTAGTTTTTTTTATTTTGGGGGGAATTTTAATTCTTAGAGTAACCAGAACAGCCATAATCCAGTAGCATTCAGTAAGGTGGATCGATGTAGGCAAAATTCTCTCCAGTCGTTATTACTGTCTCCTTATTCTGTTTTCACAGCATATGATTCGCCTCGCTGACCTGAATCCATACATCCTGTGCTCAATATGCCAGGGTTACTTCATCGATGCCACTACCATAACCGAATGCCTGCATACATGTAAGTACTGTGCTGAAATACATAGTGATATGGCGTCCGCTACGCTTATCTCTGTCTCATACGGAGTATATGGACACTATGCGTCTCAGGGACGACCCTTCCCCTTCATCAGGTAAATATACAGAGTACATGGGCCACCTATTTAAAAGGGTTGCCCACTAATAGACAAGCCCAGCTTATCAGGAGCCCAATTAAAATAATAACAGTGTATACTCGCTTGCTGCGGTGGCGCTGTTTTGGCACTGTCGGCACTGCTGTTCCTGGTGGTGACGTGACTTGTTGTGTCACTTGTCATGAGCGGCCGCTTGTCAGCTGCAACTCATCAATATATCATCAGGGCGGATGGAAAATTAAAGGCTGCAGTTGACAAGTGACACAAGTCACATCACCACCAGGAACAGCCGTGCCGGAACGGTGCCGATGCCGCAGGTGAATATATAGTTTTTGTTTTAATTGGCTTCTAAATCGAATAAGCAGGAATTTTCAGGTAGTGGACCACCCCTTTAAATGGGTGGTCCATATTCTCTGTATACTTACCTGATGAAGGGGAAGGGCCGGGCCACTCCTGAAATTCATATTGTCCATATACTACGTATGAGATGCCTAAATATCACTATGTATGAAACCCTTTAAATTAGGCAACATATAAAATGTAATATAAAAATATTTTAAATTAGCTGAATTTGGACTCTATGGTAATGTTTCTTTTTGTTTTTGTTCCAGTTTGTAAAAGCTGTATTGTGCAGCACTTCTATTACAATAATCGGTGTCCGAAATGCAATGTTATAGTGCATCAAACACAGCCGCTTTATAATATCAGGTGGGTGTTATTGCTGCTTTGATATAATTATTCTAAGAAATAGAAACTCATTCAGATGGCGATGATTCACATAAGAGGTCTATGGGTCTGTTCAAATGTCCATGTTTTATGTATGAGACAGAAAAGATGATTGTCTAAAATGATGGTAGTCTCACGTTGGAGGCCATCCTGAACCATGAGCTATGGAGCCTGAAAGTCAAAAGTTCAAAACAATGTTACCCTTCTGCTGGTCGCTGTAAGCATGCAGCAATAGAACACCCCCAACCACAATAATTTAGTTTTCTCAGTGTGTGACGTGCAAGGATGTAGATCTGACCTCCTAGTCTAACCTCCTGCAGGATTAGGAAGTGTTGGGAGATTAGAGCACAAATGTAACGCCTTTCAGATAAGGTCCCTTTGGAGAGATGGGCAGCACAGCTGAGTTTAGCTGTGTCACATTACAAATCCTTCTATCAGATCTGCTGTACTGTCCTTCATTTCACACTGGATGACCAGAGATAGGTCACACTTATGTGCACTGTGCTCAAAGCAACTAACTTTTGAGCACAACAGAAGTAAGTATGATTACTGACTCATCTCCAGACAACAGGGTGTGAGGGACGTGGCAGTACAAGAAAGCTGATCATGCTATGAAAGGAGGAAAGCTAATGGAAGGGTTTGTAATGTGAGCTGTGCTAACCCTACCCTCACATGGACCTTATCTGAAAGGTGTTCTATAATCTCCCAGCACTTCCTAATCATGCAGAGGGTTAGACCAGGGGACCAGCGCTGTATCCTTGCATGTCACACACTGAGAAACTTAAGTTATGATGGGTCATGATCTTCTTTCAGTTTTTTGCTACCTGCTTATGATTGGGCAGCATCCTACAGGAGGAAGAAGTACATGCCCCCAGTGAAAACTGTTTGATACAACCCACTTGTCTTAACAAAAGTTAACTCATTTGGTGCCAAATACTTTGTTTATTATCTCTAGAGAGAAACATAAAAAAAAAAATAAGTGTTTCATTCTTCTCTGCAGCCTGTATTACATCGTGTGTCTAGTTCAGGGGTGGGGAACCTTTTTACAGCCGGGGGCCACTTGGAAATTTCTACCATCATCCGGGGGCCACATAAAAATGATCACCTTGAAAATTACCCCGGTATATTTAGCCAAACAATTAATTACGGTAACTCACCCTTAATGTGACGGCTGGAGCTGTTTCTCTTTGGTGCAGCTGTGATGTTAGGTGATGCTGATCATGTTGCTTCTCACAGCTGCTTTTCCAGGGGTGGCACGAAGATCACTGGGCACAGAAATCACAGGGGGGGGGGGCACAAAGATCAAAGGTGGGCACATAGCTGGAGGGGACAGAGATCACAAGGGGCACAGATCACATGGGAGCACAAATATCACAGGAGGTACATAGCAGAGGTGCACAGGGGGGCACATAGGTCACAGGGGTCACATAGATCACAGGAGGGCACAAAGCTTGGAGTCACAGAGATCACAGGGATGCACATAGTTGGGGGGCACAGAGATCACAGGGGGGACATATAGCTGGAGGGCACAGAAATCACAGGGGGCATATAGCTGGAGAGCACAGAAATAACGGGGCACAAAGAACAAAGGAAGGTATATAGCAGGGGGGGCACAGAAATCATGGAGGGGCACATAGCTGAAGGGGACAGAGATCACAGGGGGCTCAGATCACATGGGAGCACAAATATTGCAGGGGGTACATAGCAGGGGGGCACAGGGATGCACATAGCTGGGGGCACAGAGATCACAGGGGGCATATAGCTAGAGAGCACAGAGATCACAGGGGGCATATAGCTGGAGGGGCAGAGAGATCACAGGGAACAAAGATCACAGGGGGGAACATAGCTGGGGGCACAGAGATCACAGGGGGC
The DNA here is from genome assembly GCF_051348905.1 of Ranitomeya variabilis. Classification (NCBI taxonomy): domain Eukaryota; kingdom Metazoa; phylum Chordata; class Amphibia; order Anura; family Dendrobatidae; genus Ranitomeya; species Ranitomeya variabilis. Next base: position 68,753,476 of record NC_135235.1, on the reverse strand, counting down.
ATAATAGCTGGAGGGCACATAAATCACGGGGTACACAGCATGGGGCAGGGATCACAGCAGGGGCACAGAGATGACATGGGGGCACAGCTGAGAGGCACAGAGATAACAGGGGCTTATAGTTGGGGGAGCACAGAGCTCATATTGGGGCACATAGTGGGGGGGCACAGAGATCACAGGGGGCACATAGCTGAGGGGCACAAGGATCACAGGAGGGGCACAGAGATGATATGGGGGCACATAGCTGGGAGGCACAGAGATGACAGGGGGCTTATAGTTGGGGGAGGAAAGACATCATATTAAGGCACATAGCGGGGCGGAACAGATTACAGTGGGCACATACAGTTGTGGCCAAAAGTATTGACACCCCTGCAATTCCGTCAGATAATACTCAGTTTCTTTCTGAAAATGATTGCAATCACAAATTCTTTGGTATTATTATCTTCATTTAATTTGTCTTAAATGAAAAACACAAAACAGAATGAAGCAAAAAGCAAAACATTGATCATTTCACACAAAACTCCAAAAATGGGCCAGACAAAAGTATTGGCACCCTCAGCCTAATACTTGGTTGCACAACCTTTAGCCAAAATAACTGCGACCACCCGCTTCCGGTAACCATCAATGAGTTTCTTACAATGCTCTGCTGGAATTTTAGACCATTCTTCTTTGGCAAACTGCTCCAGGTCCCTGATATTTGAAGGGTGCCTTCTCCAAACTGCCATTTTTAGATCTCTGCACAGGTGTTCTATGGGATTCAGGTCTGGATTCATTGCTGGCCACCTTAGAAGTCTCCAGTGTTTTCTCTCAAACCATTTTCTAGTGCTTTTTGAAGTGTGTTTTGGGTCATTGTCCTGGTGGAAGACCCATGACCTCTGAGGGAGACCCAGCTTTCTCACACTGGGCCCTACATTATGCTGCAAAATTTGTTGGTAGTCTTCAGACTTCATAATGCCATGCACACGGTCAAGCAGTCCAGTGCCAGAGGCAGCAAAGCAACCCCAAAACATCAGGGAACCTCCGCCATGTTTGACTGTAGGGACCGTGTTCTTTTCTTTGAATGCCTTTTTTTTTCTCCTGTAAACTCTATGTTGATGCCTTTGCCCAAAAAGCTCTACTTTTGTCTCATCTGACCAGAGAACATTCTTCCAAAATGTTTTAGGCTTTTTCAGGTAACTTTTGGCCAACTCCAGCCTGGCTTTTTTTATGTCTCGGGGTAAGAAGTGGAGTCTTCCTGAGTCTCCTACCATACAGTCCCTTTTCATTCAGACGCCGACGGATAGTACGGGTTGACACTGTTGTACCCTCGGACTGCAGGGCAGCTTGAACTTGTTTGGATGTTAGTCGAGGTTCTTTATCCAACATCCGCACAATCTTGTGTTGAAATCTCTTGTCAATTTTTCTTTTCCGTCCACATCTAGGGAGGTTAGCCACAGTGCCATGGGCTTTAAACTTCTTGATGACACTGCGCACGGTAGACACAGGAACATTCAGGTCTTTGGAGATGGACGTGTAGCCTTGAGATTGCTCATGCTTCCTCACAATTTGGTTTCTCAAGTCCTCAGACAGTTCTTTGGTCTTCTTTCTTTTCTCCATGCTCAATGTGGTACACACAAGGACACAGGACAGAGGTTGAGTCAACTTTAATCCATGTCAACTGGCTGCAAGTGTGATATAGTTATTGCCAACACCTGTTAGGTGCCACAGGTAAGTTACAGGTGCTGTTAATTACACTAATTAGAGAAGCATCACATGATTTTTCGAACAGTGCCAATACTTTTGTCCACCCCCTTTTTATGTTTGGTGTGGAATTATATCCAATTTGGCTTTAGGACAATTCTTTTTGTGTTTTTTTCATTTAAGACAAATTAAATGAAGATAATAATACCAGAGAATTTGTGTTTGCAATCATTTTCAGGAAGAAACTGAGTATTATCTGACAGAATTGCAGGGGTGTCAATACTTTTGGCCACAACTGTAGCTGAGAGACACAGATCACCTGCCAGCACAGAGATCGCTCTGCACTCTCTGGCAGCAGCTCCTCTTCTGGACCGGGACAGGAAAGCATTCAGCTTTGTCGCTGCGTTGAACGCAACATGTTGCATTTTGTTGCGGTCGGCGTAGGGTCAAAACGATGCATGCAGAGGCATCCACATACATCCTCATGGCCTGCGTACCCAATGTTAAAGATGGGGTACGCAGGATGCATGCAGACGTAGGCGGAGCTCAAGGAAGGCGCGGCAGTGGGCGGGGCTTAACAGAGGACGAAGAAGGCTGCCATCCGCAGCCCTGCCGAACGCTAGTGTGAAAATAGCTTAATCCTTATAGATTCAGTAGGAATGAACAGAATCCGTTGTGTTTGGTGCCATCTTCTAAGATTAAAGTGTCTGTCACTGGCATATAGTATATGGGAAATGCCGACCTGTTTCTGTTGCACCCGGAATAATTGTGTAATCTTTTATTTTTTAGGTTGGATAGACAACTGCAGGACCTAGTCTTCAAATTAGTCGTCAATTTAGAAGATCGTGAGTGTTTCTTTTCACTTTACTTAAAATTATATACTGTAAAATCTACAGCAACATGTATGTCTGATGCAGATTATTCTGTGGATTTTTACTTATTTTATTGCAGCTGATTCTTCCGTGCAGTGAGCGTAGTCACTAATGTGCTGTCTGTATTAGTGATGAGCGAGTGTACTCGTTGCTCGGGTGGTCTCTGAGTATTTGTGACTGCTCGGAGATTTAGTTTTCATCGCCGCTGCAGATGAATGACTTACAGCTGCTAGCCAGCCTGAGTACATGTGGGGGTTGCCTGGTTGCTAGGTAATCCCCACATGTAATCAAGCTGGCTAATAGCTGTAAATCATTCAGCTGAGGCGATGAAAACGAAATCTCCAAGCAGTTACAAATACTCGGAGACCACCCGAGCAACGAGTACACTCGCTCATCACTAATTTGTATCCGCCACGCGTCTGTACTCCAGAGTCGCATACATTCATATCACCATTTTTTTTTTTTAGGAATGGTTGTGTTTGCATTATATTCATTATGACTTTTCCATTATTAGTCAAATTATTTAGTCTTCATCACTTTTTATGTTTACTTGCTTGTTGTTGTGGTTTCATTTTCCTGATGTTTTCAGCTAATTTATCATTAAGACTTTTTAAGATACCGCAAACTTTTCCTGAATTGAACTATAGTGAAAGTTCAAAATCTGTCTTTTTTTTTTTTCTTTTTTTTTTGGAGGAGGGTGTTACCATGTTACTCAAATAAGGGCCAAAGAAACAAAAATACAATTCTTTGATTTTCAAACAAATTTATCAAACATCATCTGCTATTTGATAAAGTAGCTTTACCACGACTTGGCACCTATCAACACTGCCGAAAGTACCAATACCTGGTTTACAAACAGCAGTATCACTGTGCTAGATTGGCCAGCAAACTCACCTGACCTTAACCCCATAGAGAATCCATGGAGTATTGTTGTCAAGAGGAAGATGAGAGACCCCAGACCCAACAATGCAGACGAGCTGAAGGCTGCTATCAAAGCAACCTGGGCTTCCATAACCCCTCAGCAGTGCCACAGGCTGATCGCCTCCATGCCATGCCGCATTGATGCAGTAATTGATGCCAAAGGAGCCCCGAACAAGTATTGAGTGCATTTACTAAACATACATTTCAGTAGGCCAACATTTCAGATTTTAAAATCATTTTTCAAGCTGGTGTTATAAAGTATTCTAATTCACTGAGATAATGACTTTGGGTTTTCGTTGGCTGTAAGCCATAATCATCAACAATAACAGAAATAAACACTTGAAATAGATCACTCTGTTTGTAATGACACTATATAATATATGAGTTTCACTTTTTGTATCGAAGAACTGAAATAAATTAACTTTTTGATGATATTCTAATTTTGTGAGAAGCACCTGTAGATGTTATCACTTCTCATACAATGTAAAATATAGAGATACAGTTTATGATTTTTTTTCTTTTAGGTGAGAAAAATCAAATGTATGATTTCTACAGAGAAAGGGGTCTTGAGGTGCCTAAACCTGGTGAGTGATGAGCATTTTTGCACCAGACTGAATTATTTTTCTGCACCACTCTTATTATTTTTACTTTATACTTTACTACTACTACTATCATGTGTATTGTTTTTATTTCTTTCTACATTTATTCTATTTCTCTTTATACACAGTAGTGCCACATTCTGTGTCCACTGGTCGAGGGAGACAAAAGAAACCTTTTGGTCCTTTATTCCAGATTCCACCAGAACTAGATGTGTCCCTTCTTCTGGAATTTATTGGGTGAGTAAACTTTTTTTTTTCTCATTTATTTTATTACATCATTATTTTATTTATTTTGTGTTGCGGGGTAAGTAATATGTTCTAGTCTATGAATGACATGTCTAACACCGTTAAAGGGAGTCTCTTTGCACAGAAGTTTGTGAGGATATAGCTCCCATTAAAATCTCACTATTACGGCTCCTGTAGACTTCCGTGAAACTCGGTCAAAGCACGGACTGTCTCCGGACCTCCTGACCTGAACGTGATGGCCTCTCAGACATGTATGAGACTGTCCAATTCGGGTCGGGTGACCCACGAGCAGTCCATGCATTGCTTTGCACATTGTGCTTACACTGAGTTCCATGGACGTTTGTAGGGACCCGTATTTACAAGTACAGGGTGAAGGCGGTCAGGAAATATGAATGATGATTTTGCAGCCAGTACACATACCTGAGGATGAAGCAGATTGATTGACGGTAATAATGACATTGAAGCCTCTATAGCAGGGGGTTATGTCTCTGTCATATTTCTGCTGCATACTTAAAGAGCCCTGCTTATGGGTATTTTTGTTGAGTTTTCAGTGCAGAAACTGAGCAGTACTTCCAAGTTTATGAAAAGCATTTCTGCTTGGAAAAACTCTGTGTGCGCACAATTTTTGGATTGTCGTTTCTGCTTCCTTTCTGCAGAAACTGAAGTTCAGTCAAATATGCTGGGGCAACCTGGGTGTGGCCACAAAGCTGTTTTGCATGCCCTGCCTCCCTCACTGGTGATTGACAGCACTGGCTGCTCCAAAATTTCTCTATACTTGTGTAAGCAGGATGCAGTGACAACAAGAGGGCAGAGCAAGGGTTAACAAATATAACAGTTTTAATTTAACAGAGGGTTAACTCCTCGCAGGGAGGTGCTGGGTTAAATGGGGAGAATAAGAGTCCAATTGTAAAGGATATGCAGAGCTAAGTAACAATGAATCAAATAATGGCAGTTCTTGTGAATGCTGCTGTCGAGTCAATTTCGCCGGTGGCTGGCGCGGTGCAGCTGGTAACGATGGTCCGTCTTCTGGCAGCAGCTGTCAGTGTCCAGTACCTTCCGCTGAGCCCCTAGTCCATGATCCTATGCGGCCGGTGCACGATCAGGGTCTCCCATGGGCGGGAAGGTATATGCTGGTAAGGTGGGCTGAAAACGTCTGTCGAATACCCGGGTCTCTCTTTGCAGCACGTGCGCTGTACTCAAGGTCACGAAGCACATGGCACCTTGCTCTCTGCCAGCTATCGGGCCCACTGCACTTCTCTCTCTGTGCTGCGCACTGCCTGTTCCAGCCGAGTCTGTAGCGCCGACAACAGCTGGCGCGACGTTTCTCCAAAAAGCTCCTGTAGACTACGGTCCGACGACGAGGGCAGCAGTGAACAGTCCTGAACTCTGCCCTGGCTCTTAGGCTGAAGTGCGGCGCTTAGCTGAACAGGGCTCCCGGCTCTTTTCTTATTACTGCGGTGGGCTCCGGCAGCGTCCCGGCATTGGATCGGCCGCGTGTCATTGTGGCCCGGCTGCGCACCCCCCGGAGCTTGCTGAGCGCACACCTTACCTCTGTCATGCCAGCAGGAAACTGCTCGACGCTGCGCGCGCTTTTACTTATAACCACGCCCCCAGCTTCCTGGGCAGGGAACCTGTCCGGGCATTTTTGCATTCCCCCAGACAACTTGAGACGCAGCCTCAGCAGTTCCAGACCCGGTCTGGCACAGGTACCCGCAGTCCAGTCTTCCTCCCTACACTCCCCCTCTCCTTATCTCACCATTCCACGGGCGAGGACTCTTTGTGCCCCTTTATGTTCTTTGGAGGTGGGCCCAGATGCCCACAGTTTTTCCACCGATTTCTGCCTCTCTTGCACTTAATTTTGCCAAAGAAAATTTATTCTGTGTATATTGCAGGGGCGGAACACCAGTGTAGTCACACTGAGCATTTTGAGGCAGCTTTTGAAACTTCTCGTCAGGAGTACTCAGAACTTCAGGTTTCTCATACAGAATTTCGACATCGGGTTGTTCTCCATGGCATTCAATATCCTCCTCCACTAGGTCACCTGACTGCACTTCATCAGGCCGCAGCTCTCGGTTTTCTCCAGCATCACAGCCATCCAGAACATGGAGTGACACCCTCATACTCGGTACCTCCTTCAGCTGCGTTAGTGTGCTGTCCTCAACACCTGACTGTGCACTAGGTGTGAGTTCTACCTCCGCCTCTTTGCTGGGGCCGCCGTCATCTTCAACTTCCATGCTCTTGGGTAATGCAGAAATCTTGCTGCAGGCAAATGACACCGTCTCCCTCACTTCTCGGTGGCCGACGCCATGGCTCTGCCTTGCTCTGGGTGAGGTTCCCCTCCGCTCACCGTATCATTTCTTCCAGTTGCGGCGTTCTCTCCAGTGAGCATGACTTTCGGAAGGGTGAGAAAATCTTCGCCGTCGGCTGTCTCATGTAGGGCAACTTCTTGACAGTGTCCTGTTTTTCCACAAGTCCAACACTCACTTCTGCGCATGTCTGGGGGGCCCTTCGGTTATAGGATTAGTTTCTGGGGCTGCTGCAGGAGTTTCTCTTACGCTCCGTGTCTCTCCTCTAACGTCTCTTATCCCTTGCCGTAAGTTACCCCAGCTTGTGGGATTTGACTTCAAGGCAGCAGCAAGGGCTTCTTTTAGGCTCCCTATTTCTGCCCTCACTTTTCGCATTTCCCTCCGTATTTCACTGGTCCACGCAGGCTCTGCCGCGTTCGGGGTAGGTACTTTGCTGCTCCTGACCATCCCTGCCAAGGCTGCGGTCCCCTGCTCCTGTTCCCTTATGCACGCTTCGGCCCCAATTTCTGAGAAAGTCATACGCCGCCGAGCACGCAGGCGCTCCCGCAAAACTTGTTTAAGCAGCTCATCTGTAAAGTCTGCTGTTGTGAATTCTGCTTTTGGGTTCCCTCCGGTGGTAGTAGGTGGTAATGCAGTTGTCCCTGGGTTGCAGTCCTGGTCAGGTGTGTCTGCTGATTGCAGTTCTGACTGGGGTATTTAGGCGTGCAGGATTCATTAGTCCTTGCCAGTTGGCAATTGTTGTTGGGAGGTGTTGGACCTCTGCCTGGTTCCTCCTGCCTTTCTGCCAAAGCAGCAAAGATAAGTGTCTGGTTTCTTTTTCTGTGGCACACATGCTGTGTGCTTCACAATTCAGTGCTATTCTTGCGTTTTCTTGTCCAGCTTAGATTGTGTCAGTATTTTCTCAGTCTTGTTGGATTCTCTGGAGTGGCAGATATACATTCCATGTCTTTAGTTAGATTGTGGAACTTTTTGTATTATCTGCTGTGGATATTTTTGGAAGGGTTTTAATACTGACCGCCTAGTAATCTGTCCTATCCTTTCCTATTTAGCTAGAGTGGCCTCTTTTGCTAAATCCTGTTTTCTACCTGCGTGTGTCTATTCTTCTCCTACTCACAGTCATTATTTGTGGGGGGCTGCCTATCCTTTGGGGGTCTGCTCTGAGGCAAGGTAGCATTCCTATTTCCATCTATAGGGGTATTTAGTCCTCCGGCTGTGTCGAGGTGTCTAGGGAGTGTTAGGCACACCCCACGGCTACTTCTAGTTGCGGTGTTAGTTCAGGATTTGCGGTCAGTACAGGTTCCACCGACTCCAGAGAAAGTTTCATGCGGCTTCAAGGTCACCGGATCATAACAGTCTGCCACTAGCTGGTCTCTCAGAATTATATCAGGAGGCCCTACGTCTACGTCATCCCGCTAAGGCTACGTTCACATTAGCGTTGCGTCGGGCGCAGGTTCCGCGACGCATGCGTCCCTATATTTAACATGAGGGCGCATGGGCATGCGTTGTCTCACGTTTTGTGACGCATGCGTCATTTTGGGCACATGCGTCAGGGCGCAGAGGACGCTGCATGTTGCATTTTTTTTGCGCCTAAAATCAAGCCAAAATTGGACGCATGCGTCACAAAGCGATGCGTTTTGCATGCGTTGTGCGTTGCGTCGCCGACGCAATGCCCAACAACGCAAATGTGAACGTAGCCTTAGCGATTGCAGCGTGAATCTCCTGCAGCGCATTCATGTATTGGGTCACCCACTTCCCCTACCTTTGGACACGGCTAAACAGGCGCATGCGCAATTCTCTGACATCTGTGGAATCTCCATGCATCTCCTCTAATATTTGGAACACCTTGTCGAAGGTATCTTGAGGAGGCCGGAACATGACGGAGCTTCTCGCCTCTCCGTCCAGCACCATTATTGCAATCTCTGCTGCCTTCACAGGGGTCATGGGGTGCATCCTCAACATACCCCTGACTCACTCAGTCCAGTCCCACAGCAGAGCATTGCTCCCTGTGAACTTTTGGGAAGTTGCTCAACAATGTCCACAGCGGTATATTGGCTCTTGGGGCACCCCTGGCCGCTTGGCCTGTCACTTCCATGCCTGTGGACTCCATCCTTTCAACAAAAAACTTCTGGAAACTCTCCAATCCTTTGGGGGTTTTTTAGGAGGAGGAGTTTTTTTTTCCCCTGAAGCTGTTTTGAATATTTTTTTCCCTTTTGACTTGACAGTGCACAGTGTGGAGTGGTTTCCTTCAGGATCCTGCACTTTTTTTCCTACACTTTTTCAGGAATTCCTAAAGAGGATGATTCAGTATTTAGGAGAACCTGCATTTTTTTACATAGACCTATCAATTAACTATTCCACTATTAGGCTTCGTTCAGAGGTCAGTTGTTCACTTCCCAGTTCAGTCAGTGGTTTTCACAGATAGAACTCGCACTGATCATTGTCTATCAAGCTGTTAACACGTCCTTCTATTTTTGCAGACCGAGTGGTCCACGGAGAAATGTCTGATTTTTGATCCTTGTCATGGATCAGTCTCGTCAATGCAAATCTGGGTCCATGAAAATATCCTTTAGCTTTCAGATGCTGTTTTTCATGGACTGATGGAAACCTCTATCAATGTATTGTTGTTTTTTAACTGATGAAACTCAGATGATAAAAAAATGACAGACTGAAGAAAATCTGTCCAAAGCCGCTGATGAAGCTCGGATGTTTTTGAGTCCGAAAAAAAAGCCTTTATTCTGTGTTCTAAATGTTAAATGATGACCACAAGGGGGCAGAAGACACCAGCATTAGTCACGGGGTGGGTCATCTCTTAAGGGATCTCCTGTTTCCATGTACTTGGTGTTGCATCAGGTTCTAGAAAGCTTTCACCGGTACATACAGTGATAAATGCAGGATTCTCAGCCCTACACCCAAGTGTGTATCCAGTGCTCACGTTTCCTGCATGTAAAAACATATGTACCACCAATAATCAATACATCACGGAAGAAATTAGAAATGGAAAAACAGATGAAAAAAATAGTCATTACTTGGATAAAAAAAATACCAAGATATATTATAGACTTACAGTATATGGTGATAAAGCAGATCTTACAGGACTTGGTAATGGCGGATATCAGATAGATTTAGGAAAAGTATAGATATCCATCTTCTAAAGGACATAACACTTTCCAATCCTGCGCAGGTATCTGTTATTTTTTGGTGGGTCAGGTGTTAATTTGCGGATTTCTACCCCGAAAACGTGGACTTGGAACTGTTTTACTCTGAAGTGTGGCCTTTCAGACCATCACGGGGAGAAATATCCACGAATAACTGATGACTATAGTGATGTAGATTTATAAGCACATGTATGGACAAAAATGTTGTCACCCCCACATTACTCCTACAGGAGCTTTTATCACCTCCCATATATCCATCAGCATTAACATGGAGCTGGTCCCCCTTCTGCTTCTGGGAAGACTTTCTACAAGATTTTGGTGGAGTCTGTGGGAATCTGTCAAGGCACAGCTGTCGGGTGACCTGGGACCAGGGGCTCCTTTTCTGGCCCTAACACTAGGAGGTGCCCTAGCTCGCACTGTTCCCTGGGATTCTTCAGATGACAAAGACGCCGGGGCCTCCGCCCTTGCCTTGTCTCTTGAGTTAACCCTCAGTCTGTTCTCTTCCCCCACCCAGGGAAGAAGGACGCTACTGTGCACCGCAGTACACCAACCCAACAAACAGGACACTAAAGACAAGGGTAAACTGAAAACTCCACACACCCAAAATATTCACTCACATATAACAGAGGAATCCACCGGGGTGTGCAGGAAGGGGAAGAAACCAGAATAGGGAAGGATAAGGAACTGCCAAGTGTCCAAACCAAACAACAGTCACTAATAACTCCTCCAGCACTCCTTCTCATACCAACTTTTCTCCATCCTTTTGCATAAAGCTTTCTCTGACAAGGATTAGTAATAGAGCCCAGATTATATAGGGAAAGGAGTGGCTAACCGTTTTCCAAAATGGCCGATTAACCCCTGTTCTGCTAGAAGAAATAAACACATTTAATAAACCAGAGAAGTGCTGCTTCTCAGCGGCGTTGTAGGAGCAACCAGATGCTGTGGTCCTCTGGCTCAACTCCGTTGCGATAACCTCGTGACAGAATCCATCCAGAAAAAGTCAGATACTGATGTTGGAGGAGAGTGTTGGGCTTGTAATCTCCATTCTTGTTCATCTCCACGATGTTGGATGGGGTTGAGGTCCAGCCTCTGTGTGATCGGTCAAGTTCTTCTACACCAAACTGTCCCAAAAATGTCTTTATGGACCTTGCTTTGTGCAGTGGGCACAATAACGGGGATCTGAAAACTGTTGCCTCAAAGCTGGAAACTCCAATTGTCCAAAATGTCTTCTATGTTGGGACATTAAGATGTCCTTGACTGGGACTAAGTTCTAGGCCAGTGATGACGAACCTTTTAGAGACTGAGTGCCCAAACTGCAATCTAAAACCCACTTATTTATCGCAAAATGCCAACACTGCAATTTAACTGGAATACTGAGGTTTTAGATTAGAAAAACAACTCCTACATTAGCGCCCTATAGCGTCTATAGCAAAGAGCTTGTAAGTGCTGCACTCCAAGCTTAAGATACTAGCCACCGATTACAGTGGAGGTCTGTTCTTAAGAATGAAAGGGATTTTTATTCAAAACTAAAATTGCCAAGTTGTTTGTTTTTTACTACCTCTTTGCAATTGTAACCCTTTATCATGATGAGAATAACCCTTTAAGCATGGGATGTCAAACTAAATACACAGAGGGCCAAAATTAAAAGCTTGGGCAAAGTCGCGGGCCAACCTTGATATTTGTTTAAAAAAAATAGGTCTACAATTGAGGAAGTTTATCCTTATCAAATAAAACAATTAACTTTTGGAATTATAGTGGAATAATATAATGTTATGTAACAGAAGTAAAAAGCATGTGGCCCAATGGCCGAATATAAATATGTCAAGGATACATAAACAGTATTCCTCCATACACAACATCCCCCTCCCTCAATTCCCCCAACAAAGAATGATGACCCCATCACAGTGTGATCCTCCAAAGGTAATCCCCACACAGCTCTCCATACAGTATAATGTGCACAAAATGTCCACCATACAGTACAATGGTTCCACATAGTCCTCCATACAGTGTAATGGGCCTCACATAGTGCTCCATAGAGTGTAATGGGCACTACATAGTCCTGCATAAAGTGTAATTGGCTCCACATAGTGCTCTTTACATTATAACGGGGCCCTGCATTGCCTTCCATACAGGGTTATAGCCCCACATAGTGCTTGATACAGTATTATGACCTCCCATGATGCTCCATTCTGTATAATAGACCCACATAGTGCTCCATACTGTATAATGGTCCCACATGATGCTCCATACTGTATAATGTCCCCACGTGACGCTGCATACTGTATAATGGCCCCGCATGATGCTCCATACTGTATAGTGGTCATACATGATGCTCCATTCTGTATAATGGCCACACATAATGCTCCATACTGTATAATGGCCCCACATATGATGTTCCATACGGTATAATGGCACCACATGATGCTTCATAAAGTATAATGGCCCCACATGATTCTCCATACTGTATTATAGTCCCACATGAAGCTCCATACTGTATAATGGTCCCACATGATGCTTTATACTGTATAATGGCCCCACATGATGCTCCATACTGTATAATGGTCCCACATGATGCTCCATTCTGCATAATGGCCACACATGATCCATGCTGTATAATGGCCACACATGATGCTCCATACTGTATAATGGCCCCACATGATGCTCCATACTGTATAATGGTCCCACATGATGCTCTATACTGTATAATGGCCCCACATGATGCTCTATACTGTATAATGGCCCCACATGATGCTCCATTCTGTATAATGGCCCCACATGATGCTCCATACTGTATAATGGCCCCACATAATGCTCCATACTGTATAATGGTTACACATGATGCTCCACTCTGTATAATGGCCACGTATGATGCTCTATACTGTATAAAGGTCCCACATGATAATCCATACTGTATAATGGCCACATATGATGCTCTGCACTTTGATGGCCTCACATCATGCTCCATACTGTATAATGGTCCCACATGATGATCCATGCTGTATAATGGCCACACATGATGCTCCACACTGTATAATGGTTCCACATGATGCTCCATACTGTATAATGGCCTCACATGATTCTCCATACTGTATAATGGCGCCACATGATGCTCCATACTGTATAATGGTGCCACATGATGCTCCATACTGTATAATGGTCCCACATGTTGCTCCATACTGTATAATGGCCCCACTTGATGCTCTATACTGTATAGTGGTCCCACATGATGCTCCATAAGGTATAATGGTCCCACATGATGCTCCATACTGTATAATGGCCCCACATGATGCTCTATACTGTATAATGGCCCCACATGATGCTCCATTCTGTATAATGGTGCCACATGATGCTCCATACTATATAATAGTCCCACATGATGCTCCATTCTGTATAATGGCCACACATGATCCATACTGTATAATGGCCTCACATGATGCTTCATACTGTAAAATGGCCTCACATGATGCTCCATGCTGTATAATGGTCCCACATGATGCTCCATGCTGTATAATGGCCACACATGATGCTCCACACTGTATAATGGCCACACATGATGCTCCATACTGTATAATGGCCCCACATGATGCTCCATTCTGTATAATGGCCACGTATGATGCTCTATACTGTATAAAGGTCCCACATGATAATCCATACTGTATAATGGCCACATATGATGCTCTGCACTTTATGATGGCCTCACATCATGCTCCATACTGTATAATGGTCCCACATGATGATCCATGCTGTATAATGGCCACACATGATGCTCCACACTGTATAATGGTTCCACATGATGCTCCATACTGTATAATGGCCTCACATGATTCTCCATACTGTATAATGGCGCCACATGATGCTCCATACTGTATAATGGTGCCACATGATGCTCCATACTGTATAATGGTCCCACATGTTGCTCCATACTGTATAATGGCCCCACTTGATGCTCTATACTGTATAGTGGTCCCACATGATGCTCCATAAGGTATAATGGTCCCACATGATGCTCCATACTGTATAATGGCCCCACATGATGCTCTATACTGTATAATGGCCCCACATGATGCTCCATTCTGTATAATGGTGCCACATGATGCTCCATACTATATAATAGTCCCACATGATGCTCCATTCTGTATAATGGCCACACATGATCCATACTGTATAATGGCCTCACATGATGCTCTATACTGTATAGTGGTCCCACATGATGCTCCATAAGGTATAATGGTCCCACATGATGCTCCATACTGTATAATGGCCCCACATGATGCTCTATACTGTATAGTGGTCCCACATGATGCTCCATAAGGTATAATGGTCCCACATGATGCTCCATACTGTATAATGGCCCCACATGATGCTCTATACTGTATAATGGCCCCACATGATGCTCCATTCTGTATAATGGCCCCACATGATGCTCCATTCTGTATAATGGTGCCACATGATGCTCCATACTATATAATAGTCCCACATGATGATCCATGCTGTATAATGGCCACACATGATGCTCCACACTGTATAATGGTTCCACATGATGCTCCATACTGTATAATGGCCTCACATGATTCTCCATACTGTATAATGGCGCCACATGATGCTCCATACTGTATAATGGTGCCACATGATGCTCCATACTGTATAATGGTCCCACATGTTGCTCCATACTGTATAATGGCCCCACTTGATGCTCTATACTGTATAGTGGTCCCACATGATGCTCCATAAGGTATAATGGTCCCACATGATGCTCCATACTGTATAATGGCCCCACATGATGCTCTATACTGTATAATGGCCCCACATGATGCTCCATTCTGTATAATGGTGCCACATGATGCTCCATACTATATAATAGTCCCACATGATGCTCCATTCTGTATAATGGCCACACATGATCCATACTGTATAATGGCCTCACATGATGCTTCATACTGTAAAATGGCCTCACATGATGCTCCATGCTGTATAATGGTCCCACATGATGCTCCATGCTGTATAATGGCCACACATGATGCTCCACACTGTATAATGGCCACACATGATGCTCCATACTGTATAATGGCCCCACATGATGCTTCATACTGTATAATCGTTCCACATGATGCTCCATACTGTATAATGGCCTCACATAAAAAACTCACTTCTGCCCACTCCAAAGCTGATCTGGTCTCTTCATATATCAGTCCTACCTGTGGGCATGGGCGCCAACTCGTCAGTAGCGCCGCCATCCCCTTTCTCAGCCCACGCAAGATCCATGTCCTCAGCAAACGCGCAGACTGATGGAACGGCGTGCGGCCTGATGGGAGAGATAGGAGCAGAGGAGAGTGGCTGCGGTGCTAGTGATGAGGGAGATTACGAGCGGGCTGAGGAGAGTGGTAGCGGAGCTAGTTTTGAGGAGATGCTGCTCGTGCCCCCCGGGAGGGCTCTGCGTGCCCCCTCTGGCATGCGTGCCATACGTTCGCCACTACTGGTCTAGGCCAAATCCCTGAATAGCAACCCCATAGCTTTATCCCTTCCATTTTTCATTAATATTCTTCACAGGTGATGGTGGATTATATAAGGAAGAAATTTGTCATGCTGGCTTGTTACATCGGTGGCTCCAATTCCAGGACCACAATTTAATATACTAGTGCAATGGGACTGATTGAAAAGCCTGGATTCAGTGATTGACAAGTGACCTGATGCTTTATTCATGCAGTGTGAACATGTGCTTGTTTTGGTAACATGTTGTGTGCTGTATGTTACAGCTGCTGTATTATATTTTGCTTTATTAGTACTTTTGCACTCTGGTTTGGCCTCGCAGCGACGGTCAGGATGGATTCAATTACCCTGATGTATTGAGGCTGACGTTAAGAACTCCCTGGGATATAATCGCTCTCCCCTGACGTGGGTCTAGTGACACACTACCCTGTTTTTTCCTTCTGATGTGAATGCTCCATACGAGGAGCTGGAAGTGCTTATCGCCCACGTGACTCGCTGCATTATTTATGGCAATGAATTGGTTCTGGAAGTGCATTAGGACCTCAAATGAAAAGTCTTCTCATTATATGGAGAGAGTTTCACGTCTGCTTCCAACCTTTACAAAATGTACAATGTCTGTCCCGGGAATTAGGTGATTGCCTTGTGGGTTTAATAAAGGTTTTTTTGTGTTCTCTTTTAGGGCTGATGAAGGCACGGGAAGCTTTAAGGTAAGGCTGTTACTATGAATTGTGGCTTTTTATATTTAAATGTGTGGCATCGGCTGGACCCCTCTAAACTGACCATAATCTTAGAGGGGTTGTTTCTTGTCTGGAATATGGGCATCCAAAGGGAGGATTTTGGCCACTCGTCAGGTGGTTGGCCATCATCAGTTGTGTGCTACACTCGTCTGGTCTCTATGTGAGCTGTGATGGGAGTTACATAGGTTTGCATGACTTTCAGTCCACAGGGCAGACGCTTAGGAATTGGGCAATCTGCGTAAAGGGCCACGTAGAATAATGGCGGGACAGAATAAATGGACCAAAGCGCTCTGTAATAACAGAAATACTTTTTGGATGATGCACTGTGAAAGAACCACCTTGAGAAATATGTTTCCACTCCTTTTGCAAATTATGGCCAAGAACTGTCTTCTGTCTCCCCAAAGTATGCACATTTGGCCTAATGTCGTTTCTGTAACAGAGGAAAATAAATGACTGCCAGACATGTAGCACCGATTATCTCTTTTAGAAATAGGGGGTGTAGCAAAGTCAGGGTGGACAGGGTTAAATCCTAGCACTGCAGGTCTTGAGGCACCTGATTAGCTTTCACTTAGAGCCAGGGACTGTGTTCACTTGGAGTGTTAGTCTGCTGGGTGGAGCAGAGTCGAGTGTTCTCAAGCTGGCGAGTGACCATCCAAAATGTGAGCTGTAGCTGGGAGAGAGACAAGACCGAGCCTCTCTCTGAGTGGAGACTGCACGGGTAAGCTAGGAAAGCTGAGCAGTGTGTGTGTTGGAGCTGCAGGGAACGTGCGGAAGCTGCTGTCTGTTCAGTGTGAATTGTGCTCGGATATGAACACTTTTGTTTGGCGCTGGAACTCAGGCTGAAGGGGATACCGAGATTGGCAGGATCATACCTTTTCTTTGTGTAAAGTTTGCTCCAAGAGAAAGGACTGTAATCTGTTCGGGTGTGCCCTCACTGACATATATGACCCTGCTGAATGATCTGTTTATTTGCTGTGATACCTTTGTGCACAGAAGAGGTGCTTTTTGTTTTGAGTCCCTTGGAGTTTTATGAAAGCAATAAAGCTGCACATGTTTGGACCAAACCACATTATGTCTACCTGAGAGTGTGAATCTCTACAATGGTTAGATGGATTGTTAGTGTGTTCTGCTGACAAATACCCAATGGTGGCCGCAGACAGTCTGCATGTGCAAAAACATAATTACGGTAGCTATATGCCAGCAGAACCTGCTGCTACTTAGGATAGACATGTTTGTCTGGCCACTATTGATGCTTTTCTCACTCAGTTATTACCATTCAGCTTGGTTATGCCCAAAAAAATAGATTATACCTGAATGGTTTTGGTTACTGCAGGGGAAATGTTCAGCAAGAATCATATTTAGAATTGAGAGTCCTCAGTGGTTGATACCTTTTAATGGCTAACTGAAAAGATGGTAACAAATTGCAAGCTTTCGAGACTACACAGGTCTCTTCATCAGGCAAAGACTAAAACAAATTCTGAAGAATCACATATTTATGCCCAACATAGTATAGAGAAAAAAAAAAAAGGGGGGGGGGGGGAAAAACATGGATAAGCCAGGTGACATGAAGCAGAATTACCATGGGTGATAAACAGTTACGGTACCAAGATATATTTCTTTCCTGCAGCAAGAATCATGAATTATCACAGATTAGTAGGAAGATGTCAGCACATGAAACATTCCTTTTAAATTATATATTTGGCTCATTAGAGGGATACATTTTTTTGTCTTCGTTGTTAGAAATCCGAACTCCTCAGATTAAGAATCCCAATCTTAAATGAACACAACCAATCACTCTGATCACCAGTGATGGCCGCTCCGGTCAATAGAAGACGATGCAGATTGCTCTCCTGTTTATATAGACTGTGTCTGTATCTAGACAGTATGATGAAAATAAGTTTCACATACCTGTGGAGACCTAAAACTCATTTCCTTCAGGGTTAAAATGTGAATTTCTACCCATAATGTCAAATCAGTCAATCAGACGATATACCAATAACCAACACTGGAAATCTGCAAGGCAGCCAAGATCCTCTAGTAATAGAAATATAATTGTCAAACTTGAAGTAGGATTTATTTTTAATACAACCTTAACGTCACCACAGTGACGGGACATAAACTTCTATCACAGGTACTGCTGATGATTACACAGCTTCTGTCAAACAATTATTATTCAGCCTCCTGACTATATACTTGTAGTATATTAGATTATTTACTACAAAATACAGAGAAGGTTAATCATACTGTGCCCAGAGCAGGCAGAGACTGCACTGGCTCCAGATGCCCATGTTATGTTGTACTGGTGCATCATGGGACCACTTCTTTACTAGTAATCAACATTGACATATTGTTAGTGGTGTTGTGTAATCAATAGTGAAGAGGTGCCAGTGTATGAGATCAGATATCTCCCAACAATGTACCAGCTGAAATCTACTCTGAATGATACTGCTTGTTATTCCTCTGGGATACAGGGATGGAAACTGCCAACTGGGCGTTACCGTTCCTTTTGCCAATAGGATATGTTCCTGTAGTGTATCAGTCATCTCTGATTGGGCAGTTTGTAGGGACACCGCCCCATGAGAATTTTGCACCCTGTTTCTTCATACATTTCCAGGGAGAATAACAGAGGAATGACATAATGCGGAGTTTATTCTACAGATACCAGTATTTTATGGGAAATTCAAGTATTTAGAGCAGATGTCAGGGACGCTGATGACTTTTTGTTACTGTTTGGTAAACTTGCTGTTAGTTATGTATCTGACTGTCAGGCTCCTGAGAATACCTAGGTGAGGATGTTATATTGGGGACTGCCCTGCTCTGTTATTGGGGGGAGAACCCATCAGATGCGGTTTGATGTTCAGGAGCTGGAGCGAGATCTGCAGTCTCTGCTGGAGTCCTGGTGCTTACTAACCACTGCAGCCGCTGGACTCTGCTCATCAATGATTAACATCGATTTTCTTATTCACACTATCAAGCTCTGAAATTTCCCAAAACCTCTCTGGAGGAGCAGAGCTGTCACAGGCTGATCGTGAAGACGGGGCATTAATGTGACAAGCCTCGTTGTAGTGTCCTCTGGCTCCGTGGACTTCTCATGAACCCGGCTTCAGTTGTACTCCCCAGCTGGCCTCGCTGTAGATTGCTGAGCATTCGATGGACATCTATTCCTCCTCACCCCCTCCCCATACACAGGCGTGCGTGCTCAGCCCAGCCAGGCATGCATGTGATTTCAATGGGAAGAGGGGGAAGCAGGCAGCTGTCAGATACCTCTGGTGGCGGCTAATCTCCAGTGCAAACAAAGGATCGGGCATGATGAAATACAACATGCCCACCCAAGTTGTCCCTGACATTTGCTGCTATCAGAGTGTTGGGTTACCCCCATTTGATCCTACTGAAATGAGCGATATGGCCGACATTCAGCAAGTGTTCAGCCACCTTTTATAGGGTTTGAACCAAGTATGAAAGATGTACCCTATCCTTGGGACAGGGGATCATTTTCTGATCGCTGGGGATCTGAGTAGTGGGACCCTCACCAATCCAGAGAAAGGGGCTTTGCAGAGCCCAATCTAAATAGAGTCGAGGTCGAGAATGCACCCGCCACTGCCCCATTAATACTTTATGAAAGGGCTGGAGGTGGACCGCCAATGATCAGGAACTTACCCCCTATCCTATCCATAGGAGATGACCTCTATGCTTGGCCCAAAGGCTGTAAAGGATACATTTACTGTTTAAAGGGAACCTGCCAGCAGGATTGTGCTCAGTAAACTACACACAGTGTCAGGTCGGCGCCGTCATACTGATGACAATGATACCTGGTGATGAAATCCGTCTTGTGGTTGTTGTTTAATCTTTATTTTCAGTTTTGAGTTAATGATATGCTCGTGCGCCGGGGGTCCTGTGGGGGTCTTCATGTGGTGCTCTGATTAGGTATTCATAATGAAGATTGCTGACAGGTCCCTGATCCCTCACTGACCTGCCCCTTAGTTTGTCACAGTCCTCAGTTATTGCTCCGTGACTAGAAAGCCATGTTCATTCTCTGATATCCTGCTCACTGTCTTTTATCACTGAATTAGCCTTTGGAGAGAAGGTTTGTACGTGTCTCGGGAGACGCCACCATAGGACATGTTGAGAAATTTATAAGACGGAAGATGGAATTGAACGCGACCTGTCAGGTGAGTGAACCATTAGCTACGGAGCCTCAATGTGCACAGTTAATTTTTAGTATAGTGACATTTTTTTTGTGTAGTGTAAGGATATTACTGTGTACCAAGGAACATTTGGCTTTCAAGAATCTAGAAGCTGACAACTTTTGTGCAAACTGTGATTTCAGCCATAGTGGTTGTCAGGAATACTATATGTCATTTATAAGAGTAGCTTAGCTTTGATCATTTAATTTGTATTTATTTATTTTTATATTTTTCAGACCCTTTAATTGCCTGCAGGTTAGGGGAGGTCCAGGTCCTGAGACCCCCTCCACCGATTGCTAAGTAAACCACTGAGAGGTGATCAGATTGGGAGGCCGTTTTGTGCTTGGTGCCTATGCACTTCTCACCAAACTTTAGGCAACTAAAGGACTACAATATATTAAATGGTCAAAAGGTTAATTACTTTTTATCATCAGAAAATGACCCATTGTTTAAAGCACCACTCCAGCGATTGTTTTTTTATATCAGCACTGGAGTGGTGCCATTAATGTAGGTTCCCTGACCCTAGTATTCTACCTACCAGCCACCATCTTCAGCTTTTCCCGATGCCACTCCAATCCCGATCCGCCATCTTGTGACTGCTACTTCTGGCTGACCGTCAGTCAGAGGTGACGGTCACAAGCTCTCAGTGTAAGTCTACGAGACCATAGTTCTGGCTGTCACAGACTTACATTAGGTTGTGACTTCCGGATCACCCAGCAAACACTGGAGCGATCTGGCAGATCACAACCTGCAGAAAACAACTGGAGCAGCACGGCAAACTTATATTAGGGACAAAACTCCAGTCGGGAGGGGGGGGAAGAAAACGTTGAAATGGTGCTTTAACTTTTTTTTTTTTATGTTGCATGTATTTAAAAATAAGTGATAATGTTTTTTGGGTTTCTTTTACATGGCGCAATCTGTAATAATATAAAAAAAAAAATACATTTTGCAATTCTCACAGTGGCCACTGGGGCTTTTTTAAACTCTAACTTATTGTCTTGGGAAACACATGTACATTAGCAGCAATGAACAGCCTCTGACCTCATCTTTGTCTTGAAGCAGCTAATGAGCAGGTGCAATGGTCACTGTAACGGGAGGAGAAGCAGTGTCCGCTGTGATTGATGGATCCTTTATTAGCTTTGTATAGAGGTGTAGATCCTGCCTCTAATAATAAGGAAACTTTTCATGAAAGAGCAGGAAGTAGGACTCTTAAAGGGAACCTGTCAGCAGATTTTGCCGCTATAAGGTGTGGCCACTGCCTTTCAGGGCTTATCTACAGAATTCTATAATGGTGTATATAAGCCCCCCCGGTCCGACCTGCAAGTGAAGAAAAATAAGTTATATTGTACTCTTCTTGCAATGCCGCCCTCCTGCTTCTTCATCGCTCCCTGGTATCGCACTCCGGCGCAGGGGTATTTTGTCTGTCCTGTTGAGGGCAATGTAAAGTTCTGCAGTGCGCAGGGGCCGGGAAAGGTCAGAGAGGCCCAGCACCTGCGCACTGCAGTATTTTGCAGGGCAGACAAAATACCCCTGCGCCGGAGCGCGATACCAGGGAGCGATGCAGAAGCAGGAGGGCGGCGGCGCAAGAAGATGGGAGGCGCTGGACCCGAACCTGTGACACCCTTCGGACCGGACCGCCCCCCCCCCCCCCCCCCCCCCCGGGTGAGTATAATATAACTTATTTTTCTTCTCTTGCAGGTCGGACCGGGGGCTTATCTACAGCATTATAAAATGCTGCAGATAAGCCCTGAATGGCAGTGGCCGCACCTTATAGCGGCAAAATCTGCTGACAGGTTCCCTTTAAATAAAAAAAAAAAATCCCTAGTGGCCAGTCTGAAAATTGCAAGATTTCTAGTTGTGATCTGGTTTGCCTTTTATTTTTGTTTTTAGGGGTTTTTTTTTGTCTTATGAGATCTGGATGTTAAAAAAAAACATTCCCAACATTTTTTCTTTAAAATACATGTAACACAAGAGCCTGATTTAAACCTTAATTAATTTTCTGATGACACATTCCCTTTCAAGTGAACCTATCCTGTATTTATTAGAAACTGATTCAGAAGCACGTCTACTTGCCAAAATGTGCAAATGAGGCACTTGACGGCGGCCATGTGATGCTGTATACTAATCGAGCCGTGCCTCCAGGTCCAGCAGATGCTCCATGTTCGGGGGTGGGGGTCTGTCTGGTGACAGGTTTTCTTTAATTGTGTCACCTTTAATTGTGGGTGTTCGGTCAGCTGGAAGGATCAGCCAATTTCTGTCCCGCAGTAATGAATGTGAGCCATAAATCATGTGGTTTCCTCTGTGCCTGCGCTTATAAGTTCTGACTATGACATACAATCATCTCCAGATGATTACTAGCTGGAATTTTGCTCACAATAAAACCCTCTGCATCGTCTCTAGAAGGAGATTTCAATCCTCGTTTCCACATGTGACGACCTGCATCAGTTCTTCCATTGCAGGATTTCTCTGAGTGGACTTCTTTGGAGTCTTTCTTCCTCTGTTACCATTGTTTCTTACTGTAAAAACCCATCCAATCCACACAGGCAAAGAATTCAACCCATAGATGTCCATACATTATGTGTAATAATGAGAAATGACACAGGGAAAAAGTATTGAACACGCTTACTGAAATCTATTTAACACTACAAAAGCCTTTGTTGGTGTTGACAGCTTCAAGACAACTCCTGTATGGAGAAACTAGTCGCAGGCATTGCTCAGGTGTGATTTTGGCTCCTTCTTAAACACTCTTCACATCCTGAAGGGGCTTTGGGCTCCTTCTATGAATTCTGAGCTTTAGTTCCTTCCATAGATTTTCTATTGGGTACAGGTCCTTTGATTGGCTCGGCCATTCTAGCAGCTTTATACCAATTGAGAGTTTCCTTGGCTGTGTGTTTAGGATCATTGTCTTGTGGAAATGTCCACCCTTGTTTTATCTTCATCATCCTGGTAGATGGCAGCAGATTTTTATCAAGAATGTTTCTGTACATTTGTCCATTAATCCTTTCTTCAATTATATGAAGTTTGCCAGTGCATTTTGCTGAAAAACAGCCCCACACCATGATGTTCCCACCTCCAAACTTCACTGTTGGTATGGTGTTTTTGGGGGTGATATGCAGTGCCTTGTGGCCTCCAAACGTGTGTATTATGGCATCCAAAGAGTTCAATTTTGGTCTCATCTGACCGGACTATATTCTCCCAGTATTTTACAGGCTTTCCTAAATGTTGTTGAGCAAACTGTTAACGCACTTCAGCATGCTTTTTGTTCAGCAATGGAGTCTTGTGTGGTGAGTGTGCATACAGGCCATGGAGGTTGAGTGCATTACTTTTTGTTTTCTTTGAAACAATTGTACCTGCTGATTCCAGGTCTTTCTGTAGCTCTCCACAGGTGCTTCTTGGCTCTTGGATAACTCTTCATATAATTCTTTTCACTCCTGTCTGAAATTGTGCAGGGAGCACCTGGTTGAGGCCGATATATGGTGAAATGATGTTCTTTCCACTTTTGGATTATGGCCTCAACAGTGTTCACTGGAACATTTAGAAGTTTAGAAATTCTTTAGTGATGAGCGAGTGTACTCGTTGCTCAGGTGGTCTCCGAGTATTTGTTAGTGTTTTAGTTTTCATCGCCGCAGCTGAATGATTTATAACTATTAACCAGCCTGAGTACATGTGGGGGTTGCCTGGTTGCTAGGGAATCCCCACATGTATTCAAGCTGGCTAGTAGCTGTAAATCATTCAGCTGTGGCGATGAAAAGTAAATCTCCGAACACTATCATACTCAGAGACCACCTGAGCAACGAGTTTGCTCGCTCATCACTAAAATTCTTCTGTAACCAATGCCATCAGTATGTTTTGCAACAATAAGGTTGTGAAGGTCTTGAGACAGTTCACTGGTTTTATCTATCATGTGAAGACTCTTGTGTGGCTCCTTCATAATGAGACACCTTTTTATAGGCCATCAGAAAGCCATAAGGGTTCAATTTCTGTTACTAAAAATCTGCCCCGTATGTCTAAATGGGGTTGTTTTAGCGCTAAACTCTCAGATTTCTGCAAGTTCCATTCATTTGAATGAGACCACTCTTACTGTATCATACAGCGCCTAGGTCGTAGCTTCCATCATCGGGGAGTTTTTACAGCCGCACTTCATTCCTAAGAGATTTAAAAGAATATTGCAACATACTTAAAGAAAACTGAATGTAAAGAAAAAATGTGCATAAGATAAGTTGTTGGTTTTATTTTTGTTGCTTTTTCTTAGATTTGTGATTAATTCCACACTTGGATCCATGACTTTCATGCCTTGAGGATGACGTAACACAAACCCCTGTGTACTAATATGAACCCCCAATGTGCGGCATAACTACAGCATAGTGGTATACTGCGGAGGAAAGAGCTGCAGTCAGTTCTGCCTCCTCCTTTGTCTTGATATGCGGGTCCTCCACACTTCCCTCTGTATGAATAATTGGCATTACCATACACAACGACGGCTGCCGTGATGAAATGTATTAAACATGAGTTGGAGCCCCTTATCCAGGGCACGGCAGTAATAGTCGGTATATATCAGTCTGTGCGGATCCCCTCCATCTAGACCGCAGCACATCGCGCCTCCTCCACCGCTAGTCAACACGCATGTTGTAGGACAGACAGATAAGTAGACATGCACTTGATTTACCACGATTTGGTGGGTTTGTGACCATCTAAGGGTTCAACTTATTGTTTTTTTTTATTGTTGACAGGTGGATATTATATGTGCGGATCACCTCCTGGAACATTACCAGACATTAAGGGAAATTAGTGCTGAAATTGGGAAAGGCGCTGTCCAGGTATAGTATAATCTATATTGGGCATCCAGCACCACGGAATCATTTTACCACCGCCAGGCTTCATTCATTCACATATAGTTCCTTTGGAGGAATAGAAATAGAAATAAAGAACTTCCATTTCTACTTTCTTTTTAACCAGAGTTCCAAAATCTGCTCACCCCAAAATGCTGTTTTTTTTATGTTATTTTATTTTTTTCTGTGAATTAAAGGGGTGGTCCAGGACTTGGCCCTTTAATATCGGATCATTGGGGTCTGATACTGATGAGCCAGGATGGAGTTGGGTCAGCACAGCTCCATACACTGTGTAGTGGTCGTTCCTGGTACTGCAACTCGGCTCCTATTTGCTTCAATAAAAGCTAAGCTGCAGTACCCAGGAATGACCACTACACAGTGTATGGCGCTGTGCTGTTCTGACTTTGTATACTGCCTACATCTGCTGATCATTGGAGGGGCTGGGCGTCAGACCCCCACCCATCTCATATCAATGCCCTAAGGTAGGTCATCAAACTAGGGAATTAACACTAATAATTTATCATTTAGAATTTCTTGAATATCATGGGGTGGGGGTTTGAGTGCAGTGTGGCTGGAAATGTCTTTTTTTCTATTGTTCCATTGAAACCTTTGTGAATAATGTCCAGTGCTCATACCCCAGCCATCTCCGTCCTCCCTGTAAATCATGTTGCTGCAGTGAGATGAGGAGCAAGACGTTCATTATAGCTGACAGTTTTAGTGCAGACATGGGCTTTCCTGGCTCATAACTTCTATGTAATTGCTCAGTGCAGCTAATTGTTATTTTACTGGTTAGATTTTCACTGTCTGCTGAATCTCCAGTGTTAACAATAAAAATGTTATTTGTGCTGATTTTATGTGTTGTAAGCACAGCGGTTTGATTACAAGAAGCCACATCCACGTACATGATACTGCGGCTCTATAACTCAATGGATAAAAGATGTACAGAAACTATAATAAAAATGTCACATGTCCAACCAGTGCTCTGAATGCTGAGCTCTGTATAACTGGCTGGACCAACTAGAAGCAGGTTTACTTGGTCTCTAGTGGTTATTTCCTGCTGATTAAGAATGATTTTATTAAAAAAAAAAGTTGCATCAAACAGCTCACTAAGTGACAAATCATTGAACTCAGGGTCTCTGCACCTACTCTCAGATTAGTCAGGAAAAAACTGGTAAAAGTCATTTTAATCCAGGGGTGGAGAACCTTTTTTCTGCCAAAAACATTTGGATATTTACACCGTCATTTGGGGACCATACAAAATTATCAACTTAAAAATGATCCTGCTATATTGGGTCAGGTTTGTGTTGGTCTGGAGTGTAGTCAACTCTTTGTAATCTGTTTTGTAAAGCACTCGCAGCAGTAAGTCGTATAGAACACAGAAGTATATTACTCTGCAGGTCTTCTCAAAGTGGGAATTTCATATCTGCTCACGTATCATAGAACTCGGACACTGGAAGGTCTGCTGTATACATCACAAAGAATACACTGAGACTGCTGTATATACATCACATTGGAGTCACTGATGCTGGAGTATAACATAGTAGACAAGGAGACTACTGTATACCTCACATAGGATACACTGAGACTGCTGTATATACATCATACAGGATACACTGAGACTGCTGTATATACATCACATTGGAGTCACTGGTGCTGGAGCATATACACTGCTCAAAAAAATAAGGGAACACTAAAATACCACATCCTAAATATCACTGAATGAAATATTCCAGGTACCGTATATACTCGAGTATAAGCCGACCCGAGTATAAGCCGACCCCCCTAATTTTGCCACAAAAAACTGGGAAAACTTATTGACTCGAGTATAAGCCTAGGGTGGAAAATGCAGCAGGTACCGGTGAATTTCAAAATTAAAAATAGATACTCCATACCGTTCATTATGGCCCCATAAATGCTCCACATAAAGCTGTGCCATATATACAATGCTCTGCACCATTGCCCCATAGATACTCCACATAAAGCTGTGCCATATATACAATGCTCTGCACCGTTGTCCCATAGCTGTGCCATATATATAATGCTCTGCACTGTTGCCCCATAGCTGTGCCATATATATAATGCTCTGCACTGTTGCCCCATAGCTGTGCCATATAGTGCTCTGCACCATTGCCCCATAGCTGTGCCATATATATAATGCTCTGCACCGTTGCCCCATAGCTGTGCCATATAGTGCTCTGCACCGTTGCCCCATAGCTGTGCCATATAGTGCTCTGCACCGTTGCCCCATAGCTGTGCCATATAGTGCTCTGCACCGTTGCCCCATAGCTGTGCCATATAGTGCTCTGCACCGTTGCCCCATAGCTGTGCCATATAGTGCTCTGCACCATTGCCTCATAGCTCTGCCATATAGTGCTCTGCACCGTTGCCCCATAGCTGTGCCATATAGTGCTCTGCACCATTGCCCCATAGCTCTGCCATATAGTGCTCTGCACCATTGCCCCATAGCTGTGCCATATAGTGCTCTGCACCGTTGCCCCATAGCTGTGCCATATAGTGCTCTGCACCATTGCCCCATAGCTCTGCCATATAGTGCTCTGCACCATTGCCCCATAGCTGTGCCATATAGTGCTCTGCACCGTTGCCCCATAGCTCTGCCATATAGTGCTCTGCACCGTTGCCCCATAGCTGTGCCATATAGTGCTCTGCACCGTTGCCCCATAGCTGTGCCATATAGTGCTCTGCACCATTATTGCCCCATAGCTGCTGCTGCTGCAATAAAAAAAAAAAAAAAAACATACTCACCTCTCTTGCAGCTCCTCGGCGCCATCTTCCCGGCGTCTCTCCGCACTGACTGATCAGGCAGAGGGCGGCGCGCACACTATATGCGTCATCGCGCCCTCTGACCTGCACAGTCAGAGCGGAGAGACGCCGGGAAGATGGAGACAGCGCCCGGCGTGTGGAACGAGGACAGGTGAATATGTCATACTTACCTGCTCCCGGCGTCCCGCTCCTTCCCCCTGCCTGTCTTCGGTGCCGCAGCCTCTTTCTCTATCAGCGGTCACCGGCACCGCTTCATTAGAGAAATGAATAGGCGGCTCCGCCCCTATGGGAGATGGAGTCGCCTATTCATTTTTCTAATGAGCGGTCCCACGTGACCGCTCAGGGGAAGAGGCTGCGGCACCCGGAGACAGTGTGACAGGCAGGGGGAGCGACAGGAACGCCGGGACTAGGTGAGTATATGACAGTGCTCACCCGCCGACCCCACCACCGATCATGACTCGAGTATAAGCCGAGAGGGCACTTTCAGCCCAAAAATTTGGGCTGAAAATCTCTGCTTATACTCGAGTATATACGGTCAAATCTTTATTAATTACATAGTGGAATGCGTTGAGAACAATAAAACATAAAAATGATCAATGTAAATCAAAATTAATATCCCATGGAGGTCTGGATATAGAATGATGCTCAAAATCAGAGTGGAAAATCAAATTGCAGGCTGATCCAACTTCAGTGGAAATGCCTCAAGACAGGGAAATGAAACTCAGTAATGTAAATGCTCTCACCCCTAGAGGTACAGTAGCATTATGCGGTGTTTATAACGCACAAAAGTTGCTCAGGTAGTGCAGCTCATCCAGGATGGCACATCAATGCGGGCTGTCGGAAGAAGGGTTGTGTGTCTGTCAGCAGAATGTTCAGAGCATGGAGCAAAAACTAGGAGACAGGCCAGTACACCAGGAGACATAGAAGGGGCCATAGTAGGGCAGGGCTGCTACCTCCTCCTTTGTGCAAGGAGGAACAGTGCCAGAGCTCTGCAAAATGACCTCCAGCAGGCGACTATCATCCATGTGTCTGCTCACACTGTCAGAAACAGTTTAGTTTAGTAGTTTTCTCTGCAGTTCCCTGTAAGACATGACATGGAGGATTCTATATAGACATAGTATCCTTTTTAGGCACAATTCTGACGTCCGTGTATCATGGGCCAAATACGGACAGCGACTTTAGTACTGACCGCGGATCTCCTGATTCTAACACAAAAGCCTTGTAGGCCTGTACATGCATGCAGTCCCGCACCGTGCTACACCGACGTCTGAGCTCGGCCTTATACCGCCATGTGATGCTTCGTTCTCCAGCTTTCGCCAGTGCGTTTCTTTATATATTTTCTGTACTTTACCTAATTACTGTACAGGATATAACTGCGGTGACTGATTTTTACTTTATAATTCTCTAACCAGCAAGTATATATTGTGCCAAGCAGTAGAATGCCAAGGTCAGCGCCAGTGATTATTTCTAATTTCATATTTTTCCTATCCACCATTAATAGGATAAAATAAATAAATTATAAGATGCACTCAGTGGAAACGTTGTAGCTCCAGTTATTGTTTCAGTGGAGGAATATTTTATAATGTGCTAATATAACAATCTTGGCAGCGCAGCCGGGAAGGTGACCTTTGTATGGAAAGAATTCACAATCCAGGCCGGGCTGTGGCCTTTCCAGGGACTGCACTGCACATTCCCACTCCATATAATTGAAGAAAGAAGCATTCTCCTAACGTACATGTACCTGCATGGCCATTTTAATGTATATTTTGTGGACAGCACATGCCAGAATTTTCACTTTTCGAGCAAAATAATGTGTGGAGTCCTCAAACCAATGTTTTAGCTGACATGAGACTGCGGCATCCACTTACTGACCACAGCGTGTCATCCATACTAATATCAGCTGCGGTTCATTCCTGAGATATTGGCGCTTTAATATGCAAAGGAGGCTGTAGATGTGAAGCCTCTGTCACTCCAGCTCTATCCGGCCACCCAGTGCCGCATCCTTCT
Organism: Ranitomeya variabilis; assembly: GCF_051348905.1. Classification (NCBI taxonomy): domain Eukaryota; kingdom Metazoa; phylum Chordata; class Amphibia; order Anura; family Dendrobatidae; genus Ranitomeya; species Ranitomeya variabilis. Next base: position 68,723,675 of record NC_135235.1, on the reverse strand, counting down.
TGACTGACAGCCTCTATGTCGTGTAACTACAGGCAAATGGTTCATCAGTGAAGCAGGAGGAGGCAGAGAATAGAGCTGGAGTGACAGAGGCTTCAGATTTACCATAGCTCTTCAGACTCATTTGCATATCAATTCAAATGCTGATTTCTTAGGAATGGAAGAACGGACTGGCCATGTAAAGGTGTTTCTGGAATTATCTTTGAAAGAGAGATAACAGTAGCGATGACGTGATTTACTAACCATGGAACTGGAGCCGCCGCTTCCTGTTTGACTGAAAGCCTCTCTGCTGTATAACTTCAGGCAACAGAGTCTTCAGTATTGGTGAGCGAATATACTCGTTACTCGAGATTTCTCGAGCATGCTCGGGGGTCCTCCAAGTATTTTTTAGTGCTCGGAGATTTAGTTTTTCTTGCCGCAGCTGAATGATTTACATCTGATAGCCAGCAGTAGTACATGTGGGGATTCCCTAGCAACCAGGCATCCCCCACATGTACTTATGCTGGCTAACAGATGTAAATCATTCAGCTGCGGCAAGAAAAACTAAATCTCCGAGCACTAAAAAATACTCTGAGGACCCCCGAGCGTGCTCAAGGAATCTCGAGTAACGAGTATATTCGCTCATCACTAGTCTTAAGTCAAGCAGGAGGAGGCGGAGGATAGAGCTGGAGTGACAGAGGCTTCGGATCTACAATTGGTCCCTCAGCCTTATTTCCATATCAAACAAACACTGATTTCTCAGGAATGGAGGAACCAACTGGCCACGTAAAGGTATTGCTCGACTTGTCTTAGAAAGCACTACATGCAGACAAATAGTTTGGGGTGTGAAATCCTGTAGGTAGGTATCTAAAATACTGCCTCCTGCTAGCTTATGTATTCAGTCCCGATCAGACGTGTGTCTCCATAGACTACAAAAGGACCTGGATGTAATGTGATTCTGCAGTTCCGTGCTGAGGGGCAGATAAAAATATAGGGAGTGACACAGAGCTACAGCCAGAATATTGCACGTTGTCGTGTTTGTGCACCCAAGCAGGGTGTTTCCGCACACAAGTCCTTGACTGGCTGGGGAGACATGATGGCAGCTGGCAGACAGCCTGGCGGCCAGTGAGCAATTAGCGCAGGTGCCCAGGGACGGCAGAAGAGAAGCTGGTTAATAAGTTCCGAGCTTTCTGGTATTGTAACCTCCATGCTGGCTCATGTGTCCGTGTATAGTGTAAATTTCCTTGTGTTCTGCATTGCCTCGCGCCCTTTCCTTGCTTACCAGGGCATCTAGTTACTTGACGCCATTTATGTAAGACCAATGTGTCCTATTCTAATCTGTATCCTTGTTCTGCATTGTTTGCCTTCAGGATGGATTACTCGTCCTCCACTTTGGCCTGGGCCTGTCTCCAATATAATTGACTTGGGAGGGTTTTCTACAAGTTTTCTCCACGGGTCTCAGAGGATGTGAAGACGACACTAATGAAGTCAGACGTTGGTCCTGTTTGTGAGATATGGGAAGAGCACTCTGGAAGTGCTACTGCGGGTTTATCTGTCGTCAGTGTCACCGGCATCAGTCTAATCAGTGCTTATTAGTGTTGCATAGTTCTCCTATGTCAGTGAGCTTGGTATGAGTAGTGATCGTCTCCAGCTTGCTGGGACTTGTAGTTAACAAGCTGCTGATTGCAAACCACTGATGTAAATTTGCACTGGTAAGTCTTTGTAAAAAAACAAATCATGATTTTCAGGCAAATGTGAACCAGATGGGCTATGAGCACACAAAGGCTTTTGGAGTAAAATCCTCCTCAAAAGAAACTCTTCCAATTTACCCTTTCTTTGGGGGGTGAGGGGGGGTTGAAGAGATTACTTTTGTGACTTCTTTAGAGTGGTTTCCTTCAAAATTCTCTTGAAAGTAGACACTGACCAATCATAATGCAACACTTCAGGGAACGGAAAACCTTTTCCAAAACTCATCAAAAACTGCTTCAGGAAATAGAAAACTCCTCCAAAGCCGCTCTTAAAACATTTGTTTCCTGAAGATGTTTATGCTTGAAAAACTCATGATTTTTGACCACCTCAACAAAAAATTGGTCGTTCACTGGTGCTCTGTGTTGGGCTAGGATCACACATACAGGTTTTAATGCAGTTTTTTTTTTTTTTCAAAATCAAAACCAGTAATAGATATTATTATTATTATTCATTTTTATATTGTGCCATTTATCCCATGGAGCTTTACATGTGAAAAAAGGGGCATATATAGACAAGAACAATAAACATGAGCAGTACAAGGCGCACACACAGTCCAGATATAAGGCTACACTGACACTTCCATTTTTTAACATTTATGAAAAATCTACTTTTTTATTATTATTATTCCGTGTGTCAACCTGTTTGCATCAGTTTTTAAAAACATTGAAGTAGACAGACTGACTGAAATTTTTTGGGGGGTCCATTGACTTCGCAGTGGATTAGTGAAAAAATAGATGAAGCACGGATGGAAAATAGAAGGACAAAGCCTGTCTTCTGCTTTTCATTTGTTTTTAATGGATCCCCATAAACTTTAATAGCGGAGTCTGATTCACAAAACGGATGAGAGTAAGACACAGTCATTCTTACATTGCTGGGCATCATATTCATTTTTTTTTGGGGGGGGGGGGGGGTAGATTAGTACCAAAAATCCTCCTCTACAGGCAGAAATTAATTCACTTACAACTGCAGATTATTTTGTGCTAGTGGACATGCGTTTCCATAGGTGTTGGGAAGAAAATATATCTTTTTCTTTCTTTTTTTTTTTCCTGTATATACCGTACTTGTAATAAAATAGTTTCAACATAAAGTATGAGACGTCTTCTTAATATTGTGATTTGATTTGTTACTTTTTATAAAATGCAGATTGCAATAAAAGAGGTTTTCCTCAAGGGAGCAATGACAAGCTAGCACTTAACTGCAGTACTATAAGTCGCAAGGTTTAACAGAGTCCTAGACGTAAGGCCCTGGCCAAATAGTGAGTTGGTCCTTCAACAACACCTTCCTTTTTAACCTTTTCACAACATGTGTCCTACGTCATGTATGGCGCATGCTCAGGAGCTGAGCCTGCACAATACCTGGCTGATGCAAGTTATGTTACACAGCCGCCATCTACCTATAACAGCAGAAACCAGAACTCGCTTGATTCACTACTGACCCCCGATGTATCTTAAAAGATAAGAAAAAGAGGTTAGATTATACTCACCCAGGGGCGGTCCCGGTACGGTCCGATGGGTGTCGCGGTCCGGCGCCTCCCATCTTCATCAGATGAGATCCTCTTCTGGTCTTCACGCTCCGGCGCAGGCGTACTTTATCAGCCCTGTTGAGGGCAGAGCAAAGTACTGCAGCGCGCAGGTGCCGGGAAAAGTCAGAGGCCCGGCGCCTGCGCACAGCAGTACTTTGCTCTGCCCTCAACAGGGCTGATAAAGTGCGCCTGTGCCGGAGCCGCAGCGTGAAGACCAGAAGAGGACATCATCCTATGAAGATGGGAGGCCCCGGACCGGACGCCCAGGTGAGTATAATCTAACCTCTTTTTCTTCTCTGTCAGGTGACATCGGGGGCTTATCTACAGCATTACAGAATGCTGTAGATAAGCCCCTGATGCCGGTGGGCTTAGCTGACAATCGATTTTGGGGGTGACAGGTTCCCTTTAAATAAATGGCCCACATCTCTGGAACCGTATGGCGGATTTAAAAACAACTAAAAATGGTGTACTCGGGAGGAGCAAGAAGTAGCCAAGAGAAATACTGTCTACCTTACCTAGTAACGGGTCCTTTTTAATTTAAATATTTAGATGTCTCAAACAGTGACATTTAAATGGACTGACTGCTGGTGCATTTCTCACCTCATCTTTCTTCAGCACCTCAATAAAAACATCACATCTCCATCAACATAAGGCTGCCGTCACACACTCAGTACTTGGTCAGTATTTTACATCAGTATTTGTAGCCAAAACCAGGAGTGGAACAATTAGAGGAAAAGTATAACAGAAACATAGTCACCACTTCTGCATTTATCACCCACTCCTGGTTTTGGCTTACAGATACTGATGTAAAATACTGACCAAATACTGCTAGTGTGACGGCAGCCTTACTGTTGCAGATTTAAAAAAAAAAATCTATTTTTTTTCCATTTTAAAAACCAAACAAAAAAACTATACAAGCTTGGTGTTATCATAATAATACTGACCTGAAAAACATTGAACAGTGTAAAAACAATACATTGGGGTTTTTTTCACCATTTCTCTGCACTTGTTTTTATTTTTGTCCCGTTTTTCAGGACATCATAAATTAAAATGAAAGACGTCATTTAAAACTGCAACTTGCTTGGCAAAAAACAAGCCCTCATACAGCTAGAAAAAAATATGTAAGCGGATCTGTCACCATACTTAACTGTTCAAGCTGAATACATTATTAGATCTGATGAGGCTGTTGTGTTTACTTTAAAAATCGTGTCGCAATGGTTTTATAATCGCCATATTAAAACTGAACATTTTTTGTGTCCAGCTACAACTACAATGTTAATTTTATTTTAGAGAGAGAAACGCACAAAGAATCATGCAGCCATTTTTACGTGGATTTTCAAAGTAAGTACACACACCTCATCAGGTCCTAGGAGATCTATTAATATTGTATGTAAAAATCTGGTGCCAAATCCACTTTAAGGTAAAATTGCTGGAATACTAAAGTGAAGCTTGGACCTTGCAATTGTTATTGTGACCATTGCCATCGGCTGCAGTGGTCTCTTGGGGTGAGACGTCGCCTATGCTTAATCTTTTGTGATGACGTGCTGAATCAGTATAAGGTCTTAAAGGGGCGACGGGAAGCAAGCACAAGTGGACAATGAATATAAATTTGCAGTAAAAAAAAAAATGAAATAATGACAAGATTTTATTCACGGAGGCGAATGCAGTCAAGAATGTGTGGATTTGGGTTTGACATTTTCAGGGCCAGTCTGACAATTAATACTCTGATTTCACGTATCTAGTAGATCCTATGTAAAAATCTATTCTGCCACAGAGATCAATGGGCAAGAAAATGATCTGCAATTTAACCACATAAACAATCAATTGTGGCTGAATAGGAAAAGATGGACCATAAATCTCCTGTCGAATTTCTGAGATGGGAAATCCCAAAGGATTTTAGTAATGGACGACCTCTGCCAATGTTTTCCAAACCTACTGACCGCAAGAATATAACAGTTCTCAAAGCCTGCCGTGTAGTATTGTCTTGTAGACCGGTGTCGTACTCTGACCGCGCCGTCGTACTCTCACCGCACCGCCATTGTTCTCCTTTTCTGCAAGGAAACTGCAGCTTATTACCCGCAGCAAGGAGCGACCAGTAATGTAAATTAATGATAGTTATTCCTTACTGATTGCAAGTAATTACTACCGGTACAGGAAACGGTGACATTAATTAGTTAAGGCATATTAATCCCAGTACTTGAAAAACAATAGAATATTAACCATTTCCTGCTAAAGTGGAGCATTAAAAATAAAGCAATATGTAGTACAGGCTTGGACTATGCAGAGGGTTTTTTTGCTGCATATTTTATGCAAAATAAAAGCTGCTTTATACAGTACCAGCAAAAAAGTATGAGATTTCAGAAATCTTATAATGTCACGCTGCAACTGTCTTCGGTAAGGGAGAGGGGCATCAAACTCCCTGGAACTGGGACCCTAGGTATCCCTGTCGCAGGGAAACTCTTGAAGGTTGAGAGGCCTGAGTCTCTGACCTTACTATGTTCCTGTTAAACCCGGATCTGTCCCCTCCCCCACCCATGAGGCATGGGACAGAAATGTAACCAAGGCACAAAGACAAAACGGATCACAGAAAACCTATCATACAAAAGCACTAACCAACAATAGGGAGGAAGATAGGGACAGGGAGGAATAAACTAAATGGGAACAGGGTCCGGGAGATAAACACACAGGTACTACAGCAAACCACAGATCACTACTGCAGCAACTCCACTCCAACCACTTAGCTTTAGCACACAGCGCAGGAAGATGAATCTTTCACCGGCAGGGACAATAGGAAGAGGTAATTATCAGATCAGAAGCAGATGAAATGGAGCTGCATGTTTCTGACCAGCATAGAAAGGTGGTTAACCTCTTCATCACCAGAGGAACCTAAATCCACGGGACCCATCACACCATCTGTAAAGAAGATCTGCGATTCATTACCCTATGTGATTTTCTAACTCTTAAGTATTCCAGGGGGAGTGACACATGCACACCCGTTTTGTTTTTTTTTCCTGATTGAATTAGAAAACTGCTATTTATGAATTCTTATCAGTGAGTTTGCAGCTAATTTTCAACCATAGAAAGCAATGAAAAAAAAACACTGCAACAAACTTTTGCATGGCATTTTTGTGTTTTTTTATGGCTAAAACTAACTTTAGGAAACATGTACTGTAGACAAAGCGCACGTGCAAATCATACCCCCAAAAAGAAAAAAAACACAGAAAACATCATAAAATGGTAGTTTTGAAAGCATGTTTGTGAACATAGTTTTAAAGGGAATCTGTCAGCAAGTTTTTGCTACTTCTTCCTAGAGCACTGTAATGTAGGGGCCGAGACTCTGATTCCAGTGATGCGTCACTTACTTTATTGCGTGCTGCAGTTTTGATAAAATCACTGTATTATCTGCTGCAGATCTACCAGTTCTTTGAATGCTGGGGCTTAGTTATGTCGAGCTAATGAGTATGGAGGACTACCTGGCAGCAGCTATACAAGTCCTCTAGTGATAATCTCTTGCTGATAAAACTGATTTTACTAAATCTATAGCAAGCAGCTCAGTAAGTGATACATCGCTGGAATTAGGGTCTCTGTCTCTACATTTTGCTGCTCTCGGATTAGGTGGCAAAAACCTGCGTACAGATTCTCTTTTAAGCAGATTTTTCCAGATTTTGCAGAAGATTTCTAAAATCTGCCCGATTATTCATTTTATTGTATTCCGTTTCTATCAATCTGAAACATAAATTGCACCACTTATCTGATAGCATTGCCGGCAATCCAGCAGCTAAGAATGAGAGTTCCCCACAGCAAAGTGCTAACACATTGTAATTGCTCACCATTACATCACTTATCTGTCACAGATCCCGAGCAGCAGCCTGTGTCATTATAGCCCAGAGCTGCATTCATAATTCTGATATTTGAAACGCCTGACTATCTTACCAGCAGTCACATCTGTATATGATTAATAGAGCGCCTGTGAAATGCTAGAGGCGTGTTTTTTTATTTAACACCAGATTACTGTATGGTTCCTGATGTAAAGATGTCTCTCGTCAACAGCTTTATGTAGACTTTGCGCCGGCAAGGAATAAAATAGAATTTCTGCGGTGAGGCTTGTAAAATTGTAAATACTGCTCTAGACTGTAGTGGAGGTTATAATCTGGGATCAGTCAAGAGAAAGTATTTATGACGTTCCGTAGTGTTTATTTACATTTATTCTATAATAGTTGGCATCCTTTGAAAGTACACCCCCGACCGTCCAGCTGGGTGGGTGGAGATGTGGGGTGTCATCTGTGTCAGACTCGGGTTCCTAGGGCACACAGGTACCACTGACTCTATGGATAGCCGATAACTTGTTTCCACCAGAGAACCCCTTTAAAGAAGCACTTAATATATTGCAATCATCATATTACATAGGACTGTGTACTTACAATTGCTTATTTTGCCTTTCTACCCACCTAATTGTTCTATTTGCTCTATGAAAAAAACAGGAAGTCTCTTGTCTCTGCATTTATCATTCCCCTCCTAAACTCCTGACCCAGATGCTCCTTCCCTCCCCCCCCCCCCCCCCGCCATGGACTTTTGCAGTGACTCATGACATACAAAATTGACCTCCTGTTTCTACATAGAGCTTAAAAGGATTCAGCTAGTCAGTTTTTTATTCACGTAATGTCATAGACCTAATGGAAAAGAGAAGAATTATCTGGGTAGAAAGGTAAAATGAGCAATTGTAAGTACACAGTGCTATATAATATGATTGCTGCAATATATTAAGAGGATACAAATTTGATGGGAGGATGAAGAAGAGTGATTCTTTAGGCTATGTTCACACGCTGCGGATCCGCAGCGTTTCCGCAGCTGCGGGTCCGCAGCGGTTTCCCATGCGTTTACAGTACCTATGGGAAACGCAATCCACAGTGCACATGCTGCGGAAAAAAACGCGCAGAAACACAGCGGTTTACATTCCGCAGCATGTCAATTCTTTGTGCGGTTTTACACCTGCTCCATAATAGAAAACCACAGTGGAATCTGCACAAAAAACGCGGGAAATCCGCAGGTAAAAAGGAAAAGTCTGCAGACCTCAGGAATACATGTGCACATACCCTTAAACGGAACCTGTCACTAGGCTTTTCCCATGTAACCTACCTTTCCAAGCTGCCCTGAAAAAAAGCTACAGAGCTGTCCAGTCCGATGTGTGTCAATTCTGCAAGTTTTCCCACCTACAAATAATGGAGAGATCTGTAATTTATATCGTAGGTATGGTTCACCTGTGAGAGACAAAATCTAAAAATTAAAAAAAAAACAGAAAATTACATTGTATTATTTTTACATAATTACAGTAATTAGCATTTTATTACATGAAAAATTGGAAAACTTGAAAAATTGGCAGTGTATCAAATACTGATTTTCCCCACGGTATTTGTTCCACATGCATGTCTTTCCAGGCTGTGAAACTGGGTTTGTTTGTTTTTGTTTTGTTTTGTTTTTTTATACAGTATTACCTTTTTGATTGCACATATGCTTTATATAACTATATTGTTGTTTCTTGTTACATGTTAATAAAAGAAATGTCAAATAAATAATCAAGCACAATAGTAGTTTCTGGTAAATGACTATACAGTATTACAAGTTTACAGTAGAACACCCTGAATAGAATGTGTTTTATTGTACATTTTTTTTCTGTTTTATGTACATGATTATGACGGCCGCCATAATTTGTTAGCTTCTGTAACGGAATTTAAAGAGATGCTTTACAGCAAAAACATGGACCGTAGGAAACAACAGACAGGAGACGTTCATTGACTTCTGTGGAATAGTTCCTAGACATACTGTATGCAGCGGTAATTGTACAGTGAGGGGGAGACGGTGAGCTGTATGTTAAGCTGTGAATCCTGTCTTATCTTTATAAATTGTAATTTTCTTTTTTTTTTTTTTCTGCCTGTAATGATAATGTAGCTGCTGAAAAATATCAGCCCGGAATAAGGTTTACTGTGAAAAAAATATTTAGAAAGTGACATTGATTAAAAAAAAAAAAAAAAAAAAAGTTTTGCTTAAAAACTTTAAATCTGGGTTATTTTTAGATGACGATAAACCAACCAAAAAAAGAAAAAAATGAACAATATTTAAAATGTATCAAAATGAAAAGACGGGTACATGAAGGATAAAACTAACCATATACCAGCCCCCAAAAATGTATATTTACTTTTTCATACACCATGAAGGCATAGAAATATTTATTGATAAACTAATTTCGAAACAATAAATAAACATACCAGACACAATAAAAATATCACGATAAAGCAGAGTATCAGAATAAAATGGTTCAATGTACAGATAGGCCTAATAAATAAAAATATATATGAATAAATTATATAAATAATTAAACAAACACACATGTAAAAAAATATATAGTAGATAGTCCGTCCCCAATGTACATGATAGAAGAAACTCTGCTCTTCAGCCAAGCAGTCAAAGCATGTTTCGCGTTTGCTTCCTCAGGGAGTAATGGTGCACTCTTTTTCAGAGGTGTACGATCTGTGATTGGCCCCGATTCATCCAGACTGGCGATGTTCATGCCGGTCTTTATGAGGCGTCGGGTTGGAGTCATAGGATGGGCACACCTCTTACCGAATCGGGCACATTTGTAAAGTGGATTACCGTAGATAAGCTGTGGCGTCATGCCTCCGTCCCGCCCCAGGTCTTCCCACTTTAGCAGAACTGGGCAAAACTGTTGTGAAAGCACCAAAAATCACAACAAAAAATGTTTTTGCGACTTTTCAAAAACTATTTTTGAATTTTGGCATAATTACTTGGATGAATTACGGCCAATTTTGGAGACTGATGCAAAACATAGAACATATTAGAGAATATTATTCAGAAAGAACGTGGGTGTGAGATGGCGGCATAATATTCACCATTTCAAAATGTTTACATCTTTTATGTTTTTACCTCGTTATTTTTTGTTTATGATGGAAAGAGAACCACAAGTAAAGCCACATGTACAGATAAACTTTTAAGATTATTCCTACGTTTTTCCTATATAAAATAAAAGTAAAAAAAAATGTGCTTTAAATAGAAAATGAAAATGTAGTTCACTAAGACAAATAGGAGGTCAGCGCCATGATATCCAGTAGGGATGGTTAGGCAACAATAGACAATGGTTATTTCTTCCAAAACCTGCCGCTGCCAGAACAATTCTCTGCCTAAGAAATAATTACCGCAATTCATCAGGCCGGCCAGTGAGACACTAGAGACGTGGCCAATAACTAATGACCACACGACTGAGGCCAAATTACTGGCGGTAACAACAGATGGCCAGTACACAACTAGGATAATGTCAGGGTGACGTGTGGGGAAACGCTGAACCTTTCGTTTTACTTACAGTGTATCTTCATCTATAGAGGAAATGTGTAATCAGAAAATAGACAATTGTTTTCATGTTAAATTTATTTATTTTGTAATTTTTTTTTTTTTTCTATTCCAGATTTGTACTTCCTGTTCTTTCAGTAAAGCCACATGGACATTGACATCAATAGACTGACTCAGATCTTACTTAGTTGTATTTAAAATCTAATGAGCGGATTAGCGCAGCGGTCATAGTGGAGCGACAGGAGCTGTGTTATCGCTTATTGTGAATTTTCTCGACTGTAAATAGACGTGTTACCTTTAATTAAAATCCTGTCTGTGATGATAATGAGACTCCTGAAAACTCAAGAAGTGTGAATCTAGTATTGAGTTTAGTTTTTTTTTTGTTTTGTTTTACATATTTGACAAAAAATGTGACATATGGTAAAGCCAGTGGCATTTTCAAAAGTACATCTCGTCCCTGGCCATATCGATGGAAAAATAAAAATGTTATGGCTCTGGGAAGAAGGAGAGTAAAATAACGCAAACTCAAAAATAGAAAAAACCTGATCCCTCAGTGACCTGCACCCTATTTTATATTCTAAATATAAACTGGTTTGAAAAAAAAAAATTAACGTTCATCGGGCAGGCACCAGCGGTGGGACCTGCGATGCAGTATGATACAGTTGATAATATGCATATTTTTGTTTTATTTAGACGTATAGCTTTGTTTGGAAAAAAAATTATCTTAATCAAAATGGTGCCGGCTGCTGCGCTCCGATAGATGATACTGCGCAGGTGCTGCCGTCTGCCCCATTTTGCTATAGAAAAAAATAAAACTAGGCTCCAACAAGATGGCGGCGTCTGCGCAGGATCCTCTATCGGGACGCGATCAATGCTACTGCGCCAGTGGCATTTTGGTAGAGAAAAAAATTAGATTCCATCAGGATGGTGCCGGCGGCGCCTACGCAGTAGCATTGTTCCAATACACCTTAATTTAGCCTAATTTTTTTTTCTCTAGCAAAATGTCGCAGGAGGCGCCTGTGCAATACCATCAGAACATGATAGAAGCTACTACGCAGGCGCGTCCGCCGGGCCATTTTGATTACGATAATTAAAAAAAAAAAAATTATATGTCTAAATAAAGTGAAAATAAGCATATTATCCACCACATCAAGCTACAGCACAGGCGCCACCACCTGCCTGATAAAAGTGATTTTTTTTTTTTTTTTAAACCATAACAAGGGGGCAGGTCAGTGAGGGATCTGTCAGCAGTCTGAATTATGAATACCTAGTTAGAGCACCACATGAAGACCCCACAGGCCGCCCCTGGAGCATGAGATTATCATTAACACAAAACTGAGAATAAAGATTAAACAACAACCACAAGACGGATTTCATCACCAGGTATCATAGTAGTCCGTATAACAGCACCGACCTGACACTGTAGCTTACTGTGCACAATCCTGACGACAAGTTCACTTTCGGAAGGGAGAAAATTAAGTTATCTCCTCCCTGCGGCTGCTCACTTCCAGTTATAGGGATGGTGCAGGGGTGTAGCGACCAGACCAGTGGGTGACACACATTCATGCTGCCGTCCAATCAGAGGCCAGCAGCTAATGTCAGCGTGCACGTAACTGCGGGTGCATGGAAGTGACATCATGCGCTCCCGTCGCCTGCACGCTGAAGTCAGATGCCGGCTTCAGAAGTGGACGCTTCACGGCAGGGGAGCACAAGGAAGATGATTATTTCTTTTAAATCAGTGATTACACCATGGCCATACTACTACATGAATGACTATGGGCTGTGCGTTATACTACGTGTATGACTGGGCAGTGTATTATACTACGTGTATGACTGGGCAGTGTATTATACTACGTGTATGACTGGGCTGTGCATTATACTACGTGTATGACTGGGCTGTGCATTATACTACGTGTATGACTGGGCTGTGCATTATACTACGTGTATGACTGGGCTGTGCATTATACTACGTGTATGACTGGGCAGTGTATTATATTACATGTATGACTGGGCAGTGTATTATATTACATGTATGACTGGGCTGTGCATTATACTACGTGTATGACTGGGCTGTGCATTATACTACGTGTATGACTGGGCTGTGCATTATACTACGTGTATGACTATGGGCTGTGTATTATATTACATGTATGACTGGGCTGTGTATTATACTACGTGTATGACTGGGCTGTGCATTATATTACATGTATGACTGGGCTGTGTATTATACTACGTGTATGACTGGGCTGTGTATTATACTACGTGTATGACTGGGCTGTGTATTATATTACGTGTATGACTGGGCTGTGTATTATACTACGTGTATGACTGGGCTGTGTATTATATTACATGTATGACTGGGCAGTGTATTATACTACGTGTATGACTGGGCTGTGTATTATATTACGTGTATGACTGGGCTGTGTATTATACTACGTGTATGACTGGGCTGTGTATTATATTACATGTATGACTGGGCTGTGTATTATACTACATGTATGACTGGGCTGTGTATTATACTACATGTATGACTGGGCAGTGTATTATACTACGTGTATGACTGAGCAGTGTATTATACTACGTGTATGACTGGGCTGTGTATTATATTACATGTATGACTGGGCTGTGTATTATATTACATGTATGACTGGGCAGTGTATTATACTACGTGTATGACTGGGCTGTGTATTATACTACGTGTATGACTGAGCAGTGTATTATACTACGTGTATGACTGGGCTGTGCATTATACTACGTGTATGACTGGGCTGTGCATTATACTACGTGTATGACTGGGCAGTGTATTATATTACATGTATGACTGGGCAGTGTATTATACTACGTGTATGACTGGGCTGTGCATTATACTACGTGTATGACTGGGCTGTGTATTATATTACATGTATGACTGGGCTGTGCATTATACTACGTGTATGACTGGGCTGTGCATTATACTACGTGTATGACTGGGCTGTGCATTATACTACGTGTATGACTATGGGCAGTGTATTATATTACATGTATGACTGGGCTGTGCATTATACTACGTGTATGACTGGGCTGTGCATTATACTACGTGTATGACTGGGCTGTGCATTATACTACGTGTATGACTATGGGCAGTGTATTATACTACGTGTATGACTGGGCAGTGTATTATATTACATGTATGACTGGGCTGTGTATTATACTACATGTATGACTGGGCTGTGTATTATACTACGTGTATGACTGGGCTGTGCATTATATTACATGTATGACTGGGCTGTGTATTATACTACGTGTATGACTGGGCTGTGTATTATACTACGTGTATGACTGGGCTGTGTATTATATTACATGTATGACTGGGCTGTGTATTATACTACGTGTATGACTGGGCTGTGTATTATATTACGTGTATGACTGGGCTGTGTATTATACTACGTGTATGACTGGGCTGTGCATTATACTACGTGTATGACTGGGCAGTGTATTATATTACATGTATGACTGGGCTGTGTATTATATTACATGTATGACTGGGCTGTGCATTATACTACGTGTATGACTGGGCTGTGTATTATACTACGTGTATGACTGGGCTGTGCATTATACTACATGTATGACTGGGCAGTGTATTATATTACATGTATGACTGGGCAGTGTATTATACTACGTGTATGACTGGGCTGTGTATTATATTACATGTATGACTGGGCTGTGTATTATACTACGTGTATGACTGGGCTGTGTATTATACTACGTGTATGACTGGGCTGTGTATTATATTACATGTATGTTTGGGCAGTGTATTATACTACGTGTATGACTGAGCAGTGTATTATACTACGTGTATGACTGGGCTGTGTATTATATTACATGTATGACTGGGCTGTGTATTATATTACATGTATGACTGGGCAGTGTATTATACTACGTGTATGACTGGGCTGTGTATTATACTACGTGTATGACTGAGCAGTGTATTATACTACGTGTATGACTGGGCTGTGCATTATACTACGTGTATGACTGGGCTGTGCATTATACTACGTGTATGACTGGGCTGTGCATTATACTACGTGTATGACTATGGGCTGTGTATTATATTACATGTATGACTGGGCTGTGCATTATACTACGTGTATGACTGGGCTGTGCATTATACTACGTGTATGACTGGGCTGTGCATTATACTACGTGTATGACTATGGGCAGTGTATTATACTACGTGTATGACTGGGCAGTGTATTATATTACATGTATGACTGGGCTGTGTATTATACTACATGTATGACTGGGCTGTGTATTATACTACGTGTATGACTGGGCTGTGCATTATATTACATGTATGACTGGGCTGTGTATTATACTACGTGTATGACTGGGCTGTGTATTATACTACGTGTATGACTGGGCTGTGTATTATATTACATGTATGACTGGGCTGTGTATTATACTACGTGTATGACTGGGCTGTGTATTATATTACGTGTATGACTGGGCTGTGTATTATATTACATGTATGACTGGGCTGTGCATTATACTACGTGTATGACTGGGCTGTGTATTATACTACGTGTATGACTGGGCTGTGCATTATACTACATGTATGACTGGGCAGTGTATTATATTACATGTATGACTGGGCAGTGTATTATACTACGTGTATGACTGGGCTGTGTATTATATTACATGTATGACTGGGCTGTGTATTATACTACGTGTATGACTGGGCTGTGTATTATACTACGTGTATGACTGGGCTGTGCATTATACTACGTGTATGACTGGGCAGTGTATTATATTACATGTATGACTGGGCTGTGTATTATATTACATGTATGACTGGGCTGTGTATTATACTACGTGTATGACTGGGCTGTGTATTATACTACATGTATGACTGGGCTGTGTATTATACTACGTGTATGACTGGGCTGTGCATTATACTACGTGTATGACTGGGCAGTGTATTATATTACATGTATGACTGGGCTGTGTATTATATTACATGTATGACTGGGCTGTGTATTATACTACGTGTATGACTGGGCTGTGTATTATACTACATGTATGACTGGGCTGTGTATTATACTACGTGTATGACTGGGCTGTGCATTATACTACGTGTATGACTGGGCAGTGTATTATATTACATGTATGACTGGGCTGTGTATTATACTACGTGTATGACTGGGCTGTGCATTATACTACATGTATGACTGGGCAGTGTATTATATTACATGTATGACTGGGCAGTGTATTATACTACGTGTATGACTGGGCTGTGTATTATATTACATGTATGACTGGGCTGTGTATTATACTACGTGTATGACTGGGCTGTGTATTATACTACGTGTATGACTGGGCTGTGCATTATACTACGTGTATGACTGGGCTGTGTATTATACTACGTGTATGACTGGGCTGTGTATTATACTACGTGTATGACTGGGCTGTGTATTATACTACGTGTATGACTGTGGGCTGTGCATTATACTACGTGTATGACTGGGCAGTGTATTATATTACATGTATGACTGGGCAGTGTATTATATTACATGTATGACTGGGCTGTGTATTATACTACGTGTATGACTGGGCTGTGTATTATATTACATGTATGACTGGGCTGTGTATTATACTACGTGTATGACTGTGGGCTGTGCATTATACTACGTGTATGACTGGGCTGTGTATTATACTACGTGTATGACTGTGGGCTGTGCATTATACTACGTGTATGACTGGGCAGTGTATTATATTACATGTATGACTGGGCAGTGTATTATATTACATGTATGACTGGGCTGTGTATTATACTACGTGTATGACTGGGCTGTGTATTATATTACATGTATGACTGGGCTGTGTATTATACTACGTGTATGACTGTGGGCTGTGCATTATACTACGTGCATCACTGGGCTGTGCATTATATAACGTGTATGACTATGGGCTGTGCATTATACTACGTGTATGACTGGGCTGTGCATTATATTACATGTATGACTATGGGCTGTGCATTATATTACATGTATGACTATGGGCTGTGCATTATATTACATGTATGACTATGGGCTGTGCATTATACTACGTGTTTGACTGGGCTGTGCATTATATTACATGTATGACTATGGGCTGTGCATTATATTACATGTATGACTATGGGCTGTGCATTATATTACATGTATGACTATGGGCTGTGCATTATATTACATGTATGACTATGGGCTGTGCATTATATTACATGTATGACTATGGGCTGTGCATTATATTACATGTATGACTATGGGCTGTGCATTATATTACATGTATGACTATGGGCTGTGCATTATACTACGTGTATGACTGGACTGTGCATTGTACTACGTGTATGACTGGGCTGTGCGTTATTACATGTATGACTATGGGCTGTGCATTATACTACGTGTATGACTGGGCTGTGTATTATATTACATGTATGACTATGGGCTGTGCATTATATTACATTGTATGACTATGGGCTGTGCATTATATTACATTGTATGACTATGGGCTGTGCCTTATATTACATGTATGACTTTGAGCTGTGCATTATATTACATATATGACTATGGGCTGTGCATTATACTATATGTATGACTGGGCTGTGCATTATATTACATGTATGACTGGGCTGTGCATTATACTACGTGTATGACTGGGCTGTGTATTATATTACATGTATGACTATGGGCTGTGTATTATACTACGTGTATGACTGGGCTGTTCATTATACTACGTGTATGACTGGGCAGTGTATTATATTGCATGTATGACTATGGGCTGTGCATTATATTACATTGTATGACTATGGGCTGTGCCTTATATTACATGTATGACTTTGAGCTGTGCATTATATTACATATATGACTATGGGCTGTGCATTATACTATATGTATGACTGGGCTGTGCATTATATTACATGTATGACTGGGCTGTGCATTATACTACGTGTATGACTGGGCTGTGTATTATATTACATGTATGACTATGGGCTGTGTATTATACTACGTGTATGACTGGGCTGTTCATTATACTACGTGTATGACTGGGCAGTGTATTATATTGCATGTATGACGATGGGGCTGTGCTTTATACTACATGGATGACTTGGCTGTGCATTATACTATATGGCTGTACATTATATTACATGAGGGTGCATTATACTGTATGGGCGACTATGAAGGATGCATTATACTATATGGAGGATAATTAAGGTGAATTATACTATAGGGAGGGCTATGGGCTGTGCATTACAATATTTTCCTTTGATTGACAGCATGCGGTGCACACACACGATGCAGAGCAGGCCGGGGAGTGATCACAACTGCCACTTACAGTGTAGTAAGCGGTGACTGTATTGGCTCTGTGCGCCATTCCTATGACTGGAAGTAAGTGGCTGCAGGGAGGATATAACTTCATTTTCTCCCTATAGCCACCAGGCATGATTTTACCTGCAGCTTAGCCCTAAATCTGCAGGTAAATAGCGTTTCTGGACATGACAGGTCCCTTTTAAAGCCTGGCCACCATTTATCGGTAAGCATTCCCTATATTCTAGCTCCTGTGAACTATTGCAGAGAACATGGTTCAGTCCCTGCAATGTCAACAAGACGTGAGAAGCAAATCCCTCAGTGATAAGAGCCCTATAGAGTCGGCAGCAATCCCCTCTGTCCCTAATAAACCTGGCGCCACTTGTAAATTCATAACAGGCGCTCTACACGCCAATCTCACCCGAGCCATATCCAGTGTACAGTCAGTAACTCCCTCCTCGTCACCATTGTTGCAGACATTCTTCTTTTCTTCAGGGACGTTCCTGAGCCATTCGCTCCCTCTTAACATAATTACATTCGAGCTGAGCGGAGGCCGCAGAGAATATTATGTTAATGCCGCCTTCCTGCCACCTCTCCGAGAGAACCTCTCATAATGTGATGGAGGACAGCTCCAATTCATCCCGGCACAGCGGCTGCAGAGCGATGCCTGCCTGTCATCTATTCTCACACTAAACACATAAAATGTCAGACAGGGACAGTTTGATAGATCGTGGCCTTGTGTTGTTATATATGCCTGAACTATCCTAGTTTTATAGTCCATAATTAGTGTTTCTAGGTCATACTGGCCAAAAGCTAAAATTTTACTCGCCCACCTCAATAAGGCCTAACCCCTCATAGAGACCTCTGCCATATGTACAGCTTTCTAATTCCTCACCTACCTATTAAACAGCAGGCAGGAATAATAGAGGCGTGCTCTCAGTTCAGGACATGCAAGCTATTGGACAATGGAAGGCATATTGCATCATGGGAAGTAGAAGTAAGGAAATTCCAGCTCCTATAGTGCTGGCAGAATGCTGATGAAGAGGAGCCATTTACTCAAAATAGGTTGGATAGATAGATCAAGAATATAAGAATTGGGACATTTATGAAGTAAGAAAAAAGATACATGCAAAAAATGTTTGGAACTCCACAAATAAATTCTTTCAAAATTTATCAAATTTTATTTATGCACACAAGAAATACAACACACAGTTAAAAACATCTAAAAGGTTACTCTAAAAAATAGAGAACTCCAATCTTCCATACTATAATATGTATAATCTGGCCGTAGATTATTATTTGCACCAAGTAATGGAATACAAATGCTGCACATACATTTAACAAAGAAAATTTCACAAATAAATAGAACCCTTTATGGAGGCTCTGTTTGGATCTGAAAGTGAACCGCTCTATATATATATATGTATATGTAAGATAAAGAAAGCCTGAAAAAATAGAAATAAAGAGAGAGCCTTCTTCATGTACTAGCACCCTTTCAATAATGAATGTAATCAGGATCAGGGCCGTTTCTTCAACAGGGCGGGCAGGGCGGCCACACGGGGCGCCGTGGGGCCGGGGGGCGCAGGAGAGGCCTCGGGCCCCGGTGGTCCCCTGCCCGCTGCTGCTGCTGTTTAAGGGCTGTCAGGGGCGCGGATGCCGCGCTCAGTGCTGAGCGCGGGCGCGCCCTGCCCGAACTCAGCTGCAAATCTGACAGCTGAGCGGTCAGATCATCGCCTCGCGTCGCCGCGCCCCCCCCCCCGCACCGCACATAATGGTTGCGGCCACCTCGGCGCCGCCACTCACCCATACCTCCCAACCGTCCCGATTTCAGCGGGACAGTCCCGCTTTGGCACCGGGGTCCCGCTGTCCCGCTTCGGGCATTTAAAATCCCGAATTTGCGGCCGCCGGTGAAGCCCCGCCCACTTCCGGGACGTAGAGAGAGCCTGTTTTTTTTTTTTTTTATATAAAAGCTGCCTCCTGACCGCCCGCGCAACACCCCCCCCCCCTCCCGCCCCCTGTGCGGCGCTGCCACGCTGAAGGAGAGAGCCTGCAGCAATCAAGAAGAAAGGTCAGCGATTCACTACCTCTGGCTGTGTGTGCACGGAGCTCCGGCTTCTGCTCTTAGCTGCTATCCCGGCAGAGAAGGAGAGACGGGGGAGGTGCCGGGATAGTGCAGAGCTGTGAGCAGGAGACTGAAGACTTCAGCAGAGAGCTGCACATGGACATCAGCCGCCCCTGCATCACAGAGGAGATTGTGTGTGTGTGATGTGTGTGATGGCTGCGTGTGTGTGTGTGTGATGGCTGGGTGTGTGTGTGTGATGGCTGTGTGTGTGTGATGGCTGCGTGTGTGTGTGTGTGATGGCTGCGTGTGTGTGATGGCTGCGTGTGTGTGTGTGATGGCTGTGTGTGTGTGATGGCTGCGTGTGTGTGTGTGTGATGGCTGCGTGTGTGTGTGTGTGATGGCTGCGTGTGTGTGTGTGATGGCTGCGTGTGTGTGTGATGGCTGCGTGTGTGTGTGTGATGGCTGCGTGTGTGTGTGTGATGGCTGCGTGTGTGTGTGATGGCTGCATGTGTGATGGCTGCGCGTGTGTGTGTGTGTGTGATGGCTGCGTGTGTGTGTGTGATGGCTGTGTGTGTGATGGCTGCGTGTGTGTGTGATGGCTGCGTGTGTGTGTGTGATGGCTGCGTGTGTGTGATGGCTGCGTGTGTGTGATGGCTGCGTGTGTGTGATGGCTGCGTGTGTGTGATGGCTGCGTGTGTGTGTGATGGCTGTGTGTGTGTGATGGCTGCGTGTGTGTGATGGCTGTGTGTGTGTGATGGCTGTGTGTGTGTGATGGCTGTGTGTGTGTGATGGCTGTGTGTGTGTGATGGCTGTGTGTGTGTGATGGCTGCGTGTGTGTGATGGCTGCGTGTGTGTGTGATGGCTGCGTGTGTGTGTGTGTGTGATGGCTGCGTGTGTGATGTCTGCGTGTGTGTGTGATGGCTGCATGTGTGTGTGATGGCTGCGTGTGTGTGTGTGTGTGATGGCTGCGTGTGTGTGTGTGATGGCTGCGTGTGTGTGTGTGTGATGGCTGCGTGTGTGTGTGTGTGTGATGGCTGCGTGTGTGTGTGATGGCTGCGTGTGTGATGCATTTGTGTCAAAGCTGCATGTGTTTGTGAGCTGCGTGCGTGTGAGCTGCGTGCCTGTGTGTGAGCTGCGTGCCTGTATGTCATTATACAGTATGGAGCATCATGTGTGGTCATTATACAATATGGAGCATCATGTGCGGTCATTATACAGTATGGAGCATCATGTGCGGTCATTATACAGTATGGAGCATTATGTGTGGCCATTATACAGTATGGAGCATCATGTGCGGTCATTATACAGTATGGAGCATCATGTGCGGTCATTATACAATATGGAGCATCATGTGCGGTCATTGTACAGTATGGAGCATCATGTGCGGTCATTATACAGTATGGAGCATCATGTGCGGTCATTATACAGTATGGAGCATCATGTGTGGCCATTATACAGTATGGAGCATCATGTGCGGTCATTATACAGTCTGGAGCATCATGTGCGGTCATTATACAGTCTGGAGCATCATGTGCGGTCATTATACAGTCTGGAGCATCATGTGCGGTCATTATACAGTCTGGAGCATCATGTGCGGTCATTATACAGTCTGGAGCATCATGTGCGGTCATTATACAGTCTGGAGCATCATGTGCGGTCATTATACAGTATGGAGCATCATTTGCGGTCATACAGTATGGAGCATCATGTGCGGTCATTATACAGTATGGAGCATCATGTGCGGTCATTATACAGTATGGAGCATCATGTGGGGTCATTATACAGTATGGAGCATCATGTGCGGTCATTATACAGTCTGGAGCATCATGTGCGGTCATTATACAGTATGGAGCATCATTTGCGGTCATACAGTATGGAGCATCATGTGTGTTCATTATACAGTATGGAGCATCATGTGCGGCCATTATACAGTATGGAGCATCATGTGGGGTCATTATACAGTATGGAGCATCATGTGCGGTCATTATACAGTATGGAGCATCATGTGCGGTCATACAGTATGGAGCATCATGTGTGTTCATTATACAGTATGGAGCATCATGTGTGGCCATTATACAGTATGGAGCGTCATGTGTGTTCATTATACAGTATGGAGCATCATGTGTGGCCATTATACAGTATGGGGCACTGTGTGGCCATATTTTTTTGTTTATAATTATTGTATATGAAACAGTGTGATCGGCAGTGCTAAATGGGTGTGGTTGGGATGTGGATATGGGTGTGACTAATTATGAATGGGTGTGGTCAGAGGCGTGGCCTAAAATTTGCCGCGGCGCGCAAAGCGCGCCGCAAACTTTGTCCCTCTTTCCCATCTTCAAAAGTTGGGAGGTATGACTCACCTCCGCTCCGCGCTGGATGAACAGCGAGAATGAACAGCCAGGATGAGGCAGCTCGGCCACTCCCACACTGATAGCAGGGGCGCCGCGCTCTCGGCTGAGCACGGGCGCTCCCTGAGACAGTGATCAAAGAGCTAAGCACACACACTATCACTGTCAGACTAGGCTGCCTGGCTGTTGCCAATTTCAATGCTGGACAGGACAGGCTGCAGTCTAGTCTGACAGTGGTAGCAGTATAGCAAAAATGCCCACCCCCTGCCTATGGATTAGTCCTTCCCTTCCCAGCAGCCCCATTTAGCAGTCTGAGCGCGCTCAGACTCAGAGGGCAGAGGGCACTGACACACTGAACAGGTGAGGGGGTCTGAGGGATGGGATGGGTTGGGCTAGCCTTTTTTTTTGGATGGGGACCCCCACACCTGCCCCCCCCCCAACCACCCTTGGGGCATGCTGATTTGGCATGCCCCACAGCATGAAACCCGGGAGGGGGCCCAGCTGACTTACCTCATCTTTGGCAGTCTGGTGGCATCCTCACCCAGGCGAGAAGTGTTGGAAAGAGTTATGGCAGTAACTGTATACCTGGCAACCAATAATTTAGCTTTTCGAGGATCGTCAAATACATTGTTTACACCAAATAATGGACATTTCCTTGGGCTTATAGAGCTTCTTGGAAAATTTGAACCAGTAATGAGAGATCATTTAAAACGAATTACTTCCCAGGAAATCCATACACATTACTGTGGAAATTTAATTCAAAATGAAATTATCTGCTTGATGGCCTCTCAGGTGAAGAAATGTATTCTAGAAAAAGCCAAAAGATCTAAGTATTTTTCAATAATGTTGGACTGCACACAAGATGCAGGTCACACTGAACAGTTGTCATACACCTTAAGATTTGTTGATATAGATGATGATCACGTAGCAATAAAGGAACATTTTATTGGCTATCGTCCTGCTACTGATACATCTGGGGAAAGTCTCGCCAATCTCCTTTTAGAAGAGATTAGTAAATGTGACCTGGAATTAGAAAATGAACTGGCAGAAAAGCTGAATTATTCGGAAGCTATTAATGCTTTTGCAGCGGCTAAATCTAGAAGAGTCAGTTTCTCATAAATCTGCAACCTACAATTTTTAGGATCTGTTTCCAAAATAATTAATAGATATTATTTACCTACAACTTTGTTCTCACCGTTAATAATTAGCATACTTGTCCCTTTTCCCCAAGTTCTATATAAGTTAAAGGCAAATTATAATTTATTAAAAAAAGGGAAGATACAAGCCTGCTCTCTATTTATTACTCAAGCCCACAAAAATAATGTTTATTATTTTCGGTGCCGGGGGGGGGGGGGGGGGGGAGAAATTTCCTACTCTCGCCCTGTGTCATTTTTGGGCTAGAAACTGCCCTGATCAGGATACATGGTAATCTAGATACAATAATCAGATTAACCTCCTAGTTTACCCAGAGGGATGCTCACACATAGATCAAATGACATGATAGACCAAGCATGTAGTTGACAAAAAGAGGCAATCAGCAACGGCTGAGTACTTTACCCTGACCGGTCCACTACAGTCACCCCCTGGTCCTTTAAAGCAGCGGTGCAGCCAGTGTATGGAAGAGCGCGAGACCCACGCGTTCCGACACGCACACGGTGTCTTTCTCAAGGTGAGTGCATATCATGTGTGCGATAGCGGCTATTTAAACTATGTAAATTGGATTTACCTTAGCGGCAGGTGTGAGAGACATTTCGTTATTGTGGCGTCCATACTGCCGACAGAGGCCCGGAAATACGTCATGGGGGTCATGTTGTATCATGGCGCCTGCGCAATAGTCCCTTTCTCTATGCGCTTGCGCATTCTGAGGCCAAAGACCCATATTTACATGCGCTTGCGCGTTGGTAAGCCGTATCATGTCATACAGAGATCAGCGCCTGCGCGCTGGAGGCACCCATTGTTTGCCGTCTTGCGCTTGCGCGGGGTCTACAAATGGCCATAATATTTAGGCATTGATTCCTTTATGCGCATGCGCCCCACACAGCAGATTCCCCGTATTTAGATGCGTTTACATTCTAGTAAGCTATGTCAATTGGTACAAGTTTCAGTACCTGCGTATCAGGGGTACAGTTTCATATTGTCTTTTTACACCTGTGCAGAATGTATTCTGATCTAAATACATGGTCTAAATGGTAAAATCTCAATCCCTTGTGTCTACATCCTCAAAGGTGCTCAATTAACATTATCATATGTTCATACATTGGAAATCCTGGACTCCATCTATTACCATAAGAAACTGAACCTCAGGATTAATACAGAACCATAACCACATTGTATCACCAAGGCTTAGGGGCATATAGAGGGAATGTAGTCTCCAGGGAATAGGCTACCCTTCATCAAAAGAATTACAACCTCCCCACGCCTATAGAAAAAACATATTATAAAGATGTGTAAATCTCCTTCACACACAAAAAAGCCTTGTGTGTTGTATGGTCACCTGTTACATAAGGAGGTTTCTTGATGGCTGTAGCTATCCCCCAAATTGTAAACATATGATATAAGAGAGAAAAAAAAAAAAAAAAAAAAAAGGGAAACCTATTTTTAACGTCCGCTGTAAAGTATGTAGAAGGCTTGTATTGGTGACTCCCGACCTTCCAAAGATCTTGTCTTCACATTTCATAGACATCGCTTCCTTAGTCACCCCTAGAATGGTGAAACACATGAAAAAATTGGTGGAGAAAACACACACGCACACAAGGTGATGTAAAACATGTACTCAAATGGTGTGCGTCCAAGAGAAAAAGGGGGCGAAAAGAAATTGATCGACGAATAAGGTTTATTTATCATGATTAACTAGGAGGTGACACTCAGGTTATTTCTTTTTATAGAAGCCTGAGTATAACAGCTCCTCGTTAAGACCATCTGGGGCAAGGCTACCCAACTCATATATCCATCTTGCTTCTCGGCGCATAAGTTCCTCTACAACACTACCCCCCCTTATGTTGGTACTTACTCCCTCCAGGCCCATGACCCTGAGGGAGGCTCCCAGGCCTGCATGGGCCTCTAAAAAGTGTGATGCCACTGATGTGATCTGCTTCCCTTTTGATTTATCCGATTTGGCTGTAGCTATATTAGACAAATGTTGTTGGGTTCTACGTCTTATCTCCTGCGTTGTTTGTCCGACGTAGATTTTGTCACACCCACAGATCAACGCGTAAACCACATTGCGTGAACGGCAATTAAAGTACGCTTTAGATTGTATCTGTGTTGACAAATGTTTTACCATAATGCCCCTATCAGCAATCATTTTTGGGCAAATGGAGCAACCCCCACAGGGATAAGATCCTTTATTTGCGTGACCTGTCCTTAATTTTGTAGTGGGGCGTCTATAGTGGCTGTTCGACAAATGATCTTTTAGATTTTTAGCCCTTCTTGCTATCACTTTGGGTCGTTCTCCAATCAGGGGTCTTAGTTTGGGTTCACTCCTCAGGATGTTCCAATTTGCGTTTAAAATGCGATATATATCACCCCACTGATTGTTAAACTTGGTGATTAAATTAATAGTGTTAGATTCTGATCTTACCCGGGGTTGTAGGGCTTCTTCCCTCGTTTTCTCTCTGGAAAGTTCAAACGCTCCCGAGATAACTCTCCCAGGGTATCCCCGTTCACGAAATCTGTTGGTCAGGTCACGAGACTCTTTGTAGAAATCCTCTGTGCGAGTACAGTTTCTTCTGAGTCTGAGGAATTGTCCTCTTGGAATACCTCTTTTTAGATGCTTTGGGTGAAAACTTTCAAAATGTAGAAGGTTATTAGTAGCTGTCCGTTTTCGGAACAGGGTGGTCATAATCCGGTTATGGTCAATCATCAATTTCAGATCTAAAAATTCAACCGAGATAGTAGAAAAATGAGATGTTAGCCTGATGTTCCAGTCATTGTTATTAAGCCCCTCAATGAAAGTCCGCAACCTTTCAGAAGTCCCTGACCATACTATGACAATGTCGTCAATGTATCTTAGCCATTTGACCACATGGGTGGAGAAGTCCTCCAGTTTTTGTACATGGGTCTCCTCCCACCACCCCATAAAGAGGTTGGCATATGAGGGCGCACATTTTGCCCCCATAGCTGTGCCTGAAATTTGTTTGTAGAAACTCCTATCGAACACGAAATAGTTCTTTTCCAATACAAATTTGAGTAGTTCCAAAACAAATGCATCATGGGCCCTGTCCCCTGTAGATTGTTTGTTTAGGAAATAAGATGTTGTTACCATACCCAAATCGTGTCCAATATTCGTATATAGGGCTTCCACATCTAAGGTTGCTAGAATTGCGTTGTTCGGGATTTCCAGGGTCTCACAAATTTCTATAAGGTGTGAGGAATCTCGCACATAGGAGTCCAGGGATTTCACCAGCGGCTGTAAAAAATAATCGACATATGAGCATGGTTTCTCGTAGAGCCCCCCCATCCCCGAGATTATAGGTCTACCTGGTGGCCTAACAATAGATTTGTGGACTTTTGGCACCAGGTAGAACGTCGGAACAATTGGATAAGCTGTTGTTAGGTAATCTCGTTCCCTTTTATTTATAATACCCAGGGTGAAGGCCCTTGTAACCAATTTATCTAGCTGATTTTTAAAGATTGATGTTGGGTCTGTTGGCAATTTTTGATAATGTGAAATATTGTCCAATTGACGTTTTGCTTCCTGATGGTACATATCTTTGGGCCATAATACGATATTTCCTCCCTTGTCCGATTCTTTGATTTCTATTGAGTCATTATTTCTCAAAATCGATAGTGCCCTTTTTTCTTCCCTTGTAAGGTTGTTCTGGCCATGTTTATCTATATGGAGTTTTTTAATATCATTACATGTCATTTCAAAGAAGATCTGTATAGCTGGGAACATGGAGAATTTGGGAGTTGCTTGAGACGGCAATCTGCCACTAAACCGTCTTCTACCCTTGTCACCATCATTTTCAATTAGTAGATCCAGTAAATCCCTAAAGGTCTGTCTATCTTGGTCTGGTAAATCATCTATTAGCGATGGTTGATGGTATAACATTTTAAACGTCAATTGTCGACAAAATAAATAGAGGTCTTTGGTCAATTCGAATTTGTCCAACCCACTCATAGGTGAGAAGGACAAACCCTTTGTAAGTAATTTGGTTTCCATTGGTGATAGCTGATATGTTGAAAGGTTAATGATACGAAATTCATTTGTATCATTACCCATATTGGCACTGGGGTGGTAGGTATTTAGAACCGTTTCCTGTTGTTGAAGCGCGTGATTCGCTTCGAGCTCGGGGACCAATGTCTCAGATTGCGGTTTCTTTTTGTGCGAGTATTTTGGTTTTCTTCGCCCCCTTCTATGCTGCTTTCTCGATCGCTCGTGTCTGTTGATAAAAAATCACTACTAAGGCTAGGTCCTGTTCCATTTTTGCTTAGTCCCACCCCTTTATCCGTTGGTTTGGTAAAGGTTCTCCCATTGCCTTGGTGTGTCCATCTGTACATCCTCTGTTTCTCTTTATCAAGTTTATCCCGCTGAAACTTAATTTTTTTCCCTCTGATAATGTCTTTTTCATATTTGTCAATTGTTTCTTTTAGTCGAACCTTAAAGGGATCTATTTGAGTTTTACTGTCAAAAACCTCGAGTTCTATTTCTCTCTTTTTTATATCCTCCTTTATTTTTGTCAATACCAATTTATCCTGGTCTATCAACATGTCTATGATGATGTATGAGCATCTCTGTAGACCACCCTCCCAGGTGGCCCTAAACTCCTGATCCACCTCCCAAGCCGGGAATATTTGAACCCTGAGGCCCCGTGGTACTAGTTCTAGTTTTTTATATTCAATCAGACTTGTCATATTCCACCATGTTTTGGTCAATTTTTTATGCAGATTGGTTAATTCTAAAGTTAAATTTTGAAATTCCCCATCCCCCGTGCCACTGCTTGCGGCTGCCGCGCCATCCTCTGGCCCAAAAATGTCTCTCATTTGATCCTGCCAGGCTGCTTCTCTGGCTTTTAAATCCATTATATATAATTATCCAATGTGCCTCCACTAAGAGAAATGACCCTTAAAAAAGGAATCAAAGCAACATATACTGAAAAAAGTTTTTTAAGAAGTGGGCACCATCCACAAATAATACTATTATATATTCTGGGTTCACTAACAAGCATGTAATATATATGCTATTTATGAAGTAAGAAAAAAGATACATGCAAAAAATGTTTGGAACTCCACAAATAAATTCTTTCAAAATTTATCAAATTTTATTTATGCACACAAGAAATACAACACACAGTTAAAAACATCTAAAAGGTTACTCTAAAAAATAGAGAACTCCAATCTTCCATACTATAATATGTATAATCTGGCCGTAGATTATTATTTGCACCAAGTAATGGAATACAAATGCTGCACATACATTTAACAAAGAAAATTTCACAAATAAATAGAACCCTTTATGGAGGCTCTGTTTGGATCTGAAAGTGAACCGCTCTATATATATATATGTATATGTAAGATAAAGAAAGCCTGAAAAAATAGAAATAAAGAGAGAGCCTTCTTCATGTACTAGCACCCTTTCAATAATGAATGTAATCAGGATACATGGTAATCTAGATACAATAATCAGATTAACCTCCTAGTTTACCCAGAGGGATGCTCACACATAGATCAAATGACATGATAGACCAAGCATGTAGTTGACAAAAAGAGGCAATCAGCAACGGCTGAGTACTTTACCCTGACCGGTCCACTACAGTCACCCCCTGGTCCTTTAAAGCAGCGGTGCAGCCAGTGTATGGAAGAGCGCGAGACCCACGCGTTCCGACACGCACACGGTGTCTTTCTCAAGGTGAGTGCATATCATGTGTGCGATAGCGGCTATTTAAACTATGTAAATTGGATTTACCTTAGCGGCAGGTGTGAGAGACATTTCGTTATTGTGGCGTCCATACTGCCGACAGAGGCCCGGAAATACGTCATGGGGGTCATGTTGTATCATGGCGCCTGCGCAATAGTCCCTTTCTCTATGCGCTTGCGCATTCTGAGGCCAAAGACCCATATTTACATGCGCTTGCGCGTTGGTAAGCCGTATCATGTCATACAGAGATCAGCGCCTGCGCGCTGGAGGCACCCATTGTTTGCCGTCTTGCGCTTGCGCGGGGTCTACAAATGGCCATAATATTTAGGCATTGATTCCTTTATGCGCATGCGCCCCACACAGCAGATTCCCCGTATTTAGATGCGTTTACATTCTAGTAAGCTATGTCAATTGGTACAAGTTTCAGTACCTGCGTATCAGGGGTACAGTTTCATATTGTCTTTTTACACCTGTGCAGAATGTATTCTGATCTAAATACATGGTCTAAATGGTAAAATCTCAATCCCTTGTGTCTACATCCTCAAAGGTGCTCAATTAACATTATCATATGTTCATACATTGGAAATCCTGGACTCCATCTATTACCATAAGAAACTGAACCTCAGGATTAATACAGAACCATAACCACATTGTATCACCAAGGCTTAGGGGCATATAGAGGGAATGTAGTCTCCAGGGAATAGGCTACCCTTCATCAAAAGAATTACAACCTCCCCACGCCTATAGAAAAAACATATTATAAAGATGTGTAAATCTCCTTCACACACAAAAAAGCCTTGTGTGTTGTATGGTCACCTGTTACATAAGGAGGTTTCTTGATGGCTGGAATTGGGACAGTTACTGGACATTCTAGACTAGTATGATTACCAGTAGCAATTTGCTATGTTTTGAGGGATGAGAAATGAAAGTGGAGGAACAACACCATACTTTGCTACAGTCTTGTGAGAAAGTGTAGGTGTGCAGAAGTTGCCAGGTTTTTGCTCGTATTTTATTCCCGCTGCTCTCCTGAGTCTTAATTATTTTTATTGATATGGGCCTTTTTAGTTAGTGCCAAATTTTTATATTTTTTTTTTATCAAGAGGGCGTTGCTCACAGGGTAACACTGCAGGACTATCTAAAGACACGCCCCCGAGGATCCTTTGCGCAACGCCGTCTTGTAAAAGCCATTAAAATGAACACTAAATAAAAATGCCAGTATCTCTGAAACCATTTAGCAATTAAGAAAAGAAAAGAATATTTGGAAGGAATAAAATAAGAATAAAAAACGAAAGACACTCCAATAATATTGTACCTTCTTCCAGGCTCAATAACAACGTGTTATAGACTAATCTGATCACAACTGTTCATTTCCTTAATGATATCTGTCACAGTAATGGGAATTGTTCATATTCATACCATCTGTCCAACAAATATAGGGCTTTGTGTCTCCGGGGCTTCTTCAAGGGCCAGATGACCCAGACAACTACCTAATTCTGCAGTTACAATGCAATAAGCTGTAGTTCTTAATATATTTGTAACAGAAATGTCATGTAAGCGCCCCACCATGGCAGCTCTCCCGGTAGATGGATACGGCCTTACAAAGTCAGTCTTAAAGGGGTTCCATCTAGACGGTAATGTCCCCCATAGCTGCTGAGCTCCCTGATTGGCTGCCACATTCTCAAGGCGTTATCAGTGCTGCAGCCAATATCACATACAACAAAACAGACACTTTGATTTTGGGCAGAGGAAACGTATATACGTGTCAACTATGCGGGTGAAAGGCAGAGCAATCTACAGTATATGAATATAATGCATGGCGCTTCTCCTTAAAGCAGATTTTTCACCAGATTTTACAATAAAAGCTCAAGACATTATGACATAGATCTTAGACCTGATGAGGCTGATGTACTAATTTTGAAAATCCTTGTCAGAATGGCTGTATACGGTATATTTTGTGCTTAGTTTGATTGTTAGAAAGGTACAAAACTTACTAAAAATTAGTTATAAAAAAAAAGAATGGCTGTATTTGGAAGTATTTCAAACTACAATACTCCAAGAAAGCCACCTTTCCCCATGTTTACACCCCTGTTTTGGTGGAAATCCACACCCTGGTTTAGTGCAAAGTCAAATCTGGTAATGATACTATATCCAGAACCCCTGCTTATAGAGGAGAATGTGATGCCGTACAGAAGCACCGCTCAGTGGCACATGGTATAGGTCTGCCCATGCCAGGTGCAAGGACCCTAAGACGTGGGCTGAGAATTCTAAAAAGTGGTCTATGTGGATGTCCTATGGAATAGAAGGGGAGCTGGTGTAGCCCAAGTAGAGCAAACTAAATCCATGTGTATTACAATGATAGGAATCTGATTATTTCTTGACAAGCCACTGACCAGCTCTCAGCCCGCACATAAATGGCCAAGGGGACAATTCCTTCCCAATCTTCCTCGAACCTACGCAAACCTCTAAACAATCTTTTACTTTCTGATAGTGTTTGACTGCTGAACTTGAGATGACTCTGGTGTTTTCCGCTAATGATCCAGCGTGTTTTTGTAGTTGCATAAAGTGAATTCCCTGCAGGATCGCTCCACCGTTCAGTGACTCACCATTTCCCAATTCATAACATCTCACTACATCGGCGTAAAGGAGAGGTCACGTTTCATTTGTATCAGACAAGGAAAGGCTGGCATCAAATATTTGTAATTTGCCTTTGCAGGGAATTGAGTGGTGAAGCTAAAGGAGGAAGTGCGGGCAGTGCAATTCTCAGAGGAGTCATCAGCAGAGGAACTACAACTCCCAACATTTCACAAAGGCTGCAGAACCGCAGATTGAAGCCCTATAGTTTATAGGAATCAAAGGAGACATAAAAATTGCCAAACACAGTTTTCGCTGTAATTTTGCAAATCCACTTAATTTTTTGTTATGATTTATCAAAAATAGCAGAAAACTATTATTCGTAAATCCAACCTTAAGCCACATCCAGATGGCTGTCATGCAGTCACGTTTTTGGGAAATGCATCCATAGAAAATGACCACAGGTTTTATGCTAAATGTTTTAAAATGATTTTAGTATCACTATCTACATAAAAAAACATATAAAAAGTATTGCAATTTTCCCACATGACTTTGTTTTTAGTATAGCAGCCTTCTGAGCTGCTCTAACCTGGGCAAAGGTCATGGTGTAGGAAGGGGGAGGAGGAGAGCTGTGACCAGCATCGGACTGGCCCACAGGTTCATCGGAGGATCCACTAGTAGGCCGTGGTACTGGCCTTGCTGACTACTGCTGCATCTCCTCACCTACTTTCTGAAACGCCAGGCTTTCTTTAATAGCTCCAATAACTGATTGCTCACCCCTCTTCCCAGGAGACCAGTGCTGCTGGTATTAAGACTAACACTAATTGGTTAAATGACTGCAGACAATCAGTGTTGTTTTATCCTCCTGACTCCACAGCCCAGCATCAGCTGTGCAGAGATAAAAAATACTGCCTGTGGAGCTGGAGCAGCAGAACATGGGCCCAGAATGGAAGGGTGGGCCATTCCAGATAAGAACAGAACACCAATAAACATGAAGGTGCACAGTACACCTATGGGAGTGACATTACCTATTGTGAATGTTGGATCCTGTGTTATCTGCCGTATATAGAGGTATAACCTTTCAGTGTAATCCTGTCTGTTATGATAATGAGACTGATGAAACGTATCCTGTACAGCATAAGAAGTATGAGTCCAGTATAAGGCCTCGTGATCAGTGTGATTTCTGATTTTTTTATATAGATATATATATATATATATATATATATATATATATATATATATATTGCAATATGGATAAAGGAAAATTTTTATTTGATTTTTTTTTTATAGTTCATGCAAAAACTTGATTTAAACAAAAGATCATTTTCTAATGACACATTCCCTTCAACGTCACAAATCCCAGCAAACTGTTAGTCTATTTCTTTTCTTTTCGTTTTGCCACCAGTGATTATTATTATTATTGATTTGCAGACGATGCAAAGCTAGGAGGATTAGCTTACACTAGAGAAGACAGAGAAAGGATTCAGAAGAATCTAGATAAGTTTGAACAATGGACAGTGACTAATAGAATGGTATTTAACAGGGAGAAATGCGAGATTCTACATCTGGGCAAGAAAAACAAAAATTACATCTACAGAACTGGAGGAATAGAACTAAGCAACAGCACATGTGATAAAGACTTGAGTATACTAATAGATCACAGACTGCACATGAGTCAACATTGTGATGTAGGAGCAAAAAAGAAAACACAGTTCTAGGATGTATTAAGAGAAGCATAGAGTCTAGATCACGTAAAGTAATTACCCCCTCCACTCCTCCTTGGTCAGGCCTCATCTGGAATACAGTGTCCAGTTCTGGGCACCACATTTTAAAAAATACAATGAAAAAGTGGAGCAAGTTCAAAGAAGAGCTACCAGGATGGTGAGCGGACTCCAAAGTATGTCCTACAAGGAACGCTTAAAGGATCTGGGAATGTTTAGCTTACAAAAAAGAAGTCTGAGGCCATGTGCACACGTTCAGTATTTTTCGCGGTTTTTTCTTGTTTTTTCGCTATAAAAACATGATAAAAACGCAAAAAAACCGCTTACATATGCCTCCTATTATTTACAGTGTATTCCGCATTTTTTGTGCAAATGTTGCATTTTTTTCCGCGAAAAAATCGCATCGCGGAAAAAAAAGCAACATGTTCATTAAAAATGCGGAATTGCGGGGATTCCACACACCTAGGAGTGCATTGATCTGCTTACTTCCCGCACGGGGCTGTGCACACCATGCGGGAAGTAAGCAGATTATATGCGGTTGGTACCCAGGGTGGAGGAGAGGAGACTCTCCTCCACGGACTGGGCACCATATAATTGGTCAAAAAAAAAGAATTAAAATAAAAAATAGTCATATACTCACCTTCGATGGCCCCCGGAGGGTTCCCGCCTCTCACCGATGCATGCTGCCGCTTCGGTTCCTAAAGATGGTGTGGTTCAGGACCTGCGATGACGTCGCTGTCTTGTGATTGGTCGCGAGACCGGTCATGTGACCGCTCACGTGACCGCGACGTCATCGAAGGTCCTGAACCACACCATCTATAGGAACGGACGCCGCTGAGGACATCGGCTGTCTGCAGAGGGTGAGTATAACCATTTTTTAATTTTTTTTATTATTTTTAAACATTCTATCTTTTACTATAGATGCTGCATAAGCAGCATCTATAGTAAAAAGTTGGTCACACTTGTCAAACAGTATGTTTGACAAGTGTGACCAACCTGTCAGTCAGTTTTCCAAGCAATGCTACAGATCGCTTGGAAAACTTTAGCATTCTGCAAGCTAATTTCACTTGCAAAATGCTAAAAAAAAACGCGAAAAAAATGGGAAAAAAACGCAAAAAAAAAAATGCGGATTTCTTGCAGAAAATTTCCGGTTTTCTTCAGGAAATTTCTGCAAGAAATCCTGACCTGTGCACATACCCTGAAAGGAGACTTAATAGCTGTCTACAAATATCTGAAGGGATGTCACAGTGTAGAGGGATCATCATTATTCTCATTTGCACAAGGAAACCCGAGAAGCAAGGGCATGAAACTGAAAGGGAGAAGATACAGATTAGATATTAGAAAAAACTTTTAGACAGTGAGGGTGATCAATGAGTAGAACAGGCTGCCACATGAATTTGGCACATCTCATTACTACACATTCGTCATTATGACTGTTGTATGAAACACTAGTCCTAACAAATCTGGTCCATTGTGTTTGCATTCAAAGGATAGTTCAACTCCGTTAAGTGCTTTAGGGCCTCTTTCATCAGGGGACGTATCTAAGGCCGGTTTCACACGTCAGTGGCTCCGGTACGTGAGGTGACAGTTTCCTCACGTACCGGAGACACTGACACACGTAGACCCATAAAAATCAATGCATCTGTGCAGATGTCATTGATTTTTTGCGGACCGTGTCTCCGTGTGCCAAACACGGAGACATGTCAGTGTTCGTGGGAGCGCACGTATTACACGGACCCATTAAAGTCAATGGGTCCGTGTAAAACACGGACGTCACACGGACGGTCTCCGTGTGCAGTCCCTGTGGCGTGTAGGAGACAGCGCTACAGTAAGCGCTGTCCCCCCCACATGGTGCTGAAGCCGCCATTCATATCTTTTGTGCAGCAGCGTTTGCTGCATAGAAGATATGAATAATAGTGTTTAAATGAAAGATCTATGTGTCCGCCGCCCCCCCACCCCCTGTGCGCCCCCCCGCTGTTCAGAAAATACTCACCCGCTCCCACGTTGGCTGTCGCTGCTTCCTGGTCTGGCCGCGGCTTCTACTGTATGCGGTCACGTGGGGCCGCTCATTTACAATCATGAATAGTCGGCTCCGCCCCTATGGGAGGTGGAGCCGCCTATTCATGACTGTAAATGAGCGGCCCCACGTGACCGCATACAGTGGAAGCCGCGGCCAGACCAGGAAGGAGCGACAGCCAACGAGGGATGCGGGTGAGTATTTTCAGAACAGCGGGGGGGGCGCACAGGGGGTGGGGGGGTGGCGGACACATAGATCTTTCATTTAAACACTATTATTCATATCTTCTATGCAGCAAACGCTGCTGCACAGAAGATATGAATCGCGGATTCAGCACGATGCAGTGGACAGCGCTAAACTTTAGCGCTGTCTCCTGCACGCTCCGTGTGGTACCCACTCGCCACACGGGCGACACACGTGTGCCGCACGTATGGCCTACATGAGCTCACGGGCACACGGACACGGATAACTCCGGTACCGATTTTTTCCGGTACCGGAATTATCTGGACGTGTGGGACAGCCCTCAGAGGTTAAGGAATGTTACTTAACAGAAAATGGTATGGTTCAAAAAGTGACATTTTGTGCCAAAATTTTGCAGCAAAAATTGGCGAAACATAAGTAAACCAATTGATGATGTATAGTTAGACAAAAAAGCGTCTAAACATGTACCAGATTTTTTAATAATTTGCCACAAGACTCTCTACTCTAAATTGTTATAGTCTAAAAATGAGTTTAGTAATTTTGTTCTCTTGGATCTTGATAGAAACGAAAACCACTGTTTCGCCATGTAGGGGGTACAGCAGAGGCTCTTGGATTTCTTTGAAAGAGATTTGTGCATGAGGTGTTAATGAATGAATCATAATTTCTTGCAATTTTGGGGGGTATTTTTTTTTTTTAATTAGCTAAAGTTCAAATAAAACAATAAATGGAGAGAATGTGTCACACCTTTGTTGGCATTACATTACTTTATTTATAATGCGATTTTTAAAATGTCTTATTCCTCCGGGCCATGATGAAAACCGTGATTTATTTATAGATCAATCAGGAGAGAAAATACTTTTTTTTGCCCTTCAGGGAGATGTGAAGGGAAAAGGGCTGCAATCAATGCTCATTATTCACAAGATTTCGAGATTCACTGTAAAGATTGGAATGTCAAAGACTAAAGATTTTCCTTAGAGAACACCTGAGGTGTCCAAGCCATTGATGTTTTCTTTTCTTTCTTGCTGTATCTTTATGCCCATCAATCTGTAAGTCGTGACTATTCTGAGCCCATCACACGTGTACCATGGTTGCTAATGTCATGTCTACAGTAAACTCATCTATTATTGCTCTTAGGTTGATTGTGGGATAATGATGTTTTCTGGAATTGTAATGACCTGGTCACCAGGGAGCAGGCGAAAGGTCAGCATTGATTGAGTAAATCCTTTTGTTTCGCTGACCTTTGGAATTACCATTCATGTGGATTATATATTCTTTTACTCACATTTTTAGAAAAGCTGATTTATGATTGTTTTTTTTTTCCATGGAGGATTATTTTATAGTTTCCTATCAAGTTCATGGAAATTAAAATTGTTAAAGAGGTAATGTTTCCGAAAAGGAAATGGAAAGAACTGAACTTTTCGATTACATAGAATTTGCTGATATATTACTGACCTATTGTAAAATGATGGGAAACCTCAACCGCTCGGCCATGCTGTTATGTCCACCTGGTAAGGTGGATTCTAAAGACCCTAGGTCCGGATGTGCAGGACCACTGCGACAAGGACAGATGAGGTTGGTGCAGTGAGATGAATGGGCGCAGGCCAGCCGTAGAGGCTGTAATGGCTGGATGGTACCGGGTGAGTAGAATAGTAGAGCACAAGAGGGGAGAGCCCGTTGATGTGCACCAGCAGATTCATTCTTGTCATGTAGCAGAGCCGAGTAGGTTTGGTGAATTAACTAACAATGTATCAGAGCCCAGCAATGTGACAGATTGGAGTGTTGTAGTAAGTCAAGCAGAATAGCAGAGCTGGGTATGTCACTGTATTAAAGGAAGAAAGTCCAGTAATGGCAGCTGAGTGGATTGTTGTAGCAGTACCCAGCGGTGTAGCAGAAATGGTTTTGTCATATGATTCACTAGTATTGGAGTAAAGGCAAGTGAATCAGAAAAAAAAGTAAAGTATTGGCTACAAGCCAATTATCGAAATGGTCAGAAATGTGCTGCCGCCTTAGCCGACCTATAAAGTTGGGGAGCATGAATTCAGATGTATGCGGTTAATATAGTAACTCAAAGCACAGAGGAAAGGAAGGAGCCAGCCATAGCAGGAAACAAGTGGGGAATCCAACGCTGGAGCTGGGACAGGTAAAAGACACATGCAATCTCAATAGACAAACACTGCTATTAGTGTGCCTTGTACTTGAAATCTCAGTGACCTAAAACATGGCACTGTCAGAGGATGACAACTCTCACGCAAACTGGCAACAGTACAAGAACTGTACATTAAATGGGTTTTGTCAAGGGACGCAACTCCGCTGCCTCCAGTCATCAGGACAATTACGCAATTGACTGACGGGTGATGGATGAGGCCGCGATTGCTTTCACTACTGGGCCGGTTATTGGGAACTCGCAGTGAACGCACGGTATATACCCCTCCGATTCCAATGCACCGAATATATATACTGTTGTGAATTCTGCTTTTGGGCTCCCTCCGGTGGTTGTAGGTGGTAATGCAGTTGTCCCTGAGTTGCAGTCCTGGTCATGTGTATCTGCTGATTGCAGTTCTGACTGGGGTATTTAGGCGTGCAGGATTCATTAGTCCTTGCCAGTTGTCCATGGTTGTTGGGAGGTTTTGGTCCTGGTTTGGTTCCTTCTGCCTTCTGCCAAATCAGCAAAGATAAGTGTCTGGTTTTGGTTTCTGTGGCACACATGCTGTGTGCTTAATAATTCTGTGCTATTCAGTGTTTTTTTTGTCCAGCTTAGATTGTGTCAGTATTTTCTCAGTCTTGTTGGATTCTCTGGAGTGGCAGATATACATTCCATGTCTTTAGTTAGATTGTGGAACTTTTTGTATTATCTGCTGTGGATATTTTTGGAAGGGTTTTAATACTGACCGCTTAG
This sequence comes from Ranitomeya variabilis, assembly GCF_051348905.1. Lineage (NCBI taxonomy): Eukaryota > Metazoa > Chordata > Amphibia > Anura > Dendrobatidae > Ranitomeya > Ranitomeya variabilis. Next base: position 68,685,072 of record NC_135235.1, on the reverse strand, counting down.
TATTCTGTCCTATCTTTCCCTATTTAGCTAGAGTGGCCTCTTTTGCTGAATCCTGAAGACACACTCCCGGCCGTAAGGCAGTACAGAGCACAGCGGTGACGTCACCGCTGTGATCTGCTTTCACTTTACGGCGGCACTCAGTCAGAGCGGGAAGCAGACGGCAAGGGACCTGACGGACACCGGAATGTGAGTATGTACGGTTTGTTTTTTTTTACTTTTACGCTGGTAACCAGGGTAAACATCGGGTTACTAAGCGCGGCCCTGCGCTTAGTAACCCGATGTTTACCCTGGTTACCCGGGGCCTTCGGCATCGTTGGTCGCTGGAGAGCGGTCTGTGTGACAGCTCCCCAGCGACCACACAACGACTTTCCAACGATCACGGCCAGGTCGTATTGCTGGTCATGATCATTGGAAAGTTGCAGAGTGTGACAGTACCCTAAGCTAAGTTGGCCTAGCATTGTCCATTATTACCGGGTGCTGACGCCTGCTGTTCATAGTGAGGTCATCACTGTGGCCAACAAACGGCTTTAGTTATTGTGTTTTTGCTATGTAATTTGAAGACAACAGGAGATGAAGGTTAAAAGACAGATTTCAGCGATTTCTTTCTTATCAAGCTCTAAGGTTTTGTTTGCTTACAATGATTGTTTTAGCACCAGTAGCTTATCATTGCTGTGCACCTTGTTCCAACACGCCCTTTCCTGTGATAGGTACTGTATTTTTCCGACTATAACACGCACTTTTTCTCCCCAAAAAAAGGGGGGAAAATGGGGGGTGCGTCTTATAGTTGGAATACAGGCTTACCGGCAGTGGTGTGGCGGCGGCGGCAGAGGTGCGGGGATGAGGAGGCGCAGTGAGCGGTATGGCGTGAGCGGGGTCCCTTTCACAGGTGAGGTGATGCAGCAGCACGATAAGCAGCAGAGCCGGGTGAGCCAGGGCTTCAGGAAAATGGCCACGGGAGACCACGCGTGCGCAGATGGAGATCGCGGTGGCCATTTTCCTGATGCCGAGTTTGCAGATTTAGATCTCGGCTTCAGGAAAATGGCCGACGCAATCTCCATCTGTGCACGCGCGGCCTCCCACGGCCATTTTCCTGAAGCCCCAGGAAGCAGAGCACTCCATCTGCGCATGCGCGGCCTCAGGAAGATGGCCTGTTGTGAACTCTGTTTCCGGGCTCCCTCCTGTGGTCATGAGTGGTACTGTGTGAGTTCTCTCTTTGGGCTCCTACTGGTGGCTCTTTTTGTTATTTTGCAGGTTTCTGGCAGGATCAGCTGTCTCGTCATCTGCTAGTTAGGTTTCCTATTTAATCCACCTGGTCCTTCATTCCTTGCCTGTTGCCGTTGTATTCAGTGCTATTCTGATTGCTCCTGTCTACATCCGTTATCAGTCTCTCCAAGAGAAGCTAAGTTCTGTTTGCTTATTTTTGCTCATCTGTGTTCAAGATGTTTCCTAGTATATGATGAGTTTTTGTCCAGCTTGCTAATATGTGATTTCCCTGCTTGCTGGTGCTCTGGGGTGCTGAGTTGCTCCCCCCACATCGTTAGTTGGTGTGGGGGTTCTCGCATTCTCTGCGTGGATATTTTTGCATAGGGTTTTTTACTGACCGCACAGATCCCTTGCTATTTTCTGCTATCTAGCGTTAGCGGGCCTCATTTGCTTAACCTGTTTCATCTCTGCGTTTGTCTTTTCCTCTTAACTCACCGTTATTATTTGTGGGGGGCATCTATATCTCTGGGGGATTTCTCTGAGGCAAGTGAGGTCTTTACTTTCTCTTTAGGGGTAGTCAGTTTCTCAGGCCGTGAAGAGACGTCTAGGATTTCAGGAAACGTTCCACGGCTGCCTATAGTGTGTGCGGTTAGGATCAGGTTTGCGGTTAGTCCAGTTACCACATCCCCAGAGCTCGTCCTATTATTTTCTACTTAGCTGGTTAGATTTGTGATCCTAAGCCACTAGGATCATAACAGTGCAACAGGCCAAAAGTGTTAAATGCATCGCAAAAGTGGGATAAGAGAAATCCTGAGTTCAATTTTTTTTTTTCTGCTCTTCAGTCTGTCCTGCTTCTCTCCTCCCCTTAATCTCTGGGTGGCTTTGAGTTCTGCTGCAGACATGGATATTCAGAGTCTGACTTCAAGTGTGGATCATCGTGCTGCAAGGGTGCAAAGCATTCACGATTTTGTTCACAGTCCTATGTCTGAGCCAAAAGTACCTATTCCTGAGTTTTTTTCTGGAGATAGATCTAGGTTTCTGAATTTTAAGAATAATTGTAAATTATTTCTTTCTTTGAGACTTCGTTCCTCTGGTGATTCCGCTCAGCAAGTTAGAATTGTTATCTCTCTGTTACGCAGCGACCCTCAAGATTGGGCCTTCTCCCTGGCGCCAGGAGATCCTGCATTGCTGAATGTGGATGCGTTTTTTCTGGCGCTTGGATTGCTTTATGAGGAACCTAATCTGGAGAACCAGTCAGAAAAGGCCTTGCTGGCTCTCTCTCAGGGTCAGGATGAAGCTGAGGAGTATTGTCAAAAATTTCGGAAATGGTCGGTGCTTACTCAATGGAATGAGTGTGCCCTGGCTGCAAATTTCAGAGAAGGTCTTTCTGAAGCCATTAAGAATGTTATGGTGGGGTTCCCCACGCCTGCGAGTCTGAATGAGTCAATGGCTTTGGCCATTCAGATTGATCGGCGTTTGCGGGAGCGCAAACCTGCGCACCATCTGGCGGTGTTTTCTGAACAGAAACCTGGGTCTATGCAATGTGATAGGATTCTGACCAGAATTGAACGGCAAAATCATAGACGTCAGAATGGGTTGTGCTTTTACTGTGGTGATTCAGCTCATGTTATCTCAGCATGCTCTAAGCGCACAAAAAACTTTGCTAGATCTGTCACCATTGGTACTGTACAGCCTAAATTCATTTTGTCTGTTACTTTGATTTGCTCTCTGTCATCCTACTCAGTTATGGCTTTTGTAGATTCAGGTGCCGCCTTGAATCTGATGGATTTGTCATTTGCCAAGCGCTGAGGTTTTATCCTTGAGCCATTACAGTTCCCTATTCCATTGAAGGGAATTGATGCTACACCATTGGCCAAGAATAAACCTCAATACTGGACTCAAGTGACCATGTGTATGACTCCTGCACATCAGGAGGTGATTCGCTTTCTTGTGTTATATAATTTACATGACGTTGTCGTGTTGGGTCTGCCATGGTTGCAGGCTCATAATCCAGTCCTGGATTGGAAAGCTATGTCTGTGTTGAGTTGGGGTTGCCAGGGAATTCATGGCGATGCTCCCTTGGTATCAATTGCTTCCTCTACTCCTTCTGAAGTCCCTGAGTTTTTGTCGGACTACCAGGATGTATTTGATGAGCCCAAATCCAGTGCCCTACCTCCTCATAGGGATTGTGATCTAATATATAAAGCTGAATGTGTGTGTGTGTGTATGTATGTATGTATGTATGTATGTCCGGGATTGGCATCTGAACCGTAGCAGCTACAGCCACAAAATTTTGCACAGTCACACGTCTGGACCCCGAGAGCGTCATAGGCTATGTTGTGAGGTGAAATTTTAACCCCGCGCTTTCCAATTCACCAAACAATTTTGCCCCTATCTACATAATGGGGAAAAAGTGAAAGGAAAAGTGTTGGAGGCGTCGCAGCTACAGGCACAAAATTTTGCACAGTCACACGTCTGGACCCTGAGAGCGTCAAAGCTATATTGTGAGGTGAAATTTTAACCCCGCGCTTTCCAAGTCACCAAACAATTTTGCCCCTATCTACATAATGGGGAAAAAATGAAAGGAAAAGTGTTGGAGGCAAATTAACAGCTGCCAGATGTGAACAAGGGGGACTTAAAGAATGACAGCGATGGCACCAAAGAGTATATACTGTACAGTTGCTAAGGTGGGGCCCCAACATGGGATAATCACACCACCACGGGGATATGAACACACACACAAAATGCGCCACACACTACCACGTGCTCGAACACATATACCACCCTCAGTGCACATTTCACCACACATACACCAACCTCGCCACATAAAAGTAGAAACACAAAAGTCGCCGCTCAAAACTCGCCACGCGCAAAACTCTCCACATGCAAAACTCGCCACACGTGCAAAACTCGCCACACGCAAAACTTGCACACGCAGAAAAATTGCCACACGCAGAAAAATTGCCACATGCACAAAAGTTGCAACACATGCAAAAGTTGCCTCACACAAAACTTGCACATACTCAAAAGGCACCACACATAAAACTCGCCACGCGCAAAACTCGCCATGCGCAAAACTTGCTGCACACAACTTGCTACACTAACCTGTCACATGCAACTCGACACACAAAAAGTTGCTACACGCATGTCGCCACACAAAACTCATCTCACAAAAGTCCCTACATGCATGTCGCCACACGCAACTCAACACACACAACTTGACACACGAAACTCGCCCTAAAACACACACAAGTCTGGTATCCTTCAAAAATAAAAATCTGATTAATAAGCAGACAAACTACAAGAGCAACAAATGTACCATATAGGAATCCGGCAGCTGTCAGTCACATGACCAGTCTATTATGTGTATGTGTGAGCTAATATATACTGCCAGGGGGTGGGCTTACTGTTGGCTGGGGATTTATCAGGCTGCCATTTTAGCTTACAAATACTGAGGTAAAAATACTGACCAAATAACGTGTGAACGAGGGCTAATACAGGAGGAGATGGCATACAGCTATATACTATATACAGGAGATGACACACAGGTATATACTATTTACAGGGGAGATGACACACAGGTATATACTATATACAGGAGGAGATGACACACAGATATATACTATATACAGGAGAGATGACACACAGGTATATACTATATAGAGGAGGAGATGACATACAGGTACATACTACATACAGGAGGAGATGACATACAGGTATATACTATATACAGGAGGAGATGACACACAGGTATATACTATATACAGGAGCAGATTACCTACAGGTATATAGTATATACAGGAGGAGATGACACAGGTATATGCTATGTATAGGAGGAGATGACATACAGGTATATACTATATACAGGAGATGACACACAGATATATACTATATATAGGTGAGATGACACACAGGTATATACTATATACAGGAGATTACATACAGGTATATCTAATATATAAAGCTGAATGTGTGTATGTATGTATGTGTGTATGTCCGGGATTGGCATCTGTACCGTCGCAGCTACAGCCACAAAATTTTGCACAGTCACACGTCTGGACCCCGAGAGCGTCATAGGCTATGTTGTGAGGTGAAATTTTAACCCCGCGCGTTCCAATTCACCAAACAATTTTGCTCCTATCTACATAATGGGGAAAAAGTGAAGGGAAAAGTGTTGGAGGAAAATTGACAGCTGCCAGATGTGAACAATGAGGACTTAAAGAATGAGAGCGATGGCGACAAAGAGTATATACCGTACAGTTGCTAAGGTGGGGCCCCGACATGGGATACTCACCACACACGGGGATATGAACACAAACACAAAATGCGCCACACACTACCACGTGCTTGAACACATATACCACCCTCAGCACACATTTCACCACACACACACACCAACCTCGCCACATAAAAGTCGAAACACAAAAGTCACCACTCAAAACTCGCTACATGCAAAACTCGCCATATGCAAAACTAGGCTCACGCAAAACTCGCCACACGTGCAAAACTCACCTCATGGAAAACTCACCTCATGCAAAACTTGCACACACAGAAAAATTGCCACATGTACAAAAGTTGCACCACATGCAAAAGTTGCCTCACACAAAACTTGCACATACTCAAAATGCACCACACATAAAACTCGCCACGCGCAAAACTCGCCATGCACAAATCTTGCTGCACACAACTTGCTACACTAACCTGTCACATGCAACTCAACACACAAAATGTTGCTACACGCATGTCGCCACACAAAACTCATCTCACAAAAGTCGCTACATGCATGTCGCCACACGCAACTCAACACACACAACTTGACACATAAAACTCGCCCTAAAACACACACAAGTCTGGTATTGTCCTTCAAAAATAAAAATCTGATTAATAAGCAAACTACAAGAGCAACAAATGTACCATATAGGAAATACGGCAGCTGTCAGTCACATGACCTGTCTATTATGTGTATGTGTGAGCTAATATATACTGCCAGGGGGGAGGGCTTCCTGTTGGCTGGGGATTTATCAGGCTGCCAATAGCAACCAATCACAGCTCAGCTTCTATTTTGCTACAGTTAATTAACCTGAGCTCTGATTGGTTAATATAGGCAACAAAGACATTCTCAGTATAACAAAGCTAATATATGTTGTGAAATGCTTCTATTTGCTTAGTTTTTGCCTTTTAATAATTACATTTCTATCTATTTGTTTTGTGGTTTTTGTGTGCAGAATAAATTTTTGTTAACACATTCTATTTTGCTAACAGCAGTCATTAACCCGGGCGAAGCCGGGTAGTACAGCTAGTTGTGCTATAAATTTGATTCCTGGTAGTAAGTTCCCTAAGGGACGACTGTTTAATTTGTCTGTACCAGAGCATGCCGCTATGCGGAGCTATGTAAAGGAGTCTTTGGAGAAGGGACATATTCGCCCCTCCTCGTCCCCTCTTGGTGCGGGATTCTTTTTTGTGGCCAAGAAGGATGGTTCGTTGAGACCCTGTATAGATTATCGCCTTCTAAATAAAATCACGGTCAAATTCCAGTATCCCTTGCCATTGTTGTCTGATCTGTTTGCTCGGATTAGGGGGTCTAGTTGGTTCACCAAGATAGATCTTCGCGGTGCGTATAATCTTGTGCGTATAAAACAGGGCGATGAATGGAAAACAGCATTTAATACGCCCGAAGGCCATTTTGAGTAGTTGGTGATGCCTTTTGGACTTTCTAATGCCCCTTCTGTGTTTCAGTCCTTCATGCACGATATCTTCCGAGAATATCTGGATAAATTTATGATTGTGTATGTGGATGATATTTTGGTCTTTTCAGATGATTGGGAATCCCATGTGAAGCACGTCAGGATGGTATTTCAGGTCCTGCGTGCCAATGCCTTGTTTGTGAAGGGTTCCAAATGTCTCTTCGGAGTCCAGAAAGTTTCCTTTTTGGGCTTTATTTTTTCTCCTTCTTCTATTGAGATGGACCCAGTCAAGGTCCAGGCTATTCATGATTGGACTCAACCTACATCGGTTAAGAGTCTTCAGAAGTTCTTGGGTTTTGCTAATTTTTACCGTCGCTTCATTGCTAATTTTTCTGGTGTGGTTAAACCTTTGACGGATTTGACCAAGAAGGGTTCTGATGTGACTAACTGGTCTCCTGCGGCCGTTGAGGCCTTTCAGGAGCTGAAGCGCCAGTTTTCTTCGGCTCCAGTTTTATGTCAGCCAGATGTCTCTCTTCCCTTCCAGGTCCAGGTTGATGCTTCTGAAATTGGAGCAGGGGCTGTTTTGTCACAGAGAAGCTCTGATTGCTCTGTGATGAAGCCATGTGCCTTCTTTTCAAAAAAATTTTCGCCGGCTGAACGAAATTATGATGTTGGTAATCGGGAGTTGTTGGCAATGAAGTGGGCATTTGAAGAGTGGCGACACTGGCTAGAGGGAGCTAAGCATCGTGTGGTGGTCTTGACTGATCATAAAAATTTGATTTATCTTGAGTCGGCCAAGCGGTTGAATCCTAGACAGGCTCGTTGGTCGTTGTTTTTCTCACGTTTCGATTTCGTGGTCTCGTACCTTCCTGGTTCGAAGAACGTGAAGGCTGATGCTCTTTCTAGGAGTTTTGTGCCTGACTCCCCTGGAGTTTCTGAGCCGGTTGGTATCCTCAAAGAGGGGGTAATTTTGTCTGCCATTTGCCCAGATTTGCGACGGTTGTTACAGGAATTTCAGGCGGATAGACCTGACCGTTGTCCATCAGAGAGACTGTTTGTCCCAGATAGATGGACCAGCAGAGTTATTTCCGAGGTCCATTGTTCAGTGTTGGCGGGTCATCCTGGGATTTTTGGTACCAGAGATTTGGTGGCTAGATCCTTCTGGTGGCCTTCCTTGTCGCGGGATGTGCGTTCCTTTGTGCAGTCCTGTGGGATTTGTGCTCAGGCTAAGCCTTGTTGTTCTCGTGCCAGTGGTTTGCTTTTGCCTTTGCCGGTTCCTAAGAGGCCTTGGACGCATATTTCCATGGATTTTATTTCGGATCTTCCGGTCTCTCAGAGAATGTCTGTCAACTGGGTGGTTTGTGATCGTTTTTCTAAAATGGTCCATTTGGTGCCCTTGCCTAAGTTGCCTTCTTCCTCCGATTTGGTTCCGTTATTTTTTCAGAATGTGGTTCGTCTGCACGGCATCCCTGAAAACATTGTGTCTGACAGAGGATCCCAGTTTGTGTCCAGATTTTGGCGGTCCTTTTGTGCTAAGATGGGCATTGATTTGTCTTTTTCGTCGGCCTTCCATCCTCAGACGAATGGCCAAACCGAGCGAACTAACCAGACCTTGGAAACTTATTTGAGATGTTTTGTTTCTGCTGACCAGGATGATTGGGTGGCTTTTTTGCCATTGGCCGAGTTTGCCCTTAATAATCGGGCTAGTTCGGCTACTTTGGTTTCACCTTTTTTTTGTAATTCTGCTTTTCATCCTCGTTTTTCCTCGGGTCAGGTTGAGTCTTCTGACTGTCCTGGGGTGGATTCTGTGGTGGATAGGTTGCAGCAGATTTGGAACCATGTGGTGGACAATTTGATGTTGTCACAAGAGAAGGCTCAGCGCTTTGCTAACCGTCGTCGCTGTGTGGGTCCCCGACTTCGTGAGGGGGATTTGGTGTGGTTGTCTTCTCGTTATGTTCCTAAGAAGGTTTCTTCTCCTAAGTTTAAACCTCGTTTTATCGGTCCTTATAAAATTTTGGAAATATTCAACCCTGTGTCATTTCGCTTGGACCTCCCGGCATCGTTTACCATCCATAATGTGTTCCATAGGTCTTTGCTGCGGAGGTATGTGGTGCCTGTGGTTCCTTCTGTTGAGCCTCCTGCTCCGGTGCTGGTTGAGGGAGAATTCGAATACGTGGTGGAGAAGATCTTGGATTCTCGTATTTCAAGACGGAGGCTTCAGTATTTGGTTAAGTGGAAGGGCTATTGTCAGGAGGATAATTCCTGGCTTGTCGCCTCTGATGTTCATGCGGCCGATTTGGTTCGTGCCTTCCATGTGGCTCACCCTGATCGCCCTGGGAGTTCTGGTGAGGGTTCGGTGACCCCTCCTCAAGGGGGGGGTACTGTTGTGAACTCTGTTTCCGGGCTCCCTCCTGTGGTCATGAGTGGTACTGTGTGAGTTCTCTCTTTGGGCTCCTCCTGGTGGCTCTTTTTGTTATTTTGCAGGTTTCTGGCAGGATCAGCTGTCTCGTCATCTGCTAGTTAGGTTTCCTATTTAATCCACCTGGTCCTTCATTCCTTGCCTGTTGCCGTTGTATTCAGTGCTATTCTGATTGCTCCTGTCTACATCCGTTATCAGTCTCTCCAAGAGAAGCTAAGTTCTGTTTGCTTATTTTTGCTCATCTGTGTTCAAGATGTTTCCTAGTATATGATGAGTTTTTGTCCAGCTTGCTAATATGTGATTTCCCTGCTTGCTGGTGCTCTGGGGTGCTGAGTTGCTCCCCCCACATCATTAGTTGGTGTGGGGGTTCTCGCATTCTCTGCGTAGATATTTTTGCATAGGGTTTTTTACTGACCGCACAGATCCCTTGCTATTTTCTGCTATCTAGCATTAGCGGGCCTCATTTGCTTAACCTGTTTCATCTCTGCGTTTGTCTTTTCCTCTTAACTCACCGTTATTATTTGTGGGGGGCATCTATATCTCTGGGGGATTTCTCTGAGGCAAGTGAGGTCTTTACTTTCTCTTTAGGGGTAGTCAGTTTATCAGGCCGTGAAGAGACGTCTAGGATTTCAGGAAACGTTCCACGGCTGCCTATAGTGTGTGCAGTTAGGATCAGGTTTGCGGTTAGTCCAGTTACCACATCCCCAGAGCTCGTCCTATTATTTTCTACTTAGCTGGTTAGATTTGTGATCCTAAGCCACTAGGATCATAACAATGGCCGCCACCACCGATAACAATATGATTCACCCGGCTCTGCTGCTTACCAGGCTGCTGCATCACCTCACCTGTGAAAGGGACCCCACTCACGCCATACCGCTCACTGTGCCTCCTCATCCCCGCACCTCTGCTGCCGCCGCACCTCTGCCGCCGCCACACCAGTGCCAGTAAGCCTGTATTAACCCGGCTCCGCTGCGTCACCTCACCTGTGGAAGGGACCCTGCTCACGTCATACCGCTCATTATCCCCGCATCTCTGCCATCGCCACACCACTGCTGCAACACTCCCATGGACACCAGGCCTCAGGTAAGATACTGTAAATTCGGACAATAAGACGGACCCCCATCTTATAAAAAATATTTTTTTCTGAAATTTTGACCCCAAATTTGGGGTGTGTCTTATAGTCTGGTGCGTCTTATAGTCCGAAAAATATGGTATCTCACTGTTTATGGACACTGTATATGAGGAGCTTGGTGGGGGAGGGGTTAGCCTCACAGCTCTTCTTCATTGCGAAATCTAAAAACTCTATATATGTGATACATTGTTGGATTCAGGGTTTCCTTGCCTACATCAGGCTGTTGTCAGATGAGGTGAATATAAACCATCGAGAGAACCATTAGTAGTCGGTACCAGATAGCCCAATCGTCAAGTGGATTGGCTAAACAGCCCAAAAATAGGACACTCCTCTATACAGCCAAAATATAAAAAAAATGGAGTACTACGTCCTCAAAATAATTTAAAAAGGTATAACTTTAATAAGATACATAATAAATACAAAAACATCATCAAGAAATGATCATAATGTACATAAATAAGTAGAAGAGACACAAAACAGCAAGGGATCAGATATGTGGTGGCTCATGTGTCCCGGCTGAGACAAACAGGGGTATTATAAAGTGCTAGTGCATATAAAGTTAAGGAGGAGGAATACAGAGGTTAGACATCAATGTATAAGGACATCAGTCCAATCAGTCCGCACCTTGAAAAGGTTTACACGAAACGCGCGTTGGTGGCGGAGTGGTGTGTGTTACGGTCTGAGCAGCAGTATGGGTAATCACTTTGGGGTGAGGATTTAGTTCTGGGAGGCATGGTACTTATCTGGACTGATTGGACTGATGTCCCTTGCTTTTTTGTGTCTCTCCTACTTATTTATGTACAATATGATCATTTCTTGATGATATTTTTGTATTTATTATGTATCTATTTAAAGTTATACCTTTTTAAACTATTTTGTGGACGTAGTACTCCATTTTTTTGATATTTTGCCTACTGTCAGATGAGGTAGCAAAAACCTGCTGACAGATTCCCTTTACGAAGTCATCATGGATCTGCATCAGCAGGGGTTAGGGGTTAGGTGAGGTCCGTGAGCAGAAGCAAGGAAGGGGGTGAGGTCCGAGTCCTCTTCCTTGCTTCTGCTCACCGGGCCCCATACACCAGTAAGGGCAGTAATGCCCCGATGGCGGCCCTTGGTGAGGATAATAATTTTATGTCTTTAACCGCTTCCTGACACATCTGTTTATTATTCTTAAGGGTCGGGAAACCTCATAGCACAATAAAAGGTTTATTTTTGTCTTTTCGTATTCATGGCAGTTGGGGCTTATTTTGATTCACATTGAATACATTCTATGTAAACCAAAATTTCCTTGTCGAATTTGAGCAAATCTTTCGACTTTCAACAGATTTGCTAATCACTATTACTTGTAATGCACTTGTTTAATTCATAGCAGACTGTGTCCCATGTGGAAATCTCACTTTTTGGCTCAGGAAGTCAGAAGATTAGTTTGTTAAGGGATAAAATATATATTGACAGACACCCAGGAGAATGTGCCAGACATCCCCCTGCTGCCCTCTTGTCTTTAATTCAGGGGGGTGGCCCATTCCTGTTCTTTCTATGCCCAAATCACAAGGCAACAGCTGCACTGTGTCATTTTCTCATTAAACGCCAGTGATTCCCAGATGGGCAGAGAACAAAGGCAGAGGTAAAGGTGCTATAAGTAGACATGGGAGACGCCAAGATTACCGAGGAGGCAGATAACAGCTAATTTGTCTGCAACCCTTCTGTGACCTTCAAAATGGATCAGAAAGCAGTGAACCTGCAATTCTAGAATCAATGTTTCTTGATATACTGTATGTCTGCTTTTAATAAAACAAAAATGTGCATTGCAGCAATGGTCTTTTTTACAACTGATAGAATTTATGTCTTCACTTTAACCTCGTTCCGCCGCTACCAGTTTCCATTTTTGGGGGGATTTTTTATTAACTACCGTATATCCACAATATGGTCAAATTAACCTGGCAATATAATTCTCCAGGTCCGTATGATTGTACCGGTAATAAACATGCCTGTTTTTTTTTATTTAAGTGGTGAAAAAAAATTGGAAATTTGTAAAAAGACAAAAATATAGATTTTTTTTTTTGTTTTGCTTTTGTCACCACTTCCCGAGACTTGTAACATTTTCAATTTTCGGAATTTTGGGCTGCACTTACTAGCTCATTTGCAGAAACATTCGCCTATGGATTTCTATAAAATGGAGAAATGGACTCTTAATACAGAGGTATGAACATAATCAACATTTCAGATGCTTTACATTAATTTATTAGTTATTAATTTAATTAAAATTTAATTTAAAGGGATATTGCTATCTACTGAATATGCCATAAATTTCTGATCCATATGGTCCCACCTCTGGGTCTGAAACCCATTTTGAGATCCAGACCCTGTCTTGCATTTACATTTATAGTAACTTTGAAAATTGCCAAAACTGGGCGGCAGCCACCCGCAAAAGTATTTTTCATTTATGGGCACAGGGTAATACTCCCTCTTTGAGTTTAATTACTAAGAAGGTAGCCTATCTCTTTAAGATGGACTCGATAGAGTCCACTTTGAATAAAGAGAATTACGCTGAATGCTTTTTTCCTTACTTGGTCTTCTTTTATGAATGCCCAGACATTGTCTATACGCCAGGCGATTCATGGTTGCTTCCAATTTACAGACTGGTACATGAGAAAGCACATTTTTAGGCTTGATTGATGTTACTTTATGAAGATATGGATGTGTGCCCGGGTGAGGGGGGTGGGAGGGGATGTTGGTTATAGTCATAATACACTGTCTAATGTTCAATGTACAGTGAAATTCTATTGGTTAGATCTTTTATAATGTTTTTGTACAACTTTTGTGCTCTTTGTTTATTGTTCAATAAAGTCAGTTTATAAAAAAAAAAAAAGAAAGAAAATTGCCAAACACAATTGCTTGTCAATTGTTTAAACTCCCATATGGGTGAATTGAGAGCGCTGTGGATTTGACGCCGCTTTTTTATTCCCAAGGCCACAAAACAGGGCGTGTTCTCAAAAAGTATGAGACCCAAATGTGAGATCCACACTTATCAGATCTTTCTAAAAATCTACCATAAAAGTCTGGAATGGGACAAACCCTGATCCGTCTTATAAAATAATCATTCAAGACACATAATTGACATTGAAGGGATTCACTCACTCTGGCAGCGCTTGAATTAGGCACAGGCAGGAGGTTCTTAATCAACTTGGAAAATGTATTGAAGTTCATAAATCTTCCAAAGGAAAAACAAATGGCCTTTCTCCAGCATTAAAGGTACAACATAACAAAAACACAGTCCATGCAGCAAGTACAAGCTCACCCGCTTAAATCAGCTTTGTACCTAGTCAGCCTTCAGACAAAGATTGACCAACACAATACAGGTCTTTCTACCTTCCATTCCCAGACAGTGAATGGGGCTGCTTAGCTGCCTTAAATAGGCTATTCCAAGGCCTGGAACTGTAGGTATGGGAATGAGACCAGTCTCACCAAGTCCTTTCGCCATTCCTAAAACCCAGACCCCAAAATCCGGGCCTATTAATAAAAAAAAAAAAACTCCCAGCACTTGCCATGCTGCAGCCTGCTATCTAGGGTTCACATCACCGAGGCTAGGTACCTCTGTGACACATACACTCCATCCAGGACTTGTCCAGTTGCAAATATTAAAAAAAAATTGAATAATACCATCCACAAATGTCATTAGATAAAAGAAACTCAGCAGAGGCTATTGCATAACTTCCTAAAGTATAGCTCTGGGAACTCCTACCTTATATCACTCAGCTTTCCTAGGAATAGATATTCCTTAAATGGCGGGTGGTATTTTAAGGACTCATGCCTTTTTTTTGCAAGCTCAATGTTACTCATAATTCATAATGTATGAAATCTGTCCTGGCAGCCGGTGCTTTCAGGGGTGAATTTCATTGACCATGGCCTCCCCCACTGTGCTGCTTTTACAGCCTCCAGCTATTGCTCTGCCTCCTTTCTTGTAGGTTTCCTCCTTGGTGCGGAGAAGATGAAATCATTTTCCTTGCAGTTCTTATCTTTATAATGCACATTCCCCTTATACCTGTGTCCTATATGATAAGGGGATTCATCTATATTATTATATTCAGGGAAGCAGTGGGAATAAAATTAGAGCAAATTCTGACCACTTTTCACCTGGTGACAGACCCTCTTTAAAGGAACATTCCCATCAAAAGGAATAACTATGTAATGCCTAGGGAAGTGCCTGAGGGACCATGTGTGACACAGACTTCAAAGAACACCAGAGAGGAGATCCCTGTGTCCCTGTTCCCTCGGGTCGTGTACTTGGCACAACACAGTGAATTTAAATTTAGTTGTGAGAGATGAGCCTGAAAAAGAGAAATAATGTATTAATTTTATTTTTAAAACATTCCTTGAGGGTGGCCATATTTTATTTCTTGCATCAATACGACAGATGGGTGTGTTTGTTTAATGGAAGCGGATATTAATAAGGGTCATGGAAGTTATGGAGTGCAACCTTTGAAAGAACTTTGCCTGATAAAATTGATAAAGAAGCTGCATACAGAATCTGATCATTCAGCCCCAGTCTACACAGCAAAGCTGACAATTGAGACTCAACAAAAAAAGTGTTCTATACGCGGGTGGCAAGCTGTTACAGAACAGACATTCGCTGGTATCTGCTGAGATTGGAGCTAGCTCTGATTGCAACAGTTTAACACCATAGATGCTGTGGTTATCACGTCGCCGCCACCGCCGCTTCCTGAGCCCTGTCATACTCACTTCTCATCGGCGTCCCAGCTCGCTCCCGCAGCTGCTGTTCCCCACCTGGGGCCGCCTCCTTCTCAGCGCTCGCACCTGGCTTCTGCTCCATGTCGGGAGCGCACATGCGCTAGGTTCAGCGCTGTGCGTGCACACTTCTGAGCTCGGTCCTGGTCTCTCTTGCCTGTCCTCTCTGTCTCCCTGGAGGATCCCAACCCGGAAGTACTGCGCTGCACTGACCTTATTAGGCAGCCTCTTCCTCTTTGCCGTGCCTGATGCTCATTTGTGATCCACAAGTGAATCTGGCTCCACATCTCTCCTGCGTTCCTCCCTATCTTCTTGTTCGACGCTCACTTCCCGCTGCTGTATCCTTTATCTAATCCAGGTCCTTTCCTTGTTCCCTCTTAGTGCCTGCCCGTGCTCTCCTTCCTGTCCGTGTTCCAGTGTCCTTGCCTGCCTGCCGGTGTTCTCCGTCCTGTCCGTGTTCCAGTGTCCTTGCCAGCCTGCCCGTGTCCTCCGCCTTGTCCGTGTTCCTGTCTCCAGCCTGTGTGCCCGTGTCCTCCGTCCAGTCCCTGCGCCCACGTCTTGCCTTCTTGTCCGTCCTTCATTACCAGCTGCCGTGGCGATAGTCTCCCTCGGGTCTGCCCCTAACGCTCCCTGTATAGGGGGTGGTTCACTTGGTCAGCTCGCCCATGGGAGGTTCATTGTCACGGTCCAGTGGGTCCACCTTATAGTCTCCACAGTTAAATCCTCACAGTGGTGAACTGCGACCAAGGCAACTATGTGGTTAAATGTGGTAGAGGACCTCTCTGACCGCCACTTTGCCCGTGACGAAAACACGAGATCCCGCTGAATTGTCTAATGGCAGAGAGATGGCGGTTTCAATTTGGTTAGTTCTATATACGCCATTACTTAGACCACAGTCAAGCCTAGAGACATTGCTCTTTGTGCCTTCTAAAAAACAGGTGAACTGTAGACCTGTCAGAGAAAAATGGGTGGTCTGTACCGAGAAGGGAATTGTGACCCAGACTGCTGAGGGTGAAACTCCGTAAATCTAGGATCTGCCTTAGAGTTCAGGGTTCAAGAAGTGTAGTACTGCCCTGAGCGTAGGCTAGATTGGTATTATTTTTGTATGATTTTAGAACTGAATAAATCCATTTTTTGGATTTACTTCATCATATATGTTGTTTATTGGGCATTTAGCACAAGCACGTAATAGTCTTAATTACAGTGTCATGTTCTAATGCTAAATTTGTTTTAACCTCAGATTCCATATACATTGTACTAGTTATAACCAGTGCATCTGTTTTACCTGCTATAAGTTATAAAGAAATTTGGATTGGGGGGTAGAAAGAAAAAAAAAAAGGGAGCTGTCATGCTTAGTAACATGGCTGCCATCGCGCCATCCCCACTTTGTATAATCCTTGTATCCTGTATTAGGCCAAGCAATAAATATTGTAATCTTAAAATTAGTGTCTTATAAAAAAAAGTGATTGTCATAACATCACAGCGACTCCAGTCCAGGCAGATTAGGACAATTCTTGCTCCATGGAAGGTCTTAAGCAGTCAAAGGGGGTTGCTCAAGACTACTGATTTGAATAGGGGGCCGATGTGCAGAACATGATGCTGCCACTTGTCCGTTGATCGAGCTGTTCACAACTTGAAACATACATCCGGCACCAGGAACAGCTGATTAGTGGGGGCGCCGGGTATTGATCAGATATTGATGACCTATCCTAAGGATAGGCCATCAATATAAATAGACCCCATCATGGAGGCTCACCTACTTCCCAATAAAACAGAGATCTAATGATGAAAACTCAAATAAAATAAAGCTGTGACCATTAATGGTTTTCATAACTAAGCCTTGATATTTAACCTTGATATTCTAGAATTGCAATCTAACACATTTTGTACCCGGAAAACTATTCACCTCCCCAATTAAAGAAGGACACATGGTTTGATTTCATGACTTTTATTTCATATCTTATCTGCAGGCACAACAATGTTACTTCCGCTCTGTTTTTAGCATTTATTTTAACATTTCAGGGTGCAAAGTTTAAAAAGAACACCCTAAGAAATGCCATTAATCATTGCCTCATCACTAGTGATGAGCGAGTGTACTCGTTGTTCGGGTTTTCCCGAGCACGCTCGGGTGGTCTCCGAGTATTTGTTAGTGTTCTGAGATTTAGTTTTCATCGCGGCAGCTGAATGATTTACAGCTATTAGCCAGCCTAAGTACATGTGGGGGTTGCCTGGTTGCTAGGGAATCCCCACATGTAATCAAGCTGTCTAGTAGCTGTAAATCATTCAGCTGTGGGGATGAAAACTAAATCTCCGAGCAGTCATAAATACTCAGAGACCACCCGAGCAGTGCTCGGGAAAACCCGAGCAACGAGCATACTTGCTCATCACTGCTCATCACCAGTGGTTAAATATCAAACATACATCATACATCGATGATTGGAAGGATGTCACTAGTCGTAAGGCATTTTTAAGACATGCTGTCGAGTCTTTTGTGCACATGCCTTAACTTTGATTTGCACCGTGTATGTGACTCCTCCAACTAGATGGTATTTTGATGTCTCACTTTGCTGTATATTGCAGTTCACCATTACTGGCTTCTGTCCCAAGTCATCTCGTTGTAACTTGCCTGATAATATTAGTTTTCGTGTAATGCTACCAGCTTTGTAAGATAACGGTGACTTACAGTAGTTGTGTATTACAGTACTAGGTGTTCTAGAAGAAAAAGTTGGTGGCTGATCGGAAAAACAGGTTGTGATCATCTGAAATGCCCACAGATTCCAATGTGCTTTAGATTTTGATGGTCCCCACATTTCCATTCATTTCCATTAGAATTGGATACTAGTTTACATCCAAATGTCTAAGAACTAAGTGCACATTTTAGACTGTGTCCTAAACTAAGAAATAGATTAAGGAGTGATGTGCTTTTCAATAATGGGTGGCTATGACAATTCACTATGGAATGAATGGTCTACTCATGATATGTAGAAGTCTGCATCATGCATCCATCATATCAGCATGGTCACGGCCCTTGGCGTGGGAGAAACCCAGCATAGGGTGTGTGCACATGGCATCTTTTTCAGGTGGATTCCAAGCGCTAAAAAAAATTATTTCCATATGCGCTGCAATGTCAAAACGACTTGTTGCGCACATGTTCAGTCTTTTGTAACTTCTTCTAACCACTTCAGACTTCAAAAGTAGGGATGGGCGAACCCGAACTGTAAAGTTCTGGACCCGTACTGGACACATAGTGTTTGGTCACAAGGTCCCGAACACGGGTTTCCATGGGAAACCCGTGTTACAGTTTGGGTCCAGTTTGGGTCCAGGGTCTGTAAAAGCATAAAATTAATAATAAACATTATAATTATACTTGCTTGTCCAGCGACGCGTCCTCCTGTCCCGCTTTCTCCGGGCCGCTCATTAACTTCTGGCGGTATTCATTGCACTCAGCTTTTTCTGGCAGTGTTCGTGCGGTGATGTCAGGGTTCACCTGAGTTCATGTCTCGGGCCATGAACTGGGGTGAACCCTGATGTCACTGCACGAACACTGCCGACGCCGGCCGAAAATAGCCGAGCAGTAGAGTGAATAACCCGGTGTTAGGTGTCGAGTTCCCACCTCTGCACAGGGGGAATCTCGAACCATCTCCGCTGCAGTCTCCCATTCTTCTCCAGCCGCAGTGGAACCCGCTCAGCGGACACGTCGGTCCCAGCGTCTGACTCAGGCTGATACTGGGTGACTGGCTACTACTGTTCTTCCAGGCTCTGCCTTTGTAGCCAGCACTGATCAGCAGCGAGCAGATCTTTCTGGGACTAAGTCCTGCTTTTCCCATACTGGGCATGCCCACGGGACGATCTCCCATTGGAGGTCGGGGGTCACATGCGCAGGTCCTGAAGTGGTTCCTGTTGGATTACTAGGAAGGTCCTTGAGTGCTAAAACTATAAAAGGGTCGCATGGCTGCACAGCCATGCGCTAGTATCAAACCAATGTTAAAGAGCTCAGCGCCAGTGTGGTCATGCTTGTATGTGGTCAGGGTTTGGCTGAAATAAGTCCCTAGAATACCGGCACCTCCGGTGAGGAGTTTGTATGTTTGGAATCAGGGCCTTGGCTGAAATAAGCCCCTAGAATACCGGCATCTCCGGTGAGGAGTTGTTTGTCTGCTATGCTAACTACATAACCACAGTTTTGCTCTGTTTGGTAGCTGTGTTCCTCTGTGAGGTTAACAGGGCACAGCATCTTGTAATTCTAGCGAATCTGTGAAGTAACAGAGTTCGCTAATACCGCCATATAGTCCCGCATATTACTAGCAGCAGGTTTCTCTCCTGCATGGTGGACCCTGGGTTGCGAACGCACCATCTGTCTCATATATATATATTCGGTGTGTTCCGCCAACCCTAACACCCGGAAGTTAATGAGCGGCCCCGGAAGTAGATGCTGCAGGGAAAGAGCGGGAATGGAGGACGTGTCACAGGACCGGTAAGTATAATTATGTTTTTTATTCATTTTATGCTTTGGTTTACAGTTCCCCCCATGCCCAATCCCATATCTGTAAAGTCCAAGCTCGGGGTTCGCACGTAAGTTCACGCCATCTTCGACCCTGAGCTCGAACTTTACAAAAAGAACTCGGGCGAACCCGCCAGTCCCGGTCATCGGGGGGTTCGCCCATCACTATTCAAAAGCCATTAAGTGGCAAAAAGAAGTGACCTGCCTATTCTTCTGGCATTTTACGCTTGAAAGTCAGCACTATTTCTTATATAAAATAAAAAAAATGCAAGTGGCATAGAAGGTGATAAAAAAAGTGCTTTTGGAAAAATGCCTCCAGCATATTCCTGAAGCATCTTCTGCTTCAAAATCTATGCGTGTAAAAGACGCCATGTGCACATAACCTTAGAGCAGCTATAAGAGTTTGAGCCCAAAGTTTTTTATTACTAAAATAGCTAAAATTAATTGTTTAAAAAAAATCTTTCTTATTAAGTTGCGGTTTAAAAAAAAAAGGATCAAGATTTATTTCAGCACCCGTTTTTTCAGCACCACCACAGCATGATCCAGATTTTTTCATTAATTTTAACGGGGATGATTTACAGTAAGCCTATGAGCAGAAATGGTGCTATTTCAGGTAAAAGGGAAAACGAAAAACTCTTATGGGTATGTCCATTTTAGGTAGATACGCTGACAATTTTCTGTCCGGATTTTGAGGCTGAAGATCAGCAGCATAAGACAGTAGCAGCAAAGTAGATGAGATTTTATCAAATCTCACCACGGTGTAGAAAAAAATCCACATGGAAATTGACCTGCGATGCGGATTTTAGATCCACAATGTGTCAATTTATGGGGCAGGATACACTGCGGATTTTACGCTTTGCAATGCAGAGATTAAAATCTGCAGCAAAATCATAAAACATGCAGACTTTTCTCCAAATTCTTCAGCGTATCTGAAAACCTATTTCTTTCCTCAATTTACACCATGCATGGACAAAATATGAAGGATCTAGGCTAAATTTCCCACTACCTCTAGATATAAAATATGTTTTTCTATCTTCCATTTCCATACACACCAGAAATGGAAAAAAATAAAACATGAAAAGTATGGGAATGTTTTCCATTGGTTCTGCATCTAAGATCCATTAGTATCTTCTACAGTCGGCCAATGCTTCCTATGACATTGTAGGCTGGAGAGACATACTAGGACTTGTGGTTCTCTTATTGCCAAGTGGTTGTAGACTACATGCCTAAACTTCATTTACATTGTGATTTCAACATGAATGCACTTAGAAAAACTTTTGTGACCATATATGATACAAGCAATAGCTGTGAACTCTACAAGTGAACGAATCCATGACAAAGTGAAAATTCTAAGGGATAAATTAGTAAATGACTAGTTTCCTAAGGTTTGCCGTTTAATCCTTCGTTCTGGTCTGACTTCTCTATTTTTTTGGTTGATACAACAGTTTCTTCAATGATTTCTTCATAGGTTTCTCCCCTGTGACTAGATGTTTTAGAGGTTATTTTGCTGCCCACATCTGCTTCATCTTTTCTTGTGGAAGATATTATCTTGGAGGAGGATGAAATATGGGTTCGGGGCTGATAAGAATAACTCTGGGATGGGTTTGGAGGCATAATGCTGATCGCACTGGTGCTAAATCTGGTTTCTTCACCCTCCAACAATTTCCTGGGGAAAAAAAAAATCATAAGAAAAATTAACAATGTTAAAAGGGTTATATGGGACTATTTTTTTTTTCCATTGGCCTCACAACCTACAAACAAGTAATAACTAACTACCTTCTTGTGGAGCCTGGCGCCAAACTCCACCACGATTCAGTGGCTTCCACTGACGTTACACTGACAGAGTAGCTACTTCTTTTACATTCTTCTCTGTTGATGGGGAGTGACTGACGATATGCTGACTGCTGGCTCCCCGCTGCATAACTGCAGGGAGCTGGCTGTCAATCAGCATGACGTCGGCAGTCACGTCCTGTTGACTGAGAAGCTCTGAAGAGGAATAACTGATCTGTGCACATGAGCTGCACAATCGACTGCTAGCTGCTCTAGCAGTCTGTGATTACTCTTAGCTGGCACTGGGTAGAGCAGGCAGGTCGTTGCTAATTAGTCAGTTTTTAGCTCCCCATGAAAAAAAAATGCTGGATAACCCCTTTAAGGAATACCACAATTACATCTTAGTGACCTTTAGGCACATATTGCCCTATGTCTCAGACACCATCCATTAAGTAGACCGCACTTCGTACTTTAATGTCCTCCTCTAACCCCCACAGTGCACAGTGCATAATTAACACGCACAGTTCAGTGCACATTTTCCCTTCCCCATTGGTCCCCAATTCAGGAGTATTCTCACCTCATAAAATAATGTCACATCACCAGGATATGCTAATACTTTATGATTGGGGTGATTTTTCTTCTGAGATACCCACAGATCCTGGGAATGAAGGGGCCGCAGTGCAGATTCAGTTCTGCAGGTGATGGCCACCTGGCTTTGCAGGGAGCCACTACTGACTCATTCACTTGGACGAAGCTACTCTGCAGTTGTCCTGCACTGCAGATAGCTGGGGCTGCTAAGTGGGTCCTAATAGCTATATATTCCCAAAAGAATAATTTGCGGGGTATAAATGACAACTATACAGTTAATGGGAATGAAATAAGAGCAAAAACTGGCAACTTTTGACCTGATGTCCACTCTAGATAAAAGATATATTTTTGGTATCTTGAAACTGTCGATGATATGCTGTTGACTGATATATATATATAGCAAAAAAAATAAGTATTTGATCCCTTGCTGATTCTATAGGTTTGTCCACTGATACAGACATGAACAGTCTATAATTTTATACATTTTAAGGGTAAGTTAATTTTAACATTGAGAAGCAGAATATCACAAATAAAATCCAGAAAATTATATAAATTTCTTTGCATTTTGCAGTGAGAAATAAGTATTTGATCCATCTGGCAAACAAGACCTAATACTTGGTGGTAAAACCCTTGTTGGCAAGCACAGCAGTCAGACATTTTTGTAGTTGATGATGAGGTTTTCGCACATGTCAGGAGGAATTTTGCTCCACTCCTCTTTGCAGATCATCTCTAGATCATTAAGATTTTGAGGCTGTCGCTTGACAACTCGGAGCTTCAACTCTCTCATAAGTTTTCTATGGGATTAAGGTCTGGAGACTGGCTAGGCCACTCCATGACCTTAATGTGCTTCTTTTGAACCACTCTTTTGTTGCCTTGGCTCTAGGTTTTGGGTCATTGTCTAGCTGGAAGACCCAGCCACGACCCATTTTTAATGTCCTGGCGGAGGGAAGGAGGTTGTCACTCAGGATTTTATGGTACATGGCTCTATCCATTCTCCCATTGATGCGGTGAAGTAGTCCTGTGCCCTTAGCAGAGAAAAAAACCCCAAACATGTTTCCACCTCTATGCTTGACAGTAGAGATGGTGTTTTTTGGGTCATAGGCAGCATTTCTCTTCCTCCAAACACGGCGAGTTTAGTTAATGCCAAAGACCTCAATTTATGTCTCATCTGACCACAGCACCTTCTCCCAATCACTCACAGAATGATCTAGGTGTTCATTGGCAAACTTCAGACGGGCCTGCACATGTGCCTACTTGAGCAGGGGACCTTGCGGTCACAGCAGGATTTAAACCTTTACGGTGTAATGTGTTACCAATGGTTTTCTTGGTGACTGTAGTCCCAGCTGCCTTGAAATCATTAACAAGTTCCCCCCTCGTGTAATTTTAGGCTGATCTCTCACCTTCATCATAACCAATGATACCCCACGAGGTGAGATTTTGCATGGTGCCCCAGATCGATGTCGATTGACAGTCATTTTGTATTTTTTCCATTTTCTTACTATTGCACCAACAGTTGTCTCCTTCTCACCCAGTGTCTTACTTATGGTTTTGTAGCCCATTCGAGCTTTGTGCAGGTCTATGATCTTGTCCCTGACATCCTTATAAAGCTCTTTGGTCTTGCCCATGTTGTAGAGGTTAGAGTCTGTCTGATTAATTGAGTCTGTGGACAGGGGTCTTTTATAAAGGTGACTATGTAAGACAGCTGTCTTTAATGCAGGTAACGAGTTGATTAGGAGCGTCTAACTGATCTGTAGGAGCCAGAACTCTTAATGGTTAGTAGGGGATCAAATATTTATTTCTCACTGCAAAATGCAAATAAATTTATATAATTTATACAATGTGATTTTCTGGATTTTATTTTTGATATTCTATCTCTCAAAGTTAAAATTAACCTTCCCTTAAAATTGTAGACTGTTCATGTCTATGTCAGTGGGCAAAACTTACAAAATCAGCAAGGGATCAAATACTTATTTGCCCCACTGTAATAATCACGGCCAAAGGCATAATTTTCAGACCTCATGCATAATTCATTTGTAATTGTAAAAACATATTTTCCATTGAAAAATGAATCCATGTGTCATCCGTGAGTCATCAGTGTGTCATCAGTGTATCATTCATGGGTCATCAGTGTGTTTCGCATGGACACACGATCTGTGTAGCAACATAGACATGTGAGCAGCCCCACAAGTTATAAAAGGAACGTGTGGGATCCATGAAAACAACTGATGACACACGTACTGCAAACACGGACGTGTGAAGGAGGCCTTAATTAATATTTTGTAATTGATAGAAATAGTGAATTGAAGATTACACTCAATGTTACATTATACACATGATCCTGCACATTTCACAGATATAACTATTGTTTCATAGACCGCAGAAATGGAAACACAAATTACCGATATGCTGCTATTTCAATGTCCAGTGCCATCTTGACATTTAGCAGGTCCTGATATTCCCGCAGATGGCGAGCCATTTCACCTTTGGTGTTCCTCAGTTCATTTTCCAATTGGTTAATTGCATCCTTTAATCAATAAGAGACAATGATTGGAATATGCAGAATGTCAACCTCCCCACCATATTATAAAATATTTTTGCTAAAAATAGAGGCAGCAAAGCTTATATTATAATTCCTTAAAATTAGAATCAGGATCATCTGGCCAGGCCCTCTCTTTATAATTTACACCCTGCCAGCACCTTTTGCACCCATTACACCATTATAAATTTGCACATATAGACACAGTTCTGGAAGAGTAATCACCTCCTAAACTAACAGATGGTCGACCTCTCGGCTCCGGCCTGTGTGACTCTCAGAAGGGGGTAACATGAATACAAGAATAAGAAGGCAAATTTATATTTGGCTATTTAGGCAGCTGACGTACTTTGGCAGTCGGGACATACTGGGAGAAGTCGTTCAGACATAACCGGAGAGCCAGAAGTTGGAGATCAATGATGTAGATAGGTTATGTATTTAGTGACTGCACATATACTGTATATATGTATGTTCCTAAATTTATTTTTAGTGTGTCCGTTACCCTATAATACTTTTTTGTTTTTAAAATAAAAGATGTTATTTGTCTAACTTGAAACAAAAGAAAAAAATAGCTGTTGACAAATCTGGTGTGTTTAGTACTCTGAGTGCACAAGGGTGAATGCTCTGTATAAAATCTTTTAATTGCATTTACGCTGTGAATCTTAATTATGACCTTGGTCTGTTTCACAACAGTTTTATGGAAACAAATGATTTAATATATCATTTGATATAACTGAAGTTATCAACCAAGGGAGCTGCTTTCTAAGTTCTGACCCAGCTGCCATTTGCAATAAATTATGTAGCCCCTTAGGGTATTGTTGTAACCATTCCTAAGTCTATCAATCACAATATTTGCACCACTAGCGTAACAAAGCACTCACAAAAGTGTCATGGAGGAACTGTGAAAGAAATGTACAATGCAACCATATGTCAATACCGTCAATGAATAATTCTATAAATCATGGTCATCTCTTTGAAACTGTATATACTGAGAGATCTCTAGCTGCAGGTGTCATCCATCAGAGTGCTGCAGTTTGCCCTTTCAAAGATGATGAGTTAAAACAATGATTTGCAAATGGGTAAAATAATAGAATCTATTCCAACATCATCTGCAATTACATGGGAAATCAGAATAGAAATCTGATTATAAGGGCCATTTCTATTTTCGTTGTAGGAAAATATCCCTTTTTCTTAATAAATGAAATAGAGGTTTAAGGAGCATGCTTCATTGTGAGAACCCAATCAATCAAATACCCCTATATCAGCTGGGCCTAAGTGGCATTGTGGGGGATGGGAAGTTCTGAAGGGGATATTGAGGTTAGCAGCTTTCAGATTTATTGTATGTTAGGAAGAAGTAATTATAAATGAGTATCACAACACTGTTTTTTTCTGAGCATCACAGTTATCGTTCTGATACAGCGCCACCGTTGGCTAGTGGCTGTGTCTGGTATTGCACCTCAGTGTGATTAAATTTAAAGTAATTACACACAAAGCCAACGGAGCTGTTTCTGGAAGAAAGCAGGCATGTTTTTTCTAATCTCGTACTATCCATTTAACCAGCCTAATTTTCTTGATATATAAAGTAGTATGATTCTTTTTATGTTCAATTTAAAGTTAGAACAAATTTCTAACCCTCTGGTTTCCATGGATTTATTTTCCACTTTAAGTTACCAATTAAATATAATTCCTTATAACATATTATTACCATGAACTAGCATGAAATAAGAAACAGAGAGAAAGAGAAATGCTAACATCGGTTCTGTTTCCCTTGGAGGTTGCCTGGGAAATGAAGTCTACAGAATCCTGGAGGAGTTTGGTTGCTGGGATAACACTGTTCACACCTTGGCTTCTACTTTCATACTTTCTATAGCACTTCTCTATACCATTCGCTCGGCCGTGTCACACACCATAAAAGCTAATGGAAGAAAGACAAAGTGCCACTCCCTTCTAAAGATGGCGAAGGAAGTTACGTTGGGTGGATCTAATATTTGCTACAAGACTGGATCCAATAAAAAAAAAAATACTATACAATATTTCTAATATATAAGTATTTGATTTTTAAGTATCTTAAAGAAATATCTTATGCAACTTGAAAGAAATACTTAGTCACCTATTTTTTTATTGTATTTATTTACAACATTGTTTTTATTAATATAATTGGAAATTGATTACAACATAGTACCAAGGGATTAAATGTGCACGTAGATATATGGATAATGAAAGATAGATAATAGATAGATAATAGATAGATGATAGATAGATAATTAGATAATAGATAGGTGATAGATAGATAGATAGATAGATAGATAGATAGATGATAGATAGATAGATAGATAGATAGATGATAGATAATTAGATAATAGATAGATAGGTGATAGATAGATAGATAGATAGATAGATAGATAGATAGATAGATAGATAGATATGGGATAGATGGATAATAGATAGATAATAGATAGATCATGATATGAGAGATGAGTACATATAGATGTATATATCAGATACAGATATATATGAGAAATGGATAGATAGATAGATAGGTAGATAGATAGATTTGATAAATGTATAGATAGAGATCATATATAGATAGTTATGAAAGGAGTGTATAGAGAGAGATGTTTTAAAGACGGTAATATATGTAATTTATTGAGGTAAGTAAGTGGGAAATGGAAGACAAACAGGTAAATACATATGAGTTATGTAGATAAATTAGATAGATACTAGATACATACACAAGCTGCTCTAAAACAGCACATATTGAGTAAAGCAAATAGATACAGAGAGGCAGATAATAGATAACAAACACAATAAGCTAACATGCAAAAAGAGACCTAACAAGCACCAGATAGATTGTAAATAAATAGATGGACAGATATATAGATATGAGACAGACAGACAGATAGATAGATAGATAGATAGATAGATAGATAGATAGATAGAATGTTAAAACATCCATACTGCACTGTGGATTGCTGCTGTTTTTGACATTTTATTGACATGTGGACTTGATAAGAGTCTTTGAATTTTTTAATTACGGTGTGTCTTTAGCTTTTCTTTAGATAGACAGATAGATAATTAGACGATAGATAGATAATTAGATAATAGATAGATAATTAGATAGATAGATAATAGATAGATAATAGATAGATAGGTGATAGATAATTACATAGGTAGATAGATGATAGGTGATAAATAGATAATTGCATAGACAGATGATAGATAGATAGATAGATAGATAGATAGATAGATAGATAGATAGATAGATAGATAGAGATATTTGGATAGTGACCATTCCTTCCTCAGCACACAGAGCCAACAATTCCATTGGAAAAAACACGTCCTTATAAAATCGTTCATGTGCTGCTGTTCTGCCCTGAATCTCCATGGGTATGGCAGCCATGAGAGATCTTAGCAAGAACCACTAACTTTTATTAAAAGCACAATACCAATATGTCAGCCCCCCTCTCTCTAGCTTGCACCCCTGAGAGTTAGCCCCCTGAAGTGCCTTTGTTAGCCTCCTCTGCCACTCCCTGCCCCTCCTCCTCCCTTTCTGGAGATTATTTTTTTTCACTTTCCAGTGCTCCAGAAAGCAGCTAATGCCTGCACGAATGTGTTACATAAGGCTCCTCATCTATAATGCATTACAGTCATTTTTCTGATTGCAGATTAACCTGTTCAAGGAGAATCTAACAGGTTCCATATTGGGGAGCTGTAGTATGGAAATACAAAGTACAGCAAAGGTCTGGAGCTCAGCTTTGTCTGAATAACTGAATGATTCCCTTTATGCCTTGTATATACTGAATATGGGGAAAGAGTTTATGAAATGTGAAAATGCAAAGAGAAGAAAACCGAATGCAATAATAATAAATCTGTATATTCAAATAATACCACTGATTCTAGGGCAGCTGCACAGAAAAGATCAGCACCATGGACAGCAGTCAGCTCCACAGTGCTGTATGATGAGCACAAACAAGGGTCATCCAGTGTCTACAGTCCCTATAGCATAGCCCTGTCCTCATAAATGAACTAACCCCAGAGTATCAGGACACTGTACAAGGAGCCTTACCTGCATGCCAGCTGCCTCTGCTATGTGTCTTTCCTCCATCTCCTGGATCTGCCTGTCCAGAGACTCATTGGTACCACGAAGGCTTTCTAGCTCGATGGTCTTGGACTGGAGCTGTCTTCTGTAATCGTTGATCTCCTCCCTGCTGGCTCTGATGACTTCGGAGCTGCGAGATGCCTGCTCACTCAGGTTGGCAAATTTGGACTTGTACCACTCATCAGCAGACTGTAGGTTTTTGGCTGCAAGAGACTCATACTGAGAACGGATATCCTTCAAAGCTGAAGTCAGATCAGGCTTGGACATCTCCATTTCTACAGAGACCTGGGAGGCTTGTAGCATGGCCATCAGCTCGGTGACTTCTTCCTCGTGGACTTTTCTCATAAAGGAGATCTCATCCAGCAGAGATTCCACCTTTTTTTCCAGATCCAAGCGAGCCAAGGTGGCATCATCAACATCTTTCTTATGCGACTTCAAGGCATACTCCGTTTCCTCTCTCATCCTGATCTCATCCTCATATTTAGCCTTGAGTTTCTGGAGATCATCCTCAAGACTGTCCCTGTCTAGGATGAGCTGAGCCTTCTCAGTGTTCAGATCTTCTATTTGAGCCCTGAGATCTTTAAGCTCTTGCTGGTAAAGCTCTCCAAGCCTGGAGGGTTCAGCTTGCCTTTGCCTTAGGGCTATCAGCTCAGTCTCCAACACCTTGTTCTGCTGTTCCAGATTATGAACCTTCTCAATGAACATTGCAAAGCGATCATTGAGACCTTGGAGCTGCTCCTTTTCATTGGTACGGATAATCTTAAACTCATTGTTCAAGGCTGAAGTTTGGGTCAGGTCTAAGTTTTCTCCAGACACATAGCCACCTGGTCGGGCAAGTCTTCTATAAGAAGATTGGGAAGAGACATTGCTGCGGGAGGCAGAATGGGACCTAAAAGGACCAGAGATGATTGTCCTGGAAGAAGAGCTGCTCCCTCCAAGGCGACTGGATGACCTGGGAGGGTCTCCAAAAATCTTCCTGTATGAGGAGGAAAGGTAGTGATCTGAGCCAAAACTCATCTTGGAGAGAAATGAGGGAGGGACACCTGAGCTCTGGCTTTTATACTGAGAGGCAAGATCAATAGCTAGGGAAAAGGCATTTACTTAGGCTGTCACATTGGGGGCTTTAACCTCTTCCTCCCTGGAATGCATGAATTATCCAGTATGCTGCAGTAACAGAGAATGCACAGGAGTAAAGAGGGAAGGAAAGAAGGAGAGGTTTATTTCCAAAAGCACAGATGGAACTGTCCATTTTGCCGCAGTGCTGATGTCAGCGATTCTGCTTAATTCCCTCCCCAACCCCCACCTAGGCACGGTACAGGGGCTCCCCCACCAACCTCTTGTCCCCATGTTACTCTTCAGAGCTGCAAAGAAGAAATCCTGCAACACAAATTGCTAAGTCCATATCAAGTCTCCTCTAGCGAAGTAGAGAAATAACAAGTAGGATTCACATTGTTACATAAGTAAAGCTCCACATAATCCCATAATTCTTGAAAACTCTTAACAGAAATTCTATTTTATGGGTTTCCATCCATCCAGATGGGAGGTCAGGGGGGCTCCTCATCTACAGAGAAGCTTACAATGAAATATTAATCTTTCTTTGTGGCTCTGGCAGCTTTTTAGCTGGATTCTCAGTAATGCCAGTGTCCTCAAAATGTGATTTAACAGTTCTATATTGCAATCAGCATTTAGTTACAGATGTAGCAGAGCTGGTTTCTCCTCTTCTTTGTAGAGAATACTTGTTTCCAGATAATGTATTGTAGTAGGTTCACTCTTGTGACATCACTGATATGGTAAAATCATCTCTACATCTGGAAGTAAGTAAAAAGATACTATATGATACAGTATATATATATGGTCCTAGGTGGCTCATAAATCTGTATGTGCAAAACAAATATATGCTGTATAATATTATAATATGCTTTGTGATCCTGTGTGGCTAACAAATCTGCATCTGGAAAGGAAAACATACTTCTTGGTCCTATGTGGCTCATGACTCTTTAATTATGCATTTTGGAGTTTTTTCAATATATTTATTAAAGACCCTTCTCCTATTAAATACTATATAGGCAAGTGTCTGTCTTTGTACACTGCATATATATAAATATAAATTATAGATATTTATATATATATATATACACATGTATGAAATGTGTATATATATATATATATATATATATATATATATATATATACACTGCATACTGTACATGTATATGCATACACTGCTTATAAATATATATATGTACATACACACATTGCTACATGCATAGTTGACAGAACAGTATTTTTCGAATTATTATTTTTATTATTAATATTTTGCATTTATATGTTGCTGCAGTAGTCCATTCATCTGCATATCACCCATTTATTAAAACTCAAATTGAACCAGCAGTCCTGTATATACTGTATGACATCTGCATTGGGTTTTGTACCTTTACGCTGCATTCCCCCCCATGAGATTTTGGAGCATTTTTGACACTGCGTGTTTTTGCATTTTTTTACAGTTCCAGCAAAGTAGATGGATTTTATTGAAATCCCATACACACTGGGCTTCTTTTTTTACTCAGTGTAAACTGACCTGCGGTGCATGGTACAAATCCCCAGCATGTCAATTTCTCTTGTGGATACGCTGAGTTTTCTGTGCTGATTTTACCCATAGACTTACATTAGATGCGGAACAAACGTACATGCATTTTTTTAGTACATTTCCACAGTGGAATGCATCAAAAACACATATAATCCGCACCAAAATATATAAAAAAAGCAGCATCAAAAACGCATATAATCTGCACCTAAATATATAAAAAAAAAACGCATGAATAGGTGCAGAAAATCAGCAACATCAAAAACGCATGAAAAGCTCATCATGGAAACGTAGCCTAGCTTCTGTTTTTCAGGCACTCCTGTTCCCTCCCCCACTCTGAAAACAACATGGTTGACCCTGGGGTGTGTCTATGCATGAGATTAAATTCTAATCCCCGGTGAGGACAATGGCTGACGTAGTAGCATTCTCTATACCGTGCTGTGGCATATGTTTGCATCACTGGCGGACACAGACAGAAAACACGCATGTGCAAGAACAGTATATGGGCCCTATGCAGCCCAAGGACTCCTAAAAATGCAAAATTGCACCTGCTTTGGAGGCAGAAGTGGCCCCTCTTACCTCTTGGGCCCCTGTGTGGCCCCGCAGGTTGCACCAATGATATGTAGGCCCCTGGTTTGCATTACAGAAATAAGAGTGCTGTAATGAAGCCCAACCTTTCTCATGGTACTATGCGGACTTATTCCTCCCCAGCCTGCTTTGCCTTATATCCTTAGTGGAAGGTGGGAATCAGCGGCCTCTGCTACATTTTATTATATAGTAATGCTACCTTATTTCAGCTTCATGAAGCGGCATAATTTACATTGTTTAGTACAAAGAAAGCAATTTTAACATTCATACTTTCGTGAAAGTGAAATGATAATGAAGTAGCAGAGCTCAGAATGTACAACAGCTCATTTTCATGTGATATATCGCACAGAAGTCAATTTGGTGGAAGAGGAAAAATTAGTCAATTATTATATAGATCTAATCCACTTTGATAAGAGTTAATCTAGACGGGGTCAGGTCTATTCCAAAGCCTGGGATGTTACCAGTATGCCGTGATTAGTACCTACCATGTCTGGTAAGGATGCACTCAGACGTCCGTACAAATCAGTCCAGAATCGCACTGCGATGCATGAACTGACCGTGGGTTTCCCGACCCGAGCGTGATATATGAAGCTGTCACGCTCCGGTCAGGAATTGCCTATCCGAACATTGCGGTCTGATCTCGGACCGATTTGTAGGATGTCTGAGGGCCCCATAACAGAGGGAGAACCAATGACCAGCATCAGGATTATTAACACTTGAGCGAGTTTCTGATTCTACCCGTCCCCTGCTACAGTTTATTTTAAGGAACCGTGCCTTACTCATCCTCCCCGGGTCCAACACTGAGTTATTGTCTGCAGCGCTGATGTCATATCGACCATGCTGCAGCCAATACTCAGGACGTGAGTTTTCCAAAACTGGAAAAAACCTTTATAGTCTTTGATGCAAGTGTGGCTGCAGTCTAGACATACTGACTCCTGTCCATTGCTGAATGCGCCTGCAATGGGTATGTGGACGTCTGCATGTGACCACGGAGCAAAGGAAGAAGGTGGCCTGGTCTGATGAACAGTGGTTTCTTTTACATCATGTGGACAGCTGGGTGCATTTGCATCACTTACCTGGGGAAAAGATGGCGTCACGATGCACTACATGAAGGAGATGACCCAGCTGACGCAGCTGGATGATGGTCGTAACGATGTATAAAGATTTTTTTCTACATATTATTAAAACAATAAACATTTTGAAAATGAATTATTAGAGATTTACATTATGGCAAGAGCGAGTTTTTAATTTTTATGCCAAAATATTCAATCTCGATTATGGAAAAAACATTTTCAAATGACAGTGCCCCAAATACAGACAACCCCAGTGGCACTATAACTGCAAAATCCCCAGTGTACCCAATAACAGCAGTAGGACGGAGTCCTAGGTACATTGACACCTGCAGGATCACCGGAACAGTAACGTCATCAGTAACTCATCATCATTTGTACAACAAGCACAAATGTGGCGGCGTAGGATGAAGCCATGGACGACCGTTGATGGAACGTCGTGTTCTGTAGTCATCATATGATAATACACAGATACAGAACCAAATAGGGTCTATGGATAGCATTAGCGCTCAGGCTTTTTGTACTCTACATAGGTACAGTACATGTACATTGTAAAAAGCATCAGGGACTGAAATGTAACCAAATCTAAATTGCAAATTTTCATCTCCATTGACATATCTACAAGGGTTGCAAAAGCTGCAGTAGTAAATGAGGAGCCCATAATCCACCCTGACAAATAAGAATAGTAATACCATAAGTAGGATTTGTGATCACCCTTCATGCTTGTTGCATAATGATGTAATCTCATTAGACAACTAAATATAGTTTGATAATTTACATAGTCTATGTGATGTGCCTGACGTATATACTGCATGTGAGATCAGATGCAGATCGATGGCTCAAGTGTAGATTTGGGGAAATTCATTCTACACCTCCGCCCAAATGTTTAGGTTCTGAAAGAAAGAAAATAATTTCCTGCCAAAGTTTGTAAAATATTAAGGATGTATGCTTTATATTATATTTTTAGCAGGCAAGTCCATTTCTTTTGACATTACATGTGTGTACTTTTTATCTTTATCTGTATTTATTGACGGCCTATCTTTAGGTTCTCGGATGCTGCCACAACACAGCAGCTCTGTAATTTCTGTAGTGGCCGTGGCGGATCAACCACCTATTCAAAAGATTCAATTTCTATAGTAGCTGTGGCCGGGTACTGCAAATTCAGCCCCTAGTCAAATGAATGGCCATCATAGTTTTGACAGAGCTGTTGTGTTTCAGCAATATCCGAGAACTTCCGTCCGCCAGCGGTACAGATAACAGCTGATCGGCGGGGATGACAGGTAATGCACCCCCACGATCAGCTATTGATGGCTTATCCTAAGGATGTTCATCAATTAAAAAAAAGCAGCGGCCAACCCCTTTAGCTAGCATTTTATTATTGCTACTTTACTTCTATCTTTTGTTACCTTTAAACCACATTTATGACTTATTGACATAAGTTGATGGTGATTCTAAACATCACCCTGAATACTAGATATGATGTAGATAAACCACAGGAGTCACGCCATAAACGCTGTACACAGTATACACCGACAAGCAAAAGGGTAACAATGTTCTGAACTTTTGTCTTTCAGGCTCCATATCTCACCTTCCACTATTGTTTCACAAGTGACAGAATGCCATCATTTTATTGACAATCATCTTGGCTATCTCATACAAAAATTCAACTATTTAGCATATGATTAGTTATGCAGATTCTTGTCATGTCACTGCATTGTTCCCGTTTTGCTCCTGATAGTAGAAAAATCTCCTTCTTCCTGTAGACTACAAAATACAGGCTATTCTCACATTCCTTAATAGCTCAATGTGTTATTAGGTTGATTCTCAATTGAAAGGCCATTGGTTAGAATCGAGGAGCCATGAAACAGATTTTCCTAGAAAAGAGAAACAACTTCATCAAGCTCATCAATAGCGGTCTCTTGGCCAAGAAAATTGCCAAACTCCATCATGTGAGTGCCATGACAGTTGGAAGGATACAAAATGAGTCCATCCATTCAAAAGCCAAGAGGTGAACATCCAAGCAAAATATCGGAGTCAACAAGTCGGCTCATCATAAGGTCTTTCATCTCTGGTGTGACAAACACTGCAGTGGAGATCGAAAAATTGAAGGAACTGTCAAGTTCGGTGGAGGAAGCCTGATGATATGGGGTAGTTTCACAGCCAAAGGAGTAGGATATTTGACCAGGATCGATGGTGGTCTAAATGCTGAGCTATATGGGAGTATCCTACAAGATGAGTTACTTTGTACACCGGAGTACTTTGGACGTGAAAAGGACGACATAGTGTTCCAGCAGGACAATGACCCAAAGCATATGTCAAGATTGGCAAAGAAATTATTCGATGATAATGAAGTAGAGGTGCAGGATTAACATCAACCCAATCGAACACTTGTGGGTAGAGTTAAAGAAAAAGCTGTATACATACCCAAGTGAGTAGACCAGTATGCACCAACTTTGGGAATATGTAGAAGTGACCTTGGGATCAGATTTCAGTAGAGACATGCTTGAATCTGATCGAAAGCATGCTCAAAAGGATTCAGGCAGTGTTGAAAGCCAAAGGTGTATTGACAAAATACTAACAAAATAATGAAAAGTTAAATTTTGATTTTTAGAAGCAAAACGTAACAATGCATTGACATGACAAGAATCTGCATAACTAATCATATACTAAATAGTTGTAAGTCAAATTTATGCATGAGATAGCCAAGATGATTGTCTATAAAATGATGGTAGTATAAAGTTTGAATCAGTAGTGGTGAGATATAGAACCTGAAAGTCAAAAGTTCAAAACATTGTTACCCTTTTGCTCATCATTGTATATGTAAATTACCATACAAGAGTTATCTGAGCGGCCCCTACATCAGGAATAATTGACTGACATCACCAACAGTGTTCACCGGAGAGAAGTCCTGTTCCTAATCTAGTCATCTCCCAGATGGCTTTTCTATAACCATTTGTTTACAGTATAAGGTATTATATAGGTCATGTTCACAAGTTCAGTATTTGGTGATTGTTTTACCTCTATATTTGTAAACCTTAACCAAGAGTGGGTGATAAATACAGAAGTGGTGCTCATGTTTCTGATATACTTTTCTTCTGATTGTTACTGTCTCGGCACTGTTGCAGGATATCCCAGGGCTAGGGGCTCTGATGGTGAAGACATCGGGGCCACGTGCCTTACGGATCTCCTGCATCAGCCCTTTATCTGTCCACTCCCCCACTCAGAGAAGTGGAGACTTGTTGTGTATATGAATACACAAAACCAGACTAACAAGGGAAGAAGTACAGGGATAAATGAAAATACCAATTATACAAATATGAACTCACAAACAACAGAGTGGAACACCGGGAAGTAAAGGGAGGAAAAACGAAATAGGAGAGGATGAGGGTATGCACACAGACAAATCATCACACAATCTCCTGAAAAACCAACACCTCCAGCTCCAACCAGGCAGTATAGAACTAACTCTGGCAATGCCTGCTTGCCAGAGGCAGTATATATCAGAGGGGAGTGGCCAATACTTAACAGAGCATCAAAGCAGGAAAACTTCCAGGAGCTCTCAACTGAAAAGATTAACTCCTGCACTACTGGCAGAAACCTGCACTGTTTATTATGAAGGTGAAGTGCCTCTAATCAGTACAGGAGTATGAGAAATCAGACAGCACAGTCTTCTGGCTCCTCTTTGTCACGGGAAACCCCTTGGCAGTTTCACTCCTAATTTTGGTTTACAAATACTGAAGTTAAATACTGAGCAAATACTGAATGTGTGAATATGGCCATGTAATGATTTGTACAATTTGACTATGTGTACCAAATATATTATTGTAGAGGAAAGGTATAACAGCAGTAGAGTTACATTTAGTTGACAAAACTACAAACTGGATTTACCGTATTTTTCCGACTATAAGACGCACTTTTTCCCCAAAAAAATTGTGAGGAAAATGGGGGGTGCGTCTTATAGTTGGAATGCAGGCTTACCGGCAGTGTGGCGGCGGCAGAGGTGCGGGGATGATGTGGCGCGGTGAGCGGTATGGCATGAGCAGGGTCCCTTCCACATTTGAGGTGACGCCGCGGCCTGGTATCGAAGGAGAGCAGCAGAGCTGGGTGAGTCACAGCTTTCCCGGTGGCGGCGGCCGCCATCTTCCTGAGGCCGCGCGTGCGCAGATTGAGTTTTCTGCTTCTTGGGGCTTCAGGAAAATGGCCGAGGGAGGCCGAGCATGCGCAGATTGAGATCGCAGCGGCCATTTTCCTGAAGCCGAGTTTGCAGATTGAGATCTCGGCTTCAGGAAAATGGCTGCCGCGATCTCCATCTGTGCACATGCGGCCTCCCGCGGCCATTTTCCTGAAGCCCTGGGAAGTAGAGTACTGAATCTGCGCACGCGCGGCCTCAGGAAGATGGCCGCCGCCACGGGGAACGCCGTGACTCACCCAGCTCTGCTGCTCTCCTTCGATACCGCCGCGGCATCACCTCAAATGTTTAAGGGACCCTGGCCGCCGCCACCGAGAAACTGATGATTAACACAGCTCTGCTGCTCTCCTTGGATACCGGGCCATGGCGTCACCCTACCCGAGGAAGTGACCGCACATCTGCCGCCGCCACAGCACTGCCGCAACCTCCCCATGGACACCAGGCAATGGCGTCACCCACCTCAGCAGGAAGGGACCCACCGCGCCTCAGCATCACCGCACCTCTGCTGACACCATGCCTGTGACCCTGCTCTGCCACTCCCTGCCCTCAGGTAAGAGATCTTAAATTCAGACAATAAGACGGATCCCCATCTTATAAAAACTTTTTTTCTGCAATTTTCACCCCAAATTTGGGGTGCGTCTTATGGTGCGGTGCGTCTTATAGTCCGAAAAATACGGGACCAGTATTGCAAGAACAAAGGGGCTTTCGCACCTGAGCTCCCAGACTCTGAGCTTCAAAGGGTTAGCAAATTGTCATTCTAAGTCGGTTGAATATTTCCTATGTACTGTATAGAGGGAGCAACTAGAGATACAGGATGTTTGAAATGTAAGGTCTTAGCCCCTAAAATAGCCCACCGTCCAGTCACAAACAGCAATTTTTAAATAGTCCAATCCAGGTTGTCCTGGAAACCCGAGCCCAGGATCAAGCATATAAAAGCTGGGCTGCACAAAAGAAATTTGTTGACATGTGGGGGCCTGCTTATGCTAGTTGTGATCCATAATTCATTTCTCCTTCCCTCAAGGAAACAGAAGTTAACTGTAGACAGAAACATGTAGTTATTTCTGTTATTGATCCCTTTTAATTTTAAAACTGTTTTGCATATTTATGTGTCATATTATTTTTGCATTTTTATATCTTTTCTTGTAAGCACTGTTTTTATATATTAAAGCTTACAAACTTCAATAAGTCTGGTCCTTGTATGCTCTAAAGAATCCATAGCCTTTCAGAGAGTGTGTGACTTTTTTTTCATTGTCTGACAGTAACATATTTTGAGGACTCATCACCCTGTGTGTTTGATGAGCGAAGCATCTTACATATCTGTGGTGTGTAGCCTGTGTTATGGCCGGGGTGGGGTGTGTTGGGGTGGGGAGGCATTTGGTTTATGCCCACTTCATACCCTGTAACAGAGGTTGAGTGCTGTATTGAGTGAGAGGAGATACATAAACCTTTGCAGACACACCCACGTATTCTGTACATGACAGACTACATCAGTTCTACCAATTCGAGGGCATGTTTGGAAATATCAGTTTGTGCAATAAAACTTGCTATTGGTTCAGAGGCAAAATAAATCTGACTGTTTATTGACTCAGTATGTAATAAAAGGAAAAATTTTCTCTGATACCTCTTTTTATAGCCTTGTCTTTTTTACCTACTATTCACAGTTTTAAATATTTTTTGCATTTATGTTCTGGAAGTCCCAGAATGTCTCAGCTATTTTTTGGATTGTTTTATGTTACATAATATTGTAAAACCAATAAAGAATGGAATTGGGTTGTAAAATATGCAAAAACCATGGAATAAACATTTTTACCTTAATATATACAGTAAACAAAAATATATACCTGCCCAGCATATGCTAATAATATACTTTTTGGGTACTTACTTGTACATGGAGCTGATAAATACGTGAACATTTTCCAGCACATGCGCCAAACTTGTTCACAAACTTTACGTCTTAACTCAAGTTTTGGTTACTGGTCAGCATTACCACCAAGTTATCAGCAGGGGTCACTCTAATAACATCATAAGGCTGAAAAAAAGAGACAAATCCTGTCGTTCCAAACTATTAGTGTGGGGGAAATACAGGTGTTTCTCACAAAATTAGAATATCATGAAATAAATAATTTCAGTTCTTCAATACAAAAAGTGAAACTCATATACCAAAAGTGAAACTCATATAACAGAGTGATCTATTTCAAGTGTTTATTTCTGTAATGTTGATTATGGCTTACAGTAAGTGAAAACCCAAAAGTCATTATTTCAGTAAATTAGAATAATTAACAAAAAAACACTTGCAAAGGCTTCCTAAATGTTTAAAAAGGTCCCTTAGTCTGTTTCAGTAGCTCCACAATCATGGGGAAGACTGCTGACTTGACAGATCTCCAGAAGGCAGTTATTGACACACTCCACAAGGAGGGTAAGCCACAAAAGGTCAATGCTAAAGAAGCTGGCTGTTCACAGAGTGCTGTATCCAAGCATATTAATGGAAAGTTGAGTGGAACGAAAAAGTGTGGTAGAAAAAGGTGCACAAGCATTCGGGATAGCTGCAGCCTTGAAAGGATTGTTAAGAAAAGGTCAATCAAAAATTTGGGGAGATTTGCAAGGAGTGGACTGCTGCTGGAGTCATTGCTTCAAGAGCCACCACACACAGAGGTATCCAGGACATGGCCTCCAAGTGTCGCATTCCTTGTGTCAAGCCACTCATGACCAAGAGACAACTCCAGAAGCGTCTTAACTGGACCAAGGAGAAAAAGAACTGGACTGTTGCTCAGTGATCCAAGGTGTTGTTTTCAGACGAAAGTAAAATTTGCATTTCATTTGGAAATCAAGGTCCCAGAGTCTGGAGGAAGAGTGGAGAGGCCACAATCCAAGCTGCTGGAGGTCTATTGTGAAGTTTCCACAATCAGTGATGGTTTGGGGAGCCATGTCATCTGCTGGTGTAGGTCCACTGTGTTTTATCAGGACCAAAGTCAGTGCAGCCATCTACCAGGAAATTTTAGAGCATTTCATGCTTCCCTCTGCCAACAAGCTTTTTGGAGATGGAAATTTCATTCCCCCACAGGACTTGGCATCTGTCCACACTGCCAAAAGTACCAATACAGACACACAAAATCTCTGTACAGCTCCATCCGCCAACATCTTGCCTTGGGGGTCACATTGTGGAGACGACTGCAAATCTGCACGCTGTGCTCATAACATTACAGGAATATCTACTATATAATTATCTAAGGGTCACTTCCGTCTGTCCTTCTGTCTGTCTGTCACGGATATTCATTGGTCGCGGCCTCTGTCTGTCATGGAAATCCAAGTCCCTGATTGGTCGCGGCAAAACAGCCATGACCAATCAGCGACGGGCACAGTCCGGTGACAAAATTGCCGCTCCTTCCTTCCCGCAGTCAGTGCCCGCTCCATAATCCCCTCCAGTCAGCCCTCACACAGGGTTAATGGCAGCGTTAATGGACCGCGTTATGCCGTGGTGTAACGCACTCCGTCAATGCAGCTATTAACCCTGTGTGACCAACTTTTTACTATTGATGATGCCTATGCAGCATCAATAGTAAAAAGATCTATTG
Organism: Ranitomeya variabilis; assembly: GCF_051348905.1. NCBI lineage: Eukaryota > Metazoa > Chordata > Amphibia > Anura > Dendrobatidae > Ranitomeya > Ranitomeya variabilis. The sequence continues at coordinate 68,644,397 of NC_135235.1, read as the reverse complement.
TTACAAATAATAATAATAAAAAAAAGGTTATTCTCACCTTCCGACGCCGCAGCTGTCCTAGGCAGTGCAAGCTGCAGGTTCCGGTGCCAACTAAGCTATGCGAGAAGGACCTGCCATGACGTCACGGTCATATGACCGCGACGTCATCACAGGTCCTGCGCTCATACCAACCCTGGGACCGGAAGCTGCCGCGTGCACCGCACACAGGCACCAGGACTTCAAGGGGCCTTCGGAAGGTGATTATATGTTTATTTTTTATTTTAAGTCTTTTTTAACCACGCATATAGTGGCCACATTGCTATATACTACGTGGGCTGTGTTATATACTGCGTGGGCTGTGTTATATACTACATCTCTGTGCTATATACTATGTAGCTGGGCAATATACAACGTGACTGTGCAATATACAACGTGGCTGTCCAATATACTATGTAGCTGTGCAATATATTACGTGCTCTGTGTTATATACTACATAGCTGTGTAATATACTATGTGGCTGTGCAATATACTGCGTGCTCTGTGTTATATACTACGCAGCTGTGCAATATACTACGTGGCTGTGCAATATACTACGTGCTCTGTGTTATATACTACGTAGCTACGCAATATACTATGTGGTTGTGTCGGTTCTGTTATATACTACGTCGACTGTGCAATATACTGCGTAGCTATGCAATATACTACGTGGCTCTGCTATATACTACGTAGCTATGTTATATACTACGTGGCTCTGCTATATACTACGTCGCCGACCAATCTACTACATAGCTGTGCAATACACTACGTGACTGTGTTATATACTACGTGCCTGTGCAATATACTACGTGGCTCTACAATACACTACGTGGCTGTGTTATATACTACGTGCCTGTGCAATATACTACGTGGCTCTACAATACACTACGTGGCTCTGCTATATACTACGTGGCTGACCAATATACTACATACCTGTGCAATACACTACGTGGCTGTGTTATATACTACGTAACTCTGCTATATACTACGTACGCTGTGCTACATACTACGTAGCTCTGTTATATACTACGTAGCTATGTTATATACTACGTCGGTTGTGTTATATACTACGTGACTGTGCAATATAGTATGTGGACTGTGCTATATACTACCTACATATTCTAGAATACCCGATACGTTAGAATCGGGCCGCCATCTAGTTACAGTAATAACCGGCCAGTGATGGCGTGTCATAGAAATGTTGGCAAAGCCGGCATGCTGTATTTATATATTATGCGATAATTGTGTTTCTTGTAAGACTTGCGTCTCCCATCTGCTTATTTTCTTGGACGAAATTGCAGTTTGAAAATTACTGTAGACATACGAGGCTAAAAATCCACAGCATTAATCATAGCTACAGTATCGCACATTTTATGATTAATATTCAGCTTTTCTAGGAGATAGCAGATTGTGGGGGCTGCAGCACACTGTAACCAGTATAGCGCCATACATTGTGTGGTGGCCTTGAATGGCGCGGGATCTATCTCCCATTTATTGAAACAGTAACTAAACTTCAATTTTTCAAATAACTTTGTCCTGAATGGAAAGTTATAAAACAAATCACTTTTTAGGGGATTTGACTTCATTTTTGTAAAAACTTTGCGTGTAGATGGTTTCCATAACCCCTGCTTTTCTATTTCCCCGCCTTCAGCTGCATTGATAACAGAACGTACTCATTTGGAGTACTGATGATGGCAGTGAAAGTGTCTCTGAGCCAGAGTGAGATCAGAGTTTGAGCTGAGTGCCAGGATGCAAAAATCGTATTCCAGGTGTAGAGATGATGGAGAACTTAATTTCTCCATCTTCTCCATTGTCTGTACCCTCTTAAATCAGACTGCACTCGGATGACATCCAAGTGCAGTCTGATGTATTACGCACACCCATAGACTTGGATGGGTGCGCGTGATCCGATTTGCGGAGGCACTTGGAGCATGCTGCAATTTCTTTATCATGCCGAATCAGCATGAGAAAAAAAAATGCAGATCTGCCATTTTTACTGCAGCTTATGTGCCTGACCTCATAGGTCCTGTGAGGCTACTGCACAGGCACGATATCTCAGTTTGCTATGTGGCTGACGCTTCACATCAATCAAAGCAAGAGGATGCGATTAGGAGCAGAAAGGAGGGACAGACGCCGCAGCGAGGACGCCCATCGGACCGGTTCATCCTCATTTATATACAGCGCGGCAGCATATCAAATAGTATTTTTGGGGGTACACGGGGGGAGTCAGGAGCTGATAGACACATTTGTGGAATGCAGCACAGGGACAGTTAAAGGTGGTGCCATTTGTTCATAGGCTCAAAAATTGGTGACCCGTTCCCTTTAATGGGAGAATTTGTAAAGTTTGTAACTTCTTTATGCGTCTTTTTTTCTGAGCTCCTCTGTTGACGGATTCTTAGTTAACTCTCCCTGCAGTCAGCAATGGACAGTGCAACACAGAGGCTACAGATGAAAAACTGTGCACAATCTTGAATGAAAAGCAACTGTAAAAAAAAAACAAAAAAAAACTTTTAGCCCAAATTATATGGATGTAAAAAAAAAATGTCCTGAAAGCTGCTCATATCCTGTGATGCAATCAAAAAGACTTTACAAAGCAGCATTATATTGTCCTAATAGGGCGAGGGCACACATATAAGCTGCAGTAAAAATGGATTTTGTTCTATGTTAAATATATGAAGACATTTATCTTGGAAGCACTCAGTTTGACGACCTGCAGATCTTCCCCCAGGAATAAGAATTTCCTTTACAAGATGCGATCTGGAAACTTTACAAGAATCTGCTTATTGATCATATTGGCTGGACTATTCCTAGAGAGTATTTTCTTTATTGTGTATTAATGGTAGCGGTGTATCCTATCACAACCATATCGCATATCTCTATCGCATGTTTTGTATGGATTTGCAATCACGTTTTTGTTCTTTCATTTGTAACTAATCTGGCTTATAATTCCTGGTTAAAGGGAATCGGTCGCCCCAAAATGCATTTTAAATGGGCTACACAGTGTTGTAGGTGACTTGGCTCCTGTAACAACCTGGTACAGTTGTTGTGAAAATTACTTGTAATTCATGTGCAAATGGGGAGGCTTCAGTGCACCCTTGGTGTGGCCAAGAGTTTGCTGCATGGATAAAACTTCTCATTTGCATACTGGGGTCCTTTTTTGCTTCTGATTGACATTGCTCACTTTCCAGAACAGTCACTGTCCAGGGCCGGATTTAAGAGGTGGGTGGCCCAGGGCCCATTTTGGAGGGAGGCCCATTTTTCAAGGTGTTCCAACACTTTTTCAAGGTGTTGCAATATGTAATGCAAAAACACTAAATGAAACGAACGCAAGATTATTTACAAAATTCATTTACGCAGAGTAATTCAGGTAAAATCATTCATTTTTTATAATCCAGACACTTTCCTTGATTTTCGTGCTGCAAAATCGCTAATGATGTCACTAAAGTCCAATTCACGCAGTACATCTGACTCGATGCTCATGATAGCCAAAGTTACAAGTCGTTCCTGCTTCATGGATGTCCTTAATCGGTTTTCAACTAATTTAAGTTTTGAGAAGGAACACTCACCACTGCAGTTTGTTACCATCAAAATTAGATATATCCTTAGAGCTATCTCAATATTTGGGAAAGTGTCCTGCACACCCTTTTCCATGATAAGCTTCTACATGAAAAGTTCAGTGCTGATATCTTTTGGCTCCTCGTCTGTGAATAAATAGGCAAATGTTACAAACTGACACAGTTCATCGATAAATGTAATGACCAAGTCATCTGAATAAGACCTGAAGAGTTGTTCTGCTGTGGCCTTAAGCTCGTCTGAAGACAGTTCTTTCAGATGGCTAAAAAACCTAAATTTGCTTGATATATCTTTATATGCTTGAAGACGTTGGTCAAGAGAAGCGATAAACTCATCAATGATAGGCAAGAAAGTTTCTGTTCTGTATTTTTCAGAAGGGCTGAGTTGGACTTCTTCCGTATAGCCATAATCCGATGGATTGAGACACACGTTTCGGCGCCTGTGTCGAGTTATCGTCTGAACATACTCAGATAAACCAGACAGCTCTGCGCCTTGCTTCTCATAAATTTTGAAGGAGTCACGCTTTGATATGACATAGATCATACTCACCCACCGCGACACTGCGAAGATTAAACCACTTCACCTCTGGATCTTCAGTGACTGAAGATCCAGAGTGAAGTCCTGCCGCGCTCCGCGGTGGATAATCCTCTTCTCGCGCCGACATCGTGGCTCTGCCTCCTTCCTCGAAGGTAGCTGAACAAACTCTCATCTGATCTCATCCGAGGGAGCGATCATATAGCTGAATAGGTAGCGCCTAGAAGCTTCTGTTGGGATCGGAGAAGGTTGCCGCATGCCATAAGCTAAGCATTAGGTACAGGGAGGGTACTAAGGAAGTCTGGCTAGGGTAGCCAGGTCAGTGGATGCTGATGCAGGTCAAGTGCCATGACTCTGCCTCTCTGCGCCAGCCACTGAGATGTAGGACAGTAGCCAGGTCCCTACACTTTCAATGTTAAATGTTCCTTATCATTAGAAACAGTTCACAGCAAAGAGACGTGTATTTTACATGTTTTGAGATATTTATCCCTATATTGGTGGGAGGTCCCCGCTTGGTGGGTGGCCCAGGGCCCGGGTCCCTTGGGCCCCCCTAAATCTGGGTCTGTCACTGTCTGAATGCTGCCGGTGTGCTTGTGACCACTGCGTGCACACACATTCTTCTGCCTGCCTCCTATCTTCTGACGCTGGGTGCTCCACCAATATTCCCCCTAAGTGCAGCAAAGAAAAGGAGACAGGGAGGAGAAAGCACGCGCATCAGCAACATTCAGACGGTGCTTGCTCTTGGAAGGGAGCAAAGTCAATCAGAAAGGGAGTGATGGATTCCCTTTAATGTGTAGATTTGACCATAGCGGGCTTCTTGCCAGAGCAGACAGCTGAAGCAAAAAGCAGCTCCCACTCCGGCAGACTGGATCCGGCCATAAATTATATGGTCTGTAGTTAATATGAATGGTGGACATGTAATAGCAGGTGATCTCTGCAGGGAAATGCATGGCTGGCCGCAGCTCAATAACAGCTGATCAATGAGAGTTTACGTTCTAGTAGAACAGTGATTACACAATCATTACACAAAGGTTCTACAAGCAGTACAGTTTTTGTATAATTTTCCTTGACTTTTTTTTGTCTTAAAAAAAAGGAGTGAATAAAAAATGACCCGAGAATGCTAGAAATACTGCTAAAAATATGATGCTCCCCAAAAAAACCTTTGTATGATAGAAGCCTCTCAAAATGTTTCCACGTTCTGATTTTGACTCTATGAACAAATTTCCATTCGGCCATTCACTACAACAGAGTGTGTATCATTTTCTTGGAGTTTTCCTTGAAAGGGAAACAGTTATCACGGAAATGCTGTACAATTTATGATCGGCATGTAATATAGCAGCTGGAGCTATGTATATTGAATGTATGGTTGAGGGAAAAGATTCAGTAAAACTTTCATTGAACTCCCTGCTCATTCTGGGCTTAGGAGTCAAGTGGGCAGTCCTAGTAAGTGATTGACAGCCTTCCCTGCATGAAAGTACAGACACAGCGCTGTCATTCATGGATTACGACTGTCTCCTTGACTCCTAAGCCCAGGATACTCAGGTGCGTCAGTGAAAAAAATACAAATACATAACAAATAAGACAAACTTACAAAAATAAATAACAAAATAAAATAAAAAAGTTATGCTGAACAAAACCTATATATCAGTCTGCTCATCTTCTCCTGCTCTACAGCATTTTACTGGTGCATTGTTTAATGTGACATGCAACTTTTACACTGCAGGGACCAAGCCTAATTTGAGAGGCAGTCTGCCATAATGTTACTCACCTGTCCTGGCTCCAGCGCTGGGCTTTGCTTCCACCTTCCCCTATAATAATAATTTTTATTTATTTAGCGCCAACATATTCCGCAGCACTTTACAATTAAGCGGGGACATGTACAGACAATAGATTCAATACAAGTTAAGACAATTTAAACAGTGACATTAGGAGTGAGGTCCTTGCTCGCAAGCTTACAATCTACAAGGAAATGGGGGGACACAATAGGTGAAAAGTGCTTGTTATTTCAGGTCTGGCAATTATAATAAATAGGGATTTTCATATAAGGCTGCATGATCCGGTCATCAGCCCGTGTGTTTAAGTGCAATAGTCAAGTATCAAGTGCAGCTATCATGTGCATGGAGGGTGAGGAGACAGATGAATAGTAGGGTGCAGATTTAGAATAATATTTGGAAGGAGGGAACAGGGCAAAGTTAGTTTACTGAGTAGTTGGTGTGGTAGGCTTGTTTGAAGAAATGGGTTTTCAAAGCGCACTTGAACAGGTCGGGGCTAGGTATCAGTCTGATCATCTGGGGAAGTGCATTCCAGAGAGCTGGCGCAGCACGAGAGAAGTCTTGGAGATGGAGCTGTGAGGTTTGGATTACGGGGGATGTTAGTCTTAGGTGCTATGGCTAGATCCCCGTTCTAGTGTGTCAGTTTTCTGCAGTATCTTGGAACGCACCTCCGATGTTGTCATCCAAAGTCTTTTAAGACTGGTTCAGGTGAGTGTGTGCCATCTGAGTATACAGGTAGCAAGTGCATGTTACGACCCACGTGCCATACAGGAGATTAGCCGTATGTTCCATTCTGCTCTGCTACAAACCAGATGCCTGATTGTCTACTCTGCTCTTCTGTTCCTGAGTTCTACCTACACATCCAGCTTTCTGCTACAACAACTTGCCTAATTATCTATCAAGGTACTTGTTTGCATACTTATCTCCGTTGTTCCAAGGTGATGTCCACACACCTTTGCTGCTTCAAGCTACCTGCCAACCCACTTGTCTTTGCTAATCCAAGGCGCTGTCTGCACACTCAACTCTGTTGCATCAAAAGGCTTGCTTGCCTTTTCATCACTGATGATCCAAGGTGATGTCCGTACACTCAACTCCATTGCATCAAGTTCCTGCTTGCATTCTCGTCTCTGCTGATCCAAGATACTGTCCACGCACTCATCTGTGTGGTATTAAGGTGTCTGCTTGCCTCCTCATCTCTACTGATCAATGGTGCTATCCACAAACTTGGATCCACTGCATCTTGCACTTCCAACTCCGCTTATCCACGTCCTGTTCTGCATACAGGTTCTCCATTTCCCCCTCAATCCAAAGACATATTGATAAGAAATTTAGGTTGTGAGCCCAAATGGGGATAGCGATGATAATGTCTGTAAAGCGCTGGGGAATTAATGGCTCTGTATAAGTGAGTAAAATAAATATGTGGACATGACGATCTGTTCGAAGAGAGATCAGGAGTGGAATTTGCAGTGGGGCCCAGGATCTTTTTGCTACACCTTTGATGGACATATACAAATGACAGATATGATATTGTTTGTCACATTTAAGTTCTGTATTGTTTGTAGATACTTCTGCTTTTTTTATATATATAATTTTATGCGAATTGTTTATTTATGGATTTTATATCCTCCAGCAAATAATCTCAATGTTTCTCTGATGTTCTGGGGATGATGCGTTTTATATTGATGGATTATCCTTAGGGCTGCATTTAGAGTTTATGCAGCTGTAGGCGATGCTTGTCTGCCAAATGAACTCTGCTGGAGAAGAAAGACGCTAGCAACAAAGTCAGGTCAGCAAAGATGAAGAACTGTTGTATTACTTTATATGAAATGTTCTGCGAGGCAAAATACATTCCTCAGATCTTAGCAGGAAAAGAAATCAAAAACAGCAATATTCCCAGTTTCTAGAGATGACTCAGTGAACCTTTCCTACATGAACATTATAAAATAGTTGAGGGGTTTCCAGCCACTTAACATTTTTCAAAAACTAATTAGAGAGCTAGAAAATAATAAAAGAAGTCATAACATACCAATCCCCTGCTGCTTTCTTTCTGACACTCTATGATGTTTCAATGACATGCAACTGCAGGGGATCAGTAAGGTGACCACTTCAAGGGACTGGAATAACTCTAAAAAGGACACGTTTCCATTTTTAACAATTAAGGCTATTTATGTTTTTTCAGTGTATTACATGCAATATGTGATAAAATAAAAAAATACATTTCTGCAATTGAGTTTGGTTAATATTTAATATCCTGACTTATGACAAAAGTCTGTAGCTGCTGTGTGTGACTGCAGACTGCCAAATTCCCTGGTGCCCCCCATGCTAATTGTCGGTTATGTGACCGCAATTATATGATTTGTGCACTTGTGGTGTCCACCAGACTCATTCAGCTTCTCAAAATCAGTGAATTGAAAGAAGCCTCTGAATCTAGCCAGCCACTGACTACTGTTGGGGGAATACTGGGTAATCATGACAGCGTGCACATTGCACACCATCACGATTCAGTGGACTGCAATCCAGGGCCATATTTAGAGTTTCTGCTGCCCTAGGCACTTTTAGTGCTGCCTCCCCCTTTGGTGAGTATGACACTATCGGCAGTGACTTTAGCAAGAATCGCTGATGTGAAAGTCGCCTTTTGCAGCAGATCCGGCAGTTTTTCTGCATCTGCCGAGTAACGGATCATTTACAGCAACACTGCGTTTGGCCTCATTCATTCCCTATGGGATTTGCGGCACTTGCCGTGATCTGGCAAATGCGGTACCATACCTCCCAACTTTTGAAGAAGGGAAAGAGGTATAAAGTTTGCGACGCGCGTAGTGCGCCGCTGCAAATTTTAGGCCACGCCTCTGACCACACCCATTTCACAACTAGTCACACCCATATCCACGTCCCAACCACACCCATTTAGCACTGCTGATCACACTGTTTCATAAACAATAATGATAAACAAAAAAAAATATGGCCACAGTGCTCCATACTGTATAATGGCCACACATGATGGTCAATACTGTATAATGGCCCCACATGATGCTCAATACTGTATAATGGCCGCACACAGTTCTCCATACTGTATAATGACCCCACATTATGCTCAATACTGTATAATGGCCACACATGATGCTCCATACTCTATAATGGCCACACATGATGCTCCATACTGTATAATGGCCACACATGATGGTCAATACTGTATAATGGCCACACATGATGCTCTATACTGTATAATGGCCACACATGATGCTCCATACTGTATAATGGCCACACATGATGCTCCATACTGTATAATGGCCACACATGATGCTCCATACTGTATAATGGCCACACATGATGCTCAATACTGTATAATGGCCCCACATGATGCTCCATACTGTATAATGACCCCACATGATGCTCAGTACTGTATAATGGCCCCACATGATGCTCAATACTGTATAACAGCCACACATGATGCTCCATACCCTATAATGGCCACACATGATGATCCATATTGTATAACGGCCACACATGATGCTCAATACTGTATAATGTCCCCACATGATGCTCAATACGGTATAATGGCCCCACATGATGCTCCATACTGTATAATGACCCCAAATGATGCTCAATACTGTATAATGGCCCCATATGATGCTCAATACTGTATAATGGCCACACAAGATGCTCCATACTGTATAATGGCCACACATGATGCTCCATACTGTATAATGGCCGCACACAGTTCTCCATACTGTATAATGACCCCACATAATGCTCAATACTGTATAATGGCCACACATTATGCTCTATACTGTATAATGGCCCCACATGATGCTCAATACTGTATAATGGCCACGCATGATGCTCCATACTGTATAATGGCCCCACATGATGCTCAATACTGTATAATGGCCCCACATGATGCTCAATACTGTATAATGGCCACACATGATGCTCCATACTGTATAATGGCCACACATGATGCTCCATACTGTATAGTGACGACATATGATGCTCAATACTGTATAATGGCCCCACATGATGCTCAATACTGTATAATGGCCACACATGATGCTCCATAGTGTATAATGGCCACACATGATGCTCCATACTGTATAATGGCCCCACATGATGCTCAATACTATATAATGGCCCCACATGATGCTCAATACTGTATAATGGCCACACATGATGCTCCATGCTGTATAATGGCCACACATGATGCTCCATACTGTATAATGACCACACATAATGCTCAATACTGTATAATGGCCCCACATGATGCTCAATACTGTATAATGGCCACACATGATGCTCCATAGTGTATAATGGCCACACATGATGCTCCATACTGTATAATGGCCGCACACAGTTCTCCATACTGTATAATGACCCCACATGATGCTAAATACTGTATAATGGCCACACATTATGCTCTATACTGTATAATGGCCACACATGATGCTCCATACTGTATAATGGCCACACATGATGCTCCATACTGTATAATGGCCACACATGATGCTCCATACTGTATAATGACCCCACATGATGCTCAATACTGTATAATGGCCACACATGATGCTCCATAGTGTATAATAACCCCACATGATGCTCAATACTGTATAATGCCCCCCTCCCATCTTGTATGCATGGCTCATCTCCCTCCCATTCTGTATGCATGGCTCATATCCCCCTCCTGTATGCATGGCTCATCTCTCTCCCATCCCATCCTGTATGCATGGCTCAAATCCCCCCCTCCTGTATGCATGGCTCATCTCCCTCCCATCCCATCCTGTATGCATGCTCATATCCCCCCCTCCTGTATGCATGGCTCATCTCCCTCCCATCCCATATGCATGGCTCATATCCCCACCCCCCTCCTGTATGCATGGTTCATCTCCCTCCCATCCCATCTTGTATGCATGGCTCATATCCCCACCCCCCCTCCTGTATGCATGGCTCATCTCCCTCCCATCCCATATGCATGGCTCATATCCCTGCCTGGCCTCCTGTATGCATGGCTCATCTCCCTCCCATCCCATCCTGTATGCATGGCTCAAATCCCCCCCCTCCTGTATGCATGGCTCATCTCCCTCCCATCCCATATGCATGGCTCATATCCCCCCTCTCCTGTATGCATGGCTCATCTCCCTCCCATCCCATCCTGTATGCATTGCTCATATTCCACCCTCCTGTATGCATGGCTCATCTCTCAAACCCCCCCGCGCCCGCTCCCGCTCCCATCTTGCATGGCTCGGCTCCCCGTCCTCTTTCATCCACCACGTCCCCCCGTCCCTCATACTCACCTTTCCCACACCGCGCAGCCGCGCCGAACATCCCTCTAGCTCTGTGCCGACTCCCGGCGCAGAACCTTTTCCCTGCGTGAGCGGTCAGGTGGTACCACTCATTAAGGTCATGAATATGCCTATATTCATTACCTTAATGAGCGGTACCACGTGACCGCTCACTCAGGACGAGCTGCAGGCGCTGAGACCAGGCATCGCTGGAGCAGGGTGAGTATGACATCTTCAAGGAGGGTGGGAGGCAGGCAGGGAGGCAGGCAGGCGGGGGGCGGTCGGGCGGCTGGGGAGTGCTTGGGGGCATTTGGTCGGGAGGTGACCCAGGACTTAAATAAAAAAAAAAAATAAAAAAATAAATTGCTCAGGTGCCGCCTCCCGCATCGTCCCACCCTAGGCTCATGCCCTCAAGTGCCTAGTGGCAAATACAGCCCTGCTGCAATCCCATAGAGTGACTGCCAAGCTCGAACAATACTTTAACTGAGTTTCTTCTGGAAACCGAATACTTACAATGCACGAAAAAATGCTAAGGTGATCTGATCACAGCTTTAAAATGGTCTTTCTCATAGAGATTGCCCCTTTTGCAAATGAAACTTGCCCAGTAAGAGATTGTCATGGCATTTTTTTGACACCCTCTCGTGTACTCTGCATGCTGAACTTTTTTGATTGCCAGCTTTACACTGTGTATATGCAGAAAGCTGACAATCAGTGGTGGATCGGGGTTATACGTAGCTCATAAATATGAAGTACTGTATCACAGCAGGTTTACTAGTGCCCTAGTGATAATCTTCCACTGATAAAACAATGATTTTATCAAAACTACACTAAGCAGCCCAGTAAGTGACATATCACTGGAATTAGGGTCTCTACCTCTAGATCATGCGCTCTCAGATTAGATGTCAAAAACCTGGTGACAGATTCCTTCTAAACCCCATTTGACTGTCAGAGTCTTCAGATTTTGGTAAAAAACTCTGAAGAGGAAATAAACGCAAATGTCAAAGTGGGCTGATGGCTGCAGTACATAACCAGCTTGAATTTGACATTCTGTTTTGTTTTTTTTTTAAACTAAAAAATTATAATATAAAGCAAATCTGCATCTAAAAGTGAAAATGACAATTTCTGTGTTATCTGCATTATCATGTTACTTTATTGCAGAAGCTGCCAGCTTTGATTTATATGATTCTTTTACTTTCATCGTTATGTGGTTGCTTCCTGAAGAAGTGCCTGTCACTTTGAAATGCGTTGAATAAAAACCTCATTTTTAATAAATTCCTGTGAATTGATGTCTTCAATAATCGGCAGCGCGGGAGGGATCCACAAATTCTCCATATCTTCATTCACATTGATTTGACAACCTGTGGATCCGCAGCATCTGAACAACGATTCAAAAGGACATAAGATCATGGATCGGGTCAGCACAATCTGATAAAGAGCATTTTTAATTGTTTGTTGGATACGACCCTATTTGTGCTACTTTCTCCCTATTTTTCATCACTGTGTGCAGAGTGAATTGTGGTTTCCTGATTCATCTATCAATAGATGTAACGTATAGCGGCAGATCCTATCCCATACAGCCAGTGTCGGTCTGGGGTGCCAAGGGCCCACCAGTAACCAACTCCAAAATGCAAATGTGAAGTTATCCTCAACCATAAATTTATATAACAATGAACTGAGTAGATTGTTAAATGAATAAGATGCCACCTTTGTCTGTACGTAGTGATTCATGTATATTGTGCCGAGTACTGCTCATATAAGAGGGCGGTGGCCCACTCCTGCACAGTGGCCCACCGGAGGATTCTCCTGTTCTCCTGTGGGCCAGTCCGAGACTACATACAGGACCCATTTATGAACAGCGGCTTTTCTTTTTTTTACTAATATCAGAATTGATCCAAAACGGAACATAATAGAAAAATCTTGGCAGGATCAAGAAATTAAAATTGGGTGGGGAGTATAAGGGTACGGAGGACTGTCAGAATACTAAAAACAAATGGTGCCGCTCAGCTATCAGTGCAAAAAATGGAAAAGTATCATAGAAACAACATAGAAAAAGAGTATAGTGGTATTCACCATGATAATGAAAATTATCTTTATTACAATATAAAACATTTCTGCAGATTGGAAGTATGCAAGGTGCAGTCAGACAACGGCCGCTTCGTGTATCCAAATGCAGACCCATAAGACCCATAAAAGTGAAATGCCCGTCGTCTGACTCCCCACCCAATTTTAATTTCTTGCTGTTTCTATTGTCTTAGGTTCACTTTTATGCCACCTCTGATATATAGTGAGAACAGCCGCTGTTCATAAATGGGTCCGGTGTGGGATAAGATCTGCCGCTTTACATGTCACATCTATTGATAGATGAATCAGGAAGCCACAATTTATTCTGCATCCAGTAATGAAAGTAATAAAAGTATATAAATCAAAGCTGATGACATCTGCAATACGGTAACATAATAATGCAGAGCATACAGAAATTGTCATTCCTACTTCAAGATGCAACTTTGCTTTATATGATTTTTTCAATTAGTGTAAATGGGATTTTTTTTTATTAAAAAAAAAAAACAAAACAAAAAAACCCCCAGAAAGTAAAATTCACGCAGGTTATGTACTGCAGCCATCAGCCCTCTGCGACATATGCAGAAAAATAACACTTGTGTCTATGGTCGATTATATTCCATAATGATTAGAGATACATATAGCTGCTTCTTATCTTTGCTTCTTCTCCACCATTGAAGAAAAGAGGTGAATGTTCCTCATAAATACACATTTCTACCCAGAGGACATATTTTTATCTTATTAATGCAAAAAATTGTTAATGTCGCTTTATGCCCCATTAATGTTCATGGGTAATTTGGCATATACAGAACTTTTTATGTTCGACAGTATATCAGACATGTAGTGTGAAAATCAGATTGATGAAGCCGAGTCATACACTAAATGGATGAAAGTATTGGGACACACCACTTAATCACTGAATTCTACTCCTCATTCTGTCCTATTTCCCTGGTGTATAACCTCTCCATGCCGTCTGCCTTTACTAACAAGTATGAAGAATGACATATTGTAAGAGCTCACGGATACCAGCGCGGTCCTGTAATAGGAGCCAACAGTGTAACAAGTCAGGTCATGACATTTCTTCCCTCCTAAATATTCCATAATCAACCGTGAGTGATATTATTGAAAATTGGAAGAAGCCGGAGGAACTCAGCCACAAAGTGGAGACCATGTAAAGTTACAGATCGGGGTCACCGAGTGCTGAGGAGCAGAGGGCAGAAAAGTCATCAACGCTCTGCTGACTCCATAATTGCAGAATCCAAATTTTTCTTGGTATTGACATCAACACAAAAAAGTGCCCCCCCCCCCCCCTACTTTGTGGCACAGGATTTCCATGGACATGTAGGTGCTTGCAGCCTTATATTACCAAGCACAATGACAAGCATCAGATGGAGTGGTGTAGAGCCACCACTACTAGACTCTGGTGCAGTGGAAATGTGTTCTCTAGAGTGACAGATCACACTTATCTATCTGGCATCTGATGGACTAGTCTGGGTTGGGGGAATGGCAGAAGAACATTATCTGCCTGACTGGATTGTCCCAGCAATAAAGGTGGAAAGGGGAAATTGCTATGGGGCTGTTTTTCAGGGGTCGGCCTCTGCCCCTTAGTTCCAGTGAAGGGAAAATCTTAATTCTTCAGCCTACAATTAATTTTGGACATTCGTGGCTTCCAGCTTTGTAAGAACACTTTGGAGAAGGCTTTTTTCCGTTCCTATTGACCGCGTATCATTGCAAAGCTCATAAGACATGACTGGGAGCACATATTCCAAACCTCAACCCCATCCCACACCTTTGAGATTAACTATAATGAAGATTGTGATCCAGGAACTCTGGTCCATCACCAGGGTCTGACCTCACAAATGCTCTTCTGGATGGATGGACAAACATTCCCACTAACATCCTCAAAATTTTGTAGAAAACATTTCTGTAAGACCGGAGGCTGTTATAGCTGCAAGTACAGCTCCATATTAAAGGGGTTGTCCACTGCATTAACATTAATTATGGATTCTTAGGATAGGTCATCAATGTCTGACTGGTGGAGGTGGGACACTAAGCACCCCCGCCGACTAGCTGTTCTCGTTGTCAGCAGGAGCTGCTCAGTCACAGAGCTGCACAGCACAGCCCCGACGATGGAATAGTGGCCGAGGCCGGGTACTGCACCTTCACCCCCTATTGATGTCAATACGAGGCGGATGTGCAGTACTCCACGGCAGCCACTATACAGCAGACAGAGCTGCTTTTTGCCCGGCAGTTCTGGCTACTGATGACACAGAGAATAGCTGATCCATGGGGTGCTTAGATCAGACATTGATAACCCATCCTAAGCATAGGCCATCAATCTTAAAGTAGTGGACAGCCTCTTTAATGCCTATGGATTTAGAATGGGATGTCATAAAACCTCCTGTAGGTGTAATCTGTAAGTGATACCATAATTTGGTCCATACAGTGAATATGAAAGGCAGGGTTGCAATCAGTATGGGCAATGTAGCTGTAGCATAAGTGGTTGTAAGTCAAGGTTAGACCACAAGCTATGTTACTTGAAAGAATATGTGTATATGACACTGCTGCTATAGCCAATTCTATCCGTACGGCACCAGCCACAAGATCTCGGCTATATTCCCTAATACTAACTTCTCACATCAACTTCAATGTGATTATTGTGTCACTTTTCTCCTACTGGATGCTCCATATTCTGGTGACTACCACTGAATGAAGCCGACTGCAGGGACTGAAGTCCTAGGCATAATAAAGTCCACACTATCGAACAAGTCAACCTCAGATCTCTACAAACCAGCCCTGCCAATCTAACCATGGCACAGAAAACCCACTCACGGGTACGCTAGGTCATCTTTATGTGATTATAGATGAACTATTTCCGTTATAAGGACTTTTATCGGTGGCAATCGTTTTATTGTGTATATTTTCTGGCATTTTTTTCCAGGATGGCACAATTAAGGTGAGATTATAACTGCTGGTGTATAACTGCTAACATAATCTCATCCTTATATCTACACTGTAGAGACTAAAATGCATTTTTGTATGCCCATCATTTTCAGTGTAAAGAACACTGCTGCTGTGCTACACACTTTTTCTATAGAATTGGTGACCTGTTTGTTTCGTTTCCCTTTATAGTCCTGTGGATACTGATGTCAGCACTGCTACTTCTCTATAGACCTGTTTTTTTTTTCCCTCCTGTGCCCATGTGATGTATTACTGACATTGGTAGAAATTCCTAACACTGTTGTTATTGATGCTGTTTTTGCATTTGCTCAAGGTTTTGCTAGAATTTTTATAACAGGTTGTTATATGTGCTGTACACATTCCCTTTTAAATATATAACATCATTGTATAATATCTAGGGTCTAAGGGGTAGCGTTTCTCCTTATGGAGAGTGACATACCAGCTGGCTTGTCAAGGTAAGGAGTCTTATTCACAGCCCGAAACACCGTGTCTGCGAATTGAGATACTGATTTAGTTTTTATCCTAAGTCATATTGCACGACTCGTTAAAGGGTTGATTGTGACTTGTAGGATCGCTACTTACAACAGGTGGCGCTATAGAGTTTGTCCTCTTTTTCTTAGAAGAGGCAATTTGCATGTATAATATCCAATAATATTCATTAATTGGACTATATGTAGGGCACTCATTTAGTGGCATCTCTGTATTAGACATTGATACTTTCCAATATGTGCAGTGATGTACCTACTTTGTACGTCTCCTCTGTAGTAAAATCTAGACTGCAGAACTATATTCAAGACTTGAGCTTTTTTTAGGTGTACTACTGCACCTGTAGCAAAATGTAGACTGCAGAACTATATTCAAGACTTGAGCTTTTTTCCCATCTTACATACTATAGAATTAAAGAGATTGTGTTGAAACTTTACATTGAAGGCCTATACTTAGGATAGTTGTGTTAGTAGAATATACAGCACTCCTAGAAATGAGATGAGTAGCCCAAGTAGGGTTCCAACCTGTTGAATGCAGTAGAACTTGACACTTTTAATGGGCAATGTTTATAGTTGTGTTTAATGTTTTGATCCTGCATATGGACCTTCATCAGTATAGTTCTGATGAAGGTCCATATGTAGGATCAAAATGTTAACCACAACTATAAGGATTGCCTACTAAAAGTGTTTCTAGTCACCGCAACTTTTTGAGTGCCAAGTTCTTTTTACTGTGTACTATACTTAGGATAGGTCCTCAATATCAGATTTGTGGGAGAATGACCCCCGGCAACCTCGCCGATCAGCTGTCCCCATTGCTGGCCAGTAGTGCCAGATGTGGAGCTTCACAGCACTGTTTCGTTAACTGTATAATGGCTGTGTTGGATACTGTGTAAGGAGATGGACATACTGCCCACGTTCCCCCTTGAAGACACGAGTATTGTAATGTATATTGTGACATGCGTTATCAGTGACACTTGTATTTTGTCTGACAGTAGGGAGAGTTAGGGTTAATAATTGGGATTAGCCCAGAGTGGAAGGGGCTAAACTGAAGGGACAGAGACAGTTTCCTGTCAGGAAGTGAGTTAGGGCTTAGCCTGCAGCAGAAACAGACCTATGGTCTGATCAGTAAGCAGAGTCGCACGACGAGGGTGACCCTGACGTGAATGGAGACCAAAGGAATGGATAGCGAGATCCACAAAAGAGGCACGAGAAAGTAACAGAAGGTGTGAGTGAATATCTAGGTATGCAAATTGTCTCTTCAGAGAGGAAGAGGACTAGAACTCTAGTGCCACCTATTGGAAGTAGCAATCCTAACAGTCAATGTCGACCCTTTAATGAGCCTTGTCACATAACTTAGGATAAAAGCCAAACCAGAATCTCGATTTGCAGACACTGTGTTTCGGATTACTGCCCCTCGTCTGTGCAAAGTGGAGATCTGGTTTGGCTGATTGAAAGGCGTCTGACCGGGATCTAAGAAGTATCATTTCTCCTTGCGGAGCGTGACATGATAAGCATGTTGAGGTGAGGAGACTTAAAGCTTTAGTCCTCTTCCTCTCTGAAGAGACAATTTGCATATTTCCCAGAGGAGCATTGTGACTTTATGTCTCCTCACCTCGACATGCTTAACATGTCACTCTCCGCTAGGAGAAACGATACTTCTTGCATCCAGGTATGGGAGCTGGTGCAGAAAGCCTAGCTATGCAAGTACAGGAGGTAATGAAATGGTTGAGAGCAGGGAACGTGCCCCGGGCGGCAGTTCCAAAGTGTCAGTCAGCACAGAGGCTAAGTAACGGCCATAGTGGCTAAGTACCTCCAATAAGAGGAGAAGGACGTGGAACCGATGAAGTCCAAAGCTTTCACTTACTGACTGGAGTACTGGTTTAGGGGACCATACTGGGTGGTGGTGAAGACCGAGGACTAAATAAAAAAGGACAGAGAAAATGTGTAAAAAGATGTTCCATGTATTAAGAGAAACATTTATGAAGTTATGTGCAGCGCCCCAGAGTCCTGGTCGTTGCAGTACTGTGGCTCCGCCACTAAGGGGAGCCATGGTACGTTCGATGGCACTGAAGGAGTTCCTCCAATCAGGTATCACAGACACCAATATGTTTCACAGCTGGGCCTCCGGGGGGAGCTAAGGGTGCTATTCA
This sequence comes from Ranitomeya variabilis, assembly GCF_051348905.1. Taxonomy (NCBI): domain Eukaryota; kingdom Metazoa; phylum Chordata; class Amphibia; order Anura; family Dendrobatidae; genus Ranitomeya; species Ranitomeya variabilis. The sequence continues at coordinate 68,625,576 of NC_135235.1, read as the reverse complement.
TTAGGCCACTCCCCACCATAGTGGGTAAACTGGGGGTCAGGCAGGAAGTTAGTGAGAACGCTGACGGGATTGAACGGAGCAACACCCTGTGGCAGGGGGTGTTGTGAAGGGAGAGACTGTAGGGTCTCTGCCAGGGGTGGGATCCTGGCAGAGGCTTGGCATTGAAAGAACGTAACGGGTCCGCGCAGGCTCCTGGAAGCGGCGGGACTCAAGAAAGGACTAGAAGCGAGACAGATTGTGCTGAGTGAGAAACGAGATCAAGCAGAAGGAGAATACCAGCAGGGGTTGTGCTGAAAGAGGCAGCACCTTGCTGAGGCGCAATACCGGTGGCCGGAATGCCGAGGGAGTGGATTAGAATACAGCTTCAAGCCATACTCCAAACAGCGGCAGGACAGTCGGTCTCAGGCGGGCTGTCTACCACATATCACCTATGAAGTCTTGGGGGGCAATTGCGGGAGAGGGGCGACTCTAGGGTCCCGGAAGAACTCCAGGCCTACCTGACAAACGGGTGCCATTCCAACCTGAATACAGGGAAGGGGTGGATTACAGAGGAACATCAAATCGAGTTGTGAGGGAACTTAAGAAACAGACACAACCGTTGTGGGGTTACTTTCCGTGAGCACAGCAGGGAAGGACTACAACACATAGCGCTAGAAGGAAGGCACAGATTTCCACCTGAGAGGAGAACTCTGGAGGTGCCATTGGACCGGCCGGACTTGCGTAGCCTGGTGAACCGTGTTCCGGACTGAGGACTCAGAGATCTCCAGTAAAGAGGTAAAGAGACTGCAACCTGGTGTCCTCGTTATTTACCGCGACTTACACCCCACAACCGCACCGCTACATCGCTACCATTACTACCACCTATTTCACCGGACGTCCCCCACTGACGGACAGGGCCACGGACCGGGTCTAGCCACCGTGACAACCCCGAGACTGAGAACTAGAGGCCCGGCTCCGGGTACCCCTCGGCCCTGCGGCGGTGTGGGGGCGCGCCGCATATGCACCCACTATCCATTGTACAAAATTCCCACCCAGTTATTGTTCAGTAAAAGACAGTTCCTTTTTAAGTTGTGGTCACTCTCATTGAACTTTGTGTAACCTGGTCTTGGCCATTATCCAAAGTCATCCCCATGTTCATGTAGCATGCTGGGGCATGAAAAACTAGTACCTCGCCACAGCTGCTACCCCGCGACACGTTACACTTGGTGTATATGCAGCGCCCCAGAGTCCTGGTCGTGCAGTATTATCGCTCTCCCACCAGGGGGAGTGATGGTTACAGGATCCACACAGTGTATCACAACAATGCTGTGTATGTCCGTCGCCGTCGGGGGCCCCCTCCCGCTCTGGGCCCCGGTGCGGTTGCACCGGTTGAACCGGCGGTATGTCCGCCCCTGACATCAGCCTTTCCTGAGGACACCGCTGCGGCAGGTAAGAATGACGACCCTGCCCCGGTGACTGAAGGACTGCTGATAGGCCCCGTAGCAGCGCTACCGGCTGCCACAACTAAGACTAACGACATTAAGCCCCTAGTCTCTGAACTAGCGGATCCTAACACTACTGCTAACACTTGCACCCAGGCTACACAAACTTTGATAGCAGCTAATGACTTGACGATACATGAACAGCAAACCCATGAAGTCTACTTGGGACCAAACGAGGATCCAGCAGCGTCGGTCACTCTGACCAAACACCACAGGTGGCGTCATGAACACTTGACAAACTTCCATCACCTTTAATTGGGCGCCCCTTAGCAGGGCCACGGACCGGGTCGGGCCACCGTGACATCCCCAGAACCGAGACAGAGGGACCCGGTACCGAGTACCCCACTGCCCTGCGCCTGGGGGCGATCCATATACGGCAGGATCGAGTCTCGTACCGGGCAGAACGAAGGGATACAGAGAAGACTCGAGTAGCTTGGAGTATGGCAACTGTTTCGTGGTCTAAAATGGTGCTGAGTATGAGTTCTAAAATGGCGGTTAGTGGTGCAGTACAACAAGGAGGTCCTGCCCATTGTGAGTGTAGAGAAAGAGAAATGTTCAAGAAGTTATGCATCCGCTATCTGTTGGACATAATTCCCACCATTATTCTTCAGTAAAAACAGTTCCTTTTTAAGTGGTGGTTTCCCTCATTGAACTCTGTAAGACCTGGTCCTGGCCAGACAAAGTCTCCGGCATCATAAGGCCTGTAAGGGCGTGATGCCCTCATAGCTAAAGTCTACTGAACCAACTAGTACTACCATCTTTATGTAATGTGCCAGGGCATGAAGACGTGTACCCTGCCCACAGCTACCACCCTGCGCCACATTACAACTGCACATCCGCCCCTACTGATTCGAATTGAGGGCAGATGTTCAGTACTGTGGTCATTATACCATTTATGGAGTTGGGCAGCTCTACAACTAAGCACTTCCATCTGCCGCTGGCATCAGGAACATCTGATTGTGGGGATGCCGTTTGTTGCACCCCCACAGATCAGATGTTGACGACCTATTCTTAAGATAGGCCATCAATGTAAAAGTAATGGACAACCTCTTTAAATAAATTAAACAGATATGGTAAGGGGGTTAGAACAACATAATCCTAAGGATTTCATAAGTTCTACATATGCAGTTAATACCCCTATCACACTACATGTATTACCTTCTTTAGAAGGATATGTTCAGTAAGAAAATCTGCATACTTTTTTCTTACAGGGAATCAGAAAGACTAAAGATAGAAAAAATGCAAGCCAATACAATCACCTAATCTTTATTATTGATATACTAAAACACACAATAAAAAATATATATAAACAGAAAAAATAGAGCACCACAGGAAATGATACCACCCTAGCAAAAGTAGAACCATAGTGGAAACTATAGCAATTCAAAAATAAAGCCACAGGGGTAAATCTATTGCACTTAGGTAAGAAATATAACAAAATCAAGGCAGTAGTATAAGTGATTGTAATATTAATATATAGAGTAAGTGTAACGTACATGGTACTGGAACTATTGGACTATTCAAAAATTGCTGTTTTTGACTGGATGGTGGACAAATTTAGGGGCTACGACCTTGCATATCCTGTGTCTGTAGCTACTCCCTGCATACAGTAAAATAACACAGTTGTAGCATTCATCTTACATGTAGAAAAATCAATTTACTAGTGTCACATGTCAAATACATGTATGTAACGACCGTATCAGGGCCAACTGCAAAATGCAAATATCCAACAACACAAACAAGCAGTCATGGGGTCCTATAAAATACGCATAAACTTTATTAGATATGACATATATAACAATACTAGAACAGACAGGTACAATAGCAAAGGTGGGGAACAATGTACACACTCAATGGCCATACATCAGAAAAGGGCTATAAAGCACCACCACTACATCAGCATAGTCATAACATATAGTTGTAATGGCACAAGGATCGCAAGTGTACCAAAGCTAATGCCTACATGATACATTGGTCAATGCCATGCAAGCCATCCAGGGCAAACAAAACATGATGAAATAATGGTAAAGTACCTGATGTGTGTAGCAGTGGAGGACCGTGAAGGCATTGCAGGGAAATTGAAAACTTGCTGTCAGTTTTCACTGCAAATACAGTGGTTCAGAATGTGTAATGGCAGCAGGACACTCTGTGATCAACTATTTTCAATGTGACTGAAAAAAGTTGATCCAATTTTCTTAAAATCTAATAATGGCATTAGGGGAGATAGGATTATTCTGAGATTTTTAGATACTTTAAAAAAACATTCCAATGCAACAATCAATAGATTCTCAAAAAAAAAAATTCTTGTATTTTTTTCTGATAACATTTTTGCGTTAAGGGCTTGTACACGCAATTGTATTTTTGTTCCGAGTGCGATCTGTTAAAAAAAAAAAAACATCACACCTGTACAAATGTTATTCAATGAGGCAGTGGAGATGAACGATTTTTTTCAGTGACCGAATCTGTGTGTGAAAAAAAAAGCGCACACTGATGACAAGTGAGAAAAAAAAGTCCCACTTTTCTTGGAAGAAACAGAACGATTTTTTATACTGGCGTATATCCTGGTCATGGCTGCCTCTAGGAATTTCAGGGCCCCATACTGGCAAAATTTTCAGGTCCCCCTTGAGACCCCGCTCAGGCTCCAACCCAGCCCCGCCTCCACCCCTCGAACTGTCCAGAGTCCCACCACCTTCTCTTGGAAAAACTCCATTCCTACACCACGTCCTCATCAATCTCGCATTAACAGTTCCCATCACCAGATCACACATATAGCCAGTAGTTTTTTTTGGCCAAAAGATTTTTTAATCCACCACCACGACAAGATAGACTCTTTTGGCCGAGCTGTACTCTACTCTGTCCTGTTAATCATTTGTTAAAATATCCAATACAATTTAGGTATATTTTTATTTATTTTTCAATGTTTAAAATGACCAATAATACCACATACAAGGGACAAATACCATCACACCATGACCAGACATCATATTACCACCACATGGTGACCTATAATACCACATAAAAGGAACAAATACCACCACACCATGACCAGATCATATATTACCACCAGAGTGACCGAATAATACTACATACATGGGACAAATACCACTGCACCATGACCAGACACCATATTACCTCCACAGTGACCGAATAATACTACATGCAAGGAATAAATACCACCACATCATGACCAGACAATATATTATCACCACAGTGACCAATTAATACCACATACAAGGAAAAAATAGCACTACACTATGACCAGACAACATATTACTACCACAAAGTGACCTATAATACCACAAACAAGGAACAAATACAGCCACACCATGGCCTAACCACATATTACCACCACATTGTGACCGAATACTACAATACTGATCAGTAACAAAAAAACACTATATTAACCCCTTAATCCCATATGACGTACTATACCGTCGAGGTGGGGTGGGCCTTAATTCCCGGTGACGGTATAGTACGTCATACGCGATCGGCCGCGCTCACGGGGGGAGCGCGGCCGATCGCGGCCGGGTGTCGGCTGCATATCGCAGCTGACATCCGGCACTATGTGCCAGGAGCGGTCACGGACCGCCCCCGGCACATTAACCCCCGGCACACCGCGATCAAACATGGCGGTACAGGGAAGCATCGCGCAGGGAGGGGGCTCCCTGCGGGCTTCCCTGAGACGATCGGTACAAGGTGATGTACTCACCTCGTACCGAACGTCTTCTCCCTGCAGGCCCCGGATCCAAAATGGCCGAGGGGCTGTATCCGGGTCCTGCAGGGAGCACTTCCGGGTCGGAGCAGACTGCAGATGAAAGCTGCAGCCTGCTCCGATGAAAGTATGATCGCAGATCTGATAGAGTGCTGTGCACACTATCAGATCTGCGATCTGTGATGTCCCCCCCTGGGACAAAGTAAAAAAGTAAAAAAAAAAATTTCCACATGTGTAAAAAAAAAAAATAATAATTCCTAAATAAATAATAATAAAAAAAAAATTATTATTCCCATAAATACATTTCTTTATCTAAAAAAAACAAACAAAAACAATAAAAGTACACATATTTAGTATCGCCGCGTCCGTAACGACCCAACCTATAAAACTGGCCCACTAGTTAACCCCTTCAGTAAACACCGTAAGAAAAAAAAAAAAAAACGAGGCAAAAAACAACGCTTTATTACCATACCGCCGAACAAAAAGTGGAATAACACGCGATCAAAAAGACGGATATAAATAACCATGTTAACGCTGAAAACGTCATCTTGTCCTGCAAAAAACGAGCCGCCATACAGCATCATCAGCAAAAAAATAAAAAAGTTATAGTCCTCAGAATAAAGCGATGCCAAAATAATTATTTTTTCTATAAAATAGTTTTTATCGTATAAAAGCGTCAAAACATAAAAAAATGATATAAATGAGGTATCGCTGTAATCGTACTGACCCGACGAATAAAACTGCTTTATCAATTTTACCAAGCGCAGAACGGTATAAACGCCTCTCCCAAAAGAAATTCATGAATAGCTGGTTTTTGGTTATTCTGCCTCACAAAAATCGGAATAAAAAGTGATAAAAAATGGTCACGTGTCCGAAAATGTTACCAATAAAAACGTCAACTCGTCCCGCAAAAAACAAGACCTCACATGACTCTGTGGACCAAAATGTGGAAAAATTATAGGTCTCAAAATGTGGAGACGCAAAAACTTTTTTGCTATAAAAAGCGTCTTTTAGTCTGGTTTCACACTTGCGTTTTTATCTGCATGCGTTTTTTAAAAAAACCGCATGTGTGAAAAAATGCATGTAAACGCAGTAAAACGCATGCGTTTTTATAGAAAAACACAAGAAAACAAGAAAAAAACAAAAAACCCTAACCCTACCCCTAACCCTACCCCTAACCTGAAATACGTGGCACTGAAATACGTGGCACTGAAATATACGTTTATATACGTATATACGTATATAAGTGCCACGATATTTCAGTGGCCACGTATATAAGTGCCACGTATTTAAGTGCCACGTATTTAAGTGCCACGTATTTAAGTGCCACGTATTTAAGTGCCACGTATTTAAGTGCCACGTATTTACGTGCCACGTATTTACGTGCCACGTATTTTTCAGTGCCTGAAATACGTGGCACTGAAATACGTGGCACTGAAATACGTGGCACTGAAATATTGTGGCACTGAAATATCGTGGCACTTAAATACGTGGCACTTAAATACGTGGCACTTAAATATGTGGCACTTAAATACGTGGCACTTATATACGTGGCACTTATATAGGTGGCACTTATATACGTGGCACTTATATACGTGGCACTTATATACGTGGCACTTATGACTGTCAGAAAATGTTCAGTAAACGGTTAGGGGTAGGGTTTCAGGTAGAATTGGGGAGTTTCCACTGTTCAGGCACATCAGGGGCTCTCCAAACGCGACATGGCGTCCAATCTCAATTCCAGCCAATTCTGCGTTGAAAAAGTAAAACAGTGCTCCTTCCCTTCCGAGCTCTCCCGTGCGTCCAAAAAGGGGTTTACCCCAACATATGGGGTATCAGCGTACTAGGGACAAATTGAACAACAACTTCTGGGGTCCAAGTTCTCTTGTTATCCTTGGGAAAATAAAAATTTGGGGGGCTAAAAATCATTTTTGTGGGAAAAAAAATATGTTTTATTTTCACGGCTCTGCGTTGTAAACTGTAGTGAAACACTTGGGGGTTCAAAGTTCTCACAACACATCTAGATAAGTTCCTTGGGAGGTCTAGTTTCCAATATGGGGTCACTTGTGGGGGGTTTGTACTATTTGGGTACATCAGGGGCTCTGCAAATGCAACGTGACGCCTGCAGACCAATCCATTTAAGTCTGCATTCCAAATGGCGCTCCTTCCCTTCCGAACTCTGTCATGCACCCAAACAGTGGTTCCCCCCCACATAGGGGGTATCAGCGTACTCAGGACAAATTGGACAACAACTTTTAGGGTCCAATTTATCCTGATACCCTTGTGAAAATACAAAACTGGGGGCTAAAAAATCATTTTTGTGAAAAAGAAAAATAATTTTTATTTTCACGGCTCTGCGTTATAAACTGTAGTGAAACACTTGGGGGTTCAAAGTTCTCACAACACATCTAGATAAGTTCCTTGGGGGGTCTAGTTTCCAATATGGGGTCACTTGTGGGGGGTTTGTACTGTTTGGGTACATCAGGGGCTCTGCAAATGCAACGTGACGCCTGCAGACCAATCCATTTAAGTCTGAATTCCAAATGGCGCTCCTTCCCTTCCGAGCTCTGTCATGCGCCCAAACAGTGGTTCCCCCCCACATATGGGGTATCAGCGTACTCAGGACAAATTGGACAACAACTTTTAGGGTCCAATTTATCCTGATACCCTTGTGAAAATACAAAACTGGGGGCTAAATTTCATTTTTGTGAAAAAAAAAAAAAATTATTTTCACGGCTCTGCGTTATAAACTGTAGTGAAACACTTGGGGGTTCAAAGTTCTCACAACACATCTAGATAAGTTCCTTGGGGGGTCTAGTTTCCAATATGGGGTCACTTGTGGGGGGTTTGTACTGTTTGGGTACATCAGGGGCTCTGCAAATGCAACGTGACGCCTGCAGACCAATCCATTTAAGTCTGCATTCCAAATGGCGCTCCTTCCCTTCCGAGCTCTGTCATGCGCCCAAACAGTGGTCCCTCCCCACAAATGGGGTATCAGCGTACTCCAGACAAATTGGACAACAACTTTTGGGGTCCAATTTATCCTGATACCCTTGTGAAAATACAAAACTGGGGGCTAAAAAATCATTTTTGTGAAAAAAAAAATAATTTTTATTTTCACGGCTCTGCGTTATAAACTGTAGTGAAACACTTGGGGGTTCAAAGCTCTCAAAACACATCTAGATAAGTTCCTTAGGGGGTCTACTTTCCAAAATGGTGTCACTTGTGGGGGGGTTTAATGTTTAGGCACATCAGGGGCTCTCCAAACGCAACATGGCATCCCATCTTAATTCCAGTCAATTTTGCATTGAAAAGTAAAATAGCGCTTCTTCCCTTCTGAGCTCTGCTATGCGCCCAAACAATGGTTTACACCCACATATGGGGTATCGTCGTACTCAGGACAAATTGCACAACAACTTTTGTGGTCTAATTTCTTCTCTTACCCTTGGGGAAATAAAAAAATGGGGGTGAAAAGATCATTTTTGTGAAAAAATATGATTTTTTATTTTTACGGCTCTGCATTATAAACTTCTGTGAAGCACTTGTTGGGTCAAAGTGCTCAACACACATCTAGATAAGTTCCTTAAGGGGTCTACTTTCCAAAATGGTGTCACTCGTGGGGGGTTTCAATGTTTAGGCACATTAGGGGCTCTCCAAACGCAACATGGCGTCCCATCTCAATTCCAGTCAATTTTGCATTGAAAAGTCAAATGGCGCTCCTTCCCTTCTGAGCTCTGCCCTGCGCCCAAACAATGGTTTACACCCACATATGGGGTATCAGTGTACTCAGGACAAATTGCACAACAATGTTTGGGGTCCAATTTCTTCTCTTACCCTTGGGAAAATAAAAAATTGGGGGTGAAAAGATCATTTTTGTGAAAAAATATGATTTTTTATTTTTACGGCTCTGCATTATAAACTTCTGTAAAGCACTTGTTGGGTCAAAGTGCTCACCACACATCTAGATAAGTTCCTTAGGGGGTCTACTTTCCAAAATGGTGTCACTTGTTAGGGGTTTCAATGTTTAGGCACATCAAGGGCTCTCTAAATGCAACATGGCGTCCCATCTCAATTCCAGTCAATTTTGCATTGAAAAGTCAAATGGCGCTCCTTCCCTTCCGAGCTCTGCCCTGCGCCCAAACAATGGTTTACACCCACATATGGGGTATCAGCGTACTCAGGACAAATTGCACAACAATTTTTGGGGTCCAATTTCTTCTCTCACCCTTGGGAAAATAAAAAATTGGGGGTGAAAAGATAATTTTTGTGAAAAAATATGATTTTTTATTTTTACGGCTCTGCATTATAAACTTCTGTAAAGCACTTGTTGGGTCAAAGTGCTCACCACACATCTAGATAAGTTCCTTAGGGGGTCTACTTTCCAAAATGGTGTCACTTGTGGGGGGTTTCAATGTTTAGGCACATCAGGGGCTCTCCAAATGCAACATGGCGTCCCATCTCAATTCCAGTCAATTTTGCATTGAAAAGTCAAATGGCGCTCCTTTGCTTCCAAGCTCTGCCATGCGCCCAAACTGTGGTTTACCCCCACATATGGGGTATCAGCGTACTCAGGACAAATTGTACAACAACTTTTGGGGTCTATTTTCTCCTGTTACCCTTGGTAAAATAAAACAAATTGGAGCTGAAATAAATTTTGTGTGAAAAAAAGTTAAATGTTCATTTTTATTTAAACATTCCAAAAATTCCTGTGAAACATCTGAAGGGTTAATAAACTTCTTGAAAGTGGTTTTGAGTACCTTGAGGGGTGCAGTTTTTAGAATGGTGTCACACTTGGGTATTTTCTATCATATAGACCCGTCAAAATGACTTCAAATGAGATGTGGTCCCTAAAAAAAAATGGTGTTGTAAAAATGAGAAATTGCTGGTCAACTTTTAACCCTTATAACTCCGTCACAAAAAAAAATTTTGGTTCCAAAATTGTGCTGATGTAAAGTAGACATGTGGGAAATGTTATTTATTAAGTATTTTTTGTGACATATGTCTGTGATTTAAGGGCATAAAAATTCAAAGTTGGAAAATTGCGAAATTTTCAAAATTTTCGCCAAATATTCGTTTTTTTCACAAATAAACGCAAGTTATATCGAAGAAATTTTACCACTAACAAGAAGTACAATATGTCACGAGAAAACAATGTCAGAATCGCCAAGATCCGTTGAAGCGTTCCAGAGTTATAACCTCATAAAGGGACAGTGGTCAGAATTGTAAAAATTGGCCCGGTCATTAACGTGCAAACCACCCTCGGGGCTTAAGGGGTTAATATCACCATAAGTGCCATTATACACAGGAGATCTGTACTTAGTATGCAGTGTCTGTGTACAGGTAATACAGTGATCACCGGTGACATTATGCACAGGAGCTCTGTATATAGTGTCAGTGTACAGGTAAACATTGATCACTGGTGACATTGTACACAGGAACTCTGTATATAGTGTCAGTGTAAAAGTAATACAATGATCACTGGTGACATTATACACAGAAGCTCTGTATATAGTGTCAGTGTAAAGGTAATCCAGTGATCACTGGTGACATTGTACACAGGAGCTCTGTATATAGTATACAGTGTATAGTGTCAGTGTACAGGTAACACACTGACTCACCAGTGACGTCTCTATGTGAAGTCTTTCATGTTCACTTTTCATGTCCATCCATTACAGGCTGCCATCACTTCTTTTAGCCAGGGCTTGTTTAAGCAGGAAATAACAGTTATCTAGAGCACCGCTTGCAGAACACATTATTTACTTTTTTCCAACGTCTACACTACACCAGATGAAGGAAATAAAGCAACATAGTGTCGCTCTGAACAGTAACAGGACCCCCCATTGAAAACAGTATCCTAAAAAAATAAAATACATGACTGCAGTAATAATATCCCTTAATTAGCCCCTAGGTAATAATATCCCCCATCCTGGCCCCCTTGTGTCTCATTCCTGGCTCCATCTATATGTTCTCCCATCCTGCCCTCATTAATATCCATTCTCCCCATGTGATGTTCCATCATGCCCCATATGATCTCCCCATCCTGTCCCATATGATCTCCCCATCCTATCCCATCTGTCTCCATCATGTCCCATGATCCTGCACCATGTGTCTCCATCCTACCCCATGATTCCTGCCCCATGTGTCTCCATCCTGCCCCATGATCCTGCCCCATCTGTCTCTATCCTGTCCCATGATCCTTCACCATGTGTCTCCATCCTGCCCCATGATCCTTCACCATGTGTCTCCATCCTGCCCCATGATCCTGCACCATGTTTTGCCATACTTCTCCATCTGTCTCCATCCCGCCTCATGATCCTGCATCATCTGTCTCCATCCTGCCTCATGTCTCCATCCTGTCCCATGATCTGTCATATCTGTCTCCATCCTGCCCCATGTCTACATCCTGCCCATGATTTTGCACCATCTGTCTCTATCCTGCCCCATGTCTCCATCCTGCATGATGTGTCTCCATTGTGCCCCATCTGTCTCCATCCTGCCCCATGATCCTGAACCATGTGTCTCCATTCCGCACCATGTCACATGGTGCGATGCAGGATCATAAGGCAGGAAGGAGACAGATGGGGCAGGATGGAGACACATGGTCCATGTGTCTCCATCCTGCCGCCCAGACATAATGTGGCTTGCCGCTTTCAATATAATAAAAAAAAAAAAAACACTTTCTCCTTACCTGGCCGCGGTCCACCCCAGGCATTTCAAGCGCGTACTCGCCGGCGAATGACAATGATGTCATACTCCGGCGACATGCGCGCTGACGTCAGCTGCCAGCCTCCTATTGGCTAGCGGCTTTTCACTATTGTTGTGCAGGCCCGCACGGCTATAGAGTTTAACTGAATCTGCATCTCGGTCTCAGGTTCAGTTACTGCACTGGCAGAAGCGTGCTGCTGAGGCCCGATGAACAGAAGAGACGGGACCCATTGTGGGCCCCTTCTGCTCATCGGGCCCCATTCTCCAGTCAAGGCAGTAATGCCCTGATGGTAGCTCTGCCTAACGGTACCTTCACACTAAATGATTTACCAACTATCACGACCAGCGATACGACCTGGCCGTGATCGTTGGTAAGTCGTTGTGTGGTCGCTGGGGAGCTGTCACACAGATAGCTCTCCAGCGACCAACGATGCCGAAGTCCCCGGGTAACCAGGGTAAACATCGGGTTACTAAGCGCAGGGCCGCGCTTAGTAACCCGATGTTTACCCTGGTTACCATTGTAAATGTAAAAAAACCCCACTACATACTTACATTCCGGTGTCCGTCAGGTCCCTCGCCGTCTGCTTCCTGCACTGACTGTGTCAGTGCCGGCCGTAAAGCACAGCACAGCGATGACGTCACCGCTGTGCTCTGCTTTTACTTTACGGCCGGCACTCACAGTCAGTGCGGGAAGCGGACGGCGGGGGACGTGTGACAGACACCGGAATGTGAGTATGTACTGATTGGTTTTTTTACTTTTACAATGGTAACCAGGGTAAATATCGGGTTACTAAGCGCGGCCCTGCACTTAGTAACCCGATATTTACCCTGGTTACCATTGTAAAACATTGCTGGCATCGTTGCTTTTGCTGTCAAACACAACGATACACGCCGATCTGACGACCAAATAAAGTTCTGAACTTTCAGCAACGACCAGCGATATCACAGCAGGATCCAGATCGCTGCTGCATGTCAAACACAACAATATCGCTAGCCAGGACGCTGCAACGTCACGGATCGCTATCGTTATCGTTGCAAAGTCGCTTAGTGTGAAGGTACCTTTAGCCTAATATTTATTGAACATGCCTCTCCTAGGTGACAACACTTCTATTCTTATTGTAAATTACACAATAAAAACTCCCTTGAGCAATCCAACTAGATAATAAGATATCATGACCTCACAAAATACAGTGAAGTAGAAGCAATTAGGCTACGTTCACATTTGCGTTGTGCGCCGCAGCGTCGGCGCCGCAGCGCACAACGCAAACAAAAACGCAGCAAAACGCATGCACAACGCTGCGTTTTGCGCCGCATGCGTCCTTTTTTTAATTGATTTTGGACGCAGCAAAAATGCAACTTGCTGCGTCCTCTGCGCCCGGACGCGGGCGCCGCAACGACGCATGCGGCGCAAAACGCAAGTGCGACGCATGTCCATGCGCCCCCATGTTAAATATAGGGGCGCGTGACGCATGCGGCGCCCGCCGCTGCGGCGCCCGCCGCTGCGGCGCCCGCCGCTAATGTGAACGTAGCCTTACAGGGTTTTGGTAAACGATGACATATTGCTAGGACCCAATTCCTGGGACCCGCACCAATCCTTAGAACAAATGGGACACTGGTCCTTCATATCATTTACCTGCATATTATTGCGCCTATCATCTGTGCAGGGAATTACAACACATCTCCATGTGCTTAAATGGTGTTAAAGGGGAGTTACATATAGTAAAATTTACTATAGTGCAATAATACCGTCATGTCCCTTTAAATTATCAGTGACTTCTGTCACCATGGCAATAAACAACCAGTAGGATTGTTAGATTTAAATTTGAAAAAGCACAAACGTCAGTTATTTTCAGTCTGTTCTATCTCAGCGGAGAGTGAAGACGGACACCTGCAGCCACTGCGACATTTCAGGTATAAACCTGTAATATAATATAAGTGATGGCTGATTTATCTCATCACATATTCATACAGAATAACCCGAGATGTTCTGTTACTAATTGTTCATATTTACCCCAACACTTCACATACAGACATGTACATGATGAGGAGCCGGCGGCTGATACTCCGCTGTCTCCACTTCTCACATCTTATTGGATGGGTCCAATATTTAACATCAGCTCCGTCCTCCATAGAGAACGGCGCCTGCAGAGCGGAGAACGGACCGAAGTCGTTTATTCCGAATATTCCTCCATTAAATAAAGTGCTCCATATACAGCACAGAATAATGGGGATGGGCAGATATTGGATGTATAACAGTCATATCCTGCACATTGCCCAATGTTGCCTTTGCCCCGGCAATGCCTCCTAAACACACAGACGGTGTTTCCCAAAGTTTCCAGTAACAGCACACCCTAGTCAATGGCATCTGCCCAAATGGCCAAAACCTATTCTGACTGTTCTGCTATTTTACAGGATTTTGATAGATTTTGACACGAGTGAAGACCACAGCGAGACCATGTGGACCGGACCTTCATCCTGCGCTGGATCAGGTGAGATTCCTCACACTGTTAGGCGAACATTCTCTGTCCTGTGGTCAGACGGCTCCCAACGGCTTCACCTTTCTTTATCTTTGGGAGGTGTCAGGTTTCCAGTAATTTGGGGGGTAACTATAGAACTGCAGATATTTGCTGTAAAATATACCAGAAAGCTAAACTGATTCCCAACAGAGGTTGACATCGCCGGTCTGAGTAGAACGTGAGCTCCATAGGTAGACAGGGGAATCCTATCACTGGCCATGAAGGCTACAGAATGATTGCATCTTCCATGTACAAAACACATTTTTCTATCTTCTTCTTACTGACAATTCTGTTCCTAGAATTTAGCGGGATGGTTAGCAATATGGCGATCAGTAGTGCCGCTCTGTCACATCCTCTCTGTATGGGTATGGGTGATCCTAATATTTGGTTCTTTTCTCTTCAGTTGATATCACACCGGAGGAGGCATTCAGAAGACTGGCCTTCTGTATGAAGTTTCTGCCGTCACCCCTCTACAAGATGGAGGTTAGTGAGAAGACGACTATACCGCTGTCTCTAATTTTACAAGGGTGTATAGGAATGTCTTATTACTGTACATGAGTAACTTAATCTGCTGTCTTCTTAGCGCCTCATGCCCACCAGTCCAGAAGCCCAGAAGAAATTTACAGCAAAGCATGAATATGAAGAACAGCCTGCACCATCCATGAAGACCCAGATCACAGAACAAGAAGCAAGGGCAATGCGGGCTAAAATACTGTGTATGGACCTGGATGAAGAGCAGAGAACCCCAAAAGAAGAAAGGAAGAAAAAAAAGGTCAAAATCACAATTAAGATCGGCGCCGGAAGAAAGACCACAACAGAGGCAAGAAGAAGCAGCAGGACAGAGGCCAGAAGAAGCAGCAGGACAGAGGCCAGAAGAAGCAGCAGGACCACGCAGTGCCACATCCTCCAATATGTTAACCAGTATTTGAGAGGAAAGAAGAACATCATCTGGACAATCCTGCTAGGACCTCTCAGCCGATAACATCATATACGGCAAATACTGGGAGGTAAGTATAAAAAAAGAATAGTAATAAGAGCGGTAAAATATTAGAGCAGCAGTATATTAATAGTAGTAGGCAAAACTTTAATATTAGCTATTCACAGTAGTAACAAAAAGTAGTAAAAATAGTAAAAAATAGTAGGAATAAAAATGTAAAAATAATAGTAGTTATAACAGCAGGTTTGATCTAGCAGTAAGTAACATAGGGACCTTATTATTGGTAGCGGCGTAGCATTCATAATAATTAATAACAATATAAACAATTAGTTACAGTAGTATAAATAAGATATAGAGAAGTAGTTGTCATAACAAGGTAGCCAGCTATACACATTTTAATAGAATTAGGTGGCTTGATCCAGGGTTCTAGGACTGATCGCCTTTTCCCGGGGTCAAGAAGGAATTTTTCCCTTCAGACACAGATTGGCTGAAAGCGTCTAAGGGTTTTTGCCTTCTTCTGGATCAAAAGCATATACATAGTATAGTAGTAATATTTATAGTAGAAAAGGTACAATAGTCTTTTTATAGTTATAACAAAATAATGATTAAAGCTGCAATGGTAGAATATTTATAATAAGGAAGAAAAAGGACAAAAAGCAGTTATTAAATTAGTATTTTAATAATAAGCATATAGTAATGATTTTAGTTTTAATATTAGAATAAACATTACTTAGAATAGAAACAATAATAATAATACATAAATAACAATAGATAATGTGGGAGGATAATAATAACCATAGTATTAGTAGTAGGGTTTGATCCAGGGTTCTAGGACTGATCGCCTTTTCCCGGGGTCAAGAAGGAATTTTTTCCCTGAGTCACAAATTGGCTGAGTGTGTCCAGGGTTTTTTGCCTTCTTCTGGATCAACAACTTTAGACATAGGAGCTTTATTTATACCGGTTAGTGTAGTGTTAGTGTAGGTCCCATCTGAAGAGGTCGCCTTGTCGTTGGCAGATGGGCTCGCACAATTTGATCAAAATGTGCGCTAAGAACCTCACATTTCTAGGAGCTGTGTAATAAATATGGCCGTTTACATATTTGCGCTGGCAGCATTTTGTTGCCTCTTTTCTTTCTTGCTTTCGCATTGCAACTACAGCAGCTGTTCCTGCACATTTATTTCAGTTTGTTTGTGTTAGTTTACTTTCTTTCTGGAGTAACACCTTTAGACATTATGATCTTACAACTAGTTAGTAATAATTTAAGTACGGATGTAGGGTAAAATTAGTGATAATTTCAGATACTGAGAGAAATTATACTACAATTTGTGTTATTTATTTATTTTTTTTAAGAAAACCACATTCACACGTTTCCTTTATGCTTCCAAGTTTGATATCAAAGGCACCATATAAACATTTATATTCATTTTCAGCTTTTGATTCTTAGCTAGGTCTGCCTGATCCCTACAGACAGGGCTGCCACTAGGAATTTTGGGGCCTCATACTGGCAAAATTTTCGGGCCACCTTGAGACTCCGCCCAGGCTCCACCCCAGCTCCGCCTCCACCATCCCATCGCCCACTCTTGGAAAAACTCAACTTCACCACGTCCTCATCAATCAGAAATTAACAGTTCCCATCAAACACCAGATCACATACATAGCCAGCAGCTTTTGTTCTGGCCAAAAGAATTTTTAAGCCGCCACCATGACATGGTAGACTCCTTTGGCTGGACCCTACTCTACTCTAACCTATTAAATATAAATATATTTCTATGTATTTTTCATTAAGGGAATGAGTCACATACAATTTTTTAAAATGACCATTAATACAACATACAAGGGACAAATGCCGTCACACCATGACCAGACCACACATTACCACCACATAGTGACCAAATAATATCACATAGAAGGAACAAATACCACCACACCATGGCCAGACCACATATTACCATCACATAGTGACTGAACACTAACATACTGATCATTACTAAAAAAAAAAAAAAACACAATACCAAGTGGCATTATACACAGGGGCTCTGTATTTACTGTCAGTGTACAGATAATGCAGTGATCACCAGTAACATTATACACAAAAGCTCTGTACATAGTATACAGTGTCTGTACATGTAACACGGTGATCACTGGTGACATTATACGCAGGAGCTCTGTATATAGTGTCAGTATACAGGTAATACAGTGATCACTGGTGACATTATACACAGGAGCTCTGTATATAGTGTACAGGAAATACAGTGATCACCATTAACATAATACACAGGACCTCTGTATACAGTGTCTGTGTACAGATAATATAGTGATCACTGGTGACATTATACACATGAGCTCTGTACAGAGTATACAGTGTATAGTGTCAGTGTACAGTTAACACACTGACTCACAAGTGATGTCTCTAGCTGAAGTCCTTCATCTTTGCTTTTCTTTTTCATGCAGCGTAGACTGCCATCACTTCTTCCAGCCAGGACTCATCTCTGCATAAAATAACACAGTTATCTAGAGCACCGCTTCCAGAGCACATTCCCCTCTTTTTCCCTTTCTTCTACACTGCACATCTGAATACAGAGGTGCACCCACAATCAATATATAATTGGTTATTATGGAACCCATCATTACAAATATAAATAATAATCCACCACTGAGCCCCTTCTAGCTATACATAGCCACTTTCCCCACCTAATATATAAATTAATTAGCACCTGTACTCTTTCCCCCAATTCAATACCAGTCACTGCATACTCAGCGCCCCCCACTATGTACCTCCCTCTCCCCCGACTCATTATATTTACATGCCCCTTCTGCCCCAATTCACATTCAATACATCATTTAGTCCCCCACCCTCAAAATTCATCACTATTTGCTCTCTCCCAGTCATCATTTGCTCTCCCCACCTCACCTTCAAATCAATTGCTGTCCCTCTTCCCTCACTCTCAATTCATCATTTGCAGTCTCCCGTCCCCTCACTCACTTCATCATGTGCAGTCCCCCTCCCCCCACTTCATCATGTGCAGTCCCCTTTACCCCATGTCATCCTTTGCAGTTTCTTTTTAACTCCCCACTTCATGTGCAGTCCCCCTTTAACCCCCTTCCCACATCATCATGTGCAGTCCTCTTTTAACCCCCCCACATCATCATGTGCAATCCCCCTTTATCCCTCCACATCATCATGTGCAGTCCCTATTTTAACCCCCCTCCCCACATCATCATGTGCAGTCCCCCTTTTTGCCCCCCTCCCCATCATCATGTGCAGTCCCCCTTTATCCCCCCACATCATGTGCAGTCCCCCTTTATCCCCACACATCATCATGTGCAGTCCCCCTTTAACCCCCTCCCAACATCATGTGCAGTCCCCCTTTAACCCCCCTCCCCACATCATCATTTGCAGTCCCCCTTTATCCCCCCACATCATCATGTGCAGTCCCCCTTTAACCCCTTCCCCACATCATGTGCAGTCCCCTTTTAAGCCCCCCTCACATCATGTGCAGTCCCCCTTTAACCCCCTCCCCACATCATCATGTGCAGTCCCCCTTTATCCCCCCACATCATGTGCAGTCCCCTTTAACCCACCCCACATCATGTGCTATTCCCTTTATCCCCCAACATCAACATGTGCAGTACCCCTTTATCCCCCCACATCATCATGTGCAGTCCCTTTTTAAACCCCCTCCCCTCATCATCATGTGCAGTCCCCCTTACTCCTTCCCCTGTCATGTGCAATTTCTCCTCCTCCCCGCTCACCCATTTAATTCATTTTGTACAGAAAACAAAAAAGTTTTGTATACTTACCTCACAGTCGCTCCACAGCAGCGCGGCTCTGCCTCCAGGGTAAATGCTAGATTGTATGGGCTCCCTCCAGATAGGATGTCATTTTCGGGAGCGTGTGTCATACTGGGGGGGCGTGTTCTGACTTAGCAAAGGCAGGAAGAGAAGCTGCCATCTTCAGTAGTGAGCCTGCTAGACTGTATGGCAGGGATCCCCATCCTGTAGCTCGGGAGCCACATGTGGCTCGCGGTCCCATGAATTGTGGCTCGCGGCTGTCTGCCAGCTTGGTGCATTAGCTCCAGATCTAACAAACAGGTATAAAGATCACATTTTAAAATTATGAATGTTGTGAGCAGCCCTGCACAGAAGAGCAGATGTGGATGCACATATACTGGTCTTTCGTTTAGATATAGTTTAAGTATGGTAAGCTGAGAACTGGATGATACTACCTGGGAGAGGAGGTGCTTGAAGCTATATGCAACCATGTTTTGGGAGTGATTGATGGGAGAATACTGAAGGGGTATTGTGATAACCACTGGATCTTGGTATTATGCTTTGGGGTGATTTATGTGGAAAAGCTTTGATTATCATCATACCCATAATGGGGGCTTTGGTTGCCATTATTGTAAGGGAGTCGAGACTTGGATGTGGCTCGCGACCCTCTCCCAGAGCTGAATGTGGCTCGCGACCCTCTCTCAGAACTGAATGTGGCTCTCAAGGTCAGAAAGGTTGGGGACCATTGCTGTATGGGCTGCAGTCAGGACATGGAAGGAGTCCATACAGTCTAGGCTCAACCGAAGATGGAGGGAGGAGGAGCTGCACAGCCGTCAAGGTAAGATGGCCGTGCACAGCTCTGGGAAAGCTCCCGGGCCCCAGCGCCGACGTGTGCACCGTAGTAAGGCCAGGATTGCCGGTAGGATGCAATATCACTCAACATGGGACATCGGTCTTGATGTTACAAGGCTGCAAATGCAATGATTTATAAGTAGCCTGCGGACAATGCTGGATTGATGTAAATCCTTAGCTGTAATCTTGCAAATATTCGCTTACTTTTAGTAACTCAATGGCTGCACTATAATAACACCTGCTAGTTCAGGCATCTATTCATGGGACAGCAACTTAATGCCTCAAAGCCGCAAACATGGTCAAAAGGTTCAGTAGTCCTTCAGGCAAAACACAATAAAAGGGATGAAATGTGATCTCCATGAAATGACTTGGTGGCAGACGGGTGGTTTTTAGCATCTCAGGAAAGGCTGACGTCCTAGGAATCTCATTCATAACTAAGCTTACAGTGTGGTGTGCAAAATGTATTATTCAACGCCGGCTATGTGGGTGTAAGATGCCACATTAATGATGGCAGTCAGATGAGAATGGCTCATGGTGATAAAACCATGTGTTACATCTGTGGAATACAGAGGAGCATCTCTTAATACACGGCACATCGACCAATGAAGTGAATGGACTACAGCAGCAGAATTCCACACCAGGTTCTCTAAGATATGCGCAGTTACACATTGAAGGACAAAGAAAGACTAACAATCTGTCAATCTGTATGACATTACAGATTCACTGGGCACAGGTCTGTTGATGATTGAATGTTTATGTCAGCACAATCTGTCCGTAGGATCAACCCTCCTAAGCCGTCTATATGAACATGTAGGCCATAGAAAGTTGAATAAAATGATATCTCGATAGCTCGGGACGCGATCTGAATCTGAGCATGTGCCGCCCCCAGCGGCCATTTTCCTGGAGGCCACCGCATCGCAGCAATGGAGCTGCTGGTGTCTCCAGGCTGTGAGGAAATGCCGGCGGAGCCCCGACGCTGCACGAATATACGCCGCCGCCTCACAACACAGATCACCCACGCGGCACAAAGAGGATCCGCCGCCGCTCACCAGCACAGAAACCCCACGCTGCCACAATGAGGTAATAGGGGGATACTCCACTCACACTTTCCTGTGAGACACCCCCACTCTTCATCATAGGGACCACTCTCCCCCCACCCACCATATGCACATTGGTCTGCACCCGGTGTATAAGACGACGCTCGACTTTTAAGAAGATTTTCAGGGGTTAAAAGGTCGTCTTATACGCCAGAAAATATGGTATATATATATATATATATATATATATATATATATATATATATATATTTATATATATATATATATTTATATTTATATTTCATACAGAGCTAGATAGCAGAAAAGCCGGTAATTCAATTGCCGGCTTTTGCCATCTCTTTACCAAACCCGACAGGATATGAGACACATGAGACATGGTTTACATACATTAAACCATTTCATATCCATTATATTTTTACATAGTCCTCACTAATAATGTTAGTAGTGTGTGTGTGCAGAATTTGGGAGCTCCCGTGCAATTTTCTCCGTCAGAGTGGGATAGCCAGTGACTGAGGGCAGATATTAATAGCTTTGAGAGGGACCATGGTTATAGGACCCCCCCCCCCCCCCCCCCCGGCTAAACACATCTGCCCCCAGCCACCCCAGTAAAGGCACATCTGTATGCGCCTATTCTGGCACTTAGCCTCTCTCTTCCCACTCTCTTCCTATTGGCTAGCGGCTTTTCACTATTGTTGTGCAGGCCCGCACGGCTATAGAGTTTAACTGAACCTGCATCTCGGTCTCAGGTTCAGTTACTGCACTGGCAGAAGCGCGCCGCTGAGGCCCGATGAACAGAAGAGACGGGACCCATTGTGGGCCCCTTCTGCTCATCGGGCCCCATTCTCCAGTCAAGGCAGTAATGCCCTGATGGTAGCTCTGCCTAAGCCTAATATTTATTGAACATGCCTCTCCTAGGTGACAACACTTCTATTATTGTAAATTACACAATAAAAACTCCCTTGAGCAATCCAACTAGATAATAAGATATCATGACCTCACAAAATACAGTGAAGTAGAAGCAATTACAGGGTTTTTGGTAAACGATGACATATTGCTAGGACCCAATTCCTGGGACCCGCACCAATCCTTAGAACAAATGGGACACTGGTCCTTCATATCATTTACCTGCATATTATTGCGCCTATCATCTGTGCAGGGAATTACAACACATCTCCATGTGCTTAAATGGTGTCAAAGGGGAGTTACAGATAGTAAAATTCACTATAGTGCAATAATACCGTCATGTCCCTTTAAATTATCAGTGACTTCTGTCACCATGGCAATAAACAACCAGTAGGATTGTTAGATTTAAATTTGAAAAAGCACAAACGTCAGTTATTTTCAGTCTGTTCTATCTCAGCGGAGAGTGAAGACGGACACCTGCAGCCACTGCGACATTTCAGGTATAAACCTGTAATATAATATAAGTGATGGCTGATTTATCTCATCACATATTCATACAGAATAACCCGAGATGTTCTGTTACTAATTGTTCATATTTACCCCAACACTTCACATACAGACATGTACATGATGAGGAGCCGGCGGCTGATACTCCGCTGTCTCCACTTCTCACATCTTATTGGATGGGTCCAATATTTAACATCAGCTCCGTCCTCCATAGAGAACGGCACCTGCAGAGCGGAGAACGGACCGAAGTCGTTTATTCCGAATATTCCTCCATTAAATAAAGTGCTCCATATACAGCACAGAATAATGGGGATGGGCAGATATTGGGTGTATAACAGTCATATCCTGCACATTGCCCAATGTTGTCTTTGCCCCGGCAATGCCTCCTAAACACACAGACGGTGTTTCCCAAAGTTTCCAGTAACAGCACACCGTAGTCAATGGCATCTGCCCAAATGGCCAAAACCTATTCTGACTGTTCTGCTATTTTACAGGATTTTGATAGATTTCGACACGAGTGAAGACCACAGCGAGACCATGTGGACCGGACCTTCATCCTGCGCTGGATCAGGTGAGATTCCTCACACTGTTAGGCGAACATTCTCTGTCCTGTGGTCAGACGGCTCCCAACGGCTTCACCTTTCTTTATCTTTGGGAGGTGTCAGGTTTCCAGTAATTTGGGGGGTAACTATAGAACTGCAGATATTTGCTGTAAAAAATACCAGAAAGCTAAACTGATTCCCAACAGAGGTTGACATCGCCGGTCTGAGTAGAACGTGAGCTTCATAGGTAGACAGGGGAATCCTATCACTGGCCATGAAGGCTACAGAATGATTGCATCTTCCATGTACAAAACACATTTTTCTATCTTCTTCTTACTGACAATTCTGTTCCTAGAATTTAGCGGGATGGTTAGCAATATGGCGATCAGTAGTGCCGCTCTGTCACATCCTCTCTGTATGGGTATGGGTGATGCTAATATTTGGTTCTTTTCTCTTCAGTTGATATCACACTGGAGGAGGCATTCAGAAGACTGGCCTTCTGTATGAAGTTTCTGCCGTCACCCCTCTACAAGATGGAGGTTAGTGAGAAGACGACTATACCGCTGTCTTTAATTTTACAAGGGTGTATAGGAATGTCTTATTACTGTACCTGAGTAACTTAATCTGCTGTCTTCTTAGCGCCTCATGCCGACCAGTCCAGAAGCCCAGAAGAAATTTACAGCAAAGCATGAATATGAAGAACAGCCTGCACCATCCATGAAGACCCAGATCACAGAACAAGAAGCAAGGGCAATGCGGGCTAAAATACTGTGTATGGACCTGGATGAAGAACAGAGAACCCCAAAAGAAGAAAGGAAGAAAAAAGAGGTCAAAATCACAATTAAGATCGGCGCCGGAAGAAAGACCACAACAGAGGCAAGAAGAAGCAGCAGGACAGAGGCCAGAAGAAGCAGCAGGACAGAGGCCAGAAGAAGCAGCAGGACCACGCAGTGCCACATCCTCCAATATGTTAACCAGTATTTGAGAGGAAAGAAGAACATCATCTGGACAATCCTGCTAGGACCTCTCAGCCGATAACATCATATACGGCAAATACTGGGAGGTAAGTATAAAAAAAGAATAGTAATAAGAGCGGTAAAATATTAGAGCAGCAGTGTATTAATAGTAGTAGGCAAAACTTTAATATTAGCTATTCACAGTAGTAACAAAAAGTAGTAAAAATAGTAAAAAATAGTAGGAATAAAAATGTAAAAGTAATAATAGTAGTTATAACAGCAGGTTTGATCTAGCAGTAAGTAGCATAGGGACCTTATTATTGGTAGCGGCGTAGCATTCATAATAATTAATAACAATATAAACAATTAGTTACAGTAGTATAAATAAGATATAGAAAAGTAGTTGTCATAACAAGGTAGCCAGCTATACACATTTTAATAGAATTAGGCGGCTTGATCCAGGGTTCTAGGACTGATCGCCTTTTCCCGGGGTCAAGAAGGAATTTTTCCCTTCAGACACAGATTGGCTGAAAGTGTCTAAGGGTTTTTGCCTTCTTCTGGATCAAAAGCATATACATAGTATAGTAGTAATATTTATAGTAGAAAAGGTACAATAGTCTTTTTATAGTTATAACAAAATAATGATTAAAGCTGCAATGGTAGAATATTTATAATAAGGAAGAAAAAGGACAAAAAGCAGTTATTAAATTAGTATTTTAATAATAAGCATATAGTAATGATTTTAGTTTTAATATTAGAATAAACATTACTTAGAATAGAAACAATAATAATAATAAATAAATAACAATAGATAATGTGGGAGGATAATAATAACCATAGTATTAGTAGTAGGGTTTGATCCAGGGTTCTAGGACTGATCGCCTTTTCCCGGGGTCAAGAAGGAATTTTTTCCCTGAGTCACAAATTGGCTGAGTGTGTCCAGGGTTTTTTGCCTTCTTCTGGATCAACAACTTTAGACATAGGAGCTTTATTTATACCGGTTAGTGTAGTGTTAGTGTAGGTCCCATCTGAAGAGGTCGCCTTGTCGTTGGCAGATGGGCTCGCACAATTTGATCAAAATGTGCGCTAAGAACCTCACATTTCTAGGAGCTGTGTAATAAATATGGCCGTTTACATATTTGCGCTGGCAGCATTTTGTTGCCTCTTTTCTTTCTTGCTTTCGCATTGCAACTACAGCAGCTGTTCCTGCACATTTATTTCAGTTTGTTTGTGTTAGTTTACTTTCTTTCTGGAGTAACACCTTTAGACATTATGATCTTACAACTAGTTAGTAATAATTTAAGTACGGATGTAGGGTAAAATTAGTGATAATTTCAGATACTGAGAGAAATTATACTACAATTTGTGTTATTTATTTATTTTTTTTAAGAAAACCACATTCACACGTTTCCTTTATGCTTCCAAGTTTGATATCAAAGGCACCATATAAACATTTATATTCATTTTCAGCTTTTGATTCTTAGCTAGGTCTGCCTGATCCCTACAGACAGGGCTGCCACTAGGAATTTTGGAGCCTCATACTGGCAAAATTTTCGGGCCACCTTGAGACTCCGCCCAGGCTCCACCCCAGCTCCGCCTCCACCATCCCATCACCCACTCTTGGAAAAACTCAACTTCACCACGTCCTCATCAATCAGAAATTAACAGTTCCCATCAAACACCAGATCACATACATAGCCAGCAGCTTTTGTTCTGGCCAAAAGAATTTTTAAGCCGCCACCATGACATGGTAGACTCCTTTGGCTGGACCCTACTCTACTCTAACCTATTAAATATAAATATATTTCTATGTATTTTTCTTTAAGGGAATGAGTCACATACATTTTTTTTAAATGACCATTAATACAACATACAAGGGACAAATGCCGTCACACCATGACCAGACCACATATTACCACCACATAGTGACCAAATAATATCACATTGAAGGAACAAATACCACCACACCATGGCCAGACCACATATTACCATCACATAGTGACTGAACACTAACATACTGATCATTATTAAAAAAAAAAACACAATACCAAGTGGCATTATACACAGGGACTCTGTATTTACTGTCAGTGTACAGATAATGCAGTGATCACCAGTAACATTATACACAAAAGCTCTGTACATAGTATACAGTGTCAGTGTACATGTAATACAGTGATCACTGGTGACATTATACACAGGAGCTCTGTATATAGTGTCAGTATACAGGTAATACAGTGATCACTGGTGACATTATACACAGGAGCTCTGTATATAGTGTACAGGAAATACAGTGACCACCATTAACATTATACACAGGACCTCTGTATACAGTGTCTGTGTACAGATAATATAGTGATCACTGGTGACATTATACACATGAGCTCTGTACAGAGTATACAGTGTATAGTGTCAGTGTACAGTTAACACACTGACTCACAAGTGACGTTTCTAGCTGAAGTCCTTCATCTTTGCTTTTCTTTTTCATGCAGCGCAGACTGCCATTACTTCTTCCAGCCAGGACTCATCTCTGCATAAAATAACACAGTTATCTAGAGCACCGCTTCCAGAGCACATTCCCCTCTTTTTCCCTTTCTTCTACACTGCACATCTGAATACAGAGGTGCACCCACAATCAATATATAATTGGTTATTATGCAACCCATCATTACAAATATAAATTATAATCCACCACTGAGCCCCTTCTAGCTATACATAGCCACTTTCCCCACCTAATATATAAATTAATTAGCACCTGTGCTCTTTCCCCCAATTCAATACCAGTCATTGCATACTCAGCGCCCCCCACTATGTACCTCCCTCTCCCCCGACTCATTATATTTACATGCCCCTTCCGCCCCAATTCATTGTTATGTCTTCTCTCTCCCACACTCTATTCATTATCAACAGCTCTACCAACACATTCAATACATCATTTACTCCCCCACCCTCAAAATTCATCACTATTTGCTCTCTCCCAGTCATCATTTGCTCTCCCCACCTCACCTTCAAATCAATTGCTGTCCCTCTTCCCTCACTCTCAATTCATCATTTGCAGTCTCCCGTCCCCTCACTCACTTCATCATGTGCAGTCCCCCTACCCCCACTTCATCATGTGCAGTCCCCTTTACCCCCATGTCATCCTTTGCAGTTCCTTTTAACTCCATACTTCATGTGCAGTCCTTTAACCCCCTCCCACATCATGTGCAGTCCCCCTTTAACCCCCTTCCCACATCATCATGTGCAGTCCTCTTTTAACCCCCCCACATCATCTTGTGCAATCCCCCTTTATCCCCCCACATCATCATGTGCAGTCCCTATTTAACCCCCCTCCCCACATCATGTGCAGTCCCCCTTTTTGCCCCCACATCATGTGCAGTCCCCCTTTATCCCCAGACATCATCATGTGCAGTCCCCCTTTAATCACCTCCCCCACATCATCTGCAGTCCCCCTTTATCCCCCCACATCATCATGTGCAGTCCCCTTTTTTACCCCATGTCATCCTTTGCAGTTCCTTTTAACCTCCCACTTCATGTGCAGTCCCCCTTTAACCCCCTCCCCACATCATGTACAGTACCCCTTTAACCCTCCACATCATCATGTGCAGTCCCTATTTAACCCCCCTCCCCACATCATCATGTGCAGTCCCCCTTTTTGCCCCCCTCCCCACATCATGTGCAGTTCCCTTTAACCTTCCTCCCCACATCATCATGTGCAGTCTCCCTTTATCCCCCCCACATCATGTGCAGTCCCCCTTTATCCCCACACATCATCATGTGCAGTCCCCCTTTAATCACCTCCCCCACATCATCTGCAGTCCCCCTTTATCCCCCCACATCATCATGTGCAGTCCCCTTTTTTACCCCATGTCATCCTTTGCAGTTCGTTTAAACCTCCCACATCATGTGCAGTACCCCTTTAACCCTCCACATCATCATGTGCAGTCCTCCTTTACCCCCCCCATCATCATGTGCAGTCCCCCTTTAACCCCCTCCCAACATCATGTGCAGTCCCCCTTTAACCCCCCTCCCCACATCATCATTTGCAGTCCCCCTTTATCCCCCACATCATCATGTGCAGTCCCCCTTTAACCCCTTCCCCACATAATGTGCAGTCCCCTTTTAAGCCCCCTCCCCACATCATGTGCAGTCCAATTTAACCCCCTCCCCACATCATCATGTGCAGTACCCCTTTATCCCCCCACATCATGTGCAGTCCCCTTTAACCCACCTCCCCACTTCATGTGCTATCCCCTTTATTCCCCAACATCAACATGTGCAGTACCCCTTTATCCCCCCACATCATCATGTGCAGTCCCTTTTTACACCCCCTCCACACATCATCAGGTGCAGTCCCCCTTACTCCTTCCCCTGTCATGTGCAACTTCTCCTCCTCCCCGCTCACCCATTTAATTCATTTTGTACAGAAAACAAAAAAGTTTTGTATACTTACCTCACAGTTGCTCCACAGCAGCGAGGCTCTGCCTCCAGGGTAAATGCTAGATTGTATGGGCTCCCTCCAGGTAGGATGTCATTTTCGGGAGCGTGTGTCATACTGGGGGGGGGCGTGTTCTTATTTAGCAAAGGCAGGAAGAGAAGCTGCCATCTTCAGTAGTGAGCCTGCTAGACTGTATGGCAGGGATCCCCAACCTGTAGCTCGGGAGCCACATGTGGCTCGCGGTCCCATGAATTGTGGCTCGCGGCTGTCTGCCAGCTTGGTGCATTAGCTCCAGATCTAACAAACAGGTATGAAGATCACATTTTAAAATTATGAATGTTGTGAGCAGCGCTGCACAGAAGAGCAGATGTGGATGCACATATACTGGTCTTTCGTTTAGATATAGTTTAAGTATGGTAAGCTGAGAACTGGATGATACTACCTGGGAGAGGAGGTGCTTGAAGCTATATGCAACCATGTTTTGGGAGTGATTGATGGGAGAATACTGAAGGGGTATTGTGATAACCCCTGGATCTTGGTATTATGCTTTGGGGTGATTTATGTGGAAAAGCTTTGATTATCATCATACCCATAATGGGGGCTTTGGTTGACATTATTGTAAGGGAGTCGAGACTTGGATGTGGCTCGCGACCCTCTCCCAGAGCTGAATGTGGCTCGCGACTCTCTCTCAGAACTGAATGTGGCTCTCAAGGTCAGAAAGGTTGGGGACCATTGCTGTGTGGGCTGCAGTCAGGACATGGAAGGAGTCCATACAGTCTAGGCTCAACCGAAGATGGATGGAGGAGGAGCTGCACAGCCGTCAAGGTAAGATGGCCGTGCACAGCTCTGGGAAAGCTCCCGGGCCACAGCCCCGACGTGTGCACCGTAGCGCGCACCACTTTGCTGCACGATGGGGCCCAATGAACAGTAGCACATAAGCGGGGCCCCGGATCTGTGGGCCCCTCTGTGTACTGCTGTTCACTGGGCCCCATACAGCAGTAAGGCCAGGATTCCCGGTAGGATGCAATATCACTCAACATGGGACATCGGTCTTGATGTTACAAGGCTGCAAATGCAATGATTTATAAGTAGCCTGCAGACAATGCTGGATTGATGTAAATCCCTAGCTGTAATCTTGCAAATATTCGCTTACTTTTAGTAACTCAATGGCTGCACTATAATAACACCTGCTAGTTCAGGCATCTATTCATGGGACAGCAACTTAATGCCTCAAAGCCGCAAACATGGTCAGAAGATTCAGCAGTCGTTCAGGCAAAACACAATAAAAGGGATGAAATGTGATCTCCATGAAATGATTTGATGGCAGACGGGTGGTTTTTAGCATCTCAGGAAAGGCTGATGTCAGGGGCGGACATACCGCCAGTTCAACCGGTGCAACCGCACCGGGGTCCAGAGGGGGCCCCCGACGGCGACGGACATACACGGCATTGTTGTGATACACTGTGTGGATCCTGTAATGAGCGGTACCCAGTGACCGCTGGTGAAGAAGCTGCCATGCCCGGAGTCTGCGGAGACCATCTGTCCACAGTCTGGGAGAAGGAGCCAGGGATGCCGGAAGCAGGTGAGTATCATATTTACCTGTCCACGATCCACCCGCCGGGCGCCGCTCAGTCTTCCGCGTCCTCTGCTGTGACTGTGCTGCTCGATGACGTATAGTGTGCGCACCGCCCTCTGCCTGAACAGTCAGTGCGGAGAGACCGGGACGGTGAGGACCAGCGGGCAGAGACGAGAGATGAGTATGTCATTGGAGCGCCCCCACTGCCGCAGGGCCGAACAGTACCCGGTACCGGGCCTCTCTGTCTCGGTTCTGGGATTGTCACGGTGGCTAGACCGGTCCGTGACCCTGCTGAGGGGCGTCCAGTGAAAGTGGAGAGTGATGATGGTGTGGTGCAGATCGCAATGAACAACGAGGACACCAGGTTGCAGTCTCTTTACCTCTTTCCTGAAGGCTTCAGGATCCTCAATCCGAAGTACGGTTAACAGGGCTGGCTGAGACCGGCCGGTCCGATGGCACCTCCAGAGTTCACTTTGCAGGTGGAAATCTGTGCCTACCTTCTAGCGCTTGTGTGTTGTAGTCCTTCCCTGCTTAGCACCACGGGATAGTCCTCACAACTGTTGTGTCTGTTTCTGAAGTTCCCTCACAACTGATTCTGATGTTCTTCTCCGTCCCCCCAGATGATATGGCTAGGACGCACCCGTATGACGGGTAGGCCTGGAGGTCTTCCGGGACCCTAGAGTCGCCCCTCTCCAACTGTTGCCCCCTATGTCTGCTTAGGTGATTTTGGGTGAGACAGCCCGCCTATAACTGACTGTCCTGCCGTAGGTTTGAAGTAAGGCCTGGAGCTCAATACTTCCTCGGCGTTTCCGGCCACCGGCTACGCGCCTCAGTAGGATGTTGCCTCGGTCTTACAGCACGACTCCTACTGGTGTTTTCTCCTTGTTGCGTTGATCTCGTTTCTCACTCTTCACAATAAACCTCGCTTCTTGTCCTTTCTTGGGGTACTACCGCAATGAAGTGCAGGCGCGGTCCCGTAACGTTCTTTCTGTTCGCTAGGCCTCTGTCAGGATCCCACCCCTGACAGGGACCCCCCTGAATCTTTCCCTGCAACACCCTCTGCCTGTTATGATTCGGTGACCTTGGAGCCGCATGAGAGACTTTCTCAGGAGTAGGTGGTACCTGTACTGACCGCAAACCCTAAACTGACACCGCAACTAGAAGTAGCCGTGGGGTGTACCTAACACGTCCTAGACACCTCAACACAGCCGGAGGACTAAATACCCCTATAGATGGAAATGGGAATTCTATCTTGCCTCAGAGCAGAACCCCAAAGGATAGGCAGCCCCCCACAAATATTGACTCTGAGTATAAGAGGAAAGACACACGCAGGCAGAAAAACAGGATTTAGCAAAAGAGGCACTTCTAGCTAAATAGAAAAGGATAGGACAGAATTCTAAGCGGTCAGTATTAAAATCCTAAAAATATCCACAGCAGATAATACAAATATTCTACATCTAACTAAAGACATAGTAAGTATATCTGCTGTTGTGAATTTGGATTCTGGGCTCCCCCGGTGGCTACTGGTGGAATTGAACTGGTGTCTTCATCTTCTCTGTTCACCTGTTCCCATCAAGATGTGGGAGTCGCTATATAACCTTGCTGCTCTGTTAGTTGCTTGCCGGTCAACAATGTTATCAGAAGCCTCTCTGTGCTTGTTCCTGCTCCTAGACAACTACTAGATAAGTTGGACTCTTGTCCATGTTTGTTTTTGCATTTTGTTCCAGTTCACAGCTGTAGTTTCGTTACTGTGTCTGGAAAGCTCTTGTGAACGGGAATTGCCACTCTGGTGTTATGAGTTAATGCCAGAGTTTTAAAGTAATTTCTGGATGGTGTTTTTTGATAGGGTTTTCAGCTGACCATGAAAGTGTCCTTTCTGTCTTCTGCTATGTAGTAAGTGGACCTCAAATTTGCTAAACCTATTTTCATACTACGTTTGTTATTTCATCTCAACTCACCGCCAATACATGTGGGGGGCCTCTGTCTCCTTTCGGGGTATTTCTCTAGAGGTGAGCTAGGACTAATATTTTCCTCTGCTAGCTTTATTTAGTCCTCCGGCTGGGCTGGGCATCTAGAACCAACGTAGGCATGCTACCCGGCCACTGCTAGTTGTGCGTTAGGTTTAGTTCATGGTCAGCTCAGTTCCCATCTTCCAAGAGCTAGTTCCTATATATGCTTATGCTATGTTCTCTTGCCATTGAGATCATGACAGTTTGACCGGCCCGCTAAGTGTTAATTGTTTGGGCTGAAGCAGGAGAAAAAGAAGTGTTGAAGGGAAATTTTTTTTTTTTCCCTTCAGAGTTTTGCTGCCTAGCCCTTAATTGCTGTCTAGCTGCTTCTTACCTCCTCTTAACCCTTGAATGGCTCTGTGTCCACCTGTTTGTAATGGATCTTCAGAGTGTAACTGCAGGTTTGAATAATCTCGCCACGAAGGTACAAAATTTGCAAGATTTTGTTTGTCATGCACCTGTATCTGAGCCGAGAATTCCTTTGCCGGAATTTTTCTCGGGGAATAGATCCGGGTTTCAGAATTTTCGAAATAATTGCAAATTATTTTTGTCTCTGAAATTTCGCTCTGCCGGAGACCCTGCACAGCAGGTCAGGATTGTGATTTCCTTGCTCCGGGGCGACCCTCAAGACTGGGCTTTTTCATTGACACCAGGGGATCCTGCGTTGCTCAATGTGGATGCGTTTTTTCTGGCCTTGGGGTTGCTTTATGACGAACCTCATTTGGAGCTTCAGGCAGAAAAAACTTTGATGTCCCTATCTCAGGGGCAAGATGAAGCGGAAATTTACTGCCAAAGATTCCGTAAATGGTCTGTGCTTACTCAGTGGAATGAGTGCGCCCTGGCGGCGACTTTCAGAGAGGGTCTCTCTGATGCCATTAAGGATGTTATGGTGGGGTTCCCTGTGCCTGCGGGTCTGAATGAGTCCATGACAATGGCTATTCAGATCGATAGGCGTTTGCGGGAGCGCAAACCAGTGCACCATCTGGCGGTGTCCACTGAGAAGTCGCCAGAGAGTATGCAGTGTGATAGAATTCTGTCCCGAAGCGAGCGGCAGAATTTTAGACGGAAAAATGGGTTGTGTTTCTATTGTGGTGATTCTACTCATGTTATATCAGCATGCTCTAAGCGCACTAAAAAGCTTGGTAAATCTGTTTCCATTTGCACCTTACCGTCTAAATTTATTCTATCTGTGACCCTGATTTGCTCTTTGTCATCTATTACCACGGACGCCTATGTCGACTCTGGCGCCGCTTTGAGTCTTATGGATTGGTCCTTTGCCAAACGCTGTGGGTATGATTTAGAGCCTTTGGAGACTCCTATTCCTCTGAAGGGGATTGACTCCACCCCATTGGCTAATAATAAACCACAATACTGGACACAAGTAACTATGCGTATTAATCCGGATCACCAGGAGATTATTCGCTTTCTGGTGCTGTATAATCTACATGATGATTTGGTGCTAGGATTGCCTTGGCTGCAATCTCACAACCCAGTCCTCGACTGGAGAGCTATGTCTGTGTTGAGCTGGGGATGTAAGGGGGCTCATGGGGATGTACCTGTGGTTTCCATTTCATCATCCATTCCCTCTGAAATTCCTGAGTTCCTGTCTGACTATCGTGACGTCTTTGAAGAATCCAAGCTTGGTTCGTTACCTCCGCACCGAGAGTGCGATTGTGCCATAGATTTAATCCCGGGTGGTAAATACCCAAAGGGTCGTTTATTTAATCTGTCTGTGCCTGAACATGCTGCTATGCGAGAATATATAAAGGAGTCCTTGGAAAAGGGACATATTCGTCCATCGTCATCTCCCTTAGGAGCCGGTTTTTTCTTTGTGTCAAAAAAAGACGGCTCTTTGAGACCATGTATTGATTATCGGCTTTTGAATAAAATCACTGTTAAATATCAATACCCATTGCCGTTGCTGACTGATTTGTTTGCTCGCATAAAGGGGGCCAAGTGGTTCTCTAAGATTGACCTTCGTGGGGCGTATAATTTGGTGCGAATCAGGCAGGGGGATGAGTGGAAAACCGCATTTAATACGCCCGAGGGCCACTTTGAGTATTTAGTGATGCCTTTTGGTCTTTCTAATGCTCCGTCAGTTTTCCAGTCCTTTATGCATGATATTTTTCGCGATTATTTGGATAAATTTATGATTGTGTATCTGGATGATATTCTGATTTTTTCGGATGACTGGGACTCTCATGTCCAGCAAGTCAGGAGGGTTTTTCAGGTTTTGCGGTCTAATTCTTTGTGTGTGAAGGGTTCTAAGTGTGTTTTTGGGGTACAGAGGATTTCCTTTTTGGGATATATTTTTTCCCCCTCTTCCATTGAAATGGATCCTGTCAAGGTTCAAGCTATTTGTGATTGGACGCAGCCCTCTTCTCTTAAGAGTCTTCAGAAATTTTTGGGCTTTGCTAACTTTTATCGTCGATTTATTGCTGGTTTTTCGGATATTGCTAAGCCATTGACCGATTTGACTAAGAAGGGTGCTGATGTTGCTGATTGGTCCCCTGATGCTGTGGAGGCCTTTCGGGAGCTTAAGCGCCGTTTTTCCTCTGCCCCTGTGTTGCGTCAGCCTGATGTTGCTCTACCTTTTCAGGTTGAGGTCGACGCTTCTGAGATCGGAGCTGGGGCAGTGTTGTCGCAGAAAAGTTCTGACTGCTCCGTGATGAGGCCTTGTGCCTTCTTTTCCCGTAAATTTTCGCCCGCTGAGCGGAATTATGATGTTGGGAATCGGGAGCTTTTGGCCATGAAGTGGGCTTTTGAGGAGTGGCGCCATTGGCTTGAGGGGGCCAGACATCAGGTGGTGGTATTGACTGACCACAAAAATTTGATTTATCTTGAGACCGCCAGGCGCCTGAATCCTAGACAGGCGCGCTGGTCATTATTTTTCTCTCGGTTTAATTTTGTGGTGTCATACCTACCGGGTTCTAAGAATGTTAAGGCGGATGCCCTTTCTAGGAGTTTTGAGCCTGACTCGCCTGGTAACTCTGAGCCCACAGGTATCCTTAAGGATGGAGTGGTATTGTCAGCCGTTTCTCCAGACCTGCGGCGGGCCTTGCAGGAGTTTCAGGCGGAGAGACCTGATCGTTGCCCACCTGATAAACTGTTTGTTCCTGATGATTGGACCAGTAGAGTCATCTCTGAGGTTCATTCTTCTGCATTGGCGGGTCATCCTGGCATTTTTGGTACCAGGGATTTGGTGGCAAGGTCCTTCTGGTGGCCTTCCCTGTCACGAGATGTGCGAGGCTTTGTGCAGTCTTGTGACGTTTGTGCTCGGGCCAAGCCTTGTTGTTCTCGGGCTAGTGGATTATTGTTGCCCTTGCCTATTCCTAAGAGGCCTTGGACGCACATCTCGATGGATTTTGTTTCAGATCTGCCTGTTTCTCAGAAGATGTCTGTCATCTGGGTGGTGTGTGACCGTTTTTCTAAGATGGTCCATTTGGTTCCTCTGCCCAAGTTACCTTCTTCTTCCGAGTTGGTTCCTCTGTTTTTTCAAAATGTTGTTCGTTTGCATGGTATTCCTGAGAATATCGTTTCTGACAGAGGGACCCAATTCGTGTCTAGATTTTGGCGGGCATTCTGTGCTAGGATGGGCATAGATTTATCTTTTTCGTCCGCTTTCCATCCTCAGACGAATGGCCAGACCGAGCGGATTAATCAGACCCTGGAGACATATCTGAGGTGTTTTGTGTCTGCTGACCAGGATGATTGGGTTGCTTTTTTGCCATTGGCGGAGTTCGCTCTCAATAATCGGGCCAGCTCTGCCACTTTGGTGTCCCCGTTTTTCTGTAATTCGGGGTTTCATCCTCGATTTTCCTCTGGTCAGGTGGAATCTTCGGATTGTCCTGAAGTGGATGCTGTGGTGGAGAGATTGCATCAGATCTGGGGGCAGGTGGTGGACAATTTGAGGTTGTCCCAGGAGAAGACTCAGCTTTTTGCCAACCGCCACCGTCGTGTTGGTCCTCGGCTTTCTGTTGGGGATTTGGTGTGGTTGTCTTCTCGTTTTGTCCCTATGAGGGTCTCTTCTCCTAAGTTTAAGCCTCGGTTTATCGGCCCGTATAAGATATTGGAGATTCTTAACCCTGTTTCCTTCCGTTTGGACCTCCCTGCATCCTTTTCTATTCATAACGTTTTTCATCGGTCATTATTGCGCAGGTATGAGGTACCGGTTGTGCCTTCCGTTGAGCCTCCTGCTCCGGTGTTGGTTGAGGGTGAGTTGGAGTACGTTGTGGAGAAAATTTTGGACTCTCGTGTTTCCAGACGGAGACTCCAGTATCTGGTCAAGTGGAAGGGATACGGCCAGGAGGATAATTCTTGGGTGAATGCATCTGATGTTCATGCCTCCGATCTGGTTCGTGCCTTTCATAGGGCCCATCCTGATCGCCCTGGTGGTTCTGGTGAGGGTTCGGTGCCCCCTCCTTGAGGGGGGGGTACTGTTGTGAATTTGGATTCTGGGCTCCCCCGGTGGCTACTGGTGGAATTGAACTGGTGTCTTCATCTTCTCTGTTCACCTGTTCCCATCAAGATGTGGGAGTCGCTATATAACCTTGCTGCTCTGTTAGTTGCTTGCCGGTCAACAATGTTATCAGAAGCCTCTCTGTGCTTGTTCCTGCTCCTAGACAACTACTAGATAAGTTGGACTCTTGTCCATGTTTGTTTTTGCATTTTGTTCCAGTTCACAGCTGTAGTTTCGTTACTGTGTCTGGAAAGCTCTTGTGAACGGGAATTGCCACTCTGGTGTTATGAGTTAATGCCAGAGTTTTAAAGTAATTTCTGGATGGTGTTTTTTGATAGGGTTTTCAGCTGACCATGAAAGTGTCCTTTCTGTCTTCTGCTATGTAGTAAGTGGACCTCAAATTTGCTAAACCTATTTTCATACTACGTTTGTTATTTCATCTCAACTCACCGCCAATACATGTGGGGGGCCTCTGTCTCCTTTCGGGGTATTTCTCTAGAGGTGAGCTAGGACTAATATTTTCCTCTGCTAGCTTTATTTAGTCCTCCGGCTGGGCTGGGCATCTAGAACCAACGTAGGCATGCTACCCGGCCACTGCTAGTTGTGCGTTAGGTTTAGTTCATGGTCAGCTCAGTTCCCATCTTCCAAGAGCTAGTTCCTATATATGCTTATGCTATGTTCTCTTGCCATTGAGATCATGACAATCTGCATCTCCTGAGAATCCGGCATGACTGAAAAATCCAAACAAAGTCTAAGCTGGACAAAAACACAATGAATTGCACTGAATTGCAAAGCACACTGCATGTGTGCACAGAGACAAAAAAACAGACACTTATCTTAGCTGAATTGGCAGCAGGGCATGAGGAACCAGAGAGAGATGCAATCCCTCCAAGAACAATGGACAACTGGCAAGGACTCATGGATCCTGCACACCTAAATACCTAGTAGAGCTGTAATCAGCAGAAACACCTGCCCTGGATTACAACCCCAAGACAACTGCACTACCACCAACAACCACCGGAGGGAGCCCAAGAGCAGAATTCACAACAGTACCCCCCCTTGAAGAGGGGTCACCGAACCCTCACCAGAGCCCCCAGGCCGATCAGGATGAGCCAGATGAAAGGCACGGACCAAATCAGCAGCATGGACATCAGAGGCAAAAACCCAAGAATTATCCTCCTGGCCATAACCCTTCCATTTGACAAGGTACTGAAGCCTCCGCCTCGAAAAGCGAGAATCCAAAATCTTCTCAACCACATACTCCAACTCCCCATCAACCAACACAGGAGCAGGAGGATCAACAGAGGGAACAACGGGCACCACATATTTCCGCAATAAAGATCTATGGAAAACATTATGGATGGCAAAAGAGGCCGGAAGGGCCAAACGAAAAGACACCGGATTGATAATCTCAGAAATCCTATAAGGACCAATAAACCGAGGCTTAAACTTAGGGGAAGAAACCTTCATAGGAACATGACGAGAAGACAACCAGACTAAATCCCCAACCCGAAGCCGGGAACCAACACATCGACGACGGTTAGCAAAATGCTGAGCCTCCTCCTGAGACAACACCAAATTGTCCACCACATGAGCCCAAATCTGTTGCAACCTGTCAACCACAGAATCCACACCAGGACAATCAGAAGGCTCAACCTGCCCCGAAGAAAAACGAGGATGAAAACCAAAATTACAAAAGAAGGGTGAAACCAAGGTAGCCGAACTAGCCCGATTATTAAGGGCAAACTCGGCCAATGGCAAGAAAGCCACCCAATCATCCTGATCAGCAGACACAAAGCATCTCAAATAAGTTTCCAAAGTCTGATTAGTTCGCTCGGTTTGGCCATTTGTCTGAGGATGAAATGCGGAAGAAAAAGACAAATCAATGCCCAGCCTAGCACAAAAGGCCCGCCAAAACCTAGAAACAAACTGGGAACCTCTGTCGGACACAATATTCTCTGGAATACCATGCAAACGAACCACATGCTGAAAAAACAACGGAACCAAATCAGAAGAGGAAGGCAATCTAGGCAAAGGCACCAAATGAACCATCTTAGAGAACCGGTCACAAACCACCCAGATAACCGACATCCTCTGGGAAACCGGAAGATCTGAAATAAAATCCATAGAAATATGCGTCCAAGGCCTCTCAGGGACCGGCAAAGGCAAAAGCAACCCACTAGCACAGGAACAACAAGGCTTGGCCCGCGCACAAGTCCCACAGGACTGCACAAAAGAACGCACATCACGCGACAAAGAAGGCCACCAAAAGAACCTACCAACCAAATCTCTGGTACCAAAAATACCAGGATGGCCAGCCAACACAGAACAATGAACCTCAGAAATCACTCTACTAGTCCATCTATCAGGAACAAACAGTTTGCCCACTGGACAGCGGTCAGGTTTGTCAGCCTGAAATTCCTGCAGAACCCGTCGCAAATCAGGGGAAATGGCAGAAAGGACCACCCCTTCCTTCAGAATGCCGACCGGTTCAAGTACCTCAGGAGAATCAGGCAAAAAACTCCTAGAGAGGGCATCAGCCTTAATATTCTAAGAACCCGGAAGATACGAGACCACGAAATCAAAACGGGAGAAAAACAGGGACCATCGAGCCTGTCTAGGATTCAGCCGTTTGGCAAACTCGAGGTAAATCAGATTTTTATGATCGGTCAAGACCACAATACGGTGCTTGGTTCCCTCAAGCCAATGTCGCCATTCCTCAAATGCCTACTTCATAGCCAACAACTCCCGATTGCCGACATCATAATTGCGTTCAGCAGGCGAAAACTTACGGGAAAAGAAGGCACACGGTTTCATCAAGGAACCAACAGAATTCCTCTGAGACAAAACGGCCCCTGCCCCAATCTCAGAAGCGTCAACCTCAACCTGAAACGGAAGAGAAATATCCGGCTGACGCAACACCGGGGCAGAAGTAAATCGGCGTTTAAGCTCCCGAAAGGCAGAGACAGCCACAGAGGACCAATTCGTTACATCAGCGCCTTTCTTCGTCAAATCGGTCAGGGGTTTAACCACACTGGAGAAGACAGCAATGAAACGGAGATAAAAATTAGCAAAGCCCAAAAATTTCTGAAGGCTCTTCACGGATGTGGGCTGAATCCAATCATGAATGGCCTGAACCTTAACCGGATCCATCTCTATAGATGAGGGAGAAAAAATGAAGCCCAAAAAAGAAACCTTCTGCACTCCAAAGAGACACTTAGACCCCTTCACAAACAAAGCATTATCACGAAGGATCTGAAATACCATCCTGACCTGTTTCACATGAGACTCCCAATCATCGGAAAAAATTAAGATGTCATCCAAATATACAATCATGAATTTATCAAGACAATTCCGGAAGATATCATGCATGAAGGACTGAAAAACGGATGGAGCATTAGAGAGTCCGAATGGCATCACAAGGTATTCAAAATGGCCTTCGGGCGTATTAAACGCAGTTTTCCATTCATCACCCTGCTTAATACGAACAAGATTATATGCCCCCCGAAGGTCAATCTTAGTAAACCAACTAGCCCCCTTAATCCTGGCAAACAAATCGGAAAGCAAAGGTAAAGGGTATTGAAACTTGACCGTGATCTTATTCAAGAGGCGATAATCAATACAGGGTCTCAAGGAACCATCCTTCTTAGCAACAAAAAAAAATCCTGCTCCCAACGGTGAAGAAGATGGCCGAATATGCCCTTTCTCCAAAGACTCCTTAACATAACTCCGCATGGTGGTATGTTCAGGCACAGACAGGTTGAAAAGTCGGCCCTTAGGAAACTTACAGCCTGGAATCAAGTCAATAGCACAATCACAGTCCCTATGCGGTGGAAGGGAACTGGACTTGGGCTCATCGAATACATCCTGAAAATCAGACAAAAACTCTGGAACTTCAGAAGAGGAGGAAGAGGAGATTGACATCAAAGGAACGTCATTATGAACCCTGTTATGACCCCAATGGCAGAGGGTCTCAGAAATATTTACTAAGTCTGCAAACACAAAAACCAGCTCATAGGGCAGTGGTAACTGGGCTGACCATATATCTAATCCTAGCACCACAAATATCAGCAGCCGGGGAACGTGCCTACGTTGATTCTAGACGTCTCGCGCCAGCCGGAGAACTAACTAACCCTAGAAGGGAAAAGAAAGACCTTTCTTGCCTCCAGAGAAAAGACCCCAAAAGTTGGATACAAGCCCCCAACAAATAATAACGGTGAGGTAAGAGGAAAAGACAAACGTAAGAATGAGCTAGGTATTTAGCAAAGAGAGGCCCACTAGCTAATAGCAGAATATAGTAAGATAACTTA
Organism: Ranitomeya variabilis; assembly: GCF_051348905.1. Lineage (NCBI taxonomy): Eukaryota > Metazoa > Chordata > Amphibia > Anura > Dendrobatidae > Ranitomeya > Ranitomeya variabilis. The sequence continues at coordinate 68,584,847 of NC_135235.1, read as the reverse complement.
TATGGTCAGCAAAAACCCTATCAAAAATATCCACGCTGGAAATTCAAGAACCCCCGAACCGTCTAACGGCCCGGGGGGAAAACACCAGCCCCCTAGAGCTTCCAGCAAGGTCAGGAATCACATTTAGTACAAGCTGGACAAAAATGAGAGCAAGCAAATAACCCAAAAAACAAAGAAGCAGGACTTAGCTTAATTTAGCACGAACCGGGACCAGCAGATAGGAGCAAACAGAAAGGATCTGATTACAACGATGCCAGGCACTGGACTAAGGATCCAGGAAGTTTATATAGCAACACCCCTGGACTAACGGCCCAGGTGGGTGCAAACTGAGGGAAGAAACTCCCAGAGTAATATCACTAGTAAACACAAGAGGGAGCCAAAAAGTCTAATTCACAACAGAACCCCCTGACCACCCCAACTAGTCACAGACATAGACTTCCAATCCAACACAGGATTATGTATCTGCAACCATGGAAAAGCCAGCACAATAGCATCATGCAAATTATGCAACACCAGAAAACGACAATCTTCCTGATGGGCTGGCGCCATGCACATGGTCACCTGTGTCCAAAACTGGGGTTTATTTTTAGCCAAAGGTGTAGCATCAATGCCCCTTAAAGGAATAGGGTTCTGCAAAGACTGCAAGGGGAAACCACAACGCCTGGCAAATTCAAAGTCCATTAAGTTCAAAGCGGCGCCTGAATCCACAAACGCCATGACAGAAAATGACGACAATGAGCAGATCAAGGTCACAGATAACAGAAATTTAGGTTGTACAGTACTGATGGTAATTGAACTAGCGATTCTCTTTGTACGCTTAGGGCAGACTGAAATTACATGAGAAGCATCGCCACAATAAAAACACAACCTATTCTGACGTCTGAATCCTTGTTGTTCCGTTCTAGACAGAATCCTATCACACTGCATAGGCTCAGGCATCTGCTCTGAGGACAACGCCACAGCGCGCACAGTTCTGCGCTCCCGCAAGCGCCGATCAATCTGAATGGCCAGAGACATAGAATCACTCAGACCAACAGGCGTGGGAAACCCCACCATAACATCTTTAACAGATTCAGAAAGACCCTTTCTGAAAATTGCCGCTAAAGCATCCTCATTCCATTTAGTCAGCACAGACCATTTTCTAAATTTCTGACAATACAATTCTGCCGCTTCTTGACCCTGAGACAGGGCCAACAAGGTCTTCTCCGCTTGATCCACAGAATTTGGTTCATCATATAATAATCCTAGAGCCTGAAAAAAGGCGTCTACATTAAGCAAGGCCGGATTCCCAGATTCCAGGGAAAATGCCCAATCCTGAGGGTCGCCACGCAGCAGGGAGATGACAATTTTAACCTGCTGAATGGGATCACCAGAGGAACGAGGTTTCAGAGCAATAAACAGTTTACAGTTGTTTTTAAAACTCAAAAATTTGGACCTGTCCCCAAAAAACAAATCAGGAGTAGGAATCCTAGGCTTTAAAAGCGGAGTCTGAACAATATAATCAGAAATACCCTGTACCCTAGCAGCAAGCTGGTCTACACGAGAAACTAATCCCTGAACATCCATGCTAGCACAAGACTCCTCAGTCACCCAGAGGAAAAGAGGGAAGAAGAGACAAAACAGGCTACAGAAAAAAAAATGGCTCAACACCTTTCTTCCCTTCTTCTGAGATGCATTTAACTCATTGTTGGCCAGTTGTACTGTTATGATCCGGTGACCTTGGAGCCGCATGAGAGACTTTCTCAGGAGTAGGTGGTACCTGTACTGACCGGAAACTCTAAACTGACACCGCAACTAGAAGTAGCCGTGGGGTGTACCTAACACGTCCTAGACACCTCGACACAGCCGGAGGACTAAATACCCCTATAGATGGAAATGGGAATTCTATCTTGCCTCAGAGCAGAACCCCAAAGGATAGGCAGCCCCCCACAAATATTGACTGTGAGTATAAGAGGAAAGACACACGCAGGCAGAAAAACAGGATTTAGCAAAAGAGGCACGTCTAGCTAAACAGAAAAGGATAGGACAGAATTCTTAGCGGTCAGTATTAAAATCCTAAAAATATCCACAGCAGATAATACAAATATTCTACATCTAACTAAAGACATAGAAAGTATATCTGCATCTCCTGAGAATCCAGCATGACTGAAAAATCCAAACAAAGTCTAAGTTGGACAAAAACACAATGAATTGCACTGAATTGCAAAGCACACTGCATGTGTGCACAGAGACAAAAAACCAGACACTTATCTTAGCTGAATTGGCAGCAGGGCATGAGGAACCAGAGAGAGATGCCATCCCTCTAAGAACAATGGACAACTGGCAAGGACTCATGGATCCTGCACACCTAAATACCTAGTAGAGCTGTAATCAGCAGAAACACCTGCCCTGGATTACAACCCCAAGACAACTGCACTACCACCAACAACCACCGGAGGGAGCCCAAGAGCAGAATTCACAACACTGCCACAGGATGTTGCCTGGTTCCAACCCAGTCAGCTTTCTGTCTAACTTCCTATCTAACCCCCAGTTTTACCAGATTGTGATGAGTGGCCTAATACATAGCACCCTTAGCTCCCCCTGGAGGCCAGACTGTGAAGTGTATTGGTGTCTGTGATACCTGGTCAGGTGAACTCCTTCAGTGCCATCAGACGTACCAACACCCCCCTTAGCGGCGGAGCATCAGTACCGCAAAGACCAGGACTCTGGGGCGCTGCATCATTTTTTTTTTTTATTGCAGCAGCATTTATATGTGGCACAGTGTTATATGGAGCATCTATGGGGCCATAATGAATTGTATGGAGCATTATATGTGGCGGCATAGCTTTATATGGAGCATCTATGGGGCTATATTCAATAATGAATTGTATGGAGCATTATATGTGGCACAGCTTAATATGGAGCAACTATGGGGCAATAATGAATTGTATAGAGCATTATATGTGGCACAGCTTTATATGGAGCAACTATGGGGCAATAATGAATTGTATGGAGCATTATATGTGGCACAGCTTTATATGGAGCATTTATGGGGCCATAATGAACAGTACGGAGCATTATATGGGGCTCCTGATTCAATATGGATATTCAAAAACACTTAACCTTCTGATGTCTCAATTAATTTTACTTTTATTGGTATCTATTTTTATTTTTGACATTTACCGGTAGCTGCTGTATTTTCCACCCTAGGCTTATACTCGAGTCAATAAGTTTTCCCAGTTTTTTGTTGCAAAATTAGGGGGGGTCAGCTTATACTCGGGTCGGCTTATACTCGAGTATATACGGTAGTTTAAGAAGGGGTTGTCTAGTAGAGGACAACCCTTTTAAGCACCTACATGCATCTGACATACCTGTTGATATGTTGTGGTGTTTATGCCCCTTTTTATTGTTTATAATACAATAATATATCTGTTAAATAGTCTGTAATGTTAACTGAACACATAGTGAACAACTGAACATACATTTATGTTCATTTTTTTTAGAATGGCATCTGGCCAAAAACCTAAAAGCGGAGCTCAAAAGCGCAGACTAAGAAAAGAAGAGTTAGCACAGAGAGCTACATTACCCAAAATTATTTCTATGCTGTCAATTGAAAATGACCGTGCTAGAAAGATTAACTTAAATAAAATTATTGATGAATTTGCTGAAAAGAAGGCCAGGAGAATGCGTTTTAAGTAAATTGTTCACACCTCCACACAGTTTTACTGTTTGAAATACATTTTTCAGTGAACATTTCTAAATTCAAACATTTGAATGGCTGACTAAAGCCTAGTTATCTTGATTTGATTTAGTAAAATTAGTAAAATGGTTTTTAGTATTTAGCAATAAAGGGTACAGTTGTTTACTAATTATTATTAAATGGGTTGTCTAAAACCATTCTATTTTTTTACTATAGGCCTAAGCTCTAACAGGCAGGTAGTTACTAACTGCCTGTCCTGCCCAGTGCAGACCTGTGCCAGCTCAGGGTAGTCACAGACCACTACTGCTGCTTCCTCTGACATCACATCAACAGAACAGCAGCTTCTCTTCTAGTCTGTTGAAGGGCTGTGATTGCCAGCTTTATGCGGATTGACAGCCATGTCCCTATTGCATAACTACAGGGAGCCGGCTATTGAACAGCATGAGGTCGGCAGTCATGCCCCATAAACAGAGCAGCCCAGAACATGAAAAGCTGCTCTATTGACATGAAGCAGCAGGACCTGTGGCAGGAGCAGTCCTTGACCGCTCTAGGCCAGCACAGAACAGGTGGGTAGTTAGCAACTACCTGCCTATCAGTTCATAGGTTCATAGTTAAATAATAAAACAGTCCTGGACAACCCATTTACGTTTTGAAAAAAATCAAATCCTCCACACTACAGTATTATTTCCTCCAGTTTATAAAGTAATAACAGTCTGTGCTGCTTGATAAGTCATAGGCCACAATAAGCACATCCAGATTTGCCAGATATGACATCAATTGCATGACTGCTTTGTGTTATATTCAGTTGTTAAACATTGAACTTAAATTTATTATTTAGAGTTGATAGTTGTGTTCTAAACAGATAATAAATATGACAACCTATATGTTTACATAACTTTGTTGCGGTATGGGGGGGGGGGCAGGAAGATTTCTTGCACAGGGGCCCTCTGCAGTCTGTGTCCGCCCCTGGCTGACGTCCTAGGAATCTCATTCATAACTAAGCTTACAGTGTGGTGTGCAAAATGTATTATTCAACGCCTGCTATGTGGGTGTAAGATGCCACATTAATGATGGAAGTCAGATGAGAATGGCTCATGGTGATAAAACCATGTGTTACATCTGTGGAATACAGAGGAGCATCTCTTAATACACGGCACATCGACCAATGAAGTGAATGGACTACAGCAGCAGAATTCCACACCAGGTCCTCTAAGATATGCGCAGTTACACATTGAAGGACAAAGAAAGACTAACAATCTGTCAATCTGTATGACTTATTACAGATTCACTGGGCACAGGTCTGTTGATGATTGAATGTTTATGTCAGCACAATCTGTCCGTAGGATCAACCCTCCTAAGCCGTCTATATGAACATGTAGGCCATAGAAAGTTGAATAAAATGATATCTCGATAGCTCGGGACGAGATCTGAATCTGAGCATGTGCCGCCCCCAGCGGCCATTTTCCCGGAGGCCACCGCATCGCAGCAATGGAGCTGCCGGTGCCTCCAGGCTGTGAGGAAATGCCGGTGGAGCCCCGACGCTGCACGAATATACGCCGCCGCCGCCTCACAGCACAGAGCACCCACGCGGCACAAAGAGGAACCGCCGCCGCTCACCAGCACAGAAACCCCACGCTGCCACAATGAGGTAATAGGGGGATATGCAGCGCCCCAGAGTCCTGGTCGTTGCAGTACTGTGGCTCCGCGACTATGGGGAGCCATGGTGCGTCCGATGGCACTGAACGAGTTCATCTGATCAGGTATCACAGACACCAATACATTTCACAGCTGGGCCTCCGGGGGGGAGCTAAGGGTGCTATTCATTAGGCCACTCCCCCACCATAGTGGGTAAACTGGGGGTCAGGCAGGAAGTTAGATCAGAAAGCTGACTGGATTGGACGAAGCAACACCTAGTGGCAGAGGGTGTTGTGGAGGAAGAGACAGTAGGGTCTCTGTCAGGGGTGGGATCCTGACAGAGGCTTGGCATTGGAAAGAACGTAACGGGTCCGCGCCAGCTCCGGGAAGCGGCGGGACCCAAGAAAGGACTAGAAGCGAGATAGATTGTGCTGAGTGAGAAACGAGATCAAGCAATAGGAGAATTCCAGTAGGGGTCGTGCTGTAAGACCGGAGCAACACCCTGCTGAGGCGCACTACCGGTGGCCGGAACGCCGAGGGAGTATTATAACATTCAGCTTCAAGCAATACTCTAAACAGCGGCAGGACAGTCAGTTTAAGGCGGGCTGTCTAACACATATCACCTATGAAGTCTTGGGAGGCAATTGCGGGAGAGGGGCGTCTCTAGGGTCCCGGAAGAACTCCAGGCCTATTCGACAAACGGGTGCCGTTCTAACTGTAACATCAGGAAGGGACGGAAGATTAGAAGAACATCATTTAATCGAGTTGTGAGGGAACTTAAGAAACAGACACAACGGTTGTGGGGTACTTTCCGTAAGCACAGCAGGGAAGGACTACAACACATAGCGCTAAGAAGGAAGGCACCGAATTCCACCTGTGAAGTGAACTCTGGAGGTGCCATTGGACCGGCCGGACTTGCGCAGCCTGGTGAACCGTATTCTGGACTGAGGACTCAGAGATCTCCAGTAAAGAGGTAAAGAGACTGCAACCTGGTGTCCTCATTATTTACCGCGACCTGCACCCCACAACTGCACCGCTACAACACTAACACCACTTATTGCACCGGACGTCCCCCACTGACAGACAGGGCCACGGACCGGGTCTAGCCACCGTGATAACCCCAGGACTGAGATTCCAGAGGCCCGGCTCCGGGTACCCCTCGGCCCTGCGGCGGTGTGGGGGCGCTCCAAACTTGGCGTCACGAACAGGATGTACTTAAGCCTGAAGAATCAGGTCATGTGTGCCTTGGAACTGTGATTTGTTGTGCCTGAACTGTACTTTATTGCAAAGACTGTGGATTGTCACTTGCCGCCAAAAGTTCGCACCAAAAACCGCCGCCATCACAGCGCTGAGGAGAGCGCCGGAAGAGAGGAGGGGCGTGGAGTAGGCGTAAACAAGCTGGAGAGCGCGAAAGATAATGGCCGCCCAGTCTAAATATTTCTGCACGGTGAGGACGTGTCCGTCAGCGGCAGAGATCCGCCTCCTAATCCTCAATGGAGGGCGGAGATCGAGAAAACGACACCGCCCACGAAGGAGAGAGCGGGAAAGAGACCCGGAAGCGACCCACGTGGAGGACGCCATGGCCAGCAGCTCTGAACCCGACAGTGGGGTTGAAGTGGAAATCTCCCCAGACTACCCGGATGAGCACAGCAGCCCGTCTTCCGTGGACAACACCAGATTCCTGAGGGCCGAGATGGAGGATTTATTCAACCAACTTCTCCAACTGAATGTGGAGGTCCAGGCTCCGCACCAGGCAGCGCCGGAAGATGGCCCTCGGGCGCTGGGTCCTGAGCCGTTACCGGAGCAGCCGCTGAGACCCTTGCTGACCCTGCCGGAGGAACCCGTTGCGGAAGAAGAACCTTCACTGGCTGGTGAGTCCGCCGACCCCGTCCCGCTGGCCGAGGGTTTGCTGGTGGGTCCCGTGGCAGCACCCCCTCCCTCGGGAACCCATCGACTCCAGCGCCTGCTGCCGTGGGAGGAAGCCACGGGCATGGAACATCGGATGCGAGCCCCAATCACCCCTACTCCCCTGCTGTGTGAGATCCACGCGGAGCGCACGGTATGCCGCTTGGTGAACCCCGGGTCCGATCTTATGGGGTTCCCTGGGGTGGAGACCCAGGAGGGAGAGAGGGTGCAGGCCCTAAGCTGGGGAGAATATCAGGCCCAGCTACAGCAGCGGTGGAGGGAGAAGGACGAGGCGTACCAGGCCGGGATGGAGGCTTGCCATCAGAAGGACCTGGCCGTGAAAGACCGGGCCCGCAAGGACCCCACCGCTCCCCAGGCCCCGCGCAGGCAGGGCATCGTCACCACCTTTAAGCTCCGAGGAAGCTGGGGCTTCATTAAAGAGCCGGGGCTGTATGCGGAGGTTTTTGTCAACCGCCGGGATGTGGAGTCGCACCTCAGAGAGGGTCACCCTGATCGAGACCTCTACCCGGGGGACAGCGTCATCTACACCAGGCATTTCGGGGAGAAGGGGTGGTTTGCTTTGAACGTGCGCAGGGAGAAGCTGGCCCCTGTAGCCAAAGTGCCACCGTGTGACCGACCTGTGACCACCTTGGTCACCTCCACCTGTAAGCCAACGGAAACTGTGGCCTGCAGTCTGACCCCCACCACCACCACTATGGTGGCCAAGGAGGCGCCTCCTCGAGTGACCGGTGTTCCTGTTGTGCCAGCACAGAGAGAAGTGGGAACACAGACCTTGATCGCCGCACACGACCTGGTTGTGCAACAGCCTCGAACCCATGGGGTGTACCTGGCAGCGGGAGTGGACTTGGAACCTGGACTGCAGGGGTTCACCCGCCAGGTGGCGCCTCGTGGGGGATTCTGAGAATGAGTAAGCATGACTGCTTTAAAAATGTATATAGTTCTTTGCTTAACTGTTTGTTTCCTGATTGTTGCTGCTAAACCCGTTCAGGGTAAACTCTTAAAGGGATCCCTTTGTTGACCCGGGATCCCAATTGTTGGTTTGTTTTTTCCACTTTTTGTTTCCTGTTATCAAGAACTGCCGCAATCATGGACCGTGCATGATACAAACTTTTTGTAAATAGTTAGCACCTTCTTAAAGGTGTTTCCTACTGGTTTTACTTAAAGACTCTTTGCGAAGATACCGAACCGGAGTTATTGCTGAAAAAGGACTGGTAGCTAGAGAAAAAGAGCTACCTCAGAAAGACTTGATCCTCTCTTAAAGGGGATGCCGAAAGTGTACTTATGAGTGATACTGTTTTAGAACAGTAATGTGAAAGTAAAATGATAATGTTGACATGTAAAAGTTATGTGCATTGAAACGGTTAATTGTAAAAAGTGGAGAAATGTTGATAATGTTCCTTAGAAGAAGGTGTGTGAGCTAGAAGGAAGATGCAGTGGGCCCGTAGGGGTAGACAGAATGTCCTGCATAGTCGGAAGAAAGAAAGTAGTAATGAAGGTTGATGATATAAGGAAATAGTTAATAATGTTGATAAGGTAATGGGGATAGAAGGTAGACCCTGAGTCCTCCATAGAAAGTTTAGAAGAGTTAATAATGTGTTACCGAGGACAGAGAGTGAACCCGTAGGGGTTAGGTGGTAGGTCCTCTTAAGGGTCATATGTAGATGGCTCAGTGCTTCCAAAACAGAAAGTATGTTATGTTCTATACCATGTATAGTAGCTGAAAAGGCAGTAGGTCCTGGCTGAACGGGACGGTCCTGTAATAGAAAGGAGAGGCAGTAGGTCTGGTGCCGATAGGACAGGCGGTCCTGCAGATTAACAGAAGGAGAATGAGAAAGTTAAAATGCCTTATAATGTGATTATAGGAAGGTCTTTAGTGGATGAAGAGTGTATGTCCTTAAAGGCAAAGTTAAATTATTGTTCAATAATGTTTGCACTTAGTAGAATACCCGGTTGGGTAACAGGAGTTATTTATAGCCTGTAATTTATAATGTTTGAATATTTAACTATGTTTGTAACGTTCAAGTGTCCTCACCTCCCATAAAGGGAAGCCTGTTCAAGTATGCTTATTGTCGTTTGCACTCAACAAAATTGTATGTCTTTTTGCTAACTTGTATTGTTGTTTTTCTTCCCAGTCCCGGAGTACTGTGTTTAACCAGGGGGGAGTGCAGCGCCCCAGAGTCCTGGTCGTTGCAGTACTGTGGCTCCGCCACTATGGGGAGCCATGGTGCGTCCGATGGCACTGAAGGAGTTAATCTGATCAGGTATCACAGACACCAATACATTTCACAGCTGGGCCTCCGGGGGGGAGCTAAGGGTGCTATTCATTAGGCCACTCCCCCACCATAGTGGGTAAACTGGGGGTCAGGCAGGAAGTTAGATCAGAAAGCTGACTGGATTGGACGAAGCAACACCTAGTGGCAGAGGGTGTTGTGGAGGAAGAGACAGTAGGGTCTCTGTCAGGGGTGGGATCCTGACAGAGGCTTGGCATTGGAAAGAACGTAACGGGTCCGCGCCAGCTCCGGGAAGCGGCGGGACCCAAGAAAGGACTAGAAGCGAGATAGATTGTGCTGAGTGAGAAACGAGATCAAGCAATAGGAGAATTCCAGTAGGGGTCGTGCTGTAAGACCGGAGCAACACCCTGCTGAGGCGCACTACCGGTGGCCGGAACGCCGAGGGAGTATTATAACATTCAGCTTCAAGCAATACTCTAAACAGCGGCAGGACAGTCAGTTTAAGGCGGGCTGTCTAACACATATCACCTATGAAGTCTTGGGAGGCAATTGCGGGAGAGGGGCGTCTCTAGGGTCCCGGAAGAACTCCAGGCCTATCCGACAAACGGGTGCCGTTCTAACTGTAACATCAGGAAGGGACGGAAGATTAGAAGAACATCATTTAATCGAGTTGTGAGGGAACTTAAGAAACAGACACAACGGTTGTGGGGTACTTTCCGTAAGCACAGCAGGGAAGGACTACAACACATAGCGCTAAGAAGGAAGGCACCGATTTCCACCTGTGAAGTGAACTCTGGAGGTGCCATTGGACCGGCCGGACTTGCGCAGCCTGGTGAACCGTATTCTGGACTGAGGACTCAGAGATCTCCAGTAAAGAGGTAAAGAGACTGCAACCTGGTGTCCTCATTATTTACCGCGACCTGCACCCCACAACTGCACCGCTACAACACTAACACCACTTATTGCACCGGACGTCCCCCACTGACAGACAGGGCCACGGACCGGGTCTAGCCACCGTGATAACCCCAGGACTGAGATTCCAGAGGCCCGGCTCCGGGTACCCCTCGGCCCTGCGGCGGTGTGGGGGCGCTCCAGATACTCCACTCACACTTTCCTGTGAGACACCCCCTCTCTTCGTCATAGGGACCACTCTCCCCCCACCCACCATATGCACATTGGTCTGCACCCGGCGTATAAGACGACGCTCGACTTTTAAGATTTTCAGGGGTTAAAAGGTCGTCTTATACGCCAGAAAATACAGTATATATATATATATATATATATATATATATATATATATATATATATATATATATATATATATATATATATATATATATTTCATACAGAGCTAGATAGCAGAAAAGCCGGTAATTCAATTGCCGGCTTTTGCCATCTCTTTACCAAACCCGACAGGATATGAGACATGGTTTACATACATTAAACCATTTCATATCCGTTATATTTTTACATAGTCCTCACTAATAATGTTAGTAGTGTGTGTGTGCAGAATTTGGGAGCTCCCGTGCAATTTTCTCCGTCAGAGTGGGATAGCCAGTGACTGAGGGCAGATATTAATAGCTTTGAGAGGGACCATGGTTATAGGACCCCCCCCCAGCTAAACACATCTGCCCCCAGCCACCCCAGAAAAGGCACATCTGTATGCCCCTATTCTGGCACTTAGCCTCTCTCTTCCCACTCTCTTCCTATTGGCTAGCGGCTTTTCACTATTGTTGTGCAGGCCCGCACGGCTATAGAGTTTAACTGAACCTGCATCTCGGTCTCAGGTTCAGTTACTGCACTGGCAGAAGCGCGCCGCTGAGGCCCGATGAACAGAAGAGACGGGACCCATTGTGGGCCCCTTCTGCTCATCGGGCCCCATTCTCCAGTCAAGGCAGTAATGCGCTGATGGTAGTGCAGCGCCCCAGAGTCCTGGTAGTTGCAGTACTGTGGCTCCGCCGCTAAGGGGGGCTATGGTACGTCTGATGGCACTGAAGGAGTTCATCTGACCAGGTATCACATACACCAATACATTTCACAGTCTGGCCTCCAGGGGGAGCTAAGGGTACTATTCATTAGGCCACTCCTCACAGTCTGGTAAAACTGGGGGTTAGGCAGGAAGTTAGAGAGAACGCTGACTGGGTTGGAACCAGACAACACCTTGTGGCAGAGGGTGTTGTAGGGGAAGATTCGGTAGGGTCCCTGTCAGGGGTGGGATCCTGACAGAGGCCTGGCAAACAGAGAGAAAGCTACGGGACCGCGCCTGCACTTCATAGCGGCGGTGCCCTAAGAAAGGACAAGAAGCGAGATGTATTGTGCTGAGTGAGAAACGAGATCAACGCAACAGGGAGAATACCAGTAGGAGTCGTGCAGTTAAACCGAGGCAACATCCTACTGAGGCGTAACTAACCGGTGGCCGGAACGCCGAGAAAGTACAGAGCTCTAAGCATTACTTCAAACCAACGGCAGGACAGAGAGCTATAGGCTGGCTGTCTCACCTACATCACCTACGCAGACATAGGGGGCAACTTGTGGAGAGGGGCGACTCTAGGGTCCCGGAAGAGCTCCGAGCCTTCCCGTCATACGGGTGCGTCCTACCATAACATCTGGGGGACGAGATTAAGAAGAACATCAGAATCGAGTTGTTGTGAGGGAACACGAGAAACAGACACAACAGTTGTGGGGACTATCCCGTAAGCACAGCAGGGTAGGACCACAACACATAAGCGCTAGAAGGAAGGCACAGATTTCCACCTGCAAAGGGAACTCTGGAGGTGCCATCGGACCGGCCGGACTTGCGTAGCCTGGTTCACCGTACTCCGGACTGAGGACCCAGAAGCCTTCAGTAAAGAGGTAAAGAGACTGCAACCTGGTGTCCTCGTTATTTACTGCACCGCACCACCACCACCATCCACATCTATCATTGTGCGCCCCTCAGCAGGGTCACGGACCGGGTCTAGCCACCGTGACAACCCCAGAGCAGAGACTCAGAGGCCCGGTACCGGGTACCTCTCGGCCCTGCGGCAGTGGGGGCGCTACAACTTGGCGTCACGAACAGGATCTACTTAAGCCTGAGGAATCGGGTCATGTGTGCCTTGGAACTGTGATTTATTATACTTGGACTGTGATTTATTGCAAAGACTGTGCTGTGCCACTTGCCGCCGAAATCCGCCGCCATTACAGCGCTGAGGAGAGCGCAGGAGAAGAAGAGGGGCGTGGAGTGGGCGTAGACAAGCTGGAGAGCGCGAACGACTATGGCCGCCCAGTCTAAATATTTCTGTGTCCTGAGGACGTGTCCGTCAGCAGCCGAGGTCCGCCTCCTCATTCTCTTTGGAGGATGGAGACCATGGAGACGGGGCCGCCCACGAAAGAGACCGCGGGAAGAGGACACCAGAGAAGAAGGGAAAATGGCGACGCCGGAAGCACCGCGTGCGAATGACCCAACTCAGCACGAGGTTGCACAACCCGACACAGCCCCGGACGCGCCATCGTTGCGGGAACTGACCATTGCGGAGCTACCGATAGGCCAACCCCCATGGCCGATGTCCGAGGAGTGTGTGGCTGCAGCCGAGGCCCGGCAGGTAGCCTACCGCCTGGAAGCCGATGCCCGTGTAATCGCTCGGCTGGGCCAACCCATGGAGGTCCGCCTGTCTCCGGTGTCCCCCGCTTCTTTTATCCCGGCCGCGGCGGAGTGTGAGCTGCAGGCACAGGGCCTGAGGATCCTGCCGGAGGCGGAGCACCTGCAGCGCCTGATGACAGCGTGGCGGAACAGGCCCCAACCGGCAGCCCAGGTTGATCTGAGGAGCGTTGAGGAGGTTCCACCGTCACACTGGGGTGTAGTAATATCCTTTAACTCCCGGAAAGGAAGGGGAGTTATACAGGAGATCGGAGAGCCACTGCAGGTCCGTGTGGATCGGGAAGAAGTGGAGCCCTGCGGGGGAAGATACGATTCCGATCTGGAGCCTGGCGATGCGGTGACCTACACCCGGTGGAGGAGGGAAGTTGGCGAAGCTGGCTGGATAGCTCGAGGCGTCCAGCGGTGCGTCGCCCTCCAGGCTGCTGCCGGAACGCCGGAGGACGAGCCTTCTGCAGGGAAGGTGTCGGAGCCCGTCCCCGTGGAACCTCAGGAGGTCCGGGTCCACCGCGTGCCTCTGGGTCGCGCTCGCCCACAAGCAAGGAGGGCATCCCGGCGAGGGATCCTGTCGCTGCTGGAGCCAGGACCGGCCCTTGCTACACCAAGGCGACCCGTTGGCCGGGTGAGGCCTGGAAGAAGACCACCCTCTGCACAGCCACCATCAGAGTAATGAGTAAGCTTTAATGACTGTAAATAAGTTAATTGTTTTCACCGTTTTGCTGCTAAAACCCGTAAGAAGAACATCAGAATCGAGTTGTTGTGAGGGAACATGAGAAACAGACACAACAGTTGTGGGGACTATCCCGTAAGCACAGCAGGGTAGGACCACAACACATAAGCGCTAGAAGGAAGGCACAGATTTCCACCTGCAAAGGGAACTCTGGAGGTGCCATCGGACCGGCCGGACTTGCGTAGCCTGGTTAACCGTACTCCGGACTGAGGACCCAGAAGCCTTCAGTAAAGAGGTAAAGAGACTGCAACCTGGTGTCCTCGTTATTTACTGCACCGCACCACCACCACCACCATCCACATCTATCATTGTGCGCCCCTCAGCAGGGTCACGGACCGGGTCTAGTCACCGTGACAACCCCAGAGCAGAGACTCAGAGGCCCGGTACCGGGTACCCCTCGGCCCTGCGGCAGTGGGGACGCTACAGTAGCTCTGCCTAAGCCTAATATTTATTGAACATGCCTCTCCTAGGTGACAACACTTCTATTCTTATTGTAAATTACACAATAAAAACTCCCTTGAGCAATCCAACTAGATAATAAGATATCATGACCTCACAAAATACAGTGAAGTAGAAGCAATTACAGGGTTTTTGGTAAACGATGACATATTGCTAGGACCCAATTCCTGGGACCCGCACCAATCCTTAGAACAAATGGGACACTGGTCCTTCATATCATTTACCTGCATATTATTGCGCCTATCATCTGTGCAGGGAATTACAACACATCTCCATGTGCTTAAATGGTGTCAAAGGGGAGTTACATATAGTAAAATTCACTATAGTGCAATAATACCGTCATGTCCCTTTAAATTATCAGTGACTTCTGTCACCATGGCAATAAACAACCAGTAGGATTGTTAGATTTAAATTTGAAAAAGTACAAACGTCAGTTATTTTCAGTCTGTTCTATCTCAGCGGAGAGTGAAGACGGACACCTGCAGCCACTGCGACATTTCAGGTATAAACCTGTAATATAATCTAAGTGATGGCTGATTTGTCTCATCACATATTCATACAGAATAACCCGAGATGTTCTGTTACTAATTGTTCATATTTACCCCAACACTTCACATACAGACATGTACATGATGAGGAGCCGGCGGCTGATACTCCGCTGTCTCCACTTCTCACATCTTATTGGATGGGTCCAATATTTAACATCAGCTCCGTCCTCCATAGAGAACGGCGCCTGCAGAGCGGAGAATGGACCGAAGTCGTTTATTCCGAACATTCCTCCATTAAATAAAGTGCTCCATATACAGCACAGAATAATGGGGATGGGCAGATATTGGATGTATAACAGACATATCCTGCACATTGCCCAATGTTGCCTTTGCCCCGGCAATGCCTCCTAAACACACAGACGGTGTTTCCCAAAGTTTCCAGTAACAGCACACCCTAGTCAATGGCATCTGCCCAAATGGCCAAAACCAATCCTGACTGTTCTGCTATTTTACAGGATTTTGATAGATTTCGACACGAGTGAAGACCACAGCGAGACCATGTGGACCGGACCTTCAACCTGCGCTGGATCAGGTGAGATTCCTCATACTGTTAGGCGAACATTCTCTGTCCTGTGGTCAGACGGCTCCCAACGGCTTCACCTTTCTTTATCTTTGGGAGGTGTCAGGTTTCCAGTAATTTGGGGGGTAACTATAGAACTGCAGATATTTGCTGTAAAAAATACCAGAAAGCTAAACTGATTCCCAACAGAGGTTGACATCGTCGGTCTGAGTAGAACGTGAGCTTCATAGGTAGACAGGGGAATCCTATCACTGGCCATGAAGGCTACAGAATGATTGCATCTTCCATGTACAAAACACATTTTTCTATCTTCTTCTTACTGACAATTCTGTTCCTAGAATTTAGCGGGATGGTTAGCTATATGGCGATCAGTAGTGCCGCTCTGTCACATCCTCTCTGTATGGGTATGGGTGATCCTAATATTTGGTTCTTTTCTCTTCAGTTGATATCACACCGGAGGAGGCATTCAGAAGACTGGCCTTCTGTGTGAAGTTTCTGCCGTCACCCCTCTACAAGATGGAGGTTAGTGAGAAGACGTCTATACCGCTGTCTTTAATTTTACAAGGGTGTATAGGAATGTCTTATTACTGTACCTGAGTAACTTAATCTGCTGTCTTCTTAGCGCCTCATGCCGACCAGTCCAGAAGCCCAGAAGAAATTTACAGCAAAGCATGAATATGAAGAACAGCCTGCACCATCCATGAAGACCCAGATCACAGAACAAGAAGCAAGGGCAATGCGGGCTAAAATACTGTGTATGGACCTGGATGAAGAGCAGAGAACCCCAAAAGAAGAAAGGAAGAAAAAAAAGGTCAAAATCACAATTAAGATCGGCGCCGGAAGAAAGACCACAACAGAGGCAAGAAGAAGCAGCAGGACAGAGGCCAGAAGAAGCAGCAGGACAGAGGCCAGAAGAAGCAGCAGGACCACGCAGTGCCACATCCTCCAATATGTTAACCAGTATTTGAGAGGAAAGAAGAACATCATCTGGACAATCCTGCTAGGACCTCTCAGCCGATAACATCATGTACGGCAAATACTGGGAGGTAAGTATAAAAAAAGAATAGTAATAAGAGCGGTAAAATATTAGAGCAGCAGTATATTAATAGTAGTAGGCAAAACTTTAATATTAGCTATTCACAGTAGTAACAAAAAGTAGTAAAAATAGTAAAAAAAATAGTAGGAATAAAAATGTAAAAGTAATAATAGTAGTTATAACAGCAGGTTTGATCTAGCAGTAAGTAACATAGGGACCTTATTATTGGTAGCGGCGTAGCATTCATAATAATTAATAACAATATAAACAATTAGTTACAGTAGTGTAAATAAGATATAGAGAAGTAGTTGTCATAACAAGGTAGCCAGCTGTACACATTTTAATAGAATTAGGCGGCTTGATCCAGGGTTCTAGGACTGATCGCCTTTTCCCGGGGTCAAGAAGGAATTTTTCCCTTCAGACACAGATTGGCTGAAAGTGTCTAAGGGTTTTTGCCTTCTTCTGGATCAAAAGCATATACATAGTATAGTAGTAATATTTATAGTAGAAAAGGTACAATAGTCTTTTTATAGTTATAACAAAATAATGATTAAAGCTGCAATGGTAGAATATTTATAATAAGGAAGGAAAAGGACAAAAAGCAGTTATTAAATTAGTATTTTAATAATAAGCATATAGTAATGATTTTAGTTTTAATATTAGAATAAACATTACTTAGAATAGAAACAATAATAATAATACATAAATAACAATAGATAATGTGGGAGGATAATAATAACCATAGTATTAGTAGTAGGGTTTGATCCAGGGTTCTAGGACTGATCGCCTTTTCCCGGGGTCAAGAAGGAATTTTTTCCCTGAGTCACAAATTGGCTGAGTGTGTCCAGGTTTTTTTGCCTTCTTCTGGATCAACAACTTTAGACATAGGAGCTTTATTTATACCGGTTAGTGTAGTGTTAGTGTAGGTCCCATCTGAAGAGGTCGCCTTGTCGTTGGCAGATGGGCTCGCACAATTTGATCAAAATGTGCGCTAAGAACCTCACATTTCTAGGAGCTGTGTAATAAATATGGCCGTTTACATATTTGCGCTGGCAGCATTTTGTTGCCTCATTTCTTTCTTGCTTTCGCATTGCAACTACAGCAGCTGTTCCTGCACATTTATTTCAGTTTGTTTGTGTTAGTTTACTTTCTTTCTGGAGTAATACCTTTAGACATTATGATCTTACAACTAGTTAGTAATAATTTAAGTACGGATGTAGGGTAAAATTAGTGATAATTTCAGATACTGAGAGAACTTATACTACAATTTGTGTTATTTATTTATTTTTTTTAAGAAAACCACATTCACACGTTTCCTTTATGCTTCCAAGTTTGATATCAAAGGCACCATATAAACATTTATATTCATTTTCAGCTTTTGATTCTTAGCTAGGTCTGCCTGATCCCTACAGACAGGGCTGCCACTAGGAATTTTGGGGCCTCATACTGGCAAAATTTTTGGGCCACCTTGAGACTCCGCCCAGGCTCCACCCCAGCTCCGCCTCCACCATCCCATCGCCCACTCTTGGAAAAACTCAACTTCACCACGTCCTCATCAATCAGAAATTAACAGTTCCCATCAAACACCAGATCACATACATAGCCAGCAGCTTTTGTTCTGGCCAAAAGAATTTTTAAGCCGCCACCATGACATGGTAGACTCCTTTGGCTGGACCCTACTCTACTCTAACCTATTAAATATAAATATATTTCTATGTATTTTTCTTTAAGGGAATGAGTCACATACATTTTTTTTAAATGACCATTAATACAACATACAAGGGACAAATGCCGTCACACCATGACCAGACCACATATTACCACCACATAGTGACCAAATAATATCACATAGAAGGAACAAATACCACCACACCATGGCCAGACCACATATTACCATCACATAGTGACTGAACACTAACATACTGATCATTACTATAAAAAAAAACACAATACCAAGTGGCATTATACACAGGGACTCTGTATTTACTGTCAGTGTACAGATAATGCAGTGATCACCAGTAACATTATACACAAAAGCTCTGTACATAGTATACAGTGTCAGTGTACATGTAATACAGTGATCACTGGTGACATTATACACAGGAGCTCTGTATATAGTGTCAGTATACAGGTAATACAGTGATCACTGGTGACATTATACACAGGAGCTCTGTATATAGTGTACAGGAAATACAGTGATCACCATTAACATTATACACAGGACCTCTTTATACAGTGTCTGTGTACAGATAATATAGTGATCACTGGTGACCTTATACACATGAGCTCTGTACAGAGTATACAGTGTATAGTGTCAGTGTACAGTTAACACACAAGTGACGTCTCTAGCTGAAGTCCTTCATCTTTGCTTTTCTTTTTCATGCAGCGCAGACTGCCATCACTTCTTCCAGCCAGGACTCATCTCTGCATAAAATAACACAGTTATCTAGAGCACCTCTTCCAGAGCACATTCCCCTCTTTTTCCCTTTCTTCTACACTGCACATCTGAATACAGAGGTGCACCCACAATCAATATATAATTGGTTATTATGCAACCCATCATTACAAATATAAATTATAATCCACCACTGAGCCCCTTCTATCTATACATAGCCACTTTCCCCACCTAATATATAAATTAATTAGCACCTGTACTCTTTCCCCCAATTCAATACCAGTCACTGCATACTCAGCGCCCCCAACTATGTACCTCCCTCTCTCCCGACTCATTATATTTACATGCCCCTTCCGCCCCAATTCATTGTTATGTCTTCTCTCTCCCACACTCTATTCATTATCAACAGCTCTACCTCCACATTCAATACATCATTTACTCCCCCACCCTCAAAATTCATCACTATTTGCTCTCTCCCAGTCATCATTTGCTCTCCCCACCTCACCTTCAAATCAATTGCTGTCCCTCTTCCCTCACTCTCAATTCATCATTTGCAGTCTCCCGTCCCCTCACTCACTTCATCACGTGCAGTCCCCTTACCCCCACTTCATCATGTGCAGTCCCCTTTACCCCCATGTCATCCTTTGCAGTTCCTTTTAACTCCCCACTTCATGTGCAGTCCTTTAACCCCCTCCCACATCATGTGCAGTCCCCCTTTAACCCCCTTCCCACATCATCATGTGCAGTCCTCTTTTAACCCCCCCACATCATCTTGTGCAATCCCCCTTTATCCCCCCACATCATCATGTGCAGTCCCTATTTAACCCCCCTCCCCACATCATCATGTGCAGTCCCCCTTTTTGCCCCCCTCCCCACATCATGTGCAGTTCCCTTTAACCTTCCTCCCCACATCATCATGTGCAGTCCCCCTTTATCCCCCCCACATCATGTGCAGTCCCCCTTTATCCCCACACATCATCATGTGCAGTCCCCCTTTAATCACCTCCCCCACATCATCTGCAGTCCCCCTTTATCCCCCCACATCATCATGTGCAGTCCCCTTTTTTTACCCCATGTCATCCTTTGCAGTTCCTTTTAACCTCCCACTTCATGTGCAGTCCCCCTTTAACCCCCTCCCCACATCATGTGCAGTACCCCTTTAACCCTCCACATCATCATGTGCAGTCCTCCTTTATCCCCCCCCCCACATCATCATGTGCAGTCCTGTTATGGACCTGGTGGTAAGGAGCACCCGGAATGACCTCATGAGTAAACTAGAAATCGGAACAAGCTCTGGGAAAGTGGGAACTCTGCTGACCGCAAACACTACTCCTATCACACACACTAGAAATAGCCGTGGAGCGTACCTAACTCTCCCTAGACGCCTCTTCACAGCCTAAGAGCTAACTACCCCTAAAGATAGAAATAGAAGCCTAACCTTGCCTCAGAGAAATTCCCCAAAGGTAAAGGCAGCCCCCCACATATATTGACTGTGAGTTATGAGGAAAGTCACAAACACAGGAATGAAACAGGTTTTAGCAAAGGAGGCCAGACTTCACTAATTTAGTCAGAGGATAGAAAAGGGATCTATGCGGTCAGCACAAAAGACTACAAAAAACCACGCAGAGTAAGCAAAAAGACTCCCCACACTGACTCATGGTGTGGAGGTGCCACTCTGCACCCCAGAGCTTCCAGCTAGCAAAGGAATATTATGATAGCAAGCTGGACTAGAAATAGCAGTACTAAGAAATATATTCAGGAAGCAGTAACAAAAAATGAACTAGCAAAGACTTAGCTTCTGCTGGAGTAGACAGGTCCTCAGAGAAGTCCAACAGAGATCTGAACCAATACTGAACATTGACAGCTGGCATGAAGTAACGATCTGAGTGGAGTTAAATAGGGAAGCCAGCAGCAATAAACGAGAGCAGCTGACAAAGCCAACCTCAGTGACAAGCAGTTCCGCTCAAAGCCACCAGAGGGAGTCCAGGAGCAGAACTAACCAAAGTACTATTCATGACCACAGGAGGGAGTCCGAGAACGGAATTCACAACACAGTCCCCCTTTAACCCCCTCCCAACATCATGTGCAGTCCCCCTTTAACCCCCCTCCCCACATCATCATTTGCAGTCCCCCTTTATCCCCCACATCATCATGTGCAGTCCCCCTTTAACCCCTTCCCCACATAATGTGCAGTCCCCTTTTAAGCCCCCTCCCCACATCATGTGCAGTCCAATTTAACCCCCTCCCCACATCATCATGTGCAGTACCCCTTTATCTCCCCACATCATGTGCAGTCCCCTTTAACCCACCTCCCCACATCATGTGCTATCCCCTTTATTCCCCAACATCAACATGTGCAGTACCCCTTTATCCCCCCACATCATCATGTGCAGTCCCTTTTTAAACCCCCTCCCCACATCATCATGTGCAGTCCCCCTTACTCCTTCCCCTGTCATGTGCAATTTCTCCTCCTCCCCGCTCACCCATTTAATTCATTTTGTACAGAAAACAAAAAAGTTTTGTATACTTACCTCACAGTTGCTCCACAGCAGCGTGGCTCTGCCTCCAGGGTAAATGCTAGATTGTATGGGCTCCCTCCAGATAGGATGTCATTTTTGGGAGCGTGTGTCATACTGGGGGGGCGTATTCTGACTTAGCAAAGGCAGGAAGAGAAGCTGCCATCTTCAGTAGTGAGCCTGCTAGACTGTATGTATGGGCTGCAGTCAGGACATGGAAGGAGTCCATACAGTCTAGGCTCAACCGAAGATGGATGGAGGAGGAGCTGCACAGCCGTCAAGGTAAGATGGCCGTGCACAGCTCTGGGAAAGCTCCCGGGACCCAGCGCCCACGTGTGCACCGTAGCGCGCACCACTTTGCTGCACGATGGGGCCCGATGAACAGTAGCACATAAGCGGGGCCCCGGACCTGTGGGCCCCTCTGTGTACTGCTGTTCACTGGGCCCCATACAGCAGTAAGGCCAGGATTCCCGGTAGGACGCAATATCACTCAACATGGGACATCGGTCTTGATGTTACAAGGCTGCAAATGCAATGATTTATAAGTAGCCTGCGGACAATGCTGGATTGATGTAAATCCCTAGCTGTAATCTTGCAAATATTCGCTTACTTTTAGTAACTCAATGGCTGCACTATAATAACACCTGCTAATTCAGGCATCTATTCATGGGACAGCAACTTAATGCCTCAAAGCCGCAAACATGGTCAAAAGATTCAGCAGTCGTTCAGGCAAAACACAATAAAAGGGATGAAATGCGATCTCCATGAAATGATTTGGTGGCAGACGGGTGGTTTTTAGCATCTCAGGAAAGGCTGATGTCAGGGGCGGACATACCGCCGGTTCAACCGGTGCAACCGCACCGGGGCCCAGAGCGGGAGGGGGCCCCCGACGGCGACCGACATACACGGCATTGTTGTGATACACTGTGTGGATCCTGTAATGAGCAGTACCCAGTGACCGCTGGTGAAGAAGCTGCCGTGCCCGGAGTCTGCGGAGACCATCTGTCCACAGTCCGGGAGAAGGAGCCAGGGATGCCGGGAGCAGGTGAGTATCATATTTACCTGTCCACGATCCACCCGCCGGGCGCCGCTCAGTCTTCCGCGTCCTCTGCTGTGTCTGTGCAGGTCAGAGGGCTGACGTATAGTGTGCGCGCCGCCCTCTGCCTGAACAGTCAGTGCGGAGAGACCGGGACGGTGAGGACCAGCGGGCGGAGACGAGAGTTGAGTATGTCATTGGAGCGCCCCCACTGCCGCAGGGCCGAAGGGTACCCGGTACCGGGCCTCTCTGTCTTGGTTCTGGGATTGTCACGGTGGCTAGACCGGTCCGTGACCCTGCTGAGGGGCGCCCAGTGAAAGTGGAGAGTGATGATGGTGTGGTGCAGATCGCGATGAATAACGAGGACACCAGGTTGCAGTCTCTTTACCTCTTTACTGAAGGCTTCAGGATCCTCAATCCGAAGTACGGTTAACAGGGCTGGCTGAGACCGGCCGGTCCGATGGCACCTCCAGAGTTCCCTTTGCAGGTGGAAATCTGTGCCTAACTTCTAGCGCGTGTGTGTTGTAGTCCTTCCCTGCTTAGCACCACGGCATAGTCCTCACAACTGTTGTGTCGGTTTCTGAAGTTCCCTCACAACTGATTCTGATGTTCTTCTCCGTCCCCCCAGATGATATGACTAGGACGCACCCGGATGACGGGTAGGCCTGGAGGTCTTCCGGGACCCTAGAGTCGCCCCTCTCCAACTGTTGCCCCCTATGTCTGCTTAGGTGATTTTGGGTGAGACAGCCCGCCTATAACTGACTGTCCTGCCGTAGGTTTGAAGTAAGGCCTGGAGCTCAATACTTCCTCGGCGTTCCGGCCACCGGCTACGCGCCTCAGTAGGATGTTGCCTCGTCTTACAGCACGACTCCTACTGGTGTTTTCTCCATGTTGCGTTGATCTCGTTTCTCACTCTTCACAAAAAACCTTGCTTCTTGTCCTTTCTTGGGGTACCGCCGCAATGAAGTGCAGGCGTGGTCCCGTAATGTTCTTTCTGTTCGCCAGGCCTCTGTCAGGATCCCACCCCTGACAGGGACCCCCCTGAATCTTCCCCTGCAACACCCTCTGCCACAGGATGTTGCCTGGTTCCAACCCAGTCAGCTTCTGTCTAACTTCCTATCTAACCCCCAGTTTTACCAGATTGTGAGGAGTGGCCTAATACATAGTACCCTTAGCTCCCCCTGGAAGCCAGACTGTGAAGTGTATTGGTGTCTGTGATACCTGGTCAGGTGAACTCCTTCAGTGCCATCAGACGTACCAACACCCCCCTTAGCGGCGGAGCATCAGTACTGCAACGACCAGGACTCTGGGGCGCTGCATCATTATTTTTTTTTTATTGCAGCAGCAGCATTCATATGTGGCACAGCGTTATATGGAGCATCTATGGGGCCATAATGAATTGTATGGAGCATTATATGTGGCGGCACAGCTTTATATGGAGCATCTATGGGGCAATATTCAATAATGAATTGTATGGAGCATTATATGTGGCACAGCTTAATATGGAGCAACTATGGGGAAATAATGAATTGTATAGAGCATTATATGTGGCACAGCTTTATATGGAGCAACTATGGGCCAATAATGAATTGTATGGAGCATTATATGTGGCACAGCTTTATATGGAGCATTTATGGGGCCATAATGAACAGTATGGAGCATTATATGGGGCTCCTGATTCAATATGGATATTCAAAAACACAACCTTCTGATGTCTCAATTAATTTTACTTTTATTGG
Organism: Ranitomeya variabilis; assembly: GCF_051348905.1. Taxonomy (NCBI): domain Eukaryota; kingdom Metazoa; phylum Chordata; class Amphibia; order Anura; family Dendrobatidae; genus Ranitomeya; species Ranitomeya variabilis. The sequence continues at coordinate 68,560,763 of NC_135235.1, read as the reverse complement.
TATCTATTTTTATTTTTGACATTACCGGTAGCTGCTGTATTTTCCACCCTAGGCTTATACTCGAGTCAATAAGTTTTCCCAGTTTTTTTGTTGCAAAATTAGGGGGGGTCAGCTTATACTCGGGTCGGCTTATACTCGAGTATATACGGTAGTTTAAGAAGGGGTTGTCTAGTAGAGGACAACCCTTTTAAGCACCTACATGCATCTGACATACCTGTTGATATGTTGTGGTGTTTATGCCCCTTTTTATTGTTTATAATATATCTGTTAAATAGTCTGTAATGTTAACTGAACACATAGTGAACAACTGAACATACATTTATGTTTTTTTTTTTAGAATGGCATCTGGCCAAAAACCTAAAAGCGGAGCTCAAAAGCGCAGACTAAGAAAAGAAGAGTTAGCACAGACAGCTACATTACCCAAAATTAGTTCTATGCTGTCAATTGAAAATGACCGTGCTAGAAAGATTAGCTTAAATAAAATTATTGATGAATTTGCTGAAAAGAAGGCCAGGAGAATGCGGTTTAAGTAAATTGTTCACACCTCCACACAGTTTTACTGTTTGAAATACATTTTTCAGTGAACATTTCTAAATTCAAACATTTGAATGGCTGACTAAAGCCTAGTTATCTTGATTTGATTTAGTAAAATTAGTAAAATGGTTTTTAGTATTTAGCAATAAAGGGTACAGTTGATTACTAATTATTATTAAATGGGTTGTCTAAAACCATTCTATTTTTTTACTATAGGCCTAAGCTCTAACAGGCAGGTAGTTACTAACTAACTGCCTGTCCTGCCCAGTGCAGACCTGTGCCAGCTCAGGGTAGTCACAGACCACTACTGCTGCTTCCTCTGCCATCACACCAACAGAACAGCAGCTTCTCTTCTAGTCTGTTGAAGGGCTGTGACTGCCAGCTTTATGCTGATTGACAGCCATCTCCCCATTGCATCACTACAGGGAGCCGGCTATTGAACAGCATGAGGTCGGCAGTCATGCCCCATAAACAGAGCAGCCCAGAACATGAAAAGCTGCTCTATTGACATGAAGCAGCAGGATCTGTGGCAGGAGCAGTCCTTGACCGCTCTAGGCCAGCACAGAACAGGTGGGTAGTTAGCAACTACCTGCCTATCAGTTCATAGGTTCATAGTTAAATAATAAAACAGTCCTGGACAACCCATTTACGTTTTGAAAAAAATCAAATCCTCCTCACTACAGTATTATTTCCTCCAGTTTATAAAGTAATAACAGTCTGTGCTGCTTGATAAGTCATAGGCCACAATAAGCACATCCAGATGTGCCAGATATGACATCAATTGCATGACTGCTTTGTTATATTCAGTTGTTAAATATTGAACTTAAATTTATTATTTAGAGTTGATAGTTGTGTTCTAAACAGATAATAAATATTACAACCTATATGTTTACATCACTTTGTTGCGGTATGGGGGGGGGGGGCAGGAAGATTTCTTGCACAGGGGCCCTCTGCAGTCTGTGTCCGCCCCTGGCTGACGTCCTAGGAATCTCATTCATAACTAAGCTTACAGTGTGGTGTGCAAAATGTATTATTCAACGCCGGCTATGTGGGTGTAAGATGCCACATTAATGATGGAAGTCAGGTGAGAATGGCTCATGGTGATAAAACCATGTGTTACATCTGTGGAATACAGAGGAGCATCTCTTAATACACGGCACATCGACCAATGAAGTGAATGGACTACAGCAGCAGAATTCCACACCAGGTCCTCTAAGATATGCGCAGTTACACATTGAAGGACAAAGAAAGACTAACAATCTGTCAATCTGTATGACTTATTACAGATTCACTGGGCACAGGTCTGTTGATGATTGAATGTTTATGTCAGCACAATCTGTCCGTAGGATCAACCCTCCTAAGCCATCTATATGAACATGTAGGCCATAGAAAGTTGAATAAAATGATATCTCGATAGCTCGGGACGAGATCTGAATCTGAGCATGTGCCGCCCCCAGCGGCCATTTTCCCGGAGGCCACCGCATCGCAGCAATGGAGCTGCCGGTGCCTCCAGGCTGTGAGGAAATGCCGGCGGAGCCCCGACGCTGCACGAATATACGCCGCCGCCGCCTCACAGCACAGAGCACCCACGCGGCACAAAGAGGAACCGCCGCCGCTCACCAGCACAGAAACCCCACGCTGCCACAATGAGGTAATAGGGGGATACTCCACTCACACTTTCCTGTGAGACACCCCCTCTCTTCGTCATAGGGACCACTCTCCCCCCACCCACCATATGCACATTGGTCTGCACCCGGTGTATAAGACGACGCTCAACTTTTAAGATTTTCAGGGGTTAAAAGGTCGTCTCATACGCCAGAAAATACGGTATATATATATATATATATATATATATATATATATATATATATATATATATATATATATATATATATATTTCATACAGAGCTAGATAGCAGAAAAGCCGGTAATTCAATTGCCGGCTTTTGCCATCTCTTTACCAAACCCGACAGGATATGAGACATATGAGACATGGTTTACATACATTAAACCATTTCATATCCGTTATATTTTTACATAGTCCTCACTAATAATGTTAGTAGTGTGTGTGTGCAGAATTTGGGAGCTCCCGTGCAATTTTCTCCGTCAGAGTGGGATAGCCAGTGACTGAGGGCAGATATTAATAGCTTTCAGAGGGACCATGGTTATAGGACCCCCCCCCCAGCTAAACACATCTGCCCCCAGCCACCCCAGAAAAGGCACATCTGTATGCGCCTATTCTGGCACTTAGCCTCTCTCTTCCCACTCTCTTCCTATTGGCTAGCGGCTTTTCACTATTGTTGTGCAGGCCCGCACGGCTATAGAGTTTAACTGAACCTGCATCTCGGTCTCAGGTTCAGTTACTGCACTGGCAGAAGCGCGCCGCTGAGGCCCGATGAACAGAAGAGACGGGACCCATTGTGGGCCCCTTCTGCTCATCGGGCCCCATTCTCCAGTCAAGGCAGTAATGCGCTGATGGTAGTGCAGCGCCCCAGAGTCCTGGTCGTTGCAGTACTGTGGCTCCGCCGCTAAGGGGGGCTATGGTACGCCTGATGGCACTGAAGGAGTTCATCTGACCAGGTATCACATACACCAATACATTTCACAGTCTGGCCTCCAGGGGGAGCTAAGGGTACTATTCATTAGGCCACTCCTCACAGTCTGGTAAAACTGGGGGTTAGGCAGGAAGTTAGAGAGAACGCTGACTGGGTTGGAACCAGACAACACCTTGTGGCAGAGGGTGTTGTAGGGGAAGATTCGGTAGGGTCCCTGTCAGGGGTGGGATCCTGACAGAGGCCTGGCAAACAGAGAGAAAGCTACGGGACCGCGCCTGCACTTCATAGCGGCGGTGCCCTAAGAAAGGACAAGAAGCGAGATGTATTGTGCTGAGTGAGAAACGAGATCAACGCAACATGGAGAATACCAGTAGGAGTCGTGCAGTTAAACCGAGGCAACATCCTACTGAGGCGTAACTAACCGGTGGCCGGAACGCCGAGAAAGTACAGAGCTCTAAGCATTACTTCAAACCAACGGCAGGACAGAGAGCTATAGGCTGGCTGTCTCACCTACATCACCTACGCAGACATAGGGGGCAACTTGTGGAGAGGGGCGACTCTAGGGTCCCGGAAGAGCTCCGAGCCTTCCCGTCATATGGGTGCGTCCTACCATAAGATCTGGGGGACGAGATTAAGAAGAACATCAGAATCGAGTTGTTGTGAGGGAACACGAGAAACAGACACAACAGTTGTGGGGACTATCCCGTAAGCACAGCAGGGTAGGACCACAACACATAAGCGCTAGAAGGAAGGCACAGATTTCCACCTGCAAAGGGAACTCTGGAGGTGCCATCGGACCGGCCGGACTTGCGTAGCCTGGTTAACCGAACTCCGGACTGAGGACCCAGAAGCCTTCAGTAAAGAGGTAAAGAGACTGCAACCTGGTGTCCTCGTTATTTATTGCACCGCACCACCACCACCATCCACATCTATCATTGTGCGCCCCTCAGCAGGGTCACGGACCGGGTATAGCCACCGTGACAACCCCAGAGCAGAGACTCAGAGGCCCGGTACCGGGTACCTCTCGGCCCTGCGGCAGTGGGGGCGCTACAACTTGGCGTCACGAACAGGATCTACTTAAGCCTGAGGAATCGGGTCATGCGTGCCTTGGAACTGTGATTTATTATACTTGGACTGTGATTTATTGCAAAGACTGTGCTGTGCCACTTGCCGCCGAAATCCGCCGCCATTACAGCGCTGAGGAGAGCGCAGGAGAAGAAGAGGGGCGTGGAGTGGGCGTAGACAAGCTGGAGAGCGCGAACGACCATGGCCGCCCAGTCTAAATATTTCTGTGTCCTGAGGACGTGTCCGTCAGCAGCCGAGGTCCGCCTCCTCATTCTCTTTGGAGGATGGAGACCATGGAGACGGGGCCGCCCACGAAAGAGACCGCGGGAAGAGGACACCAGAGAAGAAGGGAAAATGGCGACGCCGGAAGCACCGCGTTCGAATGACCCAACTCAGCACGAGGTTGCACAACCCGACACAGCCCCGGACGCGCCATCGTTGCGGGAACTGACCATTGCGGAGCTACCGATAGGCCAACCCCCATGGCCGATGTCCGAGGAGTGTGTGCCTGCAGCTGAGGCCCGGCAGGTAGCCTACCGCCTGGAAGCCGATGCCCGTGTAATCGCTCGGCTGGGCCAACCCATGGAGGTCCGCCTGTCTCCGGTGTCCCCCGCTTCTTTTATCCCGGCCGCGGCGGAGTATGAGCTGCAGGCACAGGGCCTGAGGATCCTGCCGGAGGCGGAGCACCTGCAGCGCCTGATGACAGCGTGGCGGAACAGGCCCCAACCGGCAGCCCAGGTCGATCTGAGGAGCGTTGAGGAGGTTCCACCGTCACACTGGGGTGTAGTAATATCCTTTAACTCCCGGAAAGGAAGGGGAGTTATACAGGAGATCGGAGAGCCACTGCAGGTCCGTGTGGATCGGGAAGAAGTGGAGCCCTGCGGGGGAAGGTACGATTCCGATCTGGAGCCTGGCGATGCGGTGACCTACACCCGGTGGAGGAGGGAAGTTGGCGAAGCTGGCTGGATAGCTCGAGGCGTCCAGCGGTGCGTCGCCCTCCAGGCTGCTGCCGGAACGCCGGAGGACGAGCCTTCTGCAGGGAAGGTGTCGGAGCCCGTCCCCGTGGAACCTCAGGAGGTCCGGGTCCACCGCGTGCCTCTGGGTCGCGCTCGCCCACAAGCAAGGAGGGCATCCCGGCGAGGGATCCTGTCGCTGCTGGAGCCAGGACCGGCCCTTGCTACACCAAGGCGACCCGTTGGCCGGGTGAGGCCTGGAAGAAGACCACCCTCTGCACAGCCACCATCAGAGTAATGAGTAAGCTTTAATGACTGTAAATAAGTTAATTGTTTTCACCGTTTTGCTGCTAAAACCCGTCTAGGGTTACTCTTAAAGGGATCCCTTTGTTGACCCGGGATCCCTATTGTTTTTGTTTGTTTTCTACTTTTTGCACAAATTATCCAGAACTGCTGAATCATGAACAATGCATGATACAAACTCCTTGTATATAGTTTGCACCTTCTTAAAGGTGCTCTCTACTGGTTTTACATAAAAGACGGACTCTTTGCGAAGATACGGTTCTTGGAACCTGCACTGGAGTCCTTGCTGCATACGGACTTGCAGCTTGAAAAGTTGCACTACCTCATAGAGACTTGGTCCCCTCTTAAAGGGGATGTTCGCATCCTGCACTTATGAACAGTGTTGCCTTAAGATGGTTGAATGGCAATAATGTCCTGAAAAGAAAGTATTGATGATGTTGATATGTGAAAGTTAAATGTAACCAACTAGTTGATTGTAAGAAATGTTCAATAATGTTAATAGAAGAATGAGGACAGGAAGTGAACCCGTAGGGGTTAGTAGTGAGTCCTCCTAGGAGCCATATAGAGATGGCTCAGTGATCCTAAACTGAAAGAAAAATGATATGTTCTATACTGTGTATAGTAGTGGAAGGACAGTAGGCTCGGGCGGAAAGGAGCGGTCCTGTAATAGAAAGGAGAGGCAGTAGGTCTGGAGCAGTTAGGACAGGCGGTCCTGCAGATTTAAAGAAGGAGAATGCATAAAAGTTAATTAGCCTTATATGTGATATAAGAAGGTCTTTAGTGGATTTAGCGAGTACGTCCTTAAAGGCAAAGTTGGATTATTGTTCGAAAATTTTGCACTTAGTAGAATACCCGGTTGGGTAAGAAAAGTTATATATAGTCAAGTTATTTAAAAGTATTTAACCATGTTTGTAACGTTCAAGTGTCCTCACCTCCCATAAAGGGAAGGTCTGCTAAAAAGTTGACTTGTAATTGCATTTTCAAAATTGTATGTCTTTTTGCTGACATGTATTGTTGTTTTCTTCCCAGTCCAGGAGTACTGGATTTAGCCGGGGGGGAGTGCAGCGCCCCAGAGTCCTGGTCGTTGCAGTACTGTGGCTCCGCCGCTAAGGGGGGCTATGGTACGTCTGATGGCACTGAAGGAGTTCATCTGGCCAGGTATCACATACACCAATACATTTCACAGTCTGGCCTCCAGGGGGAGCTAAGGGTACTATTCATTAGGCCACTCCTCACAGTCTGGTAAAACTGGGGGTTAGGCAGGAAGTTAGAGAGAACGCTGACTGGGTTGGAACCAGACAACACCTTGTGGCAGAGGGTGTTGTAGGGGAAGATTCGGTAGGGTCCCTGTCAGGGGTGGGATCCTGACAGAGGCCTGGCAAACAGAGAGAAAGCTACGGGACCGCGCCTGCACTTCATAGCGGCGGTGCCCTAAGAAAGGACAAGAAGCGAGATGTATTGTGCTGAGTGAGAAACGAGATCAACGCAACAGGGAGAATACCAGTAGGAGTCGTGCTGTTAGACCGAGGCAACATCCTACTGAGGCGTAACTAACCGGTGGCCGGAACGCCGAGGAAGTACAGAGCTCTAAGCATTACTTCAAACCAACGGCAGGACAGAGAGCTATAGGCTGGCTGTCTCACCTACATCACTGTTGTGAATTTGGATTCTGGGCTCCCCCGGTGGCTACTGGTGGAATTGAACTGGTGTTGTCATCTTCTCTGTTCACCTGTTCCCATCAAGAATTGGGAGTCGCTATATAACCTTGCTGCTCTGTTAGTTGCTTGCCGGTCAACAATGTTATCAGAAGCCTCTCTGTGCTTGTTCCTGCTCCTAGACAACTACTAGATAAGTTGGACTCTTGTCCATGTTTGTTTTTGCATTTTTGTTCCAGTTCACAGCTGAAGTTTCGTTACTGTGTCTGGAAAGCTCTTGTGAACAGGAATTGCCACTCTGGTGTTATGAGTTAATGCCAGAGTTTTAAAGTAATTTCTGGATGGTGTTTTGATAGGGTTTTCAGCTGACCATGAAAGTGTCCTTTCTGTCTTCTGCTATGTAGTAAGTGGACCTCAAATTTGCTAAACCTATTTTCATACTACGTTTGTTATTTCATCTTAATTCACCGCCAATACATGTGGGGGGCCTCTGTCTCCTTTCGGGGTATTTCTCTAGAGGTGAGCTAGGACTAATATTTTCCTCTGCTAGCATTATTTAGTCCTCCGGCTGGTGCTGGGCATCTAGAATCAACGTAGGCATGCTACCCGGCCACTGCTAGTTGTGCGTTAGGTTTAGTTCATGGTCAGCTCAGTTCCCATCTTCCAAGAGCTAGTTCCTATATATGCTTATGCTATGTTCTCTTGCCATTGAGAACATGACAGTTTGACCGGCCCACTAAAGGGTTAAAATCCTTGGCTGAGAAAGGAGAGAAATAAGAAGTCTGCTGAGAATTTTTTTTTTTTTTTTTTTTCTCCTTCTAATCTTTGAATGGCTCTGTGTCCACCTGTTTGTAATGGATCTTCAGAGTGTAACTGCAGGTTTGAATAATCTCGCCACGAAGGTCCAAAATTTGCAGGACTTTGTTTGTCATGCACCTGTATCTGAGCCGAGAATTCCTTTGCCGGAATTTTTCTCGGGGAATAGATCTGGGTTTCAGAATTTTCGAAATAATTGCAAATTATTTTTGTCCCTGAAATTTCGCTCTGCCGGAGACCCTGCACAGCAGGTCAGGATTGTGATTTCCTTGCTCCGGGGCGACCCTCAAGACTGGGCTTTTTCATTGACACCAGGGGATCCTGCGTTGCTCAATGTGGATGCGTTTTTTCTGGCCTTGGGGTTGCTTTATGACGAACCTCATTTGGAGCTTCAGGCAGAAAAAACTTTGATGTCCCTATCTCAGGGGCAAGATGAAGCGGAAATTTACTGTCAAAGATTCCGTAAATGGTCTGTGCTTACTCAGTGGAATGAGTGCGCCCTGGCGGCGACTTTCAGAGAGGGTCTCTCTGATGCCATTAAGGATGTTATGGTGGGGTTCCCTGTGCCTGCGGGTCTGAATGAGTCCATGACAATGGCTATTCAGATCGATAGGCGTTTGCGGGAGCGCAAACCAGTGCACCATCTGGCGGTGTCCACTGAGAAGTCGCCAGAGAGTATGCAGTGTGATAGAATTCTGTCCCGAAGCGAGCGGCAGAATTTTAGACGGAAAAATGGGTTGTGTTTCTATTGTGGTGATTCTACTCATGTTATATCAGCATGCTCTAAGCGCACTAAAAAGCTTGATAAATCTGTTTCCATTTGCACCTTACCGTCTAAGTTTATTCTATCTGTGACACTGATTTGCTCTTTGTCATCTATTACCACGGACGCCTATGTCGACTCTGGCGCCGCTTTGAGTCTTATGGATTGGTCCTTTGCCAAACGCTGTGGGTATGATTTAGAGCCTTTGGAGACTCTTATTCCTCTGAAGGGGATTGACTCCACCCCATTGGCTAATAATAAACCACAATACTGGACACAAGTAACTATGCGTATTAATCCGGATCACCAGGAGATTATTCGCTTTCTGGTGCTGCATAATCTACATGATGATTTGGTGCTAGGATTGCCTTGGCTGCAATCTCACAACCCAGTCCTCGACTGGAAAGCTATGTCTGTGTTGAGCTGGGGATGTAAGGGGGCTCATGGGGATGTACCTGTGGTTTCCATTTCATCATCTATTCCCTCTGAAATTCCTGAGTTCCTGTCTGACTATCGTGACGTCTTTGAAGAATCCAAGCTTGGTTCATTACCTCCGCACCGAGAGTGCGATTGTGCCATAGATTTAATTCCGGGTAGTAAATACCCAAAGGGTCGTTTATTTAATCTGTCTGTGCCTGAACATGCTGCTATGCGAGAATATATAAAGGAGTCCTTGGAAAAGGGACATATTCGTCCATCGTCATCTCCCTTAGGAGCCGGTTTTTTCTTTGTGTCAAAAAAAGACGGCTCTTTGAGACCATGTATCGATTATCGGCTTTTGAATAAAATCACTGTAAAATATCAATACCCATTGCCGTTGCTGACTGATTTGTTTGCTCGCATAAAGGGGCCAAGTGGTTCTCTAAGATTGACCTTCGTGGGGCGTATAATTTGGTGCGAATCAGGCAGGGGGATGAGTGGAAAACCGCATTTAATACGCCCGAGGGCCACTTTGAGTATTTAGTGATGCCTTTTGGTCTTTCAAATGCTCCGTCAGTTTTCCAGTCCTTTATGCATGATATTTTTCGCGATTATTTGGATAAAGTTATGATTGTGTATCTGGATGATATTCTGATTTTTTCGGATGACTGGGACTCTCATGTCCAGCAAGTCAGGAGGGTTTTCCAGGTTTTGCGGTCTAATTCTTTGTGTGTGAAGGGTTCTAAGTGTGTTTTTGGGGTACAGAGGATTTCCTTTTTGGGATATATTTTTTCTCCCTCTTCCATTGAAATGGATCCTGTCAAGGTTCAAGCTATTTGTGATTGGACGCAGCCCTCTTCTCTTAAGAGTCTTCAGAAATTTTTGGGCTTTGCTAACTTTTATCGTCGATTTATTGCTGGTTTTTCGGATATTGCTAAGCCATTGACCGATTTGACTAAGAAGGGTGCTGATGTTGCTGATTGGTCCCCTGACGCTGTGGAGGCCTTTCGGGAGCTTAAGCGCCGTTTTTCCTCTGCCCCTGTGTTGCGTCAGCCTGATGTTGCTCTACCTTTTCAGGTTGAGGTCGACGCTTCTGAGATCGGAGCTGGGGCAGTGTTGTCGCAGAAAAGTTCTGACTGCTCCGTGATGAGGCCTTGTGCCTTCTTTTCCCGTAGATTTTCGCCCGCTGAACGGAATTATGATGTTGGGAATCGGGAGCTTTTGGCCATGAAGTGGGCTTTTGAGGAGTGGCGCCATTGGCTTGAGGGGGCCAGACATCAGGTGGTGGTATTGACTGACCACAAAAACTTGATTTATCTTGAGACCGCCAGGCGCCTGAATCCTAGACAGGCGCGCTGGTCATTGTTTTTCTCTCGGTTTAATTTTGTGGTGTCATACCTACCGGGTTCTAAGAATGTTAAGGCGGATGCCCTTTCTAGGAGTTTTGAGCCTGACTCGCCTGGTAACTCTGAGCCCACAGGTATCCTTAAGGATGGAGTGGTATTGTCAGCCATTTCTCCAGACCTGCGGCGGGCCTTGCAGGAGTTTCAGGCGGATAGACCGGATCGTTGCCCACCTGATAAACTGTTTGTTCCTGATGATTGGACCAGTAGAGTCATCTCTGAGGTTCATTCTTCTGCGTTGGCAGGTCATCCTGGCATTTTTGGTACCAGGGATTTGGTGGCAAGGTCCTTCTGGTGGCCTTCCCTGTCACGAGATGTGCGAGGCTTTGTGCAGTCTTGTGACGTTTGTGCTCGGGCCAAGCCTTGTTGCTCTCGGGCTAGTGGATTATTGTTGCCCTTGCCTATTCCTAAGAGGCCTTGGACGCACATCTCGATGGATTTTATTTCAGATCTGCCTGTTTCTCAGAAGATGTCTGTCATCTGGGTGGTGTGTGACCGTTTCTCTAAGATGGTCCATTTGGTTCCTCTGCCCAAGTTGCCTTCTTCTTCCGAGTTGGTTCCTCTGTTTTTTCAAAATGTTGTTCGTTTGCATGGTATTCCTGAGAATATCATTTCTGACAGAGGGACCCAATTCGTGTCTAGATTTTGGCGGGCATTCTGTGCTAGGATGGGCATAGATTTATCTTTTTCGTCCGCTTTCCATCCTCAGACGAATGGCCAGACCGAGCGGACTAATCAGACCCTGGAGACATATCTGAGGTGTTTTGTGTCTGCTGACCAGGATGATTGGGTTGTTTTTTTGCCATTGGCGGAGTTCGCTCTCAATAATCGGGCCAGCTCTGCCACTTTGGTGTCCCCGTTTTTCTGTAATTCGGGGTTTCATCCTCGATTTTCCTCTGGTCAGGTGGAAACTTCGGATTGTCCTGGAGTGGATGCTGTGGTGGAGAGATTGCATCAGATCTGGGGGCAGGTGGTGGACAATTTGAGGTTGTCCCAGGAGAAGACTCAGCTTTTTGCCAACCGCCACCGTCGTGTTGGTCCTCGGCTTTGTGTTGGGGATTTGGTGTGGTTGTCTTCTCGTTTTGTCCCTATGAGGGTCTCTTCTCCTAAGTTTAAGCCTCGGTTCATCGGCCCGTATAAGATATTGGAGATTCTTAACCCTGTTTCCTTCCGTTTGGACCTCCCTGCATCCTTTTCTATTCATAACGTTTTTCATCGGTCATTATTGCGCAGGTATGAGGTACCGGTTGTGCCTTCCGTTGAGCCTCCTGCTCCGGTGTTGGTTGAGGGTGAGTTGGAGTACGTTGTGGAGAAAATCTTAGACTCTCGTGTTTCCAGACGGAGACTCCAGTATCTGGTCAAGTGGAAGGGATACGGCCAGGAGGATAATTCTTGGGTGAATGCATCTGATGTTCATGCCTCTGATCTGGTTCGTGCCTTTCATAGGGCCCATCCTGATCGCCCTGGTGGTTCTGGTGAGGGTTCGGTGCCCCCTCCTTGAGGGGGGGGTACTGTTGTGAATTTGGATTCTGGGCTCCCCCGGTGGCTACTGGTGGAATTGAACTGGTGTTGTCATCTTCTCTGTTCACCTGTTCCCATCAAGAATTGGGAGTCGCTATATAACCTTGCTGCTCTGTTAGTTGCTTGCCGGTCAACAATGTTATCAGAAGCCTCTCTGTGCTTGTTCCTGCTCCTAGACAACTACTAGATAAGTTGGACTCTTGTCCATGTTTGTTTTTGCATTTTTGTTCCAGTTCACAGCTGAAGTTTCGTTACTGTGTCTGGAAAGCTCTTGTGAACAGGAATTGCCACTCTGGTGTTATGAGTTAATGCCAGAGTTTTAAAGTAATTTCTGGATGGTGTTTTGATAGGGTTTTCAGCTGACCATGAAAGTGTCCTTTCTGTCTTCTGCTATGTAGTAAGTGGACCTCAAATTTGCTAAACCTATTTTCATACTACGTTTGTTATTTCATCTTAATTCACCGCCAATACATGTGGGGGGCCTCTGTCTCCTTTCGGGGTATTTCTCTAGAGGTGAGCTAGGACTAATATTTTCCTCTGCTAGCATTATTTAGTCCTCCGGCTGGTGCTGGGCATCTAGAATCAACGTAGGCATGCTACCCGGCCACTGCTAGTTGTGCGTTAGGTTTAGTTCATGGTCAGCTCAGTTCCCATCTTCCAAGAGCTAGTTCCTATATATGCTTATGCTATGTTCTCTTGCCATTGAGAACATGACACATCACCTACGCAGACATAAGGGGCAACTTGTGGAGAGGGGCGACTCTAGGGTCCCGGAAGAGTTCCGAGCCTTCCCGTCATACGGGTGCGTCCTACCATAAGATCTGGGGGACGAGATTAAGAAGAACATCAGAATCGAGATGTTGTGAGGGAACATGAGAAACAGACACAACAGTTGTGGGGACTATCCCGTAAGCACAGCAGGGTAGGACCACAACACATAAGCGCTAGAAGGAAGGCACAGATTTCCACCTGCAAAGGGAACTCTGGAGGTGCCATCGGACCGGCCGGACTTGCGTAGCCTGGTTAACCGTACTCCGGACTGAGGACCCAGAAGCCTTCAGTAAAGAGGTAAAGAGACTGCAACCTGGTGTCCTCGTTATTTACTGCACCGCACCACCACCACCATCCACATCTATCATTGTGCGCCCCTCAGCAGGGTCACGGACCGGGTCTAGCCACCGTGACAACCCCAGAGCAGAGACTCAGAGGCCCGGTACCGGGTACCCCTCGGCCCTGCGGCAGTGGGGACGCTACAGTAGCTCTGCCTAAGCCTAATATTTATTGAACATGCCTCTCCTAGGTGACAACACTTCTATTCTTATTGTAAATTACACAATAAAAACTCCCTTGAGCAATCCAACTAGATAATAAGATATCATGACCTCACAAAATACAGTGAAGTAGAAGCAATTACAGGGTTTTTGGTAAACGATGACATATTGCTAGGACCCAATTCCTGGGACCCGCACCAATCCTTAGAACAAATGGGACACTGGTCCTTCATATCATTTACCTGCATATTATTGCGCCTATCATCTGTGCAGGGAATTACAACACATCTCCATGTGCTTAAATGGTGTCAAAGGGGAGTTACATATAGTAAAATTCACTATAGTGCAATAATACCGTCATGTCCCTTTAAATTATCAGTGACTTCTGTCACCATGGCAATAAACAACCAGTAGGATTGTTAGATTTAAATTTGAAAAAGCACAAACGTCAGTTATTCTCAGTCTGTTCTATCTCAGCGGAGAGTGAAGACGGACACCTGCAGCCACTGCGACATTTCAGGTATAAACCTGTAATATAATATAAGTGATGGCTGATTTATCTCATCACATATTCATACAGAATAACCCGAGATGTTCTGTTACTAATTGTTCATATTTACCCCAACACTTCACATACAGACATGTACATGATGAGGAGCCGGCGGCTGATACTCCGCTGTCTCCACTTCTCACATCTTATTGGATGGGTCCAATATTTAACATCAGCTCCGTCCTCCATAGAGAACGGCGCCTGCAGAGCGGAGAAGGGACCGAAGTCGTTTATTCCGAATATTCCTCCATTAAATAAAGTGCTCCATATACAGCACAGAATAATGGGGATGGGCAGATATTGGGTGTATAACAGTCATATCCTGCACATTGCCCAATGTTGCCTTTGCCCCGGCAATGCCTCCTAAACACACAGACGGTGTTTCCCAAAGTTTCCAGTAACAGCACACCCTAGTCAATGGCATCTGCCCAAATGGCCAAAACCTATTCTGACTGTTCTGCTATTTTACAGGATTTTGATAGATTTTGACATGAGTGAAGACCACAGCGAGACCATGTGGGCCGGACCTTCATCCTGCGCTGGATCAGGTGAGATTCCTCATACTGTTAGGCGAACATTCTCTGTCCTGTGGTCAGACGGCTCCCAACGGCTTCACCTTTCTTTATCTTTGGGAGGTGTCAGGTTTCCAGTAATTTGGGGGGTAACTATAGAACTGCAGATATTTGCTGTAAAAAATACCAGAAAGCTAAACTGATTCCAAACAGAGGTTGACATCGCCGGTCTGAGTAGAACGTGAGCTTCATAGGTAGACAGGGGAATCCTATCACTGGCCATGAAGGCTACAGAATGATTGCATCTTCCATGTACAAAACACATTTTTCTATCTTCTTCTTACTGACAATTCTGTTCCTAGAATTTAGCGGGATGGTTAGCAATATGGCGATCAGTAGTGCCGCTCTGTCACATCCTCTCTGTATGGGTATGGGTGATCCTAATATTTGGTTCTTTTCTCTTCAGTTGATATCACATTGGAGGAGGCATTCAGAAGACTGGCCTTCTGTATGAAGTTTCTGCCGTCACCCCTCTACAAGATGGAGGTTAGTGAGAAGACGTCTATACCGCTGTCTTTAATTTTACAAGGGTGTATAGGAATGTCTTATTACTGTACCTGAGTAACTTAATCTGCTGTCTTCTTAGCGCCTCATGCCGACCAGTCCAGAAGCCCAGAAGAAATTTACAGCAAAGCATGAATATGAAGAACAGCCTGCACCATCCATGAAGACCCAGATCACAGAACAAGAAGCAAGGGCAATGCGGGCTAAAATACTGTGTATGGACCTGGATGAAGAGCAGAGAACCCCAAAAGAAGAAAGGAAGAAAAAAAAGGTCAAAATCACAATTAAGATCGGCGCCGGAAGAAAGACCACAACAGAGGCAAGAAGAAGCAGCAGGACAGAGGCCAGAAGAAGCAGCAGGACAGAGACCAGAAGAAGCAGCAGGACAGAGGCCAGAAGAAGCAGCAGGACCACGCAGTGCCACATCCTCCAATATGTTAACCAGTATTTGAGAGGAAAGAAGAACATCATCTGGACAATCCTGCTAGGACCTCTCAGCCGATAACATCATATACGGCAAATACTGGGAGGTAAGTATAAAAAAAGAATAGTAATAAGAGCGGTAAAATATTAGAGCAACAGTATATTAATAGTAGTAGGCAAAACTTTAATATTAGCTATTCACAGTAGTAACAAAAAGTAGTAAAAATAGTAAAAAATAGTAGGAATAAAAATGTAAAAGTAATAATAGTAGTTATAACAGCAGGTTTGATCTAGCAGTAAGTAACATAGGGACCTTATTATTGGTAGCGGCGTAGCATTCATAATAATTAATAACAATATAAACAATTAGTTACAGTAGTATAAATAAGATATAGAGAAGTAGTTGTCATAACAAGGTAGCCAGCTATACACATTTTAATAGAATTAGGCGGCTTGATCCAGGGTTCTAGGACTGATCGCCTTTTCCCGGGGTCAAGAAGGAATTTTTCCCTTCAGACACAGATTGGCTGAAAGTGTCTAAGGGTTTTTGCCTTCTTCTGGATCAAAAGCATATACATAGTATAGTAGTAATATTTATAGTAGAAAAGGTACAATAGTCTTTTTATAGTTATAACAAAATAATGATTAAAGCTGCAATGGTAGAATATTTATAATAAGGAAGAAAAAGGACAAAAAGCAGTTATTAAATTAGTATTTTAATAATAAGCGTATAGTAATGATTTTAGTTTTAATATTAGAATAAACATTACTTAGAATAGAAACAATAATAATAATACATAAATAACAATAGATAATGTGGGAGGATAATAATAACCATAGTATTAGTAGTAGGGTTTGATCCAGGGTTCTAGGACTGATCGCCTTTTCCCGGGGTCAAGAAGGAATTTTTTCCCTGAGTCACAAATTGGCTGAGTGTGTCCAGGGTTTTTTGCCTTCTTCTGGATCAACAACTTTAGACATAGGAGCTTTATTTATACCGGTTAGTGTAGTGTTAGTGTAGGTCCCATCTGAAGAGGTCGCCTTGTCGTTGGCAGATGGGCTCGCACAATTTGATCAAAATGTGCGCTAAGAACCTCACATTTCTAGGAGCTGTGTAATAAATATGGCCGTTTACATATTTGCGCTGGCAGCATTTTGTTGCCTCTTTTCTTTCTTGCTTTCGCATTGCAACTACAGCAGCTGTTCCTGCACATTTATTTCAGTTTGTTTGTGTTAGTTTACTTTCTTTCTGGAATAACACCTTTAGACATTATGATCTTACAACTAGTTAGTAATAATTTAAGTACGGATGTAGGGTAAAATTAGTGATAATTTCAGATACTGAGAGAAATTATACTACAATTTGTGTTATTTTTTTATTTTTTTTTTTAAGAAAACCACATTCACACGTTTCCTTTATGCTTCCAAGTTTGATATTAAAGGCACCATATAAACATTTATATTCATTTTCAGCTTTTGATTCTTAGCTAGGTCTGCCTGATCCCTACAGACAGGGCTGCCACTAGGAATTTTGGGGCCTCATACTGGCAAAATTATCGGGCCACCTTGAGACTCCGCCCAGGCTCCACCCCAGCTCCGCCTCCACCATCCCATCGCCCACTCTTGGAAAAACTCAACTTCACCACGTCCTCATCCATCAGAAATTAACAGTTCCCATCAAACACCAGATCACATACATAGCCAGCAGCTTTTGTTCTGGCCAAAAGAATTTTTAAGCCGCCACCATGACATGGTAGACTCCTTTGGCTGGACCCTACTCTACTCTAACCTATTAAATATAAATATATTTCTATGTATTTTTCTTTAAGGGAATGAGTCACATACATTTTTTTTAAATGACCATTAATACAACATACAAGGGACAAATGCCGTCACACCATGACCAGACCACATATTACCACCACATAGTGACCAAATAATATCACATAGAAGGAACAAATACCACCACACCATGGCCAGACCACATATTACCATCACATAGTGACTGAACACTAACATACTGATCATTACTAAAAAAAAAAAACACAATACCAAGTGGCATTATACACAGGGACTCTGTATTTACTGTCAGTGTACAGATAATGCAGTGATCACCAGTAACATTATACACAAAAGCTCTGTACATAGTATACAGTGTCAGTGTACATGTAATAAAGTGATCACTGGTGACATTATACACAGGAGCTCTGTATATAGTGTACAGGAAATACAGTGATCACCATTAACATTATACACAGGACCGCTGTATACAGTGTCTGTGTACAGATAATATAGTGATCACTGGTGACATTATACACATGAGCTCTGTACAGAGTATACAGTGTATAGTGTCAGTGTACAGTTAACACACTGACTCACAAGTGACGTCTCTAGCTGAAGTCCGTCATCTTTGCTTTTCTTTTTCATGCAGCGCAGACTGCCATCACTTCTTCCAGCCAGGACTCATCTCTGCATAAAATAACACAGTTATCTAGAGCACCGCTTCCAGAGCACATTCCCCTCTTTTTCCCTTTCTTCTACACTGCACATCTGAATACAGAGGTGCACCCACAATCAATATATAATTGGTTATTATGCAATCCATCATTACAAATATAAATTATAATCCACCACTGAGCCCCTTCTAGCTATACATAGCCACTTTCCCCACCTAATATATAAATTAATTAGCACCTGTACTCTTTCCCCCAATTCAATACCAGTCACTGCATACTCAGCACCCCCCACTATGTACCTCCCTCTCCCCCGACTCATTATATTTACATGCCCCTTCCGCCCCAATTCATTGTTATGTCTTCTCTCTCCCACACTCTATTCATTATCAACAGCTCTACCTCCACATTCAATACATCATTTACTCCCCCACCCTCAAAATTCATCACTATTTGCTCTCTCCCAGTCATCATTTGCTCTCCCCACCTCACCTTCAAATCAATTGCTGTCCCTCATCCCTCACTCTCAATTCATCATTTGCAGTCTCCCATCCCCTCACTCACTTCATCATGTGCAGTCCCCTTTACCCCATGTCATCCTTTGCAGTTCCTTTTAACTCCCCACTTCATGTGCAGTCCTTTAACCCCCTCCCACATCATGTGCAGTCCCCCTTTAACCCCCTTCCCACATCATCATGTGCAGTCCTCTTTTAACCCCCCCACATCATCTTGTGCAATCCCCCTTTATCCCCCCACATCATCATGTGCAGTCCCTATTTAACCCCCCTCCCCACATCATCATGTGCAGTCCCCCTTTATCCCCCCCCACATCATGTGCAGTCCCCCTTTATCCCCACACATCATCATGTGCAGTCCCCTTTTAATCACCTCCCCCACATCATCTGCAGTCCCCCTTTATCCCCCCACATCATCATGTGCAGTCCCCTTTTTTACCCCATGTCATCCTTTGCAGTTCGTTTAAACCTCCCACATCATGTGCAGTACCCCTTTAACCCTCCACATCATCATGTGCAGTCCTCCTTTACCCCCCCACATCATCATGTGCAGTCCCCCTTTAACCCCCTCCCAACATCATGTGCAGTCCCCATTTAACCCCCCTCCCCACATCATCATTTGCAGTCCCCCTTTATCCCCCACATCATCATGTGCAGTCCCCCTTTAACCCCTTCCCCACATAATGTGCAGTCCCCTTTTAAGCCCCCTCCCCACATCATGTGCAGTCCAATTTAACCCCCTCCCCACATCATCATGTGCAGTACCCCTTTATCCCCCCACATCATGTGCAGTCCCCTTTAACCCACCTCCCCACATCATGTGCTATCCCCTTTATTCCCCAACATCAACATGTGCAGTACCCCTTTATCCCCCCACATCATCATGTGCAGTCCCTTTTTACACCCCCTCCACACATCATCAGGTGCAGTCTCCCTTACTCCTTCCCCTGTCATGTGCAACTTCTCCTCCTCCCCGCTCACCCATTTAATTCATTTTGTACAGAAAACAAAAAAGTTTTGTATACTTACCTCACAGTTGCTCCACAGCAGCGAGGCTCTGCCTCCAGGGTAAATGCTAGATTGTATGGGCTCCCTCCAGGTAGGATGTCATTTTCGGGAGCGTGTGTCATACTGGGGGGGGGCGTGTTCTGATTTAGCAAAGGCAGGAAGAGAAGCTGCCATCTTCAGTAGTGAGCCTGCTAGACTGTATGGCAGGGATCCCCAACCTGTAGCTCGGGAGCCACATGTGGCTCGCGGTCCCATGAATTGTGGCTCGCGGCTGTCTGCCAGCTTGGTGCATTAGCTCCAGATCTAACAAACAGGTATGAAGATCACATTTTAAAATTATGAATGTTGTGAGCAGCGCTGCACAGAAGAGCAGATGTGGATGCACATATACTGGTCTTTCGTTTAGATATAGTTTAAGTATGGTAAGCTGAGAACTGGATGATACTACCTGGGAGAGGAGGTGCTTGAAGCTATATGCAACCATGTTTTGGGAGTGATTGATGGGAGAATACTGAAGGGGTATTGTGATAACCCCTGGATCTTGGTATTATGCTTTGGGGTGATTTATGTGGAAAAGCTTTGATTATCATCATACCCATAATGGGGGCTTTGGTTGCCATTATTGTAAGGGAGTCGAGACTTGGATGTGGCTCGCGACCCTCTCCCAGAGCTGAATGTGGCTCGCGACTCTCTCTCAGAACTGAATGTGGCTCTCAAGGTCAGAAAGGTTGGGGACCATTGCTGTATGGGCTGCAGTCAGGACATGGAAGGAGTCCATACAGTCTAGGCTCAACCGAAGATGGATGGAGGAGGAGCTGCACAGCCGTCAAGGTAAGATGGCCGTGCACAGCTCTGGGAAAGCTCCCGGGCCCCAGCGCCGACGTGTGCACCGTAGCACGCACCACTTTGCTGCACGATGGGGCCCAATGAACAGTAGCACATAAGCGGGGCCCCGGATCTGTGGGCCCCTCTGTGTACTGCTGTTCACTGGGCCCCATACAGCAGTAAGGCCAGGATTCCCGGTAGGATGCAATATCACTCAACATGGGACATCGGTCTTGATGTTACAAGGCTGCAAATGCAATGATTTATAAGTAGCCTGCGGACAATGCTGGATTGATGTAAATCCCTAGCTGTAATCTTGCAAATATTCGCTTACTTTTAGTAACTCAATGGCTGCACTATAATAACACCTGCTAGTTCAGGCATCTATTCATGGGACAGCAACTTAATGCCTCAAAGCCGCAAACATGGTCAGAAGATTCAGCAGTCGTTCAGGCAAAACACAATAAAAGGGATGAAATGTGATCTCCATGAAATGATTTGATGGCAGACGGGTGGTTTTTAGCATCTCAGGAAAGGCTGATGTCAGGGGCGGACATACCGCCAGTTCAACCGGTGCAACCGCACCGGGGTCCAGAGCGGGAGGGGGCCCCCGAGGGCGACGGACATACACGGCATTGTTGTGATACACTGTGAGGATCCTGTAATGAGCGGTACCCAGTGACTGCTGGTGAAGAAGCTGCCATGCCCGGAGTCTGCGGAGACCATCTGTCCACAGTCCGGGAGAAGGAGCCAGGGATGCCGGAAGCAGGTGAGTATCATATTTACCTGTCCACGATCCACCCGCCGGGCGCTACTCAGTCTTCCGCGTCCTCTGCTGTGACTGTGCAGCTCGATGACGTATAGTGTGCGCACCGCCCTCTGCCTGAACAGTCAGTGCGGAGAGACCGGGACGGTGAGGACCAGTGGGCAGAGACGAGAGGTGAGTATGTCATTGGAGCGCCCCCACTGCCGCAGGGCCGAAGGGTACCCGGTACCGGGCCTCTCTGTCTCGGTTCTGGGATTGTCACGGTGGCTAGACCGGTCCGTGACCCTGCTGAGGGGCGTCCAGTGAAAGTGGAGAGTGATGATGGTGTGGTGCAGATCGCGATGAACAACGAGGACACCAGGTTGCAGTCTCTTTACCTCTTTACTGAAGGCTTCAGGATCCTCAATCCGAAGTACGGTTAACAGGGCTGGCTGAGACCGGCCGGTCCGATGGCACCTCCAGAGTTCCCTTTGCAGGTGGAAATCTGTGCCTACCTTCTAGCGCTTGTGTGTTGTAGTCCTTCCCTGCTTAGCACCACGGGATAGTCCTCACAACTGTTGTGTCTGTTTCTGAAGTTCCCTCACAACTGATTCTGATGTTCTTCTCCGTCCCCCCAGATGATATGGCTAGGACGCACCCGTATGACGGGTAGGCCTGGAGGTCTTCCGGGACCCTAGAGTCGCCCCTCTCCAACTGTTGCCCCCTATGTCTGCTTAGGTGATTTTGGGTGAGACAGCCCGCCTATAACTGACTGTCCTGCCGTAGGTTTGAAGTAAGGCCTGGAGCTCAATACTTCCTCGGCGTTTCCGGCCACCGGCTACGCGCCTCAGTAGGATGTTGCCTCGGTCTTACAGCACGACTCCTACTGGTGTTTTCTCCTTGTTGCGTTGATCTCGTTTCTCACTCTTCACAATAAACCTCGCTTCTTGTCCTTTCTTGGGGTACCACCGCAATGAAGTGCAGGCGCGGTCCCGTAACGTTCTTTCTGTTCGCTAGTCCTCTGTCAGGATCCCACCCCTGACAGGGACCCACCTGAATCTTTCCCTGCAACACCCTCTGCCTGTTATGATTCGGTGACCTTGGAGCCGCATGAGAGATTTTCTCAGGAGTAGGTGGTACCTGTACTGACCGCAAACCCTAAACTGACACCGCAACTAGAAGTAGCCGTGGGGTGTACCTAACACGTCCTAGACACCTCGACACAGCCGGAGGACTAAATACCCCTATAGATGGAAATGGGAATTCTATCTTGCCTCAGAGCAGAACCCCAAAGGATAGGCAGCCCCCCACAAATATTGACTCTGAGTATAAGAGGAAAGACACACGCAGGCAGAAAAACAGGATTTAGCAAAAGAGGCACTTCTAGCTAAATAGAAAAGGATAGGACAGAATTCTAAGCGGTCAGTATTAAAATCCTAAAAATATCCACAGCAGATAATACAAATATTCTACATCTAACTAAAGACATAGAAAGTATATCTGCATCTCCTGAGAATCCAGCATGACTGAAAAATCCAAACAAAGTCTAAGCTGGACAAAAACACAATGAATTGCACTGAATTGCAAAGCACACTGCATGTGTGCATAGAGACAAAAAACCAGACACTTATCTTAGCTGAATTGGCAGCAGGGCATGAGGAACCAGAGAGAGATGCAATCCCTCCAAGAACAATGGACAACTGGCAAGGACTCATGGATCCTGCACACCTAAATACCTAGTAGAGCTGTAATCAGAAGAAACACCTGCCCTGGATTACAACCCCAAGACAACTGCACTACCACCAACAACCACCGGAGGGAGCCCAAGAGCAGAATTCACAACAGTACCCCCCCTTGAAGAGGGGTCACCGAACCCTCACCAGAGCCCCCAGGCCGATCAGGACGAGCCAGATGAAAGGCACGGACCAAATCAGCAGCATGGACATCAGAGGCAAAAACCCAAGAATTATCCTCCTGGCCATAACCCTTCCATTTGACAAGGTACTGAAGCCTCCGCCTCGAAAAGCGAGAATCCAAAATCTTCTCAACCACATACTCCAACTCCCCATCAACCAACACAGGAGCAGGAGGATCAACAGAGGGAACAACGGGCACCACATATTTCCGCAATAAAGATCTATGGAAAACATTATGGATGGCAAAAGAGGCCGGAAGGGCCAAACGAAAAGACACCGGATTGATAATCTCAGAAATCCTATAAGGACCAATAAACCGAGGCTTAAACTTAGGGGAAGAAACCTTCATAGGAACATGACGAGAAGACAACCAGACTAAATCCCCAACCCGAAGCCGGGAACCAACACACCGACGACGGTTAGCAAAATGCTGAGCCTCCTCCTGAGACAACACCAAATTGTCCACCACATGAGCCCAAATCTGTTGCAACCTGTCAACCACAGAATCCACACCAGGACAATCAGAAGGCTCAACCTGCCCCGAAGAAAAACGAGGATGAAAACCAAAATTACAAAAGAAGGGCGAAACCAAGGTAGCCGAACTAGCCCGATTATTAAGGGCAAACTCGGCCAATGGCAAGAAAGCCACCCAATCATCCTGATCAGCAGACACAAAGCATCTCAAATAAGTTTCCAAAGTCTGATTAGTTCGCTCGGTTTGGCCATTTGTCTGAGGATGAAATGCGGAAGAAAAAGACAAATCAATGCCCAGCCTAGCACAAAAGGCCCGCCAAAACCTAGAAACAAACTGGGAACCTCTGTCGGACACAATATTCTCCAGAATACCATGCAAACGAACCACATGCTGAAAAAAACAACGGAACCAAATCAGAAGAGGAAGGCAATCTAGGCAAAGGCACCAAATGAACCATCTTAGAGAACCGGTCACAAACCACCCAGATAACCGACATCCTCTGGGAAACCGGAAGATCTGAAATAAAATCCATAGAAATATGCGTCCAAGGCCTCTCAGGGACCGGCAAAGGCAAAAGTAACCCACTAGCACGGGAACAACAAGGCTTGGCCCGCGCACAAGTCCCACAGGACTGCACAAAAGAACGCACATCACGCGACAAAGAAGGCCACCAAAAGAACCTACCAACCAAATCTCTGGTACCAAAAATACCAGGATGGCCAGCCAACACAGAACAATGAACCTCAGAAATCACTCTACTAGTCCATCTATCAGGAACAAACAGTTTGCCCACTGGACAGCGGTCAGGTTTGTCAGCCTGAAATTCCTGCAGGACCCGTCGCAAATCAGGGGAAATGGCAGAAAGGACCACCCCTTCCTTCAGAATGCCGACCGGTTCAAGTACCTCAGGAGAATCAGGCAAAAAACTCCTAGAGAGGGCATCAGCCTTAATATTCTAAGAACCCGCAAGATACGAGACCACGAAATCAAAACGGGAGAAAAACAGGGACCATCGAGCCTGTATAGGATTCAGCCGTTTGGCAAACTCGAGGTAAATCAGATTTTTATGATCGGTCAAGACCACAATACGGTGCTTGGTTCCCTCAAGCCAATGTCGCCATTCCTCAAACGCCTACTTCATAGCCAACAACTCCCGATTGCCGACATCATAATTGCGTTCAGCAGGCGAAAACTTACGGGAAAAGAAGGCACACGGTTTCATCAAGGAACCAACAGAATTCCTCTGAGACAAAACGGCCCCTGCCCCAATCTCAGAAGCGTCAACCTCAACCTGAAACGGAAGAGAAACATCCGGCTGACGCAACACCGGGGCAGAAGTAAATCGGCGTTTAAGCTCCCGAAAGGCAGAGACAGCCACAGAGGACCAATTCGTTACATCAGCGCCTTTCTTCGTCAAATCGGTCAGGGGTTTAACCACACTGGAGAAGACAGCAATGAAACGGCGATAAAAATTAGCAAAGCCCAAAAATTTCTGAAGGCTCTTCACGGATGTGGGCTGAATCCAATCATGAATGGCCTGAACCTTAACCGGATCCATCTCTATAGATGAGGGAGAAAAAATGAAGCCCAAAAAAGAGTCTGAACAATATAATCAGAAATACCCTGTACCCTAGCAGCAAGCTGGTCTACACGAGAAACTAATCCCTGAACATCCATGCTAGCACAAGACTCCTTAGTCACCCAGAGGAAAAGAGGGAAGAAGAGACAAAACAGGCTACAGAAAAAAAAATGGCTCAACACCTTTCTTCCCTTCTTCTGAGATGCATTTAACTCATTGTTGGCCAGTTGTACTGTTATGATCCGGTGACCTTGGAGCCGCATGAGAGACTTTCTCAGGAGTAGGTGGTACCTGTACTGACCGGAAACTCTAAACTGACACCGCAACTAGAAGTAGCCGTGGGGTGTACCTAACACGTCCTAGACAGCTCGACACAGCCGGAGGACTAAATACCCCTATAGATGGAAATGGGAATTCTATCTTGCCTCAGAGCAGAACCCCAAAGGATAGGCAGCCCCCCACAAATATTGACTGTGAGTATAAGAGGAAAGACACACGCAGGCAGAAAAACAGGATTTAGCAAAAGAGGCACGTCTAGCTAAATAGAAAAGGATAGGACAGAATTCTAAGCGGTCAGTATTAAAATCCTAAAAATATCCACAGCAGATAATACAAATATTCTACATCTAACTAAAGACATAGAAAGTATATCTGCATCTCCTGAGAATCCAGCATGACTGAAAAATCCAAACAAAGTCTAAGCTGGACAAAAACTCAATGAATTGCACTGAATTGCAAAGCACACTGCATGTGTGCACAGAGACAAAAAAACAGACACTTATCTTAGCTGAATTGGCAGCAGGGCATGAGGAACCAGAGAGAGATGCCATCCCTCCAAGAACAATGGACAACTGGCAAGGACTCATGGATCCTGCACACCTAAATACCTAGTAGAGCTGTAATCAGCAGAAACACATGCCCTGGATTACAACCCCAAGACAACTGCACTACCACCAACAACCACCGGAGGGAGCCCAAGAGCAGAATTCACAACACTGCCACAGGATGTTGCCTGGTTCCAACCCAGTCAGCTTTCTGTCTAACTTCCTATCTAACCCCCAGTTTTACCAGATTGTGAGGAGTGGCCTAATACATAGCACCCTTAGCTCCCCCTGGAGGCCAGACTGTGAAGTGTATTGGTGTCTGTGATACCTGGTCAGGTGAACTCCTTCAGTGCCATCAGACGTACCAACACCCCCCTTAGCGGCGGAGCATCAGTACTGCAACGACCAGGACTCTGGGGCGCTGCATCATTTTTTATTTTTTTTTTATTGCAGCAGCAGCATTTATATGTGGCACAGCGTTATATGGAGCATCTATGGGGCCATAATGAATTGTATGGAGCATTATATGTGGCGGCACAGCTTTATGTGGAGCATCTATGGGGCAATATTCAATAATGAATTGTATGGAGCATTATATGTGGCACAGCTTAATATGGAGCAACTATGGGGCAATAATGAATTGTATAGAGCATTATATGTGGCACAGCTTTATATGGAGCATTTATGGGGCCATAATGAACAGTATGGAGCATTATATGGGGCTCCTGATTCAATATGGATATTCAAAAACACTTAACCTTCTGATGTCTCAATTAATTTTACTTTTATTGGTATCTATTTTTATTTTTGACATTTACCGGTAGCTGCTGTATTTTCCACCCTAGGCTTATACTCGAGTCAATAAGTTTTCCCAGTTTTTTGTTGCAAAATTAGGGGGGTCAGCTTATACTCGGGTTGGCTTATACTCGAGTATATACGGTAGTTTAAGAAGGGGTTGTCTAGTAGAGGACAACCCTTTTAAGCACCTACATGCATCTGACATACCTGTTGATATGTTGTGGTGTTTATGCCCCTTTTTATTGTTTATAATACAATAATATATCTGTTAAATAGTCTGTAATGTTAACTGAACACATAGTGAACAACTGAACATACACTTATGTTCATTTTTTTTAGAATGGCATCTGGCCAAAAACCTAAAAGCGGAGCTCAAAAGCGCAGACTAAAGGTACCTTCACACGAAGCGACGCTGCAGCGATAGCGACAACGATGTCGATCGCTGCAGCGTCGCTGTTTGGTCGCTGGAGAGCTGTCACACAGACCGCTCTCCAGCGATCAACTATGCCGAGGTCCCCTGGTAACCAGGGTAAACATCGGGTAACTAAGCGCAGGGCCGCGCTTAGTAACCCGATGTTTACCCTGGTTACCAGCGTAAAATCTAAAAAAAACAAACAGCACATACTTACATTCACGTCCCCCTGCGTCCACTTCCTGACTGACTGAGCGCCGTACAGTGAGAGCAGAGCGGTGACGTCACCGCTGTGCTGCTTTCACTTTCACTTTGCGGCGCTGAGTCAGAGGAGGAAGCAGACTGCAGGGGACGCAATGTGAGTATGTGCTGTTTGTTTTTTTTACATTTTACGCTAGTAACCAGGGTAAACATCGGGTAACTAAGCGCGGCCCTGCGCTTAGTAACCCGATGTTTACCCTGGTTACCAGTGTAAAATATCGCTGGTATCGTTGCTTTTGCTTTCAAACACAACGATACACAGCGATCAGACGACCAAATAAAGTTCTGGACTTTATTCAGCGACCAGCGACATCACAGCAGGATCCTGATCGCTGCTGCGTGTCAAACGAAACGATATCGCTAGCGAGGACGCTGCAACGTCACGGATTGCTAGCGATATCGTTATAATGTCGTTTCGTGTGAAGGTACCTTAAGAAAAGAAGAGTTAGCACAGACAGCTACATTACCCAAAATTATTTCTATGCTGTCAATTGAAAATGACCGTGCTAGAAAGATTAACTTAAATAAAATTATTGATGAATTTGCTGAAAAGAAGGCCAGGAGAATGCGTTTTAAGTAAATTGTTCACACCTCCACACAGTTTTACTGTTTGAAATACATTTTTCAGTGAACATTTCTAAATTCAAACATTTGAATGGCTGACTAAAGCCTAGTTATCTTGATTTGATTTAGTAAATTTAGTAAAATGGTTTTTAGTATTCAGCAATAAAGGGTACAGTTGTTTACTAATTATTATTAAATGGGTTGTCTAAAACCATTCTATTTTTTTACTATAGGCCTAAGCTCTAACAGGCAGGTAGTTACTAACTAACTGCCTGTCCTGCCCAGTGCAGACCTGTGCCAGCTCAGGGTAGTCACAGACCACTACTGCTGCTTCCTCTGACATCACATCAACAGAACAGCAGCTTCTCTTCTAGTCTGCTGAAGGGCTGTGACTGCCAGCTTTATGCTGATTGACAGCCATCTCCCCATTGCATCACTACAGGGAGCCGGCTATTGAACAGCATGAGGTCGGCAGCCATGCCCCATAAACAGAGCAGTCCAGAACATGAAAAGCTGCTCTACTGACATGAAGCAGCAGGATCTGTGGCAGGAGCAGTCCTTGACCGCTCTAGGCCAGCACAGAACAGGTGGGTAGTTAGCAACTACCTGCCTATCAGTTCATAGGTTCATAGCTAAATAATAAAACAGTCCTGGACAACCCATTTACGTTTTGAAAACAATCAAATCCTCCTCACTACAGTATTATTTCCTCCAGTTTATAAAGTAATAACAGTCTGTGCTGCTTGATAAGTCATAGGCCACAATAAGCACATCCAGATGTGCCAGATATGACATCAATTGCATGACTGCTTTGTGTTATATTCAGTTGTTAAATATTGAACTTAAATTTATTATTTAGAGTTGATAGTTGTGTTCTAAACAGATAATAAATATTACAACCTATATGTTTACATAACTTTGTTGCGGTATGGGGGGGGCAGGAAGATTTCTTGCACAGGGGCCCTCTGCAGTCTGTGTCCGCCCCTGGCTGACGTCCTAGGAATCTCATTCATAACTAAGCTTACAGTGTGGTGTGCAAAATGTATTATTCAACGCCTGCTATGTGGGTGTAAGATGCCACATTAATGATGGAAGTCAGATGAGAATGGCTCATGGTGATAAAACCATGTGTTACATCTGTGGAATACAGAGGAGCATCTCTTAATACACGGCACATCGACCAATGAAGTGAATGGACTACAGCAGCAGAATTCCACACCAGGTCCTCTAAGATATGCGCAGTTACACATTGAAGGACAAAGAAAGACTAACAATCTGTCAATCTGTATGACTTATTACAGATTCACTGGGCACAGGTCTGTTGATGATTGAATGTTTATGTCAGCACAATCTGTCCGTAGGATCAACCCTCCTAAGCCGTCTATATGAACATGTAGGCCATAGAAAGTTGAATAAAATTATATCTCGATAGCTCTGGACGAGATCTGAATCTGAGCATGTGCCGCCCCCAGCGGCCATTTTCCCGGAGGCCACCGCATCACAGCAATGGAGCTGCCGGTGCCTCCAGGCTGTGAGGAAATGCCGGTGGAGCCCCGACGCTGCACGAATATACGCCGCCGCCTCACAACACAGAGCACCCACGCGGCACAAAGAGGATCCGCCGCCGCTCACCAGCACAGAAACCCCACGCTGCCACAATGAGGTAATAGGGGGATACTCCACTCACACTTTCCTGTGAGACACCCCCTCTCTTCGTCATAGGGACCACTCTCCCCCCACCCACCATATGCACATTGGTCTGCACCCGGCGTATAAGACGACGCTCGACTTTTAAGAAGATTTTCAGGGGTTAAAAGGTCGTCTTATACGCCAGAAAATACGGTATATATATATATATATATATATATATATAT
Organism: Ranitomeya variabilis; assembly: GCF_051348905.1. NCBI lineage: Eukaryota > Metazoa > Chordata > Amphibia > Anura > Dendrobatidae > Ranitomeya > Ranitomeya variabilis. The sequence goes on along the minus strand of NC_135235.1, from coordinate 68,531,206 downwards.
ATATTTATATTTCATACAGAGCTAGATAGCAGAAAAGCCGGTAATTCAATTGCCGGCTTTTGCCATCTCTTTACCAAACCCGACAGGATATGAGACATATGAGACATGGTTTACATACATTAAACCATTTCATATCCGTTATATTTTTACATAGTCCTCACTAATAATGTTAGTAGTGTGTGTGCAGAATTTGGGAGCTCCCGTGCAATTTTCTCCGTCAGAGTGGGATAGCCAGTGACTGAGGGCAGATATTAATAGCCTAGAGAGGGACCATGGTTATAGGACCCCCCCAGCTAAACACATCTGCCCCCAGCCACCCCAGAAAAGGCACATCTGTATGCGCCTATTCTGGCACTTAGCCTCTCTCTTCCCACTCTCTTCCTATTGGCTAGCGGCTTTTCACTATTGTTGTGCAGGCCCGCACGGCTATAGAGTTTAACTGAACCTGCATCTCGGTCTCAGGTTCAGTTACTGCACTGGCAGAAGCGCGCCGCTGAGGCCCGATGAACAGAAGAGACGGGACCCATTGTGGGCCCCTTCTGCTCATCGGGCCCCATTCTCCAGTCAAGGCAGTAATGCGCTGATGGTAGCTCTGCCTAAGCCTAATATTTATTGAACATGCCTCTCCTAGGTGACAACACTTCTATTCTTATTGTAAATTACACAATAAAAACTCCCTTGAGCAATCCAACTAGATAATAAGATATCATGACCTCACAAAATACAGTGAAGTAGAAGCAATTACAGGGTTTTTGGTAAACGATGACATATTGCTAGGACCCAATTCCTGGGACCCGCACCAATCCTTAGAACAAATGGGACACTGGTCCTTCATATCATTTACCTGCATATTATTGCGCCTATCATCTGTGCAGGGAATTACAACACATCTCCATGTGCTTAAATGGTGTCAAAGGGGAGTTACATATAGTAAAATTCACTATAGTGCAATAATACCGTCATGTCCCTTTAAATTATCAGTGACTTCTGTCACCATGGCAATAAACAACCAGTAGGATTGTTAGATTTAAATTTGAAAAAGCACAAACGTCAGTTATTTTCAGTCTGTTCTATCTCAGCGGAGAGTGAAGACGGACACCTGCAGCCACTGCGACATTTCAGGTATAAACCTGTAATATAATATAAGTGATGGCTGATTTATCTCATCACATATTCATACAGAATAACCCGAGATGTTCTGTTACTAATTGTTCATATTTACCCCAACACTTCACATACAGACATGTACATGATGAGGAGCCGGCGGTTGATACTCCGCTGTCTCCACTTCTCACATCTTATTGGATGGGTCCAATATTTAACATCAGCTCCGTCCTCCATAGAGAACGGCAACTGCAGAGCGGAGAACGGACCGAAGTCGTTTATTCCGAATATTCCTCCATTAAATAAAGTGCTCCATATACAGCACAGAATAATGGGGATGGGCAGATATTGGATGTATAACAGTCATATCCTGCACATTGCCCAATGTTGCCTTTGCCCCGGCAATGCCTCCTAAACACACAGACGGTGTTTCCCAAAGTTTCCAGTAACAGCACACCCTAGTCAATGGCATCTGCCCAAATGGCCAAAACCTATTCTGACTGTTCTGCTATTTTACAGGATTTTGATAGATTTCGACACGAGTGAAGACCACAGCGAGACCATGTGGACCGGACCTTCATCCTGCGCTGGATCAGGTGAGATTCCTCACACTGTTAGGCGAACATTCTCTGTCCTGTGGTCAGACGGCTCCCAACGGCTTCACCTTTCTTTATCTTTGGGAGGTGTCAGGTTTCCAGTAATTTGGGGGGTAACTATAGAACTGCAGATATTTGCTGTAAAAAATACCAGAAAGCTAAACTGATTCCCAACAGAGGTTGACATCGCCGGTCTGAGTAGAACGTGAGCTCCATAGGTAGACAGGGGAATCCTATCACTGGCCATGAAGGCTACAGAATGATTGCATCTTCCATGTACAAAACACATTTTTCTATCTTCTTCTTACTGACAATTCTGTTCCTAGAATTTAGCGGGATGGTTAGCAATATGGCGATCAGTAGTGCCGCTCTGTCACATCCTCTCTGTATGGGTATGGGTGATCCTAATATTTGGTTCTTTTCTCTTCAGTTGATATCACACCGGACGAGGCATTCAGAAGACTGGCCTTCTGTATGAAGTTTCTGCCGTCACCCCTCTACAAGATGGAGGTTAGTGAGAAGACGAGTATACCGCTGTCTCTAATTTTACAAGGGTGTATAGGAATGTCTTATTACTGTACATGAGTAACTTAATCTGCTGTCTTCTTAGCGCCTCATGCCGACCAGTCCAGAAGCCCAGAAGAAATTTACAGCAAAGCATGAATATGAAGAACAGCCTGCACCATCCATGAAGACCCAGATCACAGAACAAGAAGCAAGGGCAATGCGGGCTAAAATACTGTGTATGGACCTGGATGAAGAGCAGAGAACCCCAAAAGAAGAAAGGAAGAAAAAAAAGGTCAAAATCACAATTAAGATCGGCGCCGGAAGAAAGACCACAACAGAGGCCAGAAGAAGCAGCAGGACAGAGGCCAGAAGAAGCAGCAGGACAGAGGCCAGAAGAAGCAGCAGGACCACGCAGTGCCACATCCTCCAATATGTTAACCAGTATTTGAGAGGAAAGAAGAACATCATCTGGACAATCCTGCTAGGACCTCTCAGCCGATAACATCATGTACGGCAAATACTGGGAGGTAAGTATAAAAAAAGAATAGTAATAAGAGCGGTAAAATATTAGAGCAGCAGTATATTAATAGTAGTAGGCAAAACTTTAATATTAGCTATTCACAGTAGTAACAAAAAGTAGTAAAAATAGTAAAAAATAGTAGGAATAAAAATGTAAAAGTAATAATAGTAGTTATAACAGCAGGTTTGATCTAGCAGTAAGTAACATAGGAACCTTATTATTGGTAGCGGCGTAGCATTCATAATAATTAATAACAATATAAACAATTAGTTACAGTAGTATAAATAAGATATAGAGAAGTAGTTGTCATAACAAGGTAGCCAGCTATACACATTTTAATAGAATTAGGCGGCTTGATCCAGGGTTCTAGGACTGATCGCCTTTTCCCGGGGTCAAGAAGGAATTTTTCCCTTCAGACACAGATTGGCTGAAAGTGTCTAAGGGTTTTTGCCTTCTTCTGGATCAAAACCATATACATAGTATAGTAGTAATATTTATAGTAGAAAAGGTACAATAGTCTTTTTATAGTTATAACAAAATAATGATTAAAGCTGCAATGGTAGAATATTTATAATAAGGAAGAAAAAAGACAAAAAGCAGTTATTAAATTAGTATTTTAATAATAAGCATATAGTAATGATTTTAGTTTTAATATTAGAATAAACATTACTTAGAATAGAAACAATAATAATAATAATAATAATAATAATAAATAAATAACAATAGATAATGTGGGAGGATAATAATAACCATAGTATTAGTAGTAGGGTTTGATCCAGGGTTCTAGGACTGATCGCCTTTTCCCGGGGTCAAGAAGGAATTTTTTCCCTGAGTCACAAATTGGCTGAGTGTGTCCAGGGTTTTTTGCCTTCTTCTGGATCAACAACTTTAGACATAGGAGCTTTATTTATCCCGGTTAGTGTAGTGTTAGTGTAGGTCCCATCTGAAGAGGTCGCCTTGTCGTTGGCAGATGGGCTCGCACAATTTGATCAAAATGTGCGCTAAGAACCTCACATTTCAAGGAGCTGTGTAATAAATATGGCCGTTTACATATTTGCGCTGGCAGCATTTTGTTGCCTCTTTTCTTTCTTGCTTTTGCATTGCAACTACAGCAGCTGTTCCTGCACATTTATTTCAGTTTGTTTTTGTTAGTTTACTTTCTTTCTGGAGTAACACCTTTAGACATTATGATATTACAACTAGTTAGTAATAATTTAAGTACGGATGTAGGGTAAAATTAGTGATAATTTCAGATACTGAGAGAAATTATACTACAATTTGTGTTTTTTTTTTGTTTTGTTTTTTAAGAAAACCACAGTCACACGTTTCCTTTATGCTTCCAAGTTTGATATCAAAGGCACCATATAAACATTTATATTCATTTTCAGCTTTTGATCCTTAGCTAGGTCTGCCTTATCCCTACAGACAGGGCAGCCACTAGGAATTTTGGGGCCTCATACTGGCAACATTTTCGGGCCGCCCAGGCTCCACCCCAGCTCCGCCTCCACCATCCCATCGCCCACTCTTGGAAAAACTCAACTTCACCAGGTCCTCATCAAATCAGAAATTAACAGTTCCCATCCAACACCAGATCACATACATAGCCAGCAGCTTTTGTTCTGCCCAAAAGAATTTTTAAGCCGCCACCATGACACTGTAGACTCTTTTGGCTGGACCCTACTCTACTCTAACCTATTAAATATAAATATATTTCTATGTATTTTTCTTTAAGGGAATGAATGACATACATTTTTTTAAAATGACCATTAATACAACATACAAGGGACAAATGCCGTCACACCATGACCAGACCACATATTACCACCACATAGTGACCAAATAATATCACATAGAAGGAACAAATACCACAACACCATGACCAGACCACATATTACCATCACATAGTGACTGAACACTAACATACTGATCATTACTAAAAAAAACAAAAAACACAATACCAAGTGGCATTATACACAGGAACTCTGTATTTACTGTTATGGTTCTCAATGGCAAGAGAACATAGCCCAGCAAACATACGTACTAGCTCTTGGAAGGATGGAAACTAAACTGACCATGAACTAAACCTGCCGCACAACTAACAGTAGCCGGGTAGCGTTGCCTGCGTTTTATCCCTAGACGCCCAGCGCCGGCCGGAGGACTAACTAATCCTGGCAGAGGAAAATATAGTCCTAGCTCACCTCTAGAGAAATTTCCCCGATAGGCAGACAGAGGCCCCCACATATATTGGCGGTGATTTTAGATGAAATGACAAACGTAGTATGAAAATAGGTTTAGCAAAATTGAGGTCCGCTTACTAGATAGCAGGAAGACAGAAAGGGCACTTTCATGGTCAGCTGAAAACCCTATCAAAATACCATCCTGAAATTACTTTAAGACTCTAGTATTAACTCATAACATCAGAGTGGCAATTTCAGATCACAAGAGCTTTCCAGACACAGAAACGAAACTACAGCTGTGAACTGGAACAAAATGCAAAAACAAACGAGGACTAAAGTCCAACTTAACTGGGAGTTGTCTAGCAGCAGGAACATGCACAGAAAGGCTTCTGATTACAATGGTGACCGGCATGGAAGTGACAGAGGAGCAAGGTTAAATAGCGACTCCCACATCCTGATGGAAACAGGTGAACAGAGGGGATGATGCACACCAGTTCAATTCCACCAGTGGCCACCGGGGGAGCCCAAAATCCAATTTCACAACAGTACCCCCCCCTCAAGGAGGGGGCACCGAACCCTCACCAGAACCACCAGGGCGATCAGGATGAGCCCTATGAAAGGCACGGACCAGATCGGAGGCATGAACATCAGAGGCAGTCACCCAAGAATTATCCTCCTGACCGTATCCCTTCCATTTGACCAGATACTGGAGTTTCCGTCTGGAAACACGGGAGTCCAAGATTTTTTCCACAACGTACTCCAACTCGCCCTCAACCAACACCGGAGCAGGAGGCTCAACGGAAGGCACAACCGGTACCTCATACCTGCGCAACAATGACCGATGAAAAACATTATGAATAGAAAAAGATGCAGGGAGGTCCAAACGGAAGGACACAGGGTTAAGAATCTCCAATATCCTGTACGGGCCGATGAACCGAGGCTTAAACTTAGGAGAAGAAACCCTCATAGGGACAAAACGAGAAGACAACCACACCAAGTCCCCAACACAAAGCCGAGGACCAACCCGACGCCGGCGATTGGCAAAAAGCTGAGTCTTCTCCTGGGACAACTTCAAATTGTCCACTACCTGCCCCCAAATCTGATGCAACCTCTCCACCACAGCATCCACTCCAGGACAATCCGAAGATTCCACCTGACCAGAAGAAAATCGAGGATGAAACCCCGAATTACAGAAAAAAGGAGACACCAAGGTGGCAGAGCTGGCCCGATTATTGAGGGCAAACTCCGCTAAAGGCAAAAAAGCAACCCAATCATCCTGATCTGCAGACACAAAACACCTCAAATATGTCTCCAAGGTCTGATTCGTCCGCTCGGTCTGGCCATTAGTCTGAGGATGGAAAGCAGACGAGAAAGACAAATCCATGCCCATCCTAGCACAGAATGCTCGCCAAAATCTAGACACGAATTGGGTTCCTCTGTCAGAAACGATATTCTCCGGAATACCATGCAAACGGACCACATTTTGAAAAAACAGAGGAACCAACTCGGAAGAAGAAGGCAACTTAGGCAGGGGAACCAAATGGACCATCTTAGAGAAACGGTCACACACCACCCAGATGACAGACATCTTCTGAGAAACAGGAAGATCCGAAATAAAATCCATCGAGATGTGCGTCCAGGGCCTCTTCGGGATAGGCAAGGGCAACAACAATCCACTAGCCCGAGAACAACAAGGCTTGGCCCGAGCACAAACGTCACAAGACTGCACAAAGCCTCGCACATCTCGAGACAGGGAAGGCCACCAGAAGGACCTTGCCACCAAATCCCTGGTACCAAAGATTCCAGGATGACCTGCCAACGCAGAAGAATGAACCTCAGAAATGACTTTACTGGTCCAATCATCAGGAACAAACAGTCTACCAGGTGGGCAACGATCAGGTCTATCCGCCTGAAACTCCTGCAAGGCCCGCCGCAGGTCTGGAGAAACGGCAGACAATATCACTCCATCCTTAAGGATACCTGTAGGTTCAGAGTTACCAGGGGAGTCAGGCTCAAAACTCCTAGAAAGGGCATCCGCCTTAACATTCTTAGAACCCGGCAGGTAGGACACCACAAAATTAAACCGAGAGAAAAACAACGACCAGCGCGCCTGTCTAGGATTCAGGCGTCTGGCGGACTCAAGATAAATTAGATTTTTGTGGTCAGTCAATACCACCACCTGATGTCTAGCCCCCTCAAGCCAATGACGCCACTCCTCAAAAGCCCACTTCATGGCCAAAAGCTCCCGATTCCCAACATCATAATTCCGCTCGGCGGGCGAAAATTTACGCGAGAAAAAGGCACAAGGTCTCATCACGGAACAATCGGAACTTCTCTGCGACAAAACTGCCCCAGCTCCGATTTCAGAAGCGTCGACCTCAACCTGAAAAGGAAGAGCAACATCAGGCTGACGCAACACAGGGGCGGAAGAAAAGCGGCGCTTAAGCTCCCGAAAGGCCTCCACAGCAGCAGGGGACCAATCAGCAACATCAGCACCCTTCTTAGTCAAATCAGTCAATGGTTTAACAACATCAGAAAAACCAGCAATAAATCGACGATAAAAGTTAGCAAAGCCCAAAAATTTCTGAAGACTCTTAAGAGAAGAGGGTTGCGTCCAATCACAAATAGCCTGAACCTTGACAGGATCCATCTCGATGGAAGAGGGGGAAAAAATATATCCCAAAAAGGAAATCTTTTGAACCCCAAAAACGCACTTAGAACCCTTCACACACAAGGAATTAGACCGCAAAACCTGAAAAACCCTCCTGACCTGCTGGACATGAGAGTCCCAGTCATCCGAAAAAATCAAAATATCATCCAGATACACAATCATAAATTTATCCAAATAATCACGGAAAATGTCATGCATAAAGGACTGAAAGACTGAAGGGGCATTTGAAAGACCAAAAGGCATCACCAAATACTCAAAGTGGCCCTCGGGCGTATTAAATGCGGTCTTCCACTCATCCCCCTGCTTAATTCGCACCAAATTATACGCCCCACGGAGATCTATCTTAGAGAACCACTTGGCCCCCTTTATGCGAGCAAACAAATCAGTCAGCAGTGGCAACGGATATTGATATTTAACCGAGATTTTATTCAAAAGCCGATAATCAATACACGGTCTCAAAGAGCCATCTTTCTTAGCCACAAAGAAAAAACCGGCTCCTAAGGGAGATGACGAAGGACGAATATGTCCCTTTTCCAAGGACTCCTTTATATATTCTCGCATAGCAGCATGTTCAGGCACAGACAGATTAAATAAACGACCCTTAAGGTATTTACTACCCGGAATCAAATCTATGGCACAATCGCACTCCCGGTGCGGAGGTAATGAACCAAGCTTAGGTTCTTCAAAAACGTCACGATATTCAATCAAGAATTCAGGAATCTCAGAGGGAATAGATGATGAAATGGAAACCACAGGTACGTCCCCATGCGTCCCCTTACATCCCCAGCTTACCACAGACATAGCTTTCCAGTCAAGGACTGGGTTATGAGATTGCAGCCATGGCAATCCAAGCACCAACACATCATGTAGGTTATACAGCACAAGAAAGCGAATAATCTCCTGATGATCCGGATTAATCCGCATAGTTACTTGTGTCCAGTATTGTGGTTTATTACTAGCCAATGGGGTGGAGTCAATCCCCTTCAGGGGTATAGGACTATATTTTCCTCTGCCAGGATTAGTTAGTCCTCCGGCCGGTCAAACTGTTATGGTTCTCAATGGCAAGAGAACATAGCCCAGCAAACATACGTACTAGCTCTTGGAAGGATGGAAACTAAACTGACCATGAACTAAACCTGCCGCACAACTAACAGTAGCCGGGTAGCGTTGCCTGCGTTTTATCCCTAGACGCCCAGCGCCGGCCGGAGGACTAACTAATCCTGGCAGAGGAAAATATAGTCCTAGCTCACCTCTAGAGAAATTTCCCCGATAGGCAGACAGAGGCCCCCACATATATTGGCGGTGATTTTAGATGAAATGACAAACGTAGTATGAAAATAGGTTTAGCAAAATTGAGGTCCGCTTACTAGATAGCAGGAAGACAGAAAGGGCACTTTCATGGTCAGCTGAAAACCCTATCAAAATACCATCCTGAAATTACTTTAAGACTCTAGTATTAACTCATAACATCAGAGTGGCAATTTCAGATCACAAGAGCTTTCCAGACACAGAAACGAAACTACAGCTGTGAACTGGAACAAAATGCAAAAACAAACGAGGACTAAAGTCCAACTTAACTGGGAGTTGTCTAGCAGCAGGAACATGCACAGAAAGGCTTCTGATTACAATGGTGACCGGCATGGAAGTGACAGAGGAGCAAGGTTAAATAGCGACTCCCACATCCTGATGCAAACAGGTGAACAGAGGGGATGATGCACACCAGTTCAATTCCACCAGTGGCCACCGGGGGAGCCCAAAATCCAATTTCACAACAATTTACTGTCAGTGTACAGATAATGCAGTGATCACCAGTAACATTATACAAAGAACTCTGTACATAGTATACAGTGTCAGTGTACATGTAATACAGTGATCACTGGTGACATTATACACTGGAGCTCTGTATATAGTGTCAGTATACAGGTAATACAGTGATCACTGGTGACATTATACACAGGAGCACTGTATATAGTGTACAGGAAATACAGTGATCACCATTAACATTATACACATGACCTCTGTATACAGTGTCTGTGTACAGATAATATAGTGATCACTGGTGACATTATACACATGAGCTCTGTACAGAGTATACAGTGTATAGTGTCAGTGTACAGTTAACACACTGACTCACAAGTGACGTCTCTAGCTGAAGTCCTTCATCTTTGCTTTTCTTTTTCATGCAGCGCAGACTGCCATCACTTCTTCCAGCCAGGACTCATCTCTGCATAAAATAACACAGTTATCTAGAGCACCGCTTCCAGAGCACATTCCCCTCTTTTTCCCCTTTCTTCTACACTGCACATCTGAATACAGAGGTGCACCCACAATCAATATATAATTGGTTATTATGCAACCCATCATTACAAATATAAATTATAATCCACCACTGAGCCCCTTCTAGCTATACATAGCCACTTTCCCCACCTAATATATAAATGAATTAGCACCTGTGCTCTTTCCCCCAATTCAATACCAGTCACTGCATACTCAGCACCCCCCACTATGTACCTCCCTCTCCCCCGACTCATTATATTTACATGCCCCTTCCGCCCCAATTCATTGTTATGTCTTCTCTCTCCCACACTCTATTCATTATCAACAGCTCTACCTCCACATTCAATACATCATTTACTCCCCCACCCTCAAAATTCATCACTATTTGCTCTCTCCCAGTCATCATTTGCTCTCCCCACCTCACCTTCAAATCAATTGCTGTCCCTCTTCCCTCACTCTCAATTCATCATTTGCAATCTCCCGTCCCCTCACTCACTTCATCATGTGCAGTCCCCCTACCCCCACTTCATCATGTGCAGTCCCCTTTACCCCATGTCATCCTTTGCAGTTCCTTTTAACTCCCCACTTCATGTGCAGTCCCCCTTTAACCCCCTTCCCACATCATCATGTGCAGTCCTCTTTTAACCCCCCCACATCATCATGTGCAATCCCCCTTTATCCCTCCAAATAATCATGTGCAGTCCCTATTTTAACCCCCCTCCCCACATCATCATGTGCAGTCCCCCTTTTTGCCCCCCTCCCCATCATCATGTGCAGTCCCCCTTTATCCCCCCACATCATGTGCAGTCCCCCTTTATCCCCACACATCATGTGCAGTCCCCCTTTAACCCCCTCCCAACATCATGTGCAGTCCCCCTTTAACCCCCCTCCCCACATCATCATGTGCAGTCCCCCTTTATCCCCCCACATCATGTGCAGTCCCCTTTATCCCCCCCCATCATGTGCTATTCCCTTTATCCCCCAACATCAACATGTGCAGTCCCCCTTACTCCTTCCCCTGTCATGTGCAATTTCTCCTCCTCCCCGCTCACCCATTTAATTCATTTTGTACAGAAAACAAAAAAGTTTTGTATACTTACCTCACAGTCGCCCCACAGCAGTGCGGCTCTGCCTCCAGGGTAAATGCTAGATTGTATGGGCTCCCTCCAGGTAGGATGTCATTTTCGGGAGCGTGTGTCATACTGGGGGGGCGTGTTCTGACTTAGCAAAGGCAGGAAGAGAAGCTGCCATCTTCAGTAGTGAGCCTGCTAGACTGTATGGCAGGGGTCCCCAACCTGTAGCTCGGGAGCCACATGTGGCTCGCGGTCCCATGAATTGTGGCTCGCGGCTGTCTGCCAGCTTGGTGCATTAGCTCCAGATCTAACAAACAGGTATGAAGATCACATTTTAAAATTATGAATGTTGTGAGCAGCGCTGCACAGAAGAGCAGATGTGGATGCACATATACTGGTCTTTGGGGTTTAGATATAGTTTAAGTATGGTAAGCTGAGAACTGGATGATACTACCTGGGAGAGGAGGTGCTTGAAGCTATATGCAACCATGTTTTGGGAGTGATTGATGGGAGAATACTGAAGGGGTATTGTGATAACCCCTGGATCTTGGTATTATGCTTTGGGGTGATTTATGTGGAAAAGCTTTGATTATCATCATACCCATAATGGGGGCTTTGGTTGCCATTATTGTAAGGGAGTCGAGACTTGGATGTGGCTTGCGACCCTCTCCCAGAGCTGAATGTGGCTCTCAAGGTCAGAAAGGTTGGGGACTGTAGAGATCAGACTGAAGAATCCATTTTGTCTTCCCTACCTTTACAGAGACGTCTGGCTTAATATGAGGAAGACTTGAGCCAAATAGACATTTCCTTTTATGGAAGCATTCCTTCTTGTTATTGTGACCTTTGACCTACATTCCAGAAGTTGGACGTGACCAGCAGAATAGATATTCTTTTGTTAGAGAATATGAGCCCTTGTACGCATGTCTGTAATCCTTATCTCTTTTCCTATATAAAAAGGAGGGGGTGAGTCCCTGTGAGTCAGAAGCGCTCCAGAGGGCTATCCCTGTCAATAACACACGAACCTTTTGTATTGCGTGTTATTTTACTTGGATTCCTACATTTGGGAAGCCGGGGGACTGATAAGGACTCAACATTACCTGGCGCTCGAACAGGGACCCGAGACGAGAGTATTTACTCAAGATTCACCTGCGGATACGGACAACGGAGATCTGGGATAATGGACGGCAAATGAAAAAATACCTGGCCAGGTAAGAGACATTATTAGTTCTCTTTTATCTGCCCTGTATTATCCGAAAGATCTCTATGAGCCGTGTCATGCTGGGTTAGTCTAGTAGGGAGTAGATACCTATAGAACTCGGGTTACCATATTGTATAGATTTATGAGTCTAGTCCCTGGCAGTGTGTGGGCAGTGAGTGAACAGTGTGTGAACAGTGTGTGAGCAGTGTGAAGGTTGTGACATGTTGTGAAAGAAGAATAGAAGTGCGTAGAACAATAAGCCACGATTGTTAGAACAAGGTTATTGGTGAAGTCAGCCTAACTGGGTTATGAGGTAGCGTCCTTCTGGGAGACCTCTGCCCATGCTTGACTCTCCTATAGAACTTGTTTCTACATTCCCTGGATAAGGTGTGATAGAATGAGCCCAGGACGCGGGTCCATGAGCCTGGGACAAGTATGCTAACTTAGGTACTAAATAATCGCGATGCGAATACAGTGGCCCGCGCTCAGGGGTGTGTGTATTATAGTAATAGACTGTAGGCGGCTAACACAAGTATACAATGAATGGTACTTGGATTGTTACAATGGTATACAATAAGTGGTGTTTAAATCACCAATTAAATGCTTAGACCTGTTATAGAAAGCATATGAGTCACTATATCATAAATGTATATATGCCCGTATCGGCTATGCTGCTTGTTCTTCACTTATAATTGCGAGGGTATTCATGTGGTATTCATGTGGTTCATCCCCATTCATCCCTGCAGTAAGGATGTACATCAAATTCACGAGTCACCACCTCATCCCAGTCCTACAACAGGGATATACCCTAGTCACAGTTGCCCTCGCATAGCCACAGTAGTACCCTCCCTTACATATTTATATATTTATATAGGTATACATATTTTACTTTGAGCAAGCCGCTTCTTCTTGGTTTTAAAAGCTAGTTTTAAATAGCGAGTTTTTACAAGTACCCGAGCGTCATGTTTTTACAAAAGGTGTTATTCGTTTTTAGCATGTATTTCTAATAAAGTAGTTTTTTAATAGCACCCACTTATCAAGGTGGTTTCAAAAAGTTTTAATATGGTCCTGTACAAGCCATACCCCAGATGCAGTAAATATAAATAAATATGAACAGGCATATATAGGTATACATACATACACCGAGCCTTGCCTTTCGCATCATCCTGTGTACACACTTTAGTTTTCCTGAGCATTAGTTCACGAACATACTCTAGCTGTCAGAGATATTTGTATGTGGAGGCGGACCGAGGGCGGGGATCTATCTTATCTGCAGCGCATAAAAGGAGCCTAGAGATTGACTTGCGGTAACCCTGACGAAGAAGGCCGAGCACCTTCGAAACGCGTTGGTTTACCGCCACCTTTTTTGGCTCCAGCGCCGCTCCGTACCTAGTGACGTCACTCTGCAGGCACCAGCGAGCCGGCGCTAGCGGCCATTTTTTTCTCCTCGCGGTTGCCAGGGACGCCTCGGCCGGGGCTCCCAGGCACCGCCGCAGCTGCCGACTCCTTCTCCACCAAAACCCCCAACCCCCCCCCCCCCCCCGCCCTGCATAGACGCCGCATCGTATCTCACAGCGGACTCCAGGCCGGGATATACTCAGGACGCTGGACACAGCGCAGCAATCACAGTAAGCAACTGCAGCATAGCCGATACGGGCATATATACATTTATGATATAGTGACTCATATGCTTTCTATAACAGGTCTAAGCATTTAATTGGTGATTTAAACACCACTTATTGTATACCATTGTAACAATCCAAGTACCATTCATTGTATACTTGTGTTAGCCGCCTACAGTCTATTACTGTAATACACACACCCCTGAGCGCGGGCCACTGTATTCGCATCGCGATTATTTAGTACCTACATTTCAATCCCAGGATAGGCACAGATCCTGTGTGGTTCCAGCAGCTAGGGGGGTCTTTTCATTCTATTCCACTCCACTGCCCACTCTTCCTGTCTCCCTGGTGGCGAGCGCCATAGTGTGCGTTATTCTCTCTCGCTTTTAGATTACATATTTCTGTGCCTCCACACTGCCAGGCAGCCCCACAATGGTATTCCAGACATTATTGGAAGACAGGAACTCACGTTTACGTTTCATTAAAGAACGCTTTAGCACCAACACCTCCACTGTTCCCACACACAAAGCAGCTATTAGTCTCCTTAAAACTCTGGAGAAATTACTCCATACTGAGATGAGGGACATGTGGGAGGTAGCCTCCTTAGAAAAATACCTACAATGCCGAATCATTCCCAGGGGTTTAATTATCCATAAGACCCTCACAGGGGATTTTGGGGATCCGGCCACCAAGCAAGAATGGGAATACATGTTTGAGGAATTCTCTTTCAAAGCACTACAGTTTATTATTGACAAAAGAATGCGTAATTTGAAGAAAATAGGTAATGAGATCAGGGATACGTTCACGCAGCTGAAAACATGTACCATAACTGAGGAAGCACAGGAATTGGCGGATAATATAGTGCATAGGTTGAGAGATAGAGAAACCGATATTATGAGTAAGAAAGTGAGAAAATTTCAACGCGATCATGTCCCCGAGCAGATGTACATGGATCATTCTGCTGTATATAGGGGGGCAGATAGATCAAGCAGCTCACAGATCAACACGAGCGAACTAGTTATTCTGGATGAGTATAATTCTGCGGACATACAAGAGGAGAGGGACATCTCAATCAACCTCTCGTGCACCAACTCTAACTCTACACAATATACGCCAGTACGCAGAAGGGACCAACCCCACTCTACTCATCTATTGGACTATGAAACATCCGATGTGGGCGGGGCACACAAACTACACAGTCCAGATAGAACCTTGGAGTTCTCGGTATATTTGGATACACCATCTGAGGCACATTCAAGCCCTCACGTGGGCAGAAGCATTCCAATCTCCGTATCCACTCAAGATAGCAATAGATATTCCCCCCTTATGAGATGTGGAGAGTTGGACCAGGAAGAAGGGACACCAGTATGTTCAAATATCACCCCAGTACCTACAATTCTCCACACAAAAAGGATGAATAAGGGAACACAGAGGAATATTAAGACCTTCCTCCCGGCTAGGATTCCAACTCCAGCAGTAAGTAAAACTGATAGTAACACAGATCGCAATATGACCAATAAGAGCAAAAGCATTATCAGCAACAACAGTAAGAAAATTTCAGGCCCAGCTCAGAAGAGAAAAACAAATAATCCAACCACACTCCTGAATCGGGATTTTTTTCGGGTAGGAAACAACAAAAAACCAAAAGAGGCAAGAGAGGCAGGCAACTCTCCAAAAAGAAAATGAATTCATCCAGAGAGACCCAGGAAATCCACAACCTTAGTTCATACCAGTTGACGGACGCAGAAACTGCCCTGTTGCAAAGAGGATTGAAATTTGCCCCTACAAACTCGGCCAAACCATTCAATCTATTCGTAAGCACGAAAAAATACTTACGTAATTTAGCGTTAAAAAAGTTTTTTATGAAAAAAGAACAGGCCGGAAGTAGGAATAATACCCAGGCTCCATCCAAGTTCGTTCACACATCACTGGCTAACCCCTCTACATTTAACCCGGTACAGGAATACTCCAATGCGTTCCACACATTTGAAACGCTGGTAACAGCAGATATTAGAAAATTACATCACAAGAAGCAAGGGTCCGGGCATGCCTCTCACAATCTGAATCAAAAAGAGAGGAAGTCCTTAAAGATGCTCCAGACCAATAATGACATCATTGTTCGCCCAGCGGACAAAGGAGGTGGGATTGTGGTCCTCAATCGCACAATGTACCAGGAGGAAGCTGAGAGAATCCTGAGTGACGGAACGACTTATAAGAAACTACTAGGAGACCCGACCCTACACTATGTCAGTAAACTTAAAGTTTTATGCATGAGAGGAAAAGCCCAGGGTATCCTTAACAAAAAAGAATACCAGTTTGTGTACAGGGAGAACCCAAGTATAGCCGTGTTCTACCATATACCAAAGCTACACAAGAACAAAACGAAACCACCGGGAAGACCAATTATTTCCGGGATAGATAGCCTGACGGCAAATCTATCCCGATATGTGGATACTCATTTGCAGAAATGCATGCCGCTCATCCCAACATATTTGAAGGACACAGGACACGTGCTACAGGTTCTAAACACAATTACTTGGAAACCACAATACATGCTAGCAACCCTGGACATAAAATCCCTATACACGGTGATTAACCAAGAAAAAGGATGTCTAGCAGCGGGTGTTCTCCTCCAGAAACTGGGAATCTATCAAGAAAAGCAGATACGGTTCATCCAAGAAGGGATCACCTTCATTACTAAACACAACTACTTCATGTACGAGGATGGTTTCTTTCTGCAAACATGGGGGACCGCGATGGGCACGCGGTTTGCGCCCAGTTTTGCAAACATATATGTAGCGGAGTGGGAGGCATCCCATATATACGAGAACGGACGTCTACATGAGGGCTTGATACTATGGCGTAGGTTCATAGACGACGTAATAATTATCTGGGACGGTTCATGTGAGTCGCTGGAAACCTTTTTGTCTAACCTCAATAACAATGACTTCGGTCTTGAATTTACGCCTACTATAAGCTCCAGCAGTATTAATTTCCTGGACCTCACCATATACATCGAAGAAGGCCAATTGCATACTAAATGCTATCGCAAGGAGGTCGACGCGAATAGTTACATCCATCTAACTAGTTGTCACCTGCCAGTCTGGCTCAATAACATCCCCAAGGGCCAGTTCACCAGAGTCCGACGAAACTGTACGAACATAAAGGACTACGAGTGCGAATCAGAATACCTGAAACAACAATTCATAGAGAAAGGGTATTCCCCAACTGCCCTGGAGAGGGCTAGAACTGAAATAAGGGACACACCAAGAGATACAATAATAGGCGGGAATAAACCCACAGTGGGAGAGGTGGCCAGTATTTCTGAACAAATAAAGGATCTACCAATCGTGACTCAATTTCACACAGGCTACAGGAGGTTCCAGAACATCATACGCAAACATTGGGCGATCCTGTCAAGGGATAAAGTGGTAGGGGAGTTTCTACCACCGCACCCCAGGTTCGTGTTCAAAAAAGCCCAAAACTTGGGCAATCTTCTCGCCCCAACAAGCAAATTAGCCTTTAACAAGCCAACACAGAATACTGGAGCTCCCCCAGGTGCGGATGTGGGGTTCACACCTTGCGGTAGGTGTTTCAACTGCATCAATACAACATTCAAGAAAACCCGCCAAATCCAGTTCATGGATAGTAGTAACACAAAGACCTTCAAGATCAAAAGTAAAATTTCCTGTTTCTCAACGGGGGTTATATATATTATTGTGTGCCCTTGTAAGAAACTGTATGTTGGTCGAACCAAGCGGGAACTCAGGGTACGGATTAAGGAGCACCTTACCAATATCCAGAAGGGATACATGGGACACCCCTTGTCACGGCACTTTGTGGAGCATCATGGGAAGAAAATAAAAGACGTATTCTTCTGTGGCATCCAGAAAATCCGGCCGAATGCCAGAAAAGGGGACTTCCTTAAACAGATGTCAAGAATTGAATCCCATTGGATTTTTGCTCTGGAAAGCCTAGCTCCGAGGGGTCTTAATCACGAGTTAGAATTATATGCTTTTTGAAATTTATGTTTTTAATCAAGTTTTTACAAATTCTAGCTCAGGGGAACTATGCCCTTACAGCGGTTCACCTACCCCTACACCAGCGTTTTATCCCCTCTCTAATAAATCCCCCCCCCCCCCCCCCCCCTTGTTCTTCACTTATAATTGCGAGGGTATTCATGTGGTATTCATGTGGTTCATCCCCATTCATCCCTGCAGTAAGGATGTACATCAAATTCACGAGTCACCACCTCATCCCAGTCCTACAACAGGGATATACCCTAGTCACAGTTGCCCTCGCATAGCCACAGTAGTACCCTCCCTTACATATTTATATATTTATATAGGTATACATATTTTACTTTGAGCAAGCCGCTTCTTCTTGGTTTTAAAAGCTAGTTTTAAATAGCGAGTTTTTACAAGTACCCGAGCGTCATGTTTTTACAAAAGGTGTTATTCGTTTTTAGCATGTATTTCTAATAAAGTAGTTTTTTAATAGCACCCACTTATCAAGGTGGTTTCAAAAAGTTTTAATATGGTCCTGTACAAGCCATACCCCAGATGCAGTAAATATAAATAAATATGAACAGGCATATATAGGTATACATACATACACCGAGCCTTGCCTTTCGCATCATCCTGTGTACACACTTTAGTTTTCCTGAGCATTAGTTCACGAACATACTCTAGCTGTCAGAGATATTTGTATGTGGAGGCGGACCGAGGGCGGGGATCTATCTTATCTGCAGCGCATAAAAGGAGCCTAGAGATTGACTTGCGGTAACCCTGACGAAGAAGGCCGAGCACCTTCGAAACGCGTTGGTTTACCGCCACCTTTTTTGGCTCCAGCGCCGCTCCGTACCTAGTGACGTCACTCTGCAGGCACCAGCGAGCCGGCGCTAGCGGCCATTTTTTTCTCCTCGCGGTTGCCAGGGACGCCTCGGCCGGGGCTCCCAGGCACCGCCGCAGCTGCCGACTCCTTCTCCACCAAAACCCCCAACCCCCCCCCCCCCCCCGCCCTGCATAGACGCCGCATCGTATCTCACAGCGGACTCCAGGCCGGGATATACTCAGGACGCTGGACACAGCGCAGCAATCACAGTAAGCAACTGCAGCATAGCCGATACGGGCATATATACATTTATGATATAGTGACTCATATGCTTTCTATAACAGGTCTAAGCATTTAATTGGTGATTTAAACACCACTTATTGTATACCATTGTAACAATCCAAGTACCATTCATTGTATACTTGTGTTAGCCGCCTACAGTCTATTACTATAATACACACACCCCTGAGCGCGGGCCACTGTATTCGCATCGCGATTATTTAGTACCTACATTTCAATCCCAGGATAGGCACAGATCCTGTGTGGTTCCAGCAGCTAGGGGGGTCTTTTCATTCTATTCCACTCCACTGCCCACTCTTCCTGTCTCCCTGGTGGCGAGCGCCATAGTGTGCGTTATTCTCTCTCGCTTTTAAGTATGCTAACTGACACAGAAAGTTTTGTGATCTGTATGATGTTGCTGGGTCTGTCTGTTTGCGTGCATAATAGCACTTAAGTACGTCCTGCATATTAGAAGAAACGGAGCAGACGAGCCCTTCAATATTTTAGCTCCCTAGGAGAGAAGGCAACGAGACGCCACCAACAGAGGAAGTGGTTGTCCAAACGTCACCTGGGGTAGAAATAGCAAATATTGAAAGGATATTTTAGCTCCCTAGGAGAGAAGGCAACGAGACATCACCACAGTGATTGTCCAAACGTCACCTGGGGTAGAAATAGCTAAAATGAGAAATAAACAGACCAAAACTTTCTTAGGACAAGTGGAAGCAGCAGATATCATACAGGAAAGATGTGGAAAGATAGTCAGAAGTCAGATTAGAAGAGTGAGAGAAAGATTGGGAATTTCAGAAGCACTTATGTTCAGTACAGAATGGGAAAGACTGAGTAAAGAACGAGGTGGAATTATCAAAGACAATGGGTGGGAAGAAATCATACACTGTATGATAGAGGTCTCAAAAACAGCTAAAGAGGAGAATTGGAAGTATGATCCAGACACTTCCAAATGGATCATGGGGAAGGGAAAAAGTTGTGACATAATCCCACCACCTTACCTAGATCCAAAAGCACAATCATTTGTACCATCTGGAAGAGCAGAAGGAGGAAAACAATTTCCAGCCTTGTATCCCAATCTTGGTGGGGTAGGAGGATGGGTATGTTCACACTGTGGACAACAAAATCCAGATTGGAGAAATGATTGTCTAGCCTGTGGTACACCTAGATATGGCGCTGTACTTGCCCCTGTTAGGGTAGTACCTAGACCTTTTAGAGAAGCTGGTGAAGGAGGAGTAATGAACACCAGATATCATCAGACCAGACAATACTTTCCTTGGTCCCCTGCTGAGGGTATGTCACTCTTACATAATGCACCAGATCCTATCCAGTTTCCAGTTAGATTTGCGCAGTATATACAACAAATCATGCAGACTCATGCTGGGGTCTGGGCGGACGGGGAAGAATTATGTAGAATGAAAATGTCCCCCGGACTTTTTCAGGAATTATTGACACACCTACAGCCCAATAGACCAGTGGCAGAAGGGGGTGCCTTACAGACAGAAGCATCAGGTACCCAGTTCACAGAGGCATTAATAATTTTCATGAGGGGAAAACAGAGGGAAAGGGGGTCTACAGGTGTGATTATGCAGAAATTTGGGCAAAGTATTGAAGAATATAGTCAGGAACTAGAAAATAGCTTTAGGGATGAAGGATTGGATATGACTGATGCTTCAGTAAGGAGACTTTTTACAAAACAATTAATAGAGGGGCTAGATCCGAAAATCAGAGAAAAATTTAAATCCTCTACTCCAGATTGGAGAACAATTGAACAACCAAATATTGTGAAACAACGATGTTTAGGAATAGCCATGGATATGAGAGAGAATCGCAAGCCTGTTAGAATAGCACAAGCTAATACAGGAGGAAGAGTGAGACACAATTTTCCTTGCCACTACTGTAAAAAGCCAGGTCATTTCCAAAGAGAGTGCAGGAAGAAGTTGGCAGATATAAAGTCAGGCAAATTTGTTCCCAGAAATAACCCTCTCCAAACGGCCAATCAGCAGAAATCTACCATCATAGATGGTCCCATATCAGATTCAGATTGACTCGATGTGTTACAAACTTCCCTACCAGCTAGAAGGCCTATGATACAGGTGAATGTGGGGGGGAGAGAGATTCCATTTTTGATAGATACAGGTGCAACTTCCTCAATTTTGAATCAAGATTTTCTTCCAAATCCGGAAGATATTTCAGAACAAACAACTTTTGCTGAGGGTTATGATGGGGTAATTCGAACACTGCCATATACTGTGCCCCTAGAGGTCTCATTAGGACCTAAATGTTTTGCATCCAGATTTTTGTATGCCAGAGGTGCCCCAACATGTCTGTTAGGAACTGATGTACTAAAGAAATTAGAAGCTAACATCAATTTTAGGGAAGATGGCACAGTTATGTTGACTATCCCTGATAATGCAGAATCATTAGAACAATATGTCAGAATTCAGGCTTTTGAGGATTATGCTGAAGAAAAAGAGTACACCACAGATCTAGACCTCTCAACGGTCCCAGAAACACTGTGGGCACAGGGTGACACTGATGTGGGATTATTGCATATCTCTCCTGTAAAATTATCTGTGCAACCAGGAACTGTTCTCCCACAGCTCAGACAATACCCTGTGAGTGCCCAGCAGGAACTAGCGATTACAAAACAGATAGAGGGATATAGAGAGAAAGGAGTTCTGGTAGAGATACAATCACCTGCTAACACTCCTCTGTATCCAGTCAAGAAGAGAACTCTTGATAAGAGTTCTATGCCCAAATATCGTATGGTACATGATCTAAGAGAAATAAACAAAGTTCTAGATCCAATCACCCCAGTTGTACCCAATCCTCATACGTTACTATCACAGATACCAGCCAGTTCTCAAGTGTTTACTGTAATAGATCTTTCAAATGCATTTTTCTCGGTTCCTTTACACCAAGATAGTTGGCATTTGTTTGCATTTACATTTAAGGGCAAACAGTTGGCGTGGACACGCCTTCCACAGGGAATGATACACTCCCCTACTCTTTATTCAAATGCCCTACAAACAGTTCTTCAAAGGTTTGAACCTGAATCACAGGTAGTAATTTTGCAGTATGTGGATGACCTACTACTTTGCTGCCCAGATCTAGAAACCGCAGAAAGGTCTACTGTGAGTTTACTATGTTTTCTAGGAAAGGAAGGGTGTAAAGTGAATAGACAAAAGCTACAAGTTTGTCAGATCAAAGTGGTCTTTCTAGGTCATTGCATTTCTCAAGGTAAAAAGCATCTTACACCTCAAAGAACTGAAGCAATAAGACAGATGAATGAGCCTAGAAATCATAAACAGCTACGAGCATTTTTAGGAATAGTGTCTCATTGTAGACAATGGATTATACATGCCAGTCAACTAATGCAATCACTGTATGACTGTGTAAAAAGTGAACCTTATTTGTTGACAAAAGAAGGTCAGATTTCGTTTCAACAATTAAAAGATGCTCTTGTTTCAGCTCCAGCGTTAGGGCTACCAGACTACACCAAACCATTTCAGCTTATGGCTGCAGAAGTTGATTCCCATGCTACAGGAGTTCTTACCCAGAAGCATGCAGGGAAACAAAGACCAATTGCATATCTTTCAGCAAGGTTAGATCCAGTAGCCAGGGCAGCGCCAACCTGTGTACGTGTGGTTGTTGCTGTCTCACTATTGTTGGACAAAGCATCAGAAATTGTCCTAGAGCATCCACTCACAGTTCAAACTACGCATGATGTTTATGGGATATTAAACCAGGTCCAGCCAAAACACATTTCCATGGCCAGACATTTGCGGCTACAGTGTTCTTTGCTGCTCCCCTCTACTATCACATTTGCAAGGCTTCAGACTCTCAATTTAGCTACACTGCTACCTCTCGAGTCTGAAGGGGGGAATAAGGACACTGATCCACACGCAAATTTTTTCCCTACAGACACACATGATTGTACAGAGCTCATTTTACAAGAAACGGTAGGCTTACCCAATGTATCCGAAACACCACTTCAAAATCCAGATTTAGAGCTGTTTATAGATGGTAGTAGGTTTGCAGATGACACAGGTAACTTCCATACAGGGTATGCAGTTGTGTCAGAATCTGAAACTCTCAAAGCAGAGCCACTTCCACCGAAACAGTCTGCACAAGAAGCAGAACTAACAGCATTGATTGAAGCGCTAAAAATAGCTGAGAATCAGACAGCTAATATATACACTGATTCTAGGTATGCACATGGTATTGTGTTTGATTTTGGAGTAATCTGGAGAGCTAGAGGTTACATGACAGCGTCAGGCCAACCTGTAAAACATGCTTCTCTGATCAAACAGATCTTAGAGGCTGCACAAGAAACAAAAGAAGTAGCAGTAATTAAGGTAGCTGCACATGTGAGACTCGACACTAGGGAATCTAGGGGAAATGATAGGGCTGATAAAGCAGCCAAAGCAGCGGCAGTCAAACCCTTACAGCAGGTTCATACTGTAAACCCCACAGAAAATACTGAAGATAGACTGAGACAAGCACAGGAAGATGCAGGAGAAGAGGAGAGGGACAGGTGGAAAAAGGAAGGGGCAGAAGAACAAGCAGGAATTTGGAAGAAAGATGGACTAATATGTCTACCTAGAGCCTGGTACCCGATTGTAGTTGGTGGACTGCACCACCCTACTCATGTGTCTGCAAATGCAATGACACTACTGGCAAAGCAAGTCTGGTTGGCTCCAGGTTTTGGCAACTATGCAAGAGACTATTGTGCTGCATGCGTTATATGCCTAACACATAATCCCGGACAGACAACAAAGACCCCTATGAAGCACCACGTCCGACCTCTCTATCCGTTTCAGCGATTACAAATAGACTTTATCCAGCTGCCAAAAAGTAATGGGTATGAGTATGTGTTGGTGTGTGTGGACATGTTCTCAGGGTGGCCAGAGGCCTATCCAGTTCGGAAGGCTTCAGCTAAAAACACTGCTGTAAAGCTAGTTGCCGAACTGATACCCCGTTACGGTCTCCCTGAAGTGATCGAGTCAGATAGGGGTACTCATTTCACTGGAGAAATATTTCAAAATGTATTGAAAATGTTGGGTGTTGAAAGTCAGTTACACACTCCGTATCATCCTCAAAGTTCTGGTAAGGTGGAACGCATGAATGGAACTTTAAAATTAAAAATACAGAAAGCCATGGCTGAAACAGGAAAGCCTTGGACAGAATGCCTTCCACTGGCCCTTTACTCAATACGCAATACCCCAAGGGGTAAGACTAAACTGTCTCCATATGAAATTTTGTTTGGCAGGACTGCCAATTTAGGATGTTATTTTCCACAGCAACTTGTGTTAAATATTGAGTCATTGACTTCTTATGTGCAAAATCTTCAGAAACAATTAACTAAGGTGCATGCACAAGTTTTTGCTTCCCTTCCAGATCCTGACAACACTGAAGGGAGTCACAAGTTGGAACCAGGTGATCAAGTCTATGTAAAAAGACACACCAGAAAGGCTCTTGAACCAAGGTTTGACGGACCCTTCCAAGTCCTGTTGACAACACCTACATCAGTCAAGCTTGAAGGAAAGGCATCATGGATACATGCAAGCCATTGCAAAAGAGCAGTATAAAACTCATAACATTGATGTTAATAGTATTAACCTCAACGGAGGCATGGGATAAACTGAATTCTTTAACCCCTTTGAACAATAGATTCGTACAACATCATAGAAAATTAGTACATGACATTTAAATTAAAGGATGTACAACGACTCAGAGATCAGTATGATAAAGACAATGACCAGAATAAGGATAGCTGGTGGTCTGATACTTCCTCTTTTCTCAACCCAGCCAACTGGTTCAGAGGGATTGGTGGGTGGGTTGCTGGGATCATGCAGAGCATAATACATATAGTTATGATTATTGTAGTCATATACGTACTATTCCAGATTGTGCTCAAGAGTATCTCAGTATGCGCAGATAAATTTTGTGTAATAGATGCAAGAGTATAAATTTTCTTCTTCATTCTTATGTTATCCTCTAGTGATTCTAATTAATATTACTGTACTAATTTTTGTTTTTATATTTTAGTATACTTATTGCAAAACAAAGAAAAGGTTGTGAGAGTTAAACGGAAGAATTGATAGTAGATTTGATTCTCTTATTGAATACAAGCGTGTACATGTGTAATACCAAAAATAAAGGCTTTGTCTTTGGCCCTGTGGTAATCTAAAATATGGATATGTTAAAGGGGGATTCGTGATAGATCATAAAAGGAATATGTCAAAGGGGGGAATTGTAGAGATCAGACTGAAGAATCCATTTTGTCTTCCCTACCTTTACAGAGACGTCTGGCTTAATATGAGGAAGACTTGAGCCAAATAGACATTTCCTTTTATGGAAGCATTCCTTCTTGTTATTGTGACCTTTGACCTACATTCCAGAAGTTGGACGTGACCAGCAGAATAGATATTCTTTTGTTAGAGAATATGAGCCCTTGTACGCATGTCTGTAATCCTTATCTCTTTTCCTATATAAAAAGGAGGGGGTGAGTCCCTGTGAGTCAGAAGCGCTCCAGAGGGCTATCCCTGTCAATAACACACGAACCTTTTGTATTGCGTGTTATTTTACTTGGATTCCTACATTTGGGAAGCCGGGGGACTGATAAGGACTCAACAGGACCATTGCTGTATGGGCTGCAGTCAGGACATGGAAGGAGTCCATACAGTCTAGGCTCAACCGAAGATGGAGGGAGGAGGAGCTGCACAGCTGTCAAGGTAAGATGGCCGTGCACAGCTCTGGGAAAGCTCCCGGGCCCCAGCCCCGACATGTGCACCGTAGTAAGGCCAGGATTCCCGGTAGGATGCAATATCACTCAACATGGGACATCGGTCTTGATGTTACAAGGCTGCAAATGCAATGATTTATAAGTAGCCTGCGGACAATGCTGGATTGATGTAAATCCCTAGCTGTAATCTTGCAAATATTCGCTTACTTTTAGTAACTCAATGGCTGCACTATAATAACACCTGCTAGTTCAGGCATCTATTCATGGGACAGCAACTTAATGCCTCAAAGCCGCAAACATGGTCAAAAGGTTCAGTAGTCGTTCAGGCAAAACACAATAAAAGGGATGAAATGTGATCTCCATGAAATGACTTGGTGGCAGACGGGTGGTTTTTAGCATCTCAGGAAAGGCTGACGTCCTAGGAATATCATTCATAACTAAGCTTACAGTGTGGTGTGCAAAATGTAATATTCAACGCCTGCTATGTGGGTGTAAGATGCCACATTAATGATGGAAGTCAGATGAGAATGGCTCATGGTGATCAAACCATGTGTTACATCTGTGGAATACAGAGGAGCATCTCTTAATACACGGCACATCGACCAATGAAGTGAATGGACTACAGCAGCAGAATTCCACACCAGGTCCTCTAAGATCAGAAAAAGGAGTGCTGTGGGCAGTTACACATTGAAGGACAAAGAAAGACTAACAATCTGTCAATCTGTATGACTTATTACAGATTCACTGGGCACAGGTCTGTTGATGATTGAATGTTTATGTCAGCACAATCTGTCCATAGGATCAACCCTCCTAAGCCGTCTATATGAACATGTAGGCCATAGAAAGTTGAATAAAATGATATCTCGATAGCTCGGGACGAGATCTGAATCTGAGCATGTGCTGCCCCCAGCGGCCATTTTCCCGGAGGCCACCGCATCGCAGCAATGGAGCTGCCGGTGCCTCCAGGCTGTGAGGAAATGCCGGCGGAGCCCCGACGCTGCACGAAGATATGCCGCCGCCGCCTCACAGCACAGAGCACCCACGCGGCACAAAG
The DNA here is from genome assembly GCF_051348905.1 of Ranitomeya variabilis. Classification (NCBI taxonomy): domain Eukaryota; kingdom Metazoa; phylum Chordata; class Amphibia; order Anura; family Dendrobatidae; genus Ranitomeya; species Ranitomeya variabilis. The sequence continues at coordinate 68,504,538 of NC_135235.1, read as the reverse complement.
AGGATCCGCCGCCGCTCACCAGCACAGAAACCCCACGCTGCCACAATGAGGTAATAGGGGGATACTCCACTCACACTTTCCTGTGAGACACCCCCTCTCTTCGTCATCGGGACCACTCTCCCCCCACCCACCATATGCACATTGGTCTGCACCCGGCGTATGAGACGACCCTCGACTTTTAAGAAGATTTTCAGGGGTTAAAATGTCGTCTTATACGCCAGAAAATATAGTGTATATTTATATATATATATATATATATATATATATATATATATATATATATATATATATATATATATATATATATATATATATATATATTTCATACAGAGCTAGATAGCAGAAAAGCCGGTAATTCAATTGCCGGCTTTTGCCATCTCTTTACCAAACCCGACAGGATATGAGACATGGTTTACATACATTAAACCATTTGATACCCGTTATATTTTTACATAGTCCTCACTAGTAATGTTAGTAGTGTGTGTGTGCAGAATTTGGGAGCTCCCGTGCAATTTTCTCCGTCAGAGTGGGATAGCCAGTGACTGAGGGCAGATATTAATAGCCTAGAGAGGGACCATGGTTATAGGACCCCCCCCGGCTAAACACATCTGCCCCCAGCCACCCCAGAAAAGGCACATCTGTAAGATGCGCCTATTCTGGCACTTGGCCACTCTCTTCCAACTTCCGAGTAGCGCTAGAGTTCATACTGTATATGTGTGTGTCAATGATATATATATATATATACCTATGCTATGTGTAGACATTCATTTTATCTATTCTATTCTAACCTGTCAGTGTGATTTTACTGTACACCGCACTGAATTACCAGCTTTTCTATAGAACGCCGGTGCGTATTTCTCGCAAGTCACACGTGTGGTCCGTGTGTAATCTGTATTTTTCTCGCCCCCATAGACTTTCATTGGCGGATTTTTGTAGGAATACGTTGATAATCGCAGCATGCTGAGATTTTCTCAGCCCGTAAAATACGGCCGAGAAATATACAGCTGATGGAAGCTGCCCCCATTGGTCCGTGTTAAATGCGTTGTTTTTGCGCCTTACACTTACCCCCTCAAACCATCACCAGAGTATAAAACACATAAATGTGGTACAAGGCATTTAGTGCTACGTTCTCAAGTGTCATCTCCACTGTGGATCTTCTACAACAGAGATATCGCATCAATATTAGCAATAATAAATTACAAAGGGTGGAATTTGCACCTTTATCCACAGCATAAATTGATGTACAGCAGATCTCAATCCAACAGATCCTGTCAATTTATTCTGTGGCTATATTTCACAACATGTGCATTCAGTTTCTCATGCACTACTTAGGCACCGTATGGGTATGTGCACACAGAGGGTTTTTTAGGGGTCCTTTGGAGTAAGTCTAAAAGATTTCTGAAAAATTGCTCAAAGAATGCTTGAAAGACTCTTCCCATTAAAGGGACTCTGTCACATGAATTTGGCGGGCTATGTAAATGCCCTGTGTCTGGTCCGATGAGTGGTGTTTCTCCTTTTTTCCTCCACCCTATCCTTCCCCGCTGTCTGCAATATTTTCCGGAATTGGAGTAGGTGTCCTCCATAGTTCGCGCGTGCGCATTGCAATCTTGTCTCACGCGCAAAATATTGCAGACAGCGGGGAAGGATGGGGTGGAGGAAAAAAGAAAAAACACTGCCCATCGAACCAGACACAGGGCATTTACATAGCCTGCCAAATTCTGGTGACAGAGTCCCTTTAACTTCTGTTGAGAAAAGACTTGCTTGTTCACATGTTCAGTCTTTTCAGCTTTTTTCATTTGCATTAGGTTTTGAAGAAATGAAAGTACATGTCACTCCTTTAAAGCGCCTCCTGATGAAAAATGAAGCCAACCAAACAGTGCAAAAAAACCACTACAAATAAACTAAAAAATAACTGAAAAACTCTCTAATTCCATCTCAGGAAATGAGAAATGCCTCCAACCCCCCCCCCCCCCTCCCAAAAAAAAGAGTGGTTTCCACTTAATAACTCGTTTTTTTTTTACTGCATCAAAAACCCTGTGTATAAACCCTAAAACGGTTTTATGGAAAGAATAGACAGAGGAAAATTGGCTGCATTTTCTCTACTTGATAATGTGGCCTAAGGCTGGTTTCACACTTCTTGATCGCCCACGTGTTCCGATGCCAGAGTAATTCCTAAGCTACAGAGAAATAGCTAGGAGTACCCTGCTCACTTGGTTTTTATACCTTTATAAAATCGCCAGTCCGGCATAGAAACACGTTGGTAAAAGATCAAAACAGTTTTGTAATCCCAAGGCTCTTCAATCGTGCAGCACAGCCCGCCTAAACGTGCCAGCTTCCATTTTTGCCATTCTACCTCTGGAAGAACCATTTCTTCCAGCCACAGGACAGCAGCATTTGCTTTCCACACCTTTATAGGAAGCATGGCCCCGATCCTCTGTGTACCATATGTCTACACCAGAAGTCACTGCTAACATGAACGTCCTTGTTCATTGGCCTGGTAGTCTCTCTCAGCTCTGCTCCCTTGGCTCGCATCTCTTAAGGCCCCGTCTCACTAAGCGATTTACCAACGATCACGACCAGCGATACGACCTGGCCGTGATCGTTGGTAAGTCGCTGTGTGGTCGCTGGGGAGCTGTCACACAGACACCTCTCTCCAGCGACCAACGATCAGGGGAACGGCTTCGGCATCGTTGAAACTGTCTTCAACGATGCCGAAGTCCCCCTGCAGCACCCGGGTAACCAGGGTAAACATCGGGTTACTAAGCGCAGGGCCGCGCTTAGTAACCCGATGTTTACCCTGGTTACCAAAAAAAACAAACAGTACATACTCGCCTTTCGGTGTCCAGGTCCCTTGCCGTCTGCTTCCTGCTCTGACTGAGATCCGGCCGTACAGTGAGAGCAGAGCGCAGCGGTGACGTCACTGCTGTGCTCTCACTTCTCACTGTACGGCCGGCAGTCAGTGAGAGCAGGAAGCAGACGGCAAGGGACCTGATGGACATCAGAAGGCGAGTATGTATTGTTTGTTTTTTTTTACATTTACGCTGGTAACCAGGGTAAACATCGGGTTACTAAGCGCGGCCCTGCGCTTAGTAACCCGATGTTTACCCTGGTTACCAGTGAAGACATCGCTGGATCGGTGTCACACACACCGATTCAGCGATGTCAGCGGGGCCTCAACGACCGAAAAAAGGTCCAGGCCATTCCGACACGACCAGCGATCTCGCAGCAGGGGCCTGATCGCTGGTACGTGTCACACATAGCGAGATCGCTATGGAGGTCGCTGTTGCGTCACAAAACTTGTGACTCAGCAGCGATCTCGCTAGCGATCTCGCTATGTGAGACGGGGCCTTTAGCTCTGGTCACGCGTTCTGGTTATTATTTGTTTCTTCACTTAGTTCTTCACTCAGGTTTGGTCACTCCATATGGCAGCCATAAGCCAACCTCGTGGCACCAAGCGTCTGTCCTGCTACAGCTTCAGATAACGACTCCTCCCCTTCACTGCTCTCCTGGGCCTTTTAGGCTATGTGCACATGTTGAGTATTCGATTGCAGTAATTTCTGTAACGTTTCTGCATGTCTAGGAATTTGTTGGCAGCAAAAACGCAACGAAAAAATGAGCATTTTTGTGCAGCAATTAATACATTTTGGAGTTAAAGATATTTGAAAAAAGGAAAAAAAAGATTGTGGTATAATTTCCTTGTTCAACACCTTCTTTTCCCTGCTTATTTGCCCCGTCCCAGGCTAAAAATACCAGCCCTCAGATGTCCCAGAAATGGCACTTATTATTTGAAGCAACAATTCTGGCACTTAGCCCAGGATCTTCCCCATGCCCTGGTGCACTGGCTTCGGGGTAATGGGATTAGAGGTTAGTGTCAGCAGCTTCAGTAATCAAGAGGTGTCAGCTAGACACCCTCATTACTAAACCTGTAATAAAGAGTTAAATAAACACAAACACCAAGAATATAGAATAGTAGCATGCTGCGATTGTCCTCGTATCTCGGAGGAGACTTGCTAATGCAAGTCAATGGGTGCGGGAAAAAAAAGAAAAATTGCATGTTACTTGGACCATGCGAGTGCCGTCCGATTATTTTCACACTCATGTCCTTGAAAATCCGACATTTCTTCTGCCGCGTACCGTAAAATCAAAGCATGACCTGACAAAATAGAATAGATAGAGAATAGATACACACAGAATAGTTAGATATAAAGATGCCAGTGACATATATAATTAGTACAGTGCTTGCACAGCTTACTGTACATGTATTTAATAAATTATTATTTTTCTGAAAAAAAAATGGCGTAGGCTCCTACATAATGTTCATAACCAGCAGAGGGAAAGCAGATATTTGGGGGCAGATGTTTATAACCTGGGAAGGAGGTAATACCTATGGAACTTCCCAGGCTATTAATATCAGCTCACAGCTGTATACTTAGCCTTTCTTGGTTATTAAAATGGTTGACCCCCCAAAAAAAATGATGTAGGGTCCCCCTATATTGAATAAGCAGCAAAGGCTATCCAGACAGCTGCGGGCTGATATTAATAACCTAGGAAGGGGCCATTGATATTGGACCCATCCCTGACTAAAGACATCAGCTCTAAGCCACACCAGAAAAGGCACATCCATAAGTTGCGCCAATTCTGGCAAATAGCCTCGTTCTTCCCACTTGCCTTGGTGTTGTGGCAAGTGAGGTGATAGTTGGGGGTTGATGTCACCTTTGTATTGTCATGTGAAATCAAGCCCAGAGGATAGTAATGGAGTGGCATCTATAAGACGCCCCCATTACTAACCCCATAGTGATATTCTAAGAAAAACACACACCAAGAATAAAGTCCTTTATTTGAAATAATGACACAGACTCCTTTACTGAATCTAAATTTAACCACACTTACGTCATTGCCCAGTCCACTGAAGCCAACGTCTCCTGTAAATTAATTAAAACAATAAACAACAATATTCCTCACCTGTCCGACGTGAAGAGATAATCCATAATGTCCCACAAAGATCCTGATGACTTTGAGAGCAGTCAATGATGTGACTACTCTCAAGAATAGCTGGCTACACACTGACAGGGGTGTGTAATCACTCCTGCAGTGTGTGCTAAGCTGCGGTGAGAAAGTTCACCGGAGTTCATCAGCTGATGAACCCCGGTGATCTCACTTACGGCACCTCTACTTTGTGAGAACTTTTTCACCACATTAAACACTCCTGTCAGTGTGTCGCTGGCCGCGGGGGTATAGCAGTCGCATCAGCTGATGTGACTTCTCTACAAGTGATCCGAGACATTGCGGGACATTATCGATTATGACAGATAGGTGAGGGAGATGGTGGTTTATCATTTTTTCTATTTTCCAGGTGACATGGGCATCAGGGATTAGGTGTTAAGATGAGTATATGGTGTTTTTGTATTTTTTACAGGAGACAAAGGGCTTCAGGGATTAGGCGTAATGTGAGTATATACTATGTTTTTTACTTTTATGTCAATATTTATTTGTTTATTTTAAGTTTGTTTTTTACTTTGAACACAGGCTGTTGACTACGCCCATCAGCCACCGCCTGCTCCCGCTGTGATCTGTGACAGAAGGCGTTAAATGATGGGAGTAATTGTCTCTCATCAGCTGACGCTGGTGACCTGTGGTACGCTTTTTACCACGGGTCACAGTCACATCTATGGGGTCACGATGACATCTGATAGCATGACCCCGCAGTGCTCTGACCGTTGGTAATGATTTACCGGCGGTATTGATAATGTCGATCAGAACCGCTGAGACGGTGTTTCTCACACTGTCACACAGATGACAGTGTGGGAAACACCATAGAAAGTCTGCAAAAATGCAAGCAAAAACTCAGCAAAACCGCAAACATTTTTATACCTGATTTTTTGCTGCGTATTTGACTGATTCAATTGAAGTCAACGGGTGAAAAATATTGCAAAAACTCCCAAAGAAATGACATGCTGTGGATTTAAAAGCAGCACAAATCCAGAAAGGAAATATCATGATCCAGTTCAGGGTTTGTTTTCTGCTATCATCTCTCTGGACTGGTCATGCGGGGGTTAATCCCCTCGGCCTCATTTTGGAGCTGGCTGGGCTTTTTAAGTCCTCTGCAGTCTGCTGGCCAGTGTCAGTGATAGTTCATGCTTCCAGGCTAGAGCTGCTGACCCATATACCCTGGCGATCCTTCTGCCTCTGACTTCCCGTATTTGTATTAGACCCGTTCCCTATCCCTGATTTAGCATTTGTCTGGTTGCTTCCCTACAGTGTATGACTCGGCCTGATCTCTGAACCCCGCCTCTTGTTTTTCGTCTCTGATACCACATTCCCCAACTGGCTTTGACTCTCTGGCTTGTACACCGAATTCGTCTTACGTCTCACATTTTGGATACCGCTCTCCCGTTTGGCTCTGACTTCAGGCTTGTTTCTGACTACGTGCATTGTTGTTACTTCTGGTACTTCTGCTACTGATAGGTTCTGACTCAGCTCTTCTGACCACTCTTTCGTTACCTGTGACACCTGTGCGGCTGCTCAGTGTTACTGCGCTGTGAGTGTGCCATCTCTCTTCCCTGGTGGAGGTTGTGCAAAACTGCATTGCAGCTGCATCACAGGAAAATTACTGATCATGTGCACAGCACTTCAGGATTCTCATTTACTTTGCTGGCATAAGGAATACCTAGCATTTTTGGGCCAATTCCATGCAGAAAAAAAGGCGCAAAAACACACAGTGTACACACAGCCTTATAATTATTAACTGTCCCGCAGCTGTCACCTGACCTGGTGTCTCCAGTAAACTCTTCTCAGGAATCAGGCGTTTTCTTATGTAGTTACTGCTGATACAATCATTCCCACTTTCTCTTGTCCTACAATCTTTGGCCAGCAGATGGCAGCCCTGACTTGCGGACATACTGTGTACATTAACTGGAAATCTCCCCTTTGTCCATCTCCTTACCCAACAATGGAGGGTAACACTCCCTAATCATATTGAGCATAGGAGAACTTCAGAAGATGACATGCAACTAAAATTAAATCTGTATACAAAGACCAATGACGATATTACCGCTATACAGTGACATATAGTGGAAGATACCAATCCTGCAGAACATACAAGTGGTTACAGTACACTTATATATAGTGACTTACAGCTGACGTTCTTTCTGATGTAGTCGTTCATTTTTCCTGTCTTTTCCATCTGGCTGAGACTGCCATGATGACTTTTTCCAGCTAGGACTCGGCTACAGAGATTACAACAAAGACACGTCACTTCTCATATTCCAGCAATCACCATCTATCGCCAAGCTGCACAAACTCCTCATCCTACTGGTACCCCAATACTGAGCCGCTGCTGCCGTATGTGACCCTATTACTGCCCCTGACACCCCAATACTGAGCCACTGCTGCCGTATGTGTCCCTATTACTGCACCTGATACCCCAATACTGAGCCGTTGCTGCCGTATGTGTCCCTATTACTTCACCTGATACCCCAATACTGAGCCGCTGCTGCCGTATGTGTCCCTATTACTGCCCCTGATACCCCAATACTGAGCCGCTGCTGCCATATGTGTCCCTATTACTGCACCTGATACCCCCCCAATACTGAGCCACTGCTGCCGTATGTGTCCCTATTACTGCCCCTGATACCCCAATACTGAGCCACTGCTGCCGTATGTGACCCTATTACTGCACCTGATACCCCAATACTGAGCCGCTGCTGCCGTATGTGTCCCTATTACTGCCCCTGATACCCCAATACTGAGCCGCTGCTGCCGTATGTGTCCCTATTCCTACACCTGATACCCCAATACTGAGCCACTGCTGCCATATGTGTCCCTATTACTGCCCCTGATACCCCAATACAGAGCCGCTGCTGCCGTATGTGTCCCTATTACTGCACCTGATACCCCAATACTGAGCCGCTGCTGCCGTATGTGTCCCTATTACTGCCCCTGATACCCCAATACAGAGCCGCTGCTGCCGTATGTGTCCCTATTACTGCCCCTGATACCCCAATACTGAGCCGCTGCTGCCGTATGTGTCCCTATTACTGCACCTGATACCCCAATACAGAGCCGCTGCTGCCGTATGTGTCCCTATTCCTACACCTGATACCCCAATACAGAGCCGCTGCTGCCGTATGTGTCCCTATTACTGCCCCTGATACCCCAATACTGAGCCGCTGCTGCCGTATGTGTCCCTATTACTGCCCCTGATACCCCCCAATACTGAGCCGCTGCTGCCGTATGTGTCCCTATTACTGCCCCTGATACCCCAATACTGAGCCACTGCTGCCGTATGTGACCCTATTACTGCACCTGATACCCCAATACTGAGCCGCTGCTGCCATATATGTCCCTTTTACTGCCCCCGATACCCCAATACTGAGCCACTGCTGCCGTATGTGTCCCTATTACTGCCCCTGATACCCCAATACTGAGCCGCTGCTGCCGTATGTGACCCTATTACTGCCCCTGATACCCCAATACTGAGCCACTGCTGTCGTATGTGTCCCTATTACTGCACCTGATATCCCAATACTGAGCCGCTGCTGCCGTATGTGTCCCTATTACTGCACCTGATACCCCCCAATACTGAGCCGCTGCTGCCGTATGTGTCCCTATTACTGCCCCTGATACCCCAATACTGAGCCACTGCTGCCGTATGTGTCCCTATTACTGCACCTGATATCCCAATACTGAGCCGCTGCTGCCGTATCTGTCCCTATTACTGCACCTGATACCCCCCAATACTGAGCCGCTGCTGCCGTATGTGTCCCTATTACTGCACCTGATACCCCCCAATACTGAGCCACTGCTGCCGTATGTGACCCTATTACTGCCCCTGATACCCCAATACTGAGCCACTGCTGCCGTATGTGTCCCTATTACTGCCCCTGATATGAGTCACGTAAACAAGGCTTCTCTTACTCTTACTCTCCAATATAATAATACCTCCTACTGTGCCCCTTAACACCGTAAAATGCCTCCTTGGAGTCCTCTACTTTCCCCTTAGAAAATATTAATGCCCTGTGGAATTGCCTTAGCAAACAGTGCCCACATTTTGCCCCTTAGAAAGTAATAATACCCCATTCGAACCTTTGATGGTCACAAAACCCTGATTTTCCTATAACAATAATGATTTCTAAGTGCCCACTTAAAATGTATTAATGTCCTCGAAGTCCTTCCATTTACAGTAATAATGTCCCCTCAGTACTCATGTACAGCTCCCCTATTCACAGTAAGATGTCCCATAGCTCCTTATATACAACATGATGGCCCCCAACAGCTCACAATATACAGTATAATAGCACCACAGCTCCCAAAGTACACTATGATGGCCCTACATCTCCGTTTATACAGTATGATGCCTCTCACAGCTCTTTATATACAGAATGATTCAGCCACAGCTCCCTATATACAGTATGATGTTCCCCACAGTTCCGTGTACAATATGATTTCCCCACAGTGTCACTTTATACAGTATTATGGCCTACAGCTCCCTATATACAGTATGTATCTCACAGCTCCCCTATGTATAGTATGATTGCCCATACCTCCCTATATACAGTATGATGTCCCCATAGCTCCCCTTTATACAGTATCATGTCCTACAGCTCTCTACAGTATGATGCCCCCACAACTCCCTATATACAGTATAATGCCCCTCGCACTGTATGATGCCCCACAAGTACTATTAAAATAAAAATAAACATCATATACCCATCTAACCTCGGAGACTGGTTAGTTTGCCGGCACATAGCAGCACAGCGTGAGTGAACCAACAGAGTGAAGTCAGTGTGCTGGGGCATGCACAGGAAGCCATATCTTCCTCCACTACCTTACAGCTGAAATGTATCGGTGTGTCGTACACAATTATGCAGTTAAAGAATGGTGGTCACTCCCGGTGGCCTTCCATGTGATTGGCCCAGGACAACAACTCTCTCTGACCCGCCAGTAGCTACACTACTTCTCAGATAGTTTCCCTAAGGCTGGGGTCACACTTGAGAGTGTAATGCAAGAAACTCGTGCCATCAAGTCCTGGCGCTGCCGCCGGCACTCGGGACCGGAGTGTGCAGCTGCATGTATTTCGCCAGGACTTGATGCGAGAGACTCGCACGAGTTTCTCGCATCACACCGGCAAGTGTGACCTCGGCCTTAGGAAATAGTCACACTGAGTTGTTTTGATGAGTTTTTTGAGCAAAAAACAATTGGAAACTTTCCAATGGTATGTGCACACGACGTCTCTCTCCGGCGAACTCCAGGTAGAAAAAAAAGTGTCTAAAAAGTGCTGCAAAAAAAAAAAAAAAGTAAAAACGAACACAAAAAACCCTGCCCGACCTGCTTCAGGAAAAAAGACGCCGACTTGTTCTTGAAGTTGTTTTGTGAAAGAATACTCTGGCGGCTCCACTGTCAGATTAAAGAGAACGTGTGCACATAGCACAAGGCAGTTAGGCTGCTTTCACACATCAGGTTTTTGCTGTCAGGCTGAATCCGGCGAATTTTGAAAAAACGGATCCGGCGAATAATGCCGCTGGATAGGTTTTTCCTCATATACTTGTATTAGCGCCGGATTGCGCCGGATGGTCTCACGTTTCATCCATTTTTCACCGGATCCGGCAAAAATTGTTTTTCCGGTGTCTGGAAAAAACAGAAAAAGTTACATTTTTTGTCTGCGGCGAAAAACCGGACAGGGCCGGATCCAGCTCAGTCCGGCTTTTGCTACAATGGAAGCCTATGGGCACCAGAAGGCGCCGGATCCGTCATATGACGGAATACGGTGCCGGATTCCGTTTTTTTTTAACTGCGCATGCTCAGATTTTTTTAGGATCCAATTAGCTGGATCAGCTAGTTGGATCCGTTGAAAAAATGTATCCGTCACATCAGTTTTTCACAATCTGCGACGGATCCGTTTTTTTCAACATTCGCCGGATTGTGCCTGACGGCAAAAACCTGATGTGTAAAAGCAGCCTTAGGTGTTATGAGCTAATGCAAAACTTCTATATCACTGTTGCTCAGCTGTTTATCTTAGCAAAAAATGATGATATAAAGCTAGTATATAATTAAAGGTACCTTCACACTGAACAACTTAACAACGATAACGATAGCGATCCGTGACGTTGTAGCGTCCTGGATAGCGGGATAGCGATATCGTTGAGTTTGACACGCAGCAGCGATCGGGGTCCTGCTGTGACATCGTTGGTCGGAGCTAGAAGGCCAGCAGCTTATTTCGTCACTGGCTCACCCGCTGACATCCCTGAGTCGGCATGTGTGACGCCGATTCAGCGATGTCTTCACTGGTAACCAGGGTAAACATCGGGTTACTAAGCGCAGGGCCGCGCTTAGTAACCCGATATTTACCCTGGTTACCATTGTAAATGTAAAAAAACCCAAACACTACATACTTACATTCCGGTGTCTGTCGCGTCCCCCGGCGTCCGCTTCCCTGCACTGTGTCAGCGCCGGCTGTAAAGCAGAGCACAGCGGTGACGTCACCGCTCTGCTTTACGGCCGACGCTTACACAGTGCAGGGAAGCGGATGCCGGGGGACGCGACAGACACCGGAATGTAAGTATGTAGTGTTTGTTTTTTTACATTTACACTGCTAACCAGGGTAAACATCGGGTTGCTAAGCGCGGCCCTGCGCTTAGTAACCCAATTTTTACCCTGGTTACTCGGGGACTTCGGCATTGTTGGTCGCTAGAGAGCTGTCTATGTGACAGCTCTCCAGCGACCACACAGCGACGAAACAGCGACGCTGCAGCGATCAGCATCGTTGTCTATATCGCTGCAGCGTCGCTTAATGTGACGGTACCTTAAGTCTACTTTTCTGCATCATTAAATGAGATAATATGTTACCCTCACTATAGCCTGTATTTCTGGATAAGACCCAGGTATATCTGCAGGGCTATTTACCTAAAGGTACCTTCACACGAAGCGACGCTGCAGCGATAGCGACAATGATGCCGATCGCTGCAGCGTCGCTGTTTGATCGCTGGGGAGCTGTCACACAGACCGCTCTCCAGCGACCAACGATGCCGAGGTCCCCGGGTAACCAGGGTAAACATCGGGTTGCTAAGCGCAGGGCCGCGCTTAGTAACCCGATGTTTACCCTGGTTACCAGCGTAAAAGTAAAAAAAACAAACAGTACATACTCACCTGCGCGTCCCCCAGCGTCTGCTTCCTGACACTGACTGAGCTCCGGCCCTAACAGCACAGCGGTGACGTCACCGCTGTGCTTTCACTTTCACTTTAGGGCCGGCGCTCAGTAAGTGTCAGGAAGCAGACGCTGGGGGACGCGCAGGTGAGTATGTACTGTTTGTTTTTTTTACTTTTACGCTGGTAACCAGGGTAAACATCGGGTTACTAAGCGCGGCCCTGCACTTGGTAACCCGATGTTTACCCTGGTTACCAGTGTAAAACATCGCTGGTATCGTTGCTTTTGCTTTCAAACACAACGATACACGGCGATCGGACGACCAAATAAAGTTCTGGACTTTATTCAGCGACCAGCGACATCACAGCAGGATCCTGATCGCTGCTGCGTGTCAAACTAAACGATATCGCTAGCGAGGACGCTGCAACGTCACGGATCGCTAGCGATATCGTTACAAAGTCGTTTCGTGTGAAGGTACCTTAAGAGTTCTAGCCAAGGCCAAGAAAACACAAGCCAGGAGGGAAATGAAAAGGTTGTGTTATCTACTCCTCTCCAAGGGTTCAAACTTCTCCTGCTTCATTATAATTTGCTGAGCTGGCCCAATCATGGGGAGCAGGCTGCAGAGCGAGGGATCAGGGACAGACTGCTATGTATAGTAGAGTGCAGAAACAGTATACATAAGCAATAAGGGTATGTGCACACCTAGAATGATCCTCTGTGGATTTTTCCGTCGCGGATTTGATAAATTCGCAGGGCAAAAACATCGCGTTTTTACTGCGGATTTACCATGGTTTTTGTGTGGATTCCACTGCGGTTTTACACCTGTGGTTTTCTATAATGGAGCAGGTGTAAAACCGATGCGGATTCCACACAAAGAATTGACATGCTGCGGATTGTAAACTGCTGCGTTTCCGCGCGTTTTTTTCCGCAGCATGGGCACAGCGTTTTCGGTTTCCCATAGGTTTACATTGTACTGTAAATTCATGGGAAACTGCTGTGGACCCGCAGCTGCAGAAACGCTGTGGATCCGCAGCAAAATCCTCAGTGTGTGCACATAGCCTAAGAGGATGTCAGGACTCTGAACATTTTTTACCTTTTGTGCATTACTGCCCTTTTCCAAGATGGCGTCTTTGGTCTCATGTGTACTGTGTCTTCCTGCTATAAAACTCCACCCCAGCCTTCAGTCTGTGCTAGAGTATTCTGCCTTGCATCCAGCTCCTGACCTTTGATTACTCCCTGGCTATACACCTGCTCCTGTGAACCTGTGTGGTGATCCTGCTACTCAGCTCTGAGTTCCTGCTGCATACACAAGTTTCCAGTAATCCTCCTTCATCTGCTGTTCGTGTTTACTTCCATCTGCATTTGCTGGACATGTAAGCTGTTTCTGCTTTGCAATAACCTGAGACTATTAACCAGGCCTCCCTGGTTGAGCTAAGATATGATTTGAACTGCCTTATAAGCATATCTATCTGTGTTTGGACTAAGACAAGGATTTATTCGTGTCAAGTATCCTCAAGAATAACTGTGCTTCATAGACTTTCTGCTTGATTGCATTTTCCTCTGAAGTTTCCTATAGACTGCTAAGCTGCGTTTATTATTTGCACCAAGTGTTGTGGACTTGAGTTTCTCTCTGCACCTGTTTGAATCACCGTGTGATAATATAGACTTTACCACTTATAAAACTGTGTCCTGTAGTTGTCTTGTTCCACGCAAAGAGTCTCCTGAGTTATCCCCTATAATTATTACAGAGGACCTTGATGCTGAAGCATAGAGGCTTAGTGGCTGCAATAAGCGATGTGACTGGATGGAGTTTATATGTTCCCCCCATATTTGTGACGGTTATTTCCAGTCATTTAGATCTTGTCCTACACTCTAAAATCACACTGAGGTTTATTGGTTTCCTATAAATGCTACCTAGTATATGTCTGATGTAGTGAAATTAGATTGTGATGACTCTGCACGGCACTGTGGAATATGTCAGTGCTATATAGACAGGAGGAAATAATTATCTATACTGTACTGAGGGATGTACATAGACATCATTGGACCAATATAAAAAGACTTACGGTATCTGATTCCCACACAGTATATGTTCCCCTAATGAAGTCCTTTAGTGTTCTCACTCATCCACTACATTACCCCTTTCATGGCACCCATTGAGTATGTGGCACCCAAAATTGCCCCCACACAGTGTAATGACCCCAAGCACCCCCAACAGAGTATGCTGTCCCTACATTCCTCCACCCATGCACTTTTTTGGTTGTCATTTCACCGTCTCCACAAATGTGAATGGGAACACACAAGTGCCAAGCCCAGACTTACCGGGCCCGTCTAGGCTAGGGAGGGGTTTAAATTTGGTGCTTTGCACTCATCTGCAACTATCATTGTACCCAACAAGGACATAGTTATTTATACAAAGGGATTTTAGAGTTCATTTGCTCTTCACACTCATATTTGAACATGGTATTTTCATGGTTGTAGTTTTTAACCTGTTAGTGTAATCTAAAATAGGTCCTAAAAATTGTAAAATGTAAACTATTGATGTGTCCCCGTCTTGGAGTCAATGAAGTCTTTAGAGATAACATTTACTATCAATAGAGTAATGTAAGGCGTCACTGTCCGCGCCTTCAGGCAAGTCAGACATCAATAGGAAGTTCTGACTTCCTGTTGATGTTCAATATGTCCGAAGGCATCCGGAGGTGAGTCTGAAGGCATCAGGAGATGAGTCTGAAGGCATCGGGAGATGAGTCTGAAGGCATCGGGAGATGAGTCTGAAGGCATCGGGAGATGAGTCTGAAGGCATCGAGAGGTGAGTCTGAAGGCATCGGGAGGTGAGTCTGAAGGCATCGGGAGGTGAGTCTGAAGGCATCGGGAGGTGAGTCTGAAGGCATCCGGAGGTGAGTCTGAAGGCATCCGGAGGTGAGTCTGAAGGCATCGGGAGATGAGTCTGAAGGCATCGGGAGGTGAGTCTGAAGGCATCGGGAGATGAGTCTGAAGGCATCGGGAGATGAGTCTGAAGGCATCGGGAGATGAGTCTGAAGGCATCGGGAGATGAGTCTGAAGGCATCGGGAGATGAGTCTGAAGGCATCGGGAGATGAGTCTGAAGGCATCGGGAGATGAGTCTGAAGGCATCGGGAGATGAGTCTGAAGGCATCCGGAGGTGAGTCTGAAGGCATCCGGAGGTGAGTCTGAAGGCATCCGGAGGTGAGTCCGAAGGCATCGGAAGGTGAGTCCGAAGGCATCCGGAGGTGAGTATAGGTGTTTTTAATTTAATGGGGCCAAGCTTGAGGAATGAGAAAGGGTTCTCAAAGAAGTGAACATGCCCTTTAAGACTGGTGTACATAGCGACAGTCTAATCAGGTCCAATGGCTATTAAATTAAAAAAGGAAAAGGAAATTAGATGGATTCTTTCTCACTTTATATTTGTTTGCTATCTTGGTATCAATACATTGTACGAGTGAAATTGATCTTGAGGAGACTTGCTTCTTCGCCAAATAAATAGACATGCTGCGGTCTGGAAAGACGCCGCATGTCCGTCTCCGCAGGGAGCTGCAGGCACCGGTGCACGCATAGAGGACATGGGATTCATCCACTATACAGTAACATCTGGGCGCTGCGCAAGTACGCAGCATTCAACCTGTGGCGTTTACTTCCTGTGTGCACATACCCTAATCCTAATCTGTGTCTAAAGTTATATTAACACCTGTGTTAACAGCTCCATCACAGATCCTGTCAAATTTCCAGGAAACATGTTAGCTATTTTTCCTGGTAAAGTGACTAACCATAGTCAAATATTTTGGTCAGTGTTTCATCAGCGTTCATGATTTATAAGCTAACAAAAAGGAGCAGCTCCAAAACACAGTTTTTCTTTCTAGATTTCCCTCGTTTTGCCTTACAAATACTTATGAAACGCTGGACAGGAAAATCTGATGTAATGATAATAATAATTTTTATTTATATAGCGCCAACATATTCTGCAGCACTTTACATTATAGAGGGGACTTGTACAGACAGACTGATGTGTGAATAAGGTCTGACAATGAGATAAGCCTCATGTTCTCATGTGGCACTCATGGTTCTTTCAGATGCCATAACTAACATTACTATCAGAGCCGCGCAGAGATCACAAAGTACAGAACAGCACATTGGGTGGGGATGATACATTTTTACAGTGATCAAAGTATATTTCAGACAGATGCTCAGAGCCGCTGTAATGTGGTGTTGCTTTGAGATAAGAGAGGAACAGGATGAGAAACAGGGATGGGTTTGATCACTTGTATGCATTTTTTTCAGAGAATTCAACATTTTTTATGCATAGTGGACATATCATGGCTATGTTTTGTACTGAGAGGTGATAGAACTGCCATAGAGGTGCCTCAGCCGTCTGCCATACCTCTGTAGACCTCCAAATTTCATAATAAGGAATACAGAGGATTTTTTTTTTCAATTAGATTTTATGCTGTTTTTGGTGAGAGGGGGATTTGGCTCCATAATTGTGGCATAATACTGTCTGCAATACCGTTTATATATTAGCTCTGTGATGAACCAATGAGAATTATGTGGTTGTCCATAAACACTCATACATAGGAGGTAGGCTTCCTAACACTTTCTCTCTGTGCAAATTACCTTTACCACCTAAAACTTGTAGAAAAAAAAACATAACTTCCAATACAATTCCTGTAGACTACATTTATGGATTTTTGTGGTTGTGTTACGGCCCTTAAAGGGGTTGTCCACTTCAGCATTTAAGAAGGGGTTGTCCAGAAGTAGAAAACTCATTTAAATCAGGGTGTCACGTACAGTGTGGGAAGACTAAGTGCAACACGAAGGGATGAGGGGAAGGAAGCCCAGACACTAGGGAAAGGATGGGTGGAGACCCCTAGGCAGATCTGATAAAACCCTACCTGCCCTATCATCCCTAAATTGGTTCCTCACCAATCGCTGAGCAGGAACCTAAGCCATATTATCTTCCTAGAACTAGGCCCTGGATAGGGAGGGGCTGCACTGGTCAATCTATAAACTGAAAACCAAAAGGTAGACAGACAAGGGGAATGAACTTAGCTTGAGCAGACTCTGAGAGGCAACACCAAACGTCCTCAAACAGTTCCAGAGAGGAAGTTAGCCGACTGCTATAGCTCCAAGATTTCACAAAGGAAAAATGTGAATATCACCGGCAACACTCTGCAGTAGACTGAAGATATATAAACCCTCAGGTCCAGGTGCGTCAACTAGAGCTGGAGGGAGGTTGCCGCTGGGTCCAAGAGTCAAAATGATTAAGGAGGCGCTTTGTAATGCCAAACCCAGAGACCTTCTGCAGCCAGATGCAGAGCGACAGTCTGTGGCATCTGACACACCCATGATACAGAGCTTGCCTCTAGATCTAATGACCCAAATTACAGAGAATTTGTCACCAGGTTCTTTCTGTCTCATGTGAGAGCAGCATGATGTAGGGGCAGAGACACCAGTACCAGAGTTGGGTCACTTATTGGGCTTATTGCTGTAATTTTGATAAATCATTGTTTACCTGTAGTAGCTCTGCAATTCTTCTCATGAGCTACTGCTATGTAGTGTTTGATATCCATAAGGTCCGGCTACCCCCACCCTCCAAATTGATTGGCAGCTTTCTATTGATGCAGAGTGTGCACAGAAATCTGTCAATCAGTGGTGTTAGTGGGTTAAACAGAGCTCATCAGTGAGAAGACTAGCAGAGGGTGCAGCAGATAAAACAGAGATATATCAAAAGCACAGCAAGAAGACTAATAAGTGACATAGTGCCAGAATCAGGGTCTATTTTATGCTGTCCTCCGGTTGGGAAGGCTAATCCTGGTGTCATAAATCTGACATCCTATATTTAAGAAAAGTCTTATAATCTAGCACAAAATTTACATATATAGTGGCATGTAAAAGTTTGGGCACCCCTGCTCAAAATTACTGCTATTGTGAACAGTTAAGCAAGTTGAAGATGAAATGATCTCTAAGGCTATGTGCACACTTTGCGGTGTGCTCTGCGGGTTCTCCCGCAGCGGAATTGATAAATCTGCAGGGCAAACCCGCTGCGGTTATCCCTGCAGATTTATCGCGGCTTGTTCCGCGGTTTCCGCTGCGGGTTTCCGCCTATACTATTGATGCTGCATATGCAGCAATATGCAGCATCAATAGTATAATGTTAAAATAAAAAAATTGGTTATACTCACCCTCTCTGACATCCCGATCTCCTCGGCGCTGCACTCGGCGGTCCGCTTCCAAAGATGATGTGCGAGAAGGACCCTTCGTGACGTCACGGTCATGTGACCGCGGCGTCATCACGGTCATGTGACCGCGACGTCACCGCAGGTCCTGTTCGCACATCAACCCAGACCGGACGCCGCGGGCAGTGCTGAGAGGTGAGTATAACATGATTTTTTATTTTAATTCTTTTTTTTACACCCAAATATGGTTCCCAGGGCCTGGAGGAGAGTCTCCTCTCCTCCACCCCGGGTACCACCCGCACATTATCCGCTTACTTCCTGCAACGTGGGCACAGCCCCATGCGGGAAGTAAGCGGATCAATGCATTCCTATGGGTGCAGAATCGCAGCGATTCTGCACAAAGAAGTGACATGCTGCGGGTTGTAAACTGCTGCGTTTCTGCGCGGTTTTTCCCGCAGCATGTGCACTGCGGTTTGCGGTTTCCATAGGGTTTACATGTTAATGTAAACGCAATGGAAACTGCTGCGGACCCGCAGCATCAAAATCGCCGCGGATCCGCGGTAAAAACCGCAAAGTGTGAACATGGCCTAAGAGGCCCAAAGTTAAAGATTAGTGATGAGCAAATGCACTCGGATAACGTGTTATGCAAGAATGCTCGGGTGCTATCCGAGTATCCTGAATGTGCTCTAATAATATGTTTGAGTCCCTGTGGCTGCATGTTTTGTGGCTCTTAGGCAATCCCTGCGTGTGTTGCGGCTTTCTAACAGTCAATCCTCGCATGTGTTGGCCGCGAATCTTGCAGCTGTGCGGACTTCAACATATTTTTCAAGAACTCACAAGATACTTGGATAACACCCGAGCATGCTTAAATAACATATTAACCAAACAGGTTCGCTCATCACTTTGTAAAAACCCAGCCGCCTCTAACCTTGTGCCAAAAAATAGCAGCCATGGGTTTCTTCTAAGCAGCTGCCTAGCACTCTGAAAATGAAAATGGTGGAGGCCCACAAAGCAGGAGAAGGCTATAAGAAGATAGCAAAGTGTTTCGAAGTTGTCCTTTGCTCAGACTGAAATGTACTTAAGAAATGGAAGTTAACAGGAACAGTGGAGGTCAAGATAAGGTCTGGAAGACCAAGCAAAATTTCAGTTAGAGCTGCTCGTAGGATTGCTAGAGATGCAAATTAGAACCCCCTTCTGACTGCAAAAGACCTTCACAAAAATTTAGCAGACACTGGAGTTGTGGTACATTGTTTATGGTTCAGAAACACCTTCACAAATATGGCCTTCATGGTTCAGCCATCAGAAGAAAACCTTTCCTGCGTCCTCACCTTAAAATTCAGTGTCAGAAGTATGCAAAAAAACATCTAAACCAGCCTAATGCATTTTTTAAAACAAGTCCGCTGGACCGATGAGGTTAAAACAGTATACTTTGACCACAATGATCACATGTATGTGTTGAGAAAAAAGGGCACAGAATTTCAGAAAAAGAACATCTCACCAACCATTAAACATGGGGATGGATCACTCATGCTTCGTGGTTGTGTTGCAGCCAATGGCATGGGAAATATTTCACGGGTAGAGGGAATAATGGATTCAATGAATTTTCAACAAATTCTTGATGCAAACATAATATTATCTGTAAAAAAGCTGAAGTTGAAAGAGGATGTCTTCTACAAATGGGCAATGTGTTGTGAATTCCGTTCTGGAGCTCCCTCCTGTGGTTGCTAATGGTATTTTTGTGAGTTCTGCCCTTGGGCTCCCTCTGGTGGTTTCGAGTGGAACTGCTGCTCCTTTAGGTAGCTGTGGCAGCTGCCTTCACTAATCGCCTTGCCTGAGTTTGTTATTTAAACCTGCTCTGGGCTTTAGTTCATGCCAGCTGTCAATGTTCTTGGTTGGATTTGGTTCTCTCCTTGGATTTCTCATATGGCCTGTCCTTGTCTGCAAAAGATAAGTTTTTGCTAAGTTTTTGTTTGTCCATTTGCTTGGACTCTATTGCTTTGCAAATATGTCTCTTTTTGTCCAGCTTGTCACTATGTCATATTCAGGCTAGCTGGAAGCTCTGGGAAAGCAGATTTGCCCCTCCACACCGTGAGTCGGTGTGGAGTTCATTTTTGTAAACTCTGCGTGGATTTTGTAGTTTTTAATACTGACCGCACAGTATCCTTTTCTCTCTGTCTATCAAGTTTAGTATTGGCCTCCTTTGCTGAAATCTGATTTCATTTCTGTGTACGTCATTTCCCTCTTCACTCACAGTCAATATTTGTGGGGAGCTGTCTTTCCTTTTGGGGTTTTCTCTGAGGCAAGATATCTTTCTATTTCCTTCTTTAGGGGTAGTTAGTTCTTAAGCTGTGAAGAGGTGTCTAGGGAGAGTCAGGAACATCCCACGGCTATTACTAGTGTTGTTGTTAGGATTAGGGACTGCGGTCAGTAGAGATACCACCTTCTCAGAGCTCGTCCCATGTTGCGTTTTAGCCACCAGGTCATATCAGTGTGGCCTCTTAACCACCAGGTCATAACAGTACAGCTGGCCATCAATGTGTTAAATGCATCTCAAAAGAGGGAAAAGAAAGTTCTGAGTCATTTTTTTTTCCTTTGTAGCTTGTTTTGTCTTTTTTTTTCCCCTTAATCTCTGGGTGGTTCAGGATTTTGGTGCTGAAATGGAGGTTCAGGGTCTGTCCTTGCGCGTGGATCAACTCGCTGCAAGGGTACAGAGTATCCAAGATTATGTTGTCCAGACTCCGGTATTAGAGCCTAGAATTCCTATTCCTGATTTGTTTTCTGGGGGTAGATCTAAATTTTTGAACTTTAAAAATAATTGCAGATTGTTTTTTGCTCTGAGACCCCGTTCCTCTGGTGACCCCATTCAGCAGGTGAAGGTTGTTATTTCTTTGCTGCGTGGCGACCCGCAGGACTGGGCATTCTCCCTTGAGCCAGGAAATCCTGCATTGCTCAATATTGACGCATTTTTTCAAGCGCTCGGATGGCTGTATGACGAGCCTAATTCTGTGGATCAGGCAGAAAAAACTTTGCTGGCTCTGTGTCAGGGTCAGGAAGCAGCAGAAGTATACTGCCAGAAATTTAGAAAGTGGTCTGTGCTCACAAAATGGAATGAGTATGCCCTGGCAGCTATTTTCAGAAAGGGTCTTTCTGAAGCCCTGAAAGATGTTATGGTGGGGTTTCCTACGCCTGCTGGTCTGAATGAGTCAATGTCTTTGGCCATTCAGATTGATCGGCGCTTGCGCGAGCGCAAGGTGGTGCACCATATGGCAGTGTCCTCTGAGCAGAGTCCTGAGCCTATGCAATGTGATAGGATTTTGACTAGAGCAGAAAGGCAGAAATTCAGACGTCAGAATGGCCTGTGTTTTTACTGTGGTGATTCTGCTCATGCTCTTTCTGATTGCCCTAAGCGTACTAAGAGGGTCCCTAGGTCTGTTACCATTAGTACTGTACAGCCTAAATTTCTCTTGTCTGTTACCCTGATTTGCTCATTGTCGTCCTTTTCTGTTATGGCATTTGTGGATTCTGGTGCTGCCCTGAACTTAATGGACTTAGAATTTGCCAAGCGCTGTGGTTTTTCCTTGGAGCCTTTGCAAAGCCCTATTCCCTTAAGGGGGATTGTTGCTACGCCATTGGCCAAGAATAAACCTCACTACTGGACACAGTTAACCATGTACATGGCTCCAGCACATCAGGAAAATATTCGCTTTTTGGTGTTGCATAATTTGCATGATATTGTTGTGCTGGGTTTGCCATGGTTACAGGTACATAATCCAGTGCTGGATTGGAGATCTATGTCTGTAACTGGTTGGGGTTGTCAGGGGATACATAGTGATATTCCTTTGATGTCCATTTCCTCGTCCCCTTCTTCTGAAGTTCCTGAGTTTTTGTCGGATTTCCAGGATATATTTGATGAGCCCAAGTCCAGTTCCCTGCCTCCTCATAGGGACTGTGATTGTGCCATTAATTTGATTCCTGGCTGTAAGTTCCCTAAGGGCCGACTTTTCAATCTGTCTGTGCCAGAGCATGCCGCTATGCGGAGTTATGTAAAGGAGTCCTTGGAGAAGGGGCATATTCGCCTGTCTTCATCACCGTTGGGAGCGGGATTCTTTTTTGTTGCCAAGAAGGATGGCTCCTTGAGACCCTGTATAGATTATCGCCTTCTCAGTAAGATCACTGTCAAATTCCAGTACCCTTTACCTTTACTTTCTGATTTGTTTGCTCGGATTAAGGGTGCCAGTTGGTTTACTAAAATCGACCTTCGAGGGGCGTATAATCTCGTGCGTATTAAACAAGGTGATGAATGGAAAACAGCATTTAATATGCCCGAAGGCCATTTTGAATATCTTGTGATGCCATTCGGGCTCTCTAATGCTCCATCGGTATTTCAGTCCTTTATGCATGATATCTTCTGGAATTATCTGGATAAATTCATGATTGTGTATTTGGATGATATTTTGGTTTTCTCCGATGATTGGGAGTCTCATGTGAAGCAGGTTAGGATGGTATTTCAGGTCTTTCGTGCTAATGCGTTGTTTGTGAAGGGGTCTAAGTGCCTCTTTGGAGTTCAGAAGGTTTCTTTTTTGGGTTTCATTTTTTCTCCCTCGGCTATTGAAATGGACCCTGTTAAAGTCCAGGCCATTCATGATTGGACTCAACCTACATCTGTAAAGAGCCTTCAGAAATTTTTGGGCTTTGCCAATTTTTATCGCCGCTTTATTGCTAATTTTTCTAGTGTGGTGAAGCCTCTGACCGATTTGACGAGGAAGGGTGCTGATGTGATGAATTGGTCCTGTTACGCCGCTGCCGTCTCATGCTCACCTGTCTTCGGCGTCTCGGCACGCCTCCTCTCCTGCGGTGTCCTCTTCTCCATGTCTCCTCCCTGCAGGCTGTCTGGGTTCTGCTGCTCGTCGGGTGCGCGCGCACGCCAGATTCAGCACTGCGCGCGTGCACCTCTAACCTTCCTGGCGACACTCCTTCTCTCCTCTCTCTCTTCCTGGAGGACCCTCACCCGGAAGTGCCTCGCTGTCCTGGTATGTAAGCAGCTTCCGTCCGCCTCTCTGTGCCTGTAGATCACTTGTGCTATGCTAGTGCTCTTGGCCCCTTCTTTGCAGTCCCTGTGTTGCCGGTCCCCCTGCCGTCCCTGTGTTACCGGTCCTCCTGCCGTCCCTGTGTTACTGGTCCTCCTGCCGTCCCTGTGTTGCCGGTCCTCCTGCAGTCCCTGTGTTGCCGGTCCTCCTGCCGTCCCTGTGTTGCCGGTCCTCCTGCCGTCCCTGTGTTGCCGGTCCTCCTGCCGTCCCTGTGTTGCCGGTCCTCCTGCAGGCCCTGTGTTGCCGGTCCTCCTGCTGTCCCTGTGTTGCCGGTCCTCCTGCCGTCCCTGTGTTGCCGGTCCTCCTGCCGTCCCTGTGTTGCCGGTCCTCCTGCCCTCTCAGTCCCATCAGTCCTGTGTCACCATAGCCCTGTGTTTCTCCCTCTTCCTTCGGTCTGGTTCCTCTTTTACCCTTTGCTGTTCTATTGTGCTTCCCCAGCTTCCGTGGTGGTAGTCCTTCACGGGCCTGCCCCTAACACTCCCTGTATAGGGGGCGGTCCACCTGGTCAGCTCGTCCGTGAGGGGATCGTCATCACGGTCCAGTGGGTCCACTTTCCTTCCTCTCCCTAGTAACCTCCCAGTATCTACAGGCCATGGACCCCGCTGGTGTCTCCGCGATTCAAAAAGAGTTGCTCTTTTTGCGTGAGAACCAGACGAGAATCATGTCCTTCCTTAAAAATATGGAGTCTCGTCTCGCAGCTTTACAATCTTCTGACCCAAGTAACGCTTCACAGCTGTCGGCCCTGCAGCAGGAGCTTGGCCAACAGCGAGACACTCAGTCTCATATTTTGAATTATATGGCCTCCATCGATAATCGTCTTCTTTCCCTGCAGGGTGCTGCCTCTGCTCCTGTCCAGGTCTCCTCTCCGCAGCCCGCTCCTCGTTTGGCCAGGCCTCCTCGCTATAGTGGGGACCCCAAATTTTGTCGAGGTTTTCTCAATCAGTGTCAGTTACACTTTGAGTTATCCCCGCTGTTATACCCCACGGACCGTGCTAAAGTAGCTTTTGTGGTTTCCCATTTGGAGGGTGAGGCTTTGGCCTGGGTCAATCCACTCTGGGAGCGAGGTGATCCGGTGGTTTCCCAACTTAATCTTTTTTTGGATACCTTTCGCAGGGTTTTTGATGAACCTGGTCGTTTGGTATCTACTACTGAGTCTCTTTTTAACCTATGCCAGGGTACCCTCACTGTGGCTCAGTACGCCATCCGTTTTCGAACACTGTCATCCGATCTAGGGTGGAACAATGAAGCTTTGGTGGGAGCATTCTGGCGGGGTTTATCTTCTCGAGTTAAGGATGAACTGGCGGGGCGTGATACTCCTACTACGTTGGATGACCTAATCTTCTTGGCTACTCGCATAGATTTGCGTTTCCAGGAATGCTCTCGGGAGGTTGTCAGAGAGAGGAGGCTTCCAGGTTCGTCTACTGCCGCTCGCAGTGCTTCTATCCCCCAAGCTTCTTCTGTTTCCACCTCTTCTTCCCCTGAGCCCATGCAGGTAGATCGCCTCAAGTCTGCGGTATTACGCCGTAAGGAGAGACTTGCGCAGGGATTATGCTTCTATTGTGGCAGCGCCACTCATCTTCTACGTTCCTGCCCCCAGAAGCCGGGAAACGCCTCCGCCTAGGACAGGTAAGGGAGGCCTTCCTAGGTAGTTACGATTCCTCTCCACCTTTGATTTTGTCTGTGATTTTACATTTAGGGTCTAACCGCTTCTCTTTTGACGCCTACGTAGATTCTGGAGCAGCTGGGAATTTCGTCCAACTCGAGGTTGTTCAAAGACTTGGGATTCCTGTCAGGTCCTTGGAGGTTCCTAGGCAAATAGCTTCTGTCGATGGTCAGCCTTTGCGGGAGTCCGTTTCTTCTGTCACCGAGGAGGTTGAAATCCAAATCGGAGCTCTTCATCATGAAAAATTGGCTTTTTACGTTCTGCCGTCTCTGTCCCATCCATTTCTTTTTGGTCTACCCTGGTTAAGAAATCACGAGCCTACCCTAAACTGGCGAACTGGAGATGTCGTAAGCTGGGGACAGTCTTGTGTGAATAGATGCCTTCTACCCGTCAAGCCTATTCGTTCCCTCTCATCGGTTCCTGGACTTGAGAATCTACCTTCGGTTTATTCTTCATTCTCGGACGTCTTCAACAAGAAAGAAGCAGAAGTTTTGCCGCCGCATCGTCCTTACGATTGCCCGATTGATCTTGTTCCAGGTTCTACTCCTCCCAGAGGTCGTATTTATCCTCTGTCTCCCTCCGAGTCTCAAGCCATGTCCGATTATGTCCAGGAGAACTTAGCCAGGGGTTTTATCCAAAAATCTTCTTCTCCTGCGGGGGCTGGCTTTTTCTTTGTAAAGAAGAAAGATGGTTCCCTGCGACCCTGCATTGATTATCGTGGTCTCAATGGTATCACGGTTAAGAATAAGTATCCTCTGCCTCTCATTCCGGAACTCTTCGACCGTCTACGGGGAGCACGCATCTTCACTAAATTGGATCTCAGGGGAGCCTACAATTTGATCCGTATTCGCTCAGGTGACGAATGGAAGACTGCATTTAACACCCGCGATGGTCATTATGAGTATTTGGTGATGCCCTTCGGCCTGTGTAACGCTCCTGCGGTCTTTCAAGAGTTGGTGAATGACGTGTTTCGAGACCTACTATACACCTGTGTTGTGGTATATTTGGACGATATACTTGTGTTTTCCCCGGATCTACCTTCTCATCGAAGAGATGTCCGTCAAGTTCTTCTTCGCTTGAGAGAAAATCGGCTTTATGCAAAGCTAGAGAAGTGTGCCTTTGAACAATCGTCTTTACCGTTCCTGGGTTTCATCATCTCCGATTCTGGTCTACGTATGGATCCAGGCAAGGTTGCTGCCGTTCTCAATTGGCCTCGTCCTCTTGGTATAAAGGCAATCCAACGTTTTCTAGGATTCGCAAATTATTATCGGCAATTTATTCCTCACTTCTCGTCCCTGTCAGCCCCCATCTCTTCTTTGACGAAAAAAGGTGCCAATCCTCAACTTTGGCCCGCGGAGGCCGAAGAGGCTTTCCTGTGTCTCAAGGAAGCTTTTGCTTCAGCTCCTGTACTCCATTGTCCTGAAGCAAATAAACCCTTCTTCTTAGAGGTTGACGCTTCCACAGTCGGAGCTGGAGCAGTGCTATCTCAGAGGTCCGTTTCCGGTCGTCTTGTGCCTTGTGGTTTCTTCTCCAAGAGCTTCTCGTCTTCTGAAAAGAATTACTCCATTGGCGATAAAGAACTTTTAGCCATCAAAATGGCACTGGAGGAATGGAGGTATCTACTGGAGGGAGCGCTCCATCCGTTTGTAATCTATACGGACCATAAGAATCTAGCATACATCCATTCAGCGCATCGACTGAATCCTCGACAAGCCAGATGGGCCTTATTCTTCGCCCGGTTTGACTTCGAACTCCGTTTTCTGCCTGGTAAGAAGAACTTCAAGGCCGATGCCTTGTCCAGGTCTTTCTCGCTGATGGACACTGAGGAGGAGACCACACACATCGTTGATCCAACCAGGGTCATCACGGTGGCCCCAATCTCCCTGACTTCTTTACCGCCGGGTAAGACTTTTGTTTCTGAGAAAGACAAGAGACGTGTTTTACTTTGGGGTCATGCCTCCAAACTGGCGGGTCATGTTGGTTTCAAAAAGACCTACAACCTCATATCCCGCTACTACTGGTGGTCAACTCTTTTGAAGGATGTCCGAAGTTTTGTCGAGTCTTGTCCATCTTGTGCCAAGAACAAGGTTCCTAGACACTTGCCTTCTGGTCTTTTGCATCCTCTTCCTGTACCCTCTGCTCCGTGGCAACATATTGCAGTAGATTTTATTACTGACTTGCCTCGTTCCTCTGGTTGCTCCGTCATCCTCGTGGTTGTGGATCGTTTCTCGAAAATGGCTCATTTCATTCCTCTCTCAGATTTGCCATCAGCTCCTGTGTTGGCGAAGATTTTTGTTCAACATATTTTTCGCCTTCATGGTCTACCTCAACATATCGTTTCTGACCGTGGTGTCCAGTTCACCGCTCGGTTCTGGAGGTCTCTCTGTAAGTCGATGAACATCTCGCTCGACTTTTCCTCAGCCTATCATCCTCAGTCCAACGGCCAAGTGGAACGTACTAACCAAACTTTGGTAACTTATCTCCGGCACTTCACCAACGCTCATCATAATGATTGGTCCGACTTACTGCCATGGGCAGAGTTTTCTTATAATAATCACACCAGTGAAGCCTCTGCCAAGTCTCCATTTTTTGTCGTTTATGGACTAAACCCTGGACTTCCTCTACCGGTCCCTCCTGTCTCGTCTGTGCCTGCGTCGGAGCTTCTGTCTAGGGAATTCTCCAGGATCTGGCAGGAGACCAAGTCTGCCCTAGAACTAGCTCAACTTAGGATGAAGAGTCATGCGGATAAGAGGCGTCTTGATTCCCCTATATTTCGTCCGGGGGATAAGGTTTGGCTTTCGTCTAAATTTATTCGCCTTAAAATCCCTTTGCACAAACTTGGTCCTCGCTTTATTGGTCCTTTCGAGGTCTTGACACGTATTAACGATGTTTCTTACAAACTGAAGCTTCCGGCCTCTCTTCGCATTCCCAATTCCTTTCATGTTTCTCTTCTGAAACCCGTAATCTTTAATCAGTTTCATGCCTCTGCCTTGTCTTCACCTTCCCCTGTTTCTGCGGATAATAATTTTGAGATTAAGGACATTTTAGCCATGAAAAAGCGCAGGGGTAAAACTTTGTTTTTGGTGGACTGGAAGGGTTTTGGGCCTGAGGAAAGATCCTGGGAGCCTCGGGAGAACATTCAGGCCCCTCGTATCTTAGCTAGATTTCTTTCCAGCCTTAGGGGTAAGGGGAGGTGTAAGGACGGGGGTACTGTTACGCCGCTGCCGTCTCATGCTCACCTGTCTTCGGTGTCTCGGCACGCCTCCTCTCCTGCGGCGTCCTCTTCTCCATGTCTCCTCCCTGCAGGCTGTCTGGGTTCTGCTGCTCGTCGGGTGCGCGCGCACGCCAGATTCAGCACTGCGCGCGTGCACCTCTAACCTTCCTGGCGACACTCCTTCTCTCCTCTCTCTCTTCCTGGAGGACCCTCACCCGGAAGTGCCTCGCTGTCCTGGTATGTAAGCAGCTTCCGTCCGCCTCTCTGTGCCTGTAGATCACTTGTGCTATGCTAGTGCTCTTGGCCCCTTCTTTGCAGTCCCTGTGTTGCCGGTCCCCCTGCCGTCCCTGTGTTACCGGTCCTCCTGCCGTCCCTGTGTTACTGGTCCTCCTGCCGTCCCTGTGTTGCCGGTCCTCCTGCAGTCCCTGTGTTGCCGGTCCTCCTGCCGTCCCTGTGTTGCCGGTCCTCCTGCCGTCCCTGTGTTGCCGGTCCTCCTGCCGTCCCTGTGTTGCCGGTCCTCCTGCAGGCCCTGTGTTGCCGGTCCTCCTGCTGTCCCTGTGTTGCCGGTCCTCCTGCCGTCCTTGTGTTGCCGGTCCTCCTGCCGTCCCTGTGTTGCCGGTCCTCCTGCCCTCTCAGTCCCATCAGTCCTGTGTCACCATAGCCCTGTGTTTCTCCCTCTTCCTTCGGTCTGGTTCCTCTTTTACCCTTTGCTGTTCTATTGTGCTTCCCCAGCTTCCGTGGTGGTAGTCCTTCACAGGCCTGCCCCTAACACTCCCTGTATAGGGGGCGGTCCACCTGGTCAGCTCGTCCGTGAGGGGATCGTCATCACGGTCCAGTGGGTCCACTTTCCTTCCTCTCCCTAGTAACCTCACAGGTCCTCTGCGGCTGTTGAGGCCTTTCAGGAGCTTAAACGTCGTTTTACTTCTGCCCCTGTGTTGCGTCAGCCAGATGTTTCTCTCCCTTTTCAGGTTGAGGTTGATGCTTCTGAGATTGGGGCAGGGGCCGTTTTGTCTCAGAGAAATTCTGATGGCTCTTTGATGAAACCATGTGCTTTCTTCTCCAGAAAGTTTTCGCCTGCTGAGCGTAATTATGATGTCGGCAATCGGGAGTTGTTGGCTATGAAGTGGGCATTTGAGGAGTGGCGACATTGGCTTGAGGGAGCCAAGCATCGCGTGGTGGTCTTGACTGATCATAAGAATCTGATTTACCTCGAGTCTGCTAAGCGGTTGAATCCTAGACAAGCTCGGTGGTCTCTGTTTTTCTCACGTTTTGATTTTGTGGTCTCGTATATTCCGGGATCTAAGAATGTGAAGGCTGATGCCCTTTCTAGGAGTTTTTTGCCTGATTCTCCAGGAGTTCTTGAGCCGGCTGGGATCCTCAAGGAGGGGGTGATTCTTTCTGCCATCTCCCCTGATTTGCGGCGGGTACTTCAGGAGTTTCAGGCTGATAAACCTGACCGCTGTCCTGTGGGGAAACTGTTTGTTCCTGATAGATGGACAAGCAGGGTAATTTCTGAGGTTCATTGTTCGGTGTTGGCTGGTCACCCTGGGATTTTCGGTACCAGAGATTTGGTGGCTAGGTCCTTTTGGTGGCCTTCCTTATCGCGGGATGTGCGTTCGTTTGTGCAGTCCTGTGGGACCAGTGCTCGGGCTAAGCCTTGCTGTTCCCGTGCCAGTGGGTTGCTTTTGCCTTTGCCTATTCCTGAGAGGCCCTGGACGCATATTTCCATGGATTTTATTTCTGATCTTCCTGTTTCTCAGAAGATGTCTGTCATCTGGGTGGTTTGTGACTGGTTTTCTAAGATGGTCCATTTGGTACCGTTGCCTAAGTTGCCTTCCTCCTCTGATTTGGTTCCATTATTTTTTCAGCATGTGGTTCGTTTGCATGGTATTCCGGAGAATATTGTGTCTGACAGAGGTTCCCAGTTCGTTTCTAGGTTTTGGCGGTCCTTTTGTGCTAGAATGGGCATTGATTTGTCTTTTTCTTCAGCATTCCATCCTCAGACAAATGGCCAAACGGAGCGAACCAATCAGACCTTGGAAACCTATTTGAGATGCTTCGTGTCTGCTGATCAGGATGATTGGGTGACCTTTTTGCCGTTGGCCGAGTTTGCCCTTAATAATCGGGCTAGTTCGGCTACCTTGGTTTCGCCTTTCTTTTGTAATTTTGGTTTTCATCCTCGTTTTTCTTCGAGGCAGCTTGAGCCTTCTGACTGTCCTGGTGTGGATTCTGTGGTGGACAGGTTGCAGCAAATTTGGACTCATGTGGTGGACAATTTGACGTTGTCTCAGGAAAAGGCTCAACGTTTTGCTAACCGTCGTCGGTGTGTTGGTCCCCGGCTTCGTGTTGGGGATTTGGTCTGGTTGTCTTCTCGTCATGTTCCTATGAAGGTTTCTTCCCCTAAGTTCAAGCCTCGCTTTATTGGGCCTTATAAGATTTCTGAAATTATCAATCCTGTGTCTTTTCGTTTGGCCCTTCCAGCTTCCTTTTCCATTCATAATGTGTTCCATAGATCTTTGTTGCGGAGATATGTGGTACCTATGGTTCCCTCCGTTGATACTCCTGCTCCGGTGTTGGTTGAGGGGGAATTGGAATATGTGGTGGAGAAGATTTTGGATTCTCGTTTTTCGAGGCGGAAGCTTCAATATCTGGTCAAGTGGAAGGGTTATGTGTTGTGATTTTGCTTTTTGCTCCCTCTAGTGGTCATTAGTGATTTGACTCTGGAGCGTCTGTCTTTTCCTATATCCTCACCTGGGCCGTTAGTTCAGGGGCGTTGCTATATAAGCTCCCTGGACCTTCAGTTCAATGCCTGGCATCGTTGAAATCAGAGCTAATCTGTTGTGCTCTTGTCCTCTGATCCTGGTTCCTGTTTTTCAAGCTAAGTCTGCTTCTTTGCTTTTTGCTTTTGTTTTGTTTGGTATTTTTGTCCAGCTTGTTCCTATCTGTATCCTGACCTTTGCTGGAAGCTCCTGGGGGCTGGTGTTCTCCCCCCGGACCGTTAGACGGTTCGGGGGTTCTTGAATCTCCAGCGTGGATTTTTATAGGGTTTTTGTTGACCAGATAAGTTATCTTGCTATATTCTGCTATTAGTAAGCTGGCCTCTCTTTGCTGAACCTGGTTCATTTCTGTGTTTGTCATTTCCTCTTACCTCACCGTTATTATTTGTGGGGGGCTTGTATCTTGCTTTGGGGTCCCTTTCTCTGGAGGCAAGAGAGGTCTTTGTTTTCTTCTCCTAGGGGTAGTTAGATTCTCCGGCTGGCGCGAGTCATCTAGCGATCACCGTAGGCATGATCCCCGGCTACTTCTAGTGTTGGCGTTAGGAGTAGCTATTTGGTCAACCCAGTTACCACAGCCCTATGAGCTGGATTTTTGTATCTTGCAGACTTACACGTTCCTCTGAGACCCTGTCCACTGGGGTCATAACAGTTATGGCCAGGAGGATAATTATTTTGTTGTTGCCTCCGATGTTCATGCTGCCGATTTGGTTCGTGCTTTCCATTTGGCTCGTCCTGATGGGCCTGGGAGCTCTGGTGAGGGTTCGGTGACCCTTCCTCAAGGAGGGGTACTGTTGTGAATTCCGTTCTGGAGCTCCCTCCTGTGGTTGCTAATGATATTTTTGTGAGTTCTGCCCTTGGGCTCCCTCTGGTGGTTTCGAGTGGAACTGCTGCTCCTTTAGGTAGCTGTGGCAGCTGCCTTCACTAATCGCCTTGCCTGGGTTTGTTATTTAAACCTCCTCTGGGCTTTAGTTCATGCCAGCTGTCAATGTTCTTGGTTGGATTTGGTTCTCTCCTTGGATTTCTCATATGGCCTGTCCTTGTCTGCAAAAGATAAGTTTTTGCTAAGTTTTTGTTTGTCCACTTGCCTAGACTCTATTGCTCTGCAAATATGTCTCTTTTTGTCCAGCTTGTCACTATGTCATATTCAGGCTAGCTGGAAGCTCTGGGAAAGCAGATTTGCCCCTCCACACCGTGAGTCGGTGTGGAGTTCATTTTTGTAAACTCTGCGTGGATTTTGTAGTTTTTAATACTGACCTCACAGTATCCTTTTCTCTCTGTCTATCAAGTTTAGTATTGGCCTCCTTTGCTGAAATCTGATTTCATTTCTGTGTACGTCATTTCCCTCTTCACTCACAGTCAATATTTGTGGGGGGCTGTCTTTCCTTTTGGGGTTTTCTCTGAGGCAAGATATCTTTCTATTTCCTTCTTTAGGGGTAGTTAGTTCTTAGGCTGTGAAGAGGTGTCTAGGGAGAGTCAGGAACATCCCACGGCTATTACTAGTGTTGTTGTTAGGATTAAGGACTGCGGTCAGTAGAGATACCACCTTCTCAGAGCTCGTCCCATGTTGCGTTTTAGCCACCAGGTCATATCAGTGTGGCCTCTTAACCACCAGGTCATAACAGCAATGGTCCTACAAACACATCAAAATCCACAAAAGGCAACCTCAAAAGGTGCAAGCTGAAGGTTTTACAATGGCCCTCACAGTCCCCTGATCTGAACATCACTGAAAATCTGTGGCCAGACCTCAACATAGCAGAGCATGCAAGACGACCCATGAATCTTGCAGAACTGGAAGAATTTTCCAAGGAAGAATGGATGAAAATCCCTTAAACAAGAATTGAAAGACTCTTGTGGTTATAAATGGTGTATTCTCTAACTGGGTTGCTGTGACCAGTGGGGTACCGCAGGGGTCGGTGTTGGGACCTATTCTCTTCAACATATTTATTAACGATCTGGTAGAAGGTTTACACAGTAAAATATTAATATTTGCAGATGATACAAAACTATGTAAAGTAGTCAATACAAGAGAAGATAGTATTCTGATACAGATGGATCTGGATAACTTGGAAACTTGGGCCGAGAGGTGGTAGATGCGGTTTAACAATGATAAATGTAAGGTTATACACATTGGAAGAAGGAATCAATATCACCATTACACACTGAATGAGAAACCACTGAATAAATCTGACATGGAGAAGGACTTGGGGATCCTAGTTAATGATAAAGTTACCTGGAGCAGCCAGTGCCAGGCAGCGGCTGCCAAGGTAAACAGGATCATGGGGTACATTAAAAGAGGTCTGGATATACATGATGAGAGCATTATACTGTCTCTGTACAAATCCCTGGTTAGACCGCACATGGGGTACTGTGTACAGTTTTGAGTGCAGGTGCTCAGGAAGGCTATAATGGAATTAGAGTACAAAGGAGGGCAACAAAATTAATAAAGGGGATGGGGGAACTACAATACCCAGAGAGATTAGCAAAATTAGGATTATTTAGTCTAGAAAAAAAGAGGACTGAAGGGCGATCTAATAACCATGTATAAGTATATAAGGGGACAATACAAATATCTCTCCGAGGATCTGTTTATAGCAAGGAATGTGATGGTCACAAGGGGGCATTCTCTGCGCCTAGAGGAGAGAAGGTTTTACCAGCAACATAGAAGAGGATTCTTTACTGTTAGGGCAGAGAGAATCTGGAATTCCTTGCCTGAGGAGGTGGTGATGGCGAACTCAGTCGATGGGTTCAAGAGAGGCCTGCATGTCTTCCTGGAGCGTAACAATATTGTATCTTACAGTTATTAGGTTCTTTAGAAGGATGTAGATCTGGAGATTTATTCTGATGGAATATAGGCTGAACTGGATGGACAAATGTATTTTTTCCAATATATATATTTATATATATATGCAGCGCCCCAGAGTCCTGGTCGTTGCAGTGATGTCATTCTTCCACCAGGGGGAATGATATTACGTCTGATGGCAATAAAGGAGATCTTCCTACCAGGTATCACAAACCATACACCACACTTCACACTCCAGACCACCAGGGGGAGCCTTGCTCCTATCTACTAGGGCACTCATCACAGAAGGGTAAAACTGGTGGGCTGGATAGAAAGCTAGAGAGTCGCTGACTGGGCTTTGCCCAGGCAACACCTGTCAGGCAGACAGTGGGAAAGGAGGAACATCTGAGCTGCAGACAGAGGGTCCCTGTCAGGGGTGGGATCCTGACAGAGGCCTAGCGGGATAGAAAGTTACGGAGCTGCGCTTACTCCACGTGCGGCAGCATCCTAAGAAAGGACACGAAGAGAATTGTATTGTAGAGGGTGAGAAACAAAATCACAGCTCAAGGAGATAGCACCAGGAGTTCTGCCCTGAAATAGGCTGCCTCCTTCTGAGGCGCGTAGCCGGTGGCCGGAACACCGAGGGAGTAATTGACTCTACGCATTACTTCAGAGACCGGCAGGACAGTCAATTCCAAGTTGGCTGCCCGACCTTAATACCTAAGAAGACACAGTGGCAAATTGTGGGGGTCGGGGCATCTCTAGGGTCCCTATAAACAAGCCTCAGGCCATCAGTCATACGGGTTTGTCCTATCCATACCATCTGGGGGACAGAGAGGAAGAAATAACATCTAGAACATCTACAAGAGTTGTGAGGACCTTACCGGGAAGCTCAGCAGGGAGGTACTACAACACACAGGCGCTAGTAGGAAGGCTACTGATTTCCACCTGGATAAGGAGACTCTGGATTTGCCTTCGGACCGGCTGGGCTCTGCCTACCCTGTGGTCTGTACCCTGGACTGTGGACAGGGCCGGCCCGAACGTATAGGCGAACTAGGCGGCCGCCTAGGGCGCCGACCCTAAGGGGGCGCCAGAGAAAAAATAGAAAAAATTATAAAAAATCTTTTCAATAGGCAAAAGGTGTATGGAGCGGAGCATGTGTGTACGGAGCGCAGCCGCGTGTGTAGGAGTAGCTATGTGTGGCCATTATATGGTACGAAGTATCATGTGCAGCCAATATACAGTATGGAGCATCATGTGTGGTCATTATACAGTATGGAGCATCATGTGTGGTCATTATACAGTATGGAGCATCATGTGCAGCCAATATACAGTATGGAGCATTATGTGTGGCCATTATACAGTATGGAGCATCATGTGTGGCCATTATACAGTATGGAGCATCATGTGTGGCCATTATACAGTATGGAGCATCATGTGTGGCCATTATACAGTATGGGGCATCATGTGTGGCCATTATACAGTATGGAGCATCATGTGGGGCCATTATACAGTATGGGGCATCATGTGGGGCCATTATACAGTATGGAGCTCTGTGTGGCCATATTTTTTTGTTTATAATTATTCTTTATGAAACAGTGTGATCAGCAGTGCTAAATGGGTGTGGTTGGGACGTGGATATGGGTGTGGCTAGTTATGAATGGGTGTGGTCAGAGGCGTGGCCTAAAATTTGCCGCGGCGCGCGAAGTGCGCCACAAACTTTGTCCCTCTTTCCCATCTTCAAAAGTTGGGAGGTATGTTAAAAGTAGTAGGGGCGCAACAAAATATTTTCACCTAGGGCACTGTAATCTCTCGGGCCGGCCCTGACTGTGGATGCTGAAGCCTCCAGTAAAAGGTAAAGAGACTGCAACCTTGTGTCCTCGTTATTCTCTGCGCCTCACACCACCCACCATCACCATCTAACCGAAGGACCCGGTACCGAGTACCCCATTGCCCTTACTGTGGGGGCGATCCATACAATATTCATTATGTAAACTAGGGGGCAGGTCAATGAGGGATCAGTCACCTGTCAGAAACCATACATATGAATAGCTATTGAGAGTCCCACATGAAGACACCCTCACCGGCCGACCCGCAGCACGAGCATATCATTAACTCAAAACTGAAAATAAAGCTTAAACAAGAACCACAAGACGGATTTCATCACCAGGTATCAGTGTTATCAGTATAACGGCGCTGACCTGACACTGTCTGTAGGTTACTGAGCACAATCCTGCTGACAGGTTCCCTTTAACTTTTCACAATAACAGTAATTTTGACCAGGGGTGCCCAAACTTTTACATGCCACTGTATGTGAACCTACTAGAGCGACTGCGCAGCTGAATCAGGAAAACAGCTGCCTGCATTTTTGTGAAGTGGCGTTGCCATGGGAAAATTCAAAATCTGTAAAGAAAATATGGCATGGCATATGGCCTTAACAAATCAAGGCAAGAGTCATTTTCGGAGTTTTTGGAGTGGAAGCTGGGCAGAAAATTTCCAAAATTCCTTCTCACAAACTCTAGTTTCGGCTCAGTTTCCACTAGAAAAACTCAGCAAAAACACTCAGAACGAACACACCCAAGGTTATGTACATTCGGCATCTTTTTCAAATGGATTCCGCCAGCAACATGTCAGAAACAGCGCCAGAAAAATGATACAAAGAATGACCGTATACGCAGCGAGGTTTTTTTTACATTGCTGTGCATGTTGCATAGTTTGTCTTGTGTTAACCATTTCAGGCAATTTTTTTTTTATGATCTAAGATATAACTTGCGCGTGGCCTCCTGGCAGAAGCTGCCTGAAGTATGACCATGCAACCTTATTT
Organism: Ranitomeya variabilis; assembly: GCF_051348905.1. Classification (NCBI taxonomy): domain Eukaryota; kingdom Metazoa; phylum Chordata; class Amphibia; order Anura; family Dendrobatidae; genus Ranitomeya; species Ranitomeya variabilis. The sequence continues at coordinate 68,467,863 of NC_135235.1, read as the reverse complement.
TTAGCTGATTCACGGTTTTCAAAGCCTAAAGTGGTTAAAAGAAGTAACAAAAAACTTAAAGGGGTTATCCAGGACCTATTTTTATCTTCCCTATGGGGCTAAACACTTATTGGCAGGTAGTTGTTAAATTTCTGCCTTGCAAAGATCTGTCCTGTCTCAGAGTGGTCATGGACCGCTCCTGCCGGCGATTCTCCTGCTTCCTTTGACATCACGTCGACAGAGCAGCTCCTTCTCTTCCACTCTGCTCTGTCGAAGAGACGCCATGATTGTATACGCTGGTAGATTGACAGCCGCCTCCCTGCTTCGATAGGGTGAGCCGGCTGTCAATTAACATGACGTCGGCAGTCACGCCCCGTCGGCACAGCAGATTGGAAGAGAAGGAGCTGCTCTGACACAAGAGGCAGGAGAATTGCTGGCAGGAGCGGCCGATGATTGCTCTGACCCAGGAGAGAACGTCGCAGGGCAGCCCTTAACATGTGCACAGCAATGTTGTCTTATTGCGGTGGTTTTGCAGTGCATTTCAGGAAGAATCCGCCTAAGGCCAGGTTCACATTGCCTCAATGCGCTGACGGCATCCGTTTCACAGTGGCACTAACGCTATGTAATGGATGCTTCAGCGCACCCATTGATGTAGCGCATCGCTAGCGCATGTCATAATCAGCATGCGTTAGCGATGTGCCGTCATTCTGTGATGGGCCCTCGGACGCGGGCTGCAGCGTTTCCAGGTCCGTCACCGCCACGCAGATGCTATCGCTATCGCATAAAGCGATCTTGGAAAAGGCACTAGCGCTGGCGCAGTAACTCAAGCGTTGAACGGACTGCACCAACGGAATGTGAACCCTGCCTAAGAGCTGTTGTATTGTGCGCACACCCCAAAGAGGTTTTGCAGCTTTTTCACGGGTGACATGCTCCGTCATTCCCACGGGGTGGATTGAATGACCTATTCAGGAATGAAAAGAAGTTTTAAAAAACTGAAAACACGAACAGAAAAGTTGATTTCCAAGAGAAATGAATAAGAAGAGTTTTTGGAGCAGAGTTGGAGGAGGATTTTGTAGCAAATCCGTTCCAAAAATCTCCTCAAATCTCCGGTGTGAATAAGCCTTGTGTTTCCTGTTCCGCGTACTTTCTATGACTGTCAGGTAATGTTTTGCTTTTCTGGCTGCTTTATGTCACTGATGTGTCACGCTGCTCCCTGCACTGAGGGCTGCACTGAGGGCTGCACTGAGGGCTGCACTGAGGGCTGCACTGCAGTGTGACGCGGTGTCTCGTGTCTTTCTCAGTTTTGCTTTCCCCGCTGGACTAGAGAGGGGGGCGGCTCCGGGGTTCGCGCCACTGACGTCTCCCGGTGACGCTCCCTATAGAAGGTAAAGGCTCACTACTGCGCCTCACTGCGAGTTGGAACTTTGTCTCCGGTCCCTAAGTACAGGGTGGAACGCATGCGCATTGTGTTACTGGTAGCAGTTCGCTGCCTCTCTTGACAGGAAAGGAAGGAGGTGAGTGACGGGTACCGGGAGCCGGACTGCGCGGGCACCGAGGAGCCGGGCTGTGCGGGGAATGAACCGGGAGTCAGACTCCCTGGAGCCGTAATTAGTGGCGCTGACGTGTCCGTGTAAAGTCCGGAGCATCAGACATCTGGCTGGTATACAGCGGTACACAAGGTATCCCCGCCATACAGTGGATGGAGGTCTGCACACACCAGTATACAGCATATAGCACCGGTGTATACAGAGGAGGACGCCAGTGTGTATATATATAACACTAGTGTATACAGAGGAGGGCACCTGTATATATAACACCAGTGTATACAGAGGAGGGCGCCTGTATATATAACACCAGAGTATACAGAGGAGGGCGCCTGTATATATATAACACCAGAGTATACAGAGGAGGGCACCTGTATATATAACACCAGAGTATACAGAGGAGGGCGCCTGTGTGTGTATATAACACCAGTGTATACAGAGGAGGGCGCCTGTATATATATAACACCAGAGTATACAGAGGAGGGCGCCTGTATATATATAACACCAGAGTATACAGAGGAGGGCACCTGTATATATAACACCAGAGTATACAGAGGAGGGCGCCTGTGTGTGTATATAACACCAGTGTATACAGAGGAGGGCGCCTGTATATATATAACACCAGAGTATACAGAGGAGGGCGCCTGTATATATATAACACCAGAGTATACAGAGGAGGGCGCCTGTATATATATAACACCAGAGTATACAGAGGAGGGCGCCTGTATATATATAACACCAGAGTATACAGAGGAGGGCGCCTGTATATATATAACACCAGAGTATACAGAGGAGGGCGCCTGTGTGTGTATATAACACCAGTGTATACAGAGGAGGGCGCCTGTATATATATAACACCAGAGTATACAGAGGAGGGCGCCTGTATATATATAACACCAGAGTATACAGAGGAGGGCGCCTGTATATATATAACACCAGAGTATACAGAGGAGGGCGCCTGTATATATATAACACCAGAGTATACAGAGGAGGGCGCCTGTATATATATAACACCAGAGTATACAGAGGAGGGCGCCTGTATATATATAACACCAGAGTATACAGAGGAGGGCGCCTGTATATATATAACACCAGAGTATACAGAGGAGGGCGCCTGTATATATATAACACCAGAGTATACAGAGGAGGGCGCCTGTATATATATAACACCAGAGTATACAGAGGAGGGCGCCTGTGTGTGTATATAACACCAGTGTATACAGAGGAGGGCGCCTGTATATATATAACACCAGAGTATACAGAGGAGGGCGCCTGTATATATATAACACCAGAGTATACAGAGGAGGGCGCCTGTATATATATAACACCAGAGTATACAGAGGAGGGCGCCTGTATATATATAACACCAGAGTATACAGAGGAGGGCGCCTGTATATATATAACACCAGAGTATACAGAGGAGGGCGCCTGTATATATATAACACCAGAGTATACAGAGGAGGGCGCCTGTATATATATAACACCAGAGTATACAGAGGAGGGCGCCTGTATATATATAACACCAGAGTATACAGAGGAGGGCGCCTGTATATATATAACACCAGAGTATACAGAGGAGGGCGCCTGTATATATATAACACCAGAGTATACAGAGGAGGGCGCCTGTATATACAGGTCCTTCTCAAAAAATTAGCATATAGTGTTAAATTTCATTATTTACCATAATGTAATGATTACAATTAAACTTTCATATACTATAGATTCATTATCCACCAACTGAAATTTGTCAGGTCTTTTATTGTTTTAATACTGATGATTTTGGCATACAACTCCTGATAACCCAAAAAACCTGTCTCAATAAATTAGCATATTTCACCCGTCCAATCAAATAAAAGTGTTTTTTAATAACAAACAAAAAAACCATCAAATAATAATGTTCAGTTATGCACTCAATACTTGGTCGGGAATCCTTTGGCAGAAATGACTGCTTCAATGCGGCGTGGCATGGAGGCAATCAGCCTGTGACACTGCTGAGATGTTATGGAGGCCCAGGATGCTTCAATAGCGGCCTTAAGCTCATCCAGAGTGTTGGGTCTTGCGTCTGTCAACTTTCTCTTCACAATATCCCACAGATTCTCTATGGGGTTCAGGTCAGGAGAGTTGGCAGGCCAATTGAGCATAGTAATACCATGGTCAGTAAACCATTTACCAGTGGTTTTGGCACTGTGAGCAGGTGCCAGGTCGTGCTGAAAAATGAAATCTTCATCTCCATAAAGCATTTCAGCCGATGGAAGCATGAAGTGCTCCAAAATCTCCTGATAGCTAGCTGCATTGACCCTGCCCTTGATGAAACACAGTGGACCAACACCAGCAGCTGACATGGCACCCCACACCATCACTGACTGTGGGTACTTGACACTGGACTTCAGGCATTTTGGCATTTCCTTCTCCCCAGTCTTCCTCCAGACTCTGGCACCTTGATTTCTGAATGACATGCAAAATTTGCTTTCATCAGAAAAAAGTACTTGGGACCACTTAGCAACAGTCCAGTGCTGCTTCTCTGTAGCCCAGGTCAGGCGCTTCTGCCACTGTTTATGGTTCAAAAGTGGCTTTACCTGGGGAATGCGGCACCTGTAGCCCATTTCCTGCACACGCCTGTGCACGGTGGCTCTGGATGTTTCCACACCAGACTCAGTCCACTGCTTCCTCAGGTTCCCCAAGGTCTGGAATCGGTCCTTCTCCACAATCTTCCTCAGGGTCCTGTCACCTCTTCTCGTTGTACAGCGTTTTCTGCCACATTGTTTCCTTCCAACAGACTTACCATTGAGGTGCCTTGATACAGCACTCTGGGAACAGCCTATTTGTTGAGAAATTTCTTTCTGGGTCTTACCCTCTTGCTTGAGGGTGTCAATGATGGCCTTCTTGACATCTGTCAGGTCGCTAGTCTTACCCATGATGGGGGTTTTGAGTAATGAACCAGGCAGGGAGTTTTTAAAAGCCTCAGGTATCTTTTGCATGTGTTTAGAGTTAATTAGTTGATTCAGAAGATTAGGGTAATAGGTCGTTTAGAGAACCTTTTCTTGATATGCTAATTTATTGAGACAGGTTTTTTGGGTTATCAGGAGTTGTATGCCAAAATCATCAGTATTAAAACAATAAAAGACCTGACAAATTTCAGTTGGTGGATAATGAATCTATAATATATGAAAGTTTAATTGTAATCATTACATTATGGTAAATAATGAAATTTAACACTATATGCTAATTTTTTGAGAAGGACCTGTATATAACACCAGAGTATACAGAGGAGGGCGCCTGTATATATAACACCAGTGTATACAGAGGAGGGCGCCTGTATATATAAACACCAGAGTATACAGAGGAGGGCGCCTGTATATATAACACCAGTGTATACAGAGGAGGGCGCCTGTATATATAAACACCAGAGTATACAGAGGAGGGCGCCTGTGTATATATAATACCAGCGTATACAGAGGAGGGCGCCAGTATATATAACACCAGAGTATACAGAGGAGGGCAAACTCCTATATAGAAAAGAAATTCCAGAAAAATTCTTTCAAAATAATATATAAAATATCAAATGAATATCACCAAAATATATAACCCTTTAAAAATATTCATAAGACCACCAATTATGATAAGAATATTTTATTTGAACATATTAATCACACAATACATCTCCATAAAATAAAAAATGAAATAATTTAAAATATCTTTATTAAAGCTGATAATTTGAAAAAAAATAAATAAATATATATATATATATATATATATATATATATATATATATATATATATATATATATATATATATATATATATAATTTGTTATGCACTATGATCAATTGTTTTTGTAATAGTTGAGTGTCCATATTTATTTTTGCACTTTCACCTTGGATTATTTATGCTATTTTTGTTGTATGCATAATAATTACACTGTTCTCTTTATACATACACATATATAACTTTGGGTGCACAGATTAATGTGTGTGTGTGTGTGTATGTATGTGTATATATATATATATATATATATATATATATATATATATATATATATATATATATATATATATATATATATATATATATATATGTATATATATATGTATGTATATATATATATATATATATATATATATATACATACTATATTTTTTTTATTATTTATTTTTTGTACAGATTTTTTCTGGTGCCAATCAGTTTCAGTATGCCCTGCCCTGCGCATACATAGTTTCTGTATCAAATTATTGATCTTTTTTACAGAAATAAATTGTTTTTAGAAATTATCAGCTTTAATAAAGATATTTTAAATTATTTCATTTTTTATTTTATGGATATGTGTTGTGTGATTAATATGTTCAAATAAAATATTCTTATCATAATTGGTGGTCTGATGAATATTTTTAAAGGGTTATATACAGAGGAGGGTGCCAGTGTATACAGAGGGGGGGCGCCTGTGTATATAACACCAGTGTATGCAGAAGAGGGCGCCTGTGTATATACACTCACCGGCCACTTTATTAGGTACACCATGCTAGTAACGGGTTGGACCCCCTTTTGCCTTCAGAACTGCCTCAATTCTTCGTGGCATAGATTCAACAAGGTGCTGGAAGCATTCCTCAGAGATTTTGGTCCATATTGACATGATGGCATCACACAGTTGCCGCAGATTTGTCGGCTGCACATCCCAAAGATGCTCCATACAAGGCAGGATGGATCCATGCTTTCATGTTGTTTACGCCAAATTCTGACCCTACCATCCGAATGTCGCAGCAGAAATTGAGACTCATCAGACCAAGCAACGTTTTTCCAATCTTCTACTGTCCAATTTCGATGAGCTTGTACAAATTGTAGCCTCAGTTTCCTGTTCTTAGCTGAAAGGAGTGGTACCCGGTGTGGTCTTCTGCTGCTGTAGCCCATCTGCCTCAAAGTTCGACGCACTGTGCGTTCAGAGATGCTCTTAGGCCTACCTTGGTTGTAACGGGTGGCGATTTGAGTCACTGTTGCCTTTCTATCAGCTCGAACCAGTCTGCCCATTCTCCTCTGGCATCAACAAGGCATTTCCGCCCACAGAACTGCCGCTCACTGGATTTTTTTTCTTTTTCGGACCATTTTCTGTAAACCCTAGAGATGGTTGTGCGTGAAAATCCCAGTAGATCAGCAGTTTCTGAAATACTCAGACCAGCCCTTCTGGCACCAACAACCATGCCACGTTCAAAGGCACTCAAATCACCTTTCTTCCCCATACTGATGCTCGGTTTGAACTGCAGGAGATTGTCTTGACCATGTCTACATGCCTAAATGCACTGAGTTGCCGCCATGTGATTGGCTGATTAGAAATTAAGTGTTAACAAGAAGTTGGACAGGTGTACCTAATAAAGTGGCCGGTGAGTGTATAACACCAGTGTATGCTGAGGAGGGTGCCAGTGTATATAACCAGTGTATACAGAGGAGGGCGCCTGTATATATAACACCAGTACACAGTATATAGCACCAGTCCCGTGTATACAGAGGAGGGCGCCAGTATATACTCTGCTCAAAAAAATAAAAGGAACACTAAAATCCCACATCCTAGATATCACTGAATATAATATTCCAGTTGTTAATCTTTATTCATTACATAGTGGAATGTGTTGAGAACAATAAAAACAAAAAATGATCAACGTAAATCACAACTAATATCTCACGGAGGTCTGAAGTTGGAATGATGCTCAAAATCAAAGTGGAAAATGAAACTTCAGGCTTATTCAACTTCAGTGGAAATGCCTCGACATGGAAATGATGCTCAGTAGTGCTTGTGGCCTCCACGTGCCTGTATGACCTCCCTACAACCCTTGGGCATGCTCCTGATGAGGCGTCGGATGGTCTCCTGAGGGATCTTTTCCCAGACTTAAGGCCCAGTCACACTTAGCGACGCTAAAGCGATCCCGACAACGATACGACCTGTCAGGGATCGTTGCTGCGTCGCTATGTGGTCGCTGGTGAGATGTCAAACAGTGAGATCTTCCCAACGACGCAGCAGCGATGCGGCGACCTGTACAACGATGTCACATGGCAGCTATTATGACGATTCAGATCTCGATGCGGGACGTCCTGTGAGACGTTGTAGTCAACGAGGTCGTTGGTAAGGTGTCAAACACAGCGATGTGTGCTACCCAGCGGGACCTCAACGATCAAAAAAAGGTCCAGGCCATTCCGACACGACCAGCGATCTCACAGCAGGAGCCTGGTCGCTGCTACGTGTCAAACATAGCGAGATCGCTACTGAGGTCACTGTTGCGTCACAAAACTTGTGACTCAGCAGCGATCTCGCTAGCGACCTCGCTTAGTGTGACGGGGGCTCTAGACTAAAGCATCTGCCAACTCATGGACAGTCTGTGGTGCAACATGATGTTGGTGGATGGTGCGAGACATGATGTCTCATGGGAACGGGTGGGCCAGTCCATAGCTTCAATGCCTTAATCTTGCAGGAACTGCTGACACACTCCAGCCACATGAGGTCTGGCATTGTCCTGCATTAGGAAGAACCCAGGGCCAACCGCACCAGCATATGGTCTCGCAAGGGGTCTGAGGATCTCATCTCGGTACCTAATGGCAGTCAGGGTACCTCTGGCGAGCACATGGAGGGCTGTGCGGCCCTCCAAAGAAATGCCACCCCACACCATTACTGACCTACTGCCGAACCGGTCATGCTGAAGGATGTGGCAGGCAGCAGATCGCTCTCCATGGCGTCTCCAGACTCTGTCACGTCTGTCACATGTGCTCAGTGTGAACTTGCTTTCATCTGTGAAGAGCACAGGGTGCCAGTGGCGAATTTGCCAATCCTGGTGTTCTGTGGCAAATGCCAAGCGTCCTGCACGGTGTTGGGCTGTGAGCACAACCCCCATCTGTCGACGTCGGGCACTCAGACCATCCTCATGGAGTCGGTTTCTAACCGTTTGTGCAGACACATGCACATTTGTGGCCTGCTGGAGATCATTTTGCAGGGCTCTAGCTGTGCTCCTCCTGTTCCTCCTTGCGCAAAGGCTGAGGTACCGGTCCTGCTGCTGGGTTGTTGCCCTCCTGCGACCACCCCCCCCCCCCCTCCACATCTCCTGGTATACTGGCCTGTCTCCAGGTAGCACCACTGGACACTACGCTGACACACAGCAAAACTTCTTGCCACAGCTCGCATTGATGTGCCATTCTGGATGAGCTGCACTACCTGAGCCACTTGTGTGGGTAGTAGAGTCCGTCTCATGCTACCACGAGTGTGAAAGCACAACCAACATTCAAAACATCAGCCAGAAAGCATTGGTACTGAGATGTGGTCAGTGTTCCCCACCTGCAGAACCACTCCTTTACTGAGCGTGTCTTGATAATTGCCAATAATTTCCATCTGTTGTCTATTCCATTTGCCCAACAGCATGTTAAATTGACTGTCAAACAGTGTTGCTTCCTAAGTGGACAGTTTGATTTCACAGAAGTTTGATTTACTTTGAGTTATATTGTGTTGTTTAAGTGTTCCCTTTATTTTTTTTGAGCAGTGTATATAACACCAGTGTATACAGAGGAGGGCGCTAGTATATACAGTGCCTTGCGAAAGTATTCGGCCTCCTGAAACTTTTCAACCTTTTTCCACATATCATGCTTCAGACATAAAGATACCAAATGTAAATTTTTGGTGAAGAGTCAACAACAAGTGGAACACAATTGTGAAGTTGAACAAAATTTATTGGTTGTTTTAAATTTTTGTGGAAATTCAAAGACTGAAAAGTGGGGCGTGCAATATTATTCGGCCCCTTTAGGGTATGTGCACACGCTGCGGATCCGCAGCGGTTTTGACGCTGCAGATTCGCAACTGTTTTCCATGAGTTTACAGTGCCATGTAAACCTATGGAAAATAAAATCCGCAGTGCACATGCTGTGGGAAAAAAACGTGTGGAAACGCTGCGTTGTTTATTCCGCAGCATGTCAATTCTTTGTGCGGTATCCGCTGTGGTTTACACCTGCTCCATAATAGGAATCCGCAGGTGGAATGTGCACAAAATCCACAAAAAAATCACGGTAAATCCACGGTAATTCCGCAGGTAATCTGCAGTGCCGTTTACATGCGGATTTGCAAAAACAGGTGCGGAAAAATCAGCAGAAATCTCACCTACATGTGCACATACCCTTACTTTCGGTGGAGCAAACTTACTCCAGAAGTTCATTGTGGATCTCTGAGGCTATGTGCACACGCTGCTTATTTTGCTGCGGATCCGCAGCTTCTTGTCCGCAGCGGTTTCCCATGCGTTTACAGTACAATGTAAACCTATGGGAAACGCAATCTGCAGTGCACATGTTGCGGAAAAAAACGCGCGGAAACAGCGGTTTACATTCCACAGCATGTCAATTCTTTGTGTGGAATCCGCAGCGGTTTTACACCTGCTCCATAATAGAAAACCGCAGGTGTAAAACCGCAGTGGAATCCGCACAAAAACTGCGGTAAATCCACAGTAAAAACGCAGTGTGTTTCCCCTGCGGATTTATCAAATCCGCTGCGGAAAAATCCGCAGTGGACCATTCTACGTGTGCACATACCCTGAATGATCCCATGTTGTCCTAAACGCCTAATGATGATAAATATAATCCACCTGTGTGTTATCAAAGTCTCCGTATAAATGCACCTGCTCTGTGATAAGTCTCAGAGTTCTGTTTGAAGCACAGAGAGCATCATGAAGACCAAGGAACACAACAGGCAGGTCGGTGATACTGTTGTGGAGAAGTTTAAAGCCGGATTTGGATACAAAATGATTTCCAAAACTTTAAACATCCCAAGGAGCACTGTGCAAGCGATCATATTGAAATGGGAGGAGTATCATACCACTGCAAATCTACCAAGACCCGGCCTAGAGGCCCATGATCACCCTGGATGAACTGCAGAGATCTACAGCTGAGGTGGGACAGTCTGTCTATAGGACAACAATCAGTCGTGCACTGCACAAATCTGGCCTTTTATGAAAGAGTGGCAAGAAGAAAGCCATTTCTCAAAGAGATCAATAAGAAGTGTTTAAAGTTTGCAACAAGCCACCTGGGAGACACACCAAACATGAGGAAGAAGGTGCTCTGGTCAGATGAAACCAAAATCAAACTTTTTGGCCACAATGCCAAACGATATGTTTGGCGTAAAGGCAACACAGCTCATCACCCTGAACACCCCATCCCCACTGTTAAACGTGGTGGTGGCAGCATCATGATTTGGACCTGCTTTTCTTCAGCAGGGACAGGGAAGATGGTTAAAATTGGTGGGAAGATGGATGGAGCCAAATATAGGACCTTGATGAAAACCTGTTGGAGTCTGCAAAAGACCGGAGACTGGGACGGAGATTTGTCTTCCTACAAGACAATGATCCCAAACATAAAGGAAAATCTACAATGGAATGGTTCACAAATAAACATATCCAGGTGTTAGAATGGCCAAGTCAAAGTCCAGACCTCAATCCAATCGAGAATCTGTGGAAAGAGCTGAAAACTGCTGTTCACAAACGATCTCCATCAAACCTCACTGAGTCTCTCTATGTACAAAACTGATAGAGACATAACCCAAGCGACTTGCAGCTGTAATTGCAGAAAAGATGGCTCAACAAAGTATTAAGTTAAGGGGGACGAATAATGTTGCACGCCCCTCTTTTCAGTTTTTGAATTTCCACAAAAATTTAAAATAACCAATACATTTCGTTCATCTTCACAATTATTGTATTCCACTTGTTGTTGATTCTTCGCCAAAAATTTACATTTGGTATCTTTGTTTGAAGCATGGTATGTGGAAAAAGGTTGAAAAGTTCCAAGGGGCCGAATACTTTCGCAAGGCACTGTTATATAACACCAGTGTATACAGAGGAGGGCGCCAGTGTACAGCGGGTGACATGTACGGTGATGGGCACCAGTTTCTCTTACATTGTACTCAGATTTGTTAACTTTGACTGTCTGTATCTGGTAATATCTGTGCACTGGGTGCTGCTATAACAGGTGGGGTCAGTCCTTACTGCCAGGATACAGTTAGATGCACCAGTTGCAGAGATGGACTCTTCAGGGAATGGGATCTTTTCTGCTGGAAGATACAGACATGAATCTTTTGTGCCTTGTGCTCAGTGCAGACTTGCTCAGTATTTTGTATGAGTATTTTTAGGCCAAGACCATGAGAAATACCTAAACACAGGCTAAGAGTAATTAATTTTCTTACACTGTAAACTAATGAATGTGTAAAAGTGGCATAAGGCCATTCAGACCGGTGATACAGGCTCATAGACACTTGCATGGGCATTATTCATCCGGGACTCAGATCAACGACAGGTCACTCAATGTAACTCTAAGTCAATCACACTTCTCTGACATCAACCTGTCCAGTTATGAAGCAACACTGATTGTGAATCAATTTCTCCTGCAGTTGTGAAAATGAAACAGCCAACAGGAGGAGTGGTTCATCATAGGGTGACCACAGACCATTTCTCTGTTCTCATCTATTTTTGGCTGTTTTGGTCACTTTTGAATTATGTCATTGCTCTCTTTTGAGCATCGTTCCAAATCCAGAACTCCATGGGATATTACCGTATATATACTCGTGTATAAGCCGACCCGAGTACAAGCCGAGACCCCTAATTTTGCCACAAAAAACTGGGAAAACTTAATGACTCGAGTATAAGCCTAGGGTGGAATATGCAGCAGGGTATATATATTAGATTCCTTGATAAGGCGTTGATCCAGGGAACTAGTCTGATTGCCGTATGTGGGGTCGGGAAGGAATTTTTTTCCCCATGGTGGAGCTTACTCTTACCACATGGGTTTTTTTTGCCTTCCCCTGGATCAACATGTTAAGGCATGTTAGGTTAGGCTATGGGTTGAACTAGATGGACTTAAAGTCTTCCTTCAACCTTAATAACTATGTAACTATGTAGCTACTGGTAGATTTCAAAAATAAAAATAGATACCAATAAAAGTAAAATTAATTGAGACATCAGTAGGTTACGTGTTTTTGAATATCCATATTGAATCAGGAGCCCCATATAATGCTCCATAAAGTTTGATGGGCCCCATAAGATGCTCCATATTAAAATATGCCCCATATAAAGCTGCACAAATGTTGATTATGGCCCCATAAGATGCTCCATACAGACATTTGCCCCATATAATGCTCCGCAAATGCTGATTATGGCCCCATAAGATGCTCCATACAGACATTTGCCCCATATGCTGTTGCTGCGATTAAAAAAGACACTCACCTCTCAGGCCCCCGGCACTTGCTTTATTCACCTGCGCCGCGTTCCACCGCTGATCGCCGCTGTGTCTTCCCTGTCCTCTGCACTGACTTTTCAGGTAGAGGTTGGCGCGCACACTAATCACGTCACTGCAGAGGACGGGGAAGACGCAGCGGTGGAACAGGGAGAAGGTGAATATCGTGCACTGCGTTATACTCACCTGCTCCTGGCGCGGTGTCCCTGGTTCTCCGGCAGCTTCTTCCTGTATTGAGTGGTCACATGGTACCGCTCATTACAGTAATGAATATGCGGCTCCACCCCTATGGGAGTGGAGTTGGGTCCATATTCATTACTGTAATGAGTGGTACCATGTGACCGCTCACTACAGGAAGAAGTGCCGGGGACACCGCGCCAGGAGCAGGTGAGTATTACACAGCTGCCGCTCCCCCTCCCCTGCCGACCCCTGGGTATGACTCGAGTATAAGCCGAGAGGGGCAATTTTAGCCTAAAAAAATGGGCTGAAATTCTCGGCTTATACTCGAGTATATACGGTAATTTTGATTCATATTGAACATTTTTTTTTTTTTTTTTGTTCTCCATGCATTCCAAAATGTAATGAATAAAGATTTGCAACTGGAATATTTAATTAAGTGTTAACTAGGATGTGATATTTTAGTGTTCCCTTTAAATTTTTTGGAGCAGTGTATAATATATATTATTATGTTATACACTGCTCAAAAAATACTTTTTTTTTTGGTCTTTTTTTTTTAGAATAGTGGAAAAATATACAATATATATAGCCATTATTGCTCCCACAAATTGTATAATAGATTATCTCAGACTACTGTACAAAATCAAAAGATTACTATGTCAAACCATACTATTAAAAAAAACAAACAAACGGACGGCACTAGTGTCATCTCATGTTGTCTCCTTTTTATCTGGTTTCTTACACAGCAGTTTGCAGAGAGAGCCAAAATTCGGCAAACAGTTTTTGTTGTAACACTGTTAAAATGCCACAAAACAATGAATGTCTTTGTACTGTGTTGTTCATTAGATAGTAAAATATAAAAATGTTGTCCTCAGTGGTTGGTACCATCTTTTCAGTTAGCCATTAAAAGGAAGCAAATTGCAAGCTTTCAAGGCTACTCTGGTCACTTCATCAGGCAGAGAATAACACAAAATCTGAAGTGACATTTATGCACAAGAGAACATTGGAATAACAGTAACATCACTTGTCTTACATTAATTACAATGTACAGACTCCCTGCAGATGTGGTCCTTGGTAGGATGTGATCCCAGGAGCCCAGCACTGTAGAGTAGCAGTGCTAACCACTGAGCCACCTTGATGCCCATCTCTCACCACTTGCTGCAGATGTGAAAAATACTGTAAAAACTGGATGACTCTGGCTTATGACTGCAATCACGCAGGTTTTCCAGAAACTGCTGAACACGAGTCGGTAAACTCGCCATCAGGGGCTTATCTACAGCATTCTGTAATTAGATAAGCCCCCGATGTAACCTGAAAGATAAGGAGAAACAAGTTAGATTAGGCTACTTTCACACTAGCGTCGTGCACTGCACGTCGCAATGCAATGTGCCGACGCAAAGACGCTAGCGTTGAAAGCGCCGCACAACGGGGGCAGCGGATGCAGTTTTTCAACACATCCGCTGCCCCATTGTAAGGTCCGGGGCGGAGTTCCGGCCGCGCATGCGCGGTCGGAAAAGGCGGTCACGTCGCACAAAAAAACGATACATGTAGCCTTTTTTTGTGCTGACGGTCCGCCAAAGCACGACGCATCCGTCGCATGACGGATGCGACGTGTGGCAATGCGTCGCTAATGCAAGTCAATGGAGAAAAAAACGCATCCTGCAAGCACTTTTGCTGGATGCGTTTTTTCGCCAAAACGACGCATTGCGACGGAGGCCAAACGACGTTAGTGTGAAAGTAGCCTTATACTCACCCAGGGTTGATCCAGTCTGGTCCTGTTCGGGTCCGATGGGCGTCCCGTGTCCGGCACCTCCCATCTTCATGCGATGACATCGTCTTCCTTGCTTCTGTGGCGGCTCCTGCGCAGGTGAACTAATTTGCCCTGTTAAGAGCAGAGTAAATAACTGCAGTGCTCAGGCGTTGGGCCTCTCTGACCTTTCCCGGCGCTTGCGCACTGCAGTACTTTGCTCTGCTCTCAACAGAGCAAATCAATATGCAGGAGCCGCGACAGAAGCAAGAAAGAGGATATCATCGCATGAAGATGGGAAGCGCCGGACCTGCAACGCCCATCGGACCGAGGCAGGACTGCACCTGGGTGAGTATAATCAAACTTGTTTTTCTTCTCTTTTAGATTACATGGGGGGGGGGGGGGTATCTATAAGGGGATAAGCCCTCTGATGGCGGTGACCGCAGTTTATAGCGGCAAAATGAGGTGGCAGATTCCCTTCAATGGCCATCTGAGACCCTCTGCTCCCCTGGTTACCGTACAGTGGTGTTGGTGATTGTGTTACACGGATGTTGACATGATTGAGCTGATATCAGCACTCTGGAGAAATGAGCTAATTGCACTTGGTTCCGCCTTTCTCATTTTTATGCCCTATGTGACTCTCCTGCTGGGGTTTATGATGCCAGAGTCCCCTGGTGAGATTAACTGTGCTAACCAGCCTGATACAGATGATGGTGGGGCTTGTCATTTGTTGTCTAGCACAATTTGAGGTTGGCATTGCCTTCTGCTCCCGGTGGATGACCCTCTTGATATTTTCTATATGCCAGAAGGTGGGGATGTCCAATGTTCCTGCTGCGGCCTGCTGATAACTGCAGGCAATTACATCCCTACATCAGTGTAATTACATGGTGATCGCTATCTCTGTGTTTTAATCCATTTCTGCTGTTAACTGTTTCGCATCCAGTTCCCATATCTGAATACATTTGCCTTTATCAGGCGTTGCCGCTCATATTAACGATTTAGGGTAAGTTCACACAGGGTGTTTTTGTTGCTTTTTTTTTTTTTCTGCAGCAAAAACCTGATCTTCTTGGCAGGAAAGAAGCTGCATCAAAAAACGCTGGTTTAGGCCGGTTTCACACGTCAGTGGCTCCGGTACGTGAGGTGACAGTTTCCTCACGTAACGGAGACACTGACACACGTAGACCCATAAAAATCAATGCATCTGTGCAGATGTCATTGATTTTTTGCGGACCGTGTGTCCGTGTGCCAAACACGGAGACATGTCAGTGTTCGTGGGAGCGCACGTATTACACGGACCCATTAAAGTCAATGGGTCCGTGTAAAACACGGACCACACACGGACCTTCTCCGTTTGCAGTCCGTGTGGCGTGCAGGAGACAGCGCTACAGTAAGCGCTGTCCCCCCCACTGGTGCTGAATCCGCGATTCATATGTTCCCTGCAGCAGCGTTTGCTGCAGAGAAAATATGAATAATAGTGTTTAAAATAAAGATCTATGTGTCCGACCCTGTGCGCCCCCCCGCTGTTCTGAAAATACTCACCCGCCTCCCTCGCAGTGTTCTGTGCTGGCCGCCCCTTCTACTGTATGCGGTCACGTGGGGCCGCCGATTAGAGTCATGAATAGGTGGCTCCACCTCCCATAGGGGTGGAGCCGCCTATTCATGACTGTAAATGAGCGGCCCCACGTGACCGCATACAGGAGAAGGTGCGGCCAGGACAGGAAGCAGCGACAGCCAACGAGGGAGCGGGTGAGTATTTTCAGAACAGCGGGGGGGCGCACAGGGGGTGGTGGGGCGGCGGACACATAGATCTTTATTTTAAACACTATTATTCATATTTTCTCTGCAGCAAACGCTGCTGCAGGGAACATATGAATTGCGGATTCAGCACCAGATGCTGGTAGTATGTGTGGTACCCAGCACGGTGCGTGTGGTACCCAGTGGGCACACAGGCGGCACACGTGTGCCACACTGATGTTCACCAGAAACGCAGGGGCACACGGACATGGATAATTCCGGTACCGATTGTTTCCGGTACCGGAATTATCTGGACGTGTGGGACAGCCCTTAGGTGTGTATTTGGTGTGTGTTTTTTTTTTTTTTTTGTCCATGCTAATGTCCTTGCATTTTCAGTAGCAAAAACACAGCAAATAATGATACCTGCGTTTTTGTTGCGTTTTTTCAACACCCATTTAAGTCAATGGGTGAAAAAACGCAGCAAAAACGCTGAAAGTAACATGCTCTATGTCCAAAAAACGCAGCAAAGCACAAAATACTGATCAAACAAAAAAAAACAGTGTGTGTACATGAGATTTCTGAAGTCTCACAGGCTTTGCTGGTACTGTAAAAAGCAGCTGAAAATTAGCATTAAAAAACGCGGCAAAAACGCCCTGTGTGAACTTACCCTTATTGTTCACTTTCAGTAATCCAATAATCTGGATGATCACCATTTCAGGGCTGACACGTCTGGAGTAATAACCATTTTGTACTGGTTCTATTGCCCACTTTCTCCATGTAGATATAGAAGTGCATCTGCTAATATTGCCATCCAGGGGTCTTTGGGCACCTTAAATTTCCCCCACATTCCCGTAGTGACAGGCAAACACAGACAGAAGAAAATCTCCGCTGTGTGTTTATCCCTCTAGAAGGAACGCCATTGCTGCACCTTATTGACACGTTGCATTTCTGCATTACATGAGAAAGGAAGAGACTTGAGGATATACTGAAAGGAAATTTTTGTGCACAGTGGTATATACCGTATATCTGTCAGTCTTGGGAACCATTGATTTCATTCTTTGAAGAGCCCCAGGCCTGGCGGGTATCTGTAAGGTAATCATTACCTCATCACACTAAATGCCTGTACCTGACCTGCTACCTGTGTTCAGGTGACAGGTCTACTCAGGTATGTAGGAGGATTTTATTATGCACAGATAAGATCTGCAGGAGGTGCAGCGTTGGCACCCTGACTCGGAAGGTGCATTCACTAACCTTAGAACAGCTGTCCTATATGAAACCATCCAACCTGTGACCCCCACTAATGAGGTCATGTGGGGAGGGAGAAGCGAAAATCCATTGCCAAGTCATGAGAACAACCTTTAGGCTGCACTCACCTGCATCAGTCATGGTTTGGCTCTGTTTCCCTGCACAATCCTTGAATCTTGCATGCATCTTGCCATTCTTCATGGCTGAGTGGTCTGTTTAGCTGATTGTGCATGAAATAATGAAGAGCTCTCTGCTGCAGTTTAAATGGACTCTGTCCGTATAGAATGACTGTCCAAACTAAGTCCCCCCGCTCATTGTACCCTTGGCGAGGCCAGTCCTTTATATACACCTTCCCGCTTGCTTGTTTTCTCTCAATTCCCCCCCATCATCATAAAGCCAGAAAAGGGAAGAGATGGATGGAAAAGCTGCAAGGGGGAAGGTGTATTTAAATGAGTGCCTATGCCACGGAGCACCAAGCGCCTGTACTTGGTTTGAACAGTCTTTCTGTGCTGACACTGTCCCTTTAAAGCTCCAGCATGTACTGCTTGTGAGCACAGCCTATACACTAGGATTACACTGCATCACTAATGATCAGTCAAGCCACAGGTCCAAAACCTTTCCTTCAACTATTTTAGAGCTTCAATTTGTCTGTAAGATCACAGGTCGCATGACATTCACTTGTTCCATGTGGCAATACCCATCAGTATTGGTATAAGTATCACCATGACTCTTTTGATAATCATCAGATGCAATTTCGCAGTGTAACACTTCAGTATCTGTACTGATATGCAAATGAGGCTTTAGGACCATGGTAGATCTGAAGCCTATGCCACTCCAGCTCTACTCCCCGCCGCCTCCTGCAATATTTATTAGTATTTGGGCACCATCACATTACACCTATCGGGGATTTCTACAAGATTTTGGATGTCAGTGGTAATTTTTGTACTCATTCTGCCAAAAGAGCATTTGTGAGGTCAGACACAGATGTTGGATTTCTGGCCCCAGCTCACAGTCTCTGTTCTAATTCATCCCAAATGTGTTCAATGCCTGGGATCTGAGTCAGTACAGTGAATGGATCTGCTGTATTCCTCTTTACACCCAGTTCACATCCGGCCACTCTTGGAGCTGGTAGCTTCCGATCGGGGATAATACCAGGTGTCAGACTCACAGATCTGACGTTTATGACCTATAAGAGATTAAATCCAGTTCACTATGGATGGCATCTTGGGTATGTTTGGCGCTTGGAGATGATTTGTCAAGGCGTTTTCTATTTTGTGGTATTTATGACCTATGCCGAGGATAGGTGATCGATATGTTAAGGCTGAAAACCATTTTAAGTTTCTAATGGGTGTTACATATATATATTTTTTTCTGTTATCTGCTTGTTTAATGTCCTCTTCAAGGGAGGAGACACCATAAATGACCTAGGACACTTCAGTGAAGATTGTACACCCATCAAACACAACAATTAATTAGCATCTGACAGATTAGACAATTTTTCAGGCCGAGCTGCTTGGATAATTGCAACAAACTTGGGGATGATTGCATTTATTCCCCCAAAATGCTTTGTGATGTGTATCGGTATGTAATCTGACAGTTTCCTTTAGTGGGTTACTACGGAAAGTCCCAGAGTCTCCAAATCCACGTGTGTATTACCGGAAATATGAGCGGGGAAGAGAGCAGTTGTCAAAAGATATAATTCACCATATCTGAGGGTAGGACTGTAATTGAGGGTCATGACAACTCTCCTATCGCCCAGAATCACACGGGAAAATGGCAAAAATGTCCAGTGCATCCCCACCCAATGTGATTGTGATCCCAAATATTCCCTATTATTTTCCCTGTGAGAAGTGGCTGCTGATGTTTTGTAAGGACAGGCTGGGAATGTGATAGGTGACCTTCATTTGTTCTATGATCCCATATGGCTTCATTCATCTATTCATGAATTGGCGGGGACTCAGCAGATTGTCTTTCTGCACCATGTGTATTTAAGGACAGACTTTTGCATTACCCTTTAACCCTAACTGCTCTTGGTAAATATGCAAACCTCCCCCTGAGTGATTACACATGTACGATTTGTAGAAAAGCTCTTTTTTATTTTTAAGCCTGAGCCTTTAATGGTCGCGATTCTGTCAATGAATTGCAAGGGCTGTTATCTGCCAATGCTGCCGCACCAAAATACGGGTGAAGCTAAAAGGGAGCTAAGAATGGGATTAATACACTTTACCATAAAACGTGCTTAAATTCTGTAACACGCTCATGCTTTGACCATAATGTGTTCTGGAGTGTGCTTGTTAGGTCACTTGTCCATCTGCCGGGTCTGCAAGCACTGTGCATTATACAGGCAGCTTCATTGGTGTATGCCACTGTCTATAAATCACCTTTTGCTGAATCTATATGATTTATAAATGATATTTTATGAGTCAAATACTGTCTTCAGGGTTGCTCTATTTAGCAACTTGACCTCTTCCTTTAATGCTGGGTTTTCATGTGACATTTGACTGGTAGTAGTAGCAGGCCATCTGGGTGAGAAACGCACCAAGTAAAGGTGAAGCACATGAGTTTTATGTTCTTCTTTTAGACTTGCGGGCATTTTTTTTCTTGCATGGCACATTACTGCTCCGCCAGCGCACTGGAAAACCAAGCCTAAGGCCCAGGTTAGGTGACCATGTTTTCAGTCTATGTGCGCAACAGCTTAAAGGCCAATGTTGATCAATGTGCAAGTACAAATGATTTTCTAAGCTCAGTCTTGAACAAAAATAACTTAGACATTGCTTGTTTTATAGCTAGCACCAATGTGAACCAGCACACAGAGCCACAGACAAGACTGGGCTGAAAATGCCTATCGTATGGGCACATTTTTGCCTGTATTAAGACCTCAGGACTTGGCCCTACAGGTGTGATGTCCACAATTAAAAACATTACAACTATGATTCTGTTAGTTCGGGTCATTGGACTCGTAGTCCCCCCAAAAAAATAAAGTTCCAAAAACGCCATTAAAGTGCTGAAAGGCTCTAACTATTCATTTATATTATGAAATTATTTTGTCACTCACATCTTCAGTGTTGTGATTGTTGTATTTTTTTGTATTCAGGTTTCCAAATATACCGTAATTTCTTTTGAAGCAGCTCCTGATGGAAAACATTGCAAAATAGGCACTGTGATCAAAACGCTACAAAAAAAAAAAGCTTCAGGAAAAACTTTCAAAACAGTTCACAAGGTCTTCAAAACTGGTTCAGGAAGTGAAAAATTCCCCAAAGAAGGAATGTTTCCCGGAGCGGCTTCCACTAGATCGCCTGAACTTTTTCACTTCCACAACAGAAACTCTATATGCTGCCCACCATGTCTTCTATTGATGTCCCACCTGAAGTGTGACGTCGTTGCTAGCTGGGCCAAAGGAGAGGAGACCATGACAAGGCACTGCTGCAGCACTTCAGACATAGCTATTAGGTCATGTTCAGTATTTGTAAGCCAAAATCAGGAGTGGGTGATAAATACGGTGGTGACGTGTTTCTATTATACTTTCCTCTGAGTGGTGGGAAAAATGCTATCAAGCAGTATCTCCTCCTATCTGGACACTGTATCCATTTTCTTCACAAGGCACTTTACCAAAGGGACCACTATGACCCCCATGAGCTAAGTGTCATGATTAGTGTTGAGCGATACCGTCCGATACTTGAAAGTATCGGTATCGGAAAGTATCGGCCGATACCGGCAAAGTATCGGATCTAATCCGATGCCGATACCCGATACCAATACAAGTCAATGGGACTCAAGTATCGGACGGTATCCTGATGGTTCCCAGGGTCTGAAGGAGAGGAAACTCTCCTTCAGGCCCTGGGATCCATATTAATGTGTAAAATAAAGAATTAAAACGGAAGGAAGTAAAAGCGCGCATTTTAAGCAAACAACGCTGCCGGTTCCCTCGGTGAGGTCCAGGCTGCGTCGGAGAGGTGAGTATAGCAATATTTTTTATTTTAATTCTTTATTTTACACATTAATGTTGTTTCGATACCGATACCCGATACCACAAAAGTATCGGATCTCGGTATCAGAATTCCGATACCCGCAAGTATCGGCTGATACCCGATACTTGCGGTATCGGAATGCTCAACACTAGTCATGATCTGTCTATATGCAGTATATTAAGGGATTTATTCCTAATGAACGTAAGCAGTCTGTGTTCCTAATGAGCTTCTATTGAGGGGAAATGCATTGACCATGCAATGTACATTACGTGTCTGATTTTTGGCAACATACTACATATACTTTTTATGAGTTCCTGGTATCTAGTACTAATCTTTTTAATCAATTACATTGTCGTTAGTATGGGTTTAAATGGATTCTTTCCGCATTATGTTTAATGATTTAACAATTTTATGGCAATTTATTCATTTGGCTGCAACTACCTTGTGGTAATATTGCTGACCATGTTCTTATGCTGTTTGTCTGGGATCACTATCCATGGCAAACTAATACATTCTAATATAGTATGATTTTCCTGTGCGCTGGTTTTGGATATGGACCGTTTCTTAGAGATCTGGCCCTATGGCTCTTGTTAGGCTATGTTCACACGTTGCGTTTTTGCTGCATTTTTTAATGCAAATTTTAAGTTGCGTTTTTACAGTACCAGCAAATTCTGAGACTTAAGAAATCTCATGCACACACACTGGTTTATTTTCCTGACTGATTTGGAAAACTGCTGTTTTTGCAAACTGCAGTGTGTCACTTCTTGCAGTGTTTTTACACCCATGGAAAAGAGAGTGATGCACCAAAAAACACAGGTATCAGATTTTGCTGCTTTTTAATGCAAAAACCTAAGGAAGTTAAATTGTGCTCTTTTTTGGGGGCCACTAAACTTTATCAACCTGCACAAGAGACAACAATAATGCAGCAAAAACTCAGCAAAATCTGCTTTTTGTAAGCAGCTTCTTTTCTGCCCAGAGAGCAGGTTTTTGCCTGTGGTGTTAAACCCAGCAAAAACGCAACGTGTGAACATAGCCTTACTACAGTTTAGAACGCCCTGAGGCAGAAACCGTGTATTAACCGTATTTAGGACCGTGTAATCTACACTGTTGATTGAAGTTTGGTACAAGTGATTTATCTAGACTACTGAGCAGTAGATTCTTTTTACCTATCCTCTCCATAGGGCAGCACAGGGACTACCATTGCTAGCCAAGTGGAGCGGGGGCGCCAAGAGGGTGCCAACCTCCACGGACAGGAAGGATCAAGAGTAGCTTGACCACCTGGTATATTTTTTTTTATTTTTCATTATCATTTCTTAAAGGATCAGGTTTTGGGTTGTGTTAATACTAGAATAAGATGGCCAATAAGAGGTTTTAATCAATACCAATAAAGTCATGTTTAGAGGTGTATATTCTATGAATTCATATACTTTTCCTCTGATTGTTTCACTCCTGGTTTTGGCTTACAAATACTAATATAAAAAGCTGAATGTGTGAACGTGGTTTTAAAGGGGAAATGTCACCAGGTTTGCCCCATATGAGATATGGCCACCACAGTGGCGGACACTGCCAGCTTTGGGCCCCTGTGCAAGAAATGTGTCTGGGCCCCCCTCCCTGCCCAGCATCATACCTCCCAAGTTTTTAAGAAGGGAAAGAGGGGGAAAAGTGCGGTGCGCAACGCGCGCCGCGGCAAATTTTAGGCCACGCCTCTGGCCACACCCATTCATAACTAGTCACACCCATATCCACATCCCAACCACATCCATTTAGCACTGCTGATCACACTGTTTTATAAAGAATAATTATAAACAAAAAAATATGGCCACAGTGCTCCATACTGTATATTGGCTGCACATGATGCTCCATACTGTATAATGACCGCACATGATGATTCATACTGTATATTGACCGCACATGATGCTCCATACTGTATAATGGCCACACATGATGCTCCATACTGTATAATGACCGCACATGATGCTCCATGCTGTATAATGACCGCACATGATGCTCCATACTGTATAATGACCGCACATGATGCTCCATACTGTATAATGACCGCACATGATGCCCCATACTGTATAATGGCCACACATGATGCTCCTTACTGTATAATGACCACACATGATGCTCCATACTGTATAATGACCGCACATGATGCTCCATAGTGTTTAAAAGTTTAAAATGGGGCCCCAAATGCTAGCATATTGCACATCATACAGAAGCATTTCGGTTGTATTTACCTGCGCTGATCTCAGGCCGCTAAACGAGTGTGATCGACAATACTGAAGTCATGGACGCTTGTTTCCCTGCCTCTTTCCACCATCTGAGAAAGAATGAAGGGGACAGAACAATCACTATTAGATCACTACAGATCACCATACAGCATCATGTTATCAGCAGCATATCTACAGTTTACACTGGTGATGTGCTGCTGAGAACAAGGATTTTTATTCCAGCATAAACAATCCAATCACCCAATGAATATGCAGCATTTTGCTTGTTTAGTATAATACACCCCATAGTCCTCCATATATTATACAGCACAGGCCACAGTAGTGTACAGCACAGGCCACAGTAGTGTACAGCACAGGCCACAGTAGTGTACAGCACAGGCCACAGTAGTGTACAGCACAGGCCACAGTAGTGTACAGCACAGGCCACAGTAGTGTACAGCACAGGCCACAGTAGTGTACAGCACAGGCCACAGTAGTGTACAGCACAGGCCACAGTAGTGTACAGCACAGGCCACAGTAGTGTACAGCACAGGCCACAGTAGTGTACAGCACAGGCCACAGTAGTGTACAGCACAGGCCACAGTAGTGTACAGCACTGCCTACACAGTAGTATAAAGCAGAGCCCACAGTAGTATAAAGCAGAGCCCACAGTAACAGCACAGGGCTCAGTAGTATACAGCACTGCCCACAGTAGTATAAAGCAGAGCCCACAGTAGTATAAAGCAGAGCCCACAGTAGTATAAAGCAGAGCCCACAGTAACAGCACAGGGCTCAGTAGTATACAGCAGAACCCACAATAGTATACAGCATGCTCATTCCCCCTTCCCTCCCCTCTCCTCCCCTCCTGAGAATGGCCCCACAGTCCAGTAAAAAAAACAAAACACAAGCTCCTCACCTCTCCTCGAGCCCGCGCTGCTTCCTTCCTGCTCCTGTGTCAGTGGCTGCCGCTGCTCTGCCTGGGACACAGTGAGTGCGCGCGCACCCGCTGTGTCAGAGGCAGAGCGGGGAATGATGGGAGAGGGGGCGTCGTCAGGTGACGCTCTCTCCTCCATCATTGCATTGAACTGTACCGGCAGACGCCGGTATAGTTCAATGCGGCGGGGGAGTCGGCGCTGGCGGCAGGCGGGCCCCCCTGCCTCATAGGGGCCCCATAGCGGCTGCGTGACTTGCCGCTAGCTGGGGGCCCCTGGGGGAGTGGGGGCCCCAGGCAGCTGCCAGGTCTGCCTTCCCCTAACGCCGGCCCTGCCTGCAAGGGCCCCCCTCCACCTCCGGGCCCCGGTGCGGCTGCACCGGTTGAACCGGCGGTAGGTCCGCCCCTGGGCCACCACCTTTCAGCTGTCATATACATAATACTAATATGCTGTGTATATGTCCCCAATCCGGCCTGCAACAAAAGAAAAATCCCTTTTATTTTACTAACCTGAGGGAGTGGTCGGGTCCGAGAGGTGTCTCTTATCCTGGTCGGGCACCTGCTTCTGTGCTTCATGTGGACGAAGAGTGCTCCTGCACAGACGTATGTTTCCAGTTATTTATATATTTTATTTTCCTTACAAGGGGGCAGTGTGCACAGTATTCTCTGGGTGCTTGTCTTTAGACTGCTCTGAATAATTACCCTCTGAGCACTTCACACTTGGTAAAGACTGTTAAAACTAACACTTATTAGCCCATGTCTCTAAAACCGTATGGTGGAAATAAAAAAAAAAACAACAAAATTGAATACTTTGGAGCAGCGGGAATAAAATAAAAGCGTTAACTGTCCATTCTTCACTTGGTGACAGATCCTCTTTAATAACCACAACTTTGATGACAAGTTTCCTTTAAAACTTTTTCCCCCCAATGCATCAGCTGTCTGAAACATCAGTCACCCGTTAACACAAGGGGAATGTAGCAGCTCTTTGGTTTCTGCCCTGTTAGGTATTCAGTTGCATTGCCCCTACATTAGACCATTGATGTAGTGATGACGCTCGGCCCAACCGTACTACAGGCATTTTTTGCAGTGTTACTTCAGCGCGTCTGCCAAACCTTCTGCTTACCTCTGGTGATGGTGCTGGAGGTTATAGGTGCATTCAATAACACCTACTGACTGCGTAATTAGTCAGTGTTCAGTATTAAATATACCGCTGACCGTGCTTTCATTCTGTAATGGATACCTGTTAATTAGTCTTGGCAGTGGCGAATGTCAAATCATTTATACTAATGAAATTTTGAGCAAGGGTAAAGGGCAACCTGACTCGGTCGCTGTCAGCAAATTGTTTAACGTACTTCCTCCTGTCAACCAAAGAACCCGCTCGTCTTCTGGAGTGTAAGAGATATGTTATCATGGTCAGTATTATGGCCATTATTATAGGGATGGTACAGATTGCTTTGTGGGATCCTCCAGCGATGGCTATAGTCCCTTCTAGTTTTGTCTGGGTCAAAGATCAGTTCCACCTGCTATAAAGGTGACGTTTGGATGGAGTTCTTTATTGAGGACTGACCAAGTTTGCATACAGCCTCTAGACATGGGATTTTTTTTTTTTAACTGTTCAGTGGTATTCTCAGTCTGTTTTGACTGGAACACATGCGTCCAATTACAAATTGTGACGCCAGCCTCCCCTTCTCCGATAAATTGCCAAATTTATTTATTTTCTTCTGAAATTGCATTGTAATGCAGTGTGAGAGCAGAGTCCCACACTTTTGTTCTCACTCGTTCGTTCGTTCGTTCATTCATTCAGCTTATTAACTGGACTAATGTGTGTTTTTTTTTTGTTTTTTTTTTATTTCTGGGATTTTAGCAATTTCTGGGAGGGAAACCTAGTTCTGATCAATGCAGTGAGTACTAGATACCGTCATCTGTTTTTTTTTTCTCGGTCTCCCATGACAGCACTACGGAGAGAGGGGATCCGCCCTTCAGGGACAGGAAACCTACAGATAAAAGGGCGGTACCTCTCCCTCGCATCAGTTGGTTTCCTGTCCCTGACAGGGAACCTCTCTTCGGACGGTACCTGCATGAAGACCGATGGACCAGGACCGGGCGGTCGAGTTCCGGCAGCGAGGAGGCTCCTGCCGCGGCTTGTCCGGCTCCCGAAGCCGCCACCGCTGGGACTGAGGGGTCCTTCAGGGTGAGCGAGGGGAGAACGCCGCCGAATCAAATGAGGAGGGGCGCTGGATCACCGGAGCTCCTGCGCCGATAAGCGCACACTCCGGGTGCACAAAGATGGCCGCCGCTCCGGAAATGCGGCAGGACTTCCGGGTCATCGCGCGCGCATGCGCAGTAATATCTTCTCCCTGGGAGCACGCAGGAACCGGAAGTGCGGCAGACGCCGGGGGTTTGGCGCCGGTTACAAAAAGGGAGATAGCGCACAATCTCCCTGTAACCATGGAGGACAGCGATCCACAGGAGCTGCAGCCAGGACAGCAGCACCACACAAAGAGCACCAGGAGTGGATCTAGCAGCCGTTCCACACGGCGTAGCAGATCAGCTGCGAAGACTGATACTCCGTCTCAAGCACCTTCCTTAAGCCCGCCCCCTCCAGAACCGGTACCTGCCTCCACATCCGAGTGGTGAGTGATCTTCGTGAATGTACATTTTTTATAATGGGGCTCCCTCTTCTCCCTTACTAGGGTAAGAAGAGCCGGGACAAAAAGAAAAATAGGGTCTGCCCTACCTGCGACAAAGCTTTACCAGTAACCTGGGAGAAAAAGCTTTGCAAGTCATGCATCCAGTATTTACTATGTGAGGAGACCCCCGACTTCGCTTCTGAGCTTAAAAATGTAATCAAGACTGAGGTTCAGAATGCCCTTCTATCCTCCAAAAAAGAGGTGAAGAGGGTGAAGGAGTCGGTACATTCCCACTCGGCCAGATCATCATCCGCAAATGCTGATTCGGACGATTCAAAATCCCCCCTATCCTCTTCTGAGGAAGAGTCTGGCCGACATTGCTTCCCACTAGAAGACGTGGATTCCTTAGTGAGAGCAGTTAGGGCTACTATGGGGGTGGAGGAACCCAAACCCGACAAAACGGCCCAAGATGTGATGTTTGGAGGTCTGGGACAAAAAAAGAGAAAAACCTTTCCCCTAAATCCTAATGTCCAAACATTAATTAAAAAAGAATGGGAGAAACCGGATAGAAGAAATTCCTCGGTACCCTCCCTTAAAAGAAAATATCCCTTCGAGGATGAGGCTTCCTCTTTCTGGGATAAGGCACCAAAACTAGATGTTGCGGTAGCCAAAGCCACGAAAAAATTTGCGCTGCCATTCGAGGACATGGGTACCCTCAAAGACCCGTTAGATAAAAAAGCGGATACTTTCCTCAAGGGAGCATGGGAATCAGCTGGGGGTAGCCTGAGACCTACAGTTGCAGCTACTTGCACCTCCAGATCCCTTATGGTGTGGATTGACCAGCTTGAAAGTCAGATTAAAGACGGATTACCCAGAAAACAATTGCTGGATTCATTCCCTGCAATGAGAGCAGCAGCAGCGTTCTTGGCGGACTCCTCGGCGGACTCTGTACGCCTAACATCTAAGGCCGCTGCTCTTTCCAACGCTGCCAGAAGAACCTTGTGGCTAAAGAGCTGGCCGGGAGATCTACAAACAAAATTAAAATTATGTTCTATCCCATGTGAGGGAAATTTTTTATTCGGAGAAACCCTGGATGACATCCTCCAAAAGGCGGGAGATAAGAAGAAGGGGTTTCCAAATTTGGGTCCGACTCCATTTAAACAGTCTTTTCGGAGCCGCAGATTTTTTCGCCGTAGACCCCCCAGAGAGCAGAATAAGTGGGAAGAAGGAAGGAGAAGAGATAGGGGTTACCTCTTTGGCAACACCTCCCGTGATAAAAAGTTCTCCAAATGACATTTACCCTCCGGTGGGAGGAAGGCTGACATCATTCCTTCCCGCCTGGGAAAAAATTTCCAACAACATCTGGATCTTAAAAATTATACGGTATGGTCTAAAAATAGATTTTGTCTCTTTCCCTCCCCGGAATTATGTAACAACAAAAACAAGATCTTCGGCTGCAGAACAAACTGCATTAGAGGAGGAAATTATGTCCCTACTTCAAAAATCAGTGATTCGGGAAATATCTCCTCAGGAGATAGGGGAAGGTTTTTTCTCCCCTCTATTTTTAGTACCAAAGCCCGACGGGTCCTTTCGGACGATCATAAATCTAAAAAACCTAAACAGATACGTCTTAAATTACAAATTCAAAATGGAGACAATAAGGTCCACTATAAAGATTCTCTTCCCGAACTGCTACATGGTCGTAATAGATCTAACCGACGCATACTACCATGTGCCCATCCACAATCAATCCCAAAAATTCCTCAGGATGGCAGTCTCCATAAAGGGTCAAATAAGGTTTTTTCAATACAAAGCTCTTCCGTTCGGGATTTCAATAGCCCCACGTATATTTACGAAAATAATAGCGGAAATGATGGCCCACGTGAGGGAACAAGATATATTAATAATCCCTTACCTGGACGACTTTCTTATCGCAAGCAACTCAGCACAAAGTTGCAGGGAAAAGAGAGACCAAGTGATGAACATCCTGACTGACTTGGGATGGCTTATAAATGTAAAAAAATCGAAATTGGAACCCTGTCAAGTACAAGAGTTCCTAGGACTGACATTAGACTCTCGGGTCCAAGAATGCCGGCTTCCGGGTCCCAAAAAGGACAACATATTATCCATGATAGCGCGAACATTACACAATCCCTCAATGACTCTAAGGAGAGCAATGTCGCTTCTGGGCTCTCTGTCCTCATGCCTACCAGCGATACCCTTCGCACAATTTCACACGAGAGCTTCAGTGGCACATCCTGGAATGGCAATTGTTACTAAAAAACAAATTGGAAAGCCGGCTCATCCTAGATTCATCAGTTATTCGTTCCCTTCTTTGGTGGGGAAAAGACCAAAACCTGTCAAAGGGAGTCCCTTGGGTACCAAATATCTCTCGGATAATAACAACCGATGCGAGCCCCAGAGGGTGGGGGGCCCACCTGGGGGACAAAGTAGCCCAGGGAAATTGGTCAGATCAAAAACTATTAGCATCCTCAAACCAAAAAGAACTTTGGGCGGTATATCATGCCCTTCTATTTTTTCTAGCCGATATTCAGGGACACCATGTCCGAATTCTTTCAGACAACAGAGTGACTGTAGCCTATATAAACCACCAGGGGGGAACAAGGTCTCGTTCTCTAATGAGTTCTTCAGCCAAAATTATCAAACTGGCGGAAGAAAACTTACTATCCCTCTCGGCACTACACATCCAGGGTTCAAACAACGAAAGGGCAGATTACCTGAGCCGGACTCAGTTGAAACAAGGCGAGTGGTCCCTAAACCAATCCATCTACAATCAGATCACAAAAATGTGGGGGACACCAACAATAGACCTGTTTGCCAATTGCAAAAACAAAAAAGTAGGCAAATTTTGTTCTCTAAGCCCAGAAGGGAATCCCCAGGCTCTGGATGCTTTTCTGATTCCATGGACACACAAACTGGCATACGCTTTTCCGCCAACCATTCTGATTCCGGCAGTCATTCGGAAAGTCAGAGAGGACAAAACAAAAATGATCCTTATTGCCCCATTCTGGCCAAAAAGGGCATGGTTTTCCTGGCTAAGGATGCTATCGATATCAGACCCGTGGGTTCTACCGGATATGCCAGACCTTCTACATCAAGGTCCAATCTTCCACCCACAGAAGTCGAACCTCCATTTGACAGCCTGGTTTTTGAACGGGGACTATTAAGAGAAAGGGGTTTCTCGGATAACTTAGTGGCTACGCTGTTAAAAAGTAGAAAACCCATCACTACTAAAATATATGGGAAAACATGGAGGAAATTCCTATCTGTCTCCAAGGTAAAGATCCAGGACGGGCCTTCAATCCCTAAAATCCTTGAGTTCCTACAAAAAGGTCTGGAGCAGGGGTTGGCAGTCAGTACTCTTAAGGTGCAAATAGCAGCTTTAGGAGCTCTATATAACCAAAACATTGCAGCTAACCCTTGGATAATAAGATTTATCAAGGCGGTCACAAGGTCAAAACCCTTAGTTATCCAAAAAATACCCTCATGGGACCTAAATTTAGTCCTTTCAGCATTAACGGGCCCTCCATTTGAACCTATACAAACGATTCCCATAAAAACATTATCACTCAAAACTATTCTCTTAGTAGCATTAACATCTGCGCGCAGAATAAGCGACATTCAAGCCCTCTCCTCTAATCCACCTTTCACTAAAATCTTGGATGATAGAGTCACTCTTAGACCCGACCCAGCCTATTTGCCAAAAATGGCATCAAAATTTCATAGGTCACAAGAAGTATCCCTACCATCTTTCTGTCCAAACCCAAAAAACGAGAAAGAACTAAACTTCCATAATCTAGACGTTAAAAGATGCCTAGTCCAATACCTAGATTCCACCAGGGAGTATAGGAAGGAAGGCTCTCTGTTTGTTTGTTTCCAGGGTCCCAGAAAAGGATTCCGGGCATCCAAGGGAACCTTAGCCAGATGGATTAAGGAGGCAATAGCCTTGGCATATTCATCTTCAGGGAATACAATCCCGGATGGTATAAAAGCGCATTCCACAAGAGCAGTAGCTACCTCATGGGCTGAGAGGTCAGAGGTATCAATAGAGCAAATCTGTAAGGCGGCCACCTGGTCATCACCATCAACCTTTTTTAGGCACTATAGACTAAATCTAGCCTCTGTATCTGACTTAACCTTCGGACGAAGGGTCCTTGAGGCGGTGGTCCCTCCCTAAGCTTAATCTCTGCAATTCTCTCCGTAGTGCTGTCATGGGAGACCGAGAAAGTCATAGTTACTCACCGTTAACGGTGTTTCTCGGAGCCCATGACAGCACCTGCTTATTCCCTCCCATCACAAGTGCGGTGAGCACCTTTCTAAATATAATTTATTTAATTTATATGATATATATACTATAGGTTTAGGCACGGGGTTCCTCTTTTAAGAAATGTTATAATATAATGTTCTCTGTTGTAATTAACCTGGAGGTCCTCTGATGCTCTGTAAACCAACTGATGCGAGGGAGAGGTACCGCCCTTTTATCTGTAGGTTTCCTGTCCCTGAAGGGCGGATCCCCTCTCTCCGTAGTGCTGTCATGGGCTCCGAGAAACACCGTTAACGGTGAGTAACTATGACTTTTGGGCAGTCAGAGCTATAGTAAACTAACCACCTTCTTCATAGTCTGCAGTGGTGTTGGGACTTATTATACACCCGTAGAAGCGCAATTACCCAGCGCGAAACGGCCGTCGTCCCGCCTCACACGTCCTTTTCTACCTACACTCCCCCGTGCCGTGAAGATGCATAATTGTATGTCGCAATAAAGAAGACTACCGACTAACAGTGAGTGCAGCGTCTTTTCTTATTTTGTACTCAGGACTTGCTACTGTTTTCTTACGCTAGCACCACTGTTTGCAAACGTCTATGGGTATGTAACCTGCAAAGAAACTCCGAAGCTGAGTTGTGCCACTTCACTTTTTTCTATTTATTGTACTGCACTTATTATACAATTAGCCAATAAGTGGTGACCCAACGAGAAGTATAATATGATATAGCAGTTGATTTTGGTACATCGTTCCTTAAAGGCCAACATACACATGACCTTAATATTGGCCAATCTAATGTGTATTGAGGACTCAAATTCTCCCCTGAAAGGTGATGTTGGGAAAAGGCTGAATTCAAGCATCTGTGAAACACGGTCAGAGTATGAACTGTGATGACCGTATCAGACCCGTGTCAGGAAACATGAGGCCGTTCTGGATACCGCGCTCCATGTTCTGCCAAAAGAAAGATTGAGCATATTTGATTTCAACTCTATCCCTTTGTTCCCTAGAAATAAGTTTCCCCTTCAGCTTGCGCCACTCCCATCATTGAAAGCACATGCTCTCTTAGCCGATCTATGAGTGCATGTACATTTGCAGAGGAGGGGGGGTAATCGCCATTGGCCAAGCGAGCTTTTCAGCTGATGGCGATGTCTAACTAAGGTGTATGGGCACCTTCACACTGTTCTTCCTATGTAACTACGGTAGTTAGTTCAGAAGAAGCAGAATTGGACACAGAGTGCTTTTCATTCACCATAATTTGTCCACCTTGATTTCCCACATTGACCTTCTTTAAAATAGATTTAGGCACCAATCTGGACTCTGACTTGGATGAACAGCAAATTGTCCAACAGCCAATATGTAATTGTCTATTTCTGGAAAATTAAACTGATTGATCCAGTGACCATGAAAGGGTCATAGCAGCCTCATCCTCTTCGATCAGTCCAAATAAACCCTTTTTCAAGTGACCCCCGTGTAATGACTGGTTCCCTTTAAAGTGGGGTACTAAGTGTACTCTACATAGCAGTGCAGGATAGACGTGAATGTGATGTGAAATATTACAAATGATTGAAATGTGCTGTCATTTCTGCGGCGCCTGTGATTTAAGGACACCTATAGTCATGGACATTTAGAGGAATTTGCTTCCAGCAGATAACCTCAGCAATAAAGAGATTTGTGGTTTGTGGATGCAGAGTAACACAAAAGCTCTTAAACCTTACACAAAGCTCCTGCCACAACATCAAGTTATTTTCTGAGGCTTAAGCAGAGCAAGCTTATAACATTGGAGCAAATCCAGTGCTTGTGTGCACGGATGTGAATCTACAGGGAACGGTACATTGTATAGAAATGACGCATCCCAAGGCTCTGCAGCATAGCTGATACTTTTTCTGATCTGTTGACTGTGTTTGCATTTTTTTTTTTTTTTTTTTTTTTTTTTAAATAAACCTGCTTCATACTTGTGCCTGTAGAAGACAGCATGGCTGTCATTGGAATAATAACCTTCGGATACTGCATGGTTGATATGCACAATACATAGGAGTAGAAGCTCGATTATCTGCTTGTGTAATCATTTGAACAATTCGATCATAACTCACGAGCAGCAAACGATTACAGACAAGTGTTTATACAGAATGAGAATTGGATGTGAAATGGTTGAATAGCGAGCCTTACTTCGTGCACTGTGTTCACAGATAATCGGAAGTGTTTTTGTGTTAAACATTCAGATCCCATAGGTGATACTACCATATTTTATACAAATACATGAAGTTATAAAGTATTGTACAAACCTTTCCGTTGTTGGCGTACAAACAGAACATAATTAAATTGGCAATTAGAATTTTCAATATAATTTCACGTATTTTTTAAAAACGGCAACATTCGCAATTATGATTAACAATATGACATGAATATGTCTTTGTTCCGATTCTCCAACTGCTACTGAACAATCGCTTCGGAATTCGACCAACCGATCACCGACAACCATACATATTTAGGTCTTGAATTTCCAGTCCAACTTTTTGCTGGTGTAGTCACTAAACACGCAGTCTCCATTTACATTATACACGTTTAAAAGATGAAGGAGAATATTTTTATTTTTTTTTCATTTTTTTTTATTTTTTTTTTTTATACAATAAATGATCTTTTTTTTTTGGATACATTGTTCAGCCAATCAACCCATTCATTATGAAAAAATGGTTCATTAACATTAGAATATGAAGGATTATTGGCCAGTGCAAGTGCGCCTTAAAGAAGCACTCCCCCCATCAAAATTGTTACCCAATTAATATACTGCAATCACATTATATAGCACTGTGTACTTACAATTGCTCATTTTCCCTTTCTACCCAGCTAATTCTTCTCTTTTCGATTAGGTCTATGATATCACGTGATTAAAAGCTGACTAGCTGAATCCTCCTAAGCTCTATGCAGAAACAGGAGGTCAATTTTCCCTCGGAGTTATCAGTCCCTGCAAAAGACATTGGCGGGGTCAATAGTGAAGAGGGGAATTATAAATGCAGGGAAAAGAGACTTCCTGTTTCTATATCCAGCAGAGAGAAGAGAAGAATTGGCTGTGTAGAAAGGCATAATGAGCAATTTTAAGTACACAGTTCTATATGATATGATTGTAATACATTAAGAGGATAAAAACTTTGATGGGAATGCCTCTTTAAGGATCTATCACTGCAGTAAGTGCACAGATTTGCTTTTCAGGTACGTTCTAATCAGCTGGTTGCCACATGCTGTGCGACTAATGGTGGCTGCAGATAAAGTTGCTACAACTGCAAAAAAAATTGGATTACTAACAGGATTTGCATCATTGTAGTGATTTAGGATAGAAAAGGTGTTTCAAGCACCCTATAGGGACCCATTGGGTATCTCACTTATAATAGCTATCAATTAGCTAGAATTGAGAGCAGCAACAAAGGACACCTCTATCTAGAAAACCATCTCCTCTATAGGGACTGCCTATTGATTACAGTGGGCACCATGTAATAATGCTTCCTTTACCCTGTGGGGGTGCTGTGGAAGAATTTATCACTTGTCGGACTCTCCTGCTGATTTCATCTGCTCTTTGGGAGTCCTAGCGGCAGGACCATCCCTGATCTTATACCCCAAATAAAAAAAGAATTGTCTACAGTGGCAAAGCCCTTTTAAGCTACAATGACAGATTAACATTAAAAAAATATACAGAAATATATAATAATAATATATATAATAAATCTATTTTGTTAACAATTTTTGTCTTAAGTGTAATGTTTAAAAGAAAATATGAAACGTTTACATAGCATTTACCACTTGGTACACGGTCATGAAATGGTCAACCAATAAAGAATTTTCAAGTAGGGAAAGAATGTTACAAATCATCCTGGTAAGCAGAAAGATTAAAAACCTCACTAGAAGATTATTGATTTATACAATGCTTTTTATTGTGTTGTAGCCCAGGAATAATTACTTTGGCTGGAAATAAATTTCCATTGTAAGTGTCATGTTTGGCGACATACAGGTCCCTAAATACTTGTAACGTATACTTTTATACTTCCCACAATTTACGTAATGAGGTGCATGGTTTATTGAGGGGTGATAAGTGTAATCCTGGGCATTCAATTATGAAAGGAGATTCCAGTCCTGGAAAGTGATGTCTAACGCTAAGACCTTGCATCAGGCCCAAACTCGTGACGGGATTGTCCGTAACGTAAAGGAAGGCGACGTAGCTTCTGTGGTGCTTGTCATGCACAGCAGCTCTTCTGATCGTGTGCTGAGCTGCGTTATAGCTTTCTATTGTGCATATCTGTAGTAGGAAACCCATAGAGGTGCATAGGGTGTTCTGTGCCTCAATTTTATACAAAAGTGTGTATGTATATCTGTGTATGCATGTATAAAAATACGTGTGTGTATATACATATTGTGACTTGTAGGATCACTACTTCCAACAGGTGGCGCTATAGAGTTCAAGTCCTCTTTTTCTCTTAAAGGGAACCTATCACCCCGTTTTTTTCGGTATGAGATAAAAATACTGTTAAATAGGGCCTGAGCTGTGCATTACAATAGTGTAGTTTGTGGACCCCGATTCCCCACCTATGCTGCCGAAATACGTTACCAAAGTAGTCATTTTCGCCTGTCAATCAGGCTGGTCAGGTCGGATGGGCGTGGCTTCTTCCCCCAGATATTGCGTAGTTTTCCGTTGGTGGCGTAGTGGTGTGCGCATGTCCAACGTCCCCAATCCTGCACGGGGGGGTGAAAACAGCAGCGATGTCCGTTATTCCATTGGTGGTCGGTGGGCGCGGCCATCTTCCTTTGGCCGCGCGTGCGCAGAAGCGGCGCTCTGCTGGCCGCGGCTTCAGGA
This sequence comes from Ranitomeya variabilis, assembly GCF_051348905.1. Classification (NCBI taxonomy): domain Eukaryota; kingdom Metazoa; phylum Chordata; class Amphibia; order Anura; family Dendrobatidae; genus Ranitomeya; species Ranitomeya variabilis. The sequence goes on along the minus strand of NC_135235.1, from coordinate 68,431,340 downwards.
AAATGGCCGCCGCGATCTCCATCTGCGCACGCGCGGCATCCCGCGGCCATTTTCCTGAAGCCGCGGCCAGCAGAGCGCCGCTTCTGCGCACGCGCGGCCAAAGGAAGATGGCCGCGCCCACCGACCACCAATGGAATAACGGACATCGCTGCTATTTTCACCCCCCCGTGCAGGATTGGGGACGTTGGACATGCGCACACCACTACGCCACCAACGGAAAACTACGCAATATCTGGGGGAAGAAGCCACGCCCATCCGACCTGACCAGCCTGATTGACAGGCGAAAACGACTACTTTGGTAACGTATTTCGGCAGCATAGGTGGGGAATCGGGGTCCACAAACTACACTATTGTAATGCACAGCTCAGGCCCTATTTAACAGTATTTTTATCTCATACCGAAAAAAACGGGGTGATAGGTTCCCTTTAAGAGGCAATTTGCATATGTATATACATAATACATTTATTCAGCCTCCTATGACTTATATGTTCATGTAGACAGCTTAGGGGGGCTGATCCTACTGACAGATTAAAAAAATAAAATGTAAAATTAATATCTATTATTTACGTTAACCCCTTTCTGCCAGCTGATGGAATAGTACGTCAGCTGGCAGAACCCCCGGTTTGAGGTGGGCTCCGGCGGTGAGCCCACCTCAAAGCCGAGACATGTCAGCTGTCTGTTAAAATGCAATAACGGGCGATCAAAAGAACGTATCTGCACCAAAATGATATCATTAAAAACGCCAGCTCGGCACGCAAAAAATAACCCCTCACCCGACCCCAGATCACGAAAATTGGAGACGCTACGGGTATTGGAAAATGGCGCAATATTTTTTTTTTTTTTTTTTTTTTAGCAAACTTTGGAATTTCTTTTTTACCACTTAGATAGAGAACCTAGCCATGTTTGGTGTCTATGAACTCGTAATGACCTGGAGAATCATAATGGCAGGTTAGTTTTAGCATTTTGTGAACCTAGCAAAAAAAGCCAAACAAAAAACAAGTGTTAGATTGCATTTTATTTTTTTTTTTTTTTGCAATTTCATCGCACTTGGAATTTTTTTCCCGTTTTCTGTTAAACGGCATGGTAAAACCAATGGTATCATTCAAAAGTACATCTCGTCCCGCAATAAATAAGCCCTCACATGGCCATATTGATGGAAAAATAAAAAAGTTATGGCTCTGGGAAGGAGGGGAGCGAAAAACGAAAAAGCCCCAGGGGTGAAGGGGTTAACCCCTTCCCGACATGCCCCGTGCTAGTACGGCGCATGTCGGGTCCCCTGCTTTGATGTGGGCTCCGGCGGTGAGCCCACATCAAAGTCGCGACATGTCAGCTGTTTTGTACAGCTGACATGTGCGCGCAATAGCGGCGGGTGAAATCGCGATTCACCCGCCGCTATTAACCTGTTAAATGCCGCTGACAGCGGCATTTAGCCGGCGCTTCCGGCCGCGTGGCCCGAAATGAGCGCATCGCCGACCCCCGTCACATGATCGGGGGTCGGCGATGCATCAGGATGGTAACCATAGAGGTCCTTGAGACCTCTATGGTTACTGATGCCGGCCTGCTGTGAGCGCCACCCTGTTGTCGGTGCTCATAGCAAGCCTGCATTTCTGCTACATAGCAGCGATCTGATGATCGCTCCTATGTAGCAGAGCCGATCAGGCTATGCCAGCTTCTAGCCTCCCATGGAGGCTATTGAAGCATGGCAAGAGTAAAAGTAAAAAAAAAAAAAAAAAAGTTTTTAAAAATATGAAAAAAAAAATAAAAAAACATAAGTTTAAATCACCCCCCCTGTCGCCCAATCCAAAATATAACAATAAAAAAAAATCAAACCTACACATATTTGGTATCGCCGCGTTCAGAATCGCCCGATCTATCAATAAAAAAAAAACGCATTAACCTGATCGCTAAACGGCATAGTGAGAAAAATTTGAAACGCCAGAATTACGGTTTTTGGTCGCCGCGACATTGCATTAAAATGCAATAATGGGCGATCAAAAGAACGTATCTGCACAAAAGTGGTATCATTAAAAACGTCAGCTCGGCACGCAAAAAATAAGCCCTCACCCACTGCAGATCACGAAAAATGGAGACGCTACGGGTAACGGAAAATGGCGCTTTTTTTTTTTTTTTTTTTTTTTTTTTTTAGCAAAGTTTTAGAATTTTTTTTCACCACTTAGATAAAAAATAATAACAGAACCAGGCACCATTTTTATCACAAGGGGGAGATTGGAGCACTAAATAGTGCAGAAACCCCCCCCCACCAAAGCAAATAACCAACTCCATAGAAACTATTGGAAAGGAGTACAACAGGAGCATATAGGTAATTAAAAGATCATAGTACTTTATTAAGTTGAATTTAACAAGCTTAAAGTTCATACAGTGTACAAAAGCCAATATTAGATAAAGTGCATAAGGATGATTAAAAAGAAGTGGGTATCCCCCGGTGTAAGCTGTCCATGAAGACAGCATGCAAAATTGCAAAAGGGAAGTGCTGCCAAAAGTCCATATACCAGACTGGCCAGTGAGTAAGAAGTACCTCACAGCACAAAAATAACAAATATAAAGAGCAGCACTTACCAATGCGGTACACCAGGACAGGAGACACCGGGTGGGATCCACCAGCTCAAACCCCCGACGCGCGTTTCGCCCTCCGGTGTGCTTGCTTTCTCAAGGGGAAGTGAGATAAAAAAATAACCTAGACATGTTAGGTGTCTATGAACTCGTAATAACCTGGAGAATCATAATGGCTGGTCAGTTTTAGCATTTAGTGAAGCTAGCAAAAAAGCCAATCAAAAAACAAGTTTGGGATTGCACTTTCTTTGCAATTTCACCGCACTTGGAATTTTTTTCCCATTTTCCAGTACAAGACATGGTAAAACCAATGGTGTCGTTCAAAAGTACAACTTGTCCTGCAAAAAATAAGCCCTCACATGACCATACTGATGGAAAAATAAAAAAAGTTATGGCTCTGGGAAGGAGGGGAGCGAAAAACGAAAACACAAAAACGAAAAAGGGCCGTGGCGGAAAGGGGTTTAAAAAAAAAAAATATATATATATATATATATATATATATATATATATATATATATATATATATATATATATATATATATATATTATATTTTAGGAGATCTAGGCTCAACCCTCCTACTCCGTCTACATGGGCATATAGGTCATAGGAGGCTGAATAACATGATGACTTGATATCTGCGATCCTATGTCTTATTTAACAGACACATTTTTCTTTTGGGAAACTGTCAGATCCTCCATGCCATTTACCTGTTTATGAGCAAATTCCCTGCCTAACCAGCCCTGTGCAACGTTATTGAGGGAAAACAAGGTATAAAAAAAACATTTATAATGTCTCCATTTGCTATGCTAACAAGGGCTTTGATTAGTCGATGGAGTATTAGTTGCCCCAGAGTAGTCGGCCCTCTTTCCGTGTTATCACGCCATCTTCTGGACATGCACAGTGCTCCTCTTGAAGGCGAGATGCATACACCCGGCTTGAGAGATGCAGTGACGCTGTCAGAATGAGTGGTGCATGCGTGAGATTTGCATAAGTGGCGTTGACGCCGCTCTTGCAAATTATCATGTCCCAAGGGCGTGATAACATGGAAGGGGAGCTGACTAGTCTGCGGCAACTAATGCCCCATCTACTAGTCAAAGCCCTTATTAGCATAGCAAACAGGGACATTATAAATGCTTTTTTTAATAGCTTGTTTTCACTCAGTAACGTTATACAGGGCTGGTTTGGCAGGGAATTTGCTTATACTTAGGTGAATGCTGCTAAGATGGGGGGCATAGGGGACCGGACAGGTTATATGTAAATGAGTTAAGATATTTGGGCCGGACATCGATCTCCCTGAGAATCTGCCTCCAGAGCATATTCTAATTGAAAGAGGGTGTTACCAGTGTCAGACATGTAATGACTGACAGTCTGCTCTCCTGATCTACATCTCTCACTCTGGTAACTTCTCCTTTCATTTAGAATAATCTCTGGAGGCAGATTCTCAGGGAGATCTATGTCCGGCCCATAGTCCTAAATAGCTCATTAATTGAGGAGAAAAAATATTGCTGAGAAATCAACAAAACATCGGATTGCAGGTATCAAGGATTTGTCATTTTATTCAGCTTCCTATGACCTACATGGCCACATAGACTGCTTAGGAGGGGGCGAGCGTACTGACTGATTCCCTTTTAAATTGATTGTTTTATAGTCTTAGACTTCATGCACACAGCAGTATCATGCGGAGGAGGCTGTGCAGTGCGATGTAGAGTCCTTTGCGGCTCCTTAGTAGAAACATATGTAGCCAGAAGTTCTTTGTATAGTTCTATGGTTGTTTCATGGACGCCCAATTATTGAAGAATTAGAAACAGTGAATTCCTCCGTGTACACCATAGGGCATCATACGAAGGCCTTACTTATGAAGCTGGAGGGGACTTCGTACTAACTTACAATCTCCTAATATACACAAATTATTTTTAAAGCACCATTGATGACATGTAAAACGAGTTTACATACAAAATACATTATATAATGCTCAAAAAAATAAAAATAAAGGACTACTAAAGTACCACATCCTAGATATCACTGAATGAAATATCGCTGTTGTAAATCTTTGTTCATTACATAGTGGAATGTGTTGAGAACAAAACGTAAAAATGATCAACGTAAATCAAACTTAATATTCCATGGAGGTCTGGATTTGGAATGATAATCAAAGTGGAAAATCAAATTACAGGTTAATCCAACTTCAGTGGAAATGCATCAAGACAAGAAAATGATGCTCAATAGTGTGTGTGGCCTCCATGTGCCTGTATGACCTCCCATGAGTTCTGGGCATGCTTCTGATAAGGTGACGGATGTTCTGAGGGATCTCCCAGACCTGGATTAAAGCATCAGTCAACTCCTGGACAGTCTCTGGTGCAACCTGACGTTGGTGGATGGAACAGAGACATGATGTGCCAGATGTGCTCAGTTGGATTCAGGTCTGGGGAATGGGCAGTCCAGTCCATAGCATTAATGCCTTCATCATGCAAGAAGTGCTGATACACTTCAGCTACATGAGGTCTAGCATGTTCATGCATCAGAAGGAACCCAGGTCCCACTGTACCTGCATATAGCCTCACAATGGGTCTGAGGATCTCATCCCATTACCTAATGGCAGACAGGGTACCTCTGGCGAGCACATGGAGGGCTATGCGACCCTCCACAGAAATGTTTCCCCACACTATTACTGACCCACTGCCACACAAGTCTTGCTGGAGGATGTTGCAGGCAGCAGAACATTCTCCATGATGTCTCCAGACTCTGTCACTTCTGTCACATGTGCTCAGTGTGAACCTGCTCTCATCCGTGAAGAGCACAGGGCACCAATGTTAAATCTGCTAATCTTGGTGATCTCTGGCAAATGCCTATCACCCTGCACGGTGTTGGGCTGTAAGGACAACACCCACTTGTGGATGTTGGGCCTTCATACCACCCTCATGGAGTCGGTTTCTGACAGTTTGAGCAGACACGTGGATGTAAGTAGCATACTCGAGGTCATTTTGCAGGGCTCTGGCACTGCTCCTCCTGTTACACCTTGCACAAAGGAGGAGGTAGCTATCCTGCTGCTGGGTTGTTGCCCTCCTATGACCCCCTCTACCTCTCCTGGTATACTGGCCTATCTCCTGGTATCTGCTGCATGCTCTGGACACACCTACCCTTGCCACAGCTCACATTGATGTGCCATCCTGGATTAGCTGCATGCTACTGTGCTATACCTCTACGGGTACGAGCAATGACAAAGTGCAAAAGTGACCAAAATAGCCAAAAAGGATGAGAACAGAGAAATGGTCTGTGGTCACTCCCTGCAGAACCACTCCTCCTTTATAGGAGGTGTCTTGCTAATTGCCTATCATTTCTACCTGTTGTCTGTTCCATTTGCACAACAGCAGGAGAAATTGATTCGCAATCCGCGATGCTTCATAACTGGACAGGTTGGTTTCACAGAAGTGTGATTGACTTTGTTACGTTGTGTTGTTTGTGTTCCCTTTTTCTTTTTCTTTTTTTTTTTAGAGCAGTATATAAGGTCAGGGCTACATGACAGACTAGACAAAGTGATCTCTGCAGAGCTGACAGTGGTGATGGCAGTGAATGTGAGTGATTTATGTACCGGTATGTTTGTCTTTAGAGCAGTCTTGGATGTATCTTGACTTTACAATACGCTGTCTATGAATACCTAGAAAAGCTGAAGTGCAATTAATCACTAGATGGGTAACATTTATGGGGAACCTTCAGGACTTCATTCAGTGTTTTGTTCACTAGTTAGTGTGGCATTTTATCTGTTTATTCATAGTTTTTTTTTCTTATAGTTGCTTAGGAAGGATTTATTCACACTCCTGTACTATGAGAAACATAATATTTAGAAGCAGGATAGGAATAGGATAGGAAACCAGCAGGATGAAGGAGCTATAACATTTGCAAAAGCTTTCAAAAAAGTTTTCCTGCTTTCCCAAACTTTTTGAATGACAAATCTCCCTTGGTACAAGTGTAATAGAAGATAGGGACTTCTAATACTTGAAAGACTTTACTTGCTGGAGTCTGCAATAATGACGGCCTGTGAGTTGTATAGATACAGTATATTACTCACAGATTTGTTGCAGCCTTATCTCCTGCTAATTCATATCACTGGGATTTTAGAAATCCATGTGTAAGCAAACTCCTTCAGAATTATGACTTTGGGTCTCCCCGCACTAATTCTGTCCATCAGCCTGCCTGTAATCTGTGCCCACTGGACGAGAAAAAGTCTTCCTGTGCTGAGATAATCTTATAAATGTGCCCCTGCTGTGTACTGTGTAATGGCTGTGTCTGACCGTACAGGAACATGGTCTGATCATACCACAGCTCCTGGGCAGGGGTGGGGAGGAAAAAGGTGTACAGAAATTACCACATGGTATCACAACCAATTCTTTTTGTCAGGTAAAACATTTAATTGCCTGTTTTTTTTAAATCAATGTTTTATCTCAAAGAAAGAATCGGCGGTAATCCCATGTTGTGCTATTTGTATACTCTCCATTGTGTCTTCCCCTGCCCAGGAGCTGTGGTATGATCAGAACATGTTCCTGCACGGTCAGACACAGCCATTACACAGTACACAGCAGGGGCACATTTATAAGATTATCTCGGCACAGGAACATTTTTTTTTTTCTTAATCACCTCCATCCAATTGTGCAAATTACAGAGCATGGTATTTGGGATATGTTCTGCATTTGTTAGACTGGTAGGTGCATCAGTGTCACTTTTACCTTAGTGTGGGGGATGAGGGCAGCAAGACCATGCTTTCCTACAGCTTCTGTATATAGGGACAGGTACACTTTAAGAGGACATTCAGAACTATTTCAGGAGGAAGAAAAGTATTTACTAAAATAGAGCTGTCCGGAAAGCTGACACGTCCACTTCAAGTACCTCTGTCTTGACTTTGGTTGACCTTTTCGCGTTCAAGAGGCAGTAATGAAGCCAAACAATAGGTGGCTTTTTTTTTTTCCTATGTCCGTGTGCGAGACATTAACACTGCTTCTATTTTTAATGTAATATCGATATGGTTACTAAATGCTTCTATTTTAAATGCTCGGCGGGTCTCCCTGCCAGATCCCAATTTAAACGCCTCATTTTCAGCATTGGTGCCAGCGGGGGAATGACAGGTGTCCTTTATTTTCATAAATAGCCAGTAAGAAAGAGCCGCCACTCTCCTAACAACAACATTGCCAGTTGGATTATCAAGATGATGAGACGCAGCTATTCAGTGAGTGTAAATCATTTCTGCGCTCCCCGTTCGGCGGGCCGTGTACTCTTTAGTTCTGCCGCACGCGCCGATTTATTAGGGTTCATAGCAAAAATAGATTGTCAATGAGGGAAGAAGCTTCGTATTACAGCGCTCGCGGCCGTTCCCATTGACTGCTTGCCCAGTCGGGTGGGAAATGTCTGTGTTTATGATTTGTGCCGTTTCCATCACTTCAGGCTGTCACTTTAAGAGGGTAACTTTTTTTTTTTTTTTGCACTTTTTATAATTAGTTCTGTTTTTGATCAGTACTATATTTCATTCATGATTGATATTATGCCCATTTTACTGCTGCTAAAATGAGTAAATAAATTGGATTGTGACATTTGTGTTTTAAAGGGGTTTTTCACCAGCTTTTAATTATTGCATAGTCACTGAGCTCAGTTGCCTCGTGCTATGTTCATTCTATGACCGCTGAGCCCAGTAACTGGCTGCAGTGGTCACGTGGAGTAGTCGCGTATGTGCGTGTCCTTCTAGTAATAAACGCCTAGGAGAAATACATTGTTATGTGGGTTACTCAGGCCTGTTGAGGTTAATGGTTTTTACTATCAAAATACTTGTTACTCTGTTTCCTTTTTAAAAGCTTCATCCCAATCACCGTTGACTCGCTTGATTTTGCAGCTCCTCTGTGTCCCTCCTCCCTACTGCTCAGTTCTCACCCTGCTCAGTACAAGCTGCTGCTACCTGACTTGGACTCATTAATTCTCGCACTCTGTAGCTATATTCGTAAACTTCTAATTTTAACGTCATACTTGTTTCCTTTCAATAACTCTTGTGTAATGAACTTATAGGGATCCACAGATTTATAGGAGTTTTTTCCTTTTTGAACGGATCATCGGTATAAGATCTCTGGGGGTCTGGTACCAGTCACCTCCACTCCTATTGAAGAGAATAGTAGCTGATCTGCAGTAGCCGCTAAGCTGTGTCTGGACCTGTGGTGTTCCTCTGTGTACACTGTTTGCATTCGGCTGCCACTGGAGCTGATAACGGCTGACCAGTGGGGATGCCGAGTGTCAGAACCCCACCAATCTTCTATTGATTTCCTATCCTAAGAATAGATTATTATTTTAAAAGTAGTAGACAATCCCTCTTTGTTGGGAGTCCTAAAGCGTTCCGCTGGTAAAAAAAATAAAAAATTGAGGTGGACTTGGATTGGGATTTTATGTGTATGTAGAGATGTTCCATAACACGGACACGTGCCCTAATATGAGGCTTTCATATTGGGTTAACTTTAATGGAAAACCACTCGACTGTAAGGCTGTGTTCCCACCATGAGCTTTTGGTGCGTATTTGATTGTGCATATTTTGCTGCCTCTCAAAAACAGCATCTTCTTACAAAAAATCTCATGGCCACTTGTGTTTTTTTTTTTATTTATTTTTTTTATAAGCTTTACTCAGCGTAAACTGACCTGCGGTGTTTATTTCAGAACTGCAGCATGACAATTTCTTTTGCAGGTACGCAGAGTTTTTCTGTGCGGATTTTCCCCATAGACTTGCATTATATGCAGAAAATCCACAAGTAAAAATCATACATGTGTTTAGTGCGGAACGATCTGGAGAAGATCTGTATGGAGGAGTGGGCCGAAATCCCTGCTGCAGTGTGTGCAAACTTGGTCAAGAACTACAGGAAACATCTGACCTCTGTAATTGCAAAGGGTTTTTGTACCATATATTAGGTTTTTTTTTCTATTGAATCAAATACTTATTTCATGCAATGAAATGCAAATTAATTATGTAAAAATATACTTAATTTCCCCATTGAAGGTTGTGATTGAAGGAAACCCATCAGTAATGAGGGAAAATGTTGGGTTTCGTTTTGGCCTGTTATTCAGACAGCATGTGACTGTTAGGTTGCCTTTTAATGATCTTATCCACAGCATCATCTCATGACAAGACATAAAAATCAGGGTCTGACTGGGGTTTCTGGCCACTTCTCAAAGAATGGGGTTCACCACATCCTCATAGTCAAAGTTCTAATTCAGCCAAACACATGGTATTACGATCTGATGTTTTACGATCAGCCTTATAATGATTGATGGTTTGGCTGAGTATAGCAGCAAAATATGCCAAGTAGAATGTCCGCCAGTAAGTGTTGGCTAAATGATATGTCCATGCTTGAAGTGATTAGAGCCTTATTATTACTATAGGATTACTTATTGTTACACATGCAGGCTGTGCACGTGGTTCGTGGACTCACTGTGCCATGGACCTTGACCCACCTTGGAGGGGCATAACTAAGCAGCTACCTTGGTGTTCACTGGAGCCTCTAGGGGTGAGGTCAGGCTTGTGCAGCAGGTAGCTGCCAGGTATCACTCCAGGTTGGCATCCTGCTGTAGCAGCTGACTGCAAGGGTCTAAGCCTTTAATCCAGACTCCTGGACAGGGCAGGACGTCCTCTTGGGGCAGGTTCAAACTGTACAGACAGAATGGCCACTTGGGTCAGGTTCAGACACAAAGGTCTGGGGTGACAGTTTTGGTACAGCAGATGCGACTACGTGCTACAGATACCGCGGATGTGGTTTTGGGATGTGAACAAGAAACAAGAACAACCTATACTGGACTAATGGGACACGGGATACGGTAATATCTTTTAACAGACTAGGGACAGAGGGACCTGGCAACATACAGTTGCACACACCGAGCACTAAGCAATAGGGGTTGCTCAGGCACCTCCCTTTTGGTTAGGGTGACTTTTATGCAAGATACCTCCCAACTATTGGCTGGGGAGACACCTTGCAGGTGATTACATTAACAAAATGTCTTCTAGCTGGAGGCATTGTGCCATGTGCACTCTGCCACTTTAAGAACAGGGGATCGCACATACTAGACGCTCTACTGGGAGCCACAGACCAGGAAGCAGGAGCATAACTGGGACCATGCCAGGGTTGTGAGTAAGCCGGCGTCCCTGCATGGAGGTAGAAGGGAACACCAGGCCGTAGCGCTGCACTTACGTTATCTCCTTGGTTTACATTTTGTGAATTATTTTTGAAAGCTTTCCACATAGTAACCTTTCCAGCATCAAAACATAATTTATTTATTTTTTTTCACAATGTTATTGATTTTGGGACAATCACAGGTCTGGTACTCAAGCTGAGGACCAAATATTAATTTTACAATTGGGACCAGTTTTACGGTTTGTTGATGTCGGCGTTTGTGAATATTGCTTTGAAGGTGATATTTTAGGTATTGATCCTAGTTGACTAAATTTGCTAAAAGTTACTTTTTTGTGTATTTTGCTCCACAGTATCGAGGATCCGGCTTAAAAATGACTACATCATGGAGCGATCGCTTGCAGAATGCGGCAGACCTTCCCGCCAACATGGATGGCCATGCAATGAAAAAATATCGCAGGGAAGCTTATCACAGGTGAGCTAGGGGCTTTCATGTGTTCCCCGCCCCATCCGACTTTTTTTTTTTTTTTAAAGCACAAATACACTGAAGTGCCCTTTGGTGGAGAATTTGGGTACCGTTACACTAAACGATTTACCAACGATCACGACCAGCGATACGACCTGGCCGTGATCGTTGGTAAGTCGTTGTGTGGTCGCTGGGGAGCTGTCACACAGACAGCTCTTCAGCGACCAACGATGCCGAAGTCCCCGGGTAACCAGGGTAAACATCGGGTTACTAAGCGCAGGGCCGCGCTTAGTAACCCGATGTTTACCCTGGTTACCATCGTAAATGTAAAAAAAACCAAACAGTACATACTCACATTCCGGTGTCCGTCAGGTCCCTCGCCGTCTGCTTCCCGCACTGACTGTGAGTGCCGGCCGTAAAGTAAAAGCAGAGCGCAGCGGTGACGTCACACCTGTGCCCTGCTTTCCGGCCGGCACTCAGTCAGTGCAGGAAGCAGACGGCGAGGGACTTGACGGACACCGGAATGTGAGTATGTACTGTTTTTTTTTTTTTTTTTTACATTTACGATGGTAACCAGGGTAAACATCGGGTTACTAAGCGCGGCCCTGCGCTTAGTAACCCGATGTTTACCCTGGTTACAAGCGAACGCATCGCTGGATCGGTGTCACACACACTGATCCAACGATGACAGCGGGTGATCCAGCGACGAAAGAAAGTTCCAAACGATCTGCTACGACGTACGATTCTCAGCGGGGTCCCTGATCGCTGCTGCGTGTCAGACACAGCGATATCGTATGGATATCATTGGAACGTCACGGATCGTACCGTCGTAGCGACCAAAGTGCCACTGTGAGACGGTACCCTTTGGTGACTTCAGTTGTCGCAAATGTTTGCATTACCCAAATCTATCAAGCTTTTTGTAAATTTCGTGCTGAGGTGGGGAGCCTGCAGTTTGCATCCTCTGCAGCTAATCTTCGTTGTGGTGGGTGATTTATTTCAGTAATGTTTTGTTTGGACACAATGAAAACCGCAATAAATCATTAAAGAGGTTGTCCAGTACTTTTTCCTTGATGAACTGTCCTTAGGATAGGTCGTCAATGTCTGATCGGTTGGGGGGCACACCCGCCCATCAGCTGTTCTCGTTGGCAGCGGTGGCTGACCGAAACTGCTCGATTGCGGAGCTACTCCATCTTCTGGTAGTGGCCGCGTCAGGGTACTGCACATCTGCTTCAAATCAATAGGAGGCACACGTGCAGTACTCTGACCGATTGGACACAGATGATCTGTCCTAAGATCCTGGAGTAAACAAAGACAATATCAGGAAACTATAGGAGTTTCTGGTTGTGTCTTTATCATACAGTCCCTCTGGATTAATGTTCTCTTTAGGTACCGTCACATTTAGCGACGCTGCAGCGATCTAGACAACGATCCCGATCGCTGCAGCGTCGCTGTGTGGTCGCTGGAGAGCTGTCACACAGACCGCTCTCCAGCGACCAACTATGTGAAGTCCCCTGGTAACCAGGGTAAACATTGGGTTACTAAGCGCAGGGCCGCGCTTGGTAACCCGATGTTTACCCTGGTTACCAGCGTAAACGTAAAAAAAAAAACACTACATGCTTACATTCCGGTGTCTGTCCCCCGGCGCTGTGCTTCTCTGCACTGTGTAAGCGCCAGCCGGAAAGCACAGCGGTGACGTCACCGCTGTGCTCTGCTTTCTGGCCGGCAAGAATAGACAAGAATTTAGAAAAAAAATATAGACCTGATATTATTCTCCAGCACCGCACCGTCAATGTCTTTGGGCTTATTTTTGTTTCTCAGCTCATTCTATATACAAGCTGCAGTACCAGACATGGCTCTTACAAACTGGGGCGCTGTTTCTGGAGAAATAAATTGCAGGGCAACTTCTTTAATTCACATTAGTTCCTGATGACATGGACTTGGCTTTCCCACCCATTGATCAGAACACATTTAAAAAGGCTGATTTTTAGGAAGGCCACATTCAGCCCACTATAGTTTTGGTCCATGTGCTGTTGTAGTCAGCAATTGACCCACAGTAGTCCATGGCATAATTTACAGAATTATATCTTTCCCCAGCATGCAAATGAATTGTGAGGACTGAGCGTTGGGTGTCTGGAATACTGTCATATGACACACAGGCAATGCTACAGAGAAGCATAATGCAGTGCAAGATCTCAGTTTTCACAGTATGTATGTTTGTGTGTGTGTATGTATGTATATTAGTGCAGACCAAAAGTTTAGACACACCTCATTTAAAGATTTTTCTGTATTTTCATGACTATGAAAATTGTAAATTCACACTGAAGGCATCAAAACTATGAATTAACACATGTGGAATCAAAGCAAAAGGTGGCTACTTTGAAGAACCTAGAATATAAGACATAATTTCAGTTGTTTCACACTTTTTTGTTAAGTATATAATTCCACATGTGTTAATTCATAGTTTTGATTCCCTCAGTGTGAATGTACAATTTTCATAGTCATGAAAATACAGAAAAATCCTTGAATGTTGAATGAGATGGTATGTCCAAACTTTTGGTATGAGATATATATATATATATATATATATATATATATATATATATATATATATATATATATATATATATATATATATATATATATATATATATATATATATATATATATATATATTCTAATGAAATGTAATCAAAGTGTAATATATATGTATGTGTTGCGGCTTCCTGCAAGTGAAACACTTGTCATAAAACAGCCAGGATCTAATTTCCATGTATTTTGGTGTGCTGAAAACGAAAAAAAATATTGTCAGGATTTGCCACAAAATGCAAAATTCTCTTCAAATTTGGTATTCGAAATACCCTTATTTTCTGTGTCTATGGGACAGTCGAGACCGACAAAATCACTGGACCAAGAAGAATTGTCAGCCGAGGGTGCTCACGGTGAAAAAAATGTCCTCTGAGAAACTTTGGTTCCTCCTCATAAAGTTCTTCTAGCACCTCTCCACATAAAATTGGGATTGATGAAGCAATTCGTTAAATCACTTCCAAAAGATGGAGAATGCTTCAAATACTTGGTCACAAAGTTTCCAGGCCTCTCGGAGGCAAAATTGAAGGAAGGTGTGTTCGTCGGACCAGACATTAGAAGGCTTATTGCTGATCAAGAGTTTATCAATACCATGACGCATCCTCTAAAAGAAGGGTGGTTTGCATTTAAAGAGGTCGTAGAGAAAGTTTTAGGCAATAACAGATTCTGACTACAAAAAAATCGTCGGACGAATGCTGAAAGCATTTCAAGCTTTAGGTTGCCTGATGAGTTTGAAAGTGCATTTCCTCCATTCCCACCTTGACAACTTTCCTGAAAATTTGGGAGCTGTGAGTGAAAAGCAAGGTGAACGATTCCACCAGGACATTAAAGAGATGGAAAGAAGATACCAGGGAAGATGGAGCATTAGAATGAAGGCAGACTACTGTTGGACGCTTCAGAGAGACATTCCAGATGCTACTCACAAGCGTAAATGTACCAAGAGGAGCATCACAGGGAAGAAGAATCGATTTTAGTGTGTGTTAGTGAGCTCATTGCAGTTAAAAAATAATTTTCATGAAACATTTGTAATAAAAAATTATTTTATGAGTCTATTTTCATTTATTTTGAGGTATTGTCTTATTTCACATAGTTACATAAATTGTCAGAAAACGTGATGTCCTATGACAGAACGGAGGTCATTTTCGGATTCAGCGCACTTAAAAACATAAAGATTTGGAATAACCAAAACAGCTCTTGAAAAAAATTTTATTTGCAGACCTGTGTATTTGGAAATTGCTATTTCGGCAGTTCCCTAGTACAATGGCAGCTGCTTTTCATACAGTGCATTTAGTTATTCACCGTTCAGAGTAGCCTTTTTTCTTATTACCTGGTAATGTAGCTTTCAGCGTCAGGTAGATTCTCGTGCACTTATGTCACCCAATAAAAAAAGTGTGCCGGGAGTGACCTAAACAACAACACACACACGTTTCGTGAGTAATCCTGACGTTTTATTAATAGGAGGCTGAATCGCTCCACCCGCATTTTGGCCTGTAAAAGGTATTGTTTGTCTGTCATGTGTATCAGTCATAACTGTATGGAAGACGTTCACTTAGGGATTTGTTCTGTTTGATGTACAAGTGGCATTAATCTAGCTAAGGAGACAGGACAATAACTGAGTCTTTCCAACCAATTGGATAGAGTCCAATATGGAGCTGTTCCGGCCGCCCTCTATGTATGTGGACTGCGGGGATCTAGATGCAGCTCACAGGTATTGTGTCCTAAAATTCTATTTTGCTAGAACACCTAGAACCTGATCTGTCAATAAGACGGGACTAATATATACTAATGATTAATGGTCTATGTGCACCAAATGTTTGACTCCCGATCCTTCCACAACGGTTCTTGGTGTTTAGTCTGATTTTCGTGCCCATGAGGTCTCTGCATTGTATGACTCCTGGCCCGAGTCTCGTGTAATAACATGACTGGCGTTATTGACTTCCTCTTATGATTGTTATCTTCTTGTGTAAGTGAAAAAGTGAAAATATTTTTTCAGAACTCTTATTTTTCGTGCTTTTATATTCCGAAAATTTTTTTTTCTAGCTATGCCTTCCTTTGTCCAAACACTAGATACTGCCAATTTTAATGAAAAAACTGAAATGCCGTTCTATAGAATTGATTTTGTGATCTGCCTTTCTGGTAGTTTTTTGCGTGAGATGATTTGTTTCTTTGTGGTTTTAGCTGCCAGCAAATCTAGAAATATTTGGCCCCAGTCAGACTGACAACATATTACATTATTTCTTGGGTGTTGGTCTGTGCTATACTTACATGTAAAAAAAGAATCTTACTGATTATTTATGGTGTGTTTTTTTTTTTTTCTGTTTCTTTTTTTTTTTTAGGTTTCTCATTACTTACTTACAATATTTAAAGTGTTATTCTCATGTTAGTCACTCATCCCCTTATGATTTATCGATCACTGGCTTTCCAATTACAGAGACCCCAGGCGATCCCTAGAAAGGGAACTGGGCTCAACAGAGCCCCATCCTGAATGGCAGGGAAGTCTGCATGCTCAATTCCACTATGGGACTGCTGGTTTAACACTGCCTTCTCCGTCAGTCCTATGGACCATGAATTGAGCCGAGGTGGAGAATGCTCACCTCGTCCCCATTGAGATAGTACTTTGCAGAACCCTCTTACCAAGTTGAAGAGCCCTGTTCTTGGGATCGATAAGGGGGTCTGGCAGTCGGACCCCCAGCCATCCAGACACCTATACTATGGGCAGAAGATAATCAAATATCCCCTTCCCTCTATGTTCAGCCAAATTGAACATTCATGTTTATAGCGGTGTCTGGGATAAACTCTTTGGTTATAAGGCAATCAACCACCTTCCGTTTCCATCTTTTGTAATTTTGGGCAACCTCTTTAATACCTCGTTTGCCGTGTTTCTAGCACTATGTTGCCATACCAGCTGAAGCATCATACATCTCTTGATCCAGTTCCAAACTCTAAAGACTCATACGAGAAGGAAATCGTACATGCACGAGACTGGACCGACAGGTTCTTTAGAGAATAAGAACCTGTAAAACCCTGACCTACAGTATACCAAGAAGCCGATTCACAGGGTGTTGCCATACTATAGAAATAACCCCATATGTTTAAGTGGCTCGTGCTTGTAATTACCATGTGCTGGAATTCCCTGTGTCTAGTGACTGATGTCGGAAATCTTTTGTGCAGGAACATTTCTTACTAGACAATAAAGAATGTGTTTTTCAAAACAGATGTAGGTGACACCTATGGTGAATCATCCTCATATGTCTTCTACATCATTCATTATTCCGATCATTGAGGTTCGTTATTACTTGACTCTACTGAATTGCAGACTAGGTTCTGCTACTGCAGCTGGAGCGATACGGCCATTTACTGCTGTTACACAGCGCCCTCCTTGTTCCCATGGCTGTATCTGGCAGTGCAAGTTGGACCCATTTAAGAGCTGCAGTACCATACATAGCTGAGAGGGGTACTGCATTGAATTTTGAGAAACTTAATTATTTTCCCCTGAAACTTTAGGTTATTCCCTATCCACAAGATATGTGATGACTTGCTGATCACTGGGGCTTAGTGATGAGCGAGTATACTCATTGCTCAGGTTTTCCAGAGCACGCTCGAGTGGTCTCCGGGTATTTGTGACTGCTCGGAGATTTCGTTTTCCTTGCCTCGGCTGCATGATTTACAGCTGATAGCCAGCTTGATTACATGTGGGGATTCCATAGCAACCAGGCAAACCCCACATGTACTCAGCCTGGCTAACAGCTGTAAATCATGCAGCTGAGGCAAGGAAAACGAAATCTCCGAGCAGTCACAAATACTTGGAGATCACCTGAGCGTGCTCTGGAAAACCCGAGCAACGAGTACACTTCGCTCATCACTACTGGGGATCTGTCTTCTGCAACCATTGTGATCCTGAGATCAAGGCTCTGTAAGCTAGGAAATTTGCTTTCCTGGGCCACCATCTTCAATGGATTGGCGGCGCACATGCTTAATCTGCACTCTATTCATTTGCTATGGGACTGGTAGAAATGACCAAGCACAGAATAAATTATACCTTTTTAATATTTTGGGACTAACCCTTTTTCCTGCTTTTATGACTTGGTTTAGCATGCTGCATCATCAATCTCATGGTTAAAGAGTTGAGGGAGCATTGCCTCCTAGGGCTTAAGACGGGTTGTGTAGTGGATGGGAATTTTCAGCCATTTTTGGTTTGTCGAGATGGAACAAGGAATTTCAGATTAGAGGAAAGTAGGTAAATGTTAGAATTATAGCTGTGGGGGTGGACATAAGTATCACTTTGTCATAAATTATTTGATCTATTTATTTTATTTTTTTAAACCAGTCTAAGCCTTTTGAATTTGACTCAAAACCAAACTATTCACATGTGACTATAGGGAACCCCAACATCTTTCTCTCCCCAATGTCTTAGTTGTGCCTGAGAAGCCAAGATCTAGTGGTCGTTTTCGTTCAGTCCTCACGTGGTTCAGCTGGTTGAGGTGTGCCTGCCTGTATCATGGAAGGCGAAAAGTGGTTTCATTGAGTCTGCAGGATCTTATTAGTCATAGATGGAAAGTCAGAGATGACTTGTGTTCCCCTCCACATCACAAGTGGGTGGAACAGGTAAAGCGGCTTTAGTACGTCATCAATATACTCCCCGCACCTCTGCTTCCTGGCTACTGGAGACCTGGATATTGCCATTAAGTTTTGGCTGATTTCATGATGAAGATTGACCAGTATATAAAAAAAAAAAAAAAAAAAAGAGTAAAATACTCACCCATACAATCTGGATTTATCGCTAATTACAAGTTTGGTTTTCTACCGACCTAAACTAGTTTTAAAGGATCCTGTCACGTTGTACATGCAGTCCAATCTGGACAACCCGGTACAGCGCAGGACAACCCGGTACAGCGCAGGACAAGCCAAGCAGAATGATATACAGTTTTCTGGGTAAAGATTCTTCAGTAGATTGTATTTTGCTCATTTTAGGATAAGGAGTCCAGTGGGTGGTCCTATTTAAATTGCTACTGACTAGAACCGCCTACTGGACTCCTACCCAGGGATTTACTTGAATAAGATGCAATATTCTATTTCTTCTTAAATGCAACTTGTCAGTTGCTATAGCGATGACTTCATGAAATGTGTAAATGGTCCTCTCCTGCATACGTCACGCTGTCGTGTGTCCTGACGGTCACTGGGTTGTTGTATAACCGCTCGGTGACAGCTGTAATATTGTGTTCACAAATATCCATTAGATTTAGCATATTCTGTATTTCTGTAAAGTACAAAGCTAAAATAAATTTGTGCCCATTTTTAAATCTGTTATTTGGAGACATGAACCAATCATTGCATGAAGTCATGATTTTATAGCATTTCTTTTGGAAGACTTTTCTTTGGCTCGATCCCTTTGGTTACTGGGGGATGTAGATCACTATTTACTGTACATTCCTCAGTACTTGTTAAAGGAGCCATGTCACTTTAAGGGGTTGTCCACTTTAGGAAATAATTTTTCATGTACCCTATTGGGGAATTCTGAGTAAACAAAATGGGGTGCTCTGTTCAGGATTATCTCTAGGTTGTGAGTAGTTATAAAATCATCTCCTGCTCTGAAGGACTGTCCTATCCTGTATTATGCAGACAACCCGTGATATGGATGGACCTTATGTAATGGGTTTTTTTACCTTGTGGAAGCGCTACTGAGAAATTGAATGCCCGACCAATATCTGAAAATAAAGGGCAGATGTGCTGAGTTTAATCTCAAGAGTACAGTGTTGTATGTATCCATAGACTGCCCACCGCGCTCTTCTTAAAGAGAAACTCTGCACTATTGCCATCTGGTTTGAATGATTAGTGAGGGTCTCAAGCCCCACTCTAAACAATGTAAAGCAACCGTTTAGTAAAGAGTTTAGTTATTCACTAACCTGCTCAGAATGCTGCTGTTTTAATCATTCGTTAAAAAAGCAATCAGACCCTTATGAAGTTGATTGCGAAAGTGTTCCCCTTCCTAGGCATTTTTCACGTTTTGATACCTCACAACTTTTAATTTTTTTTTTTTTTTTTAAAGGGAACCGGTCACCCCCAAAATTGACGATGAGCTAAGCCCACCAGCATCAGGGGCTTATCTACTCCTTCCTTCATACATTTGGGGAATCTCCCACATGTCTTTTGGCAAACTCAAAACGAACCTTACAGTTTTTGTGCGTAAGTAGGGTTTTTTTTTCTGCCCCCTCTCTCATATAGGCCACCTCTATGGCATATACGCCTTATTGTGGTCATAAGGACAGATACTCCAGTCTCTGCTTGAGGACACTGCAGCTCCTTCACGGTTTCTTTTTGGTCTCTGTACTACCTCTCTGATTAATGCCCTCCTTGCCCGGGTTGAGAGTTTTGGTGGGCGGCAATCTCTTGGCAGGTTTGTTGTGGTACTACTGTATGTTCTTTCCATTTGATAATAATGGATTTGATGGTGTTCTGGGGGATCATCAGAGATTGGGTTATTTACTTTTTTTTTTATAACCCAACCCTGACTTGTACTTCTCAACTGCTTTGTCCCTGACTTGTTTGGAGATCTCCTTGGTCTTCATGATGTTGTTTTGTTAGTGGTGCCTCTTGCTTAACAGTGTTGCAGCCTATGTGGCCTTCCAGAAAACATGTGTGTGTGTGTGTGTGTGTGTGTGTGTGTGTGTGTGTGTGTGTGTATACTGACTATGTGAAGCTTAGATTTATACACAGGTGGAATTCCTTTCACTAAGCATCTGATTTATGAAGTTAATTGCTTACACCAGAAACTAGGAGCTTTATGGCAAAAGGGGTGAAGACATATACATATGTAAAGTTTAGTTATTTGCTTTGCCTTTACTGGCTAGTTTATAGGGGTACCACAGAAAAAAATTGACATAGGGTCCCCTTATAAAATCTAACCAGCAAAGGCTAGGCAGACAGCTGCAGTCTGATATTAATAGCCTAGGAAGGGGCCAAATTTAATTTATACCTATATTTTTGTCACTTCACTTTACCAATGTAGACTATTTAGTGCTGGTGCATCACACACAAATTGGATTAAAAAATTATTTAAGCACAGGTTGTAATGTAACACAAAAGGTAAAAAGTCAAAGGGGAGGAGATGGAATACTTTGCTAGCCACTGTATGTACCCCAGTATACAAGTAATCTTTTATATGGCTTCACTGATGGGGAAAAACAAAGTCGAGGTATAAGAAAAAAACTGTATGTTTGTTATTGCAGTAATCGTGCAGACCTGGTCGTTTTTACATTACGTTGAATAACAAAAACAAAGCTCAATGGCAGAATTGTATTACTGCTTTTATACCCTTTTTTTTTTTTTATGTAGTAAAATAAATGGTCTAAACTTCAACTTGTCACTCAGGAGACAAGGCCTTACATGACTTTGTTCATGGGAAAAACAAAAATAAAAGCTAACTCTTGGAGGAAAAAAAATAAAGCACAAAATGTAAAGGCCCTCTAATACTGGTTGTTCACCTGACTTGTGAATTTCCCCTACAACTGCCCTGTCGCCCTTCACCTTCCTCCTTAGAAAATGTCTGCAGTGTTTCCTGAGAGTAAAATGAAGGGCACTGTCGTTATTTCATCATCCCGCACCTCTTACTCTGTGTGCCAAGCTTACTTCTCATATCTATTACAAAGCAATTGGCTGCTCTCATGGAAAGATGCTGCATTCCCTGAGGTCATTAAAGCCATTGTGATCTAATCATAAATCCTCTTCTGTGTCCTCTTCTGTGAGGATGAAATATTTCTCTATATATGTGTTTGTTTGTTTTTCCCCTCTTCAAAACCAAAGTTTTTATTTTTTTAGCGGTTTAATTGAAAGCTTTTACGTATCTTCTCATTGACAAGTGAGGATTATTGTGGTTTATTTTTGTTGCAGGAGACGTTGGCGTCAGTGGATTAGGCGTTCGGTGAGTATGGTTTAATTAAGATTCAATAAAGGAGTTTGTCATTATTTCATATAAAGGACTTTATTCTGGGTCAACAAGAAAATAAAGCCAGCTCACCACCTTCCAGGTGCACAGGAACTCCGTCCTGATGAGACGATATGTAACAGAGAAAAAAAAAGGTCTTTGTTCCAGCTCCTTAAATAAATTTTGAAAATGTTATCTAATCAATTAAAAATGAAGATAAAATTTTGAAGATTTTATCTAAGGAGCTGGAACAAAGACTTTTTTTTTTTTTTCTTATTCTGGGTGCCTATGTTTTTATACAATATCACTATGGGGTTACTAATGGATAGGTGTCTTAGACGCCTCTCCATTACCAACCTGTGGGCTTGATGTCACCTGACAACACAAAGGTGACATCAACCCTACAAATATGAACCCCACTTGCCACCGCTACAGGGCAGCGGGAAGAGCAAGGCTAAGTGCCAGATTTGGCTCATCTTATAGATGCGCCTTTTCTGGGACGGGTGAGAGTTGATGTTTTTAATCTGGAAGGGGCCAATATCCATGGCCCCTTCCTAGGCTATTAATATCAGACTGCAGCTGCCTAGCCTTTGCTGGTTAGATGTTATAAGGGGACCCTATGTCAAATTTTTTTCTGGGGTCCCCTGTAAACTAGCCAGTAAAGGCAAAGCAAACCGCTGTGAACTGATATAGCCTGAGAACCTTTTATGGCTATTGGCTTCTTCCTGGAATATTAACATCAGCAGTCGACTTTACCTCTGCTGGTTATTAAAATGTATGCAGAAGCCCACACAAATTTTATTTTCTTTAAAAATCAACAGGTGCTGCTTGGTTACAGCCTATGTACGTTCGTTCTGTTAACGCACCTACATAGGCTGGTGACTGTATGTTTGTTTGTGTGTGTGTTTGTGTTTACTTATTGGCTTAGTAATGAGGGTGTTGGGTTGACAGTTTTTCATCACTAGGGCTAGGTGTCAATGACAGCTGCTGACACCAAGCCTTAATCCCATTACCCTGATGCCACTGCATCAGCATGAAAAAGGTGGTGTTGAACCAAGAAATTACATCACAAATCTTTTTTGGTAGCTCAAAAAAGCATTCATTGCTGTACAAAAACGCATGCAAAAAATGCATACAAAGAAGCTCCAAAAATGCGTTTTTTTGCCGCAGCGGTTTTCCTGCCAAGAGATGCAGAAATCTTGCAGAAATTTCTGCAGGCAAATACTCAACTTGCGCACATAGCCTAATAATGTAGTTGCCCGCCTTTGAAGTGACTGTAACTTCTGAATATCCATTTTAAAATGTGGAGCCCAAAACTCGATCCCATATTGTAGATGTGGCCTCACCAGTGATTTATAAAAGGGTAACAATACGTTGGGGTCTTGAGATTTTATCTCTTTATACTTCCTAAAATCTTGTTTGCTTTTGCGACTGCTGCCTGACATTGAATACTGCTGCTCAGCTTACTTGTAACCAGAATACCCAAGTCCTTCTCCTGTTCTGTAGTCCCAAGTATTCTCCCATTTAATGTATATGCAGCTATAGGATTGCTGTCCTAGGTGCATTACTCTACATTTATCTACAACTAGATGGTGGCCCGATTCTAACGCATCGGGTATTTTAGAATATGTATGTATATAGCAGCCACATAGTATATAGCACAGGCCATGTAGTATATAGGAGCCATGTAGTATATAGGAGCCATGTAGTATATAGGAGCCATGTAGTATATAGGAGCCATGTAGTATATAGCAGACAAATAGTACGTGGCCTGTGCTATATAGTATGTGGCTGCTATATACATACATATTGTAGAATACCCGATGCGTTAATACAGGCCACGCAATATATAACACAGCCCAAACAGTATATAACACAGCCCACGTACTATATAACACAGGCCATGCAGTATATAGCAGCCACGTAGTATATAACACAGGCGACATAGTATATAGCACAGCCCACGCAGTACAAAACACAGGCCACATAGTATGTAACACTGCCCATGTAGTATATAGCAGCCATGTAGTATATAACGCAGCCCACGCAGTATCTAACACTGCCCACGTAGTATATAGCAGCCATGTAGTATATAGTACTGCCCACGTAGTATATAGCAGCCATGTAGTATATAGTACTGCCCACATAGTATATAGCAGCCATATAGTGTATATAGTACTGCCCACGTAGTATATAGCAGCCATGTAGTGTATATAGTACTGCCCACGTAGTATATAGCAGCCATGTAGTATATAGTACTGCCCACGTAGTATATAGCAGCCATGTAGTGTATATAGTACTGCCCACGTAGTATATAGCAGCCATGTAGTATATAGTACTGCCCACGTAGTATATAGCAGCCATGTAGTATATAGTACTGCCCACGTAGTATATAGCAGCCATATAGTGTATATAGTACTGCCCACGTAGTATATAGCAGCCATGTAGTGTATATAGTACTGCCCACGTAGTATATAGCAGCCATGTAGTATATAGTACTGCCCACGTAGTATATAGCAGCCATGTAGTATATAGTACTGCTCATGTAGTATATAGCAGCCATGTAGTGTATATAGTACTGCCCACGGAGTATATAGCAGCCATGTAGTGTATAACGCAGCCCACGTAGTATATAGCAGCCATGTAGTGTATAACGCAGCCCACGCAGTATCTAACACTGCCCACGTAGTATATAGCAGCCATGTAGTGTATATAGTACTGCCCACGTAGTATATAGCAGCCATGTAGTGTATATAGTACTGCCCACGTAGTATATAGCAGCCATGTAGTATATAGTACTGCTCATGTAGTATATAGCAGCCATGTAGTGTATATAGTACTGCCCACGTAGTATATAGCAGCCATGTAGTGTATAACGCAGCCCACGTAGTATATAGCAGCCATGTAGTGTATAACGCAGCCCACGCAGTATCTAACACTGCCCACGTAGTATATAGCAGCCATGTAGTGTATATAGTACTGCCCACGTAGTATATAGCAGCCATGTAGTGTATATAGCAGCCATGTAGTATATAGTACTGCCCACGTAGTATATAGCAGCCATGTAGTATATAGTACTGCCCACGTAGTATATAGCAGCCATGTAGTGTGTATATAGTACTGCCCACGTAGTATATAGCAGCCATGTAGTGTATATAGTACTGCCCACGTAGTATATAGCAGCCATGTAGTGTATATAGTACTGCCCACGTAGTATATAGCAGCCATGTAGTATATAGTACTGCCCACGTAGTATATAGCAGCCATGTAGTATATAGTACTGCCCACGTAGTATATAGCAGCCATGTAGTGTATATAGTACTGCCCACGTAGTATATAGCAGCCATGTAGTGTATATAGTACTGCCCACGTAGTATATAGCAGCCATGTAGTGTATATAGTACTGCCCACGTAGTATATAGCAGCCATGTAGTATATAGTACTGCCCACGTAGTATATAGCAGCCATGTAGTATATAGTACTGCCCACGTAGTATATAGCAGCCATGTAGTGTATATAGTACTGCCCACGTAGTATATAGCAGCCATGTAGTGTATATAGTACTGCCCACGTAGTATATAGCAGCCATGTAGTGTGTATATAGTACTGCCCACGTAGTATATAGCAGCCATGTAGTGTATATAGTACTGCCCATGTAGTATATAGCAGCCATGTAGTATATAGTACTGCCCACGTAGTATATAGCAGCCATGTAGTGTATATAGTACTGCCCACGTAGTATATAGCAGCCATGTAGTATATAGTACTGCCCACGTAGTATATAGCAGCCATGTAGTGTATAACGCAGCCCACGCAGTATTTAGCAGTGTGGGCACCATATCCCTGTTAAAAAAAAAAAAAAAAAAAAGAATTAAAATAAAAAATAGTTACATACTCACCCCCTGGGATCCAACGGCGCTCTGGCGATGTGCGCGCAGCTGCCGCCATCTTCCGTTCGCAGGATGCATTACGAAATTACCCAGGAGACTTAGCGGTCTCGCGAGACCGCTAAGTCTTCTGGGTAATTTCGCAATGCATCTCTGGGACCGGAAGCTGGCGGAAGGCGCGAGCGCATCGTCGGACTACGGAGGGTGAGTATAGCAGGGGTTTTTTTTATTATTATTTTTATTTTAACAATAGATTTTTTTTACTAATGATGCTGCATAGGCAGCATCAATAGTAAAAAGTTGGGGACACACAGGGTTAATAGCAGCGGTAACGTTAACCGCGGCATAGCGCAGTACGTTACTGCTGGGATTAACCCTGTGAGCGGTGAGGGGAGTATGGAGCGGGCGCCGGGCACTGACTGCGGGGAGTATGGAGCAGGCGCCGGGCAGTGACTGCAGGGGAGTAGGGAGGGACTAATCGGACTGTGCCCATTGCTGATTGGTCGCGGCCGCCATGACAGGCAGCTGGCGAGACCAATCAGCGACACGGGATTTCCGTGACGGAAGTTGCAGACAAAGACGGAAGTACCCCTTAGACAATTATAGATAGATAGATAGATATAGATATATATAGAGAGATATATATAGATAAATCTCATTTGCCAAGTGTTTGTTCATTCAGTCATCTTATTCAGATCGTTGCCATATTGTAATGTCAAGGTCAGATTTTAATATCACACATAGTTTGGTGTCGTCAGCAAAACTGACACTTTACTCTCAATCCCATCCACAAGGTCATTAATACAGAGACTAATAAGAATCAGTCCTAACACAGATCCCTGCGGTCCCCACTGCTGACTATATCCCATTTAGAGAACGTACCATTTATGACAATTCTTAGTTTCCTGTCTTCCTGCCTTTTAGACAGTTCCTTACCCATCTACACATAGTTTCCCCCAATCCTTGCTTCTGTAGCTTCCGTATAAGAAGTTTTATGTGTAACAGTATCAAATGCCTTTGCAAAGTCCAGATAAGTCACATCAGCCGCATTGCCAACATTCAGATTTGTACTTGCCTTCTCTTAGAAATCCAACAGTGCTGATTGTCAGTTATTATATTATTCTCTGCAATATATCTCTGCAGCTCATCTAATTCCCTAAAAAAACTCTATGCTACTGATGTCGGGCTTATCAGACGGTAGTTGCATGGATCCATCTTCTTACCTTTCTTATATATCGGTACCATGTGAGCCATCCTCACATCCTGTGGCACTGACCCTGTTACAAGAGTCTAAGAAGATGAGATAAAGTGGTCTGTCAGTTACTGAGCTCAATTCCCTCAGTATCCGTGGATGAATGCCATCTGGGCCGTGGGATTTGTCTATGCTTAGTTCGCTCAGATGCAGATCAGGTGGTGAACTTTGAGTTTTGCTTTGTTGAAAGATACCTGGAGCAGTCAGTCAGTTGGTGAACATGGATGAAAAGTGCTTGTTTAATATTTCAGCCTTTTCTTTGTCCTCTATAATTATCTTGTTTTTATCTTCTTTAAGGGTATGTGTCCACGTTCAGGATTGCATCAGGATTTGGTCAGGATTTTACGTCAGTATTTGTAAGCCAAAACCAGGAGTGGGTGATAAATGCAGAATTGGTGCATGTGTTTCTATTATACTTTTCCTCTAAGGGTACGTGTCCAAGTTCAGGATAGCCGGCGGTATCGCCGGAGCGGCGAAGCCGCTCAGCGCTAAGCCCCGCCCTCTTTCTGGGACGCGATGATGCCAGATGTGTTAAATGTACACATCCGGGATCATCGCACCCTCGCATAGCGCCCTGTGATATTACTTGCGGCGACACAGCGTCGCCGCAGGTAGCACGGACATGCTGCGATCTGAAAAGATGCGCAGCATGTCCGGAGTCGCAGGGAAGTCGGATGCGTGATTCCACGCATAGTGGACACGGGATTTCATAAAATCCCCTCCACTATGTTGGAACATCTGGACGCTGCGTGTTTGACGCTGCAGCTCTGCGCAGCGTCAAACAAGCAGCGTTTACTGACCGTGGACACGTACCCTAATTGTTCCACTCCTGGTTTTGGCTTACAAATACTGATGGAAAATCCTGACCAAATCCTGATGCAATCCTGAACGTGGACACATACCCTTAAGGGGCAGATACCATCTGTTTTTTTTTTTCTTTTTTGGGATTTATTTTAATGTCGCTGGCAGTTTGTATTTCAGTAGCTAACTTTTCTGCTAGCTTGATTTTTTTTTTTTTTTTTCTCGGTCTCCCATGACAGCACTACGGAGAGAGGGGATCCGCCCTTCAGGGACAGGAAACCTACAGATAAAAGGGCGGTACCTCTCCCTCGCATCAGTTGGTTTCCTGTCCCTGACAGGGAACCTCTCTTCGGACGGTACCTGCATGAAGACCGATGGACCGGGACCGGGCGGTCGAGTACCGGCAGCGAGGAGGCTCCTGCCGCGGCTTGTCCGGCTCCCAAAGCCGCCACCGCTGGGACCGAGGGGTCCTTCAGGGTATGCGAGGGGAGAACGCCGCCAAATCAAACGAGGAGGGGCGCTGGATCACCGGAGCTCCTGCGCCGACGAGCGCACACTCCGGGTGCACAAAGATGGCCGCCGCTCCGGAAATGCGGCAGGACTTCCGGGTCATCGCCGCGCGCATGCGCGGTAATATCTTCTCCCTGGGAGCGCAGGAACCGGAAGTGCGGCAGACGCCGGGGGATTGGCGCCGGTTTCAAAAAGGGAGATTGTGCGCACATGGGAGTCGCACTTTCTCCCTGTAACCATGGAGGACAGCGATCCACAGGAGCTGCAGCCAGGACAGCAGCGCCGCACAAAGAGCACCAGGAGTGGATCCAGCAGCCGTTCCACACGGCGTAGCAGATCAGCTACGAAAACTGATACTCCGTCTCAAGCGCCTTCCTTAACAGGCCCGCCCCCTCCAGAACCGGTACCTGCCTCCATATCCGAGTGGTGAGTGACCTTCGTGAATGTACATATTTTATAATGGGGCTCCCTCTTCTCCCTTACTAGGGTAAGAAGAGCCTGGAGAAAAGGAAAAATAGGGTCTGCCCTACCTGTGACAAAGCTTTACCAGTAACCTGGGAGAAAAAGCTTTGCAAGTCATGCATCCAGAGCTTACTATGTGAGGAGACCCCCGACTTCGCCTCTGAACTTAAAAATGTAATCAGGTCTGAAGTTCAGAATGCCCTTCTATCCTCCAAAAAAGAGGTGAAGAGGGTGAAGGAGTCGGTACATTCCCACTCGGCCCGATCGTCATCCGAAAATGCTGATTCGGACGATTCAAAATCCCCCCTATCCTCTTCTGAGGAAGAGTCTGGCCGACATTGCTTCCCACTAGAAGAAGTGGATTCCTTAGTGAGAGCAGTTAGGGCTACTATGGGGGTAGAGGAACCCAAACCCGACAAAACGGCCCAAGATGTGATGTTTGGAGGTCTGGGACAAAAAAAGAGAAGGACTTTTCCCCTAAATCCTAATGTCCAAACATTAATTAAAAGAGAATGGGAGAAACCGGATAGAAGAAATTCCTCGGTACCCTCCCTTAAAAGAAAATATCCCTTCGAGGATGAGGCTTCCTCTTTCTGGGATAAGGCACCAAAACTAGATGTTGCAGTGGCCAAAGCCTCGAAAAAATTTGCGCTGCCATTCGAGGACATGGGTACCCTCAAAGACCCATTAGATAAAAAAGCGGACACTTTCCTCAAGGGAGCATGGGAATCAGCTGGGGGTAGCCTGAGACCTGCAGTTGCAGCTACTTGCACCTCAAGATCCCTTATGGTGTGGATCGACCAGCTGGAAAGTCAGATTAAAGACGGGTTACCCAGAAAACAATTGCTGGATTCATTCCCTGCAATGAGAGCAGCAGCAGCGTTCCTGGCGGACTCCTCGGCGGACTCTGTACGCCTAACATCTAAGGCCGCTGCTCTTTCCAACGCTGCCAGAAGAACCTTGTGGCTAAAGAGCTGGCCGGGGGATCTACAAACAAAATTAAAATTATGTTCTATCCCATGTGAGGGAAATTTTTTATTCGGAGAAACCCTGGATGACATTCTCCAAAAGGCGGGAGATAAGAAGAAGGGGTTTCCAAATCTGGGTCCGACTCCATTTAAACAGTCTTTTCGGAGCCGCAGATTTTTTCGCCGTAGACCCCCCCAGAGAGCAGAATAAGTGGGAAGAAGGAAGGAGAAAGGATAGGGGTTACCTCTTTGGCAACACCTCCCGTGATAAAAAGTTCTCCAAATGACATTTACCCTCCGGTGGGAGGAAGGCTGACATCATTCCTTCCCGCCTGGGAAAAAATTTCCAACAACATCTGGATCTTAAATATCATACGGTATGGTCTAAAAATAGATTTTGTCTCTTTCCCTCCCCGGAATTATGTAACAACAAAAACAAGATCTTCGACTGCAGAACAAACTGCATTAGAGGAGGAAATTATGTCCCTACTACAAAAATCAGTGATTCGGGAAATATCTCCTCAGGAGATAGGGGAAGGTTTTTTCTCCCCTCTATTTTTAGTACCAAAGCCCGACGGGTCCTTTCGGACAATCATAAATCTAAAAAACCTAAACAGATACGTCGTAAATTACAAATTCAAAATGGAGACGATAAGGTCCACTATAAAGATTCTCTTCCCGAACTGCTACATGGTCGTAATAGATCTAACCGACGCATACTATCATGTGCCCATCCACAATCAATCCCAAAAATTCCTCAGGATGGCAGTCTCCATAAAGGGCCAAATAAGGTTTTTTCAATACAAAGCTCTTCCATTCGGGATTTCAATAGCCCCACGTATATTTACGAAAATAATAGCGGAAATGATGGCCCACGTGAGGGAACAAGATATACTAATAGTCCCTTACCTGGACGACTTTCTTATCGCAAGCAACTCAGCACAAAGTTGCAGAGAAAAGAGAGACCAAGTGATGACCATCCTGACGGACTTGGGATGGCTTATAAACTTAAAAAAATCGAAATTGGAACCCTGTCAAGTACAAGAGTTCCTAGGACTGACATTGGACTCTCGGGTCCAAGAATGCCGGCTTCCGGGTCCCAAAAAAGACAACATATTGTCCATGATAGCGCGAACGTTACACAATCCCTCAATGACTCTAAGGAGAGCAATGTCGCTTCTGGGCTCTCTGTCCTCATGCCTACCAGCGATACCCTTTGCGCAATTTCATACAAGAGAGCTTCAGTGGCACATCCTGGAATGGCAATTGTTACTAAAAAACAAATTGGAAAGCCGGCTCACCCTAGATTCATCAGTTATTCATTCCCTTCTCTGGTGGGGAAAAGACCAAAACCTGGCAAAGGGAGTCCCTTGGGTACCAAACATCTCTCGGATAATAACAACCGATGCGAGCCCCAAAGGGTGGGGGGCCCAACTAGGGGACAAAATAGCCCAGGGAAATTGGTCAGATCAAATACTATTGGCATCCTCAAACCAAAAAGAACTTTGGGCGGTATATCATGCTCTTCTTTTTTTCCTAGCCGATATTCAGGGACACCATGTCCGAGTTCTTTCGGACAACAAAGTGACTGTAGCCTATATAAACCACCAGGGGGGAACAAGGTCTCGTTCACTGATGAGTTCTTCAGCCAAAATTATCAAACTGGCGGAAGAAAACTTACTATCCCTCTCGGCACTACACATCCAGGGTTCAAACAACGAAAGGGCAGATTACCTGAGCCGGACTCAGTTAAAACAAGGCGAGTGGTCCCTAAACCAATCCATCTACAATCAGATCACAAAAATGTGGGGGACACCAACAATAGACCTGTTCGCCAATTGCAAAAACAAAAAAGTAGGCAAATTTTGTTCTCTAAGCCCAGAAGGGAATCCCCAGGCTCTGGATGCTTTTCTGATTCCATGGACACACAAACTGACATACGCCTTTCCGCCAACCATTCTGATTCCAGCAGTCATTCGGAAAGTCAGAGAGGACAAAACAAAAATGATCCTGATTGCCCCATTCTGGCCAAAAAGAGCATGGTTTTCCTGGCTAAGGATACTATCGATATCAGACCCGTGGGTTCTACCGGATATGCCAGACCTTCTACATCAAGGTCCAATCTTCCACCCACAGGAGTCGAACCTCCATTTGACAGCCTGGTTTTTGAACGGGGACTATTAAGACAAAGAGGTTTCTCAGATAACTTAGTGGCTA
Organism: Ranitomeya variabilis; assembly: GCF_051348905.1. Lineage (NCBI taxonomy): Eukaryota > Metazoa > Chordata > Amphibia > Anura > Dendrobatidae > Ranitomeya > Ranitomeya variabilis. The sequence goes on along the minus strand of NC_135235.1, from coordinate 68,399,557 downwards.
CACTCTTAAAAAGTAGAAAGCCCATCACCACTAAAATTTATGGGAAGACATGGAGGAAATTCCTATCTGTCTCCAAGGTAAAGATCCAGGACAGGCCTTCAATTCCTAAAATTCTGGAGTTCCTACAAAAAGGTCTGGAGCAGGGGCTGGCAGTCAGTACCCTGAAGGTACAAATAGCAGCTTTAGGAGCCTTATATAACCAAAACATTGCTGCTAACCCATGGGTATTAAGATTTATTAAGGCGGTTACAAGATCAAAACCCTTAGTTATTCAAAAAACACCCTCATGGGACCTAAATTTAGTCCTTTCAGCATTAACGGGCCCTCCATTTGAACCTATACAGACGATTCCAATAAAAACATTATCACTCAAAACTATTCTCTTAGTTGCTTTAACATCTGCACGCAGGATAAGTGACATTCAAGCCCTTTTATTCTAATCCACCTTTCACTAAGATCTTGGATGATAGAGTCACTCTTAGACCCGACCCAGCCTATTTGCCGAAAATGGCATCAAAATTTCATAAGTCACAAGAAGTATCCCTGCCATCTTTCTGTCCAAACCCAAAAAACGAGAAAGAACTAAACTTCCATAATCTAGACGTTAGAAGATGCCTAGTCCAATACCTAGATTCCACCAGGGAGTTTAGGAAGGAAGGCTCTTTGTTTATCTGTTTTCAGGGTCCCAGAAAAGGATTCCGGGCGTCCAAGGGGACCTTAGCCAGATGGATTAAGGAGGCAATAGCCTTGGCATATTCATCTTCGGGGAATATAATCCCGGATGGTATAAAAGCGCATTCCACAAGAGCAGTAGCTACCTCATGGGCTGAGAGGTCAGAGGTATCAATAGAGCAAATCTGTAAGGCGGCCACCTGGTCATCACCATCAACCTTTTTTAGGCACTATAGACTAAATCTAGCCTCTGTATCTGACTTAACCTTCGGACGAAGGGTCCTTGAGGCGGTGGTCCCTCCCTAAGCTTAATCTCTGCAATTCTCTCCGTAGTGCTGTCATGGGAGACCGAGAAAGTCATAGTTACTCACCGTTAACGGTGTTTCTCGGAGCCCATGACAGCACCTGCTTATTCCCTCCCATCACGAGTGCGGTGAGCACTTTTTCTAAAATATAATTTATATAATTTATATGATGTATATACTATAGTTTAGGCACGGGGTTCCTCTTTTAAGAAATGTTATAAATATAATGTTCTCTCTGTTGTAACTAACCTGGAGGTCCTCTGATGCTCTGTAAACCAACTGATGCGAGGGAGAGGTACCGCCCTTTTATCTGTAGGTTTCCTGTCCCTGAAGGGCGGATCCCCTCTCTCCGTAGTGCTGTCATGGGCTCCGAGAAACACCGTTAACGGTGAGTAACTATGACTTTTTCTTCTTTTTTTTATATTTTTTATTGAGATCTTTATACTCCTGAAATGCTATTCCTATATCCCCTGCCTTCCAGATTTGGAATATCTGGAGATCACAATGTTTTCTTCTCTAGTTTCAAATGAGTACATTTACATGTATAAAGACTTCAGTTAGGGTGCGAAGACCCAAAGGTCTTGAAAGTCTCCTAAAGATAGACAGGTTGGGTTTAATTCACGTATGACTTATTGGATCTTAAAAATTCATCATAAAACTATAACTGTGAACTGATATAACCTAGTTCTTACCCCTTGTGTATTCTGTGTAGTGTTTTTAAATTTAGAGATTTACGTCAAAGTCTATAGCTTACAGCAGATTTTGTTACTTTCCTGATTTGAAAACAAATGAATTATAGCAAATTCTGAAGATTTTTTTCCTATGACCTCATGTGCCTGCCAGCTTAGTTCCTTTTGTGATCATTTGTGGACACTTTTTTTTTTTTTTTTTTTTTTCCTTGAGCTTTTTTTTTTTAATTCTCCTTGTAAGAAAAGAATACTTTATGAAGAACCTGCCTGCTTTGTTTAAAATAGTATAATTGTCTTCTAAAGTGATGGTATATCTCTAGGATAGGTTCAACACAAGCTCTTTTATTGACGTGATTTAGGGTGAAAAATGGAGGGAAGGATGTCTAGGAAGTTGGACCCCCTTCTATCTAAACGTCATGGCATATCTGAGTTTGTAAGATGGCAAAAACAATTTGTAGAGCAATTTGTATTAAATGCAATACATTTATGCAGTTATGTTTTGCTTAAATAGCTAGTTCCTAATGGACAGTCGTAGACTCTGTTATATCTCAGAATTTACATAAATCTTGGCTATATTTAAGATTTATGCAGATCACACCACAAAAAGATAATGCTCTGGGGACAAATGGGTTAAAATGACAATTAGCAATTTCACCCATAGCCACCTTTTTAAAGTGGTTGTCCACTACCTTAACATTGACTGATCCTTGATATTTGATCAGTGGGTATGCAACAATCGGCACTGTTTCCGTGTGGACGGAAGTGTTCCGTCAACGGTGCTGCTCAGTCTGCTGATGATGGCCGCTGCCAGGTACGGCACATCCACCCACTATGAAAATCAATAGGAGGGTGGATAGGCAGTAGGCTGAGCACTTTCTTCCTGTGGTGGCACGGAGGACAGCTTAACAGTGAGGGTGCCAGGCAGGGCCGATGTCAATACCCGGGCAAGTGACGAGAGGGGAGTATTTCATTTTTGTAATGTTTGGAGCAATATATGGGGCCAATTATATATGGAGCATCTTATGGGGCCAATTAAATTTGGAGCATCTTATGAGCCAATTATATATGGAGCATCTTATGGGGCCAATTATATCTGGAGCATCTAAAGGGGAACATTCTGTTTGGAGAATATATGGGGCCCATTATATACTGGAGCATTATATGGGGCCCATCATATACTGTATGTAGCATTATATGGGGCTCATTCTGTATGGAACAATATATGGGGCTCATTATTCAATATTGAGCACTGTGGTGCCCATTATACTGTATGGGGCAATATATGGGGCTCATTATTCTGTATGGAGCATTATATGGGGCTCATTATTCTGTATGGAACAATATATGGGGTCCATTCTGTATGGAACACTATATAGGGCTCATTATTCTGTATGGAACAATATATGGGGCTCATTCTGTATGGAACATTATATGGGGTCCATAATACTGTATTGAGCAATATATGGGGCTCATTATTTTGCCTTGAGCACTATGTGGTGCCCATAATACTGTATGGGGCAATATATGGGGCACATTATTCTGTATGGGGCTCATTCTGTATGGAGCATTATATGGGGTCCATAATACTGTATTGAGCAATATATGGGGCTCGTTATTCTGTATGGAGTACTATGTGGTACCCATAATACTGTATGGAGGACTATACTGTATGGAGGACTATACTGTCTGGTTTCTGAGTAATTGGTATCACTCATGTAATTAAGAATTAAGTGAAATCTTTGGCATTGTACTATACTTATATTTCTCTGCCGAATCTGTGCATCATGAATTGTCGTATGTGTTAAAGGGGCCCACTCAGACTTTTTTGCCAGGGGCCCATGAAAACCTGGAGCTGGCCTTGGACCAGAATTCGCACCTCCACCGATCAGAAATTAATGACCTGAACTAAAGATAGGTCATCAATGTTAAAGTAGTGAACAACCTCTTTAACCTTTTGCTCTTACCCTTGTTGAGCACTAGAGGACTCTGCTCTGCCGTAAACTTCAAGGTTACCCATTCATTTCAATGGAAAGAGAGACACTGACAATCCTGCTGCGTTTTAGTAAGTGTTTATTTCTCTCCGTTGCTGGATTTACAGCTACACTGCTCAGTATTCTGCAGTACTGTGTGCTACAAGAGACAGGAGAGCTGTGACAGTTTGTGCTGTGTATATGACACATTATATCAGCTAGTCAACACCTACTAGCTCAGAGACAACTGAAAATTAGAGAAAGGGCCTACAGAGAATTCTAGTGAAAAATACAGGACACAAGTCCATATAATGGCCAGACATAATGTTATGCCTCATATACACACGTCGGCGTGTTCTGAACAGTCACTTAAAATGACAGTTGAGCTCAAGATTATAAATCATGGTCTTTTCAGACAACAACTATCCATAGGTTGATTCCACTATGTGATGATGTGCCTACAGAACATTGTTTGGTTTCTCTGCCGAAAAACGAAGCTTGTATCATTCGGCGCAGAGACTTCCTCCTTCGAGTTTGTTTCCCTGGCAATATTTAAGGTCATATCGCTGTCCCCGATCATCTCTTATGTGTAATTTTCTTTTCTTGTCCTCCAGGGTCTTTGTGAACAGAAGTCTAGCCATGGAAAAGATCAAGTGCTTTGGATTTGATATGGATTATACACTTGCTGGTGAGCATGGAAAGAATTTGTAGGCCTTATAAGCTGCTATTTATAACTTTCCCCTTTACTCCCTACTTGTCACCATTTCTTAGAACTGTTTTTTTTACATGATTATTTAGGTCAGCTAAGCCTGGGAAATCATTTTCAAGGGTGATTTGCAGTGATAGAGAAGTGCACTTTACTAAATTGGATGGTCCATTTGTGCTATCCTTTTAAAATGCTTTAAAAGAAATATGCGTCCGAGAACTCGAAGACCGACTTATATCAATTTCACATAGGTCAAATGAAATCTGATAACTACAGTGGGGAAAATTAAGTATTTGATACACTACCAGTTTTGCATCTACAAAATTTACAGACCCCTCTATTCTTTGTAAGTGGGGAAAACTTGCAAAATTGACAGTGTATCAAATACTCATTTTCCCCACTGTATATGTTGGATGTTAATGAGGTAGTCATGTAAGTCATCTGAATGCACAAATATAGCTCCAGTCATTATGAATATATTGGTATATTTTATAGTTAAAAGGTCACGCTATATACACTCCCTGACAGAAGTTATGTCGCTTATCCATGTTATGTAAATAAAAGCTTATAACCTGACGTTAAATTCTTCCATTGATTGTATAAATTATTCTTTTGAAAGCTGATACCCTCCGAAATGTGGTTTAGGTTACGAAAATAAATTGGCATCAATGCACAAATATTGATCAGTTGATGGACACAGAATTGTCAGATTTTGGCAAGACAAAAGTTTTGTCGCCCACAGAAAGTAATGTTATATTCAAACAAATATTTAACTTAAAATACAAATATATGTTGCATAACATTGGTGAATGAAGTTGTGGTGCTATTAGTCATATTTAATATTTTGTGTGACTTCCATGAGCTTGAAGGACTGCATCCATGCGGTTCAACAAGGATTCATACAATTAATTTATAAGTCATCAGGAATAGCAAAGAATGCAGTCTTACATGCCTCCCAGAGTTCATCTAGATTCTTTGATTTTCTCTTCCAAGCTTCCTCTTTCATCCTACCCCAAACATGCTCAATGATGTTCATGTCTGGTGACTGGGCTGGCCAGTCCTTGAGCAACTTGATCTTTTTTGCCTGGAGGAACTTTGTTGTAGAGATGGATGTATGAGATGGAGCACCATCATGCTGAAGAATTTGACCCCTTTTATGATTTGGAATATAAAAGGTAGCTAATACTTGATATTTTAGGCTATTGATATTGCCTTCCACCTTGCAAATGTTTTGCACACCCCCATACTGAATGTAACCCCAGACCATGATCTTTCCACCACCAAATGTAACTGTTTTCTGGGTGTATTTTGGATCCATACGGGCTCCAGTAGGTCTCCTGCAGTATTTGCGGCAGCTGTGGTGTAATTCTATTGAAGATTCATCAGAGAAATCCACCTTCTGACACTTTTCCAGCATCCATCTGTTCAGCAGGCTGTGGGACTTTGCAAATGCCACACGGTTTTCTATTTGCCTTTTGTTTAGTGCTTGCTTCTGGGCACTGATTCCACCATGGAGGCCATTTCGAGACAGAATCCTACAAACTGTTCTAGTTGACACAGGAACTTGAGGTGACCAGGCTTGTTGGAGCTCTGCTGCAGTGGAAGAGGGGCTTGCTTTGGATTTTCTAACCAACAAACATTCCTCCTGAGCAGTTGTCTTGTGGGGTCTGCCGGACTTGGGCTTGTCAAACACATCTCCAGTCTCTTCAAATCTTTTTTTAATTCTTTGTACTTGACGCTGAGACACATTAAAGGTGCCAGCCACCTCTGCAGTGGATCTGGTCTTCAGCCTCTTGATAATCCAGGCTTTGGTCGCAGGGTGGATTTTTGGCATGTTGTCAGAGCTCAAGTTGCAGTTAAAGTGAAGGTCTGGGGTGCTGGGTTGCTTTTTATACACACACTAATTAACCGATCATTTACTGAGCATAGATGAGGATGTAAACTAGGATTGGGTGCGTTATATGACCATGCGACAAAACTTTTGCCTTGCCAAAATCTGACCATTCTGTGTCCATTAACTGATCAATATTTCTGCATTGATATCAATTTATTTTCTTAACCTAAACCACATTTCGGAGGGTTTCAGCTTTCAAAAGAATAATTTATACAACCAATGGATGAATTTATCGTCAGGTTATAAGCTTTTATTTCCATAACATGGATAAGCGACACAACTTCTGTCAGGGAGTGTATGAGCTAAAATACCCAGGAATTTTCCTTCTTGAGGAGCGCTAATTGCAAACATTTCTTGGGTAAGACTCTCTACACCAGCTGGATCTTTACAAGAAAAAACTGTTTTTCATGGATTTAAGACATTTCAGCCATTCGACCAGAACCAAACCATGTACTGGTGATTAGCAAATGTGCCATCTACAAATTGTTGTCTTTTAGCTTGGCTACAGCCTTTCATGTGTCACAGCTTCCTAATGGGCCATGCACTGACTTACAAGATGGCTACTTATAGACGGCAAAGGCTGGAAGAGTTAATTTGTTGAGTTGAGCAGGCAGATTTGTAGGAACATTATCCTCTGGCCACTTTGTAGGTTGTGGTTGCCGGACTAGAGCCAACCTCCACCTTCCTGCTAGCCTCCTCAGCCTTTCTTCTGATCAGTAGGCCTGCGTGATGTCCTGCTTCCACCACAACAATGATCTTGCTCTGGGCCCTGCTAATGGGAGGAGGACCCAGGTAAGTCCAACTCCAGAACCCAACGCTCCTCCTACTTACATGGCTGGGCAAATGTGAAATATATGTTTATTTAGAGTTCTCTTGAACAGAATCCACACCTTTTAGAGGCTCTGGACTTGTGCTTCACACTGGGGGTATTGATCAGAGATGGCCAGTAGCTGACAACCCTGTTAAGCCTCAAGCTAGAAATTGTTTCTAATTTTGGTTCAGAGCTGCTAGTGTACATTCAATACATTTTGCTCATTTCTAAGTTCTAAAATTAACTTAAATTAATTTAAACTTAAAATATTATGACAGAATGGTCTGGAAGTGTTGCTGATAGGAAAATGCTTCGCTTTGATGAAAATAAGCCAAGTTACCATATACTTATCTATACGGCTTCTCTGCATTTTCCGAGGTGTCAGTGAGGACATTTTTCCTCTCGGCAAGTGACAAGCTTTGGGCTCCAGGGACGACTCTATTTCAATACTTGTGGATGAAGTTACTCGGATCCACTTAATCTTTACTAGGTTCACTCCTCTCCAGCATTCAGTACATTAGAGAGATAGTACAGTGGTTGCGTTTACATCAGGGGGATTGAATGGCCGTTCTTGGAAACTTTAGAGTCCCAGGACTGAAAACGAGCTGTCAATCAGATGTGTTTACTTGTAAACAATGCCGGCTGCCCTCATGACCATCAACAGCTCAAGCGATCCCATGACCTCTGATTCCGTGCACAGCACGGACGTACAATGTTTTCACATTCTATTTAATCTCACTGAATAGAAGTTTTGTTAACCAGCAGTTTCATTATCTTTTTTTTTTGTTGATGTTTGTTTGTTTGTTTGTTTTTTATTTTAATTTGTGCAGCTCTTGTTACTAGTGCTGGGTCAGGTGAGGATCAGAGCACCTTTGTTATTCTTCTTTACCTGCTGTTTACATTTTTTGCAAGGGTTTCCCCACCTTATAATAATTTCATTGTTGCAGCAGTGCGGGCCAATTTGAGGTGCAGTTTAGTATATTTTACTGCTGCGTTTCTTGCCAAAATTATGTATTACCCCATCTGTCCATCTTCCAGAATGGAAGTATTTGTAAAGGAAAAGTGCAGGTTATTAGATATTCATGCAGAGTTCCGGTGTACCCCATCAGCTGCTTTCCTAGCGTCTCTATGGTGGTCCTGCTTTTTGTGTCTATGCACTTTAAGACCCATACTTACTGTGAAGGAGGTGCAGACCACCCCTGCTTCTTGGTAGCCCCTGTGCCTACATGGCACTAGAGACTAAGTGGCCAGAAGAAGCATTAATACGTAATCCCCCATATATAGTATGATGGCCCCCAAGTGTAATCCCCCATATATAGCATGATGGCCCCACAAAGTACTGACAGATATAAATGTATATAACAAAAAATATCCTCCCCTCTCTTCCTTTCTTCATTCCCTGCTGCTGCAGTCGGGCTGCGGCGTTACTAGGGCCACGGGTGGGAAAGCAGAGTGCACGCTCTCTGCCGACATACAGCGCTGACACATTACCGTGTCAGCGCGTTCCCGGCTGCAGCCACACGAGCATAGCAGCCTTCAGATGATGAAAGTTGCATGCATGCGCGCGCCCCGGTCCGGTGATGATGAACAGCCAGGGCAGGCACCATTGGATTGTTTACAGCAGCCAAAAAATCTTTGACTGCCGCATTGTCCTGCAAGAATATGGGATGTACTGCTGAAAACGTGCATTATGTGTGGTGACAGTACAACTATATTATGGAGAAAAAAACCTTACTGAACAAGTTGAGAAATGTGCCGGACTAAGTTGGCTTGTAAGTTTTCGGTTCCTTTGTGTTCTAGTGGTTGGGTCTCTATGTAAGCTCTGCGGGGTGACTCTGGTGAATTTGTTTTTATCCTCTTCACATTGTCCCGAGTTGGTTTTTGTCCCGACCTCCCCCTTTTATTCGTAACGGTTCCTGTTTTCCGCCATCGAGTACATCCCGTGCTGTAGCAGCAGCTGAAGAATTTGACTCTATAAAATCGGGGCCAACTAAAAATAATACATCTCTGTGTTCAGTGGACTTCTGCCAGATTTTATGCAGCATTTAACTAGGTTGAATCTAAGCGAAGTATGTAATGTATTTCACAACGGCAGACGGCACATGAATCCTGCGACACCCATCGTGGGACTTCATGACTTGCTAAGATCATAGTCATTACCCAGCACATTAATCAAGTGCTCCTAAAACTTCATCCACTCCACGATGTCTGACTGCTTATCCGGGAGTGACTTATTCAAAGCGTGGCAGGATGGAGCACTTAGACTTTTTGAGTATTGTCCAATGTATTGTCTCATTTAGCATATTACACACCAAGGCGGAAACTACTTGGGTAACGCTTTGTAGAAGGAAGTCAGAAACTCTTTCCTCTATCCTTTTTGCATTAAAAAAAAAACAAACAGCTTTTATTACTCTGAAAAATGTGTTCTTACCCTATGTCACAAGTAGTAGATTCTTCATGAATTAACCTACATTATAGGGTTTGCTGCCCCCAAAACAGTTAGATTGATGCTAATACTGGAAAAAAAGACACCGGTCTGACCCGTAGCCCAATCGTGATGATCCAGAGGAAGTGAAGAAGCAAATAAGGGTACGTTCAGACATTTTTTTTAAAGGCAAATTTAACAGCTGCTTTTTACAGTACCAGTAAAAGCCACGAGATTTCCGAAATACTATCGAAATTGGAAAACTGCAACTTTAAATCTACGGCATGTGAATCTTTTCAGCGTTTTGCACCATTTTTACAGCATTTTTTTTTTTTTCACTTTGGAAGGCAAAATAAAAATGCAAGTGTTTATAAAGTGTTTTTTTTTTTCTGAGTAAAACTAACTTTATTAAACATGTACTATAGTCAAAGCACATATAATCCGCACCAAAAAAAACCCTGCAAAAAATGCATCAAAAAAAGCTTAAAACGGGTTTTGAACTTGGCAGTTGTTTTTTTTGTTTTTTTTTTACTGCCAAGAGAGCATGTTTTGGCTGCAGAAAAAAAACCTGCAGCAAAAATGCTGCATGAGAGCACAGCCTAAACCAGGTGCCAAATGCTCAGTATTTGGGAAAACTTTTCCGTCCAAATGTGGCAATCAGATAAAATCCTTGGATAAACATCCCATCTCTGGAACTCTAGTACCCATAATTTCTAATAATATATTTTTAAAGAAAGATATCCAGGATTTTCTTGAACATGAGCAACGAATATTTCATAAATGTGTCAGAAAACTTCATAGTTTTACTGCTCTTACAGTAAAGAATCTTTGTCCATGGCAATGCACACTTTTCATGGGTAACGTCCTAGGTGTAAAAAGTTAATTGGAAAGCTTTTGTTCTGACCATTCATATATTTTTACAGTTTTCCAAACTAAATAAGTGAGTTTCGTAACCTAACATCAGAGGCGTTCAGGATGCGGAGATCGATAATGTGGTTTTACAGGGGCCGCTTTTGCTTTCACCTTATTTGCTATAGGGTCAAATCCTACCTTATTGTTTTAGAGCGGAAAAATCACTGGTGATTATCTTATTATGCTCATATTAAAGAAGTTGCCTTCCGTTGATTCTTTAGGAACGCACTGCTCCCCAGTCTCCCTGCTTTTTGCTTGCAGGGGGCGGTGTGCTCCTGATGACTGGATGACTGATGACTGCAATTTAATCCTTTATAAAAATCCGATCCGTTCTCAAGAAAGGAGGAATTATCAATGGAATTGTGTATTGCTTGTTGCCCAAGTTACCGTCCGCCTCTGCAGTCAAACAGTTGTGGCTGGCAGAGAGCACAGTGCTCAGAAGCTCTTTGCTATAGAGCTTGTAAGCTCCGCTCTGAAGCTGGATGGATCGCTCGCTCCTGGCCAGCTTCAGCTTCTCTATGCTCCTCCGTTTTGGGACCAGAGGCATGGTGAGCCGCTGCTCCAATCTATATGGTCTCCCAAAACGGAGGAGCATAGAGAAGCTGAAGCTGGCCAGGAGCGAGCGATCCATCCAGCTTCAGAGCGGAGCTTACAAGCTCTATAGCAAAGAGCTTCTGAGCACTGTGCTCTCTGCCAGCCACAACTGTTTGACTGCAGAGGCGGATGGTAACTTGGGCAACAAGCAATACACAATTCTATTGATAATTCCTCGTTTCTTGAGAACGGATCGGATTTTTATAAAGGATTAAATTGCAAAGTTGCTTCTTTTCACAAGCACTTTGCAATTTTAACCATTATGTTGAGAAAATCCATTTAAATACAAGACCAGGTAAAGCGACTTGCAAGAAGTCCTGAAGATCTCAGATCCTAGGAGCCCTGTGAATACAGTTTGGGGTGATGGCAAATTCCGGTCTGGCATGATGAATTGTGATCTTTGGGTTGATTCAGACAGTTTTATTTCAGAACATGTTAACTCCCTTTTCTTTTACTTATTTCCCTACCTTCCCTGCTATATTACATGCTGTAGTGACTCCTCTTTCACACTTCCGTTTTTTACAATCAGTCACAATCTGTCAAAATGTTGAAAAGACGGATCCTGTGCAGATTGTAAAAAAACCAAAAACGGATGCACTGGGTCCGTTTTTTTGACGGACCCGTCGAGGCAGTTGTTGCCAGAATTGGCTATGTGCACATGTTGTGTATGTGTCTTCGCCGCGTTTTTTCGCTGCGAAAACGCATACACAACACAACCCATGTTAAAAATAATTTTAAAAAATAAAAAATCGTGATATTCTTACCTTCCGGCATCCCCCGCAGCCTTCCTGATGCTCCCGATAGCTCCCGTTCCCAGTGATGCCTTGCGAGACAATAACCTGTGATGATCTAGCGGTCTTGCAAGACCGCTACGTCATCGGGTTATTTTCGCAAGGCATCACAGGGAACGGGAGCTGCCAGGAGCATGAAGTGGATGAAACGTGAGGCAATCCGTCGCTAATACAAGTCTATGAGAAAAAAATGGATCCAGTAGAAACATTTGCAGGATCTGCTTTTTTTCACAAAACGACAGATTTTGATGGAAACAATAAGATGGAAGTGTGAAAGAGGCCTAAACTGCAACTGGAAGAACCCGTCCGAAATGTCGCTGAAATCTCTAATTTTTGTCTTCTCAGTATACAAGTCTCCAGAGTATGAATCTCTCGGCTTCGACCTTACTGTGGAAAGACTGGTGTCTATTGGCTATCCACAGGAGCTGCTGAGCTTTGTGTATGACCCAACATTTCCTACCAGGTGAGAATCTCGCTGTCTCTCTTCCTCCCTCTCGTGAATATTAAGTCTCCACACCCTTGTCTGAAATGCCTGATTTTTGTCATGTAAAAAGAATCTCCATCTTTAATAATGCTGCGCATAATCTGTACAGTTGCATTGAAAACTAAATCAAAATCTTTTCAGGTGGAAAAATAAAGTACTAAAATAATGTGGTTGCATAAATATGCACACCCTTAGGCTGTGTGCATACATAGCAGATTTTTCGTGTTTTTTTTCGCGGTTTTTCGCTATAAACCGCGGAAAAAATGCTCACATTAAGCATCATATTTAATAGAATGCAATCCGCATTTTTTGTGCACATGCTGTGTTTTCCTGAGCGGAATCGCATTCCAGAAAAAAAGCAGCATATTCATTAAATTTGCAGAATCGCGGGGATTCCGCACGCCTAGGAATCAGGGTGGATTGATTTAAATCACGCCGATTTAAATCATGATTTAAATCACGATTTAAATCAAAAGATTTTTTTCTATTTAAATCGGATCGATTTAAATCATGATTTTAATCATGATTTAAATCACTGATTTAAATCAAAAGGTTTTTTTTTAATATAAATCACGATTAAAATGAGAAGTGAGAGCAGTGCGCATGTGCGCCCATAGTTACACGGACGAAACTAAGGGCAACGATCTAACGCCAGGGTGAGGGGGGGACCCCAAAGTAAGTAAAAGTCTTTTTTGTTTTACTATATGGCAATAGGTAGGTGTTTAAAAGCAGCATGTCTTAATTGTATAAACTATTAATAGCCTCCACATTTTGTTCATACTGCCCCTTTAATTCCACACTTCTAGCTTGGTTTCACTTTTGGTTTAGTTTCTTTTTCCATTCAGTTGACATGCCCAAACTTGTTGGATAGTCAGCATCCTACAGAAACCTCTGGAAGAGCATGGCATTGTGAATGTTACACATATACAGCCTTTATTCTACTGAGTTAAACAACTCAGCTTTATCTCATGATGGAAGAACCTTTGGATGGTAAAATATTTTCCTCAAAAAGCAGTTTATTGAAAAAAATCCGATTTAAATCAAAAAAATCCGATTTAAATCAAAAAAATCCGATTTTTTTGATTTTTTTAAAAAAACATTGATTTTTATCCACCCTGCTAGGAATGCATTGATCTGCTTACTTCCCGCAGGGGGCTATGCTCACCATGCGGGAAGTAAGAAGATCATGTGCGGTTGGTACCCAGGGTGGAGGAGAGGAGACTCTCCTCCATGGACAGGGCACCATATAATTGTTAAAAAAAAAAAAAAAAAAAGAATTAAAATAATAAATCGTGATATACTCACCCTCTGATGGCCCCAGAGTCTTCCTGCCTCTCAGCGGTGCACGTGGCCGCTTCCGTTCCTATAGATGGTGTGTGTGAAGGACCTGCGATTACGTCGTGGTCACATGACCGCGATGACGTCGCGGTCACGTGACCGCCACGTCATCGCAGGTCCTGCACACATACCATCTATAGGAACGGAAGCCGCTGAGTAGATTGGCTGTCTGCGGAAGATGAGTATAACCATTTTTTAAATTATTTTTAACATTCTATCTTTTACTATTGATGCGGCATAGGTTGCAGCAATAGTAAAAAGTTGGTCACACTTGTCAAACACTATGTTTGACAAGTGTGACCAACCTGTCAATCAGTTTTCCAAGCGATGCTACAGATCGCTTCAAAAACGCTAGCATTTTGTAAGCTAATTATGCTTGCAAAACGCTAGTTTTCTGCGGGAATATGCATGCCAATTCCGCATGCGATATACCTGTGGCAGGAGTTGCAGAATTGCCGCGGAAATTTCGGCGGCAATTCTGCAACGTGTGCACTAAAGGCCCCGTCTCACATAGCGATTTACCAACGATCACGACCAGCGATACGACCTGGCCGTGATCGTTGGTAAGTCGTTGTGTGGTCGCTGGGGAGCTGTCACACAGACGGCTCTCTCCAGCGACCAACGATCAGGGGAACGACTTCGGCATCGTTGAAACTGTCTTCAACGATGCCGAAGTCCCCCTGCAGCACCCGGGTAACCAGGGTAAACATGTTTACCCTGGTTACCAAAAAAAACAAACAGTACATACTCACCATCTGATGTCCGTCAGGTCCCTTGCCGTCTGCTTCCTGCTCTGACTGAGTGCCGCCGTACAGCGAGAGCGCAGCGGTGACGTCACTGCTGCGCTCTGCTCTCACTGTACGGCGGCACTCAGTCAGAGCAGGAAGCAGACGGCAAGGGACCTGACGGACATCAGATGGTGAGTATGTAGTGTTTGTTTTTTTTTTACATTTACGCTGGTAACCAGGGTAAACATCGGGTTACTAAGCGCGGCCCTGCGCTTAGTAACCCGATGTTTACCCTGGTTACCAGTGAAGACATCGCTGGATCGGTGTCACACACACCGATTCAGAGATGTCAGCGGGACCTCAACGACCAAAAAAAGGTCCAGGCCATTCCGACACGACCAGCGATCTCGCAGCAGGGGCCTGGTCGCTGGTACGTGTCACACATAGCGAGATCGCTACTGAGGTCGCTGTTGCGTCACAAAACTTGTGACTCAGCAGCGATCTCGCTAGCGATCTCGCTATGCGAGACGGGGCCTTTAGCCTTAAACTAATACTTTGTTGAAGTACACTTTGAATTTATGATAGCAATCAGTCTTTGGTTAGGAGTTTATCAGCATGGCACATGAATTGCCAATCTTTGCCCACTCTCCATTACAGTAGCTCCAAATGTCAGATTGTGAGGGCATTTCCCGTGTACACAGCCCTCTTCAGGTCAACCCACAAATACTCAATTAGATTCTTGCCTGAGCTATGGCTGTGTGTTTTCTTCTGGCTAAGCCATTCTTTTGTTGATTTGGAGGTATACATGGGGTCCTTGTGGTGCTGAAATGTGAAAATCAGCTTTTTAGCAAAGGTCTGATGGATTTGTTGCAAAATAAACTGATATTTGGAACTATTCATAGTTCCTTCTGCCTTGACAATAGTTCTAGCTGCCAAAAACCAGACCAAAGCATTATGCTGCCCCCACAATGCTTTACTGTGTGTATGGTGTTCTTTTGGGCTATGTGCCAAACACACCTTTTGGATTTATGGCTAAAAAGTTTAACCTTGGTCTCGTCAGACCATAACATGTTTTCCCCACATGCGTTTTGCAAAACCTAGCCGGGCTTGCGTGTTTTTCTTTGTAAGAAAAGGCTTCCAACTTGCCGCTCTGCCTCTCAGGCAAGACATGAAGAATATGCGAGATTGTTGTCACCTGCAGTACACTTACTGTGCTTTCTAAGTTATCATCCATTCGTGCCTCATACTAATGGTGAAATGTGCCAACTACACCCCTTTCCAATGCTATTTTGCACCTTCCAGGAAGAGTTATCTGTGAGCGTCTCTTTTGCATGCAGAGGATGACCATACCATACAATGTGCACACTGTGCTACAGGCCTGTGTAGATCTCTGTTCCCCCGACAGCCTCCGTGTCTTTCTTTCTTGCACTTTTTTTTTCTCTCCTTTTCTCTCCCCCCCTCACTTTATTTTTTATCGTATATTGTGCACATATATTGCCTGCATGTTTCTTCTTGAAGCTGAGGTTTCTGTTTTGTGAATGTTTGCATTTATCTCCCCAGGGGTTTGGTGTTTGATACAACATATGGAAATCTCCTGAAAGTGGATGCCTACGGCAATATTCTTGTTTGTGCTCATGGCTTTAATTTCATGAGGGGGTAAGTACAGCCATGTTATCACGTATTTATGATATTATTATACTGCATCGCTCCATCCCGTTCAACTTCATCATACTTCATTGTTCTCAATTATCCATTGTCTGTTTAAGGGGTGTAGAAAAACAGGGAGACGACTTAATGGTTCTGATTCACCCTGGAAAGTGATGGTTACTGATTTCTTCACATTGCGTTACTCATCTGCCTAAGCTATGTAGGTAGAAACCGTACTGGAAGATGAGGTCTGTGTAGGAGGCGCTCGGCATCCCTGGTGTAACCATCTGAGGACTGTACAATGTGATGTGACTGCGTAAGATGCGCTTTCAAAAGTCTGACTATTTTGTTTCAGATGTTCCTCTTGAACCTTCCCCACCAGAGAGAGGGCTGCTTCGTATGATCTGCAGCAGCGCTGTTAAAACAGTGGTAGTTGTGTCATGAACGCATGCTATCTGGGAGACCAGCTACTGAAATCACCGCAGTCAGAAGAGCCGACACAAAGTCCTTTGTGTGAATGGAGTGTAATGAGCATGTGTGACCACCTGTAGACAGTGAATGCCGCAGTGGTCGCTCATTTCCGATCCATTGTGATTGCCATCCTAATGCATTAGGTCATACATTTATCATCTAAACTCTGGATATGTGATCTATGTGAGTTTTCGGGATCGCCCCTTTTAAGACCTGCTGAGGTCAGCTACATGTCAGGCAAACTTCAAATAAATGAAATGTGTCATCAGAAAACTGCTGATTTGTGTAAACAAAGTTTTTCTGCTGAGAATATTTTTCCAGTTCTTTTTTCCTTATTACTATGCTTAAATTTACATCATTGTTCTATACTTAAAAAAAATCCTTTTACCTAAAGGGGTTGTCCACTACTTGGACACCAATTTGTTAACTACTATATTCTCAAGTGTAGCATAAAAGTAAGGTAAGATCTTTTCCTTTTGTATCGGCGCCATTCCAGTGATGTCAGCGTTGGGGCTCCCGCGGCTCATGTGACCACGGTGGCCAATAATGGGCTGCAGCTCCTGCACTTCCTTTCCATGTCCAAGGTTTGTCTGAAGAAAGTGTGATCAAAGCAGTTCAATAGCGACCACTGGCTGCGGTGTGCACATGGCCCCAAAATCTCGCGTGCCGACGTTGCTGTAATGGCTCTGGTGGAGATGGTGACTATCTATTCTTATGTACACTGGGGAGTGTAGTGCTTAATAAGGGTTTGGCCAAGTAGTGGACAACCCCTTTAAACCACTTAGCACCCACGTAATCTGCAGTTTGAGTCAGAAACATTTACTGCCCAAAACCATTAATATGATTATGTATCAGCAGTCTCCCATGCCTGATTATTTGATGGTTGTTTGCTCTGGTACACGGCCACTGGCCTGTCCATCAGCAAGGGATGGTAGAAGTTCATAGCCACGCCCCAGTGCACTTCCAGACCCAACCTCAAAACGTGATTTCTTGCTCCTGAAGCAGGGCTACGGGGTCATAAAGGATCAGCAGGCTTCTCTTTCAGAGGGCTATAATCCTACTAATTGTTTATTGGGAATAAAAGTTTTAAGTTGAGTAAAGCACGGCCCCCTATTCAGCCGCTGTTCCCTGACCTCGGGCATCACAGGACACAAGCCCGGGTCACTAATTAAGCACCGGTAATCTAGTTTCAGCCTCGAGGAGCTCTGCAGTGATCACATCTTGTTTTTTACACGCCAATGCCACTAAACCTGTTCTATCCATCATTTGTTTATATCATCCTGTCACACCTAATGTGCTGCGCAGATCGTCGCAGGCAGTTCTCTCACCATCTGCATCATCGCTGGCTGTGGATCTCGATGAATAACCCTCAACTAGAGCCATAGCTGACATTTAGCATCACAGTTCTTCTTTATGGAAATTCTGTAAAATTAGATTTCTATATAAATTCCACCTCAAGCAACCAATGATGAGCCCCCCGCTGGCACTGTGGCTCTCTGCAGGCGGCTCTGGGCTAGTGACTGCAGCATTCGCCTTCCTGCAGCATTCGCCTTCCTGCAGCATACGCCTTCCTGCAGCATACGCCTTCCTGCAGCCTTTGTATTGGTATAGAGATTGTGATAGAAGCACTGCTCAGTCTATGCTGACTTCCTGTGACCTTGGTAATGTTGCTTGTGCCTTTTATATGTTGCAACCATACAGAACACCAGTATAAGCTATGCAAATTAGCTCCCATCCAGAAGAAATCCGCCAGCCTCGCTAGCGCCACCTGGTGGAGGAAGCTGCCCTGTAGGCAAATGTTTAATCTTTGAGAGCCTGGTCTGCAGTTTCTTTTGGAGTTTTGCCCCTTATCTGTCGTGGCTGGGCGATGCAGATGTAGAGGGGCATTATCTCCTTTTGCTCGTTAAAGGGTTTGGACACTAACTAGTAGGATAGCTACTTCCAATAGGAAAGACTCCTGAAGTAGAGCTCATTTTCATAACCTTTTATTTCCCAGGGAGCCTTTCCTGACCAGCCGGCGGTCTCCACAAGAGAAACATTAGACCTAGGGATATTGCACTTTTTAAAAAGGTTGATCAGCAATGTAAACACTCGCTACAATGTACCAAACAGATGTTCCCTTTGATGTGACCACCAGTAACGTGGTGCTTTGTCTGCAGGCGGCGCCCGCGCTCTACCTGCTGCGTCCATTGTTTGTGTTCTGCATCTGATCCCAGATGTGGCTCTGTCGGCATCGCTGCGAGGCGTATGTTCTGACATGATACGGGTCCAATCCTTCCATCATTGCATCCTTTATTACTCCGTATACTCGCAGCAATGAGCGGGCAGCTGCCACATAGGAAGCACAATGCGGTATTGTACAGTTACCTTGTGAAATCTCCGGCTGTTATTATGTAATCCTCCCCCATTACCAGGCCGGATCCTGTTACAGGGAGCTGTGCCAGACTCTTTGGCTCTGGACCCATACTTGAAAATCAATAATTGTATTTCGGTTTTTGATTTATTTAATAAAGTATGTCACCACAGTTTCATTATCCAGGGAAATCCGATTAGACTCGTCTCATTTTAGATAGGGAATCAAAGCTGTTCTTCACCTAAATGTTTATACAAAAGTCTGCTTCTGAGCGGCACTGTAATGTCAGAGGCAGCCATGCTTGAGGAGATTCTGAACATTTGTCTGAAATATATGATCTCCATCATTGACGATCGCAGAAGAATGTGGCCATCCTCAGAAAATCACGATTATGCAAGATTTATTTGGTGTTGATTTTCCTCCCAATGGCGAATCCTGACAGTGTGCCTGATATATACAGGCACATAAAGTGGCTGTGGAAATTTAGATTGAGCTCAGAAATCCCCTTTCATTTTCTCTGCCATTATCTATATTCGGAGAAACAAAATCATTAAAAAAATACATTTTTTTTTTCACTGATCTCTCCCAACAAGCAGTAGAAATCACTTTATAATTGAGGGTTGTGGGGTCCAGTTGCTGTAGGAGGCAGAGAACATAGTATCCGCCGTTGGTGACGGACACAGCTCGCCTCCTCCCCCTCCCTGCACAGTGGCTGGCATTTTGCTCAGGACGTTGAGCGTGTTCACAGCACTCTTCTATAGATGTCCTTGCGCTGTCTGCATGCTGCCGGCGTGTGTGCTCATACCTCACGAGAGCTGTATTAGTATGGTTGTCATAGGGGCTGAGTCTCCTGTAATACTGAATATCTCATTTAAAGCACATTTTGGGGTCTTTAAGTTCATGTGCCTACAACACCTTTTTATCTTTCTTTAAGCAAATATATAATTTTTATTTATGAAAAAATCCTAAAATCTTGCAGTTTTCTCTCTGGCCGTGAAGCCTCATATTAGTCTGACACTTCGTGTTCTGTAGGGGTCGCTTCTCAGCTGTCATGTCATTATCATTAAAGACGGCATTACCCTGAAATGTATCGTCTGCATATAGGTAACACAGGGAGATTTGTCACCAGGTTTTTGCTGTTCAGTCGACAGCAGCGTTATGAATAGTCAGAGACACTGATTCTAGTGATGTCGCTTACCAGGCTACTTGCTGTAGTTTTGATAAAATCACTGCTTTATTAGCAGCAGATTCATTGGAGGATGAATAACCCTGCTGCCATGCAGTCCTCCATATCCATAATCTCTGTGTATCCCCGCAACCACCACTGATTGGCAGCTTTCTGTGTACACTGTGCATAGGCAGATAGCTGCCAATCAGTGGTGTGGGTGGGGTTATACAGAGCTCTGTATTCAGAGCACTGCTAAATCTGCAAGACAGTGATTTTATCAGAACTGCAGCAATCAAGATAGTAAGTGATACATCGCTGGAATCAGGGTCTCTGCTCTTACTGCTGCTCTCAGATGGGGTAGCAAAAACCATGGTGACCGATTCGCTTTAACAATAACTAACAGCTACAGCTCATCATCGTCTCCTCTCTGCACAGTGACCTCTGCACAGATCACAGAGCATGTGTAGGAAACTCTCCCATAGAAGTTGATAAAACGCAATGCAATGGTTTGCAGCGCTTCATGTAAAGCAAGACTCAAAATGGAGCAGCTCAGGCAAGGTGGCAGGCCAAAGAATCATGTAAAGATAATAGAATAAAGAAATCTGCAATGAGAAAGTAAAAGCTTTTTAAAGAAACAAAACATTTCTCTATCTGGATTAAAGAAACAAAATAATAAAAAAATAATAAAGGCGATGCATTCCATGTATGAAAACTAACTTCTGGCTTCTTCTCCAACAGGCCCGAAACAAGGGAGCAGTACCCAAATAAATTCATCCAGAGAGATGACACGGATCGGTTCTACATCCTCAACACCTTGTTTAATCTGCCAGGTACATCTGATGGCTTGTATCACCGTAACAGAAAGAAAGGAGTCGAGGAGATCACTGTTCTGTGCTCCGCGGCATCAATAACCATATGTTAGGGGTCTTTTACACCTCTAGTTGGTCCTCAAGCCAAAAACAAATGGGACTTTCACTGATGCCATAAGCTACTAATGACGTGTCCAAATGTTAGTAAAGCTGCTGGGGTGGCTTAAAAAGTAAAAAAACAAAAACGGTGACTTGCAGAATGATTTGGGATCATGTAAGGGGCAGGAATAGCTGAAGAATTGGGAATAGTTTGTTCTGTTCAATATCCAGGATCCTCTTGAAGGACTGATAAATTTGAGAATTTGGATTTTTTGTTTTTCAGTATAGATGTAACAAGGTCTTTGTTGTGAAATCTGTGTCAGCGTCTGTGAAAGCAGTTATATAATGGAGAGCGTCTGACCCAGATACAGCACCTCCTTCACTGTGTTATGGAAGCAAGGGTCGTCCGAAACCACAGCGCCCCGGCCACCTGCTGAGCACAGTGCTGGGAGTTCCTCTATTCAGAGGCAGCAGTGGTAATTCATTTTAGGGCTGGTGAGGGTCTCTGAGGTCGTGAGCCCACTAAGCATAATGCTAGGATATGTCTATACTTTCTGGTATCATCTACTGAGATGAGCATATCTGTGGGTCCCCAAAACATTGTTTGGATGGCTATTTGCTGTACCTGGCATCCAACTGAAAAGGACATTTGGGAGGACTTATGACTGTACACTGCTCTCAGCCAGATTTAGGTGAGAACATTTCTCACAACACTGATTAGCTCAGGGAAGCTGTCAGCAGCTTAGTCTACTCCTCCACAATTAGGACTCTGAATCTTGAAGAAGGCCTGTCACTTTCTCAAAAAAAAAAAAATTGTTTTATTGTAAAAATAATCAGATTTGTTTCTTCTGGAGCACAATATGTGAAATCTCTGCTTGTAGATCAGTTTGACGTTTCTTCAGAGTCATCTCCAGGGGAGCCTGCACTTTAATCCCTCCCTCCAAAACGTTGCCAATCACAATTCTAGAAACTTGATTCCAGCTCACCCAGTTGATCTATACTCATCAACCTGGGGCTCAGACACCGGCCTCGCCCTGGTCTCACATCAAGGAAAATAAAAAAAATTGGAGTCTGGCTCAACAGGACTGGATTTTCCTTTTTCTTTTTCTTTTTCATGAGTAAGACTGCCGAGTGCAGTCGAAACGCATCGACTGGGTCATGTCGACCATGTAAATTTTTCTTTTGTATGCACCATATTTTCTTTTGAAAAAGAAAAGGAAAATCCAGTCCTGCAGAGTTTGCTAGAACAGCACACAGCTGTGATTAGCAGCATCTTTGAGGCGGTGTGAAAGTGCACCCCCACAGAGAGGACTGAAGAAAAGCCCAGTTGATCTCCAGGCAGAGATTTCACATACTACACTCCAGAAGAAACAAATCTGAATATTTCTGCAATAGAGTGACGCAGTGCAAAGCAGAAAACAGCGACCGAATCAGGGGGCGCTCAAGGATGTTTTTACAAAGTATTTAACTCCATTTCTTCGTGAGGTTTGTAAAGATGATTTATGGCTTATCCTGTAACACTTTAACAAAATACGTGAAGGAATTATTTTAAGTGACGTCACTTTTCACTTGGGCACATACAATAATGTTTTCCTGCATTGCTATGTGAAAAGTAACTCTAGTATAATTCTTCCACCCAGAAACCTACCTGCTCGCTTGTCTGGTTGACTTCTTCACAAACTGTGACCGGTACACGAGGTAAGTCCTCCTTTTATATGATATTTCAGTGTTATTTGCCTTTTTGAACCAGCATAGCTCTATTCCGAGTCTTCTTTTTCCTTGGGACTGAGCTTAGTGTCGCGGAGTCATCAGCAGGTTGTAACAGAGAAACGTCAAGGGTCACAGAAAGCCAGAGAAGTGGACATCTCTTGGCCACGTCCCTCACTGATGATCGCTTCATTGTGACCAGTTTCTTTTGGAATCTGATAATAATTCTACACAGCTCCAGTCACATTTAAGAGAGGCATTTAAGTGTCACGTCAGACCATACAAAACCGTTCACATCAGCGTGGTCTGAGAGCTAGATGACCTGCAAGGGTATCTGACCACACCACCATCGTGTTGCATGGGTCAGGTAGCATTTACGCCAGACAAGACACCAGTGGGCCTCAGTGCTGTTTACTGATGAAAGTCTATTCACACTAAGCAGAAATGATGGCCGCCAACAATGTTGGAGATATCAAGGAGAGCACTATGTATCAGTCACTGTGGTCACCAGACGAGCCTTTGGTGGTGGTGTTGGTGTGTGCAGGTGTATCTAGCCAGTACAGAACTGCCCTACGCTTTGTGAATGGTACAGTGACAAGCCCCTACTACTTGAATAACCTCATTAATCCAGTCATTGTGCCTCTGCACAGGCCTAATTTCATCTTCATGGACGACAATGATCCAGCTCATAGAGGTCACATCATTAGGGAACGGTTGCTGGAGACTAGGGTACCTCAAATGGCGTGGCCTGCACTTTCTCCTGGCCTGAATCCCATATAACATCTATGGGATCAGCTGAGTGGCCATGTAGAGGCTCGTAACTCTGTACCCCACAACCTCAATGACCTGAGAGCTGTGCCTAAGAACAGTGGGACGCCATGTTCCAGCAGACAATTACTGGACTTGTGAACCGCACGAGACGTCGTTGTCAAGCTGTAATTGATGCTCAAGGCCACAGAACAAGTTATTGAGACACTTGACATTTTTTGTTGGGGTATACCCACCAATGTCATCAACTTTTGTTTCAATAAATTGTTTGAGATGAGGGAATCACCATTTCTGCTTCTGCTTAATGTCCGACTGTCGTGATAAATATCACTGTAGCATGACCTTTTAACATTTTCCATAATTTTTTTCCTGAAAGTCAAATATCCCTAACTTTTTACGAGCATTGTATATACTCACAATATTATCTTGTCCATTTTTCATACCGCAGTTGTGAAAAGGGCTTTAAGGATGGAGATCTCTTCATGTCGTTCCGCAGCATGTTCCAGGATGTCCGAGATGCCGTGGACTGGGTTCATTACCAGGTAGAGCCTGATCTGTGACCCCATCCGCCCACTGTTATCTGCTTTGTGTCTGCAATTACTTGTATTCCCCATGAGATGGCAATAACTGAGCAACATCTGTTCTTAGAGCGATACTTTGTGCGGTTCCTCAGTAGTTACTCTTGGAAATTGATGAATCAGTTGACAGCTTGGTATTATATTTGCAATGGGTTGTGTTTCTACCCAGTGACACAGTTTGGATTTGTAGGCAAACACATTTTTGGCAGATGATGTACAGTTGATTTTCTTAATTTTGGGTTATGATCATGTTAGCATTTACAATCCCTTCGTCAAGTTTTCCGTCACTTTTGGGGGCAAAAATGATGCAGCATTATTCTTGCTGTCAAGACACCACCCCCAGAAACTTTAAGTATCCTCATAGTCCCTGATAGAGCATATGATGGACTAGCACCCAGCTATATATTATTTTCCTAGCAGATTTTATTTTGAATCTGGCTGTACACATTAGCTGTCGGGCAAACGAGCATCTACCCTCTGACAAATGCACACTCCCATCTTGGCCGAGCATGCACATGTCATCAATGGAGGAAACAGAGTAAGCTGCTGCCATTCACCTTCATCTGCTTATCTAACCTGAGAACAGAAGGATGGGGCATGTTGAAATCGAACTGCCTGATCTTTCTCTTCCCCAAGAAGCCCCCATACACATGAGATGGCCTCTCCAGAATCAGCGGGCAGTAATCTCATTTGTATGATGGGTTGCTTAATTCTGCATTTGTTGATCAGCTCTGAAATTTTGAAATACAGACATTAATCATTTGCAGTGACTGTCCGGCTGGCAGGAGACTTGATTTATACGTCTTGCTTTCCCAGGGATCACTTAAGGAGAAGACGGTGGAGAATTTACCAAAGTATGTTGTGAAAGATGTAAGTGCATATTTTCCCTTGGCCTTAAAAATAGGCAATTCTTGGTGAAAGGAAAGACACGGAATGAGGCTGTGACATGGAAGACAAGGTCACCTGATTTCATTTCCCCTGTTTTTTTTGTTGTTGAATTTAGCTTGAAAAAATAAAGGTAATAGATTATTATTTTACATATTTTTAGTTTTTTTCTTTTACTTGATTATTATTAGTCTTTACCATTTCTTCTCTTCTGTTTCCAGCCTAAGCTGCCTCTCCTCCTGAGCCGCATGAATGAAGTGGGAAAGGTTTTTCTGGTTACAAACAGTGACTATAAATATACCCACGTAAGTGCTAATTAAACATTCTCATCACTTTACGTTGCCAGGGTACCGGGAAGGGAGAGCGCTCCTCGCTGTTAGAGATGAATGCGGCGTATTAAAGGGCCAGGATAAAGCAAACGATTGATAATGGCTTTAGTTATATTGCAATGATGGGAGCTAGAAATCTTCTTTTGCCCCGCGAGAGGTCATAGAGAGGACATGAAAACAGTGCGAAACACTTACTTTTGTCCAAATGGTGTATATTGGGGTATCAGGACACGTCTTAATTAGTGATGAACTAATGTGCTCGGATAAGGTGTTATCTGAGCATGATTGGGTGCTAACCGAGTGCTAAAAAAATCCGTCCGTCCCTGCCGCTGCATTTCTCGCGGCTATCTGACCGCAGGGATTGCAAAACGCGCGTCGGGTGTGTTGGGACCCCCTTGCATCAGTCTTGGAGATATGTGGATATTTATCATTCCTTGTTAAGTTTGATTCCACTTTTTATACTCCTATGTAGGCTTACTTGGATATAACACTATTGATTGCCTTAGTTCCTGTTACATTTGGCTATATTTCTCTTTATTAGTTTTGTGTTACATCTAGATATACTAGCTTGTGACTTACATATATGATGGCAAGATCCCTGCTATGGATTAGTACCTGCTTTGCAGGTGTCTCCCGTTTCGACTTTTACTGGTGGAGTCTCATTTTCACTAGATGTTTAATATTCTCTGTGTGTATATATTAAATAAGAATTAATTTATGATTTTACTGGCTTGCATTTTTCCATTTACTGGTGTTATTTCTTATCTATGCATGTAAGCCTCATTGCACGGATTGTAAATGTAGGTATGTCGGCCAATCACAGAAATTGTTACTGGATCCTGACAAAACTTTTTACCAAAAAAACTTTTTGGTCACAGTGAGCTCAAGGGGATTGATGTAATACATGCATAGCAGGAGCCTCCTATAATATTAATCTATATAGTAATATATCCCTTTTATTTTTCCCTAGAAAATTATGACCTATTTGTTTGACTTCCAACATGGACCTAAGGTAAGTGATCACTGTGCAGTCCTAGTGTATTCTCTAGGTGTGCGTGTCGTACACCAGATCTGTTGTACATTATGATCCTTTGTTTGACTTTTTCTGTGAATAGCGGGCGGCTCGTGTATCCTGGCCATAGATCTGATCTAGTGCCGCACTGGCTGTTTAATGCATATGCAGTTAGCGCCCCCTAGAGGCTGCATAGACCATTGTTTTAACTATTCGTGGGAAGGATGGGCATTCACACTATGATTTTTTTTTTTTCTTTCCTTAATAATTAAGCTACTCAACATTTTATAGCTAAATTAATATTTTTTTATTTTACAATAAATGGTTGTCCCCAACTTTAACACTTTTATTATTGGCATAACCATAACACTATGTAGTGCGGGTGCCAACAGACTACAGGGTCTCACCGCCCCCATATGCACGTTTGATGTGGCCGTCAGCTGTTGCATTCTCCAATAAAACCAATGCAGAGGTGCCTACGTTCTCCACTGAAGTCTATGGGAGCCAATAAAAGAGCTGAGCTGTCAGTTCAGAATAGGATTCACATGGACCATTACAGATGTGGCTTTATTAGAGTATTTATAGCATGAAATACTGTGGATAATGGTTCTATTTCTGTACAGGACCGTATTTCTGTAATGCAGCCATGACAGGCGTAGCACATAGAAGTTCATGGTTAGGAGTGTCTGTCTGCTTCGTGCTGAATGTGATTTTTCTTACAGGGTAAATTCAGCAAGATGATTTTTGCTCATACTGAAAGTAACTAATAATGATTTATGTCTCTGGCTTCCTCTCACGCAGCCCGGGAGCCAACATCGGCTTTGGCAGTCATACTTTGACTTAATTTTAGTAGATGCAAGAAAGCCTTTATTTTTTGGGGAAGGAACCGTACTGAGACAAGTAGATACGGTAAGTGCTTCTCTTTTCGTTTTTATTCTTTGTGCTTCCTGTTACTAAGGGTACCGTCACACAGTGCCATTTTGATCGCTACGACGGTACGATTCGTGACGTTCTAGCGATATCGTTACGATATCGCAGTGTCTGACACGCAGCAGCGATCAGGGATCCTGCTGAGAATCGTACGTCGTAGCAGATCGTATGGAACTTTCTTTCGTCGCTTGATCACCCGCTGACATCGCTGGATCGTTGTGTGTGACAGCGATCCAGCGATGTGTTCGCTTGTAACCAGGGTAAACATCGGGTAACTAAGCGCAGGGCCGCGCTTAGTAACCCGATGTTTACCGTGGTTACCAGCGTAAACGTAAAAAAAACAAACAGTACATACTTACATTCCGGTGTCTGTCCCCGGCGTCTCAGCTTCTCTGCACTGTGAGCGCCTGCCGGCCGGAAAGCGAGCACAGCGGTGACGTCTGACGTCACCGCTGTGCTTTCCGGCTATGGCGCTTACACAGTGGAGAGAAGCAGAACGCCGGGGACAGACACCGGAATGTAAGTATGTACTGTTTGTTTTTTTTACGTTTACGCTGGTAACCAGGGTAAACATCGGGTTACTAAGCGCGGCCCTGCGCTTAGTTACCCGATGTTTACCCTGGTTACCGGGGACTTCGGCATCGCTCCAGCGCCGTGATTGCAACGTGTGACCGCAGTCTACGACGCTGGAGCGATAATCATACGATCGCTGCGACGTCACGGATCGTGCCGTCGTAGCGATTAAAATGGTACTGTGTGACGGTACCCTTACACCAGATATGCTTATCTCTGTAAATCAACCATCACAATTGAGCATCTGCCACCCAAAAGAAGAGTAGAGAGCTGAGTAATTTGTAATGTCTCGTCAGTAGCTCTTAGGAGGGTTGGAAAGTGTTTCCTAGAAAAGCAGCAGCTATCCAGCCCACTGGATAATCCCACCACTAAGGGTACATGCCCGCAGAACATACTCACCATGGATTTTCTACAGTGCATTTGTTTGCATAAAATCCTGCGTTTTCTTGGTATCCCAGCCACCGGCTGCATAAGGATTTCTCCCATTGCCAATGCAAAATGTAAATTGTCTTAAATCCACAGCATTGTGGTACTTAAATTGCATCAGTATTTTCCCTTCCCCATGACAGCACCGGTACATGAGAGATGGTCCCGCCCCCAAGAACAGAAAACCTGCATAGGAGATAAAAGATGGGGGCGGCACCTCTCTCCTCAGTTTGGTTTCCTGTTCTTGCGGGGAACCTGCGGTGCTGCATGGGGAGAGGTCTCCCGTGCTTGGCCGGTCTCTGACCGAGGTCCGCGGTGGGAGCAGCGGTGGCGGCGTGTGCGCGTCGCCTCCATACCTGGAGCTGCAGGTGCGTCCTTCCCACTGCGGACTCCCCGGCGTCCGCTCCTGGCCGGAGGCTGGGCCGAGGGAAAAAAGTGAGCGTTCCCATCACGACGCTGGCGCCGACTGAATGGGGGAACTTCCGGGATTGAACCGGAAGTGACGCTACACGCTGAAGAAGCGGTGTGCTGACACTCCCCGGGGGGGAGGAAGTTCAGAGGCGCACACACTGCTTCCTGCCCGCCATATTTAAAACTGCAAGGCGGCAAGCAGGCGCTGGGTACAGTCTCCTGCAGGATGGCAGATCTAAAGGAATCGACGATCCCAGCTGAAATCCCACAGCCTGTCGTGGTACTGAGGGTCCGGTGGGTGAGTGCCTTTGTAAGGCAAAAAACATGTCAGTGACACTGTGTTTTTTGTATATATGCAGGGAAAAAAAGTCACCTCTAAACAAAAGCATAAAGTATGTGCACTCTGTGATAGAAGCCTCCCCAAAACGTATGAAAAGCGTATGTGCCGCTCATGCATAGAAAAAACGGTGTCTGAAGAGTCTTCATCTTTGCTTCAGAATATAAAAGATATAGTTAGAAGCGAAGTACAAAGCACTGTAAAGGAGCAGTTAAAACATCATGGACTGCAGAGCTCCGTAAACCCATTCCCTACGTCTGCCCAGACATCTGACGTAGAATCCGAGGGTGAACTGGGTGAGCTTCCGCCCGACGAGGGTTCGGACCTGGACTCTTCAGATGAAGAGTGTGGCCGGCCTTATGTGTTATCAGAAGATGTGGGGAAGTTGCTAAAACTGGTCAGGTCCACCCTGGGGGTTGAGACGCCAAAAGAGAAGCAAACAGTTCAGGACTCTATGTTTAGCAATTTGGAGGATAAGAAACGAAAAGTTTTCCCGTTTCATGATAACATTCTAAATCTCATTAAAAAAGAATGGAAAAAACCGAATAAAAAGATTTCAGTTCCCCAGGCTTTAAAACGTAAATATCCCTTTAGTGAGGAAATTTGCGAGAAATGGGAAAAGGCGCCTAAGTTGGACGCGGCTATCGCAAGTACCTCCAGGGGCATAGCACTTCCCTTCGAGGACATGGGGGCCCTAAAAGACCCCCTAGATAAAAAGGCGGATGCCTTTCTAAAATCAACTTGGGAGGCCTCAACTTGGGCGTTTAAACCTGGAGTAGCGGCTACTTGTACTGCCCGTGCCATGGTTAAATGGCTGGAGGAACTTAGTGACCAAATAAAAAACAAATGTCCAAGAGACAGACTTCTAGAAGTCATCCCTCCACTTCAAAATGCAGCGGGATTCCTGGCGGACGCTGCCATTGATTCTGTGCGGTTTGCTGCCAGAGCTAGTGCCCTTTCAAATTCGGGAAGAAGGGCGTTATGGTTAAAGAACTGGAATGCTGATTTCCAATCCAAAGTGAAGCTCTGTGCAGTCCCCTGTGAGGGCCAATATTTATTCGGCAGCGCTTTAGACGAAATTTTAGAAAAAGCAGCGGACAAGAAAAAACACTTCCCTCCACCTCCCTTCTTTAGACGACGTTGGTATGACAATCGTCGGTCCTTTCGAGGATCAGGTAGGGGCCGAGGCCGCCCAACGGATAGAACCACACGGGGGAGACCCAAAACCAGATCCTAAACAATGACGCCATATTCCAGGTGGGAGGAAGGTTACAGTTTTTTGTCCATCAGTGGGTAACCTTACAGCCGTCCCAATGGATAATCAACTTGTTATCAGACGGTCTACGGTTAAATTTCATCTCCCTTCCTCCCCACCGAATAAAAGTTACTCGTGTGGCCAAAAAGAACCAGTTAATTCTCGAGAAAGAAGTTCGTCTTCTTCTAGACAAAAAAGTCCTGGTAAGAGTACCTTCACAGGAAATAGGAAGGGGATTTTACAGCACCCTTTTCCTCACTCCAAAACCGGATGGATCTTTAAGAACTATTTTCAATCTAAAAGAATTAAACAAATTCATCCGAGTAGAAAAATTCAAAATGGAGACTCTGAGAACGGCGGTAAAACTGCTCTATCCAGGATGTTATATGGCAGTGATAGACCTTACCGATGCCTATTATCATGTGCCAATCAGCAGAGAGCATCAACAATTCCTGAGGTTGGTTGTGCAGCTGGGGCAGGTCTACACCCATCTACAATACCAATGTCTCCCCTTTGGGGTATCGGTAGCTCCTCGTATTTTTACAAAAATAATTTCGGAAGTAGCATCCTTCGTAAGGAGAGAAAACATTCTGCTAGTGCCATATTTAGACGATTTCCTCTTGATAGCAGACAATCAAGAAGAGTGTATAAAAGCAGTTACGACAGTACGAGAGCTACTAACCAAACTAGGTTGGATAATAAACTTAAAAAAATCAAGATTGATTCCGGCCCAGATACAGGAGTTCCTGGGGATCCAATTAAACTCAATCAAACAGATCTGTATCCTTCCAGACAGGAAAATCGAGGTCATAAAACAAAGAATAACACAAATACAGGTGGCCCAATACGTCTCGGTGAGGGAAGCCATGTCCCTCCTAGGCATGCTTACTGCAACAATTCCGGCGGTCCAATGGGCACAACTTCATTCAAGGGACCTACAGTGGGAGATCCTGTCAGAACAAACAAGAATACCCTACAATCTAAACCGGAAAATCGTATTGTCACAACATGTCCGGGACTCTCTAAACTGGTGGCTAGATTCCGGGAATCTAAAAAAAGGGGTCCCATGGTCAATCCAGAATCCGGTGATACTGACCACAGATGCGAGCCCATTAGGTTGGGGAGCACACCTATCAGATCGGATCCTACAGGGTCTATGGAATCCACAGATGCAATCAGCCTCCTCAAACCTGAGGGAATTGACAGCAGTAAGGCAGGCAATTCTTCAATCAGAAGAAGATCTCAAAGGGAAACATTTAGTAGTATTGTCCGACAACAGCACAACGGTGTCGTATATAAATCGACAGGGAGGAACCAGATCAAGTTCCCTTATGGAAGAAGCAGGAAGACTATTTCTTTGGGCCGAAAACCACCTTTTGTCCCTCACAAGTACACACTTAAAGGGGTCGGAAAACTTTGTCGCAGATTTTCTGAGTCGTCACGTCCTGCACCAGGGCGAGTGGTCGCTAAATCAAAGAATATTTGGAGAAATCTGTGCAGTCTGGGGGCTTCCTCAAGTGGATCTTTTTTCCACAAGGCAGAATCGAAAAGTAAAAAGGTTCTACTCTCTAAACCCGAAAGAGAACCCGGAAGGAGTAGATGCGTTACTACACCAATGGAAATTCCAACTAGCCTATGCGTTTCCCCCGATCCCATTGATCCCTACAGTCCTGAAGAAGATCCGAGAAGAGAAATCACGCATAATCTTAATCGCACCCTTCTGGCCAAAGAGAGCTTGGTTCACTTGGCTCAGACGTATGTCCATCTCGGACCCGTGGATACTTCCAGAGGTCCCAGACCTTCTACACCAAGGTCCGGTGACACATCCTCAGGTTCACAGCCTACACCTCACTGCTTGGAACTTGAGAGGGGACTTCTGCTAGCAAAGGGGTTCTCGGATCCATTAATTACTACTCTACTGTCCAGTAGGAAAAAAGTCACAACTGATAAATACCAAAAGGTATGGGGAAAATTTTTAGAATTCTCAGGCCGAGGGATAACTGATACCGTTCAGAAGGTCCCTATATCTGAAATCCTAGAGTTTCTCCAAAAGGGTCTGGAGAGGGGATTATCTACCAGCACTCTAAAAGTGCAAGTCTCGGCGCTTAGCGCCTTGTTTGACCAAAAATTGGCTGATCACCCCTGGGTGTGTAGGTTCATTCGGGCCTCCTTTACAGCCAGACCATTCAAACCTCGTCCAAAGGTCGCTCCCTGGGATTTAAATTTAGTTTTAAACGCCTTGACCTCCTCTCCCTTCGAGCCTCTTTCCTCCATATCGGAAAAAGCGCTAACTCTAAAAACAGTTCTCCTGATTGCCCTTACCTCAGCCAGACGCATTAGTGAGCTTCAGGCTATATCTATTGACCCTCCGTATACTGAAATTCTGGAGGATAGGGTAATTATAAAATCTGATCCAGCCTTCTTACCTAAGGTCAACTCGAAATTTCACAGGGACCAGGAGATAATCTTGCCTTCATTCTGTGCCAACCCAAAATCCCAGGGAGAAGAAACCTTCCATTGCTTGGACGTCAGACGTTGCCTTCTTCAATATATAGAAGTGACAAAACCATGGCGACAGTCTACAGCCCTTTTTGTCTCCTTTCAGGGGGCAAACAGGGGAAAAAAGGCCACAAAATCAACTATTGCACGTTGGCTCCGTATGGCCATATCACTTTCCTATTCCTCTTCGGGACAGGTCCCTCCACCTGGTGTTACGGCCCACTCTACGAGGGCTATTTCCACATCTTGGGCAGAGAGGGCAAATGCATCGATAGAGCAAATCTGTAATGCAGCAGTATGGTCTTCACCCTCTACTTTCTTCCGCCATTATAGATTGAATCTGGGGCTATCAGATCTTGCCTTTGGTAGGAAAGTACTATCTGCTGTTGTCCCACCCTAGAGGTTCTTTCTATTTCTTCCTCTCATGTACCGGTGCTGTCATGGGGAAGGGAAAAAATGATAATTACTTACGGGTAATTTGATTTTCCAGATCCATGACAGCACCGCTCTAGTTCCCGCCCTATCTTGGTGATGGTGTGTGATTCACAAAAAAAAAAAAAATCTCTTAATAAAAAAAAAAAAAATATATACACAAATGAAAGATGGGGTAATAACCACTTAACATAACAATAGATAAATAGTCTTAGAGTTAAATATAATTTTTTATATGCCTAAAACTAACTTAGCGGTTACCTTACATTCTCTGTAAACAAACTGAGGAGAGAGGTGCCGCCCCCATCTTTTATCTCCTATGCAGGTTTCCTGTTCTTGGGGGCGGGACCATCTCTCATGTACCGGTGCTGTCATGGATCTGGAAAATCAAATTACCCGTAAGTAATTATCATTTTTCCACTGTGAAGGTCCACAGAGCCCACTCCATAAGAGGTGGATTTGGTGCCCATCACTTAATACTATGAAAAACATTCATACATTAACTTTTCACATGTAATGAATTTGTGAATAGTATATGACCTGCACACATAGCATTAACCCCAAAATTTAGGGTGTAATGGTGATCGTGCACATGATTTATTTTGACTTAGGATCAGGCCCCCAGTCAAACCCTGCAGAATTATTAGATGTTTTGGTAAATTGAGGCGCACAGATGTAGCAATAAACAAACTACACTGCCAACATACGGTGCTGCGATAATTGTGCTGCCCGGTCGCGGCCTGCTGTGTTTACAGGGTAGCATCCTTTTCCTATTTGTGGCACTTGCCACATCTGTATCTGTGTTTTGTGTCCATGATGGACTTTTGAAACCATCATCCTTGCCCATCCGATAAGAGCATCTTTATACTTCGCCTCCTTTCTGTGGGTTATGTCTTAAAGAAAGTGGCTTGAGATGTTGAAATCTGCTTTTCATCCGCAGAACACTGGCAAGCTGAAGATTGGCACTTACACAGGACCATTACAGCATGGCATTGTCTATTCTGGAGGTATGATCCACGTCAGCAGGACCCTGGACCCTGCTGTCTTCCTGGCCTAGATCAGCAGCATATAAATACTTGCACAGGAAGCTGTAACAATACTTGGTGCCTACTCCAAAACGTTGTGTTAAAAAGCAGTTCCCATTTTGTATCTCTCAAATGTCCCATCTCTTGTTATTCTGTAGAGTTGAGCGAATATCTTCGGTTCCCCGCTTATTCGACAAGCAATAGCAATTGCTGAATAAGCTGCAGAGGGAACCCTGATACATGGATCTCACCGGCTGATCGGCACCGTAACTGTATGTGTCACAGCCATGTCAATGTTACAGCATATGCATCGAGAGCCCAACACACAGGCTGTCCATGCATATGCTGTGACAGTGACACAGCCGCGACACATACAGCTGCTGTGCCAATCAGCGGTGCAGTCGGTGCGATCCATGTATCCGGGTTCCATCTGCAGCTTATTCGGCAATCGCTTGTCGAATAAGTGGGGAACCGAAGATATTCGCTCATCTCTAGTTCTCGGGAATCCACCTTCTAGAACTCTTACTGATGTTAACAATGAGGATGCCTCATTACTGTGTTGATGGCACATCGGATGCCCTGGGGGCTGTGCTGCAGTTCCCCTGCACAGCCTTGGCTACCGTGACGCTGTGTCGGGAAAGTCTTTTGATGTAGCACCAGTTCAGCACTGCATGAAGCTCCATCCTCTTAATTCTCACTGTTCAGTAGGGGTCCAACCTCTAGGATTCCCACAGATACCAAGGAATCGCTTATATGAAAATGACATCCCTTTTTTTTTATTATACGGGTACCTACATAAATTAATGCTACATACATTTGTTACCCCATAA
This sequence comes from Ranitomeya variabilis, assembly GCF_051348905.1. Classification (NCBI taxonomy): domain Eukaryota; kingdom Metazoa; phylum Chordata; class Amphibia; order Anura; family Dendrobatidae; genus Ranitomeya; species Ranitomeya variabilis. Next base: position 68,364,694 of record NC_135235.1, on the reverse strand, counting down.
ATTTCCTTTAATGTAAAATGACCGGGAATTCTCTAAAAATGGCAAATTACCTTTTACTTATCGGTTCTGTTACCTGTCATTTTAGTGCCTCCACCCTGGTGGTCTCCACAGGGACTGGAAGTGATGAGGTCTCGTTCTTCAGACACGAGCGTCTATGATTTGCTGCAATGGTCAAAACATTAGAACAGAATCTCATCACCTCTAGTTGGATTACGTCCCGTTTATCAGTCACCTGAACGCTTCAGCCAGTCAGTATTCAGGTTTCTGAAGACCACCAACGTACCATCTAAGGGGGCTTGAGTTGATCACTAGTGTCATTTGGGTTCTTTTTCTTTATTTACAATATTGATTTCTTATTATTTTCTTTAAATCTTTAGCTAGAATTGATGAAAATTGATTTGCGGGACCTGGTCCCTCAACTAAGTCAGTAATCTTTGGGCGCTGCACGGAAGCCGTGAGAATCGCCTCTTACTGGACAGCACCTGCGGCTCTTCTTTTGTCACGATGTCATCTTTGCGTTACGATGCATATGTGATATTTCACCAGGACAGATAATCAAACGAAGAACTGAAGATACTGAAGCGACAGTTCTCATGACTCCCGTGTAGCGGCTACAGATTACAGACAAGGCCGGTGGACAACCTGCCAATTGATTCACACCAACTCTTCCTTTAAGGCTCCAGCAGACTCCAGGCCACATATAATTTGTGCGTTAGACTTGGTTCGTGTCCTAATGCTCATGACTTCTTTCTCTTTAGGTTCTTCTGATATCGTGTGTGACCTGTTGGGAGCAAAAGGGAAAGACATTCTGTATATTGGTGATCACATCTTTGGAGACATTCTGAAGTCCAAGAAGCGTCAGGGCTGGAGAACATTTCTAGTCATTCCCGAGCTGGCCCAGGAGCTTCACGTCTGGACCGATAAAAGCTGTAAGGGACCTGAAGCCACAGTAAAGTAGTCATGGAGTAATACATCCTCAGCCGGCTGTACTACTCTACAACTTAAGCTGCAGAGCTTTCTAATAATTTTAAGCATCATTTAACTCCAGTTAATTTAGCAACTAATGCATCTGTAATGTAATCCAAGTGACTGTAGGACAGGGGCTATATGACAGCATTGCATAGCCGGCAGTGGGTGGCGGTGTTTAGTTAACCCTATGTGTTTCTAGGAAAGCAAAGAATCGTAGCGTTAACATTCAGTTATATGTGTATTCCTGCATTTATTTGAGCATTTGTTGGGAAGGGGTAGAGCGTAGACAGAACAGCATGCTGTCTTTTATTACTTGCTCAGATATAGAGTAATATCTTGTTCCGGGGAAACCTATGAACTTGATACAGGCTTTTATGGGAAGTGAGCGGCCTTCTGATCTTGTCTCTGCGTGCTGACTCCATATGTAGGGTAAGACGCAAGTCTCGTATGATGGAGGGGAGAAAGCTTATGGAAAGACAGTTAGTTTTCAGGTATTATTGCTACATAGACACTCCGCATGCCACCTTTTAGGCTTCCTTGTATTATGGCATGCAATGGCACATGCCACCATCTTTTTCTGATGGATTCCAAACATATACTCCATGTTTCACTCAATAAAATCCTCCAAACTGTCTGTATGCCATATTGCAGGTCTACATAACTCTGATCTAGGATATGACAGTTTGGGGGTCTTGTATGTGGATTGGTCTTGTACCGGCTGGGGGTCATTAAATCAACCCAAAGCATCACAAACTTCCTGCTAAAAATAAGGTACAGCACATATTGTCCAAACTGCAGTATGGTAAATGCCGTACTAATAGGGTTGGCCAATAGAGGGTGGTCCTCTGTTGGAGACGACCCCTTCTGACTACTGCCATGTAATACTAGAGTTCCCTGCAGCGGTGGGTGAGATGCTGCTCATAGAGGAATATGTCGGGGGAGTTAGAGGAGCCAGGCCAGTGGCGATTAGTACCAGCTTAGCTTCATTTTAAAGGGTTGTTCTAATATAAAAAAGAAAACATTAAGAATTTGCACATAGAAGAGGGGTCCTCAGTTTGCCCACCTAATCCATAACCTGACAATATACAATATAGTGTCTTCATGCAGAAACAACATGGAGTTTTCCTGCTTGGGGTGTGTTCACACGTAGCGGCATAGCTTGTAACTGTAAGATAATCCATGACTGCCAATCTGTACCAACTCTTGTGGATTTTGGTGCAGATTTGCGCTTTTATTTGCCTCGCCTGGCACTCCTGTGGTAATGGTGGCCTGGTCCCCCAGTGTCTTTGTGCACTGGCAGACCAGACGATGGCACAGGCCATACTACTCTCACCATGAGAGGTCCAGGGGAGAATACACAACATAAATGATCACACTGTGGATTTGTTATTTGCAGCATTTCTGCTAGGTGTGAATGCAGCGGTACAGATGACGCACTCCTCCTGGTAAAGCGTGTATCTTTAGCATGAGTCTATAGCGTTCTCCTTTCTGTATATGTGAGGAGGGACAGGCAGTGACATGGTGAATATATCTCTGCATATTGGTTACCGTCAGAAGATGAGCCCTGCTGGACAAGTGCAGGGTGAGGGTTAAAATCTTTATATTGTGCAGGACATGTTTTCATGTCACCCAGAGGAACTTTAACCCTACATAGGATTGCAGCATCACTTGTGCATGAGGTGCCTCGTCAAGAGTCCACCACCTTTTTTGCTGAATGCCAAAAGTAAGATTTAATTTTTTCCCCCCTTAATCCTACTCGAGTGCTGCTTTAAATAAAATGTATCTTTTACCAGTATATATTTAAATACGCACATGTACGGTGTCTTTTCTTCTCGCTCTTTGGTTCTCGTCTCCACTTTTCTATGTTGTTTCTCACCCTGCTTTGTTTCCTCCCCATCATGGCTGTTCCCTGACGTGTCCTCGGTCCTCACATCAGTTTCGCCTGACACGGCTTCATGTGCTCCCTGACGGGCGGCATGTCCAGTCCAGCTTGTCATCCCTCCTTGGCCACCAGAGGGAGCTGCTGCCTGAGCAGTAGACCCTGTGGTAGCTGATCAGGATCGATCCAGACTGTGCTTGTGCTGAATCGGGCCGTTTGTCTCCCCCCATAATGTCTCACGTTTGGGTGTCTCTAGCGTTTCTATCTTTCTTGGCCTTAGTAAGCTCTCGCTTAGGTGTTTTTATTACTTTCCGACGCCTTTTTTTTTTTTTTTTTTTGTGTTTGCTTGTAATAGACACCATTTTTTGTTTAGTTTCTATTGACTACTTATTTCGTGTGTTTCATATTCTCCTGTTATTTTATTTGATTTAGCCCTTTTTGAGGAGCTCCAGAGCTTGGACATCTTTCTAGCAGAACTGTATAAGTAAGTAAGACGGGATGGAAATGGATGTGTCATCAGTTATTGCCAATATTGGTGTTTCCGACAATCAAGATATTGTACCTTCATCTGTATAATGTGAACACGGCATTAATATTCAGTACTTTTACTTTATACTTCAGAGGATCTGCACTTTTATGGCGCCATAGAGACTTGTCTGGAGCTCAGCAGTCTCTTCTCATTAGCTTTAGGTGGACTGTCTTCAGTCTTGGAGAGGAGCAGCGCTCAGCACCAAGAACTTCTGCTCCTTTTTTGCTCCCAGAACTTCTGCCCTTATTCTGCCCCTCTTCTGCCCCTCTTCTGCCCCTCTTCTGCCCCTCTTCTGCCCCTCTTCTGCCCCTCTTCTGCCCCTCTTCTGCCCCTCTTCTGCCCCTCTTCTGCCCCTCTTCTGCCCCTCTTCTGCCCTTCTTCTGCCCTTCTTCTGCCCTTCTTCTGCCCTTATTCTGCTCCTCTTCTGCTCCTCTTCTGCTCCTCTTCTGCTCTTCTTCTGCTCTTCTGCCTTTATTCTGCTCTTCTTCTGCTGCTCTTCTTCTGCTGCTCTTCTTCTGCTGCTCTTCTTCTGCTGCTTTTCTTCTGCTGCTCTTCTTCTGCTGCTCTTCTTCTGCTGCTCTTCTTCTGCTGCTCTTCTTATGCCCTTCTTCAGCTCTTCTTCAGCTCTTCTTCAGCTCTTCTTCAGCTCTTCTTCAGCTCTTCTTCAGCTCTTCTTCAGCTCTTCTTCTGCTCTCCTTCTGCTCTCCTTCTGCTCTCCTTCTGCTCTCCTTCTGCTCTCCTTCTGCTCTTCTTCTGCTCTTCTTCTGCTCTCCTTCTGCTCTTCTTCTGCTCTTCTTCTGCTCTTCAGCTCTTCTTCAGTTCTTCAGCTCTCCTTCTGCTCTCCTTCTGCTCTCCTTCTGCTCTCCTTCTGCTCTCCTTCTGCTCTCCTTCTGCTCTCCTTCTGCTCTCCTTCTGCTCTTCTTCTGCTGCTCTTCTTCTGCTGCTCTTCTTCTGCTGCTCTTCTTCTGCTGCTCTTCTTCTGCTGCTCTTCTTCTGCTGCTCTTCTTCTGCTGCTCTTCTTCTGCTGCTCTTCTTCTGCTGCTCTTCAGCTCTTCTTCAGCTCTTCTTCTGCTCTCCTTCTGCTCTCCTTCTGCTCTCCTTCTGCTCTCCTTCTGCTCTCCTTCTGCTCTTCTTCTGCTCTTCTTCTGCTCTTCAGCTCTTCTTCAGTTCTTCAGCTCTCCTTCTGCTCTCCTTCTGCTCTCCTTCTGCTCTCCTTCTGCTCTCCTTCTGCTCTCCTTCGGCTCTCCTTCGGCTCTCCTTCGGCTCTTCTTCTGCTCTTCTGCCTTTATTCTGCTTCTCTTCTGCTCCTCTTCTGCCCATCTTCTGCTACTCTTATGCTCTGTATTTTAGTGATCATTAAGGATCTCTGCCTCCTCGGATCAAAACTTCACACATCGCTAGGCTTTTTTCCTACAAAAATTGATGGCATATTAATAGAAAAGGCTATCCTCTGCCAATTATATAGGGTCCAACTGTTGGAACCCCCATTATCCTCAAACTCAAGATTCTGCTTTACTGGTGGTTTTCTTGCATAGATAACCTCCCATTCACCCAGTGTGCAAGGAAATTCTGCACAGTAAAATGGCCAAAGAGAAAATCTGCCTGTCTGTCACAAATAAGGAGAAGTAGTTGAATTTATGGCTCCGTTCAGAGCCTCCGTAACAGATTCAGACAAAAATAATGTGTAGAATAGAGCAGCATGCTTTGACCATGCCAGACAGGCCCACTCTCTCTTTGGATCTGGAACTGCTGTCATATACACTTTTTTTACTCCTGTGATAATGGAAATGTCAGTGTAAACAGAGCCATGGAGAAGATGTAATGTTTGGGTTCAGCATTTTCCATTAATTCACTCTGAATCGAAGGGACAGAACTGAGTAGTGCGCTGTGACCGGCTCCCCCTGTATAAGAACGTCTGCAGCTACCCATCCTTTCCAAAGAGAGACGATCACGAGCAAAGGATTGGGGGAGGTCACAGCACCTGAACCCCATGAATAAAAACCTGTGTTTGGTCACGATCACTTGTCAAAACATGTTATCAAAGGGCAATAACTCATAAAATCCTGCCCCTGACCAGACTCTGCAGGCTCTGCAATGCTCCTGGAGGTTGTGTTTCCGATGTGTACTTCTTGTTTGACATTTCACACTTTTCGTTCTATAGGAACACTCCACTAATGTTTCCCCCTTTACTTACAGGCACCTGGACAGTAGCAGCAATGAGAGGCCTGACATCAGCTCCATCCAGAGGAGAATTAAGGTATCTCACTGTGACAGTCGGTGATCTCTGCTCCCGCCACCTGCTGTATTCCCGCGGATCTGTAATGACTGGTCGGCTATCTAGGGGCTCATTACCGTACACAGTGTGAGGCTTATTTCCCCAGATCATAAAGGACACTAGTGCGTTACATAGGTTGAAAAAAATAGACTTGGGTCCATAAAGTGCAACCTTTTCACCAGTTATACATTCTCTATCGCTAGATTATTTTGAACCCACAATGCCATTTGTTGTGAAGAAACCCTCCAGCCCTTTTTTTTTAAAGCTGTTATGCTGTCTTCCATTCCTACCTCCTGTGGTCGGCATTCCACATTCTGACTGCTGGAACTGTAAAGAACCCTTTCCTATTTAGCTGCTGGAATCGCCTTTCTTCCATAATGAATGTCCCCTGGTCCTTGGTTGGTATTTGGAAGGAATAAATTGTGGGCCAGTCCTTTGTATTGACCACAAATATATTTTGTAAATGAGATCTCCTCTGAGGCGTCTTTTTTTTTTTTCTAAGCTAAACAAGCCAACCTCTCGTCATACGAGAGGTCTTCCATTCCGTGTGATAATTCAGTTGCCCACCTTTGAAATGACTCCACTTTTCAGTATCCTTTTTAAAATGTGGAGCCCAAAACTGGATCCCATAACCAAGATATGGCCTCACCAGTGATTTATAGAGGGGTAACTATACGTTGGGATTTCAAGAATATCTTTTTTGTTTTTCCTTCTATACACCCTAATGCCTTGTTTGCTTTTGCGGCTGCTGCTTGACATTGAGTACTGCTGCTCAGCTTACTTTACACCAAAATACCCAAGTATATGCAGCAATGGGAATACCCCATCCCAGTGGCTTTATTCTACATTTATCAGCATTAAATCTCATTTGCCAAGTGTTTGCCCATTCAGACATCTTATCCAGATCGCTTTGCAGTGTTACACTGTCATGGTCAGGCTTTAGTATCCCATATAGTTTGGTGTCGTCAGCAAAGACTGACACTTTACTCCCAATCCCATCCACAAGGTCACTAATAAAGAGGTTAAGAAGATTTGGTCCTAGTGTCCAATTTTTGGCTTTTATCAGAGCCTCATCCTGCAGTAACTGCACAGAGAGTTAGATTAAAGTGGTCACCTTATGACGAAAACCCTGCTGTGCCGTGCAAAGGATCGAGCCAACATTTCTGAGCTGAAGGTGACTTTTTTCCAAAAGTTGTCTATGTCTCTAGATAGAAAAAAAAATTGTAGATCTCTGATGAAAGTTATATCTGGGTCACACTGCCATCGGCTGCAGAAGTGATTAACTCACAAAATGTTGTCCCCTTGTGTTTTACGCAGAAAGTCACCCACGACATGGACATGTGCTATGGGATGATGGGAAGTCTTTTCCGTAGCGGTTCACGCCAGACTCTGTTTGCAAGTCAAGTGATGCGCTACGCAGACCTCTATGCCGCGTCATTCATCAATCTCCTGTATTATCCCTTCAGCTACCTCTTCAGAGCCGCTCATGTCTTGGTGAGTTCAGCCATCTATACCGGGATCCAATTCATGAACCTGTTTCTTATAAATCGTCTTTCAGGAAGGGTTTGGTGGGGAACAAAGGTAATCTTACAATGGCTCCGACTGCTAAAAGAAACAGTAGTAATAATTGTCCTAATCATTAACCCGCTCCCGTCTTGATCTTCACTTTCTGGTCCTGTATTCCCCCACCGGAAATGAACATTCAGCCAATCTCTGGCTGCGGCAAGTCACCGTTGTGGCCCATAATTGTCTAGCCGGTATTTTCAGCCATTTTCAGTGTGTCAAGAATGGTACAGGAATATAGCGCAGCCAGGAACGGATACATGTCAGTACTAAAGCTGCAGGGGAATCGGTGAGGATGTTAAGATGTTTTTAATTTAAAGGAGCCCTTTAACCCCTTCCCGACATGTGACGGAATAGTACGTCACATGTCGGGACCCCCGCTTTGATGTGCGCTCCGGCGGTGAGCGCACATCAAAGTCGCGACGTGTCAGCTGTTTTTTACAGCTGACATGTGCGCGCAATAGCGGCGGGTGAAATCGCGATCACCCGCCGCTATTAACTAGTTAAATGCCGCTGTCAAACGCAGACAGCGGCATTTAACTACCGCATCCGGCTGTGCGGCCGGATATGAGCGCATCGCCGACCCCCGTCACATGATCGGGGGTCGGCGATGCTCCTCCATTGTAACCATAGAGGTCCTTGAGACCTCTATGGTTACTGATTGCCGGTGGCTGTGAGCGCCCCCCTGTGGTCGGCGCTCACAGCACACCTGCATTTTAGCTACATAACAGCGATCTGATGATCGCTGTTATGTAGCAGAGCCGATCGGGCTGTGCCTGCTTCTAGCCTCCCATGGAGGCTATAGAAGCATGGCAAAAGTAAAAAAAAAAGTTTTTAAAAATGTGAAAAAAATAAAAAAAATATAAAAGTTTAAATCACCTCCCTTTCGCCCCAATCAAAATAAATCAATAAAAAAAAAACCCAACCTACACATATTTGGTATCGCCGCGTTCAGAATCGCCCGATCTATCAATAAAAAAAAAGCATTAACCTGATCGCTAAATGGCGTAATGAGAAAAAAATTCGAAACGCCAGATTTACGTTTTTTTGGTCGCCACGACATTGCATTAAAATGCAATAACGGGCGATCAAAAGAACGTATCTACACCAAAATGCTATCATTAAAAACGCCAGCTCGGCACGCAAAAAATAAGCCCTCACCTGACCCCAGATCACGAAAAATGGAGACGCTACGAGTATCGGAAAATGGCGCAATTTTGTTTTGTTTTGTTTTTTGCAAAGTTTGGAATTTTTTTTCACCACTTAGGTGAAAAATAACCTAGTCATGTTAGGTGTCTATGAACTCGTAGTGACCTGGAGAATCATAATGGCAGGTCAGTTTTAGCATTTAGTGAACCTAGCAAAATAGGCAAGCAAAAAACAAGTGTGGGATTGCACTTTTTTTGCAATTTCACTGCACTTGGAATTTTTTTCCCGTTTTCTAGTACATGACATGCTAAAACCAATGATGTCGTTCAAAAGTACAACTCGTCCCGCAAAAAATAAGCCCTCACATGGCCAAATTGACGGAAAAATAAAAAAGTTATGGCTCTGGGAAGGAGGGGAGCGAAAAACGAAAACGGAAAAAGCTCCGGGGGTGAAGGGGTTAAAATAATTTTTAATCCCTGGACATCTTCCAACAGCTGTCAATCGCTGGTCTAAAACCTCCAATAATATGGAGTATATTACTTTTGCTGATACATTTCATATTACTGACCAAATACATTTTCTAAATTCTCCACTTGTTGTGACCTGGGTTCCGTTCACCATGCGTTTCAGGAAAAGTATATGTCTGACATATGTATAGAGCTCACCAGCCAAAAGGTTCCCTTAATGGGAGTCTTGCATTAGCATATGCCAATCAAAATGGAAAAAGCTCTGCACTTTGATCTTCATAACGCCCGAATTTAGTGACGCGCTGAAAGCAGAAATAAACACTTGAAATAATCACTGTTTGTAATGACTCTATATAATGAGTAGTGTTGAGCGATACCGTCCGATACTTGAAAGTATCGGTATCGGAAAGTATCGGCCGATACCGGCAAAATATCGGATCCAATCCGATACTGATACCCGATACCAATACAAGTCAATGGGACTCATGTATCGGACGGTATTCCTGATGGTTCCCAGGGTCTGAAGGAGAGGAAACTCTCCTTCAGGCCCTGGGAACCATATAAATGTGTAAAAGAAAGAAAGAATTAAAATAAAAAATATCGCTATACTCACCTGTCCGACGCAGCCGGGACTTCAGCGAGGGAACCGGCAGCGTTGTTTGTTTAAAATTCGCGCTATTACTTGGTTACGTGAATTCCCGGCTTGTGATTGGTCAGGTCGGCCATGTTGCCGGGACGCGGACCAATCACAGCAAGCCGTGACGAAATTACGTCACGGCTTGCTGTGATTGGTCCGCGTCCCGGCAATATGGCCGCCCTGACCAATCACAAGCCGTGACGTCACGGGAGGCTGGACACGCGCTCACTTTAAAATTGGCGCGTGTCCAGCCTCCCGTGACGTCACGGCTTGTGATTGGTTGCGCCGCGGTCAACCAATCACAAGCCGGGAGGCTGGACGCGCTCATTTTAAAATGGGCGCGTGTCCAGCCTCCCGTGACGTCACGGCTTGTGATTGGTCCGCGTCCCGGCAATATGGCCGCCCTGACCAATCACAGCAAGCCGTGACGTAATTTCGTCACGGCTTGCTGTGATTGGTCCGCGTCCCGGCAACGTGGCCGACCTGACCAATCACAAGCCGGGAATTCACGTAACCAAGTAATAGCGCGAATTTTAAACAAACAACGCTGCCGGTTCCCTCGCTGAAGTCCCGGCTGCGTCGGACAGGTGAGTATAGCGATATTTTTTATTTTAATTCTCTCTTTTACACATTTTAACATTAATGTTGTTGCGATACCCGATACCCGATACCACAAGAGTATCGGAATCCCGGTATCGGAATTCCGATACAGCAAGTATCGGCCGATACCCGATACTTGCAGCATCGAAATGCTCAACACTAATAATGAGTTGTTGTTTTTTTTATATTGAAGAACTGAAATAAACTTTTTGATGATTTTCAAATGTTGTGAGCAGCCCAATATCTGAGTAATGTCTCCCCCTAGTGGGGTGATTCAAGTAACACCAGTATACCTACATAATGATACTAAACAGGTACATAGATTAAATAACGATAGTAGATCCAGTAAATCTATTTTAAGATGAGTGCAATGATTTCTTTACAGTGATATGTCCATACCATGCAGACACCGAATTCTGAATAAGCATAGAAGAAGATAAAGGGTATAAAAGGGAAAAAAAATAAGCATACGGTAGTTACCACCAGACCGGACCCCCTGATGCGTGTTTTGCACTGTGGCTTCTACACGCACTTTCTGAAGAAGCCATAGTGCGAAACGCGTGTTTGGGGTCCAGTGGTAACTATTGTGTGCTTATTTTTGTGTTGGCTTTCTTTTGTCTATTTTGTAAACTCCTATTAATATATAGGACCATTTTTGAGAACGTAGTTTTCTATGAAGAGCCTAAAGGAGAAATAACCCCCCCCAAAACTGCATTTTTATATGTTTTTTTTCTAAGTGCAGAATCCTATTGCTTCTGCACTGGAAAAAAAAATTGCTGTTTGAAATCTGCTTTTGAACCAGGGAAAATACATAAGAAAACCAGCAGTAATGCACCAAGCAGATTGCTGTTCCCTGTAGTGCAGACCCCTGCAGATAAAATGCTGAATGGACAATGAATGTTTCTGTATGCGTGAACACGGCCTAAATGTTGCAGATATTGTGAGCAGATGTTGATGTGAACCTCGTATACTGATGCCGTTGTTGATTTTTCCCTGTCCTTTTTAATTTCCATTTGTCTAGATGCCCCATGAATCCACCGTGGAGCATATTCATGTAGATATTAACGAGTCCGAGTCCCCGATGGCCACACGGAACCGCTCGTCATTGGACTTCAAAGATTCCGACCTCAAGCGGCACCATCTGACCCGCTCCATCAGCGAAATTAAACCACCCAACCTGTTTCCCCAAGCTCCACAAGAAATCACACACTGCCATGATGAGGATGACGACGAAGAGGAGGAAGAGGAGGAGGAAGAATAAGTGCTATCCCGAGGAGCTCGCTGTAATATTGTACAAGGAAACTTCTGTTCTTTAGGAACAAATTTCCATAAACACAGAAGAATATATACATTTTTTTTTTCTCCCAATTTTTGTTAATCCCATCCAAAAGTTATGAATGCATAACAGGCGATTGCTGGCGATTACTGCAGGTCACACATTTCTGTCAGAGACGACTGATACTGATCAGACATGTCACAGTATTTACCAGCTAGTTTTTGGGATTGTTTTTTTTTTTTGCAATAAGGTAACCCCACCTTCTCCCCCAAGAGCACAGGTCCTGAATGCACAACTGCAGCATCGTCGTATGTACTCGAAGGCTGAGCGACAGATCCCTCCCTTGTAGTTTTCTGCACGCCGTAAGTCTGATCCACCGGCTAAACTGAGACCTGCAGCTTGTGAATAGGGCTGAGGTTTGTGTAGCTGCCGACAGACCCTGACAATGAAGACGCCATGTGGCATCACTTCTAGAGTGTCCCTAATGAAGCAGGGGGCTTTCTGTCCCCGTTAATGGTTACATTTGGTGCATCTTGCGCCATTTTACAAATCCTATGGAATGTGAACCTAAATTTCACCCCATTATATATTTATAACATCACAAGTTCCCAAGTAATTTCTAGCTTCTCCATGTGGGCCAGCGCCGCTCATTTCATGGCTCCGTCTTCTCGTCGGTGTACACTGCTCCGCCACCGACAGAGGTGTCCGTTCTATATTGTAGAGCAAAGTTGTTGTTTTTTTAAAAGCTGTGATTTTCGCTTTACTGTATAAAAAGCGACTGTTTTTATTAGCTCAGAAAAGCTTCTTCTGTTCCCTTTTCTGCTAGAATAACTGCAAGGTTTTCTGTTCCAGCACATGCTGTCTTGTTGTTTTACAGTACTTCTTACAGGAGCAGCTCATTACAAGGCAGCATCGGACCGTATATACATGGATACCAGGCCCGATGGTGCCCAGCGTCAGATGAGCTTTGGTTTCCCCATGGCAATTTTTGGTCACCTTGATCTATGGAGAACACAATGGAGTGAATGGCCAACTCTTGAACATCATTCTCATTCTGCCTTTTCCTTTTTTCAATTCAAATATTTGTGTTAATTAATGTTTTCATATACCTTCATAGGAGTCCCCAATCCCCAGCATAAATCAAGAACTCAAAATATATAATTATGACTTCCCGCATCCACCACTAGAGGGAGCTTACTGCATACAGTGCCATTATTGAGCTCTATGTACAAACAGAATGCAGTTACTGTAGCTCCCCCTAGTGGAGACTGTAGGCAACTAGGCTTTTTTTTGTTAAGGGGGTTTTCAGCTAAATATATCACCACATTGTAAGTGACAAATGTATGATCGTTGCATTTGGCTGCTTAGCCCCTACTACATTTCCACAGAGAGTTTTGGGACCCCTATTCCCAGGATTGGAGGGAGTCCCAGCTCTCAGCCCAACAGATATCATGCATATATTACCTATTTTCTGGATTGGTGATAAATGTGTTTTAACGTCGTTTGAGTGATTACAAAGGAAATGGAATCCCGAACCCTAGGAATATTAATATCTTTATGGAACTACGTGTACAGATCTGATCACAGATGTTCTCCTTATATTACCTGAGATAAAAAAAAAGGATTGGGGGAGACCATTGTGAAGCAAAGGGCATTTAAACATTGTTTTTCCACTATTGATCAGGGGCCAAATGTGTGCCCAGCCATGGGGGCGGTCTATAAAAATAATTACGCATCCATTAATGGTCTGATATCAAAAGTCGTGACTACAGGAACCAATCAGGGTTATGATTGTGGACGCCCGTACATTGGGGAGAAAACACTACTCTGCTCATCATCCTGCCATTAAGATGACTCGTCACGACCTGCTGTCCTTGTATTAATGTACATATATCACAATTTTTTTTTTTTCTTTTAATTTTTATTTTTTTTAAGGTTTTGTGTGTTTAATGATTGCAGGTATTTGCTCTGCCCATAGATCTTTTCCTTCCAGGGCAATTTACAACATGTTAATCCGGTTTGCTGAATAATTTTGTTTACTGAAAGTGACCAATATAATATAGTATGTTACTTCATGAGGGCGACGCTCTGCAGCCTGAAGACCTTCAGCAATTGTAGAACTACAGCGCCCAGCATGGCCTGACCAATCAGCTGGAGGGCCGCAGGCAGCAGACCTCTGGTTTAGAGCTAGGACTGTATGGCAAATCTCCCTTATATTCCCATATTATATTTTATAATAAGATTACTCACATTAAGGTGGTATAAGAAACCTTGTAGTGTTTTGGTTCTGTAAATAGTAGTATTCTTTACCTGCCAGGCATGCTGGGAGTTGTAGTCTAACAACTACTAGAGAGCTGCTTTCCCGTAAAAAGTTCACTTCTGCCTCTGGCCCATTACCTTGCACGATCTAATGATGACCTACACTGCTACTGTATATTGTCCCATGCAGATAAGGAGGAATTTATCTTCTGTTGTGCTGTCTCGGGACCTTAAAGTGAATGTCAATGCTGGAACGTAATTTTAGGGGGTTTTTTTCTTAGTCTAAATAAATCATTTCTTAATACACTTTTTTTTATAGTGGTCAAAACTTTTTTTTTTTTTTTTTTGTTCCAAGCTCCAAATCCCCTTCATATAGATTTACGAGAAAGTTCACGCATCTACCACTAGAGGGAGCTGCTGCATACGAAGGAGTTTGCTCCTATGCTCCCTCTAGTGGTGACTACATGCAGTCAGGATATTACATTTGAACCTGTATGTCTATGCAGAGGATTTAGAGCACGGTAATGAAAAACCATAAAAAAAAAAAACAAATTGAGAAATTTAATCCGTGAAGACCTATGGATCTTTTTTTTAAAAAAAAAAAATGTATCCAAAGTCCTTTTTTTAAATTTTTTTATGGCATGTCAGTCATATTCCACAAATAGGGTTCTGTTAAGATGAATGAAACAGACAGATCTCTCTTTCCATATTTGCTTTAATGGTGCATGACGATGAGGCCTTGATCACTTGCTCGCTGTGTATGAGGAGTCTACACTGTGTCCCCTCCACGTTCTGTCACACTTGTAGCTTGGAGACAGTTTTTCAGGATTAAGTCTGATTCCACAGCGCTGTCCTCTCCGTTCTCAGCGGTGATCTATAAAGCACAAGTTTGTGAACCCTGCACAATGGAACTGCTTTCTGTGTTCTCTGACATTCTGGATGAAGGAACGTGCGCCCGGCCCCCGGTGTAATGTGACATGCCGGAGCCGCGTTCTCTCTGCGCTGCACCCACTGGCATGCGTCTGGTTTAGAACACCGATAATGTTTGTTTTTTCTTGTTTGATATTTTAATCTGGAATTGGTTTATTTTCTTTACTGGTTTGTAAATCGCATTATACTGTATAATCAATAAATTGTAAGAAATTGATCTTTTTCAAGGTTTTGCCTTCTGTCTGGTATCTGTACTTTTTTTTTTTTTTTTTTTTACTTTAATGTGTATCTAATTGGATAAACAGGAAAGAAACTCACTCAGGCCACATTCACACTATCAGTATTTGATCAGCATTTGTAGCCAAAATCAGAAGAGGAACAATCAGAGGAAACGTATAATAGAACCACGTCACCACCTCTGTATTTATCACCCACTCCTGGTTTTAGCTTACAAATACTAATGTAAAATACTGACCAAATACTGCTGTGTTCTTGAGCAGAAACTCCTTTTTTTAATTTATTTATTTTTTGTTAGTATTTTTTTTGTTTTTCTCGCATTTTCAGTTTTTGAGGAGGATTTGCAGAATTTCCACGCAGTTTCTGCTTAAAAAATGCAGTGAAAATAAATCCTAATAGCAGCATGTGCACACAGCGGCTTTTAAACCAGGGCGGACCTATCGAGCTTTTACAGCAGATGTTTCAGGAAACTCCAGGCGGGTTTTTTTTTTTTTTTCACCTTTTGTGTAATTTTTTTTCGTCAGTTCTTGAGTGTTTTTCCAATGGTTTTGACCATTTTTTTTGGAGGGTTTTCCTGCTTTTTTTATTTCTTTTTTTTTTCTAACTCAATTTCGAGACATTTTGGCAAAACACTCTGGGCATCTTTTATCTTTTTCCATTGGCTTCTAAAATAAAGAGCATCTTCTGAGCGGAAATTGCCAAAAGAATGGAAATGTCACTTCTTTAAGCCACTTGGTATCTTTGAAAACCTGAAGAGGTTAAAGGAAATTCGAAATCCTGAACATCTGCAGAGCAAGTCGTTTTTACATAGAAATACATTTGTTCATTTTATTTAGTGTTTTTTGTTTTTTAAATACGTTTTTCAGGCGGTTTCTGTCTTTAAAAAGACATTGTGTACACGTACCCTAAAAGAGTTAGTCATTAAAATCAATAGGGCCCAAAGCTTTTGTCTGAATGAGCCACCTAGCCTCCATTTGCAACAGTACCCTGCGCCTATCGCCACCTTGTGGCAGGTTGGGAACACTTTCTATCCATGCACAATTCATCTCATGTTACTGGATTTCCTCCAATTAATACAGGAATGGTTTCTAATGTATGAACAGAAGTGTTCGATAAATCTCTGTTAAGGCACATGCAGACGTCTGTGTAAATCGATCCAAACACGAACCGCAAAGCACAGATTGCCCATGGCTCTCTCGACCCGAGCGTCAGCCTCAGACATATACACTGCTCAAAAAAAATAAAGGGAACACTAAAATCCCACATCCTAGATATCTCTGAATGAAACATTTCAGTTGCAAATTTTTATTAATTGCATAGTGGAATGTGTTCATAACAAAACATAACAATTATCAATGTAAATCAAAATGAATATCCCACGGAGGTCAGGATTTGGAATGATACTCAGAATCAAAGTGGAAAATCAAATTACAGGCTGACCCAACTTCAGTGAAAATGCCTCATGACAAGGAAAAGATGCTCAGTATTGTGTGTGGCCTCCACGTGCCTGCATGATCTCCCTACAACGCCTGGGCATGCTCCTGATGAGGCGGCGGATGGTCTCTGAGGGATCTCCTCCCAGACCTGGACTAAAGCATCTGCCAACTCCTGGACAGTCTGTGGTGCAATGTGACGTTGGTGGATGGTGCGAGACATGATGTCCCAGATGTGCTCAATCGGATTCAGGTCTGGGGAACGGGCGGGCCAGTCCATAGCTTCAATGCCTTCATCTTGCAGGGTTCCTGACATACTCCAGCCACATGAGGTCTGGCATTGTCCTGCATTAGGAAGAACCCAGGGCCAACCGCACCAGCATATGGTCTCACAAGGGGTCTGAGGATCTCATCTCGGTACCTAATGGAAGTCAGGCTACCTCTGGTGAGCACATGGAGGGCTGTGCGGCCCTCCAAAGAAATGCCACCCCACACCATTACTGACCCACTGCCAAACCGGTCATGCTGAAGGATGTTGCAGACCGCAGATCGCTCTCCACGCTGTCTCCAGACTCTGTCACGTCTGTCACATGTGCTCAGTGTGAACCTGCTTTCATCTGTGAAGAGCACAGGGCACCAGTGGCGAACTTGCCAATCCTGGTGTTCTGTGGCAAATGCCAAGCGTCCTGCATGGTGTTGGGCTGTGAGCACAAGCCCCCATCTGTGGAAATCGGCCATCAGACCATCCTCATGGAGTCGGTTTCTAACAGTTTGTGCAGACGCATGCACATTTGTGGCCTGCTGGAGGTCATTTTACAGGGCTCTGGCAGTGCTCCTGTTCCTCCTTGCACAAAGGCGGAGGTAGCGGTCCTGCTGCCGGGTTGTTGCCCTTCTATGACCCCCTCCACGTCTCCTGGTGTACTGGCTCGTCACCTGGTAGCGCCTCCAGCCTCTGGACACTATGCTGACAGACAGCAAACCTATCCACAGGTCGCATTGATGTGCCATCCTGGATGAGCTGCACAACCTGAGCCACTTGTGTGGGTTGAAGAGTCCGTCTCCTGCTACCACGAGTGTGAAGGCACAACCAACATTCAGTGACCAAAACATCAGCCAGAAAGCATCGGTACTGAGATGTGGTCTGTGGTCCCCACCTACAGAACCACTCCTTTTTTGAGGGAGTCTTGATAATTGCCAAGAAAAATATTTAGAATTGAGAGTCCTGAGGACTCTCAATTCTAAATATTTTTCGATCTACTGTCTAACACGGTACCAAGATATATATCTTTCCTGTATTGATAATTGCCAATAATTTTCATCTGTTATCTATTCCATTTGCACAACAGCATGTGAAATTGATTGTCAATCAGCGTTGCTTCCTAAGTGGACAGTTTGATTTCACAGAAGTTTGATTTACTTGGAGTTAGATTCTGTTTAAGTGTTCCATTTATTTTTTTGAGCAGTGTATATGGCTGTGCTGCTTTGGCAGGACCTTCATCAATCACAGCACAGCTCCTTGCCTGAGGTCACACATAGAATACTACTGCTGATTGGCTGAATTGCAGCCAATCGACGTTTCCACTGCTGTCCAGGGCTTTGTGGAAGAGAGGATCCGAGATCCGCAGCGCAGGAAACAGGTGACTGAGGGTTGGCATGCAGACACACACAGCTCTCTTGGCAGAGTAATAGCAGCTGGCATCGGCGGCAAGTGATTTGAGGGTACTGCCCCTGCACTTCCCATCACACCACCTGTGCAGCCTGCCAGCCAATGCCAGCTATACAATAAAGTGCGTACCGCTCGGAACAGGCTATGAGCATGCAGGGCAGGCACGAATTAAGGAGGCAGGGGCTGAGGGGCATGTTCACATATATATATATATATATATATAAATAATATAATCTATATATATAATTGTCTAACGGTCACGTCCGTCTGTCCCAGAAATCCCGCGTCGCTGATTGGTCGTGGCTGTTTTGCCGCGACCAATCAGCGACGGGCACAGTCCGGCGGCAAAAATGGCCACTCCTTCCTCCCCGCAGTCAGTGCCCGCTCCATACTCCCCTCCAGTCAGCGCTCACACAGGGTTAATGGCAGCGTTAACGGACCGTGTTATGCCGCGGGTAACGCACTCCATTAACGCTGCTATTAACCCTGTGTGACCAACTTTTTACTATTGATGCTGCCTATGCAGCATCAATAGTAAAAAGATCTAATGTTAAAAATAATAATAAAAAAAAATAGTTATATACTCACCGTCCGTCGGCCCCACGGATCCAGAACCGGCCTTCCCCGCTCCTCACGACGCTCCATGCATTGTGATCTCGCGAGATGATGACGTAGCGGTCTCGCAAGACCGCTACGTCGTCATCTCGTGAGATCGCAATGCACTCTTGGGACCGGTGCGCGCGAGGAGCATCGGTAAACGCTTCGCCTGGATCCGGGGGCTCTGGAAGGTGAGTATAGAACTTTTTTATTTTAATTCTTTTTTTAAAAGGGATATGATGCCCACATTGCTATATACTACGTGGGCTGTTCTATACTCTATACTGCGTGCGTGGGCTGTTATATACTACGTGAGCTGTTATATGCTACGTGGGCTGTTACACACTCAGTGGGCTGTGTTATATACTACGTGGCTGTGCTATATACTACGTGGCCGGCCGCGAACAATCAGCGACAGGCGCAGTCCGGCCGCGAATTGGCACCGGATTTGAACCTCGCTTCGCTAATTGGTCGCGGTTGGCCGAATCCTGTGTATTCAATGTATTATTCTAAAATCTTCATAAATAAACTACAAACATTCTAGAATACCCGATGCGTTAGAATCGGGCTACCATCTAGTATATATATCTATCTTTTATTTCATTTTTCTGCAAAGCCATACTGTGGTGATGGATGCTGTATGTGGTTTAGCATTGTCTTGCTGAAATATGCAAGGCCTTTCCTGAAATAGACATTGTCTGAATGGTGCATACGGTGTTCTAAAACCCCTATATACTGCTCAGCATTGATAGTGACTTTCAATATGTAAACAGTGATTAAGGGCGCTGCATAAAAGATCTCCCAGATAAACCTACTGCAGCAAATACCTGGACACAACTACCAAAAATTGTCCAATAATAATAAGCCCAGATAAAAAGGGCCTCAATCAACAGTATATATGTGTATATTTGCGCTACAGGTTCATATAGCTCTAAGAATAAAAAAAGATTAACCCAGAAATTACCACAAAAAATATAATATCCTTACTCATATATATCGTTACCTTCCTAAAAATAAGTCCTGCAGTCCTCATAGAATGCTGTCATCCAACTCCTTCCTGAGGACCCCGAAACGCGTTGGATGAATTTTGGTCCAAGGTGCGCTCTGTAAAACCCTGCAAGCCGATCACGTGAGGTATCACGTGTTTGTGACGTCACGCGAGGTCCTGCAGCTTCACTGCACCTCGCCGGCAATTGTATGCGGAAGCGTTTGCCACTGGTAAGGCGCCGGGAATTATTCATAGAACAAAGGGGTGCCTGTCACCGGCCGGGACAGGCTGACACCCCTTCTCCCTAGCTTTAGAATCATTGTGGATAGAAAATTGTTTCTCACAGGAAGATATTTCTGGACATCTGGATTCAGCTACTTACAAGGACCTGTGGATGGATGACAGCATTCTATGAGGACTGCAGGACTTATTTTTAGGAAGGTAACGATATATATGAGTAAGGATATTATATTTTGTGGTAATTTCTGGGTTAATCTTTTTTATTCTTAGAGCTATATGAACCTGTAGCACAAATATACACATATATACTGTTGACTTTCAATATGTGTAAGCTGCCCATGCCATAGGCACGAATACAGGCAGATGCCATGAGAGATAGACTTCTGAACTGTGGGCTGATAACAAGCTGGATGGTCCCTTTCCTCTCTGCTGTCCATGGCATCTGTGGTTAATATATTTTGACATTTTGATTCTTTTGAACACAGAACTGTTTTCCATTTTTCTTCAGTCCGTTTTAAATGAGCTTTGGCCCAGAGAAGATGGCAGCGTTTCTGGATTGTCTTGCCATAAGGCTTCTTCTTTCTATGATAATTTGTTATGAAGAGTTTCTCCAGAATCTCAATCCTTTGATTCTATATACTATAAGATGCGGGATATTCACAGTCTTTGCTATTTTATGTTATGGAACATTTTTCTTTAATTGTTCAACAATTTTTAGACTCCTTTGTTCAGATTAGTGAACCTCTGACTATCTTTGCTTTTTAGAGACTCTGCCTTCTAACATGCTCTTTTTAGAAATAGTTTTCTTTAGTACCACTTACTTTTCCAGCCTTTTGTGTTCCCTGTCTCAACGTATTTTTTTTTTTTTAGTTACTGCTCAATTTGTAAACATTGTATTTCATTTGATAAAAATAACTCAATGTCTAACTTTCCATTTCTGATCTGTGTTCTATGGTAAATAAAATATGGCTGTAAGATTTTCAAATCATTGAAGTGTAAAATGTAAAGAAAACAAGAGTACAATCGCTTTTTTGGAATTGGAAGTTACTACATATAGATAAAAAATTGAAGTTTTTAGTCATCCAGCAGGTTAAAATCTGTAATGGTACATTCACACGTAGCAGAAATTTGATGTTTCTCTGAATTTGCCATCGGAAAACTGGGGAAATCAAAGTCTGCAGCAAACTCCAACTGCTGCTGATTTTTCAATAATAATGATAAAAAAACCCAAAAACCTCCATCTTTCCTATTTATTTTCTGTCAAAAAAAAAAACAAAACACAACAATATATAGATCAAGCAGGCGGTTTTGAAAAAAATATGTATTTTTAGATTTAAAAAATATATATGAGCCACTTTTAAAACAGTGATTTTATTTTTTCCCCTGCCATAAACGGACTTTCATTTTTTAGTTACAGGATCAGGTGTCTCCTTGTTTGAAGTAGCCATTTGTATGGAAAGAAGCGCTGGTCAGTTCTTGAGGAAAGCCCCAACAAGTGGATAACGCCTTTTAAGTAGTTGATAGCGTCGTGTGGCAAAATTCGGCAGCCTGCTAAAGCACCACTTAACTGACATATTTCAGAAGTCCTGGCTGGATAATTGTAAGCAGGAAGGAGGTAAGACAGCAAGAGGCCAAAGAAGAACCAAGGTCCTGGCACAATTTACATACAGGCAAGTTTGCACGTGTCAACTTAGCTGCAGAGATATTCGCTATGTAAAGTCATATCTGTAAAATAGGATGGTGTCAAGGATAGGAAGATTTAATGGCAGCTTACAATCCTCCTGAAAACATAGGTAACTGTCACAGGACACCTGGCTCAGTAGGTGGACTAGCCTTCTCAGCTTCAAAGACGAAAACTCCTACAGGAAGACCTTCTGCGGAGCCCGTGTGGTGTAACTGCTTTGTTCAGACAGTTAGGATTTCATAAGGAGAATATGGAGTTATCGTACATCCTAGCCACACACCAGTTACATTTTTGAGATCTCTGGAATGAGCAGAACACCTTCCAGGGTCTCGGTCCATACTAGCACCCCAGGGTGGGGGAGATATGTAGAATATGCTGAAAATGGACAGCACCTGCAAAAATCATACATTGATCTAATGCCGCTATGCAAAAATATATATAATTGATCACGTTAAACTAAGAACCTCATGTTCAGACTGTATGAAGCCCACTGCCACGCCACGGGTTGAAGTGAAGGACAGCATCCAGTCAAGGTGAAAGTGAAAAAATTCTTCTTTATTGTGCCATAAATACGACGTTTCAACCCAAAAGGGTCTTTTTCAAGCATGCCTAGCTCCTCACACACAGATTTCCCCACTAACTGGCTTATGCAGGCTTGATTGCTGAAGCCGAGTACGTCAGGTGCTGACAATGTGCTCATGAGTTCTGCTGCTTGCTCACACTGGCGTTCATTCTCCTGTAAGCGACTTGGGACGATTATACTAGTAATCGCAGATCTGCCTTCCCCCATAGTATTACATTGGGCTGTGTGCTATCCAATAAAACATCGGATAGCATTCGGCTGTGACTATTATATAAAAAAAATAAATAAATGAATACCAAACAGCACCCAGGGACAAAGTAACTGAAAAGGAACAACCTTTTTAAAGGTAACAGATTCAATATTTATAGTTTAGGGATTTTATGTAGATTAGCCTGCCCTACAAGAAAAAGGGAAAAATAACAAAAACACAAAAGGATACCAATCATTGTTTATCTAAAAAGAATACCAAAACAAAAAAAATACATTAAAAATGAAAATCACAACATATACAAATGATACAAAATAAATAGGATAGATTGCAAATCTACAACACAATTTGATAAATTACTATCTCAATTTGGATAACAATTAGCCCACGAAAATGTATACACTTCATTTGTAATTTTTTTTTTGTGCTTAAATTAAAATGTATATACAACACAGTTTTTGGATACCACAGTGAGAATATATGAAACTGTTTGATAGGAAATATTATACATATACTACATGATACTGTAACACATAACACTTGGATAATACAGAACGTTGGTAAATCACAGTTTCTGATTGGAGAGCACGTTCCAGGGGCAAATATTCGGAAACAAAATTTGCAGATGATTTGAACCATTTTTTTAAATTTTTTTTTTATATATATGCTGTATATTTTTACAAAACACATCTGCTTAACCCAAAAAGCGAATGTGAATTTTACATAAACGTTATTGTTATTCTAGGATCCATCCTTAAAACTAAAATTTTGCAACGCATCAATGAAAAAAAATATATCACTGTTTAATGAAGTATTTGGAATATACCTTTATATTGCATAATTTTTATTTTATATACATATATATTAGATGGTAAAAAAAAAAAAAAAAAAAAAAGAAAACCTCCCTCATCTACCTCAGTGGTCTTTAAAGACGCACAAATTGCATATTAAATTGCTAAGAAGCTAGAAAAGCTCTTAAAGGCACATACATTCACGGTAGCTCTAATTAAATGAGGAAAACCTGAAAAAAATTTAAAAAAATATATATATTTCCAGTGGAAAACAGAGTTATCATTAATGCCAGGAGCATTAATGATGAGGAAACTTTCAGGGATTTTATTGAATTCAAAATAATATTTTAAAGGGGAAAAAAATAACAAAATTTACCTCTGCCTATTCGCATGGTGGCACTAAGAGGGAGGTGAACTAAATTTCAATCATACCATGAATTCTTGAAGGAATTAAATCAACAAGCAAAGCCGTTGGTATATATATATATATATATATATATATATATATATATATATATATGTATATATATATATATATCTATATATATGTATGTGTATATATATATATATCTATATATATATATCTATATATATATATATATATATATCTACCCCACTTTAAAATATATTTTTTCAAATATTTGAATTTTTGAGATGACCAATTTCTGGCTTTTATGTCAGAAATGTGATTTTTTAGGAGTTTGAAAACAAATATATACATATTCTATGAATATTTACATAAGGCAATTAGTGACATCTCTCACATGAAATCTGTTTTTCATTATTTTAAAGAGGACCTGTCACCAGGTTGAGAATGTTAAACTGGCCCCATCAAGGAACAAATAAAACTTCTTCGTTTTTAATTCCTCCTCTCCATTGTGGAGCTTTGGAATTTCAGGTTATTGTTTCTGATAGGTCCAAATGGGTGTTACCAGAGAATCTTCTCTGGGGGGGCATGTAATTCTTCCCTGATATCAGCGCCCGTCTTGGCAGTTCCACTTCATGCTTGCGTTGAAAACAGGAGAGAGTTGGAAGATGACTCAGCTATTGAAATGAGCCAACTAGACATTCTCCTTCTCTCACTAAGCCAGCCCCCTTCTCAGTCTATACATAGGAGGTGACAAGAAACAGGACTGGATATCTGGCTTATTTCAATAGCTAACCTAGCCCCCATCAGGTCTCTTAAGTATAGTATGAGGAGGATGGCTTAGCTATTGAAAGGAGTCATATCTAACCCCCTTTCCTATTACCTATGCATAGACTGAGAAGGGGGCTGGCTTAGCAATTGAAATGAGCCAGTCTATACATAGGAGATGAAAGGAAAGTGGTCCGGATATCTGTCTCTTTTCAAAAGCTAAGCCAGACCCCTTTCCGGTCACTTTATACACTGAGAAGGGTGATGGCATAGCAATTAAAAGTAGTATAAACATAGGAGGTGACAACAAAAGGGGTCTGGATATATGGCTAATTTTCAGTTTAAACATAGCCAGATATCCTGACCCCTTCCCTGTCACCTCCTATCTTTAGACTGAAAAGGGGGCTGGCTTAGCTACTGAAATGAGCCAGATATCCAGAGCCCTCTCTTGTCACCTTTTATGTATAGACTGACTCATTTTAAGTGCTGCGCCACTCCTCTTCTTAGTCTATACATAGGCAGTAACAGGAAAGGGGGCTGGCTTAGCTACTGAAATGCGCCAGCTAAATACAAAGATCTGATGACTTGCTGACACAAGAAATGCTCTCCTGTGTCCAATACAGGGCCGAAAGTAGAGTTTCATAACTGGGGACAGACACAGAGAGCCAAGTAACGTGGACAACTCTATTAACCTTATTTTTCTTATTTTACATAGTCACAAAGGCTTCTACTCTTCTTAAATCTTATAGGCTGTGCTACAGCAGATTTATTGCTTTGGTTGGTTTACAATATTTTACACGATTGTTCAAAACTATCTCTCATTCAACGCAACAGCAGAACCAGACAAGAAAGAAAAAAAAAGCTAACAGAAGCATCAGACGTGAGAAAGTCAACTTTATCATAATGGATATAATACAAAGGTAACTTTATTAAAATAATACTCCTTCATTGTTACGTATATTACAATGCTTGAATCAGAAGCAAAAAAAACACAAGAAAATAGAAACCTTTGCATAATAAAATGAGCTCCTGCTACATACTGTGTATTATACACCGTTTGCCCAACAAACAAGGATTTGATTGTTAGGGTGAGATTAGACAAGGAGTCTGGGGGTAAATACCGGGGGGTCCCATTAAGATTTTTCATTTCAGGTTATGACAAACCTTCGGAGGGGCCTTCCAGCATTACACTGAGCCGCAAGTCCTTCTTGTCCACCTCGCGGTATTCTAGACACAAAGAGCATAAAAGCTCCATAAACTACCCTTACATACAGAAATGCTGCTTGTGTACAGTCAATAAATACTTTGGCAATGCCCATGTTCTCAGTAACTAGCAATAATTGAGGCCCTCCTGAAATGGAGAGCGAGGAGCAGGCGTAGGTGGTCTTCACAGTGGTCACTAAGACATAGCGTCTAGAAATGTATTGTGCAAATAACATAAGGAAAAAACATAATAAATACAAAGCCGTTCTATGGGGTAACGGTAACATTTCATTGGCAGCAAGACAGTACCATATTAAATAATGGGTATATCATTGTTTCCTGCACATGGCTTCATATAGAGAATTCCAAGAAGACAATGAAGGAGAGTACCAAGTCTGACAAGACCCCAGAACAGACTACTCAAGAATCTGTCGTGTCAAAAAACATAATTGACCTGCAGGTTACTAGCCCTCTAAAGGCAAGCGACTGCCGCATTGAAAGCCCAGCTACTTGGAAAAAATGAACTTTATTCTTTCCGGCTTTCAGTCATAGAGGTGGGACTTCAGTCGCCGCTCAGTACAGCTGAGCTTTCAGTGCGTGCACAGGGCAGCTTCAGCAATTAATAGCATTGTTCTTTACATGATAGGTTCCCTTTAAAAGGTGTTATTAACTAACATTCATTGTGCAGATCATAAAAAAAATAGCGTTTGTCACTTACATGCGTTTAAAAAATTAGGCCAGATCCTTACATAGTAGTCATCTGGTGAGCAACGGGTGTAGCTACATGCCTGTCTACCTGATGAGCGGAGTGCTGCAGGATGCTCATGCTCAGTCACTATCCCCATAGTTCTGTGCAGAGCGGCCAACAGAAAACACTGTCCTGTTAGTGGTGGAAGAAGCAGAACCTCCGTAGTAGAATGGCTATGTAGGTGAGTAGATGCCTTCTACAGGAGAAACCACCAAACATGTTTGGGAGCCTCCTGAGTCTCCCCTGAAAGAAGAGCTTGGGTTATCAGGTTAGCATCAGGCATGTTGAATTTTAATGCCTTATCTTCTTGTTCCGACAGGTGATACACAAGACCGAAAACACATTAATGCTCAGCCGAGTGTGCATGCTTATGGGTGGGGTGGTCAAGAGAGGTGGCTATTGGCGGAACAAGCATTCAGCCCACCAGTATCTAAGCATTAGGTAATAAAGGGTCATCGAGGGCCATAAACAGCTGGGGGCCCGAGGTTCACCACCGATGATCTAGGGGTTTAAGCTATCAGCTGCCAGGAGGGAAGGGGGGGGGGGGGGACAATAAGTCCAGTATATATAAAAATATATATTTAGGCTAGAAATATTGCAAATTACTCAAAAGCCGCTATTAAAGAGCTTTCTATATGAAAATGAATCATGCTAACTTTTTGAAAATATATAAAAGTAAAGCAGATTCCAAAGACATGTCTAAAATTCAGCTTTTAAAGTAGATTTCCACCCTCATACTTCAATTTTAACCTGTTTTTACGGCAAAGGTGTCTCGATGAGCTTTGGTTGGGAAGGTAAATTCTATCAAAACCGGTTAAGATAACATCAGCTGTCAATCTTGGGGTAGGGATAGGCCAGCTCTACAGGTCGTCCAGTAGGAGAACATTCAATCAAGGGTTCTTCTAAGGTTGGAATTTACTACACAACTCAACACTTAACACTCCGCACAAACTCAACCACAATGATTAATCCTTGCATCATGCTACCTTCTGATATACAAGGAGGAAGAACGGTGACATTTTTTTTTATTTTTTTTTTTTAATTCCTTCAGCAAAGGTTGTAAGATTCCACCAACACCTCTATTTTTGGTAAATGACCCAGCTTAAGTACAAATCTGGTAAAGATATTACGGTATGTAATTTCCTTCAGTTCTATGTAGTTTTGCCACTGTACATAGAAAGGATCTTGCATCCAGTCTGTGCAGGCTTATAATGGAACATATGAAGCTTTGGTTCAGATTCTGAACTCTTAGCACCGGTTACGATACAGAAACATCCATCAGAAAACATTTGATCGAGAATAGGTAAGAATTAAACATGTAACAAAATGATGTAATTTAAGTCAATGAAACATGTTGGATTTTAGCTGCCTTTCTACTTTCAAACTAAGGTAATAATCAACACCAACTCTACAATTATCAAACCGTAGATTCTCACAGTCCTTTTTACTTATTTTTCAGTTTGCTTTTATCATATAGAAAAACAAATACTTCTTTGGAAACAGTGAACAATTGGCTGTTGACAGTTATGTTACTTTTATTATGTCTTTTTAATAGTGAAATGTGGGCACTGCCATAAAATGACACTCAGAACTCTGCAGATAATCCTATAAATACAGAATGCCTACACAGGATATTCAAGGGTTCTCTGGTTCCTGTGTGAACTGAGCTGGGATACTGACCTGCATGATGACGTTTCTAGGGAGCAACATTGTTTTGCAGACGGCAAAGAGCAAAAATGAACGAATACTAATCCTTCACACCAATAAATGTCAATGTGTTAAAAGGGAGCAAAACCGAAAGGCCACAGACAAGCCACATAAAGAGTGGAATTTAGGTTTCGGGACAAATTGCTAACATTTCTAAATCTATAAAAGCGCCCCCAATGATCATGATATTATAGGATACCCTAACTATATGCCTTAACACTTTAGGGTGGGAATAGCACATTACATTTAATAGAGAAGACTTCATTTTAAGAAAGAAATGAAAGCCATCGTGGTCATAAATGATTTTTACTGCTGGCTAAAATGCAAGAGCTATTCCTGATGGCACCATGAAATGACCTCATAAAATAGACCCAAAAACAAACGACGTATAGACATTAGGATGTTGTTGTAGAAGCATTCATAATTTTATTTTTTTTTCTAAATTCTATATAGATAAGGCCATAGGGAAAAAAAAAACACTTGAAAAAAATCCATGCCAAAGGATGCTGATAAAAGAGAACCTGTCACCAAGTGAAAAGTCTCCTTTTTGTTTATTTATTTTATTTCTGATGCTTTCTTAAGTATGGTAACTTATTTTTTTGGATATCTACCATACATTTCCAGAGATACAGTTGTATTAAAAAAAAAAAAAAAAAGTCTACACAACCCTGTTAATATGCCATGTTTTGTCATTGAACAAAAAAAGAAAAAACAAAAACAAACCAGGAAGAATCATTTCAGAACCGTTTCCACCTTTAATGCAGGGCTGTGGAGTCGGAGTCCATTTTGGTTGAGTCGGTATAAAATGGACAGACTCCTAAAATATATAATACATTGGGTACAGTAGTATAATGCTTTAACATTTTTCATAATAATTTGGGAAAGTTATGAAATTTTCTGTTCCTGATCTAAGGATCTCGGCTTTTAGTGGAGATGAATCTGTGCTGCACTTTAGGTAC
This sequence comes from Ranitomeya variabilis, assembly GCF_051348905.1. Classification (NCBI taxonomy): domain Eukaryota; kingdom Metazoa; phylum Chordata; class Amphibia; order Anura; family Dendrobatidae; genus Ranitomeya; species Ranitomeya variabilis. The sequence continues at coordinate 68,335,982 of NC_135235.1, read as the reverse complement.
ATGCTCAGTAGTGATTGTAGAGTTGGTGTCGGGGACATTGAGGAATCGTAGTTGGAGTCGGAGGCTTGGCTTACCAACTCCACAGCCCTGCTTTATTGTCACCCAAAATCTGTACAAATCCATTAAGAATAAAACTAAAATCATTTTGAGGGGAGGGAAATAAAAAAAATAAAACTAAAACAATGTGTTTGCATAAGTGTGAACACTTATTATTTAACTTTGGGATGTAGTTGTATTCAGAATAGGTCACATTACATAGTAGTCAGTACACAGCTGCCATCATTTACTGTGTTTCTGATTGCCCCCGTATAAAGTGTTCTTGAAGGATTTTCCTGGCATTTCCTTAGTTGCATTTTACAGCATAAGCCATTCTCATAAATAGCTTACAACACAGCAAAGGGATCTCACTGTTGAAAGTTACTAGTAAAAAGAAAACGTACAAAAACATTCCAAAGCAATATATATGCCATTGATCACTGAAGACAATCAATAAGAAATGTCTTACATTTGGCACAACAGTGACACCTGGGACTGGACATCACTGAAAATTTGATGTAAAGACTAGAAGAAAATTGGCCTTGAAGGTTGACAAGAGGCCTACAGCAATATTAAAGGAGCTGCAGGAATTTCTGGCAACTACTGGTTGCCTATTGCAGGTGACAACAATCTTCCATATTCTTTATATGTCAGGCCTGTGTAGTACGGTGGCAAGTCAGAAGCCTTTTCTCACTAAGAAAAACATTCAAGCTCGGCTATGTTATAAAATCTGCCAAAACGTGTTATTGTCCGAGGAGACAAATTTGAACTTTTTAGTCATAATTACAAAAGGCATGTTTGGTGCAAAGCCAACATTACACATCACCAAAAAACATCATACCCACAGTGAAGCACTTTGGAGGCAGCATTATGCTTTGGAGCTGTTTTTAAGCAGCTGGAACTGGGCTTTAGTCAAGGCGAAGGGAATTAACAGTTCCAAATATCAGTCAATTCTCCAACAAAACTTTCAAGCCTCTGCTGAAAAGCTGAAGATGAAGAAGAATTTCACCTTAAAGCTCAACAACAAACCTAAGCGACCCCAAAAATCACCAAAATAATGGCTTCGCCAGTAGAAAAATCAAAGTTTTAGAGTGGCCCAGCCAGAGCTCTGACCGGAATCCCATTGAAAATCTGTGGGTTGACGTGAAGAGGGAGCTGTACACAGGAGACGCCCTCGCAATCTGACAGACCTGGAGCGCTACAGGTAGAGTGAACAAAGATTGCGAATTCTAGATGTGCCATGCTGGTAGACTGCTACTCAAAATGACTGAATGCTGTCACAAATTCAAAAGGTACTTCAACAAAGTACTAGTAGGGTGTGAATATTTATGCAACCACATTAATTTTCATTCTTTATTTTTATCCACCCCAGTTAGTTATTTTTCAATTGAATTGTACAGATTATGTGTAAACATTAAAGGGGTTTAGAAATGATTCTTCTTGGTATGATTTTGACGTGAGGTTCTCTTTACTCCCTTGTGGATTTTAAAGTAACATCAAGCTGCAGCATCACTGACTGACCATACCAACGAGCTCCACCACCAAGACCCAAATCCCTGCTAATAAGAACAGAGGTCTTGTGTCCCCCATTTGAATGCCGAGCTAGTCACACAGGCACACTACTGCTCCATATAAAGTCTATGGGTCTGACAAAGACCCAGAGACTGATCGGCCATCTCAGTCATTCCCACTGAAAGGAGCAGCAGCATCTACGTGTGACCACTGTGCCATTCAAAAGGGGGATGCAGGACCCTAGCCTCATGATTGGAGAGGGTCTCAATAGTGTTACCCCAGAGATCATACGTTTATTACCTATCATGTAGGTAATTAACAGTCTCAAGTAGAGCTATGCACCAAAAGTATGGTACATTAAAAATTTTTTGAAAATACACTAAAATAATCAGTGACCATGTGAAACAATCCCATCATCAGGCACGGTCTAATAGATACATAGCTTAGAAGGGTGGTCCATTCAATTACAAGGTCAATATAGTACAGAAAAGTAGCTATCTAGGCACACATTAGCTTTACCTCTTATATAGCAGCATTACTTCTCCGGTATAACATATTTCAATGGCACCCAAGAGGAAAATATGGAGCAGAGCAACAAGAATTAGCGTTTTCTCATCTGTACACAGTAAGCAGTTTAAAAAAGGTAAAAACGAGCACGTTATCAGTCCTAAAAATCAATGGGACTTGCTTATATCCATGATCTAAAAATCTTGCATTGGTTTTGCTGTACAATTTGGTAATTTCTAAAAATATAATTCTAAGGGTTTTTTTAAATATTTTTTTTTCCTTTAAAACAGATTCATGCAGTTTACAAGCATATATATATATTTTCTTATATTAACAGCCAATACCATAAGGTTAAGGTGCAGAAAGCTAATTCTAATGGAATTAAGTAAATCCGTAAACCAGCAGCCGGACTCCTCACTGGTGAGCACTGGTCCCTTGTGAACCGTCAGGCAGAGACGAATTGGCAACTTCAGAGGCAGGATTGGCCAAATCAAATTGTGGCCAAACATTATCCCAAGTGTATGAAAGGCTAACCGCCTACAACTGGTGGCGTCGGAGATGTATCCAATGGAAAAATGCTGTTTGATTGGTAAAATATTCAGTGACTCTTAACACAGTGATGTAATTGCATTGTGATAGGGTTCTTGCAATTGCTAATTACCATGACTCAAAATTAGAGTTGAGTGAATAGGTTTGGAAATGATCACCGAATCCGAATTTGCCATATTCGTGCCATGTTGGTACCCTACTCATGCTAAATTTAAGTTTGACAATATTCGCTCAACTACTCCCAACACAATATTTGCTGGTGATCGTAACCCGAACAGAATATTGAAAAATTTGCTCAACTCTATTCAAAATTTTAAGATAGAGAAGGCCAACATTGATGTGCTCACATATCAATCACAAAAATCTGGGCCTGAGATCACTAAAGAACTATCACAATCCTATGATATTCCTTCCGTAGGTGAAAGACATGGAAATTCAACACGCTCAGCATCACTCATTGGGTTGGTAGAGCCTAATACACATAAGAGCTTAGGCTGATGCTCCCAAAATTAGTGAGCTAAATCCACTTTTATCTCTCATGTATGGCCAACCGTGGAGCAGGGCAAGGGCACTGATTGACATGACAGAAAAGAATGGGGAAGATGAGCAACAAAGTCATTTTGTTCTTTTAGAACACATCAGAAGGCTCCCTCCATAACTTTCGGATACTCAAAACCAATATTTACGAGAAAGCGGATCACCGATTATGCTACAGAGTTGTCACGGGTTCTTACAGAAGTCAGTGTCTTCATTGAAATCGATGGATTGTCGGCAAACATTGGAGACCAATTTTGACAGCTGGCCCAGTATGTACCGTATTCATGTTCTTGGAACCACAGTAGATGGCTATGATCTGTGAGGTGAAGCTGGTTTCACACATCTGGATTTCACAGTGAGTATGGACCGCAACGTCTGGTCCAGCCATTAATCGCATATACAAGACTGTGTGGTTCAGGTCAGGAGACCCACAGCCCGACATGACATTGTTGTCCGTACTCTAACCGTCAAAATCAGATGTGTAGAACCAACCTTAGTAATGAGAACCTACGAATTTCAGAAGATGCACTTGATCTTACTGAACAGCCTATGTTCTCATGAACATTAATTTGGCCTACAACATGTCTAAGTATTTTAACACATTCACCATAATATATGAATCACCAGTGATCAATGTACAGAACATAAAGCGATATAGAAAAAGAAAAAAAATGTCCAAAAATACTCATATACGTGGCAACATGGACCAATTGCCAGTAGCTAATGTAGATAATTTAGATGTGGCACAGACCACTATAATCATGGATAATTCCCTTAGAGTAGTCTTTAGGGATTTTTTTTTTGCCCTAAATAGCGCCACTCTTGTCCAATGGCTCGGCGTGGTAAAGCACCCAAGCACTAGTCACAAGATTAGACAGGAGCTGCAATACTGGCAGAGGCCAATGAAAAGAGTAGTACTATTTCAGGAAAAGTATATCTGCTTTTCCAATCAATGAAATACATATTACTAGACATAGCCTACTATAGTTTAAGAATGTAGAAAAAAATATTAAATTTTTGTAGAATTGGGGGGTAGTAAGGTTTTCATTTGGAGCACCGTTTGGCAGGCTAGCGTGACAGCTTGTGGGTTTTATATCTGGCCACTTTGTGGCAGGTCGGACAAAATGGCTCAGTTGAATGAAATAAGTTTACAATTTATTTTACAAAGGATCATCCACACTTATTCTGCTTCTACAATCAGCACCATTCTCAGGGTTGTGACCCAAAGCTCATCATGGGCAGGACTCCATTAGGTTGCGCCTGGAACCCCAGCAGTTTTCCTTTGAGTGGCAAATGTTGCCTTATTTAATAGAAAAAAATAATAATTACATATTATCTAAAAATATATATATTAACTTTTGAGCACTTTAATGTTTGTATTGTTCGCTTTGCTTTTGTACATTTTTTACGTTTCATTTCAGAAATTTCTGTATCTTGGTAATAGCTTTTCAGTTATTTGCTTCCAAAACTATTAGACACCGAATTGTCAATGTTCCCAGATGTCAGCAGGGAATTCCCACGCATGACCCCTACTAGGCATTCAGACACATATTTATAACAGTTTTTTTTTTTCTTTTAAGTAATACATTTACGGAACAAAAACTGCAATAAAACTGAATTGAAATTCCAACAATGGGACAAGAAAAAAAAATAATATATAATTCTTTCCAAATTTCTCTTTTTTTTTTTGGTCTCAAACATCAATCCTTATCTGATTATGTGTTTGCTCCTAAGAAGCGTGTCTCCTGACGCCTTCGTTGCTGCAAGCTCATCAGATCCTGCCGCTGCCGGGCTCGAAATCTTTGGTCTCAGGATGCTGGATGATACGTGGCAGGTGCACGTATTCAGAGACAGGAATCCAGGAATGAAGCTGGAGTATGGAGTGGAGATAGTCCTGAAGTTTAGCAAGCTGCGTGACGCTGGCTCAGATGGGCCCTTCATTGTGCATACTGTGATTGGACTTGTTGTGTGAAACACAGTTCTGTTCATTTAGCAGGTTCGCCGTTTCATCGGCTAACCCGTCATGCAGCTCTGTTAGAGTCATTTCAATTTTAGTGGTTTCACTGTCTGAGGATTGTGGGGTTTTGTCCATTCGTGATGCCATTAGGGCATTTTGGTACTGCTGTCTTGTAATCTATTGTGCAGGTGAAAAAAAAACACAAGAGAAAAAAAATGATGAGTAAAAGCAAAGACTAAAAGGAAAATCATACAATAATCATAAAAAAGCTTTACTTGCAACTTAAAGAAAGCAAATATTATATGGCAATATATTGATATTGAGACTATTGTATATACAGTACAGACCAAAAGTTAGGACACACCTCATTTAAAGATTTTTCATGACTATGAAAATTGTACATTCACACTGAAGGCATCAAAACTATGAATTAACACATGTGGAATTATATAATTAACAAAAAAGTGTGAAACAACTGAAATTATGTCTTATATTGTAGGTTCATCAAAGTAGCCACCTTTTGCTTTGATGACTGCTTTGCACACTCTTGGCATGCTCTTGATGAGCTTCAAGAGGTAGTCACCGGGAATGGTTTTCACTTCACAGGTGTGCCCTGTCAGGTTTAATAAGTGGGATTTCTTGCCTTATAAATGGGGTTGGGACCACCAGTTGTGTTGTGCAGAAGTCTGGTGGATGCACAGCTGATAGTCCTACTGAATAGACTGTTAGAATTTGTATTATGGAAAGAAAAAAGCAGCTAAGTAAAGAAAAACGAGTGGCCATCATTACTTTAAGAAATGAAGGTCAGTCAGTCCGAAAAATTGGGAAAACTTTGAGAGTGTCCCCAAGTGCAGTGGCAAAATCCATCAAGCGCTAGAAAGAAACTGGCTCACATGAGGACTGCCCCAGGAAAGGAAGACCAAGAGTCACCTCTGCTTCTGAGGATAAGTTTATCCGAATCACCAGCCTCAGAAATCGCAGGTTAACAGCAGCTCAGATTAGAGACCAGGTCAATGCCACACAGAGTTCTAGCAGCAGACACATCTCTACAACAACTGTTAAGAGGAGACTTTGTGCAGCAGGCCTTCATGGTAAAATAGCTGCTAGGAAACCACTGCTAAGGACAGGCAACAAGCAGAAGAGACTTGTTTGGGCTAAAGAACACAAGGAATGCAGATTAGACCAGTGGAAATCTGTGCTTTGGTCTGACGAGTCCAAATTTGAGATCTTAGGTTCCAACGACTGTGTCTTTGTGCGACGCAGAAAAGGTGAACGGATGGACTCTACATGCCGGGTTCCCATCGTGAAACATGGAGGAGGAGGTGTGATGGTGTGGGGGTGCTTTGCTGGTGACACTGTTGGGGATTTATTCAAAATTGAAGGCATACTGAACCAGCATGGCTACCACAGCATCTTGCAGCAGCATGCTATTCCATCCGGTTTGTGTTTAGTTGGACCATCATTTATTTTTCAACAGGACAATGACCCCAAACACACCTCCAGGCTGTGTAAGGGCTATTTGACCAAGAAGGAGAGTGATGGGGTGCTACACCAGATGACCTGGCCTCCACAGTCACCAGACCTGAACCCAATCGAGATGGTTTGGGGTGAGCTGGACCGCAGAGTGAAGGCAAAAGGGCCATCAAGTGCTAAGCATCTCTGGGAACTCCTTCAAGATTGTTGGAAGACCATTCCCGGTGACTACCTCTTGAAGCTCATCAAGAGAATGCCAAGAGTGTGCAAAGCAGTCATCAAAGCAAAAGGTGGCTACTTTGAAGAACCTAGAATGTAAGACATAACAAAAAAGTGTGAAACTGAAATTAAGTATATAATTCCACATGTGTTAATTCATAGTTTTGATGCCTTCAGTGTGAATGTACAATTTTCATAGTCATGAAAATACAGAAAAATCTTTAAATGAGAAGGTGTGTCCAAACTTTTGGTCTGTACTGTACACATTAAATAGGAGACACAGACTGTGTGTAGATACATCACATAGTATACACAGACTGCTGTATACATCACAGACAGAGACTGCAGTATATACATCATACAGAAGACACCGACTGCTGTGTATACATCAAATATTATACACTGATGCTACCGTATACATCACACAGTATGGATATCCTTAAAGACAGAAATTTAGAAAAATGAGATTCTTAAATCACAATCGTTAACAATCCCTAAAAGAAGGAATAATAGGAAGCATTTAAGGAAACCAGGATGGATGAACACAGAACACGTGCTAAAAAGGAAGAAATACATGTTTATCAAATGGAAAGAGGGAGGCAAATCTAAAGAAGAATATAATGTCTTTAGAATCTGCAGGGTACTCATCAGATTATCTAAAGCTGATAATGAATTAAGGCTTGCAAGAGACGTTGAAAGCAATAAAAGAGGATTTTGGGGATATGTCAAATGTAAAAGAAAAGTCAAAGATGCTATAGGATTTTTACAGGATGAAAATGGTGAAGTGGTAAAAAATGATGTTGAGAAGGCTGAACTTTTAAATTCCTATCTTGCATCTGTTTTCTCTCAGAAAGAAAATGTAACATCAACTGATCGTCACTGTACTATTGAAGGAATAGAAGAATCCACACTATCTATAAGCAGAGATGGTGAGGGAACACTTCGCTAACATACATGAATTCAAGTTTCCAGGTCCAGATGAATTAAGATATTCGGCATTGTGATTTTTGCCATACAATTCTTTAGATTGATGCAATTTTCACTTTACTTAAATGTAATTCTATCTGAATAGATAATCTTCACAATCCTTAAATGTATACAGAACCTTTAATCTATTCTTATGATTGACTCAGGGCTGAATCTTGTTTGATACAGTTATCTTATAATTGCCTGAATCTGCCCTGCATCACCTTGTAATATTTGGGGTATTCATTATTTCTGGTTTGCATTACCTTGTTGTTTGAATCCTTTTTGCTGCTAGCACTTTGCACTTTTATTGGGTCTTATTTATATTTATGAATTTTTGGTAGATGCATGCTTTTTATTTTTTTAAATCATCACATGATATGTTATTTATAATAACTGAATTGTTGTGGGCACCCTCTGTACCACCATTTGTCCTATGTTTTTGCAATAAAGGCATTTTTATTAAATTAATGGTCCCTCTATCCAAAGATTTTTTTTTTTACCTCCTCCTGGCATATTTTCTTTGGTTTGTTCTGTTTAATCTAAATGGTTTACACTTTTGTCTATAGGCACAATCAGATACAGAATATACGAGTTGATTTAGCATATACAGTGGGGCAAAAAAGTATTTAGTCAGTCAGCAATAGTGCAAGTTCCACCACTTAAAAAGATGAGAGGCGTCTGTAATTTACATCATAGTTAGACCTCAACTATGGGAGACAAACTGAGAAAAAAAAATCCAGAAAATCACATTGTCTGTTTTTTTATCATTTTATTTGCATATTATGGTGGAAAATAAGTATTTGGTCAGAAACAAACAATCAAGATTTCTGGCTCTCACAGACCTGTAACTTCTTCTTTAAGAGTCTCCTCTTTCCTCCACTCATTACCTGTAGTAATGGCACCTGTTTAAACTTGTTATCAGTATAAAAAGACACCTGTGCACACCCTCAAACAGTCTGACTCCAAACTCCACTATGGTGAAGACCAAAGACACCAGAAACAAAATTGTAGCCCTGCACCAGGCTGGGAAGACTGAATCTGCAATAGCCAACCAGCTTGGAGTGAAGAAATCAACAGTGGGAGCAATAATTAGAAAATGGAAGACATTCAAGACCACTGATAATCTCCCTCGATCTGGGGCTCCACGCAAAATCCCACCCCGTGGGGTCAGAATGATCACAAGAACGGTGAGCAAAAATCCCAGAACCACGCGGGGGGACCTAGTGAATGAACTGCAGAGAGCTGGGACCAATGTAACAAGGCCTACCATAAGTAACACACTACGCCACCATGGACTCAGATCCTGCAGTGCCAGACCTGTCCCACTGCTTAAGCCAGTACATGTCCGGGCCCGTCTGAAGTTTGCTAGAGAGCATTTGGATGATCCAGAGGAGTTTTGGGAGAATGTCCTATGGTCTGATGAAACCAAACTGGAACTGTTTGGTAGAAACACAACTTGTCGTGTTTGGAGGAAAAAGAATACTGAGTTGCATCCATCAAACACCATACCTACTGTAAAGCATGGTGGTGGAAACATCATGCTTTAGGGCTGTTTCTCTGCAAAGGGGCCAGGACGACTGATCCGGGTACATGAAAGAATGAATAGGGCTATGTATCGTGAGATTTTGAGTGCAAATCTCCTTCCATCAGCAAGGGCATTGAAGATGAAACGTGGCTGGGTCTTTCAACATGACAATGATCCAAAGCACACCGCCAGGGCAACGAAGGAGTGGCTTCGTAAGAAGCATTTCAAGGTCCTGGAGTGGCCTAGCCAGTCTCCAGATCTCAACCCTATTGAAAACCTTTGGAGGGAGTTGAAAGTCCGTGTTGCCAAGCGAAAAGCCAAAAACATCACTGCTCTAGAGGAGATCTGCATGGAGGAATGGGCCAACATACCAACAACAGTGTGTGACAACCTTGTGAAGACTTACAGAAAACGTTTGACCTCTGTCATTGCCAACAAAGGATATATTACAAAGTATTGAGATGAAATTTTGTTTCTGACCAAATACTTATTTTCCACCATAATATGCAAATAAAATGATAAAAAAACAGACAATGTGATTTTCTGGATTTTTTTTTCTCAGTTTGTCTCCCATAGTTGAGGTCTACCTATGATGTAAATTACAGACGCCTCTCATCTTTTTAAGTGGTGGAACTTGCACTATTGCTGAATGACTAAATACTTTTTTGCCCCACTGTACAGTACCATAACCATAATTGTTTATATCTGCATGTGTCATTTCTGTCCTTTTACATATTCTAATACTATTAGCAAATGCCTCCAATTAGAAATGTAGTATAGTTTTTTTTTTTTATTCACTATGTCCCTTTCCTCAAAAGCAGGCATTGTAGGACCTTAGGTATCCATGGTTACGACCACAGAGTGACAGTTAGCTAGTTGCTAGGGGTCGTAACCATGGACACCTAAGGTCCTGCAATGCCTGCACATGAGAAACGAGACATAGCAAATAAAAAAAAAACTATACTACATTTCTAATTGGAGGTATACGCTAATATTAGTACACCTACTACATATTGGGATAGGATCTCTGAGATGGTAATAACTAGGGTTGAGCGACTTTTATTTTTATAGGATCGGGTCGGGTTTCATGAAACCCAACTTTCTCAAAAGTCGGGTCGAGTGAAATCGGCCGATCCTATAAAAAAGTCGGGGTCGGGGTCGGCCGAAACACGAAACCCAATGCAGTGCAATGGGATACTATGGTTCCCAGGGTCTGAAGGAGAGGAAACTCTCCTTCAGGCCCTGGGATCCATATTAATGTGTAAAATAAAGAATCAAAATGAAAAATATTGATATACTCACCCTCGGACGCTCCCTGGTACTAACCGGCAGCCTTCCTTCCTAAGAATGAGCGCGTGAATGACCTGCGGTGACGTCGCGGCTTGTGATTGGTCGCGAGCGGTCACATGGACAAGCCGCGACGTCATCTAAGGTCCTTCACGCGCTCATTCTTTGGAAGGAAGGCTGCCGGAAAGAAGCAGGGCGCGTCCGAGGGTGAGTATATACCTAATATTTAACACTTAAATATGGATTCCGATACCGATTCCCGATATCGCAAACATATCGGAACTCGGTATCGGAATTCCGATACCAGATTCAGAAGATCGCCGACCTCATGGCCGACCCCACACAGGGGTCGGGTCGGGTTTCATGAAACCCGACTTTGCCAAAAGTCGGCGACTTCTGAAAATGGCCGACCCGTTTCGATCAACCCTAGTAATAACCCTTTAATAGGGGTCTACAAATATCTCAAGGGCTGTCACAGTGTAGAGGGATCAGCTTTATTCTCATTTGCACATGGAACAACTAGAAGCAGTGGAATGAAACTGAAAGGGAGGAGACACAGATTAAATATTAGAAAAAAAACTTTTTGACAGTGAGGGAGATCAATGAGTGGAACAGGCTGCCACGAGAGGTGGTGAGTTCTCCTACAATGGAAGTCTTCAAACAGAGGCTGGACAGACATCTGTCTGAGATGGTTTAGTGAATCCTGGATTGAGCAGGGGGTTGGACACAATGATTTTGGAGGTCCCTTCCAACTCTAACATTCCAGGATTCTATGATCACATGGGGGACACAGACTGCTCTATACATTGTATAGGATACATTGAGACTGCTGTACACGACACAAACACTGAGACTGCTGTGTTTAGATCACACAATACACAGACTGCTGTATGTATATCACATAGGATATAAAAACTGCTGTATGCATTGCATAGCATATACAGACTGCAGTATACATGACAGTATACACTGAGACTGCTGTAAACGCCTCATAGGACACACTACCAAATACATTGCAGAGCAGACACAAACTCTGCTGTATATTTTAGGAGACAGCAGATGTGTGTGACTGATCTTTCATTGGCTGCCATTAGATAGGAGCAAGGGCAATGCGATGAAACTCTGGCACTAGGTGTAATGTAGTCTGCATGAGATGAACAATATTAAAGAGGAAGAAAGAATCGAAACAGCAGACAACCCAGGCGTGGCCCAACAACTAAAACTAGTATACACAAGACATGCAGAGAAGCTTCTACGTTATATTTTAATAATATCCTACAAGCTATAGTATGTAGGCAAAAAGAAATGTTGCCTGGACTTTTAAAGATGCCTCTATCCTTTACTCCAAAAGCCATCCTTTACCCATTCTCCCACCCAGCCTTCATCCTCTTCTAGTAGTCCCTATGCCCATTCCCTCACTTAAAATGTCTTTACCTATGCCCCAACTAGAAGCTGCTACTCTTTACCTTACCAGTAGTGATTCTACCCATTCTCACCATCTAAAAGTCACTCTATACCCATTTCCTCCCCAAAAAGTTCCTCTAATCATACCCCACTCAGTAACGGCACTATCCATTCCTCCACCCAACAGTCACTCTCTTTATTCCTCCAACTAGTAGTCGCTCTATTACCCAAACTCACATACATTTATACTTTCCTCTAACCACATAGTCATCTACATGCCTCACCTAGTATACCCTTTACATATTCCCACACCCAGTAGTCGTTGTAGCCAAACCCCTCACTAGTCTCCCTATTCGTCCCACCACCAAGTGGGCAAATCACCACACTATCAGTTTATGATTCCTCATCTAACTATCCTTCCAACCCTCAGACCACGTCTTTTTCTACCCCCAACTATACCTCTTTACCTCTATCCATTCCTCTAATACTCTCTTCTTCTGTCCATTAATGTTCCAATTAATTATTATCCATTTGTTGATAATTTAGTGTAACAATGACTTGTGCGTGATCATACAATGCATGCAACAATATACATCAAAGATCAATTTGTGAATGTCAAGAACAGGAAAAGATATCATACCTTGACAAACTGCATGTCTGTTATGGCTCTCACAGAATAATCGGGAATATATACTTGCAAAAACGAAGCATTTAGCTGGTTGTTACTATTCCCCAATGTTGGTGTGACAGCATCGATTCGATCACTTCTATTTAGAGAGTCTGAATGATTTAGTCCACAGGGGCGAGGCGGCGACTTATTCTCCGCTACCAGAGAGTAAAGAAAATGATCATTTAGATATTGCAGTTAAAATACAAGTTTTGACTTTGCAGTAAGTAATAAAAATGCCTTAGACATTCTCTCTCTCATTATTCTGGCATTTGGCAAATAATAATTATGGTAATCCTAACTGAAAGGTTTATTCTGATTTCATGTCAGATATTCAGAAAAACATGCAGATGTGTCTTTTTATATAGTCTATGTAAACTTCTGGTTTCAACTGTAGATCTTGTGTACTTACTTTTGAGAATCCACTTTAGATTAGCTGTATAATCCTTCGGAAAAGTTTAACCTCAATCTCTGCTTACCTAGCCAGATTTACAGCTCCTCACTGCACTTCCTCCCTGCCGAGATCTCACACTGCTCTGTACAAGATGCCGTTGTCAAGTCAGGATGGGTGGGTAGAGGTTTAATAGACTTGGACTCATGAACTCACTCTTTAGCTTGAGTCATAAAATGCT